>NC_080200.1:28143734-29409291 GCF_030028045.1 Hippopotamus amphibius kiboko | reverse complement strand
CCCCGCTCCCCCCACATTCCGCCACCACCTTGGTGCATTTAGAATGGCTCCAATTGTAAAATAGATGCTGGTGGGAAAGATTTCTACAGGTTACCTGCAATGGCTGACCTGTCATGCTTGTAACCCCTGGGAGAGAACAATTCTCTTTGTCCCCAGAGGCGTCAGACCTCCTCTCTCAGGAACCCCTGAACCCCGGCCACTGGACTTCACTCCACTGCCACGTAGTATGGGTCCTCCAAACGTTCCTGTGACGGTGAGTATGGTTTCCCATGTGGGTTGAAGCCTCCCCTTGCTGCAAGCCTTCTGTCCTCACCATGGCATAGAGACGGTTAAAAAAAAATTGTGTTTGCCACTTTGGGTATACCTTCCACAGCCTGCAGTGACCAAGGCACCCACTTCGCTGGGCAAGTCCTATGAGCCTTCACAAAAGCTCTTGCAAACTTCTTGGGACCATCACTTTTCCAGTCACACTCAATCATCAGGCAAGATTGACACGGCCGATGGGAAAACTGGACTCCGAGAAGAAAGAGTGACCTACGTGGGGCTGAATGAACTGAGGCTAGGATGATAGTGTGTGTATGACTACTTGTCTACAATAGGACTGATTGGGGAAGCCGGGGTGGGGGGGCAGGGTGCGGATACCTTAGGAGCTTGGGATGAACATATACACATTCCTATACATAAAGTGGATAATCAACAAGCTCTTACGACTTGGCACAGGAAACTATACTCAATACTTTGTAATAACCTATAAGAGAAAAAAAATCTGAAACAGAATCTATCTATATCTATCTATCTATCTATCTATCTATCTATCATCTATCTATCTACCTATCTTTCTATCTAAATCACTGTGCTGTACACCTGAAACTGCACGACATTATAAATGCTTCAATTATTTCAAACAGAAAAGAATCTCCTAACCTGAGTGAGAGAGAGAGAGAGAGAGAACAGGACGGATTGTGAAATCTTTTCTTTGCCAGCTACAAGGGAAAATGAAAACAAACAAAACCCAATTTATTTTAAAAGTTGGACATCCATTGGGTGACTTGTACCCTTGTCAGCAAAATGGAATCACTTCTCTTTTTCTCCCTACCTGCTCCGTCCAGAATTCAGAAACTCTCCGTGAGGCTCCTTATTTCTTTGGCAAGAGAGTCACTTGCATGCGTTCCTTAGAGGCCCACGTTACGTTTCCATAAAACGGAATACACACTTGTGGATATGAGATTCTGGTGCTATTCATTTTCCTTAGGGTGCTGCTTTTCACCTGAAAACCGGACTGGATCCTGAAGTCTTTCAAGTTGCCCCAATATCGGGCTACAACTCTCTCCATGAATGTTTCCCACTTTCGCCCAGCCCACCCTTTTGACTTGGCATCACTGACAACGAAAACGGCCTTTGCCTGAAGCCTACAGACCGAAGCTGGAGGACTTGGTGAAAACTTTAGAGACATGGCCACCACAGCTCCTAAGGAAACCATCCTGTGCCTGTTCTGTGAGAGCCACTCTGAAAGTCGAACCAAACACCCATCATCACAGCCATTTCAAACTGCTAAAGTTGCTTCCACCCTAACATCTACAAATCTTCTTCACTGACACCGCCCCCCACACGCTCCCCCCCTCCACTGGTGTATAATCGGCTCCAGTGATGGACCTTTGTCTTCCTTTGGTTCCATACAAGTGCCTCTTAGGAAATAACCTGATTGCTTGCACCACAGGCCTAGTTTTTTGGGAGCCCATCAACATCACTGCCTCCTGAGAGGAGATATGATAACTGTTTCACAGAACCGACCTGTTCTCAGAACTCAGAAACAGTTTCCATGAAAAGGAGGCCTCTACTAACCTATTTTCTCCCTTCCCTCCCTCTCCGCCTCCCTCCCTCCCTCCATCTCCCTCTCCCTCTCACACACACACACACACACACACACACACACACACACACACACACAGAGTCACCAGGTCAGCTTTCAATATGTTCAGAGTAGGCCGCCCCAAAATGTGTCTCCTTGAATTCAAGTCGCTTAAGAACTGGACAGCACAAGACCGGACATTCTGGCCCTCCTTTCTGTCATCCCACAGCAGAGCACGATCTCAAGTTAAGACGTTTGCTTCCACGCATGTCCGTGATTCTCAAATGGTTTAGTGGGGTTTCCTGGGTTAGGAAAAAGAGGGGACTCCTATTTGCCTGAGACAAGGAGAAGTTCTCACACAACCTTCACCCATCCCTCCCTCCCTCCCTCCCTCCCTCCCTCCCTCCCTCCCTCCTCCCTCTCTCCCTGCATTTGGAGGGGGCAGCCTAAGGGTGGGGAATTGGGGAAGGAAAAAAAAAGCCGTTCGATAAAGGGGAGCTCGAGGCAAAGTCAAAGGCTCCCGATCTGACCTGAGAGCATTCTGCATTTGAATGAGCGATTGAACAAGGCCCTGCGGAATGAAGCGTCCGGACTTCCCCTCCCCCTCTCCCGGCAACTATCAGCCCTGGCGACTTGGGAAGGAGCGAGCGGTGGAGAAGAGCGGGCGGGGGCGGGGGCGGGGGCGGGGCGGGACCAACAGACAATAGCCGCTGCCTGCCTGCCTGCCTGCCGGGCTGAGGCCTGAGGGCTGCGGGCCACGCTGGTTTCTGCAACTCAATCCCTTCCAGGAGCACTGTGATGACTGCTTGGCAGGGAATGGTCAAAGCTGAACTCTCTGGCCTATTTCTGAAAAAGGCCTGAGTCTCAGCTACGACAGATTTTCTGGATTTCTTGGCCCATGCGCGGACCCGCCACCCTCCCATCCTGTCAGATCCTTTGTACCACACCTCCCCTGGGAGAGTTCTTTGGCCTCGTCTGGAACATGAACAAGCAAAACCAAACACAGTGTGACATAATGTATTGGGTCTTTATTGAAAAGAAACATGCTCCTCTCGCACACCTGAGGGCAGAAGCAAAGGCAAGTTCTCAGCAGGATGGGGGACAGGGAACCCGAACCGAGGCTGGTCAGCAGTGGCCCCCTGCCCCCCACCGCCCCGCCCCCGATCCCCGTCTCTCCCAGGCCCACGAGGGGCCTCCCTTCCCCGCCTCTCTCTGTGCCCCTCGTCTCCAGCTCCCCCAGCCAGCTTCTGCACCCCACCCCCCCATCCCCGGCCCCCGGAAGGGGAGGCATGTCTGTCCCAGCTCAGTTCTGATATTTCACTTGTGAAACTTCCCTAGGCCCAGGTGCCAGCTTGCCGTCCTGCTGCTTCATGTCCGTCTCTATCAGCCATGCCCAAAGGGCACGTGAAATTATGGACAGCAAATAGCACACCTAGAGGGTGTGTGTGTGGGGGTGGGGTGTGGTGTCCCTTCTCCAGGAAGCAGTGAGGGAACAAAAGGAGGCCTGGGGGAAGGAGTCCTGGGTGCCTATCATCGCGCCCCCGCCCCCCCACCGCCCCGCAGTGCACCATTCGTTTCCATCTCCGCATCTGAAGGACACGTAGTCCTCGTTGAAGCAACTTGATGAGGATTCCCCTCCTAACGACGTGACAGAACCTATGAGAACTGCACTCCTTGAATCCATAAATGCTAACAGGATCCAAGGAGTTTTCCATCAATGGCCGAAAAAGAAATGGTCCTGAACATAATACTGCCAAGTATTCCTCTAGACGGAGGGCAATCATTCACTTTTTCTTTTTTAACTTATTTTCTTTTTATGTTTTACAATAAACTGTATATATTTAGAGTGTACAATTTGTACCCCAATCTTCCAATTCATTCCCCCCCAACCCTCCCCACTTTCCCCACTTGGTGTCCATATGTTTGTGCTCTACATCTGTGTCTCTATTTCTGCCTTGCACACCAGTTGATGTGTACCATTTTTCTGCAGTCCACATATATGTGTGAATATACAATATTGTTTTTCTCTTTCTGACTCACTATCTTTCACTTGTTAACAACAGTAACGACGATGACGCCGACGACAAGGACAAGGATAAGGACCGGAAAAACAACAACAGAGAGAGCACTGGGCGAGTTTTCCACTTCTTAAAGGAAGGAGGCCGTGTTCCCAGGCAGGTTGGCTCAGCTGCACAGTTTCCTCCGGTGACTATTCCTGGGGGCACCGTCGAGGTGATGCACGAAACACACAGGAGGAGGCCTTCTTGAATGTCCTGCCCAGGAAATGGGGACATGATTCCAGCAGTGGCAATGGCTGCCCTTCTCTTTAGGGTGTCACACGGGCCTGATGGCACTGGGCAAACCCTCCCCTCCCTCCCTCCCTCCCACCTTCCTTCCTTCCTTCCTTCCTTCTTGAGGCTCTTGGCCTCCCCACTTTAAGGAAGAGCCCAGGGCCCAGCAGAAAAGACCTTCTGCTGATCCTTGCCAGGGGGCTCTCATTTTACACACTTGAATAGGATCAGTAGACACCGTCATCCCATGAGAAGCAGACAATATCATCTAAAAGCCTACTTTCCTGGTGTCTCAGCGTGCAGGGCTCCTCCTTCTCAGGGATCTTGCGCTCTGTAGGGATAATTCACATGCTGGGGAGTAGGTTCCCATAGCATCTTATGAAATGGATTACAGGATGTCTTCCTTTGAAAAAGATAAAGATTATTTGGGAAAGTTATTCATATGAAGCACATGGATGATATCCTCTCTGATCTATATATTAGAGTTGACCGTTGAACAACCAACATGGGGGATTAGGGGGGCCGACCCCACACACACCATTGAGAACCCATGCATAACTTCACAGTCCAGCTTGTATCGGGGCTTGCACCTCTGAGTACTCAGCAACCAGAGATCCTGCAGTGCCATAGTGCACAGCTATGGAAAACATCCCCTTATGAGTCACACACACACACACACGCGTGCGCGCGTGTGCGTGCTCGAGCGCAGACATCTCAACTTTGTTACACAAGAGTTAGTGGTGTTCAAATAATCTTAGAAGTGACGACTGCTGTCTGATGAAATCAATGGATCCATCAATCAATCTATGACACTACACTTTGTATTTCCTAGTCTCAAAATGATTTGGAATTTGGCTCCTTAGAGTTTAGCTTGGTCCTTCAAGGACAGTGTCAGTCAGAGAGAAAATAACATTTCTTCAAATCATGGAAGTGAAATAGTCCTGGACGCTTATGTGAAACATTAACAGAATTTTTCTTCTTTATTTTATAAGATAACTGGAATTAGGAAGAAAATCTCCTCGTGAAAACCAGGTGCTACCTTCCTTGACTGACGATCGAAGAGGAGAAAGCATTTTCTGGGCCCATGCAACTTGAGAGAAGTTCTAACTTTTCTGGAAAAGAAAGATTCCCACCCTCCCCTTGCTCGGCCATGCTAGAAACCTTCCCTGCCCCAAACTCTGACGTGTCCCCTGTTTGGCCTCACTGTGTGTCGTCTGTGGGCACGGGAACACACTTGCATTCCGTAACAGGAGAGCCTATGAGAAAAGATCTCTGGCCACTTTCATGGATCTGCATTGCTGGCTAGGTAAACCTAAGACGTCAAAAGAAGTGCCTTGGAACACATGCTCCTTCCACACTGGTCACCTCATAGGATTCCTAAATGACTCTGGTTCAGCACTCACTCGACTTGGCTGTGTTTCTGTGCTTCCTGACCTAAAGGATCTATCTGGGATATGCCACCCGATAGAAGCTGAAATAAATTCACTTTGGATGTGTGTGAATGCCGTTCATACAGAGAGCGGGGACTGCAGGGGAGCTCTTGTGGATAAAGAAAAATGGGGGAACACATGTAGGCGACAGCACATAAAGTATAGAAAGATACACGAAGGTATCCTTCGTTCGCGGGTTGGGAAGGGGGAACGACAGAACATTCCCTGCTTCTACTCCACGCAAGCATGCACGCAGGCAGGCAGGCAGGCAGGCAGGCAGGCAGGCACCGGAGTGGGGTGGGGTGGGGGGAGCTGGCTCCTTACCCCACAAACCAGGGACGCGTGCGCGTTTAAAGAGACCAGGAGGAACGTGGTGGTGGTGGCGATGAGGAAGGAGGACCACGTTCAAGGTGTGGATTTGCGGTGAGGGGCTACGTGAGGTGACTAAGAACTCGGTGCAGTGAGCGGCCCATACAAGGACAGAAGCGATGGTCCCCTAATGCTTGCAGGGCCTGGCCAGGAGCATGAACGGGCGCCCGTGTCCCCAGGTTGGCATCATGACACTAGTTCATCCCTGTGAAACAGGATGTGTTTTCTGTGTTCTCCTGTCTTGACCAAACACACGTCTTTACCTGTGTCTCCGTACAACGACGGTCTCTGCGTGACAGTCGGCAGAACATCCCCAGGGACAATTATCACAGAGACCTGAGGTTCTGCTTGGCTGGCAATGCTTGTGTGAATGCTGCAGTGAGATACAGACAGACAGACAAACAGACAGACAGACAGACACACACACACACACACACACAAACACACACCCCTACCTATAATTATGTGTATTTAATACGATATCTTTATTGATTTTCTGTCTCAGATGACTAATGATGCTGTCAGCCTCATGATTTTCACACAGGGTTTCTGTGTGTGTCCTACTGTCGGGACAACATAGCCGGTCTGTGTCATGGAAACAGAGACACCGTGGGAGTCACAGGAATGAAGACCTCGTTCTAGGAACTGGACCTTCCAGAGGCCTGGGAGCAGCTGGGCAGGGCAGGGCTGGGCTTGGCTGCGGAGGAGGGGAGGGGAGGGGAGGGGAGGGGAGGGAAGGCTGTGGCTCTCAGTCCTCTGAGTGCCCGGTGGCAGTGGCGGAGGTGGCAGTGCCGACGGAGCTGTCAGCGCCCACAGGGAAAGGTAGCCACCGAAGTGCGGGGCCACAGGGGAGACATGGAGAGACTCGGGGGAAGGCACAGCTGTCCCTCGGTGGATCTGCGGCCAGGCAGCCAGGAGTGGCCTGGGTCACTGTCGTCCAGGGGGCACCAGCTGGGAACACTAGCCAGACGCAGGGCGGCGGGTGTGTGTGTGTGTGTGTGTGTGTGTGTGTGGATGGACAGCCTTCCACCCTGCACCTCTGTGCCCACCTGTCACCATGTGGGATGGCCACAGCCTGCAGAGAGCCTTGGCTGTGGCTTCACTTCCAATGCCTACATCCCATCCAGCGTTCTCTTTGCACCAGCCCTACCCTGGGGTCGCACGGGGAGGGGGAGACTCAGAAAGGCGGTTCCCAGGCTGCCCCCGCATGGAAGTCACATGAGCCTCCGGACATGGCCGTGCCACGTCAAACACGCATCTTGAGGTAGGTCAGACTTTCCATTGTGTTACAGTTTGTTTCCTTGGGAGAAGTTGTGTCTCTTAGGCCAGGAGCAACTGGAATTGTCGGTCAAAGTCCTCAGGCAGCCCTTTGACTTGGAGGCCGAGCACAAGTTTGACACGGTATGTTTCCGGTGACATGGAATTGCAGATGGCCCACGAAGCATGCTCTCGCCAATACTGCCAAGCCTGTGGTCTCACAGGGGACGGTCTCCTCGACCGAGATGTCACCATCTCGGGAATCCGCACCTGGAGCGACACGGTGACCTCAGGACGAGCGCCCTGTCTGTGCGCCCCATCCGGATGCGCGTGGACGGGAATGGAGCAGCTCTGGGAACGGTGGACGATGCCAGCTCTTGTTCTTCTGCTCTGCTGCCTGCCGTGCACGGCTGTGGAGAGGGACGAGCCGCTGTGGAGAGGGATGAGCCGAGTCCAGTGTCTCTGAACCCACCCCAAGCAAAGAGGAGCAGGAAAGTGGGTGTGGGCCCTCCCTCGTGTGTGGCCAGGATCCTGTGCGGAGGGAGAGTCCCTGGCCCTCCCGCTGAGAGGAAGGTGCGAGAGGTGGATCGGCGGCGTCTTTCCTCGGGGCCCCAGAGCTTCTGCGGCTCCGATCTCCCCTCTTCACAGTTCTAGTTGGCGCCCGCCCCAGCACAACCTACCTGAGAGCTTCCCTGGTATCCGGAAGCGATGGCTTTGTGTTTTGAGGACGGAAGGGGAGAAAGAGCTGAGCAAAGCTTTTCCCTGGAACCTGAGTGTCTATGGGTGTGTCTGGCCCATCACCAGCGAGCGTGCTGAGTGCCACTTCCTGAGGGCAGGTGCTCTTTAAGGAAAGTATGGCTTCATATCTTTGTTACACGCAGGCCCTTCTAGAATGTGGAGCGAGTTTCTCAAGAATCCCAGCAGAATCCCAGGTGCTGTGGAGGCTAGGGCCTCAAAGGTCCGGCTCCATCCCTCTCTCCATCCTGGCCTGGCCTGGCCTGGCTGGGCCCCTAAGGACCCTGCTGGCCTCTAGAGTGGCCCCTGCTTCTCGGTTGGTTTCCATGCTGCTGCTCACAGAGCCATCTTCTCCAAAGGCAGCCGATCACCGTATTCCTTCCGTGGAGCTCTGGCACAGCTCTCCTTGGCTTGGATGATAGCATGAGAGGACTGACAAGCTGGGTCCTTCCTCCAGGGCTGACCTTTTACAAACTCTGCCTTGAAGAGGAGTAAAGTCAGCATGTCATTCTCACGTGTAAATGGGACCCGAAGGGCCCGTTCCTAGCTCTACCACTTGGGAAAGTGGGGGACTCTTCCGTCAAGGAAACGGAGAGCTCATACTTGATGGTGCGGTTGTCAGAAGCCTTTTTCTAAGCCTCCCCTGGCCCCACTGTGTCAGAAAGACGTGTCCCTCCACCTGCCGGGGACTTGATGAAGGAGAGTCACTCTGGTAGAAGTACCCGAAGCTCGATGACTTCACTGCCGTCTCCCTTTCTCTGGCACGGGCCCGCCCCTGGAGGAGCCCTGTCTTTGCCTAGCCGTGACGGCACCGCTCAGGGGAGCTGGAGACAGGACCCCAATGAGGGCAGGTGGATGGGTGCCTGTTCAAAATGACCTACACACCCAATCTGCCGTAGACATGGTGCACAGATCGTGGACGTGCCTGTGCCCCCGAAGACATCCGTGTGGCCCCGGGCATCCGGCAGCCATCTTCTCCATGTTCGCCTGACCTGTGCTCTCGCTCTTTTCTCCAGAGCACTCGCCTGATGATTCGTGGGGGAATGAAACCCCAGCTGGCAGGAGCCGAATGATCTTCCCAACACAAGGGAAAAGAAGAGGTGGGGTCCCGCATCCCTCCAATGTGTCTGTGCCTAAGAATGAGTTTCTAGGAAATCTCATCCTCCTTTAGCTCCCTTAACTCTCCCCCGCCCCCCCCCCACCCCCACCCCCGGCGCCCGCCAGCCCGGGCCATAGTATAGTTACTTTCCCAGATTTCCTCCCTCTCCTCAGCAGAACCGAAGAGATTGTAGGTGTTGCCACTTCTCTGAGTCTTTCTTTGCTTTCTTAGGAGGGCTGCCCCATGTCACGTAAAACTTGGAAGACATACACGCGTGAGCATCTCTCCTTGTGATTCTAACCCAGGGAAGAGCACTTAAAAATCGAAAGGAGGCAAACTAGGGTTCAGGCACCCAGAGTTGAGCCGGGTGGCCACTGGGAAGAGAGTTCCAGATGCCTTCCTGTTTGGGGGAGGGGGAAATCTCCCCCTCTGCCCCCCTTGAGTCCTCGTGGCTGGACTCATCCTAACATGGACTCAAGGCAGGCGGATAGAGGAAGCGGGAGCGGGAACACGTGTTCGTTTGTTGTTGTTGTTGTTGTTGTTGTTGTTGTTTTACCTTCTAGCCCTGAGAAGTGGCTGAGGCGGGCAGCTTTTCGACTGTGTAGACCAAGGGACAGTACATGTGTGAGACAGGGATCAGACCGAGAGACTTAGCTTTCGGGTGTGCCCTGAGGGAAGGAAGAATCTAAACAGAGTTTGGGCTTGGGGGGTCCCTGAAAGAAGTCACAGTGTTTGTCTCCCTAGGCTTCTCGGCCCCAATGAATTCCCTACTTTGGGGATCGGAGCGTCCTCCTAACTCCAGGTGCGGATGCAGGGAGTGCGCCTTTCACCCGAGAGAGAGATGGATGTCTCGCTTTCAGGGAGACACAAAGGAGAGCCCGAGGGTCCCTCTTGTGTTGGCCGCCTGCTTGAGGTCACCGTCACGCCAAATGATCACTGTGCCACGGAGGTGCATTTTGGCGTGGCCTATCCTGGGCTCCACAGCCACCTCCCTGAGAACGGGTATGGTCAGAACCGTAGGAAGCTCAAGGGCGCCGCCAGCCGCTTTCAAAAACGTATCTGTCAGCACCTGCTGGCTGCAACCGCGAGGTTTCCAAGTGCCCTCCGCATATTCTCCCCCTCCCCCGCAACGACCTCATCACTTCCAATCCTGGCGAACAATGTATGGAACCTTTGCTGGGGTTTTCGTTTGTTTCTCTTTTGTGGGGTTTCTCTCTCTCTCTCTCTCTCTCTCTCTCTCTCTCTCTGTCACACGCGCTCTGATGTTCGGGGCCTAATGGGAGAAATGAAATCAAGCGAGGGGTTTTGCCCTCAGGTTGCCTTGGTCTCGGGTTGACTTGTGTGCGCTGAGAAAGACGGCCTTTACTGAAGGCCCTGCACAGACTTTTTGACACCCCCGATCCATGGAATCCTGAAGCTGTGGAACCTAGAAATCTTTCAGTCTCCTTTTGATTTGGAAATCTTCTCCTTGACAGAAAGAAGCCCATTTAAAAGAGAAAAAGAAAAAGTGGAACTGCATGAGCAGATCGGTTTTTAGATCTCAGCCGGGCGGCTGCCCGGTTCTCTGGGGAGAACTGTCTTCATCTTGCAAATCTGTACACACAGCCCACAGTGGCCTGGGATGGAGGCCAGTGGACTGGATTGGGCAGAACCTGAGACCAGAGGAAAGAGAAAAAAAATAAGAAAAATGGTGGTGGTGGTTGGGGGGAGGGGGAAGAGGTCTGCTTTGAAAAATAGGAACTGCTGGCAGGGCTCCCTCACCCCCACCCCCCCCACCCCAAAGTAGGACTGTGTATCCAGGCGTAGAAATGATACTGTGCCAAGAAGGCAAGCGCTGTTGAGACTGCTGTTCCTATGATGTTACAAACCGAAAGCGATGCTTTCTGGTCGAGGCTCTCCATGACAATCTACTAAGCAAATCATACGTTGGCTGTTTTGGACGTTCTCTGCAGTTTTCATTGGGAGTGAGGAAGAGCCGTTTGTACATGTTTTGATACAATGTTTTGAATGCTGTGGGACCATGGTATGTTTCCGCCGTGGATGAACAAGGTTGCCTTTTCCAGCTTCCGCTTGCATGGTCATTTCCTGGTCCTGACGACCCCCCCCCCCCGGCCCCAAGTGAGGGAGGCCTGTGTGTCTTTGTGTCCATTTAGAAGGGTTGGTGCTTGATGCCAGCATGATATCCAAATCTTGATTTTGGACTTACCAAACTACTGTTGGGAGTTTGTTTCTTGTCTTAATCTCCCTTAACTCTTGCAGTCACCTGAGTGTCCAGTCTTGATCTCGCGTCTCTCTCTGCCTCTGTCTCTGTCTCTCTCGCTCTTTCCTTTTGTTGATTTCTTCAAGGCAAGCCATCTTTTTCCTCCTCCTCCTCCTCATCCTCCTCCTCCTCCTCCTCCTCCTCCCCCTCCTCCTCCCCCACCACCCTCCTCTTCCTCTTCCTCCTTTCTCTGCCCCCCTCCCCCCTCCCTCCCTCCTCCCCCCGCCCTTTTAAAATTGAAGTCTAACAGACTGACAAGAGTATATTGGTTTTCAGGTGTATACCCTAGCGAGTGGCTATGTTTACACATGACCCAGGGATCTCCGTGATAAGTCTCGTTACTGTCTGTCACCATTCGATGTCATGACAGTAGGATGGACTCTATTCCGCCTGCTGTACATGACATCCTGCGAGTGCGTTGTTTATTTCATAACTAGAAGTGGGCACCGCTTCCTCTCCCTCACCTATTGCACTCGTCTCCCTCTTCCCCCCTCCCTCCCTCCTCTGGCCACCCCCCATTTGTTCCTTTTAGGTGTCGATGAACCTGTTTGCGGTTCCTTCTTTGTGTTCATGTGTGTGTATTGCTGTGCACGTTCTTCACAGACATGATAGTCTCGCGACCTGAGGTATCTTGTGTAGCGCAATGCCCTCTGGGTCTCTCCATGTTTCCGCGGATGGCAAGACCTCATTCCCTTGTAGGGTTGAGTCATAAGCGTGCGCGCGCCTGTGTGTGACTAGGTAGAGATGTATGCACACAGAGAGCGCTATCGGTATGTCCCTAACTATGGCTACATAGGGATAGGTGTGGATACACATACACGTGTGTGTATGTGTCACCCTCACCCCCTCGGTGGGCACGTAGTGGAGTTGCTGGGTCACGTGGTAGTTGTTGGTGCAGTGCTTTCAGGGACTTCTGTGCTGTTTTCCGTAGTGTCATCTGTTGTCGGGGAGCCATTCTGTCAGGCACCAGGTGATATCTCTGAGTCCTCCAGCATGACATGGTGGTGGTCTCTCTCAGCGTGAAAAATAGGTGTCCCGTCAGGAGCCACTTTCCTCTGCCGTTTGGAACTTGCTGTCGTGATTCCAGATCCTGGGCCTGGCCGTGTATGCTTGTGCAGAGAAATGCCAGCGCTTTTTATCATACCCTCCATTTAAAAAAAAAAATTGTTCTGTATTTGATGGGCTGCGTTGGGTCTTTTTTTGCTGTGTGCGGGCTTTCTTTCCGTTGCGGTGAGTGGGGGCTCCCCTTCGTTGTGGTGCGCAGGCTCCTCATTGCCAGTGGCTTCTCTTGGTGCGGAGCACGGGCTCCAGGCACGGGGGCTTCAGGAGTTGCGGCACATGGGCTCAGTCGTTGTGGCTCACGGGCTTCGTTGCTCTGCGGCATGTGGGACCTTCCTGGAGCAGGGATCGAACCCGTGTCCCCTGCAGTGGCGGGCGGATTCTTAAGCAGTGCGCCAGCTAGGCAGCCCCAGTTGTTTCTTGTATTTCAGGGAAAGGTTTCCTTTGGCTTTTGGTTTTGTCCCCGCCCCCACCCCCCAAGAAAGGTACTGTTGGTTGCTTTGTTGACAGTGGAAAACTGTGTTGCGGTTGCTGTTGGAGTGGTGGGGGTCGTCGTCCTTGTTGCTTTGTTTCCTTTGTGGGCGTTGTTTTCTGTTGGTTTTTTCTGGCTTTGTTTCCTTGTGGATGAAAATGCCTGGTCTTGGTCTGCTCTGTTCAGGCCTCCTGCCCGCTTTCCCCATCGGGTTGCTCGTTCTGGGGGGCTGCGTTGCATGAGGCCTTGCTCTGTTTTGGACAGGAACCTCTTATGGGACATGCTTGAGGTTTTCAGATGCGTGTGTATGTGTACGTGTACACGTGTGTGTGTCTGTACGTGTACACGTGTGCATACACGTACATATGTGTGTGCCTTTACGTACTCCTTGAAGGGCCACAGCAGTCCCAGAGCTTGACTTTGACTTTTTGGTAGTTTGGCTTGGTTTGATTTTGGTGGGACGACAGGTCACTGTGAACCTTTGCTGTAAATCTCTCTCTCACACGCACGCGCGTGCGCGCGCGCGCACGCACGCACGCACGCACGCACACTCACCACGTTGCATTGTGTAGATGTCCTGGAACGCGGTTTCTTTAGTGGATGGCTGTTGACACGCTGCTCCCCGCCCCCCCGCCCGCCGGTGACTGTGGTCAGTCCGTTTTGAAATCCACGTTCTGACCTCAAGGGCGTGTTCCCCACCCACACACCCATGTGTTCTCTTTGGACTTTGTCGCGGTCTGTGCGGAAATAGATGTTTGTTTCCATTTGTGTGGGGCCAGAGTGTATGTTTACTTTCGTTTCTAGCTTCCGGGCTCTGCGTGTCAGCTTTCCAAAGCCCTTCTCCGTGCCAGAAGGGATGAATTCCTGCGTCGTTCTCGGAGCGCTTGCCTGGTTTCGTTTCGCTGGTCCCCGCCTTCCCTCCCTCCCTCCCTCCCTCCCTCTCACCCTCCGGGGAGCTGGGGATCTCGCTTGTGGCACTGTGGGCGTCTCCGTGGAATTCCCCGCGCCCCCCCCATGGGCTGGAATCGCGTCCCCTTCCAGGCAGCCTCCCGGCGGCATCTTGCCAGCTACCCCCGCCCCCGTGTGCTGCCGGGGATCGGGACGCGCCGTGTCGTGTCGTGTCGTGTCGGGCAGGGAGCTAGCTCCGAGGCGGACCCCTCGGGGCCGCGCGGGACGCCCGCCCCGCTCCGGGAGGAGCTCGGGCGTTTGGGCGGCCCAGCGCTCCGGCGTCCTCGGTGGCCGGCCGGCGAGCGGGATCCGGCCCGGGGACGTTCGAGCCGGTTGTCGGGCGCCACCTGGCGGCCGCTTTTATATTGTCCCTTCCCTCCGGAGCTCCGGCGACCTTGTCGAGGGCTGTGACTCAGCCGCCGGGCCCGAAGCAGAGTTCCGGGAGGCGAGGCACGCTGGTGCTGGCAGCCCCGGTGGCGCCGAGGCGTAGGCACCTCCTGCTGTCGCCTGAGATTGGGCCTGCAGATCTATGGGGCTGTGACTGCCGCCGCGCTCCCGAGCCGGGGCGGAGGGGCCGCCTGGCCGGGTCGACCAGCATGCGCCCGTGCCCCTCCAGCTGCGGGAACCCATGTCGGGTCGTGCTGCCGCGGTGGGAGAGGAGAGGGTCTGCCGCGCCCGGAGCGCCTGGGACTTGGTGGCCCGGCCTTCTCCTGGGCCGCCCTTGGGAGCGTTCGTTCCCCGACCCCCCCCCCCACCTCCCTTCCCGGTGCCCCCGCGTCCCGCTCCGGAGGTGGGGACCGGCTCGGGCCGAGCGTTGAGGCCGGTGGAGGCAGCCACGGGCTCGGTGGTGGACGCGCGTGCGTCCCAGTCGTCAGATTCTTTCGGACCGATGGTTTTCCGAGCCGGACTCCAGAGGTGAGGACCGGCCTGGGCCGCCAGCACTGACCCGGAGAGGCTGGCCCGGGACTGGGTGCGTTGCCCCAGGGCTCCGGGCGTCTCCCTGGAGAAATGGGTTCAAGTCCCGATGGGTCCGGAGACGTGGACGGACCGGCCCCTGCTCGCGCAGGTGGCTGGCGAGGGTGCACCCGGCCTGTCAGCGTGCCCGCGTGGGTCCCGGTCGTCGGACGCGACTTTGCCTCCCCCCTCCGCCCTCCACCCCGAGTCCGGGCCGGGAGGTGGGGACTGGCGCGAGCCCTACTGGGTGGCCCGGGGAGGGGCTCCCGGGCCCGGGCGTGGTCCCTCATGGGGCCCGCTCATCGGAGGCGGCTTGGAGGGGTGCTGAGTTTCTTTCTTGGAACCAAGTCCTGGCCCGGAGACTCGGATGGACCGGTCCCTGCCCGCGTGGGGGGACCGGGGAGGGCGTCCCCAGCCCGCTCCCTCTCCCCCGTGTCCCCGGCCCACTCTGCCACCCCTCCATCCCCGGGTCGACCAGGTGGCCTTGGGCGCTCCGGGGCAAGTGTGGATGGGGAAGTGTTGGGGGCAGGTGGCCGGACCGAGGTTCCGGGGGCCCCCGTGAACCTCGTGGGTGGGCCCCGCTGTCGGGCGCGATGATTTTTTTCGCCGGAAATGGGGCCTTTTTGCCACCAGATAGGTGCTGACACGGTGTTCTTCTGCGTCTGTCGCCGATAGACGCTGGGGCTCCGGACGCGGGCAGGACTCCGGGCTGGGGGTGGCTGTCTGATACCCGGCTCGGTCCTTGCCACTTGAGCTGCCCACTTGGGCCTGCGTGCCGGCTCTTGCGTGCGCGTCCGGCTGCTCCGACCCGCGGTGCCACCTCCGGCCGCTGGCTGAGCCCGAGGGCGGCGGGGCCAGGTGGCGTTGGGTGCTCGACCCTGTGCGCTGCCCCCGCTGCAGGCACCCGGTGGTGAGTGGCCGGCACGACCCCACCCCACAGGCTCTGTGCCCCGTGTCAGGCGTTCTCGTCCTGGGGTGGTTGGCTGCTCTTGCCCGAGAGGAAGGGGCGCCGGCGAGGCGGAAGCGGGCCTCAGTGTGACGGGTCCTCGCCGTGCCTCCCCTGCGGGCCTCTCCCGCTGTGGCTTTAGGCTGGGTGGGTCAACCGATTGATGTGGTGGTGCCACGCTCCGCCGGGCTGGGCCTAAGCCATGCCAGACGAGGGACGGACGTTCCTGGGGGACGGGACCGCTCTTCTCGTTCTGTCCGCGGGCTCCTCGCCTCTCTTCCGCCCCGCCTGCCGGGGTGTGCGGAAGGCAGGGGTGCGGCCTCCGGCCCTGAACCCGCGGTCTCCCGCCCCCGCCTCCCAGCGTGGGCGCGGGGACCGGGGTCCTCGGATGCAGCAGACGCTCTCGCTTTGCCTCCTTGGCATACGCCTCGCGAGCGGCCCTCCCCGCGGCGGGGAGGGCCGCCCCGCCGCCACGCTGCGCGCCCCCGTTGGTGTGCGAGCGTGCCTCGCCTGGCCCTCCGTGGTGCTCCTGGAGCGCTCCAGGTCGTCCCTCAGGTGCCCGAGGCCGAGCGGTGGTGTTGTTCCCCTTTCCCAGCGTGTCCCTCGGGTCTCTGCCACCGTGGCATGTGCCGTGAGCGGCTCTCTCTTGGGGGGGTCGAGACGGTAAGGGAGGTGCGCCCGCCTGTTCCCCCCCCGGCGGTGGGGTCAGGGGCCGCCTCGTTGTGCTGGTCCTCAGCGGCGTGCCGCGGGGGGCTGAGCTTGGCCGAGCGCACGCCCCGTGTGGCCCCCGCTACGTGGGGGGCTGCGCGCGGGCGTGGGAGCGATCGTGGGGGCCGGGGCCTGTGAGAGAGGGGGCTGTGTCACGCATCTTGGGCGTGCTCCCCCTCGAGGGCCCGAGGGGCGAGCCCGAGGGCAGCAAGCCTACCGAGGTCGTGCCCCGGCCCTGGCCGCGAACGCTCCCGTGGGCCGTGTGCTTACCCATACCGCAGACTCCCTCCCCTCCAGCCGACTGGAGGGCGGTGTAGGCAGCTCACGGAAGCGCCTCTGTGGGCCCGAAGGGGAGGTGATGAGTGGGGCATGACACGCCCATTCTGTCCATTCAACAGAGGGTCAGGGCTACAGCAGACCCCAGAGAGGGACAGCAGACCCCAGAGAGGGGCAGCAGCCCGGCCGGCCACTGGGTCTCCATGTCTCAGGCTTCCCGGGGAACCTCCCCCCCTTCTCCCCGCCTCCCCCCACATTCCGCCACCCACCTTGGTGCATTTAGAATGGCTCCAATTGTAAATAGATGCTGGTGGGAAGATTTCTACAGGTTACCTGCAATGGCTGACCTGTCATGCTTGTAACCCTGGGAGAGAACAATTCTCTTTGTCCCCAGAGGCGTCAGACCTCCTCTCTCAGGAACCCCTGAACCCCGGCCACTGGACTTCACTCCACTGCCACGTAGTATGGGTCCTCCAAACGTTCCTGTGACGGTGAGTATGGTTTCCATGTGGGTTGAAGCCTCCCCTTGCTGCAAGCCTTCTGTCCTCACCATGGCATAGAGACGGTTAAAAAAAAATTGTGTTTGCCACTTTGGGTATACCTTCCACAGCCTGCAGTGACCAAGGCACCCACTTCGCTGGGCAAGTCCTATGAGCCTTCACAAAAGCTCTTGCAAACTTCTTGGGACCATCACTTTTCCAGTCACACTCAATCATCAGGCAAGATTGACACGGCCGATGGGAAAACTGGACTCCGAGAAGAAAGAGTGACCTACGTGGGGCTGAATGAACTGAGGGCTAGGATGATAGTGTGTGTATGACTACTTGTCTACAATAGGACTGATTGGGGAAGCCGGGGTGGGGGGCAGGGTGCGGATACCTTAGGAGCTTGGGATGAACATATACACATTCCTATACATAAAGTGGATAATCAACAAGCTCTTACGACTTGGCACAGGAAACTATACTCAATACTTTGTAATAACCTATAAGAGAAAAAAAATCTGAAACAGAATCTATCTATATCTATCTATCTATCTATCTATCTATCTATCTATCATCTATCTATCTACCTATCTTTCTATCTAAATCACTGTGCTGTACACCTGAAACTGCACGACATTATAAATGCTTCAATTATTTCAAACAGAAAAGAATCTCCTAACCTGAGTGAGAGAGAGAGAGAGAGAGAACAGGACGGATTGTGAAATCTTTTCTTTGCCAGCTACAAGGGAAAATGAAAACAAACAAAACCCAATTTATTTTAAAAGTTGGACATCCATTTGGTGACTTGTACCCTTGTCAGCAAAATGGAATCACTTCTCTTTTTCTCCCTACCTGCTCCGTCCAGAATTCAGAAACTCTCCGTGAGGCTCCTTATTTCTTTGGCAAGAGAGTCACTTGCATGCATTCCTTAGAGGCCCACGTTACGTTTCCATAAAACGGGAATACACACTTGTGGATATGAGATTCTGGTGCTATTCATTTTCCTTAGGGTGCTGCTTTTCACCTGAAAACCGGACTGGATCCTGAAGTCTTTCAAGTTGCCCCCAATATCGGGCTACAACTCTCTCCATGAATGTTTCCCACTTTCGCCCAGCCCACCCTTTTGACTTGGCATCACTGACAACGAAAACGGCCCTTTGCCTGAAGCCCTACAGACCGAAGCTGGAGGACTTGGTGAAAACTTTAGAGACATGGCCACCACAGCTCCTATGGAAACCATCCTGGTGCCTGTTTCTGTGAGAGCCACTCTGAAAGTCGAACCAAACACCCATCATCACAGCCATTTCAAACTGCTAAAGTTGCTTCCACCCTAACATCTACAAATCTTCTTCACTGACACCGCCCCCCACACGCTCCCCCCCCTCCACTGGTTTATAATCGGCCCCTGGCGACTTGGGAAGGAGCGAGCGGTGGAGAAGCAGGCGGGGGCGGGGTGGGGCGGGACCAACAGACAGTAGCCGCTGCCTGCCTGCCTGCCTGCCTGCCGGGCTGAGACCTGAGGGCTGCGGGCCACGCTGGTTTCTGCAACTCAATCCCTTCCAGGAAGCACCTGTGATGACTACTTGGCAGGGAATGGTCAAAGCTGAACTCTCTTGGCCTATTTCTGAAAAAGGCCTGAGTCTCAGCTACGACAGATTTTCTGGATTTCTTGGCCCATGCACGGACCCGCACCCTCCCATCCTGTCAGATCCTTTGTACCCACACCTCCCCTGGGAGAGTTCTTTGGCCTCGTCTGGAACATGAACAAGCAAAACCAAACACAGTGTGACATAATGTATTGGTCTTTATTGAAAAGAAACATGCTCCTCTCGCACACCTGAGGGCAGGAAGCAAAGGCAAGTTCTCAGCAGGATGGGGGACAGGGAACCCGAACCGAGGCTGGTCAGCAGTGGCCCCCTGCCCCCCACCGCCCCGCCCCCGATCCCCGTCTCTCCCAGGCCCACGAGGGGCCTCCCTTCCCCGCCTCTCTCTGTGCCCCTCGTCTCCAGCTCCCCCAGCCCAGCTTCTGCACCCCACCCCCCCATCCCCGGCCCCGGGAAGGGGAGGCATGTCTGTCCCAGCTCCAGTTCTGATATTTCACTTGTGAAACTTCCCTAGGCCCAGGTGCCAGCTTGCCGTCCTGCTGCTTCATGTCCGTCTCTATCAGCCATGCCCAAAGGGCACGTGAAATTATGGACAGCAAATAGCACACCTAGAGGGTGTGTGTGTGGGGGTGGGGTGTGGTGTCCCTTCTCCAGGAAGCAGTGAGGGAACAAAAGGAGGCCTGGGGGAAGGAGTCCTGGGTGCCTATCATCGCGTCCCCGCCCCCCCACCGCCCCGCAGTGCACCATTCGTTTCCATCTCCACATCTGAAGGACACGTAGTCCTCGTTGAAGCAACTTGATGAGGATTCCCCTCCTAACGACGTGACAGAACCTATGAAGAACTGCACTCCTTGAATCCATAAATGCTAACAGGATCCAAGGAGTTTTCCATCAATGGCCGAAAAAGAAATGGTCCTGAACATAATAACTGCCAAGTATTCCTCTAGACGGAGGCATCATTCACTTTTTCTTTTTTTAACTTATTTTCTTTTTATGTTTTACAATAAACTGTATATATTTAGAGTGTACAATTTGGTACCCCAATCTTCCAATTCATTCCCCCCCAACCCTCCCCACTTTCCCCACTTGGTGTCCATATGTTTGTGCTCTACATCTGTGTCTCTATTTCTGCCTTGCACACCAGTTGATGTGTACCATTTTTCTGCAGTCCACATATATGTGTGAATATACAATATTTGTTTTTCTCTTTCTGACTCACTATCTTTCACTTGTTAACAACAGTAACGACGATGACGCCGACGACAAGGACAAGGATAAGGACCGGAAAAACAACAACAGAGAGAGCACTGGGCGAGTTTTCCACTTCTTAAAGGAAGGAGGCCGTGTTCCCAGGCAGGTTGGCTCAGCTGCACAGTTTCCTCCGGTGACTATTCCTGGGGGCACCGTCGAGGTGATGCACAAAACACACAGGAGGAGGCCTTCTTGAATGTCCTGCCCAGGAAATGGGGACATGATTCCAGCAGTGGCAATGGCTGCCCTTCTCTTTAGGGTGACACACGGGCCTGATGGCACTGGGCAAACCCTCCCCTCCCTCCCTCCCTCCCTCCCACCTTCCTTCCTTCCTTCCTTTCTTCCTTCTTGAGGCTCTTGGCCTCCCCACTTTAAGGAAGAGCCCAGGGCCCAGCAGAAAAGACCTTCTGCTGATCCTTGCCAGGGGGCTCTCATTTTACACACTTGAATAGGATCAGTAGACACCGTCATCCCATGAGAAGCAGACAATATCATCTAAAAGCCTACTTTCCTGGTGTCTCAGCGTGCAGGGCTCCTCCTTCTCAGGGATCTTGCGCTCTGTAGGGATAATTCACATGCTGGGGGAGTAGGTTCCCAATAGCATCTTATGAAATGGATTACAGGATGTCTTCCTTTGAAAAAGATAAAGATTATTTGGGAAAGTTATTCATATGAAGCACATGGATGATATCCTCTCTGATCTATATATTAGAGTTGACCGTTGAACAACCAACATGGGGGATTAGGGGGGCCGACCCCACACACACCATTGAGAACCCATGCATAACTTCACAGTCCAAGCTCTGTATCGGGGCTTGCACCTCTGAGTACTCAGCAACCAGAGATCCTGCAGTGCCATAGTGCACAGCTATGGAAAACATCCCCTTATGAGTCACACACACACACACACACACACGCGTGCGCGCGTGTGCGTGCTCGAGCGCAGACATCTCAACTTTGTTACACAAGAGTTAGTGGTGTTCGAATAATCTTAGAAGTGACGACTGCTGTCTGATGAAATCAATGGATCGATCAATCAATCTATGACACTACACTTTGTATTTCCTAGTCTCAAAATGATTTGGAATTTGGCTCCTTAGAAGTTTAGCTTGGTCCTTCAAGGACAGTGTCAGTCAGAGAGAAAATAACATTTCTTCAAATCATGGAAGTGAAATAGTCCTGGACGCTTATGTGAAACATTAACAGAATTTTTCTTCTTTATTTTATAAGATAACTGGAATTAGGAAGAAAATCTCCTCGTGAAAAACCAGGTGCTACCTTTCCTTGACTGATGATCGAAGAGGAGAAAGCATTTTCTGGGCCCATGCAACTTGAGAGAAGTTCTAACTTTTCTGGAAAAGAAAGATTCCCACCCTCCCCTTGCTCGGCCATGCTAGAAACCTTCCCCTGCCCCAAACTCTGACGTGTCCCCTTGTTTGGCCTCACTGTGTGTCGTCCGTGGGTGCGGGAACACACTTGCATTCCGTAACAGGAGAGCCTATGGAGAAAAGATCTCTGGCCACTTTCATGGGATCTGCATTGCTGGCTAGGTAAACCTAAGACATCAAAAGAAGTGCCTTGGAACACATGCTCCTTCCACACTGGTCACCTCATAGGATTCCTAAATGACTCTGGTTCAGCACTCACTCGACTTGGCTGTGTTTCTGTGCTTCCTGACCTAAAGGATCTATCTGGATATGCCACCCGATAGAAGCTGAAATAAATTCACTTTGGATGTGTGTGAATGCCGTTCATACAGAGAGCGGGGACTGCAGGGAGCTCTTGTGGATAAAGAAAAATGGGGGAACACATGTAGGCGACAGCACATAAAGTATAGAAAGATACACGAAGGTTTCCTTCGTTCGCGGGTTGGGAAGGGGGAACGACAGAACATTCCCTGCTTCTACTCCACGCACGCATGCACGCAGGCAGGCAGGCAGGCAGGCAGGCAGGCACCGGAGTGGGGTGGGGTGGGGGGAGCTGGCTCCTTACCCCACCCACCAGGGACGCGTGCACGTTTAAAGAGACCAGGAGGAACGTGGTGGCGGTGGCGATGAGGAAGGAGGACCACGTTCAAGGTGTGGATTTGCGGTGAGGGCTACGTGAGGTGACTAAGAACTCAGTGCAGTGAGCGGCCCATACAAGGACAGAAGCGATGGTCCCCTAATGCTTGCAGGGCCTGGCCAGGAGCATGAACGGGAGCCCATGTCCCCAGGTTGGCATCATGACACTAGTTCATCCCTGTGAAACAGGATGTGTTTTCTGTGTTCTCCTGTCTTGACAAACACACGTCTTTACCTGTGTCTCCGTACAACGACGGTCTCTGCGTGACAGTCGGCAGAACATCCCCAGGGACAATTATCACAGAGACCTGAGGTTCTGCTTGGCTGGCAATGCTTGTGTGAATGCTGCAGTGAGATACAGACAGACAGACAAACAGACAGACAGACAGACACACACACACACACACACACAAACACACACCCCTACCTATAATTATGTGTATTTAATACGATATCTTTATTGATTTTCTGTCTCAGATGACTAATGATGCTGTCAGCCTCATGATTTTCACACAGGGTTTCTGTGTGTGTCCTACTGTCGGGACAACATAGCCGGTCTGTGTCATGGAAACAGAGACACCGTGGGAGTCACAGGAATGAAGACCTCGTTCTAGGAACTGGACCTTCCAGAGGCCTGGGAGCAGCTGGGCAGGGCAGGGCTGGGCTGGGCTGCGGAGGAGGGGATGGGAGGGGAGGGGAGGGGAGGGAAGGCTGTGGCTCTCAGTCCTCTGAGTGCCCGGTGGCAGTGGCGGAGGTGGCAGTGCCGATGGAGCTGTCAGCACCCGCAGGGAAAGGTAGCCACCGATGTGCGGGGCCACAGGGGAGACATGGAGAGACTCGGGGGAAGGCACAGCTGTCCCTCGGTGGATCTGCGGCCAGGCAGCCAGGAGTGGCCTGGGTCACTGTCGTCCAGGGGGCACCAGCTGGGAACACTAGCCAGACGCAGTGCGGCGGGTGTGTGTGTGTGTGTGTGTGTGTGTGGATGGACAGCCTTCCACCCTGCACCTCTGTGCCCACCTGTCACCATGTGGGATGGCGACAGCCTGCAGAGAGCCTTGGCTGTGGCTTCACTTCCAATGCCTACATCCCATCCAGCGTTCTCTTTGCACCAGCCCTACCCTGGGGTCGCACGGGGAGGGGGAGACTCAGAAAGGCGGTTCCCAGGCTGCCCCCGCATGGAAGTCACATGAGCCTCCGGACATGGCCGTGCCACATCAAACACGCGTCTTGAGGTAGGTCAGACTTTCCATTGTGTTACGGTTTGTTTCCTTGGGAGAAGTTGTGTCTCTTAGGCCAGGAGCAACTGGAATTGTCGGTCAAAGTCCTCAGGCAGCCCTTTGACTTGGAGGCCGAGCACAAGTTTGACACGGTATGTTTCCGGTGACATGGAATTGCAGATGGCCCACGAAGCATGCTCTCGCCAATACTGCCAAGCCTGTGGTCTCACAGGGGACGGTCTCCTCGACCGAGATGTCACCATCTCGGGAATCCGCACCTGGAGCGACACGGTGACCTCAGGACGAGCGCCCTGTCTGTGCGCCCCATCCGGATGTGCGTGGACGGGAATGGAGCAGCTCTGGGAACGGTGGACGATGCCGGCTCTTGTTCTTCTGCTCTGCTGCCTGCCGTGCACGGCTGTGGAGAGGGACGAGCCGCTGTGGAGAGGGATGAGCCGAGTCCAGTGTCTCTGAACCCACCCCAAGCAAAGAGGAGCAGGAAAGTGGGTGTGGGCCCTCCCTCGTGTGTGGCCAGGATCCTGTGCGGAGGGAGAGTCCCTGGCCCTCCCGCTGAGAGGAAGGTGCGAGAGGTGGATCGGCGGCGTCTTTCCTCGGGGCCCCAGAGCTTCTGCGGCTCCGATCTCCCCTCTTCACAGTTCTAGTTGGCGCCCGCCCCAGCACAACCTACCTGAGAGCTTCCCTGGTATCCGGAAGCGATGGCTTTGTGTTTTGAGGACGGAAGGGGAGAAAGAGCTGAGCAAAGCTTTTCCCTGGAACCTGAGTGTCTATGGGTGTGTCTGGCCCATCACCAGCGAGCGTGCTGAGTGCCACTTCCTGAGGGCAGGTGCTCTTTAAGGAAAGTATGGCTTCGTATCTTTGTTACACGCAGGCCCTTCTAGAATGTGGAGCGAGTTTCTCAA
Source organism: Hippopotamus amphibius kiboko (assembly GCF_030028045.1). Lineage (NCBI taxonomy): Eukaryota > Metazoa > Chordata > Mammalia > Artiodactyla > Hippopotamidae > Hippopotamus > Hippopotamus amphibius. The sequence goes on along the minus strand of NC_080200.1, from coordinate 29,385,098 downwards.
GAATCCCAGCAGAATCCCAGGTGCTGTGGAGGCTAGGGCCTCAAAGGTCCGGCTCCATCCCCTCTCTCCATCCTGGCCTGGCCTGGCCTGGCTGGGCCCCTAAGGACCCTGCTGGCCTCTAGAGTGGCCCCTGCTTCTCGGTTGGTTTCCATGCTGCTGCTCACAGAGCCATCTTCTCCAAAGGCAGCCGATCGCCGTATTCCTTCCGTGGAGCTCTGGCACGGCTCTCCTTGGCTTGGATGATAGCATGAGAGGACTGGCAAGCTGGGTCCTTCCTCCAGGGCTGACCTTTTACAAACTCCGCCTTGAAGAGGAGTAAAGTCAGCATGTCATTCTCACGTGTAAGATGGGACCCGAAGGGCCTGTTCCTAGCTCTACCACTTGGGAAAGTGAGGGACTCTTCCGTCAAGGAAACGGAGAGCTCATACTTGATGGTGCGGTTGTCAGAAGCCTTTTTCTAAGCCTCCCCTGGCCCCACTGTGTCAGAAAGACGTGTCCCTCCACCTGCCGGGGACTTGATGAAGGAGAGTCACTCTGGTAGAAGTACCCAAAGCTCGATGACTTCACTGCCGTCTCCCTTTCTCTGGCACGGGCCCGCCCCTGGAGGAGCCCTGTCTTCGCCTAGCCGTGACGGCACCGCTCAGGGGAGCTGGAGACAGGACCCCAATGAGGGCAGGTGGATGGGAGCCTGTTCAAAATGACCTACACACCCAATCTGCCGTAGACATGGTGCACAGATCGTGGACGTGCCTGTGCCCCCGAAGACATCCGTGTGGCCCCAGGCATCCGGCAGCCATCTTCTCCATGTTCGCCTGACCTGTGCTCTCGCTCTTTTCTCCAGAGCACTCGCCTGATGATTCGTGGGGGAATGAAACCCCAGCTGGCAGGAGCCAAATGATCTCCCCAACACAAGGGAAAAGAAGAGGTGGGGTCCCGCATCCCTCCAATGTGTCTGTGCCTAAGAATGAGTTTCTAAGAAATCTCATCCTCCTTTAGCTCCCTTAACTCTCCCCCGCCCCCCCCACCCCCACCCCCGGCGCCCGCCAGCCCGGGCCATAGTATAGTTACTTTCCCAGATTTCCTCCCTCTCCTCAGCAGAACCGAAGAGATTGTAGGTGTTGCCACTTCTCTGAGTCTTTCTTTGCTTTCTTAGGAGGGCTGCCCCATGTCACGTAAAACTTGGAAGACATACACACGTGAGCATCTCTCCTTGTGATTCTAACCCAGGGAAGAGCATTTAAAAATCGAAAGGAGGCAAACTAGGGTTCAGGCACCCAGAGTTGAGCCGGGTGGCCACTGGGAAGAGAGTTCCAGATGCCTTCCTGTTTGGGGGAGGGGGAAATCTCCCCCTCTGCCCCTCTTGAGTCCTCGTGGCTGGACTCATCCTAACATGGACTCAAGGCAGGCGGATAGAGGAAGCGGGAGCGGGAACACGTGTTCGTTTGTTGTTGTTGTTGTTGTTGTTGTTGTTGTTTTACCTTCTAGCCCTGAGAAGTGGCTGAGGCGGGCAGCTTTTCGACTGTGTAGACCAAGGGACAGTACATGTGTGAGACAGGGATCAGACCGAGAGACTTAGCTTTCAGGTGCGCCCTGAGGGAAGGAAGAATCTAAACAGAGTTTGGGCTTGGGGGGGTCCCTGAAAGAAGTCACAGTGTTTGTCTCCCTAGGCTTCTCGGCCCCAATGAATTCCCTACTTTGGGGATCGGAGCGTCCTCCTAACTCCAGGTGCGGATGCAGAGAGTGCGCCTTTCACCCGAGAGAGAGATGGATGTGTCGCTTTCAGGGAGACACAAAGGAGAGCCCGAGGGTTCCTCTTGTGTTGGCCGCCTTCTTGAGGTCACCGTCACGCCAAATGATCACTGTGCCACGGAGGTGCATTTTGGCGTGGCCTATCCTGGGCTCCACAGCCACCTCCCTGAGAACGGGTATGGTCAGAACCGTAGGAAGCTCAAGGGCGCCGCCAGCCGCTTTCAAAAACGTATCTGTCAGCACCTGCTGGCTGCAACCGCGAGGTTTCCAAGTGCCCTCCGCATATTCTCCCCCTCCCCCGCAACGACCTCATCACTTCCAATCCTGGCGAACAATGTATGGAACCTTTGCTGGGGTTTTCGTTTGTTTCTCTTTTGTGGGGTTTCTCTCTCTCTCTCTCTCTCTCTCTCTCTCTGTCACACGCGCTCTGATGTTCGGGGCCTAATGGGAGAAATGAAATCAAGCGAGGGGTTTTGCCCTCAGGTTGCCTTGGTCTCGGGTTGACTTGTGTGCGCTGAGAAAGACGGCCTTTACTGAAGGCCCTGCACAGACTTTTTGACACCCCCGATCCATGGAATCCTGAAGCTGTGGAACCTAGAAATCTTTCGGTCTCCTTTTGATTTGGAAATCTTCTCCTTGACAGAAAGAAGCCCATTTAAAAGAGAAAAAGAAAAAGTGGAACTGCATGAGCAGATCGGTTTTTAGATCTCAGCCGGACGGCTGCCCGGTTCTCTGGGGAGAACTGTCTTCATCTTGCAAATCTGTACACACAGCCCACAGTGGCCTGGGATGGAGGCCAGTGGACTGGATTGGGCAGAACCTGAGACCAGAGGAAAGAGAAAAAAAATAAGAAAAATGGTGGTGGTGGTTGGGGGGAGGGGGAAGAGGTCTGCTTTGAAAAATAGGAACTGCTGGCAGGGCTCCCTCACCCCCACCCCCCCCACCCCAAAGTAGGACTGTGTATCCAGGCGTAGAAATGATACTGCGCCAAGAAGGCAAGCGCTGTTGAGACTGCTGTTCCTATGATGTTACAAACCGAAAGCGATGCTTTCTGGTCGAGGCTCTCCATGACAATCTACTAAGCAAATCATACGTTGGCTGTTTTGGACGTTCTCTGCAGTTTTCATTGGGAGTGAGGAAGAGCCGTTTGTACATGTTTTGATACAATGTTTTGAATGCTGTGGGACCATGGTATGTTTCCGCCGTGGATGAACAAGGTTGCCTTTTCCAGCTTCCGCTTGCATGGTCATTTCCTGGTCCTGACGACCCCCCCCCCCCCCCGGCCCCAAGTGAGGGAGGCCTGTGTGTCTTTGTGTCCATTTAGAAGGGTTGGTGCTTGATGCCAGCATGATATCCAAATCTTGATTTTGGACTTACCAAACTACTGTTGGGAGTTTGTTTCTTGTCTTAATCTCCCTTAACTCTTGCAGTCACCTGAGTGTCCAGTCTTGATCTCGCGTCTCTCTCTGCCTCTGTCTCTGTCTCTCTCGCTCTTTCCTTTTGTTGATTTCTTCAAGGCAAGCCATCTTTTTCCTCCTCCTCCTCCTCCTCCTCCTCCCCCTCCTCCTCCTCCCCCACCACCCTCCTCTTCCTCTTCCTCCTTTCTCTGCCCCCCTCCCCCCTCCCTCCCTCCTCCCCCCGCCCTTTTAAAATTGAAGTCTAACAGACTGACAAGAGTATATTGGTTTTCAGGTGTATACCCTAGCGAGTGGCTATGTTTACACATGACCCAGGGATCTCCGTGATAAGTCTTGTTACTGTCTGTCACCATTCGATGTCATGACAGTAGGATGGACTCTATTCCGCCTGCTGTACATGACATCCTGCGAGTGAGTTGTTTATTTCATAACTAGAAGTGGGCACCGCTTCCTCTCCCTCACCTATTGCACTCGTCTCCCTCTTCCCCCCTCCCTCCCTCCTCTGGCCACCCCCCATTTGTTCCTTTTAGGTGTCGATGAACCTGTTTGCGGTTCCTTCTTTGTGTTCATGTGTGTGTATTGCTGTGCACGTTCTTCACAGACATGATAGTCTCGCGACCTGAGGTATCTTGTGTAGCGCAATGCCCTCTGGGTCTCTCCATGTTTCCGCGGATGGCAAGACCTCATTCCCTTGTAGGGTTGAGTCATAAGCGTGCGCGCGCCTGTGTGTGACTAGGTAGAGACGTATGCACACAGAGAGCGCTATCGGTATGTCCCTAACTATGGCTACATAGGGATAGGTGTGGATACACATACACGTGTATGTATGTGTCACCCTCACCCCCTCGGTGGGCACGTAGTGGAGTTGCTGGGTCACGTGGTAGTTGTTGGTGCAGTGCTTTCAGGGACTTCTGTGCTGTTTTCCGTAGTGTCATCTGTTGTCGGGGAGCCATTCTGTCAGGCACCAGGTGATATCTCTGAGTCCTCCAGCATGACATGGTGGTGGTCTCTCTCAGCGTGAAAAATAGGTGTCCCGTCAGGAGCCACTTTCCTCTGCCGTTTGGAACTTGCTCTCGTGATTCCAGATCCTGGGCCTGGCCGTGTATGCTTGTGCAGAGAAATGCCAGCGCTTTTTATCATACCCTCCATTTAAAAAAAAAAATTGTTCTGTATTTGATGGGCTGCGTTGGGTCTTTTTTTGCTGTGCGCGGGCTTTCTTTCCGTTGCGGTGAGTGGGGGCTCCCCTTCGTTGTGGTGCGCAGGCTCCTCATTGCCAGTGGCTTCTCTTGGTGCGGAGCACGGGCTCCAGGCACGGGGGCTTCAGGAGTTGCGGCACATGGGCTCAGTCGTTGTGGCTCACGGGCTTCGTTGCTCTGCGGCATGTGGGACCTTCCTGGAGCAGGGATCGAACCCGTGTCCCCTGCAGTGGCGGGCGGATTCTTAAGCAGTGCGCCAGCTAGGCAGCCCCAGTTGTTTCTTGTATTTCAGGGAAAGGTTTCCTTTGGCTTTTGGTTTTGTCCCCGCCCCCACCCCCCAAGAAAGGTACTGTTGGTTGCTTTGTTGACAGTGGAAAACTGTGTTGCGGTTGCTGTTGGAGTGGTGGGGGTCGTCGTCCTTGTTGCTTTGTTTCCTTTGTGGGCGTTGTTTTCTGTTGGTTTTTTCTGGCTTTGTTTCCTTGTGGATGAAAATGCCTGGTCTTGGTCTGCTCTGTTCAGGCCTCCTGCCCACTTTCCCCATCGGGTTGCTTGTTCTGGGGAGCTGCGTTGCATGAGGCCTTGCTCTGTTTTGGACAGGAACCTCTTATGGGACATGCTTGAGGTTTTCAGATGCGTGTGTGTGTGTACGTGTACACGTGTGTGTGTCTGTACGTGTACACGTGTGCATACACGTACATATGTGTGTGCCTTTACGTACTCCTTGAAGGGCCACAGCAGTCCCAGAGCTTGACTTTGACTTTTTGGTAGTTTGGCTTGGTTTGATATTGGTGGGACGATAGGTCACTGTGAACCTTTGCTGTAAATCTCTCTCTCACACGCACGTGCGCGCGCACGCACGCACGCACACTCACCACGTTGCATTGTGTAGATGTCCTGGAATGCGGTTTCTTTAGTGGATGGCTGTTGACACGCTGCTCCCCGCCCCCCCGCCCCCGCCCCTGCCCCCGCCCGCCGGTGACTGTGGTCAGTCTGTTTTCAAATCCACGTTCTGACCTCAAGGGCGTGTTCCCCACCCACACACCCATGTGTTCTCTTTGGACTTTGTCGCGGTCTGTGCGGAAATAGATGTTTGTTTCCATTTGTGTGGGGCCAGAGTGTATGTTTACTTTCGTTTCTAGCTTCCGGGCTCTGCGTGTCAGCTTTCCAAAGCCCTTCTCCGTGCCAGAAGGGATGAATTCCTGCGTCGTTCTCGGAGCGCTTGCCTGGTTTCGTTTCGCTGGTCCCCGCCTTCCCTCCCTCCCTCCCTCCCTCTCACCCTCCGGGGAGCTGGGGATCTCGCTTGTGGCACTGTGGGCGTCTCCGTGGAATTCCCCGCCCCCCCCCCATGGCCTGGAATCGCGTCCCCTTCCAGGCAGCCTCCCGGCGGCATCTTGCCAGCTACCCCCGCCCCCGTGTGCTGCCGGGGATCGGGACGCGCCGTGTCGTGTCGTGTCGTGTCGGGCAGGGAGCTAGCTCCGAGGCGGACCCCTCGGGGCCGCGCGGGACGCCCGCCCCGCTCCGGGAGGAGCTCGGGCGTTTGGGCGGCCCGGCGCTCCGGCGTCCTCGGTGGCCGGCCGGCGACCGGGATCCGGCCCGGGGACGTTCGAGCCGGTTGTCGGGCGCCTCCTGGCGGCCGCTTTTATATTGTCCCTTCCCTCCGGAGCTCCTGCGACCTTGTCGAGGGCTGTGACTCAGCCGCCAGGCCCGAAGCAGAGTTCCGGGAGGCGAGCCACGCTGGTGCTGGCAGCCCCGGTGGCGCCGAGGTGTAGGCACCTCCTGCTGTCGCCTGAGATTGGGCCTGCAGATCTATGGGGCTGTGACTGCCGCCGCGCTCCCGAGCCGGGGCGGAGGGGCCGCCTGGCCGGGTCGACCAGCATGCGCCCGTGCCCCTCCGGCTGCGGGAACCCATGTCGGGTCGTGCCGCCGCGGTGGGAGAGGAGAGGGTCTGCCGTGCCCGGAGCGCCTGGGACTTGGTGGCCCGGCCTTCTCCTGGGCCGCCCTTGGGAGCGTTCGTTCCCCGACCCCCCCCCCACCTCCCTTCCCGGTGCCCCCGCGTCCCGCTCCGGAGGTGGGGACCGGCTCGGGCCAAGCATTGAGGCCGGTGGAGGCAGCCACGGGCTCGGTGGTGGACGCGCGTGCGTCCCAGTCGTCAGATTCTTTCGGACCGATGGTTTTCCGAGCCGGACTCCAGAGGTGAGGACCGGCCTCGGCCGCCAGCAGTGACCCGGAGAGGCTGGCCCGGGCCTGGGTGCGTTGCCCCGTGGGCTCCGGGCGTCTCCCTGGAGAAATGGGTTCAAGTCCCGATGGGTCCGGAGACGTGGACGGACCGGCCCCTGCTCGCGCAGGTGGCCGGCGAGGGTGCACCCGGCCTGTCAGCGTACCCGCGTGGGTCCCGGTCGTCGGACGCGACTTTGTCTCCCCCCTCCGCCCTCCACCCCGAGTCTGGGCTGGGAGGTGGGGACTGGCGCGAGCCCTACTGGGTGGCCCGGGGAGGGGCTCCCGGGCCCGGGCGTGGTCCCTCATGGGGCCCGCTCATCGGAGGAGGCTTGGAGGGGTGCTGAGTTTCTTTCTTGGAACCAAGTCCTGGCCCGGAGACTCGGATGGACCGGTCCCTGCCCGCGTGGGGGGACCGGGGAGGGCGTCCCCAGCCCGCTCCCTCTCCCCCGTGTCCCCGGCCCACTCTGCCACCCCTCCATCCCCGGGTCGACCAGGTGGCCTTGGGCGCTCCGGGGCAAGTGTGGATGGGGAAGTGTTGGGGGCAGGTGGCCGGACCGAGGTTCCGGGGGCCCCCGTGAACCTCGTGGGTGGGCCCCGCTGTCGGGCGCGATGATTTTTTTCGCCGGAAATGGGGCCTTTTTGCCACCAGATAGGTGCTGACATGGTGTTCTTCTGCGTCTGTCGCCGATAGACGCTGGGGCTCCGGACGCGGGCAGGACTCCGGGATGGGGGTGGCTGTCTGATACCCGGCTCGGTCCTTGCCACTTGAGCTGCCCGCTTGGGCCTGCGTGCCGGCTCTTGCGTGCGCGTCCGGCTGCTCCGACCCGCGGTGCCGCCTCCGGCCGCTGGCTGAGCCCGAGGGCGGCGGGGCCAGGTGGCGTTGGGTGCTCGACCCTGTGCGCTGCCCCCGCTGCAGGCACCCGGTGGTGAGTGGCCGGCACGACCCCACCCCACAGGCTCTGTGCCCCGTGTCAGGCGTTCTCGTCCTGGGGTGGTTGGCTGCTCTTGCCCGAGAGGAAGGGGCGCCGGCGAGGCGGAAGCGGGCCTCAGTGTGACGGGTCCTCGCCGTGCCTCCCCTGCGGGCCTCTCCCGCTGTGGCTTTAGGCTGGGTGGGTCAACCGATTGATGTGGTGGTGCCACGCTCCGCCGGGCTGGGCCTAAGCCATGCCAGACGAGGGACGGACGTTCCTGGGGGACGGGACCGCTCTTCTCGTTCTGTCCGCGGGCTCCTCGCCTCTCTTCCGCCCCGCCTCCCGGGGTGTGCGGAAGGCAGGGGTGCGGCCTCCGGCCCTGAACCCGCGGTCTCCCGCCCCCGCCTCCCAGCGTGGGCGCGGGGACCGGGGTCCTCGGATGCAGCAGACGCTCTCGCTTTGCCTCCTTGGCGTACGCCTCGCGAGCAGCCCTCCCCGCGGCGGGGAGGGCCGCCCCGCCGCCACGCTGCGCGCCCCCGTCGGTGTGCGAGCGTGCCTCGCCTGGCCCTCCGTGGTGCTCCTGGAGCGCTCCAGGTCGTCCCTCAGGTGCCCGAGGCCGAGCGGTGGTGTTGTTCCCCTTTCCCAGCGTGTCCCTCGGGTCTCTGCCACCGTGGCATGTGCCGTGAGCGGCTCTCTCTTGGGGGGGGTCGAGACGGTAAGGGAGGTGCGCCCGCCTGTTCCCCCCCCGGCGGTGGGGTCAGGGGCCGCCTCGTTGTGCTGGTCCTCAGCGGCGTGCCGCGGGGGGCTGAGCTTGGCTGAGCGCACGCCCCGTGTGGCCCCCGCTACGTGGGGGGCTGCACGCGGGCGTGGGAGCGATCGTGGGGGCCGGGGCCTGTGAGAGAGGGGGCTGTGTCACGCATCTTGGGCGTGCTCCCCCTCGAGGGCCCGAGGGGCGAGCCCGAGGGCAGCAAGCCTACCGAGGTCGTGCCCCGGCCCTGGCCGCGAACGCTCCCGTGGGCCGTTTGCTTACCCATACCGCAGACTCCCTCCCCTCCAGCCGACTGGAGGGGGGTGTAGGCAGCTCACGGAAGCGCCTCTGTGGGCCCGAAGGGGAGGTGATGAGTGGGGCATGACACGCCCATTCTGTCCATTCAACAGAGGGTCAGGGCTACAGCAGACCCCAGAGAGGGACAGCAGACCCCAGAGAGGGGCAGCAGCCCGGCCGGCCACTGGGTCTCCATGTCTCAGGCTTCCCGGGGAACCTCCCCCCCTTCTCCCCGCCTCCCCCCACATTCCGCCACCCACCTTGGTGCATTTAGAATGGCTCCAATTGTAAATAGATGCTGGTGGGAAGATTTCTACAGGTTACCTGCAATGGCTGACCTGTCATGCTTGTAACCCTGGGAGAGAACAATTCTCTTTGTCCCCAGAGGCGTCAGACCTCCTCTCTCAGGAACCCCTGAACCCCGGCCACTGGACTTCACTCCACTGCCACGTAGTATGGGTCCTCCAAACGTTCCTGTGACGGTGAGTATGGTTTCCATGTGGGTTGAAGCCTCCCCTTGCTGCAAGCCTTCTGTCCTCACCATGGCATAGAGACGGTTAAAAAAAAATTGTGTTTGCCACTTTGGGTATACCTTCCACAGCCTGCAGTGACCAAGGCACCCACTTCACTGGGCAAGTCCTATGAGCCTTCACAAAAGCTCTTGCAAACTTCTTGGGACCATCACTTTTCCAGTCACACTCAATCATCAGGCAAGATTGACACGGCCGATGGGAAAACTGGACTCCGAGAAGAAAGAGTGACCTACGTGGGGCTGAATGAACTGAGGGCTAGGATGATAGTGTGTGTATGACTACTTGTCTACAATAGGACTGATTGGGGAAGCCGGGGTGGGGGGCAGGGTGCGGATACCTTAGGAGCTTGGGATGAACATATACACATTCCTATACATAAAGTGGATAATCAACAAGCTCTTACGACTTGGCACAGGAAACTATACTCAATACTTTGTAATAACCTATAAGAGAAAAAAAATCTGAAACAGAATCTATCTATATCTATCTATCTATCTATCTATCTATCTATCATCTATCTATCTACCTATCTTTCTATCTAAATCACTGTGCTGTACACCTGAAACTGCACGACATTATAAATGCTTCAATTATTTCAAACAGAAAAGAATCTCCTAACCTGAGTGAGAGAGAGAGAGAGAGAGAACAGGACGGATTGTGAAATCTTTTCTTTGCCAGCTACAAGGGAAAATGAAAACAAACAAAACCCAATTTATTTTAAAAGTTGGACATCCATTTGGTGACTTGTACCCTTGTCAGCAAAATGGAATCACTTCTCTTTTTCTCCCTACCTGCTCCGTCCAGAATTCAGAAACTCTCCGTGAGGCTCCTTATTTCTTTGGCAAGAGAGTCACTTGCATGCATTCCTTAGAGGCCCACGTTACGTTTCCATAAAACGGGAATACACACTTGTGGATATGAGATTCTGGTGCTATTCATTTTCCTTAGGGTGCTGCTTTTCACCTGAAAACCGGACTGGATCCTGAAGTCTTTCAAGTTGCCCCCAATATCGGGCTACAACTCTCTCCATGAATGTTTCCCACTTTCGCCCAGCCCACCCTTTTGACTTGGCATCACTGACAACGAAAACGGCCCTTTGCCTGAAGCCCTACAGACTGAAGCTGGAGGACTTGGTGAAAACTTTAGAGACATGGCCACCACAGCTCCTATGGAAACCATCCTGGTGCCTGTTTCTGTGAGAGCCACTCTGAAAGTCGAACCAAACACCCATCATCACAGCCATTTCAAACTGCTAAAGTTGCTTCCACCCTAACATCTACAAATCTTCTTCACTGACACCGCCCCCCACACGCTCCCCCCCTCCACTGGTTTATAATCGGCCCCTGGCGACTTGGGAAGGAGCGAGCGGTGGAGAAGCAGGCGGGGGCGGGGGCGGGGGCGGGGTGGGGCGGGACCAACAGACAGTAGCCGCTGCCTGCCTGCCTGCCTGCCTGCCGGGCTGAGACCTGAGGGCTGCGGGCCACGCTGGTTTCTGCAACTCAATCCCTTCCAGGAAGCACCTGTGATGACTACTTGGCAGGGAATGGTCAAAGCTGAACTCTCTTGGCCTATTTCTGAAAAAGGCCTGAGTCTCAGCTACGACAGATTTTCTGGATTTCTTGGCCCATGCACGGACCCGCACCTTCCCATCCTGTCAGATCCTTTGTACCCACACCTCCCCTGGGAGAGTTCTTTGGCCTCGTCTGGAACATGAACAAGCAAAACCAAACACAGTGTGACATAATGTATTGGTCTTTATTGAAAAGAAACATGCTCCTCTCGCACACCTGAGGGCAGGAAGCAAAGGCAAGTTCTCAGCAGGATGGGGGACAGGGAACCCGAACCGAGGCTGGTCAGCAGTGGCCCCCTGCCCCCCACCGCCCCGCCCCCGATCCCCGTCTCTCCCAGGCCCACGAGGGGCCTCCCTTCCCCGCCTCTCTCTGTGCCCCTCGTCTCCAGCTCCCCCAGCCCAGCTTCTGCACCCCACCCCCCCATCCCCGGCCCCGGGAAGGGGAGGCATGTCTGTCCCAGCTCCAGTTCTGATATTTCACTTGTGAAACTTCCCTAGGCCCAGGTGCCAGCTTGCCGTCCTGCTGCTTCATGTCCGTCTCTATCAGCCATGCCCAAAGGGCACGTGAAATTATGGACAGCAAATAGCACACCTAGAGGGTGTGTGTGTGGGGGTGGGGTGTGGTGTCCCTTCTCCAGGAAGCAGTGAGGGAACAAAAGGAGGCCTGGGGGAAGGAGTCCTGGGTGCCTATCATCGCGCCCCCGCCCCTCCACCGCCCCGCAGTGCACCATTCGTTTCCATCTCCGCATCTGAAGGACACGTAGTCCTCGTTGAAGCAACTTGATGAGGATTCCCCTCCTAACGACGTGACAGAACCTATGAAGAACTGCACTCCTTGAATCCATAAATGCTAACAGGATCCAAGGAGTTTTCCATCAATGGCCAAAAAAGAAATGGTCCTGAACATAATAACTGCCAAGTATTCCTCTAGACGGAGGCATCATTCACTTTTTCTTTTTTTAACTTATTTTCTTTTTATGTTTTACAATAAACTATATATTTAGAGTGTACAATTTGGTACCCCAATCTTCCAATTCATTCCCCCCCAACCCTCCCCACTTTCCCCACTTGGTGTCCATATGTTTGTGCTCTACATCTGTGTCTCTATTTCTGCCTTGCACACCAGTTGATGTGTACCATTTTTCTGCAGTCCACATATATGTGTGAATATACAATATTTGTTTTTCTCTTTCTGACTCACTATCTTTCACTTGTTAACAACAGTAACGACGATGACGCCGATGACAAGGACAAGGATAAGGACCGGAAAAACAACAACAGAGAGAGCACTGGGCGAGTTTTCCACTTCTTAAAGGAAGGAGGCCGTGTTCCCAGGCAGGTTGGCTCAGCTGCACAGTTTCCTCCGGTGACTATTCCTGGGGGCACCGTCGAGGTGATGCACGAAACACACAGGAGGAGGCCTTCTTGAATGTCCTGCCCAGGAAATGGGGACATGATTCCAGCAGTGGCAATGGCTGCCCTTCTCTTTAGGGTGACACACGGGCCTGATGGCACTGGGCAAACCCTCCCCTCCCTCCCTCCCTCCCTCCCACCTTCCTTCCTTCCTTCCTTTCTTCCTTCTTGAGGCTCTTGGCCTCCCCACTTTAAGGAAGAGCCCAGGGCCCAGCAGAAAAGACCTTCTGCTGATCCTTGCCAGGGGGCTCTCATTTTACACACTTGAATAGGATCAGTAGACACCGTCATCCCATGAGAAGCAGACAATATCATCTAAAAGCCTACTTTCCTGGTGTCTCAGCGTGCAGGGCTCCTCCTTCTCAGGGATCTTGCGCTCTGTAGGGATAATTCACATGCTGGGGGAGTAGGTTCCCAATAGCATCTTATGAAATGGATTACAGGATGTCTTCCTTTGAAAAAGATAAAGATTATTTGGGAAAGTTATTCATATGAAGCACATGGATGATATCCTCTCTGATCTATATATTAGAGTTGACCGTTGAACAACCAACATGGGGGATTAGGGGGGCCGACCCCACACACACCATTGAGAACCCATGCATAACTTCACAGTCCAAGCTCTGTATCGGGGCTTGCACCTCTGAGTACTCAGCAACCAGAGATCCTGCAGTGCCATAGTGCACAGCTATGGAAAACATCCCCTTATGAGTCACACACACACACACACGCGTGCGCGCGTGTGCGTGCTCGAGCGCAGACATCTCAACTTTGTTACACAAGAGTTAGTGGTGTTCGAATAATCTTAGAAGTGACGACTGCTGTCTGATGAAATCAATGGATCGATCAATCAATCTATGACACTACACTTTGTATTTCCTAGTCTCAAAATGATTTGGAATTTGGCTCCTTAGAAGTTTAGCTTGGTCCTTCAAGGACAGTGTCAGTCAGAGAGAAAATAACATTTCTTCAAATCATGGAAGTGAAATAGTCCTGGACGCTTATGTGAAACATTAACAGAATTTTTCTTCTTTATTTTATAAGATAACTGGAATTAGGAAGAAAATCTCCTCGTGAAAAACCAGGTGCTACCTTTCTTTGACTGATGATCGAAGAGGAGAAAGCATTTTCTGGGCCCATGCAACTTGAGAGAAGTTCTAACTTTTCTGGAAAAGAAAGATTCCCACCCTCCCCTTGCTCGGCCATGCTAGAAACCTTCCCCTGCCCCAAACTCTGACGTGTCCCCTTGTTTGGCCTCACTGTGTGTCGTCCGTGGGTGCGGGAACACACTTGCATTCCGTAACAGGAGAGCCTATGGAGAAAAGATCTCTGGCCACTTTCATGGGATCTGCATTGCTGGCTAGGTAAACCTAAGACATCAAAAGAAGTGCCTTGGAACACATGCTCCTTCCACACTGGTCACCTCATAGGATTCCTAAATGACTCTGGTTCAGCACTCACTCGACTTGGCTGTGTTTCTGTGCTTCCTGACCTAAAGGATCTATCTGGATATGCCACCCGATAGAAGCTGAAATAAATTCACTTTGGATGTGTGTGAATGCCGTTCATACAGAGAGTGGGGACTGCAGGGAGCTCTTGTGGATAAAGAAAAATGGGGGAACACATGTAGGCGACAGCACATAAAGTATAGAAAGATACACGAAGGTTTCCTTCGTTCGCGGGTTGGGAAGGGGGAACGACAGAACATTCCCTGCTTCTACTCCACGCACGCATGCACGCAGGCAGGCAGGCAGGCAGGCAGGCAGGCAGGCAGGCACCGGAGTGGGGTGGGGTGGGGGGAGCTGGCTCCTTACCCCACCCACCAGGGACGCGTGCGCGTTTAAAGAGACCAGGAGCAACGTGGTGGCGGTGGCGATGAGGAAGGAGGACCATGTTCAAGGTGTGGATTTGCGGTGAGGGCTACGTGAGGTGACTAAGAACTCGGTGCAGTGAGCGGCCCATACAAGGACAGAAGCGATGGTCCCCTAATGCTTGCAGGGCCTGGCCAGGAGCATGAACGTGTGCCCATGTTCCGAGGTTGGCATCATGACACTAGTTCATCCCTGTGAAATAGGATGTGTTTTCTGTATTCTCCTGTCTTGACAAACACACATCTTTACCTGTGTCTCCGTACAACGACGGTCTCTGCGTGACAGTCGGCAGAACATCCCCAGGGACAATTATCACAGAGACCTGAGGTTCTGCTTGGCTGGCAATGCTTGTGTGAATGCTGCAGTGAGATACAGACAGACAGACAAACAGACAGACACACACACACACACACACACACACACACAAACACACACCCCTACCTATAATTATGTGTATTTAATACGATATCTTTATTGATTTTCTGTCTCAGATGACTAATGATGCTGTCAGCCTCATGATTTTCACACAGGGTTTCTGTGTGTGTCCTACTGTCGGGACAACATAGCCGGTCTGTGTCATGGAAACAGAGACACCGTGGGAGTCACAGGAATGAAGACCTCGTTCTAGGAACTGGACCTTCCAGAGGCCTGGGAGCAGCTGGGCAGGGCAGGGCTGGGCTGGGCTGCGGAGGAGGGGAGGGGAGGGGAGGGGAGGGAAGGCTGTGGCTCTCAGTCCTCTGAGTGCCCGGTGGCAGTGGCGGAGGTGGCAGTGCCGATGGAGCTGTCAGCGCCCGCAGGGAAAGGTAGCCACCGATGTGCGGGGCCACAGGGGAGACATGGAGAGACTCGGGGGAAGGCACAGCTGTCCCTCGGTGGATCTGCGGCCAGGCAGCCAGGAGTGGCCTGGGTCACTGTCGTCCAGGGGGCACCAGCTGGGAACACTAGCCAGACGCAGTGCGGCGGGTGTGTGTGTGTGTGTGTGTGTGGGGATGGACAGCCTTCCACCCTGCACCTCTGTGCCCACCTGTCACCATGTGGGATGGCAACAGCCTGCAGAGAGCCTTGGCTGTGGCTTCACTTCCAATGCCTACATCCCATCCAGCGTTCTCTTTGCACCAGCCCTACCCTGGGGTCGCACGGGGAGGGGGAGACTCAGAAAGGCGGTTCCCAGGCTGCCCCCGCATGGAAGTCACATGAGCCTCCAGACATGGCCGTGCCACGTCAAACACGCGTCTTGAGGTAGGTCAGACTTTCCATTGTGTTACGGTTTGTTTCCTTGGGAGAAGTTGTGTCTCTTAGGCCAGGAGCAACTGGAATTGTCGGTCAAAGTCCTCAGGCAGCCCTTTGACTTGGAGGCCGAGCACAAGTTTGACACGGTATGTTTCCGGTGACATGGAATTGCAGATGGCCCACGAAGCATGCTCTCGCCAATACTGCCAAGCCTGTGGTCTCACAGGGGACGGTCTCCTCGACCGAGATGTCACCATCTCGGGAATCCGCACCTGGAGCGACACGGTGACCTCAGGACGAGCACCCTGTCTGTGCGCCCCATCCGGATGCGCGTGGACGGGAATGGAGCAGCTCTGGGAACGGTGGACGATGCCAGCTCTTGTTCTTCTGCTCTGCTGCCTGCCGTGCACGGCTGTGGAGAGGGACGAGCCGCTGTGGAGAGGGATGAGCCGAGTCCAGTGTCTCTGAACCCACCCCAAGCAAAGAGGAGCAGGAAAGTGGGTGTGGGCCCTCCCTCGTGTGTGGCCAGGATCCTGTGCGGAGGGAGAGTCCCTGGCCCTCCCACTGAGAGGAAGGTGCGAGAGGTGGATCGGCGGCGTCTTTCCTCGGGGCCCCAGAGCTTCTGCGGCTCCGATCTCCCCTCTTCACAGTTCTAGTTGGCGCCCGCCCCAGCACAACCTACCTGAGAGCTTCCCTGGTATCCGGAAGCGATGGCTTTATGTTTTGAGGACGGAAGGGGAGAAAGAGCTGAGCAAAGCTTTTCCCTGGAACCTGAGTGTCTATGGGTGTGTCTGGCCCATCACCAGCGAGCGTGCTGAGTGCCACTTCCTGAGGGCAGGTGCTCTTTAAGGAAAGTATGGCTTCGTATCTTTGTTACACGCAGGCCCTTCTAGAATGTGGAGCGAGTTTCTCAAGAATCCCAGCAGAATCCCAGGTGCTGTGGAGGCTAGGGCCTCAAAGGTCCGGCTCCATCCCCTCTCTCCATCCTGGCCTGGCCTGGCCTGGCTGGGCCCCTAAGGACCCTGCTGGCCTCTAGAGTGGCCCCTGCTTCTCGGTTGGTTTCCATGCTGCTGCTCACAGAGCCATCTTCTCCAAAGGCAGCCGATCGCCGTATTCCTTCCGTGGAGCTCTGGCACGGCTCTCCTTGGCTTGGATGATAGCATGAGAGGACTGGCAAGCTGGGTCCTTCCTCCAGGGCTGACCTTTTACAAACTCCGCCTTGAAGAGGAGTAAAGTCAGCATGTCATTCTCACGTGTAAGATGGGACCCAAGGGGCCCGTTCCTAGCTCTACCACTTGGGAAAGTGGGGGACTCTTCCGTCAAGGAAACGGAGAGCTCATACTTGATGGTGCGGTTGTCAGAAGCCTTTTTCTAAGCCTCCCCTGGCCCCACTGTGTCAGAAAGACGTGTCCCTCCACCTGCCGGGGACTTGATGAAGGAGAGTCACTCTGGTAGAAGTACCCGAAGCTCGATGACTTCACTGCCGTCTCCCTTTCTCTGGCACGGGCCCGCCCCTGGAGGAGCCCTGTCTTCACCTAGCCGTGATGGCACCGCTCAGGGGAGCTGGAGACAGGACCCCAATGAGGGCAGGTGGATGGGAGCCTGTTCAAAATGACCTACACACCCAATCTGCCGTAGACATGGTGCACAGATCGTGGACGTGCCTGTGCCCCCGAAGACATCCGTGTGGCCCCGGGCATCCGGCAGCCATCTTCTCCATGTTCGCCTGACCTGTGCTCTCGCTCTTTTCTCCAGAGCACTCGCCTGATGATTCGTGGGGGAATGAAACCCCAGCTGGCAGGAGCCGAATGATCTTCCCAACACAAGGGAAAAGAAGAGGTGGGGTCCCGCATCCCTCCAATGTGTCTGTGCCTAAGAATGAGTTTCTAAGAAATCTCATCCTCCTTTAGCTCCCTTAACTCTCCCCCGCCCCCCCCACCCCCACCCCCGGCGCCCGCCAGCCCGGGCCATAGTATAGTTACTTTCCCAGATTTCCTCCCTCTCCTCAGCAGAACTGAAGAGATTGTAGGTGTTGCCACTTCTCTGAGTCTTTCTTTGCTTTCTTAGGAGGGCTGCCCCATGTCACGTAAAACTTGGAAGACATACACGCGTGAGCATCTCTCCTTGTGATTCTAACCCAGGGAAGAGCATTTAAAAATCGAAAGGAGGCAAACTAGGGTTCAGGCACCCAGAGTTGAGCCGGGTGGCCACTGGGAAGAGAGTTCCAGACGCCTTCCTGTTTGGGGGAGGGGGAAATCTCCCCCTCTGCCCCTCTTGAGTCCTCGTGGCTGGACTCATCCTAACATGGACTCAAGGCAGGCGGATAGAGGAAGCGGGAGCGGGAACACGTGTTCGTTTGTTGTTGTTGTTGTTGTTGTTGTTGTTGTTTTACCTTCTAGCCCTGAGAAGTGGCTGAGGCGGGCAGCTTTTCGACTGTGTAGACCAAGGGACAGTACATGTGTGAGACAGGGATCAGACCGAGAGACTTAGCTTTCGGGTGTGCCCTGAGGGAAGGAAGAATCTAAACAGAGTTTGGGCTTGGGGGGGTCCCTGAAAGAAGTCACAGTGTTTGTCTCCCTAGGCTTCTCGGCCCGAATGAATTCCCTACTTTGGGGATCGGAGCGTCCTCCTAACTCCAGGTGCGGATGCAGGGAGTGCGCCTTTCACCCAAGAGAGAGATGGATGTCTCGCTTTCAGGGAGACACAAAGGAGAGCCCGAGGGTTCCTCTTGTGTTGGCCGCCTTCTTGAGGTCACCGTCACGCCAAATGATCACTGTGCCACGGAGGTGCATTTTGGCGTGGCCTATCCTGGGCTCCACAGCCACCTCCCTGAGAACGGGTATGGTCAGAACCGTAGGAAGCTCAAGGGCGCCGCCAGCCGCTTTCAAAAACGTATCTGTCAGCACCTGCTGGCTGCAACCGCGAGGTTTCCAAGTGCCCTCCGCATATTCTCCCCCTCCCCCGCAACGACCTCATCACTTCCAATCCTGGCGAACAATGTATGGAACCTTTGCTGGGGTTTTCGTTTGTTTCTCTTTTGTGGGGTTTCTCTCTCTCTCTCTCTCTCTCTCTCTCTCTCTCTGTCACACGCGCTCTGATGTTCGGGGCCTAATGGGAGAAATGAAATCAAGCGAGGGGTTTTGCCCTCAGGTTGCCTTGGTCTCGGGTTGACTTGTGTGCGCTGAGAAAGACGGCCTTTACTGAAGGCCCTGCACAGAATTTTTGACACCCCCGATCCATGGAATCCTGAAGCTGTGGAACCTAGAAATCTTTCGGTCTCCTTTTGATTTGGAAATCTTCTCCTTGACAGAAAGAAGCCCATTTAAAAGAGAAAAAGAAAAAGTGGAATTGCATGAGCAGATCGGTTTTTAGATCTCAGCCGGACGGCTGCCCGGTTCTCTGGGGAGAACTGTCTTCATCTTGCAAATCTGTACACACAGCCCACAGTGGCCTGGGATGGAGGCCAGTGGACTGGATTGGGCAGAACCTGAGACCAGAGGAAAGAGAAAAAAAATAAGAAAAATGGTGGTGGTGGTTGGGGGGAGGGGGAAGAGGTCTGCTTTGAAAAATAGGAACTGCTGGCAGGGCTCCCTCACCCCCACCCCCCCCACCCCAAAGTAGGACTGTGTATCCAGGCGTAGAAATGATACTGTGCCAAGAAGGCAAGCGCTGTTGAGACTGCTGTTCCTATGATGTTACAAACCGAAAGCGATGCTTTCTGGTCGAGGCTCTCCATGACAATCTACTAAGCAAATCATACGTTGGCTGTTTTGGACGTTCTCTGCAGTTTTCATTGGGAGTGAGGAAGAGCCGTTTGTACATGTTTTGATACAATGTTTTGAATGCTGTGGGACCATGGTATGTTTCCGCCGTGGATGAACAAGGTTGCCTTTTCCAGCTTCCGCTTGCATGGTCATTTCCTGGTCCTGACGACCACCCCCCTGGCCCCAAGTGAGGGAGGCCTGTGTGTCTTTGTGTCCATTTAGAAGGGTTGGTGCTTGATGCCAGCATGATATCCAAATCTTGATTTTGGACTTACCAAACTACTGTTGGGAGTTTGTTTCTTGTCTTAATCTCCCTTAACTCTTGCAGTCACCTGAGTGTCCAGTCTTGATCTCGCGTCTCTCTCTGCCTCTGTCTCTGTCTCTCTCGCTCTTTCCTTCTGTTGATTTCTTCAAGGCAAGCCATCTTTTTCCTCCTCCTCCTCCTCCTCCTCCTCCCCCTCCTCCTCCTCCCCCACCACCCTCCTCTTCCTCTTCCTCCTTTCTCTGCCCCCCTCCCCCCTCCCTCCCTCCTCCCCCGCCCTTTTAAAATTGAAGTCTAACAGACTGACAAGAGTATATTGGTTTTCAGGTGTATACCCTAGCGAGTGGCTATGTTTACACATGACCCAGGGATCTCCGTGATAAGTCTCGTTACTGTCTGTCACCATTCGATGTCATGACAGTAGGATGGACTCTATTCCGCCTGCTGTACATGACATCCTGCGAGTGAGTTGTTTATTTCATAACTAGAAGTGTGCACCGCTTCCTCTCCCTCACCTATTGCACTCGTCTCCCTCTTCCCCCCTCCCTCCCTCCTCTGGCCACCCCCCATTTGTTCCTTTTAGGTGTCGATGAACCTGTCTGCGGTTCCTTCTTTGTGTTCATGTGTGTGTATTGCTGTGCACGTTCTTCACAGACATGATAGTCTCACGACCTGAGGTATCTTGTGTAGCGCAATGCCCTCTGGGTCTCTCCATGTTTCCGCGGATGGCAAGACCTCATTCCCTTGTAGGGTTGAGTCATAAGCGTGCGTGCACCTGTGTGTGACTAGGTAGAGACGTATGCACACAGAGAGCGCTATCGGTATGTCCCTAACTATGGCTACATAGGGATAGGTGTGGATACACATACACGTGTATGTATGTGTCACCCTCACCCCTCGGTGGGCACGTAGTGGAGTTGCTGGGTCACGTGGTAGTTGTTGGTGCAGTGCTTTCAGGACTTCTGTGCTGTTTTCCGTAGTGTCATCTGTTGTCGGGGAGCCATTCTGTCAGGCACCAGGTGATATCTCTGAGTCCTCCAGCATGACATGGTGGTGGTCTCTCTCAGCGTGAAAAATAGGTGTCCCGTCAGGAGCCACTTTCCTCTGCCGTTTGGAACTTGCTGTCGCGATTCCAGATCCTGGGCCTGGCTGTGTATGCTTGTGCAGAGAAATGCCAGCGCTTTTTATCATACCCTCCATTTAAAAAAAAAAATTGTTCTGTATTTGATGGGCTGCGTTGGGTCTTTTTTTGCTGTGCGCGGGCTTTCTTTCCGTTGCGGTGAGTGGGGGCTCCCCTTCGTTGTGGTGTGCAGGCTCCTCATTGCCAGTGGCTTCTCTTGGTGCGGAGCACGGGCTCCAGGCACGGGGGCTTCAGGAGTTGCGGCACATGGGCTCAGTCGTTGTGGCTCACGGGCTTCGTTGCTCTGCAGCATGTGGGACCTTCCTGGAGCAGGGATTGAACCGTGTCCCCTGCAGTGGCGGGCGGATTCTTAAGCAGTGCGCCAGCTAGGCAGCCCCAGTTGTTTCTTGTATTTCAGGGAAAGGTTTCCTTTGGCTTTTGGTTTTGTCCCCGCCCCCACCCCCCAAGAAAGGTACTGTTGGTTGCTTTGTTGACAGTGGAAAACTGTGTTGCGGTTGCTGTTGGAGTGGTGGGGGTCGTCGTCCTTGTTGCTTTGTTTCCTTTGTGGGCGTTGTTTTCTGTTGGTTTTTTCTGGCTTTGTTTCCTTGTGGATGAAAATGCCTGGTCTTGGTCTGCTCTGTTCAGGCCTCCTGCCCACTTTCCCCATCGGGTTGCTTGTTCTGGGGGGCTGCGTTGCATGAGGCCTTGCTCTGTTTTGGACAGGAACCTCTTATGGGACATGCTTGAGGTTTTCAGATGCGTGTGTGTGTGTACGTGTACACGTGTGTGTGTCTGTACGTGTACACGTGTGCATACACGTACATATGTGTGTGCCTTTACGTACTCCTTGAAGGGCCACAGCAGTCCCAGAGCTTGACTTTGACTTTTTGGTAGTTTGGCTTGGTTTGATTTTGGTGGGACGATAGGTCACTGTGAACCTTTGCTGTAAATCTCTCTCTCACACGCACGTGCGCGCGCACGCACGCACGCACACTCACCACGTTGCATTGTGTAGATGTCCTGGAACGCGGTTTCTTTAGTGGATGGCTGTTGACACGCTGCTCCCCGCCCCCCCCGCCCCCGCCCCTGCCCCCGCCCGCCGGTGACTGTGGTCAGTCCGTTTTGAAATCCACGTTCTGACCTCAAGGGCGTGTTCCCCACCCTCACACACCATGTGTTCTCTTTGGACTTTGTCGCGGTCTGTGCGGAAATAGATGTTTGTTTCCATTTGTGTGGGGCCAGAGTGTATGTTTACTTCGTTTCTAGCTTCCGGGCTCTGCGTGTCAGCTTTCCAAAGCCCTTCTCCGTGCCAGAAGGGATGAATTCCTGCGTCGTTCTCGGAGCGCTTGCCTGGTTTCGTTTCGCTGGTCCCCGCCTTCCCTCCCTCCCTCCCTCCCTCTCACCCTCCGGGGAGCTGGGGATCTCGCTTGTGGCACTGTGGGCGTCTCCGTGGAATTCCCCGCGCCCCCCCCCATGGCCTGGAATCGCGTCCCTTCCAGGCAGCCTCCCGGCGGCATCTTGCCAGCTACCCCCGCCCCCGTGTGCTGCCGGGGATCGGGACGCGCCGTGTCGTGTCGTGTCGTGTCGGGCAGGGAGCTAGCTCCGAGGCGGACCCCTTGGGTCCGCGCGGGACGCCCGCCCCGCTCCGGGAGGAGTTCGGGCGTTTGGGCGGCCGGCGCTCCGGCGTCCTCGGTGGCCGGCCGGCGACCGGGATCCGGCCCGGGGACGTTCGAGCCGGTTGTCGGGCGCCTCCTGGCGGCCGCTTTTATATTGTCCCTTCCCTCCGGAGCTCCTGCGACCTTGTCGAGGGCTGTGACTCAGCCGCCAGGCCCGAAGCAGAGTTCCGGGAGGCGAGCCACGCTGGTGCTGGCAGCCCCGGTGGCGCCGAGGTGTAGGCACCTCCTGCTGTCGCCTGAGATTGGGCCTGCAGATCTATGGGGCTGTGACTGCCGCCGCGCTCCCGAGCCGGGGCGGAGGGGCCGCCTGGCCGGGTCAACCAGCATGCGCCCGTGCCCCTCCGGCTGCGGGAACCCATGTCGGGTCGTGCCGCCGCGGTGGGAGAGGAGAGGGTCTGCCGTGCCCGGAGCGCCTGGGACTTGGTGGCCCGGCCTTCTCCTGGGCCGCCCTTGGGAGCGTTCGTTCCCCGACCCCCCCCACCTCCCTTCCCGGTGCCCCCGCTTCCCGCTCCGGAGGTGGGGACCGGCTCGGGCCGAGCGTTGAGGCCGGTGGAGGCAGCCACGGGCTCGGTGGTGGACGCGCGTGCGTCCCAGTCGTCAGATTCTTTCGGACCGATGGTTTTCCGAGCCGGACTCCAGAGGTGAGGACCGGCCTGGGCCGCCAGCAGTGACCCGGAGAGGCTGGCCCGGGCCTGGGTGCGTTGCCCCGTGGGCTCCGGGCGTCTCCCTGGAGAAATGGGTTCAAGTCCCGATGGGTCCGGAGACGTGGACGGACCGGCCCCTGCTCGCGCAGGTGGCCGGCGAGGGTGCACCCGGCCTGTCAGCGTGCCCGCGTGGGTCCCGGTCGTCAGACGCGACTTTGTCTCCCCCCTCCGCCCTCCACCCCGAGTCCGGGCCGGGAGGTGGGGACTGGCGCGAGCCCTACTGGGTGGCCCGGGGAGGGGCTCCCGGGCCCGGGCGTGGTCCCTCATGGGGCCCGCTCATCGGAGGCGGCTTGGAGGGGTGCTGAGTTTCTTTCTTGGAACCAAGTCCTGGCCCGGAGACTCGGATGGACCGGTCCCTGCCCGCGTGGGGGGACCGGGGAGGGCGTCCCCAGCCCGCTCCCTCTCCCCCGTGTCCCCGGCCCACTCTGCCACCCCTCCATCCCCGGGTCGACCAGGTGTCCTCGGGCGCTCCGGGGCAAGTGTGGATGGGGAAGTGTTGGGGGCAGGTGGCCGGACCGAGGTTCCGGGGGCCCCCGTGAACCTCGTGGGTGGGCCCCGCTGTCGGGCGCGATGATTTTTTTCGCCGGAAATGGGGCCTTTTTGCCACCAGATAGGTGCTGACACGGTGTTCTTCTGCGTCTGTCGCCGATAGACGCTGGGGCTCCGGACGCGGGCAGGACTCCGGGCTGGGGGTGGCTGTCTGATACCCGGCTCGGTCCTTGCCACTTGAGCTGCCCGCTTGGGCCTGCGTGCCGGCTCTTGCGTGCGCCTCCGGCTGCTCTGACCCGCGGTGCCGCCTCCGGCCGCTGGCTGAGCCCGAGGGCGGCGGGGCCAGGTGGCGTTGGGTGCTCGACCCTGTGCGCTGCCCCCGCTGCAGGCACCCGGTGGTGAGTGGCCGGCACGACCCCACCCCACAGGCTCTGTGCCCCGTGTCAGGCGTTCTCGTCCTGGGGTGGTTGGCTGCTCTTGCCCGAGAGGAAGGGGCGCCGGCGAGGCGGAAGCGGGCCTCAGTGTGACGGGTCCTCGCCGTGCCTCCCCTGCGGGCCTCTCCCGCTGTGGCTTTAGGCTGGGTGGGTCAACCGATTGATGTGGTGGTGCCACGCTCCGCCGGGCTGGGCCTAAGCCATGCCAGAAGAGGGACGGACGTTCCTGGGGACGGGACCGCTCTTCTCGTTCTGTCCGCGGGCTCCTCGCCTCTCTTCCGCCCCACCTGCCGGGTGTGCGGAAGGCAGGGGTGCGGCCTCCGGCCCTGAACCCGTGGTCTCCCGCCCCCGCCTCCCAGCGTGGGCGCGGGGACCGGGGTCCTCGGACGCAGCAGACGCTCTCGCTTTGCCTCCTTGGCGTACGCCTCGCGAGCAGCCCTCCCCGCGGCGGGGAGGGCCGCCCCGCCGCCACGCTGCGCGCCCCCGTCGGTGTGCGAGCGTGCCTCGCCTGGCCCTCCGTGGTGCTCCTGGAGCGCTCCAGGTCGTCCCTCAGGTGCCCGAGGCCGAGCGGTGGTGTTGTTCCCCTTTCCCAGCGTGTCCCTCGGGTCTCTGCCACCGTGGCATGTGCCGTGAGCGGCTCTCTCTTGGGGGGGTTCGAGACGGTAAGGGAGGTGCGCCCGCCTGTTCCCCCCCCGGCGGTGGGGTCAGGGGCCGCCTCGTTGTGCTGGTCCTCTGCGGCGTGCCACGGGGTGTGCTGAGCTTGGCCGAGCGCACGCCCCGTGTGGCCCCCGCTACATGGGGGGCTGCGCGCGGGCGTAGGAGCGATCGTGGGGGCCGGGGCCTGTGAGAGAGGGGGCTGTGTCACGCATCTTGGGCGTGCTCCCCCTCGAGGGCCCGAGGGGCGAGCCCGAGGGCAGCAAGCCTACCGAGGTCGTGCCCCGGCCCTGGCCGCGAACGCTCCCGTGGGCCGTTTGCTTACCCATACCGCAGACTCCCTCCCCTCCAGCCGACTGGAGGGGGGTGTAGGCAGCTCACGGAAGTGCCTCTGTGAGCCCGAAGGGAGGTGATGAGTGGGGCATGACACGCCCATTCTGTCCATTCAACAGAGGGTCAGGGCTACAGCAGACCCCAGAGAGGGACAGCAGACCCCAGAGAGGGGCAGCAGCCCGGCCGGCCACTGGGTCTCCATGTCTCAGGCTTCCCGGGGAACCTCCCCCCCTTCTCCCCGCCTCCCCCCACATTCCGCCACCCACCTTGGTGCATTTAGAATGGCTCCAATTGTAAATAGATGCTGGTGGGAAGATTTCTACAGGTTACCTGCAATGGCTGACCTGTCATGCTTGTAACCCTGGAGAGAACAATTCTCTTTGTCCCCAGAGGCGTCAGACCTCCTCTCTCAGGAACCCCTGAACCCCGGCCACTGGACTTCACTCCACTGCCACGTAGTATGGGTCCTCCAAACGTTCCTGTGACGGTGAGTATGGTTTCCATGTGGGTTGAAGCCTCCCCTTGCTGCAAGCCTTCTGTCCTCACCATGGCATAGAGACGGTTAAAAAAAAAATTGTGTTTGCCACTTTGGGTATACCTTCCACAGCCTGCAGTGACCAAGGCACCCACTTCGCTGGGCAAGTCCTATGAGCCTTCACAAAAGCTCTTGCAAACTTCTTGGACCATCACTTTTCCAGTCACACTCAATCATCAGGCAAGATTGACACGGCCGATGGGAAAACTGGACTCCGAGAAGAAAGAGTGACCTACGTGGGGCTGAATGAACTGAGGGCTAGGATGATAGTGTGTGTATGACTACTTGTCTACAATAGGACTGATTGGGAAGCCGGGTGGGGGGCAGGGTGCGGATACCTTAGGAGCTTGGGATGAACATATACACATTCCTATACATAAAGTGGATAATCAACAAGCTCTTACGACTTGGCACAGGAAACTATACTCAATACTTTGTAATAACCTATAAGAGAAAAAAAAATCTGAAACAGAATCTATCTATATCTATCTATCTATCTATCTATCTATCTATCTATCATCTATCTATCTACCTATCTTCTATCTAAATCACTGTGCTGTACACCTGAAACTGCACGACATTATAAATGCTTCAATTATTTCAAACAGAAAAGAATCTCCTAACCTGAGTGAGAGAGAGAGAGAGAGAGAACAGGACGGATTGTGAAATCTTTTCTTTGCCAGCTACAAGGGAAAATGAAAACAAACAAAACCCAATTTATTTTAAAAGTTGGACATCCATTTGGTGACTTGTACCCTTGTCAGCAAAATGGAATCACTTCTCTTTTTCTCCCTACCTGCTCCGTCCAGAATTCAGAAACTCTCCGTGAGGCTCCTTATTTCTTTGGCAAGAGAGTCACTTGCATGCGTTCCTTAGAGGCCCACGTTACGTTTCCATAAAACGGGAATACACACTTGTGGATATGAGATTCTGGTGCTATTCATTTTCCTGGTGCTGCTTTTCACCTGAAAACCGGACTGGATCCTGAAGTCTTTCAAGTTGCCCCCAATATCGGGCTACAACTCTCTCCATGAATGTTTCCCACTTTCGCCCAGCCCACCCTTTTGACTTGGCATCACTGACAACGAAAACGGCCCTTTGCCTGAAGCCCTACAGACCGAAGCTGGAGGACTTGGTGAAAACTTTAGAGACATGGCCACCACAGCTCCTATGGAAACCATCCTGGTGCCTGTTTCTGTGAGAGCCACTCTGAAAGTCGAACCAAACACCCATCATCACAGCCATTTCAAACTGCTAAAGTTGCTTCCACCCTAACATCTACAAATCTTCTTCACTGACACCGCCCCCCACACGCTCCCCCCCCTCCACTGGTTTATAATCGGCCCCTGGCGACTTGGGAAGGAGCGAGCGGTGGAGAAGCAGGCGGGGGCGGGGGCGGGGGCGGGGTGGGGCGGGACCAACAGACAGTAGCCGCTGCCTGCCTGCCTGCCTGCCTGCCGGGCTGAGACCTGAGGGCTGCGGGCCACGCTGGTTTCTGCAACTCAATCCCTTCCAGGAAGCACCTGTGATGACTACTTGGCAGGGAATGGTCAAAGCTGAACTCTCTTGGCCTATTTCTGAAAAAGGCCTGAGTCTCAGCTACGACAGATTTTCTGGATTTCTTGGCCCATGCACGGACCCGCACCTTCCCATCCTGTCAGATCCTTTGTACCCACACCTCCCCTGGGAGAGTTCTTTGGCCTCGTCTGGAACATGAACAAGCAAAACCAAACACAGTGTGACATAATGTATTGGTCTTTATTGAAAAGAAACATGCTCCTCTCGCACACCTGAGGGCAGGAAGCAAAGGCAAGTTCTCAGCAGGATGGGGGACAGGGAACCCGAACCGAGGCTGGTCAGCAGTGGCCCCCTGCCCCCCACCGCCCCGCCCCCGATCCCCGTCTCTCCCAGGCCCACGAGGGGCCTCCCTTCCCCGCCTCTCTCTGTGCCCCTCGTCTCCAGCTCCCCCAGCCCAGCTTCTGCACCCCACCCCCCCATCCCCGGCCCCGGGAAGGGGAGGCATGTCTGTCCCAGCTCCAGTTCTGATATTTCACTTGTGAAACTTCCCTAGGCCCAGGTGCCAGCTTGCCGTCCTGCTGCTTCATGTCCGTCTCTATCAGCCATGCCCAAAGGGCACGTGAAATTATGGACAGCAAATAGCACACCTAGAGGTGTGTGTGTGGGGGTGGGGTGTGGTGTCCCTTCTCCAGGAAGCAGTGAGGGAACAAAAGGAGGCCTGGGGGAAGGAGTCCTGGGTGCCTATCATCGCGTCCCCGCCCCCCCACCGCCCCGCAGTGCACCATTCGTTTCCATCTCCGCATCTGAAGGACACGTAGTCCTCGTTGAAGCAACTTGATGAGGATTCCCCTCCTAACGACGTGACAGAACCTATGAAGAACTGCACTCCTTGAATCCATAAATGCTAACAGGATCCAAGGAGTTTTCCATCAATGGCCAAAAAAGAAATGGTCCTGAACATAATAACTGCCAAGTATTCCTCTAGACGGAGGCATCATTCACTTTTTCTTTTTTTAACTTATTTTCTTTTTATGTTTTACAATAAACTATATATTTAGAGTGTACAATTTGGTACCCCAATCTTCCAATTCATTCCCCCCCAACCCTCCCCACTTTCCCCACTTGGTGTCCATATGTTTGTGCTCTACATCTGTGTCTCTATTTCTGCCTTGCACACCAGTTGATGTGTACCATTTTTCTGCAGTCCACATATATGTGTGAATATACAATATTTGTTTTTCTCTTTCTGACTCACTATCTTTCACTTGTTAACAACAGTAACGACGATGATGCCGACGACAAGGACAAGGATAAGGACCGGAAAAACAACAACAGAGAGAGCACTGGGCGAGTTTTCCACTTCTTAAAGGAAGGAGGCCGTGTTCCCAGGCAGGTTGGCTCAGCTGCACAGTTTCCTCCGGTGACTATTCCTGGGGGCACCGTCGAGGTGATGCACGAAACACACAGGAGGAGGCCTTCTTGAATGTCCTGCCCAGGAAATGGGGACATGATTCCAGCAGTGGCAATGGCTGCCCTTCTCTTTAGGGTGACACACGGGCCTGATGGCACTGGGCAAACCCTCCCCTCCCTCCCTCCCTCCCTCCCACCTTCCTTCCTTCCTTCCTTTCTTCCTTCTTGAGGCTCTTGGCCTCCCCACTTTAAGGAAGAGCCCAGGGCCCAGCAGAAAAGACCTTCTGCTGATCCTTGCCAGGGGGCTCTCATTTTACACACTTGAATAGGATCAGTAGACACCGTCATCCCATGAGAAGCAGACAATATCATCTAAAAGCCTACTTTCCTGGTGTCTCAGCGTGCAGGGCTCCTCCTTCTCAGGGATCTTGCGCTCTGTAGGGATAATTCACATGCTGGGGGAGTAGGTTCCCAATAGCATCTTATGAAATGGATTACAGGATGTCTTCCTTTGAAAAAGATAAAGATTATTTGGGAAAGTTATTCATATGAAGCACATGGATGATATCCTCTCTGATCTATATATTAGAGTTGACCGTTGAACAACCAACATGGGGGATTAGGGGGGCCGACCCCACACACACCATTGAGAACCCATGCATAACTTCACAGTCCAAGCTCTGTATCGGGGCTTGCACCTCTGAGTACTCAGCAACCAGAGATCCTGCAGTGCCATAGTGCACAGCTATGGAAAACATCCCCTTATGAGTCACACACACACACACACGCGTGCGCGCGTCCTCGAGCGCAGACATCTCAACTTTGTTACACAAGAGTTAGTGGTGTTTGAATAATCTTAGAAGTGACGACTGCTGTCTGATGAAATCAATGGATCGATCAATCAATCTATGACACTACACTTTGTATTTCCTAGTCTCAAAATGATTTGGAATTTGGCTCCTTAGAAGTTTAGCTTGGTCCTTCAAGGACAGTGTCAGTCAGAGAGAAAATAACATTTCTTCAAATCATGGAAGTGAAATAGTCCTGGACGCTTATGTGAAACATTAACAGAATTTTTCTTCTTTATTTTATAAGATAACTGGAATTAGGAAGAAAATCTCCTCGTGAAAAACCAGGTGCTACCTTTCCTTGACTGATGATCGAAGAGGAGAAAGCATTTTCTGGGCCCATGCAACTTGAGAGAAGTTCTAACTTTTCTGGAAAAGAAAGATTCCCACCCTCCCCTTGCTCGGCCATGCTAGAAACCTTCCCCTGCCCCAAACTCTGACGTGTCCCCTTGTTTGGCCTCACTGTGTGTCGTCCGTGGGTGCGGGAACACACTTGCATTCCGTAACAGGAGAGCCTATGGAGAAAAGATCTCTGGCCACTTTCATGGGATCTGCATTGCTGGCTAGGTAAACCTAAGACATCAAAAGAAGTGCCTTGGAACACATGCTCCTTCCACACTGGTCACCTCATAGGATTCCTAAATGACTCTGGTTCAGCACTCACTCGACTTGGCTGTGTTTCTGTGCTTCCTGACCTAAAGGATCTATCTGGATATGCCACCCGATAGAAGCTGAAATAAATTCACTTTGGATGTGTGTGAATGCCGTTCATACAGAGAGCGGGGACTGCAGGGAGCTCTTGTGGATAAAGAAAAATGGGGGAACACATGTAGGCGACAGCACATAAAGTATAGAAAGATACACGAAGGTTTCCTTCGTTCGCGGGTTGGGAAGGGGGAACGACAGAACATTCCCTGCTTCTACTCCACGCACGCATGCACGCAGGCAGGCAGGCAGGCAGGCAGGCAGGCACCGGAGTGGGGTGGGGTGGGGGGAGCTGGCTCCTTACCCCACCCACCAGGGACGCGTGCGCGTTTAAAGAGACCAGGAGCAACGTGGTGGCGGTGGCGATGAGGAAGGAGAACCACGTTCAAGGTGTGGATTTGCGGTGAGGGCTACGTGAGGTGACTAAGAACTCAGTGCAGTGAGCGGCCCATACAAGGACAGAAGCGATGGTCCCCTAATGCTTGCAGGGCCTGGACAGGAGCATGAACGGGAGCCCATGTCCCCAGGTTGGCATCATGACACTAGTTCATCCCTGTGAAACAGGATGTGTTTTCTGTGTTCTCCTGTCTTGACAAACACACGTCTTTACCTGTGTCTCCGTACAACGACGGTCTCTGCGTGACAGTCGGCAGAACATCCCCAGGGACAATTATCACAGAGACCTGAGGTTCTGCTTGGCTGGCAATGCTTGTGTGAATACTGCAGTGAGATACAGACAGACAGACAGACACACACACACACACACACACACAAACACACACCCCTACCTATAATTATGTGTATTTAATACGATATCTTTATTGATTTTCTGTCTCAGATGACTAATGATGCTGTCAGCCTCATGATTTTCACACAGGGTTTCTGTGTGTGTCCTACTGTCGGGACAACATAGCCGGTCTGTGTCATGGAAACAGAGACACCGTGGGAGTCACAGGAATGAAGACCTCGTTCTAGGAACTGGACCTTCCAGAGGCCTGGGAGCAGCTGGGCAGGGCAGGGCTGGGCTGGGCTGCGGAGGAGGGGAGGGGAGGGGAGGGAAGGCTGTGGCTCTCAGTCCTCTGAGTGCCCGGTGGCAGTGGCGGAGGTGGCAGTGCCGATGGAGCTGTCAGCGCCCGCAGGGAAAGGTAGCCACCGATGTGCGGGGCCACAGGGGAGACATGGAGAGACTCGGGGGAAGGCACAGCTGTCCCTCGGTGGATCTGCGGCCAGGCAGCCAGGAGTGGCCTGGGTCACTGTCGTCCAGGGGGCACCAGCTGGGAACACTAGCCAGACGCAGTGCGGCGGGTGTGTGTGTGTGTGTGTGTGTGTGGGGATGGACAGCCTTCCACCCTGCACCTCTGTGCCCACCTGTCACCATGTGGGATGGCGACAGCCTGCAGAGAGCCTTGGCTGTGGCTTCACTTCCAATGCCTACATCCCATCCAGCGTTCTCTTTGCACCAGCCCTACCCTGGGGTCGCACGGGGAGGGGGAGACTCAGAAAGGCGGTTCCCAGGCTGCCCCCGCATGGAAGTCACATGAGCCTCCGGACATGGCCGTGCCACGTCAAACACGCGTCTTGAGGTAGGTCAGACTTTCCATTGTGTTACGGTTTGTTTCCTTGGGAGAAGTTGTGTCTCTTAGGCCAGGAGCAACTGGAATTGTCGGTCAAAGTCCTCAGGCAGCCCTTTGACTTGGAGGCCGAGCACAAGTTTGACACGGTATGTTTCCGGTGACATGGAATTGCAGATGGCCCACGAAGCATGCTCTCGCCAATACTGCCAAGCCTGTGGTCTCACAGGGGACGGTCTCCTCGACCGAGATGTCACCATCTCGGGAATCCGCACCTGGAGCGACACGGTGACCTCAGGACGAGCACCCTGTCTGTGCGCCCCATCCGGATGCGCGTGGACGGGAATGGAGCAGCTCTGGGAACGGTGGACGATGCCGGCTCTTGTTCTTCTGCTCTGCTGCCTGCCGTGCATGGCTGTGGAGAGGGACGAGCCGCTGTGGAGAGGGATGAGCCGAGTCCAGTGTCTCTGAACCCACCCCAAGCAAAGAGGAGCAGGAAAGTGGGTGTGGGCCCTCCCTCGTGTGTGGCCAGGATCCTGTGCGGAGGGAGAGTCCCTGGCCCTCCCGCTGAGAGGAAGGTGCGAGAGGTGGATCGGCGGCGTCTTTCCTCGGGGCCCCAGAGCTTCTGCGGCTCCGATCTCCCCTCTTCACAGTTCTAGTTGGCGCCCGCCCCAGCACAACCTACCTGAGAGCTTCCCTGGTATCCGGAAGCGATGGCTTTGTGTTTTGAGGACAGAAGGGGAGAAAGAGCTGAGCAAAGCTTTTCCCTGGAACCTGAGTGTCTATGGGTGTGTCTGGCCCATCACCAGCGAGCGTGCTGAGTGCCACTTCCTGAGGGCAGGTGCTCTTTAAGGAAAGTATGGCTTCGTATCTTTGTTACACGCAGGCCCTTCTAGAATGTGGAGTGAGTTTCTCAAGAATCCCAGCAGAATCCCAGGTGCTGTGGAGGCTAGGGCCTCAAAGGTCCGGCTCCATCCCCTCTCTCCATCCTGGCCTGGCCTGGCCTGGCTGGGCCCCTAAGGACCCTGCTGGCCTCTAGAGTGGCCCCTGCTTCTCGGTTGGTTTCCATGCTGCTGCTCACAGAGCCATCTTCTCCAAAGGCAGCCGATCGCCGTATTCCTTCCGTGGAGCTCTGGTACGGCTCTCCTTGGCTTGGATGATAGCATGAGAGGACTGACAAGCTGGGTCCTTCCTCCAGGGCTGACCTTTTACAAACTCCGCCTTGAAGAGGAGTAAAGTCAGCATGTCATTCTCACGTGTAAGATGGGACCCGAAGGGCCTGTTCCTAGCTCTACCACTTGGGAAAGTGAGGGACTCTTCCGTCAAGGAAACGGAGAGCTCATACTTGATGGTGCGGTTGTCAGAAGCCTTTTTCTAAGCCTCCCCTGGCCCCACTGTGTCAGAAAGACGTGTCCCTCCACCTGCCGGGGACTTGATGAAGGAGAGTCACTCTGGTAGAAGTACCCGAAGCTCGATGACTTCACTGCCGTCTCCCTTTCTCTGGCACGGGCCCGCCCCTGGAGGAGCCCTGTCTTCGCCTAGCCGTGACGGCACCGCTCAGGGGAGCTGGAGACAGGACCCCAATGAGGGCAGGTGGATGGGAGCCTGTTCAAAATGACCTACACACCCAATCTGCCGTAGACATGGTGCACAGATCGTGGACGTGCCTGTGCCCCCGAAGACATCCGTGTGGCCCCAGGCATCCGGCAGCCATCTTCTCCATGTTCGCCTGACCTGTGCTCTCGCTCTTTTCTCCAGAGCACTCGCCTGATGATTCGTGGGGGAATGAAACCCCAGCTGGCAGGAGCCAAATGATCTCCCCAACACAAGGGAAAAGAAGAGGTGGGGTCCCGCATCCCTCCAATGTGTCTGTGCCTAAGAATGAGTTTCTAAGAAATCTCATCCTCCTTTAGCTCCCTTAACTCTCCCCCGCCCCCCCCACCCCCACCCCCGGCGCCCGCCAGCCCGGGCCATAGTATAGTTACTTTCCCAGATTTCCTCCCTCTCCTCAGCAGAACCGAAGAGATTGTAGGTGTTGCCACTTCTCTGAGTCTTTCTTTGCTTTCTTAGGAGGGCTGCCCCATGTCACGTAAAACTTGGAAGACATACACACGTGAGCATCTCTCCTTGTGATTCTAACCCAGGGAAGAGCATTTAAAAATCGAAAGGAGGCAAACTAGGGTTCAGGCACCCAGAGTTGAGCCGGGTGGCCACTGGGAAGAGAGTTCCAGATGCCTTCCTGTTTGGGGGAGGGGGAAATCTCCCCCTCTGCCCCTCTTGAGTCCTCGTGGCTGGACTCATCCTAACATGGACTCAAGGCAGGCGGATAGAGGAAGCGGGAGCGGGAACACGTGTTCGTTTGTTGTTGTTGTTGTTGTTGTTGTTGTTGTTTTACCTTCTAGCCCTGAGAAGTGGCTGAGGCGGGCAGCTTTTCGACTGTGTAGACCAAGGGACAGTACATGTGTGAGACAGGGATCAGACCGAGAGACTTAGCTTTCGGGTGTGCCCTGAGGGAAGGAAGAATCTAAACAGAGTTTGGGCTTGGGGGGGTCCCTGAAAGAAGTCACAGTGTTTGTCTCCCTAGGCTTCTCGGCCCCAATGAATTCCCTACTTTGGGGATCGGAGCGTCCTCCTAACTCCAGGTGCGGATGCAGAGAGTGCGCCTTTCACCCGAGAGAGAGATGGATGTCTCGCTTTCAGGGAGACACAAAGGAGAGCCCGAGGGTCCCTCTTGTGTTGGCCGCCTGCTTGAGGTCACCGTCACGCCAAATGATCACTGTGCCACGGAGGTGCATTTTGGCGTGGCCTATCCTGGGCTCCACAGCCACCTCCCTGAGAACGGGTATGGTCAGAACCGTAGGAAGCTCAAGGGCGCCGCCAGCCGCTTTCAAAAACGTATCTGTCAGCACCTGCTGGCTGCAACCGCGAGGTTTCCAAGTGCCCTCCGCATATTCTCCCCCTCCCCCGCAACGACCTCATCACTTCCAATCCTGGCGAACAATGTATGGAACCTTTGCTGGGGTTTTCGTTTGTTTCTCTTTTGTGGGGTTTCTCTCTCTCTCTCTCTCTCTCTCTCTCTCTCTCTGTCACACGCGCTCTGATGTTCGGGGCCTAATGGGAGAAATGAAATCAAGCGAGGGGTTTTGCCCTCAGGTGGCCTTGGTCTCGGGTTGACTTGTGTGCGCTGAGAAAGACGGCCTTTACTGAAGGCCCTGCACAGACTTTTTGACACCCCCGATCCATGGAATCCTGAAGCTGTGGAACCTAGAAATCTTTCGGTCTCCTTTTGATTTGGAAATCTTCTCCTTGACAGAAAGAAGCCCATTTAAAAGAGAAAAAGAAAAAGTGGAACTGCATGAGCAGATCGGTTTTTAGATCTCAGCCGGACGGCTGCCCGGTTCTCTGGGGAGAACTGTCTTCATCTTGCAAATCTGTACACACAGCCCACAGTGGCCTGGGATGGAGGCCAGTGGACTGGATTGGGCAGAACCTGAGACCAGAGGAAAGAGAAAAAAAATAAGAAAAATGGTGGTGGTGGTTGGGGGGAGGGGGAAGAGGTCTGCTTTGAAAAATAGGAACTGCTGGCAGGGCTCCCTCACCCCCACCCCCCCCACCCCAAAGTAGGACTGTGTATCCAGGCGTAGAAATGATACTGCGCCAAGAAGGCAAGCGCTGTTGAGACTGCTGTTCCTATGATGTTACAAACCGAAAGCGATGCTTTCTGGTCGAGGCTCTCCATGACAATCTACTAAGCAAATCATACGTTGGCTGTTTTGGACGTTCTCTGCAGTTTTCATTGGGAGTGAGGAAGAGCCGTTTGTACATGTTTTGATACAATGTTTTGAATGCTGTGGGACCATGGTATGTTTCCGCCGTGGATGAACAAGGTTGCCTTTTCCAGCTTCCGCTTGCATGGTCATTTCCTGGTCCTGACGACCCCCCCCCCCCCCCGGCCCCAAGTGAGGGAGGCCTGTGTGTCTTTGTGTCCATTTAGAAGGGTTGGTGCTTGATGCCAGCATGATATCCAAATCTTGATTTTGGACTTACCAAACTACTGTTGGGAGTTTGTTTCTTGTCTTAATCTCCCTTAACTCTTGCAGTCACCTGAGTGTCCAGTCTTGATCTCGCGTCTCTCTCTGCCTCTGTCTCTGTCTCTCTCGCTCTTTCCTTTTGTTGATTTCTTCAAGGCAAGCCATCTTTTTCCTCCTCCTCCTCCTCCTCCTCCTCCC
The DNA here is from genome assembly GCF_030028045.1 of Hippopotamus amphibius kiboko. Classification (NCBI taxonomy): domain Eukaryota; kingdom Metazoa; phylum Chordata; class Mammalia; order Artiodactyla; family Hippopotamidae; genus Hippopotamus; species Hippopotamus amphibius. The sequence goes on along the minus strand of NC_080200.1, from coordinate 29,349,693 downwards.
CCTCCTCCTCCTCCCCCACCACCCTCCTCTTCCTCTTCCTCCTTTCTCTGCCCCCCTCCCCCCTCCCTCCCTCCTCCCCCCGCCCTTTTAAAATTGAAGTCTAACAGACTGACAAGAGTATATTGGTTTTCAGGTGTATACCCTAGCGAGTGGCTATGTTTACACATGACCCAGGGATCTCCGTGATAAGTCTTGTTACTGTCTGTCACCATTCGATGTCATGACAGTAGGATGGACTCTATTCCGCCTGCTGTACATGACATCCTGCGAGTGAGTTGTTTATTTCATAACTAGAAGTGGGCACCGCTTCCTCTCCCTCACCTATTGCACTCGTCTCCCTCTTCCCCCCTCCCTCCCTCCTCTGGCCACCCCCCATTTGTTCCTTTTAGGTGTCGATGAACCTGTTTGCGGTTCCTTCTTTGTGTTCATGTGTGTGTATTGCTGTGCACGTTCTTCACAGACATGATAGTCTCGCGACCTGAGGTATCTTGTGTAGCGCAATGCCCTCTGGGTCTCTCCATGTTTCCGCGGATGGCAAGACCTCATTCCCTTGTAGGGTTGAGTCATAAGCGTGCGCGCGCCTGTGTGTGACTAGGTAGATACGTATGCACACAGAGAGCGCTATCGGTATGTCCCTAACTATGGCTACATAGGGATAGGTGTGGATACACATACACGTGTATGTATGTGTCACCCTCACCCCCTCGGTGGGCACGTAGTGGAGTTGCTGGGTCACGTGGTAGTTGTTGGTGCAGTGCTTTCAGGGACTTCTGTGCTGTTTTCCGTAGTGTCATCTGTTGTCGGGGAGCCATTCTGTCAGGCACCAGGTGATATCTCTGAGTCCTCCAGCATGACATGGTGGTGGTCTCTCTCAGCGTGAAAAATAGGTGTCCCGTCAGGAGCCACTTTCCTCTGCCGTTTGGAACTTGCTGTCGCGATTCCAGATCCTGGGCCTGGCTGTGTATGCTTGTGCAGAGAAATGCCAGCGCTTTTTATCATACCCTCCATTTAAAAAAAAAAATTGTTCTGTATTTGATGGGCTGCGTTGGGTCTTTTTTTGCTGTGCGCGGGCTTTCTTTCCGTTGCGGTGAGTGGGGGCTCCCCTTCGTTGTGGTGCGCAGGCTCCTCATTGCCAGTGGCTTCTCTTGGTGCGGAGCACGGGCTCCAGGCACGGGGGCTTCAGGAGTTGCGGCACATGGGCTCAGTCGTTGTGGCTCACGGGCTTCGTTGCTCTGCGGCATGTGGGACCTTCCTGGAGCAGGGATCGAACCCGTGTCCCCTGCAGTGGCGGGCGGATTCTTAAGCAGTGCGCCAGCTAGGCAGCCCCAGTTGTTTCTTGTATTTCAGGGAAAGGTTTCCTTTGGCTTTTGGTTTTGTCCCCGCCCCCACCCCCCAAGAAAGGTACTGTTGGTTGCTTTGTTGACAGTGGAAAACTGTGTTGCGGTTGCTGTTGGAGTGGTGGGGGTCGTCGTCCTTGTTGCTTTGTTTCCTTTGTGGGCGTTGTTTTCTGTTGGTTTTTTCTGGCTTTGTTTCCTTGTGGATGAAAATGCCTGGTCTTGGTCTGCTCTGTTCAGGCCTCCTGCCCACTTTCCCCATCGGGTTGCTTGTTCTGGGGGGCTGCGTTGCATGAGGCCTTGCTCTGTTTTGGACAGGAACCTCTTATGGGACATGCTTGAGGTTTTCAGATGCGTGTGTGTGTGTACGTGTACACGTGTGTGTGTCTGTACGTGTACACGTGTGCATACACGTACATATGTGTGTGCCTTTACGTACTCCTTGAAGGGCCACAGCAGTCCCAGAGCTTGACTTTGACTTTTTGGTAGTTTGGCTTGGTTTGATTTTGGTGGGACGATAGGTCACTGTGAACCTTTGCTGTAAATCTCTCTCTCACACGCACGTGCGTGCGCACGCACGCACACACACTCACCACGTTGCATTGTGTAGATGTCCTGGAACGCGGTTTCTTTAGTGGATGGCTGTTGACACGCTGCTCCCCGCCCCCCCGCCCCCGCCCCTGCCCCCGCCCGCCGGTGACTGTGGTCAGTCCGTTTTGAAATCCACGTTCTGACCTCAAGGGCGTGTTCCCCACCCACACACCCATGTGTTCTCTTTGGACTTTGTCGCGGTCTGTGCGGAAATAGATGTTTGTTTCCATTTGTGTGGGGCCAGAGTGTATGTTTACTTTCGTTTCTAGCTTCCGGGCTCTGCGTGTCAGCTTTCCAAAGCCCTTCTCCGTGCCAGAAGGGATGAATTCCTGCGTCGTTCTCGGAGCGCTTGCCTGGTTTCGTTTCGCTGGTCCCCGCCTTCCCTCCCTCCCTCCCTCCCTCTCACCCTCCGGGGAGCTGGGGATCTCGCTTGTGGCACTGTGGGCGTCTCCGTGGAATTCCCCGCGCCCCCCCCCATGGCCTGGAATCGCGTCCCCTTCCAGGCAGCCTCCCGGCGGCATCTTGCCAGCTACCCCCGCCCCCGTGTGCTGCCGGGGATCGGGACGCGCCGTGTCGTGTCGTGTCGTGTCGGGCAGGGAGCTAGCTCCGAGGCGGACCCCTCGGGGCCGCGCGGGACGCCCGCCCTGCTCCGGGAGGAGCTCGGGCGTTTGGGCGGCCCGGCGCTCCGGCGTCCTCGGTGGCCGGCCGGCGACCGGGATCCGGCCCGGGGACGTTCGAGCCGGTTGTCGGGCGCCTCCTGGCGGCCGCTTTTATATTGTCCCTTCCCTCCGGAGCTCCTGCGACCTTGTCGAGGGCTGTGACTCAGCCGCCAGGCCCGAAGCAGAGTTCCGGGAGGCGAGGCACGCTGGTGCTGGCAGCCCCGGTGGCGCCGAGGCGTAGGCACCTCCTGCTGTCGCCTGAGATTGGGCCTGCAGATCTATGGGGCTGTGACTGCCGCCGCGCTCCCGAGCCGGGGCGGAGGGGCCGCCTGGCCGGGTCGACCAGCATGCGCCCGTGCCCCTCCGGCTGCGGGAACCCATGTCGGGTCGTGCCGCAGCGGTGGGAGAGGAGAGGGTCTGCCGTGCCCGGAGCGCCTGGGACTTGGTGGCCCGGCCTTCTCCTGGGCCGCCCTTGGGAGCGTTCGTTCCCCGACCCCCCCCACCTCCCTTCCCGGTGCCCCCGCGTCCCGCTCCGGAGGTGGGGACCGGCTCGGGCCGAGCGTTGAGGCCGGTGGAGGCAGCCACGGGCTCGGTGGTGGACGCGCGTGCGTCCCAGTCGTCAGATTCTTTCGGACCGATGGTTTTCCGAGCCGGACTCCAGAGGTGAGGACCGGCCTGGGCCGCCAGCAGTGACCCGGAGAGGCTGGCCCGGGCCTGGGTGCGTTGCCCCGTGGGCTCCGGGCGTCTCCCTGGAGAAATGGGTTCAAGTCCCGATGGGTCCGGAGACGTGGACGGACCGGCCCCTGCTCGCGCAGGTGGCCGGCGAGGGTGCACCCGGCCTGTCAGCGTGCCCGCGTGGGTCCCGGTCGTCGGACGCGACTTTGTCTCCCCCCTCCGCCCTCCACCCCGAGTCCGGGCCGGGAGGTGGGGACTGGCGCGAGCCCTACTGGGTGGCCCGGGGAGGGGCTCCCGGGCCCGGGCGTGGTCCCTCATGGGGCCCGCTCATCGGAGGCAGCTTGGAGGGGTGCTGAGTTTCTTTCTTGGAACCAAGTCCTGGCCCGGAGACTCGGATGGACCAGTCCCTGCCCGCGTGGGGGGACCGGGGAGGGCGTCCCCAGCCCGCTCCCTCTCCCCCGTGTCCCCGGCCCACTCTGCCACCCCTCCATCCCCGGGTCGACCAGGTGGCCTCGGGCGCTCCGGGGCAAGTGTGGATGGGGAAGTGTTGGGGGCAGGTGGCCGGACCGAGGTTCCGGGGGCCCCCGTGAACCTCGTGGGTGGGCCCCGCTGTCGGGCGCGATGATTTTTTTCGCCGGAAATGGGGCCTTTTTGCCACCAGATAGGTGCTGACACGGTGTTCTTCTGCGTCTGTCGCCGATAGACGCTGGGGCTCCGGACGCGGGCAGGACTCCGGGCTGGGGGTGGCTGTCTGATACCCGGCTCGGTCCTTGCCACTTGAGCTGCCCACTTGGGCCTGCGTGCCGGCTCTTGCGTGCGCGTCCGGCTGCTCCGACCCGCGGTGCCACCTCCGGCCGCTGGCTGAGCCCGAGGGCGGCGGGGCCAGGTGGCGTTGGGTGCTCGACCCTGTGCGCTGCCCCCGCTGCAGGCACCCGGTGGTGAGTGGCCGGCACGACCCCACCCCACAGGCTCTGTGCCCCGTGTCAGGCGTTCTCGTCCTGGGGTGGTTGGCTGCTCTTGCCCGAGAGGAAGGGGCGCCGGCGAGGCGGAAGCGGGCCTCAGTGTGACGGGTCCTCGCCGTGCCTCCCCTGCGGGCCTCTCCCGCTGTGGCTTTAGGCTGGGTGGGTCAACCGATTGATGTGGTGGTGCCACGCTCCGCCGGGCTGGGCCTAAGCCATGCCAGACGAGGGACGGACGTTCCTGGGGGACGGGACCGCTCTTCTCGTTCTGTCCGCGGGCTCCTCGCCTCTCTTCCGCCCCGCCTGCCGGGGTGTGCGGAAGGCAGGGGTGCGGCCTCCGGCCCTGAACCCGCGGTCTCCCGCCCCCGCCTCCCAGCGTGGGCGCGGGGACCGGGGTCCTCGGATGCAGCAGACGCTCTCGCTTTGCCTCCTTGGCATACGCCTCGCGAGCGGCCCTCCCCGCGGCGGGGAGGGCCGCCCCGCCGCCACGCTGCGCGCCCCCGTTGGTGTGCGAGCGTGCCTCGCCTGGCCCTCCGTGGTGCTCCTGGAGCGCTCCAGGTCGTCCCTCAGGTGCCCGAGGCCGAGCGGTGGTGTTGTTCCCCTTTCCCAGCGTGTCCCTCGGGTCTCTGCCACCGTGGCATGTGCCGTGAGCGGCTCTCTCTTGGGGGGGGTCGAGACGGTAAGGGAGGTGCGCCCGCCTGTTCCCCCCCCGGCGGTGGGGTCAGGGGCCGCCTCGTTGTGCTGGTCCTCAGCGGCGTGCCGCGGGGGGCTGAGCTTGGCCGAGCGCACGCCCCGTGTGGCCCCCGCTACGTGGGGGGCTGCGCGCGGGCGTGGGAGCGATCGTGGGGGCCGGGGCCTGTGAGAGAGGGGGCTGTGTCACGCATCTTGGGCGTGCTCCCCCTCGAGGGCCCGAGGGGCGAGCCCGAGGGCAGCAAGCCTACCGAGGTCGTGCCCCGGCCCTGGCCGCGAACGCTCCCGTGGGCCGTGTGCTTACCCATACCGCAGACTCCCTCCCCTCCAGCCGACTGGAGGGGGGTGTAGGCAGCTCCCGGAAGCGCCTCTGTGGGCCCGAAGGGGAGGTGATGAGTGGGGCATGACACGCCCATTCTGTCCATTCAACAGAGGGTCAGGGCTACAGCAGACCCCAGAGAGGGACAGCAGACCCCAGAGAGGGGCAGCAGCCCGGCCGGCCACTGGGTCTCCATGTCTCAGGCTTCCCGGGGAACCTCCCCCCCTTCTCCCCGCCTCCCCCCACATTCCGCCACCCACCTTGGTGCATTTAGAATGGCTCCAATTGTAAATAGATGCTGGTGGGAAGATTTCTACAGGTTACCTGCAATGGCTGACCTGTCATGCTTGTAACCCTGGGAGAGAACAATTCTCTTTGTCCCCAGAGGCGTCAGACCTCCTCTCTCAGGAACCCCTGAACCCCGGCCACTGGACTTCACTCCACTGCCACGTAGTATGGGTCCTCCAAACGTTCCTGTGACGGTGAGTATGGTTTCCATGTGGGTTGAAGCCTCCCCTTGCTGCAAGCCTTCTGTCCTCACCATGGCATAGAGACGGTTAAAAAAAAATTGTGTTTGCCACTTTGGGTATACCTTCCACAGCCTGCAGTGACCAAGGCACCCACTTCGCTGGGCAAGTCCTATGAGCCTTCACAAAAGCTCTTGCAAACTTCTTGGGACCATCACTTTTCCAGTCACACTCAATCATCAGGCAAGATTGACACGGCCGATGGGAAAACTGGACTCCGAGAAGAAAGAGTGACCTACGTGGGGCTGAATGAACTGAGGGCTAGGATGATAGTGTGTGTATGACTACTTGTCTACAATAGGACTGATTGGGGAAGCCGGGGTGGGGGGCAGGGTGCGGATACCTTAGGAGCTTGGGATGAACATATACACATTCCTATACATAAAGTGGATAATCAACAAGCTCTTACGACTTGGCACAGGAAACTATACTCAATACTTTGTAATAACCTATAAGAGAAAAAAAATCTGAAACAGAATCTATCTATATCTATCTATCTATCTATCTATCTATCTATCTATCATCTATCTATCTACCTATCTTTCTATCTAAATCACTGTGCTGTACACCTGAAACTGCACGCCATTATAAATGCTTCAATTATTTCAAACAGAAAAGAATCTCCTAACCTGAGTGAGAGAGAGAGAGAGAGAGAACAGGACGGATTGTGAAATCTTTTCTTTGCCAGCTACAAGGGAAAATGAAAACAAACAAAACCCAATTTATTTTAAAAGTTGGACATCCATTTGGTGACTTGTACCCTTGTCAGCAAAATGGAATCACTTCTCTTTTTCTCCCTACCTGCTCCGTCCAGAATTCAGAAACTCTCCGTGAGGCTCCTTATTTCTTTGGCAAGAGAGTCACTTGCATGCATTCCTTAGAGGCCCACGTTACGTTTCCATAAAACGGGAATACACACTTGTGGATATGAGATTCTGGTGCTATTCATTTTCCTTAGGGTGCTGCTTTTCACCTGAAAACCGGACTGGATCCTGAAGTCTTTCAAGTTGCCCCCAATATCGGGCTACAACTCTCTCCATGAATGTTTCCCACTTTCGCCCAGCCCACCCTTTTGACTTGGCATCACTGACAACGAAAACGGCCCTTTGCCTGAAGCCCTACAGACCGAAGCTGGAGGACTTGGTGAAAACTTTAGAGACATGGCCACCACAGCTCCTATGGAAACCATCCTGGTGCCTGTTTCTGTGAGAGCCACTCTGAAAGTCGAACCAAACACCCATCATCACAGCCATTTCAAACTGCTAAAGTTGCTTCCACCCTAACATCTACAAATCTTCTTCACTGACACCGCCCCCCACACGCTCCCCCCCCTCCACTGGTTTATAATCGGCCCCTGGCGACTTGGGAAGGAGCGAGCGGTGGAGAAGCAGGCGGGGGCGGGGTGGGGCGGGACCAACAGACAGTAGCCGCTGCCTGCCTGCCTGCCTGCCTGCCTGGCTGAGACCTGAGGGCTGCGGGCCACGCTGGTTTCTGCAACTCAATCCCTTCCAGGAAGCACCTGTGATGACTACTTGGCAGGGAATGGTCAAAGCTGAACTCTCTTGGCCTATTTCTGAAAAAGGCCTGAGTCTCAGCTACGACAGATTTTCTGGATTTCTTGGCCCATGCACGGACCTGCACCCTCCCATCCTGTCAGATCCTTTGTACCCACACCTCCCCTGGGAGAGTTCTTTGGCCTCGTCTGGAACATGAACAAGCAAAACCAAACACAGTGTGACATAATGTATTGGTCTTTATTGAAAAGAAACATGCTCCTCTCGCACACCTGAGGGCAGGAAGCAAAGGCAAGTTCTCAGCAGGATGGGGGACAGGGAACCCGAACCGAGGCTGGTCAGCAGTGGCCCCCTGCCCCCCACCGCCCCGCCCCCGATCCCCGTCTCTCCCAGGCCCACGAGGGGCCTCCCTTCCCCGCCTCTCTCTGTGCCCCTCGTCTCCAGCTCCCCCAGCCCAGCTTCTGCACCCCACCCCCCCATCCCCGGCCCCGGGAAGGGGAGGCATGTCTGTCCCAGCTCCAGTTCTGATATTTCACTTGTGAAACTTCCCTAGGCCCAGGTGCCAGCTTGCCGTCCTGCTGCTTCATGTCCGTCTCTATCAGCCATGCCCAAAGGGCACGTGAAATTATGGACAGCAAATAGCACACCTAGAGGGTGTGTGTGGGGGGGTGGGGTGTGGTGTCCCTTCTCCAGGAAGCAGTGAGGGAACAAAAGGAGGCCTGGGGGAAGGAGTCCTGGGTGCCTATCATCGCGTCCCCGCCCCCCCACCGCCCCGCAGTGCACCATTCGTTTCCATCTCCGCATCTGAAGGACACGTAGTCCTCGTTGAAGCAACTTGATGAGGATTCCCCTCCTAACGACGTGACAGAACCTATGAAGAACTGCACTCCTTGAATCCATAAATGCTAACAGGATCCAAGGAGTTTTCCATCAATGGCCGAAAAAGAAATGGTCCTGAACATAATAACTGCCAAGTATTCCTCTAGACGGAGGCATCATTCACTTTTTCTTTTTTTAACTTATTTTCTTTTTATGTTTTACAATAAACTATATATTTAGAGTGTACAATTTGGTACCCCAATCTTCCAATTCATTCCCCCCCAACCCTCCCCACTTTCCCCACTTGGTGTCCATATGTTTGTGCTCTACATCTGTGTCTCTATTTCTGCCTTGCACACCAGTTGATGTGTACCATTTTTCTGCAGTCCACATATATGTGTGAATATACAATATTTGTTTTTCTCTTTCTGACTCACTATCTTTCACTTGTTAACAACAGTAACGACGATGACGCCGACGACAAGGACAAGGATAAGGACCGGAAAAACAACAACAGAGAGAGCACTGGGCGAGTTTTCCACTTCTTAAAGGAAGGAGGCCGTGTTCCCAGGCAGGTTGGCTCAGCTGCACAGTTTCCTCCGGTGACTATTCCTGGGGGCACCGTCGAGGTGATGCACAAAACACACAGGAGGAGGCCTTCTTGAATGTCCTGCCCAGGAAATGGGGACATGATTCCAGCAGTGGCAATGGCTGCCCTTCTCTTTAGGGTGACACACGGGCCTGATGGCACTGGGCAAACCCTCCCCTCCCTCCCTCCCTCCCTCCCACCTTCCTTCCTTCCTTCCTTTCTTCCTTCTTGAGGCTCTTGGCCTCCCCACTTTAAGGAAGAGCCCAGGGCCCAGCAGAAAAGACCTTCTGCTGATCCTTGCCAGGGGGCTCTCATTTTACACACTTGAATAGGATCAGTAGACACCGTCATCCCATGAGAAGCAGACAATATCATCTAAAAGCCTACTTTCCTGGTGTCTCAGCGTGCAGGGCTCCTCCTTCTCAGGGATCTTGCGCTCTGTAGGGATAATTCACATGCTGGGGGAGTAGGTTCCCAATAGCATCTTATGAAATGGATTACAGGATGTCTTCCTTTGAAAAAGATAAAGATTATTTGGGAAAGTTATTCATATGAAGCACATGGATGATATCCTCTCTGATCTATATATTAGAGTTGACCGTTGAACAACCAACATGGGGGATTAGGGGGGCCGACCCCACACACACCATTGAGAACCCATGCATAACTTCACAGTCCAAGCTCTGTATCGGGGCTTGCACCTCTGAGTACTCAGCAACCAGAGATCCTGCAGTGCCATAGTGCACAGCTATGGAAAACATCCCCTTATGAGTCACACACACACACACACGCGTGCGCGCGTGTGCGTGCTCGAGCGCAGACATCTCAACTTTGTTACACAAGAGTTAGTGGTGTTCGAATAATCTTAGAAGTGACGACTGCTGTCTGATGAAATCAATGGATCGATCAATCAATCTATGACACTACACTTTGTATTTCCTAGTCTCAAAATGATTTGGAATTTGGCTCCTTAGAAGTTTAGCTTGGTCCTTCAAGGACAGTGTCAGTCAGAGAGAAAATAACATTTCTTCAAATCATGGAAGTGAAATAGTCCTGGACGCTTATGTGAAACATTAACAGAATTTTTCTTCTTTATTTTATAAGATAACTGGAATTAGGAAGAAAATCTCCTCGTGAAAAACCAGGTGCTACCTTTCCTTGACTGATGATTGAAGAGGAGAAAGCATTTTCTGGGCCCATGCAACTTGAGAGAAGTTCTAACTTTTCTGGAAAAGAAAGATTCCCACCCTCCCCTTGCTCGGCCATGCTAGAAACCTTCCCCTGCCCCAAACTCTGACGTGTCCCCTTGTTTGGCCTCACTGTGTGTCGTCCGTGGGTGCGGGAACACACTTGCATTCCGTAACAGGAGAGCCTATGGAGAAAAGATCTCTGGCCACTTTCATGGGATCTGCATTGCTGGCTAGGTAAACCTAAGACATCAAAAGAAGTGCCTTGGAACACATGCTCCTTCCACACTGGTCACCTCATAGGATTCCTAAATGACTCTGGTTCAGCACTCACTCGACTTGGCTGTGTTTCTGTGCTTCCTGACCTAAAGGATCTATCTGGATATGCCACCCGATAGAAGCTGAAATAAATTCACTTTGGATGTGTGTGAATGCCGTTCATACAGAGAGCGGGGACTGCAGGGAGCTCTTGTGGATAAAGAAAAATGGGGGAACACATGTAGGCGACAGCACATAAAGTATAGAAAGATACACGAAGGTTTCCTTCGTTCGCGGGTTGGGAAGGGGGAACGACAGAACATTCCCTGCTTCTACTCCACGCACGCATGCACGCAGGCAGGCAGGCAGGCAGGCAGGCAGGCACCGGAGTGGGGTGGGGTGGGGGGAGCTGGCTCCTTACCCCACCCACCAGGGACGCGTGCGCGTTTAAAGAGACCAGGAGGAACGTGGTGGCGGTGGCGATGAGGAAGGAGGACCACGTTCAAGGTGTGGATTTGCGGTGAGGGCTACGTGAGGTGACTAAGAACTCAGTGCAGTGAGCGGCCCATACAAGGACAGAAGCGATGGTCCCCTAATGCTTGCAGGGCCTGGCCAGGAGCATGAACGGGAGCCCATGTCCCCAGGTTGGCATCATGACACTAGTTCATCCCTGTGAAACAGGATGTGTTTTCTGTGTTCTCCTGTCTTGACAAACACACGTCTTTACCTGTGTCTCCGTACAACGACGGTCTCTGCGTGACAGTCGGCAGAACATCCCCAGGGACAATTATCACAGAGACCTGAGGTTCTGCTTGGCTGGCAATGCTTGTGTGAATGCTGCAGTGAGATGCAGACAGACAGACAAACAGACAGACACACACACACACACACACACAAACACACACCCCTACCTATAATTATGTGTATTTAATACGATATCTTTATTGATTTTCTGTCTCAGATGACTAATGATGCTGTCAGCCTCATGATTTTCACACAGGGTTTCTGTGTGTGTCCTACTGTCGGGACAACATAGCCGGTCTGTGTCATGGAAACAGAGACACCGTGGGAGTCACAGGAATGAAGACCTCGTTCTAGGAACTGGACCTTCCAGAGGCCTGGGAGCAGCTGGGCAGGGCAGGGCTGGGCTGGGCTGCGGAGGAGGGGATGGGAGGGGAGGGGAGGGGAGGGAAGGCTGTGGCTCTCAGTCCTCTGAGTGCCCGGTGGCAGTGGCGGAGGTGGCAGTGCCGATGGAGCTGTCAGCACCCGCAGGGAAAGGTAGCCACCGATGTGCGGGGCCACAGGGGAGACATGGAGAGACTCGGGGGAAGGCACAGCTGTCCCTCGGTGGATCTGCGGCCAGGCAGCCAGGAGTGGCCTGGGTCACTGTCGTCCAGGGGGCACCAGCTGGGAACACTAGCCAGACGCAGTGCGGCAGGTGTGTGTGTGTGTGTGTGTGTGTGGGGATGGACAGCCTTCCACCCTGCACCTCTGTGCCCACCTGTCACCATGTGGGATGGCGACAGCCTGCAGAGAGCCTTGGCTGTGGCTTCACTTCCAATGCCTACATCCCATCCAGCGTTCTCTTTGCACCAGCCCTACCCTGGGGTCGCACGGGGAGGGGGAGACTCAGAAAGGCGGTTCCCAGGCTGCCCCCGCATGGAAGTCACATGAGCCTCCGGACATGGCCGTGCCACATCAAACACGCGTCTTGAGGTAGGTCAGACTTTCCATTGTGTTACGGTTTGTTTCCTTGGGAGAAGTTGTGTCTCTTAGGCCAGGAGCAACTGGAATTGTCGGTCAAAGTCCTCAGGCAGCCCTTTGACTTGGAGGCCGAGCACAAGTTTGACACGGTATGTTTCCGGTGACATGGAATTGCAGATGGCCCACGAAGCATGCTCTCGCCAATACTGCCAAGCCTGTGGTCTCACAGGGGACGGTCTCCTCGACCGAGATGTCACCATCTCGGGAATCCGCACCTGGAGCGACACGGTGACCTCAGGACGAGCGCCCTGTCTGTGCGCCCCATCCGGATGTGCGTGGACGGGAATGGAGCAGCTCTGGGAACGGTGGACGATGCCGGCTCTTGTTCTTCTGCTCTGCTGCCTGCCGTGCACGGCTGTGGAGAGGGACGAGCCGCTGTGGAGAGGGATGAGCCGAGTCCAGTGTCTCTGAACCCACCCCAAGCAAAGAGGAGCAGGAAAGTGGGTGTGGGCCCTCCCTCGTGTGTGGCCAGGATCCTGTGCGGAGGGAGAGTCCCTGGCCCTCCCGCTGAGAGGAAGGTGCGAGAGGTGGATCGGCGGCGTCTTTCCTCGGGGCCCCAGAGCTTCTGCGGCTCCGATCTCCCCTCTTCACAGTTCTAGTTGGCGCCCGCCCCAGCACAACCTACCTGAGAGCTTCCCTGGTATCCGGAAGCGATGGCTTTGTGTTTTGAGGACGGAAGGGGAGAAAGAGCTGAGCAAAGCTTTTCCCTGGAACCTGAGTGTCTATGGGTGTGTCTGGCCCATCACCAGCGAGCGTGCTGAGTGCCACTTCCTGAGGGCAGGTGCTCTTTAAGGAAAGTATGGCTTCGTATCTTTGTTACACGCAGGCCCTTCTAGAATGTGGAGCGAGTTTCTCAAGAATCCCAGCAGAATCCCAGGTGCTGTGGAGGCTAGGGCCTCAAAGGTCCGGCTCCATCCCCTCTCTCCATCCTGGCCTGGCCTGGCCTGGCTGGGCCCCTAAGGACCCTGCTGGCCTCTAGAGTGGCCCCTGCTTCTCGGTTGGTTTCCATGCTGCTGCTCACAGAGCCATCTTCTCCAAAGGCAGCCGATCGCCGTATTCCTTCCGTGGAGCTCTGGCACGGCTCTCCTTGGCTTGGATGATAGCATGAGAGGACTGGCAAGCTGGGTCCTTCCTCCAGGGCTGACCTTTTACAAACTCCGCCTTGAAGAGGAGTAAAGTCAGCATGTCATTCTCACGTGTAAGATGGGACCCGAAGGGCCTGTTCCTAGCTCTACCACTTGGGAAAGTGGGGGACTCTTCCGTCAAGGAAACGGAGAGCTCATACTTGATGGTGCGGTTGTCAGAAGCCTTTTTCTAAGCCTCCCCTGGCCCCACTGTGTCAGAAAGACGTGTCCCTCCACCTGCCGGGGACTTGATGAAGGAGAGTCACTCTGGTAGAAGTACCCGAAGCTCGATGACTTCACTGCCGTCTCCCTTTCTCTGGCACGGGCCCGCCCCTGGAGGAGCCCTGTCTTCGCCTAGCCGTGACGGCACCGCTCAGGGGAGCTGGAGACAGGACCCCAATGAGGGCAGGTGGATGGGAGCCTGTTCAAAATGACCTACACACCCAATCTGCCGTAGACATGGTGCACAGATCGTGGACGTGCCTGTGCCCCCGAAGACATCCGTGTGGCCCCAGGCATCCGGCAGCCATCTTCTCCATGTTCGCCTGACCTGTGCTCTCGCTCTTTTCTCCAGAGCACTCGCCTGATGATTCGTGGGGGAATGAAACCCCAGCTGGCAGGAGCCAAATGATCTCCCCAACACAAGGGAAAAGAAGAGGTGGGGTCCCGCATCCCTCCAATGTGTCTGTGCCTAAGAATGAGTTTCTAAGAAATCTCATCCTCCTTTAGCTCCCTTAACTCTCCCCCGCCCCCCCCCACCCCCACCCCCGGCGCCCGCCAGCCCGGGCCATAGTATAGTTACTTTCCCAGATTTCCTCCCTCTCCTCAGCAGAACCGAAGAGATTGTAGGTGTTGCCACTTCTCTGAGTCTTTCTTTGCTTTCTTAGGAGGGCTGCCCCATGTCACGTAAAACTTGGAAGACATACACACGTGAGCATCTCTCCTTGTGATTCTAACCCAGGGAAGAGCATTTAAAAATCGAAAGGAGGCAAACTAGGGTTCAGGCACCCAGAGTTGAGCCGGGTGGCCACTGGGAAGAGAGTTCCAGACGCCTTCCTGTTTGGGGGAGGGGGAAATCTCCCCCTCTGCCCCTCTTGAGTCCTCGTGGCTGGACTCATCCTAACATGGACTCAAGGCAGGCGGATAGAGGAAGCGGGAGCGGGAACACGTGTTCGTTTGTTGTTGTTGTTGTTGTTGTTGTTGTTGTTTTACCTTCTAGCCCTGAGAAGTGGCTGAGGCGGGCAGCTTTTCGACTGTGTAGACCAAGGGACAGTACATGTGTGAGACAGGGATCAGACCGAGAGACTTAGCTTTCAGGTGCGCCCTGAGGGAAGGAAGAATCTAAACAGAGTTTGGGCTTGGGGGGGTCCCTGAAAGAAGTCACAGTGTTTGTCTCCCTAGGCTTCTCGGCCCCAATGAATTCCCTACTTTGGGGATCGGAGCGTCCTCCTAACTCCAGGTGCGGATGCAGAGAGTGCGCCTTTCACCCGAGAGAGAGATGGATGTCTCGCTTTCAGGGAGACACAAAGGAGAGCCCGAGGGTCCCTCTTGTGTTGGCCGCCTGCTTGAGGTCACCGTCACGCCAAATGATCACTGTGCCACGGAGGTGCATTTTGGCGTGGCCTATCCTGGGCTCCACAGCCACCTCCCTGAGAACGGGTATGGTCAGAACCGTAGGAAGCTCAAGGGCGCCGCCAGCCGCTTTCAAAAACGTATCTGTCAGCACCTGCTGGCTGCAACCGCGAGGTTTCCAAGTGCCCTCCGCATATTCTCCCCCTCCCCCGCAACGACCTCATCACTTCCAATCCTGGCGAACAATGTATGGAACCTTTGCTGGGGTTTTCGTTTGTTTCTCTTTTGTGGGGTTTCTCTCTCTCTCTCTCTCTCTCTCTCTCTCTGTCACACGCGCTCTGATGTTCGGGGCCTAATGGGAGAAATGAAATCAAGCGAGGGGTTTTGCCCTCAGGTTGCCTTGGTCTCGGGTTGACTTGTGTGCGCTGAGAAAGACGGCCTTTACTGAAGGCCCTGCACAGACTTTTTGACACCCCCGATCCATGGAATCCTGAAGCTGTGGAACCTAGAAATCTTTCGGTCTCCTTTTGATTTGGAAATCTTCTCCTTGACAGAAAGAAGCCCATTTAAAAGAGAAAAAGAAAAAGTGGAACTGCATGAGCAGATCGGTTTTTAGATCTCAGCCGGACGGCTGCCCGGTTCTCTGGGGAGAACTGTCTTCATCTTGCAAATCTGTACACACAGCCCACAGTGGCCTGGGATGGAGGCCAGTGGACTGGATTGGGCAGAACCTGAGACCAGAGGAAAGAGAAAAAAAATAAGAAAAATGGTGGTGGTGGTTGGGGGGAGGGGGAAGAGGTCTGCTTTGAAAAATAGGAACTGCTGGCAGGGCTCCCTCACCCCCACCCCCCCCACCCCAAAGTAGGACTGTGTATCCAGGCGTAGAAATGATACTGCGCCAAGAAGGCAAGCGCTGTTGAGACTGCTGTTCCTATGATGTTACAAACCGAAAGCGATGCTTTCTGGTCGAGGCTCTCCATGACAATCTACTAAGCAAATCATACGTTGGCTGTTTTGGACGTTCTCTGCAGTTTTCATTGGGAGTGAGGAAGAGCCGTTTGTACATGTTTTGATACAATGTTTTGAATGCTGTGGGACCATGGTATGTTTCCGCCGTGGATGAACAAGGTTGCCTTTTCCAGCTTCCGCTTGCATGGTCATTTCCTGGTCCTGACGACCCCCCCCCCCCCCCCCCGGCCCCAAGTGAGGGAGGCCTGTGTGTCTTTGTGTCCATTTAGAAGGGTTGGTGCTTGATGCCAGCATGATATCCAAATCTTGATTTTGGACTTACCAAACTACTGTTGGGAGTTTGTTTCTTGTCTTAATCTCCCTTAACTCTTGCAGTCACCTGAGTGTCCAGTCTTGATCTCGCGTCTCTCTCTGCCTCTGTCTCTGTCTCTCTCGCTCTTTCCTTTTGTTGATTTCTTCAAGGCAAGCCATCTTTTTCCTCCTCCTCCTCCTCCTCCTCCTCCCCCTCCTCCTCCTCCCCCACCACCCTCCTCTTCCTCTTCCTCCTTTCTCTGCCCCCCTCCCCCCTCCCTCCCTCCTCCCCCCGCCCTTTTAAAATTGAAGTCTAACAGACTGACAAGAGTATATTGGTTTTCAGGTGTATACCCTAGCGAGTGGCTATGTTTACACATGACCCAGGGATCTCCGTGATAAGTCTTGTTACTGTCTGTCACCATTCGATGTCATGACAGTAGGATGGACTCTATTCCGCCTGCTGTACATGACATCCTGCGAGTGAGTTGTTTATTTCATAACTAGAAGTGGGCACCGCTTCCTCTCCCTCACCTATTGCACTCGTCTCCCTCTTCCCCCCTCCCTCCCTCCTCTGGCCACCCCCCATTTGTTCCTTTTAGGTGTCGATGAACCTGTTTGCGGTTCCTTCTTTGTGTTCATGTGTGTGTATTGCTGTGCACGTTCTTCACAGACATGATAGTCTCGCGACCTGAGGTATCTTGTGTAGCGCAATGCCCTCTGGGTCTCTCCATGTTTCCGCGGATGGCAAGACCTCATTCCCTTGTAGGGTTGAGTCATAAGCGTGCGCGCGCCTGTGTGTGACTAGGTAGAGACGTATGCACACAGAGAGCGCTATCGGTATGTCCCTAACTATGGCTACATAGGGATAGGTGTGGATACACATACACGTGTATGTATGTGTCACCCTCACCCCCTCGGTGGGCACGTAGTGGAGTTGCTGGGTCACGTGGTAGTTGTTGGTGCAGTGCTTTCAGGGACTTCTGTGCTGTTTTCCGTAGTGTCATCTGTTGTCGGGGAGCCATTCTGTCAGGCACCAGGTGATATCTCTGAGTCCTCCAGCATGACATGGTGGTGGTCTCTCTCAGCGTGAAAAATAGGTGTCCCGTCAGGAGCCACTTTCCTCTGCCGTTTGGAACTTGCTGTCGTGATTCCAGATCCTGGGCCTGGCCGTGTATGCTTGTGCAGAGAAATGCCAGCGCTTTTTATCATACCCTCCATTTAAAAAAAAAAATTGTTCTGTATTTGATGGGCTGCGTTGGGTCTTTTTTTGCTGTGCGCGGGCTTTCTTTCCGTTGCGGTGAGTGGGGGCTCCCCTTCGTTGTGGTGCGCAGGCTCCTCATTGCCAGTGGCTTCTCTTGGTGCGGAGCACGGGCTCCAGGCACGGGGGCTTCAGGAGTTGCGGCACATGGGCTCAGTCGTTGTGGCTCACGGGCTTCGTTGCTCTGCGGCATGTGGGACCTTCCTGGAGCAGGGATCGAACCCGTGTCCCCTGCAGTGGCGGGCGGATTCTTAAGCAGTGCGCCAGCTAGGCAGCCCCAGTTGTTTCTTGTATTTCAGGGAAAGGTTTCCTTTGGCTTTTGGTTTTGTCCCCGCCCCCACCCCCCAAGAAAGGTACTGTTGGTTGCTTTGTTGACAGTGGAAAACTGTGTTGCGGTTGCTGTTGGAGTGGTGGGGGTCGTCGTCCTTGTTGCTTTGTTTCCTTTGTGGGCGTTGTTTTCTGTTGTTTTTTTCTGGCTTTGTTTCCTTGTGGATGAAAATGCCTGGTCTTGGTCTGCTCTGTTCAGGCCTCCTGCCCACTTTCCCCATCGGGTTGCTTGTTCTGGGGAGCTGCGTTGCATGAGGCCTTGCTCTGTTTTGGACAGGAACCTCTTATGGGACATGCTTGAGGTTTTCAGATGCGTGTGTGTGTGTACGTGTACACGTGTGTGTGTCTGTACGTGTACACGTGTGCATACACGTACATATGTGTGTGCCTTTACGTACTCCTTGAAGGGCCACAGCAGTCCCAGAGCTTGACTTTGACTTTTTGGTAGTTTGGCTTGGTTTGATATTGGTGGGACGATAGGTCACTGTGAACCTTTGCTGTAAATCTCTCTCTCACACGCACGTGCGCGCGCACGCACGCACGCACACTCACCACGTTGCATTGTGTAGATGTCCTGGAATGCGGTTTCTTTAGTGGATGGCTGTTGACACGCTGCTCCCCGCCCCCCCGCCCCCGCCCCTGCCCCCGCCCGCCGGTGACTGTGGTCAGTCCGTTTTCAAATCCACGTTCTGACCTCAAGGGCGTGTTCCCCACCCACACACCCATGTGTTCTCTTTGGACTTTGTCGCGGTCTGTGCGGAAATAGATGTTTGTTTCCATTTGTGTGGGGCCAGAGTGTATGTTTACTTTCGTTTCTAGCTTCCGGGCTCTGCGTGTCAGCTTTCCAAAGCCCTTCTCCGTGCCAGAAGGGATGAATTCCTGCGTCGTTCTCGGAGCGCTTGCCTGGTTTCGTTTCGCTGGTCCCCGCCTTCCCTCCCTCCCTCCCTCCCTCTCACCCTCCGGGGAGCTGGGGATCTCGCTTGTGGCACTGTGGGCGTCTCCGTGGAATTCCCCGCCCCCCCCCATGGCCTGGAATCGCGTCCCCTTCCAGGCAGCCTCCCGGCGGCATCTTGCCAGCTACCCCCGCCCCCGTGTGCTGCCGGGGATCGGGACGCGCCGTGTCGTGTCGTGTCGTGTCGGGCAGGGAGCTAGCTCCGAGGCGGACCCCTCGGGGCCGCGCGGGACGCCCGCCCCGCTCCGGGAGGAGCTCGGGCGTTTGGGCGGCCCGGCGCTCCGGCGTCCTCGGTGGCCGGCCGGCGACCGGGATCCGGCCCGGGGACGTTCGAGCCGGTTGTCGGGCGCCTCCTGGCGGCCGCTTTTATATTGTCCCTTCCCTCCGGAGCTCCTGCGACCTTGTCGAGGGCTGTGACTCAGCCGCCAGGCCCGAAGCAGAGTTCCGGGAGGCGAGCCACGCTGGTGCTGGCAGCCCCGGTGGCGCCGAGGTGTAGGCACCTCCTGCTGTCGCCTGAGATTGGGCCTGCAGATCTATGGGGCTGTGACTGCCGCCGCGCTCCCGAGCCGGGGCGGAGGGGCCGCCTGGCCGGGTCGACCAGCATGCGCCCGTGCCCCTCCGGCTGCGGGAACCCATGTCGGGTCGTGCCGCCGCGGTGGGAGAGGAGAGGGTCTGCCGTGCCCGGAGCGCCTGGGACTTGGTGGCCCGGCCTTCTCCTGGGCCGCCCTTGGGAGCGTTCGTTCCCCGACCCCCCCCCCCACCTCCCTTCCCGGTGCCCCCGCGTCCCGCTCCGGAGGTGGGGACTGGCTCGGGCCAAGCGTTGAGGCCGGTGGAGGCAGCCACGGGCTCGGTGGTGGACGCGCGTGCGTCCCAGTCGTCAGATTCTTTCGGACCGATGGTTTTCCGAGCCGGACTCCAGAGGTGAGGACCGGCCTCGGCCGCCAGCAGTGACCCGGAGAGGCTGGCCCGGGCCTGGGTGCGTTGCCCCGTGGGCTCCGGGCGTCTCCCTGGAGAAATGGGTTCAAGTCCCGATGGGTCCGGAGACGTGGACGGACCGGCCCCTGCTCGCGCAGGTGGCCGGCGAGGGTGCACCCGGCCTGTCAGCGTACCCGCGTGGGTCCCGGTCGTCGGACGCGACTTTGTCTCCCCCCTCCGCCCTCCACCCCGAGTCCGGGCCGGGAGGTGGGGACTGGCGCGAGCCCTACTGGGTGGCCCGGGGAGGGGCTCCCGGGCCCGGGCGTGGTCCCTCATGGGGCCCGCTCATCGGAGGAGGCTTGGAGGGGTGCTGAGTTTCTTTCTTGGAACCAAGTCCTGGCCCGGAGACTCGGATGGACCGGTCCCTGCCCGCGTGGGGGGACCGGGGAGGGCGTCCCCAGCCCGCTCCCTCTCCCCCGTGTCCCCGGCCCACTCTGCCACCCCTCCATCCCCGGGTCGACCAGGTGGCCTTGGGCGCTCCGGGGCAAGTGTGGATGGGGAAGTGTTGGGGGCAGGTGGCCGGACCGAGGTTCCGGGGGCCCCCGTGAACCTCGTGGGTGGGCCCCGCTGTCGGGCGCGATGATTTTTTTCGCCGGAAATGGGGCCTTTTTGCCACCAGATAGGTGCTGACATGGTGTTCTTCTGCGTCTGTCGCCGATAGACGCTGGGGCTCCGGACGCGGGCAGGACTCCGGGATGGGGGTGGCTGTCTGATACCCGGCTCGGTCCTTGCCACTTGAGCTGCCCGCTTGGGCCTGCGTGCCGGCTCTTGCGTGCGCGTCCGGCTGCTCCGACCCGCGGTGCCGCCTCCGGCCGCTGGCTGAGCCCGAGGGCGGCGGGGCCAGGTGGCGTTGGGTGCTCGACCCTGTGCGCTGCCCCCGCTGCAGGCACCCGGTGGTGAGTGGCCGGCACGACCCCACCCCACAGGCTCTGTGCCCCGTGTCAGGCGTTCTCGTCCTGGGGTGGTTGGCTGCTCTTGCCCGAGAGGAAGGGGCGCCGGCGAGGCGGAAGCGGGCCTCAGTGTGACGGGTCCTCGCCGTGCCTCCCCTGCGGGCCTCTCCCGCTGTGGCTTTAGGCTGGGTGGGTCAACCGATTGATGTGGTGGTGCCACGCTCCGCCGGGCTGGGCCTAAGCCATGCCAGACGAGGGACGGACGTTCCTGGGGGACGGGACCGCTCTTCTCGTTCTGTCCGCGGGCTCCTCGCCTCTCTTCCGCCCCGCCTCCCGGGGTGTGCGGAAGGCAGGGGTGCGGCCTCCGGCCCTGAACCCGCGGTCTCCCGCCCCCGCCTCCCAGCGTGGGCGCGGGGACCGGGGTCCTCGGATGCAGCAGACGCTCTCGCTTTGCCTCCTTGGCGTACGCCTCGCGAGCAGCCCTCCCCGCGGCGGGGAGGGCCGCCCCGCCGCCACGCTGCGCGCCCCCGTCGGTGTGCGAGCGTGCCTCGCCTGGCCCTCCGTGGTGCTCCTGGAGCGCTCCAGGTCGTCCCTCAGGTGCCCGAGGCCGAGCGGTGGTGTTGTTCCCCTTTCCCAGCGTGTCCCTCGGGTCTCTGCCACCGTGGCATGTGCCGTGAGCGGCTCTCTCTTGGGGGGGGTCGAGACGGTAAGGGAGGTGCGCCCGCCTGTTCCCCCCCCGGCGGTGGGGTCAGGGGCCGCCTCGTTGTGCTGGTCCTCAGCGGCGTGCCGCGGGGGGCTGAGCTTGGCTGAGCGCACGCCCCGTGTGGCCCCCGCTACGTGGGGGGCTGCGCGCGGGCGTGGGAGCGATCGTGGGGGCCGGGGCCTGTGAGAGAGGGGGCTGTGTCACGCATCTTGGGCGTGCTCCCCCTCGAGGGCCCGAGGGGCGAGCCCGAGGGCAGCAAGCCTACCGAGGTCGTGCCCCGGCCCTGGCCGCGAACGCTCCCGTGGGCCGTTTGCTTACCCATACCGCAGACTCCCTCCCCTCCAGCCGACTGGAGCGGGGTGTAGGCAGCTCACGGAAGCGCCTCTGTGGGCCCGAAGGGGAGGTGATGAGTGGGGCATGACACGCCCATTCTGTCCATTCAACAGAGGGTCAGGGCTACAGCAGACCCCAGAGAGGGACAGCAGACCCCAGAGAGGGGCAGCAGCCCGGCCGGCCACTGGGTCTCCATGTCTCAGGCTTCCCGGGGAACCTCCCCCCCTTCTCCCCGCCTCCCCCCACATTCCGCCACCCACCTTGGTGCATTTAGAATGGCTCCAATTGTAAATAGATGCTGGTGGGAAGATTTCTACAGGTTACCTGCAATGGCTGACCTGTCATGCTTGTAACCCTGGGAGAGAACAATTCTCTTTGTCCCCAGAGGCGTCAGACCTCCTCTCTCAGGAACCCCTGAACCCCGGCCACTGGACTTCACTCCACTGCCACGTAGTATGGGTCCTCCAAACGTTCCTGTGACGGTGAGTATGGTTTCCATGTGGGTTGAAGCCTCCCCTTGCTGCAAGCCTTCTGTCCTCACCATGGCATAGAGACGGTTAAAAAAAAATTGTGTTTGCCACTTTGGGTATACCTTCCACAGCCTGCAGTGACCAAGGCACCCACTTCACTGGGCAAGTCCTATGAGCCTTCACAAAAGCTCTTGCAAACTTCTTGGGACCATCACTTTTCCAGTCACACTCAATCATCAGGCAAGATTGACACGGCCGATGGGAAAACTGGACTCCGAGAAGAAAGAGTGACCTACGTGGGGCTGAATGAACTGAGGGCTAGGATGATAGTGTGTGTATGACTACTTGTCTACAATAGGACTGATTGGGGAAGCCGGGGTGGGGGGCAGGGTGCGGATACCTTAGGAGCTTGGGATGAACATATACACATTCCTATACATAAAGTGGATAATCAACAAGCTCTTACGACTTGGCACAGGAAACTATACTCAATACTTTGTAATAACCTATAAGAGAAAAAAAATCTGAAACAGAATCTATCTATATCTATCTATCTATCTATCTATCTATCTATCATCTATCTATCTACCTATCTTTCTATCTAAATCACTGTGCTGTACACCTGAAACTGCACGACATTATAAATGCTTCAATTATTTCAAACAGAAAAGAATCTCCTAACCTGAGTGAGAGAGAGAGAGAGAGAGAACAGGACGGATTGTGAAATCTTTTCTTTGCCAGCTACAAGGGAAAATGAAAACAAACAAAACCCAATTTATTTTAAAAGTTGGACATCCATTTGGTGACTTGTACCCTTGTCAGCAAAATGGAATCACTTCTCTTTTTCTCCCTACCTGCTCCGTCCAGAATTCAGAAACTCTCCGTGAGGCTCCTTATTTCTTTGGCAAGAGAGTCACTTGCATGCATTCCTTAGAGGCCCACGTTACGTTTCCATAAAACGGGAATACACACTTGTGGATATGAGATTCTGGTGCTATTCATTTTCCTTAGGGTGCTGCTTTTCACCTGAAAACCGGACTGGATCCTGAAGTCTTTCAAGTTGCCCCCAATATCGGGCTACAACTCTCTCCATGAATGTTTCCCACTTTCGCCCAGCCCACCCTTTTGACTTGGCATCACTGACAACGAAAACGGCCCTTTGCCTGAAGCCCTACAGACCGAAGCTGGAGGACTTGGTGAAAACTTTAGAGACATGGCCACCACAGCTCCTATGGAAACCATCCTGGTGCCTGTTTCTGTGAGAGCCACTCTGAAAGTCGAACCAAACACCCATCATCACAGCCATTTCAAACTGCTAAAGTTGCTTCCACCCTAACATCTACAAATCTTCTTCACTGACACCGCCCCCCACACGCTCCCCCCCCTCCACTGGTTTATAATCGGCCCCTGGCGACTTGGGAAGGAGCGAGCGGTGGAGAAGCAGGCGGGGGCGGGGGCGGGGGCGGGGTGGGGCGGGACCAACAGACAGTAGCCGCTGCCTGCCTGCCTGCCTGCCTGCCGGGCTGAGACCTGAGGGCTGCGGGCCACGCTGGTTTCTGCAACTCAATCCCTTCCAGGAAGCACCTGTGATGACTACTTGGCAGGGAATGGTCAAAGCTGAACTCTCTTGGCCTATTTCTGAAAAAGGCCTGAGTCTCAGCTACGACAGATTTTCTGGATTTCTTGGCCCATGCACGGACCCGCACCTTCCCATCCTGTCAGATCCTTTGTACCCACACCTCCCCTGGGAGAGTTCTTTGGCCTCGTCTGGAACATGAACAAGCAAAACCAAACACAGTGTGACATAATGTATTGGTCTTTATTGAAAAGAAACATGCTCCTCTCGCACACCTGAGGGCAGGAAGCAAAGGCAAGTTCTCAGCAGGATGGGGGACAGGGAACCCGAACCGAGGCTGGTCAGCAGTGGCCCCCTGCCCCCCACCGCCCCGCCCCCGATCCCCGTCTCTCCCAGGCCCACGAGGGGCCTCCCTTCCCCGCCTCTCTCTGTGCCCCTCGTCTCCAGCTCCCCCAGCCCAGCTTCTGCACCCCACCCCCCCATCCCCGGCCCCGGGAAGGGGAGGCATGTCTGTCCCAGCTCCAGTTCTGATATTTCACTTGTGAAACTTCCCTAGGCCCAGGTGCCAGCTTGCCGTCCTGCTGCTTCATGTCCGTCTCTATCAGCCATGCCCAAAGGGCACGTGAAATTATGGACAGCAAATAGCACACCTAGAGGGTGTGTGTGTGGGGGTGGGGTGTGGTGTCCCTTCTCCAGGAAGCAGTGAGGGAACAAAAGGAGGCCTGGGGGAAGGAGTCCTGGGTGCCTATCATCGCGCCCCCGCCCCTCCACCGCCCCGCAGTGCACCATTCGTTTCCATCTCCGCATCTGAAGGACACGTAGTCCTCGTTGAAGCAACTTGATGAGGATTCCCCTCCTAACGACGTGACAGAACCTATGAAGAACTGCACTCCTTGAATCCATAAATGCTAACAGGATCCAAGGAGTTTTCCATCAATGGCCAAAAAAGAAATGGTCCTGAACATAATAACTGCCAAGTATTCCTCTAGACGGAGGCATCATTCACTTTTTCTTTTTTTAACTTATTTTCTTTTTATGTTTTACAATAAACTATATATTTAGAGTGTACAATTTGGTACCCCAATCTTCCAATTCATTCCCCCCCAACCCTCCCCACTTTCCCCACTTGGTGTCCATATGTTTGTGCTCTACATCTGTGTCTCTATTTCTGCCTTGCACACCAGTTGATGTGTACCATTTTTCTGCAGTCCACATATATGTGTGAATATACAATATTTGTTTTTCTCTTTCTGACTCACTATCTTTCACTTGTTAACAACAGTAACGACGATGACGCCGACGACAAGGACAAGGATAAGGACCGGAAAAACAACAACAGAGAGAGCACTGGGCGAGTTTTCCACTTCTTAAAGGAAGGAGGCCGTGTTCCCAGGCAGGTTGGCTCAGCTGCACAGTTTCCTCCGGTGACTATTCCTGGGGGCACCGTCGAGGTGATGCACGAAACACACAGGAGGAGGCCTTCTTGAATGTCCTGCCCAGGAAATGGGGACATGATTCCAGCAGTGGCAATGGCTGCCCTTCTCTTTAGGGTGACACACGGGCCTGATGGCACTGGGCAAACCCTCCCCTCCCTCCCTCCCTCCCTCCCACCTTCCTTCCTTCCTTCCTTTCTTCCTTCTTGAGGCTCTTGGCCTCCCCACTTTAAGGAAGAGCCCAGGGCCCAGCAGAAAAGACCTTCTGCTGATCCTTGCCAGGGGGCTCTCATTTTACACACTTGAATAGGATCAGTAGACACCGTCATCCCATGAGAAGCAGACAATATCATCTAAAAGCCTACTTTCCTGGTGTCTCAGCGTGCAGGGCTCCTCCTTCTCAGGGATCTTGCGCTCTGTAGGGATAATTCACATGCTGGGGGAGTAGGTTCCCAATAGCATCTTATGAAATGGATTACAGGATGTCTTCCTTTGAAAAAGATAAAGATTATTTGGGAAAGTTATTCATATGAAGCACATGGATGATATCCTCTCTGATCTATATATTAGAGTTGACCGTTGAACAACCAACATGGGGGATTAGGGGGGCCGACCCCACACACACCATTGAGAACCCATGCATAACTTCACAGTCCAAGCTCTGTATCGGGGCTTGCACCTCTGAGTACTCAGCAACCAGAGATCCTGCAGTGCCATAGTGCACAGCTATGGAAAACATCCCCTTATGAGTCACACACACACACACACGCGTGCGCGCGTCCTCGAGCGCAGACATCTCAACTTTGTTACACAAGAGTTAGCGGTGTTCGAATAATCTTAGAAGTGACGACTGCTGTCTGATGAAATCAATGGATCGATCAATCAATCTATGACACTACACTTTGTATTTCCTAGTCTCAAAATGATTTGGAATTTGGCTCCTTAGAAGTTTAGCTTGGTCCTTCAAGGACAGTGTCAGTCAGAGAGAAAATAACATTTCTTCAAATCATGGAAGTGAAATAGTCCTGGACGCTTATGTGAAACATTAACAGAATTTTTCTTCTTTATTTTATAAGATAACTGGAATTAGGAAGAAAATCTCCTCGTGAAAAACCAGGTGCTACCTTTCCTTGACTGATGATCGAAGAGGAGAAAGCATTTTCTGGGCCCATGCAACTTGAGAGAAGTTCTAACTTTTCTGGAAAAGAAAGATTCCCACCCTCCCCTTGCTTGGCCATGCTAGAAACCTTCCCCTGCCCCAAACTCTGACGTGTCCCCTTGTTTGGCCTCACTGTGTGTCGTCCGTGGGTGCGGGAACACACTTGCATTCCGTAACAGGAGAGCCTATGGAGAAAAGATCTCTGGCCACTTTCATGGGATCTGCATTGCTGGCTAGGTAAACCTAAGACATCAAAAGAAGTGCCTTGGAACACATGCTCCTTCCACACTGGTCACCTCATAGGATTCCTAAATGACTCTGGTTCAGCACTCACTCGACTTGGCTGTGTTTCTGTGCTTCCTGACCTAAAGGATCTATCTGGATATGCCACCCGATAGAAGCTGAAATAAATTCACTTTGGATGTGTGTGAATGCCGTTCATACAGAGAGTGGGGACTGCAGGGAGCTCTTGTGGATAAAGAAAAATGGGGGAACACATGTAGGCGACAGCACATAAAGTATAGAAAGATACACGAAGGTTTCCTTCGTTCGCGGGTTGGGAAGGGGGAACGACAGAACATTCCCTGCTTCTACTCCACGCACGCATGCACGCAGGCAGGCAGGCAGGCAGGCAGGCAGGCAGGCAGGCACCGGAGTGGGGTGGGGTGGGGGGAGCTGGCTCCTTACCCCACCCACCAGGGACGCGTGCGCGTTTAAAGAGACCAGGAGCAACGTGGTGGCGGTGGCGATGAGGAAGGAGGACCATGTTCAAGGTGTGGATTTGCGGTGAGGGCTACGTGAGGTGACTAAGAACTCGGTGCAGTGAGCGGCCCATACAAGGACAGAAGCGATGGTCCCCTAATGCTTGCAGGGCCTGGCCAGGAGCATGAACGTGTGCCCATGTTCCGAGGTTGGCATCATGACACTAGTTCATCCCTGTGAAATAGGATGTGTTTTCTGTATTCTCCTGTCTTGACAAACACACGTCTTTACCTGTGTCTCCGTACAACGACGGTCTCTGCGTGACAGTCGGCAGAACATCCCCAGGGACAATTATCACAGAGACCTGAGGTTCTGCTTGGCTGGCAATGCTTGTGTGAATGCTGCAGTGAGATACAGACAGACAGACAAACAGACAGACACACACACACACACACACACACACACACAAACACACACCCCTACCTATAATTATGTGTATTTAATACGATATCTTTATTGATTTTCTGTCTCAGATGACTAATGATGCTGTCAGCCTCATGATTTTCACACAGGGTTTCTGTGTGTGTCCTACTGTCGGGACAACATAGCCGGTCTGTGTCATGGAAACAGAGACACCGTGGGAGTCACAGGAATGAAGACCTCGTTCTAGGAACTGGACCTTCCAGAGGCCTGGGAGCAGCTGGGCAGGGCAGGGCTGGGCTGGGCTGCGGAGGAGGGGAGGGGAGGGGAGGGGAGGGAAGGCTGTGGCTCTCAGTCCTCTGAGTGCCCGGTGGCAGTGGCGGAGGTGGCAGTGCCGATGGAGCTGTCAGCGCCCGCAGGGAAAGGTAGCCACCGATGTGCGGGGCCACAGGGGAGACATGGAGAGACTCGGGGGAAGGCACAGCTGTCCCTCGGTGGATCTGCGGCCAGGCAGCCAGGAGTGGCCTGGGTCACTGTCGTCCAGGGGGCACCAGCTGGGAACACTAGCCAGACGCAGTGCGGCGGGTGTGTGTGTGTGTGTGTGTGTGGGGATGGACAGCCTTCCACCCTGCACCTCTGTGCCCACCTGTCACCATGTGGGATGGCAACAGCCTGCAGAGAGCCTTGGCTGTGGCTTCACTTCCAATGCCTACATCCCATCCAGCGTTCTCTTTGCACCAGCCCTACCCTGGGGTCGCACGGGGAGGGGGAGACTCAGAAAGGCGGTTCCCAGGCTGCCCCCGCATGGAAGTCACATGAGCCTCCAGACATGGCCGTGCCACGTCAAACACGCATCTTGAGGTAGGTCAGACTTTCCATTGTGTTACGGTTTGTTTCCTTGGGAGAAGTTGTGTCTCTTAGGCCAGGAGCAACTGGAATTGTCGGTCAAAGTCCTCAGGCAGCCCTTTGACTTGGAGGCCGAGCACAAGTTTGACACGGTATGTTTCCGGTGACATGGAATTGCAGATGGCCCACGAAGCATGCTCTCGCCAATACTGCCAAGCCTGTGGTCTCACAGGGGACGGTCTCCTCGACCGAGATGTCACCATCTCGGGAATCCGCACCTGGAGCGACACGGTGACCTCAGGACGAGCACCCTGTCTGTGCGCCCCATCCGGATGCGCGTGGACGGGAATGGAGCAGCTCTGGGAATGGTGGACGATGCCAGCTCTTGTTCTTCTGCTCTGCTGCCTGCCGTGCACGGCTGTGGAGAGGGACGAGCCGCTGTGGAGAGGGATGAGCCGAGTCCAGTGTCTCTGAACCCACCCCAAGCAAAGAGGAGCAGGAAAGTGGGTGTGGGCCCTCCCTCGTGTGTGGCCAGGATCCTGTGCGGAGGGAGAGTCCCTGGCCCTCCCACTGAGAGGAAGGTGCGAGAGGTGGATCGGCGGCGTCTTTCCTCGGGGCCCCAGAGCTTCTGCGGCTCCGATCTCCCCTCTTCACAGTTCTAGTTGGCGCCCGCCCCAGCACAACCTACCTGAGAGCTTCCCTGGTATCCGGAAGCGATGGCTTTGTGTTTTGAGGACGGAAGGGGAGAAAGAGCTGAGCAAAGCTTTTCCCTGGAACCTGAGTGTCTATGGGTGTGTCTGGCCCATCACCAGCGAGCGTGCTGAGTGCCACTTCCTGAGGGCAGGTGCTCTTTAAGGAAAGTATGGCTTCGTATCTTTGTTACACGCAGGCCCTTCTAGAATGTGGAGCGAGTTTCTCAAGAATCCCAGCAGAATCCCAGGTGCTGTGGAGGCTAGGGCCTCAAAGGTCCGGCTCCATCCCCTCTCTCCATCCTGGCCTGGCCTGGCCTGGCTGGGCCCCTAAGGACCCTGCTGGCCTCTAGAGTGGCCCCTGCTTCTCGGTTGGTTTCCATGCTGCTGCTCACAGAGCCATCTTCTCCAAAGGCAGCCGATCGCCGTATTCCTTCCGTGGAGCTCTGGCACGGCTCTCCTTGGCTTGGATGATAGCATGAGAGGACTGGCAAGCTGGGTCCTTCCTCCAGGGCTGACCTTTTACAAACTCCGCCTTGAAGAGGAGTAAAGTCAGCATGTCATTCTCACGTGTAAGATGGGACCCAAGGGGCCCGTTCCTAGCTCTACCACTTGGGAAAGTGGGGGACTCTTCCGTCAAGGAAACGGAGAGCTCATACTTGATGGTGCGGTTGTCAGAAGCCTTTTTCTAAGCCTCCCCTGGCCCCACTGTGTCAGAAAGACGTGTCCCTCCACCTGCCGGGGACTTGATGAAGGAGAGTCACTCTGGTAGAAGTACCCGAAGCTCGATGACTTCACTGCCGTCTCCCTTTCTCTGGCACGGGCCCGCCCCTGGAGGAGCCCTGTCTTCACCTAGCCGTGACGGCACCGCTCAGGGGAGCTGGAGACAGGACCCCAATGAGGGCAGGTGGATGGGAGCCTGTTCAAAATGACCTACACACCCAATCTGCCGTAGACATGGTGCACAGATCGTGGACGTGCCTGTGCCCCCGAAGACATCCGTGTGGCCCCGGGCATCCGGCAGCCATCTTCTCCATGTTCGCCTGACCTGTGCTCTCGCTCTTTTCTCCAGAGCACTCGCCTGATGATTCGTGGGGGAATGAAACCCCAGCTGGCAGGAGCCGAATGATCTTCCCAACACAAGGGAAAAGAAGAGGTGGGGTCCCGCATCCCTCCAATGTGTCTGTGCCTAAGAATGAGTTTCTAAGAAATCTCATCCTCCTTTAGCTCCCTTAACTCTCCCCCGCCCCCCCCACCCCCACCCCCGGCGCCCGCCAGCCCGGGCCATAGTATAGTTACTTTCCCAGATTTCCTCCCTCTCCTCAGCAGAACTGAAGAGATTGTAGGTGTTGCCACTTCTCTGAGTCTTTCTTTGCTTTCTTAGGAGGGCTGCCCCATGTCACGTAAAACTTGGAAGACATACACGCGTGAGCATCTCTCCTTGTGATTCTAACCCAGGGAAGAGCATTTAAAAATCGAAAGGAGGCAAACTAGGGTTCAGGCACCCAGAGTTGAGCCGGGTGGCCACTGGGAAGAGAGTTCCAGACGCCTTCCTGTTTGGGGGAGGGGGAAATCTCCCCCTCTGCCCCTCTTGAGTCCTCGTGGCTGGACTCATCCTAACATGGACTCAAGGCAGGCGGATAGAGGAAGCGGGAGCGGGAACACGTGTTCGTTTGTTGTTGTTGTTGTTGTTGTTGTTGTTGTTTTACCTTCTAGCCCTGAGAAGTGGCTGAGGCGGGCAGCTTTTCGACTGTGTAGACCAAGGGACAGTACATGTGTGAGACAGGGATCAGACCGAGAGACTTAGCTTTCGGGTGTGCCCTGAGGGAAGGAAGAATCTAAACAGAGTTTGGGCTTGGGGGGGTCCCTGAAAGAAGTCACAGTGTTTGTCTCCCTAGGCTTCTCGGCCCGAATGAATTCCCTACTTTGGGGATCGGAGCGTCCTCCTAACTCCAGGTGCGGATGCAGGGAGTGCGCCTTTCACCCAAGAGAGAGATGGATGTCTCGCTTTCAGGGAGACACAAAGGAGAGCCCGAGGGTTCCTCTTGTGTTGGCCGCCTTCTTGAGGTCACCGTCACGCCAAATGATCACTGTGCCACGGAGGTGCATTTTGGCGTGGCCTATCCTGGGCTCCACAGCCACCTCCCTGAGAACGGGTATGGTCAGAACCGTAGGAAGCTCAAGGGCGCCGCCAGCCGCTTTCAAAAACGTATCTGTCAGCACCTGCTGGCTGCAACCGCGAGGTTTCCAAGTGCCCTCCGCATATTCTCCCCCTCCCCCGCAACGACCTCATCACTTCCAATCCTGGCGAACAATGTATGGAACCTTTGCTGGGGTTTTCGTTTGTTTCTCTTTTGTGGGGTTTCTCTCTCTCTCTCTCTCTCTCTCTCTCTCTCTCTCTCTGTCACACGCGCTCTGATGTTCGGGGCCTAATGGGAGAAATGAAATCAAGCGAGGGGTTTTGCCCTCAGGTTGCCTTGGTCTCGGGTTGACTTGTGTGCGCTGAGAAAGACGGCCTTTACTGAAGGCCCTGCACAGAATTTTTGACACCCCCGATCCATGGAATCCTGAAGCTGTGGAACCTAGAAATCTTTCGGTCTCCTTTTGATTTGGAAATCTTCTCCTTGACAGAAAGAAGCCCATTTAAAAGAGAAAAAGAAAAAGTGGAATTGCATGAGCAGATCGGTTTTTAGATCTCAGCCGGACGGCTGCCCGGTTCTCTGGGGAGAACTGTCTTCATCTTGCAAATCTGTACACACAGCCCACAGTGGCCTGGGATGGAGGCCAGTGGACTGGATTGGGCAGAACCTGAGACCAGAGGAAAGAGAAAAAAAATAAGAAAAATGGTGGTGGTGGTTGGGGGGAGGGGGAAGAGGTCTGCTTTGAAAAATAGGAACTGCTGGCAGGGCTCCCTCACCCCCACCCCCCCCACCCCAAAGTAGGACTGTGTATCCAGGCGTAGAAATGATACTGTGCCAAGAAGGCAAGCGCTGTTGAGACTGCTGTTCCTATGATGTTACAAACCGAAAGCGATGCTTTCTGGTCGAGGCTCTCCATGACAATCTACTAAGCAAATCATACGTTGGCTGTTTTGGACGTTCTCTGCAGTTTTCATTGGGAGTGAGGAAGAGCCGTTTGTACATGTTTTGATACAATGTTTTGAATGCTGTGGGACCATGGTATGTTTCCGCCGTGGATGAACAAGGTTGCCTTTTCCAGCTTCCGCTTGCATGGTCATTTCCTGGTCCTGACGACCACCCCCCTGGCCCCAAGTGAGGGAGGCCTGTGTGTCTTTGTGTCCATTTAGAAGGGTTGGTGCTTGATGCCAGCATGATATCCAAATCTTGATTTTGGACTTACCAAACTACTGTTGGGAGTTTGTTTCTTGTCTTAATCTCCCTTAACTCTTGCAGTCACCTGAGTGTCCAGTCTTGATCTCGCGTCTCTCTCTGCCTCTGTCTCTGTCTCTCTCGCTCTTTCCTTCTGTTGATTTCTTCAAGGCAAGCCATCTTTTTCCTCCTCCTCCTCCTCCTCCTCCTCCCCCTCCTCCTCCTCCCCCACCACCCTCCTCTTCCTCTTCCTCCTTTCTCTGCCCCCCTCCCCCCTCCCTCCCTCCTCCCCCCGCCCTTTTAAAATTGAAGTCTAACAGACTGACAAGAGTATATTGGTTTTCAGGTGTATACCCTAGCGAGTGGCTATGTTTACACATGACCCAGGGATCTCCGTGATAAGTCTCGTTACTGTCTGTCACCATTCGATGTCATGACAGTAGGATGGACTCTATTCCGCCTGCTGTACATGACATCCTGCGAGTGAGTTGTTTATTTCATAACTAGAAGTGTGCACCGCTTCCTCTCCCTCACCTATTGCACTCGTCTCCCTCTTCCCCCCTCCCTCCCTCCTCTGGCCACCCCCCATTTGTTCCTTTTAGGTGTCGATGAACCTGTCTGCGGTTCCTTCTTTGTGTTCATGTGTGTGTATTGCTGTGCACGTTCTTCACAGACATGATAGTCTCACGACCTGAGGTATCTTGTGTAGCGCAATGCCCTCTGGGTCTCTCCATGTTTCCGCGGATGGCAAGACCTCATTCCCTTGTAGGGTTGAGTCATAAGCGTGCGTGCACCTGTGTGTGACTAGGTAGAGACGTATGCACACAGAGAGCGCTATCGGTATGTCCCTAACTATGGCTACATAGGGATAGGTGTGGATACACATACACGTGTATGTATGTGTCACCCTCACCCCCTCGGTGGGCACGTAGTGGAGTTGCTGGGTCACGTGGTAGTTGTTGGTGCAGTGCTTTCAGGGACTTCTGTGCTGTTTTCCGTAGTGTCATCTGTTGTCGGGGAGCCATTCTGTCAGGCACCAGGTGATATCTCTGAGTCCTCCAGCATGACATGGTGGTGGTCTCTCTCAGCGTGAAAAATAGGTGTCCCGTCAGGAGCCACTTTCCTCTGCCGTTTGGAACTTGCTGTCGCGATTCCAGATCCTGGGCCTGGCTGTGTATGCTTGTGCAGAGAAATGCCAGCGCTTTTTATCATACCCTCCATTTAAAAAAAAAAATTGTTCTGTATTTGATGGGCTGCGTTGGGTCTTTTTTTGCTGTGCGCGGGCTTTCTTTCCGTTGCGGTGAGTGGGGGCTCCCCTTCGTTGTGGTGTGCAGGCTCCTCATTGCCAGTGGCTTCTCTTGGTGCGGAGCACGGGCTCCAGGCACGGGGGCTTCAGGAGTTGCGGCACATGGGCTCAGTCGTTGTGGCTCACGGGCTTCGTTGCTCTGCAGCATGTGGGACCTTCCTGGAGCAGGGATCGAACCCGTGTCCCCTGCAGTGGCGGGCGGATTCTTAAGCAGTGCGCCAGCTAGGCAGCCCCAGTTGTTTCTTGTATTTCAGGGAAAGGTTTCCTTTGGCTTTTGGTTTTGTCCCCGCCCCCACCCCCCAAGAAAGGTACTGTTGGTTGCTTTGTTGACAGTGGAAAACTGTGTTGCGGTTGCTGTTGGAGTGGTGGGGGTCGTCGTCCTTGTTGCTTTGTTTCCTTTGTGGGCGTTGTTTTCTGTTGGTTTTTTCTGGCTTTGTTTCCTTGTGGATGAAAATGCCTGGTCTTGGTCTGCTCTGTTCAGGCCTCCTGCCCACTTTCCCCATCGGGTTGCTTGTTCTGGGGGGCTGCGTTGCATGAGGCCTTGCTCTGTTTTGGACAGGAACCTCTTATGGGACATGCTTGAGGTTTTCAGATGCGTGTGTGTGTGTACGTGTACACGTGTGTGTGTCTGTACGTGTACACGTGTGCATACACGTACATATGTGTGTGCCTTTACGTACTCCTTGAAGGGCCACAGCAGTCCCAGAGCTTGACTTTGACTTTTTGGTAGTTTGGCTTGGTTTGATTTTGGTGGGACGATAGGTCACTGTGAACCTTTGCTGTAAATCTCTCTCTCACACGCACGTGCGCGCGCACGCACGCACGCACACTCACCACGTTGCATTGTGTAGATGTCCTGGAACGCGGTTTCTTTAGTGGATGGCTGTTGACACGCTGCTCCCCGCCCCCCCGCCCCCGCCCCTGCCCCCGCCCGCCGGTGACTGTGGTCAGTCCGTTTTGAAATCCACGTTCTGACCTCAAGGGCGTGTTCCCCACCCACACACCCATGTGTTCTCTTTGGACTTTGTCGCGGTCTGTGCGGAAATAGATGTTTGTTTCCATTTGTGTGGGGCCAGAGTGTATGTTTACTTTCGTTTCTAGCTTCCGGGCTCTGCGTGTCAGCTTTCCAAAGCCCTTCTCCGTGCCAGAAGGGATGAATTCCTGCGTCGTTCTCGGAGCGCTTGCCTGGTTTCGTTTCGCTGGTCCCCGCCTTCCCTCCCTCCCTCCCTCCCTCCCTCTCACCCTCCGGGGAGCTGGGGATCTCGCTTGTGGCACTGTGGGCGTCTCCGTGGAATTCCCCGCGTGCCCCCCCATGGCCTGGAATCGCGTCCCCTTCCAGGCAGCCTCCCGGCGGCATCTTGCCAGCTACCCCCGCCCCCGTGTGCTGCCGGGGATCGGGACGCGCCGTGTCATGTCGTGTCGTGTCGGGCAGGGAGCTAGCTCCGAGGCGGACCCCTCGGGGCCGCGCGGGACGCCCGCCCCGCTCCGGGAGGAGCTCGGGCGTTTGGGCGGCCCGGCGCTCCGGCGTCCTCGGTGGCCAGCCGGCGACCGGGATCCGGCCCGGGGACGTTCGAGCCGGTTGTCGGGCGCCTCCTGGCGGCCGCTTTTATATTGTCCCTTCCCTCCGGAGCTCCTGCGACCTTGTCGAGGGCTGTGACTCAGCCACCAGGCCCGAAGCAGAGTTCCGGGAGGCGAGCCACGCTGGTGCTGGCAGCCCCGGTGGCGCCGAGGTGTAGGCACCTCCTGCTGTCGCCTGAGATTGGGCCTGCAGATCTATGGGGCTGTGACTGCCGCCGCGCTCCCGAGCCGGGGCGGAGGGGCCGCCTGGCCGGGTCGACCAGCATGCGCCCGTGCCCCTCCGGCTGCGGGAACCCATGTCGGGTCGTGCCGCCGCGGTGGGAGAGGAGAGGGTCTGCCGTGCCCGGAGCGCCTGGGACTTGGTGGCCCGGCCTTCTCCTGGGCCGCCCTTGGGAGCGTTCGTTCCCCGACCCCCCCCACCTCCCTTCCCGGTGCCCCCGCGTCCCGCTCCGGAGGTGGGGACCGGCTCGGGCCGAGCGTTGAGGCCGGTGGAGGCAGCCACGGGCTCGGTGGTGGACGCGCGTGCGTCCCAGTCGTCAGATTCTTTCGGACCGATGGTTTTCCGAGCCGGACTCCAGAGGTGAGGACCGGCCTGGGCCGCCAGCAGTGACCCGGAGAGGCTGGCCCTGGCCTGGGTGCGTTGCCCCGTGGGCTCCGGGCGTCTCCCTGGAGAAATGGGTTCAAGTCCCGATGGGTCCGGAGACGTGGACGGACCGGCCCCTGCTCGCGCAGGTGGCCGGCGAGGGTGCACCCGGCCTGTCAGCGTGCCCGCGTGGGTCCCGGTCGTCGGACGCGACTTTGTCTCCCCCCTCCGCCCTCCACCCCGAGTCCGGGCCGGGAGGTGGGGACTGGCGCGAGCCCTACTGGGTGGCCCGGGGAGGGGCTCCCGGGCCCGGGCGTGGTCCCTCATGGGGCCCGCTCATCGGAGGCGGCTTGGAGGGGTGCTGAGTTTCTTTCTTGGAACCAAGTCCTGGCCCGGAGACTCGGATGGACCGGTCCCTGCCCGCGTGGGGGGACCGGGGAGGGCGTCCCCAGCCTGCTCCCTCTCCCCCGTGTCCCCGGCCCACTCTGCCACCCCTCCATCCCCGGGTCGACCAGGTGGCCTCGGGCGCTCCGGGGCAAGTGTGGATGGGGAAGTGTTGGGGGCAGGTGGCCGGACCGAGGTTCCGGGGGCCCCCGTGAACCTCGTGGGTGGGCCCCGCTGTCGGGCGCGATGATTTTTTTCGACGGAAATGGGGCCTTTTTGCCACCAGATAGGTGCTGACACGGTGTTCTTCTGCGTCTGTCGCCGATAGACGCTGGGGCTCCGGACGCGGGCAGGACTCCGGGCTGGGTGTGGCTGTCTGATACCCGGCTCGGTCCTTGCCACTTGAGCTGCCCGCTTGGGCCTGCGTGCCGGCTCTTGCATGCGCGTCCGGCTGCTCCTACCCGCGGTGCCACCTCCGGCCGCTGGCTGAGCCCGAGGGCGGCGGGGCCAGGTGGCGTTGGGTGCTCGACCCTGTGCGCTGCCCCCGCTGCAGGCACCCGGTGGTGAGTGGCCGGCACGACCCCACCCCACAGGCTCTGTGCCCCGTGTCAGGCGTTCTCGTCCTGGGGTGGTTGGCTGCTCTTGCCCGAGAGGAAGGGGCGCCGGTGAGGCGGAAGCGGGCCTCAGTGTGACGGGTCCTCGCCGTGCCTCCCCTGCGGGCCTCTCCCGCTGTGGCTTTAGGCTGGGTGGGTCAACCGATTGATGTGGTGGTGCCATGCTCCGCCGGGCTGGGCCTAAGCCATGCCAGACGAGGGACGGACGTTCCTGGGGGACGGGACCGCTCTTCTCGTTCTGTCCGCGGGCTCCTCGCCTCTCTTCCGCCCCGCCTGCCGGGGTGTGCGGAAGGCAGGGGTGCGGCCTCCGGCCCTGAACCCGCGGTCTCCCGCCACCGCCTCCCAGCGTGGGCGCGGGGACCGGGGTCCTCGGATGCAGCAGACGCTCTCGCTTTGCCTCCTTGGCGTACGCCTCGCGAGCGGCCCTCCCCGCGGCGGGGAGGGCCGCCCCGCCGCCACGCTGCGCGCCCCCGTTGGTGTGCGAGCGTGCCTCGCCTGGCCCTCCGTGGTGCTCCTGGAGCGCTCCAGGTCGTCCCTCAGGTGCCCGAGGCCGAGCGGTGGTGTTGTTCCCCTTTCCCAGCGTGTCCCTCGGGTCTCTGCCACCGTGGCATGTGCCGTGAGCGGCTCTCTCTTGGGGGGGGTCGAGACGGTAAGGGAGGTGCGCCCGCCTGTTCCCCCCCCGGCGGTGGGGTCAGGGGCCGCCTCGTTGTGCTGGTCCTCAGCGGCGTGCCGCGGGGGGCTGAGCTTGGCTGAGCGCACGCCCCGTGTGGCCCCCGCTACGTGGGGGGCTGCGCGCGGGCGTGGGAGCGATCGTGGGGGCCGGGGCCTGTGAGAGAGGGGGCTGTGTCACGCATCTTGGGCGTGCTCCCCCTCGAGGGCCCGAGGGGCGAGCCCGAGGGCAGCAAGCCTACCGAGGTCGTGCCCCGGCCCTGGCCGCGAACGCTCCCGTGGGCCGTGTGCTTACCCATACCGCAGACTCCCTCCCCTCCAGCCGACTGGAGGGGGGTGCAGGCAGCTCACGGAAGCGCCTCTGTGGGCCCGAAGGGGAGGTGTTGAGTGGGGCATGACACGCCCATTCTGTCCATTCAACAGAGGGTCAGGGCTACAGCAGACCCCAGAGAGGGACAGCAGACCCCAGAGAGGGGCAGCAGCCCGGCCGGCCACTGGGTCTCCATGTCTCAGGCTTCCCGGGGAACCTCCCCCCCTTCTCCCCGCCTCCCCCCACATTCCGCCACCCACCTTGGTGCATTTAGAATGGCTCCAATTGTAAATAGATGCTGGTGGGAAGATTTCTACAGGTTACCTGCAATGGCTGACCTGTCATGCTTGTAACCCTGGGAGAGAACAATTCTCTTTGTCCCCAGAGGCGTCAGACCTCCTCTCTCAGGAACCCCTGAACCCCGGCCACTGGACTTCACTCCACTGCCACGTAGTATGGGTCCTCCAAACGTTCCTGTGACGGTGAGTATGGTTTCCATGTGGGTTGAAGCCTCCCCTTGCTGCAAGCCTTCTGTCCTCACCATGGCATAGAGACGGTTAAAAAAAAATTGTGTTTGCCACTTTGGGTATACCTTCCACAGCCTGCAGTGACCAAGGCACCCACTTCGCTGGGCAAGTCCTATGAGCCTTCACAAAAGCTCTTGCAAACTTCTTGGGACCATCACTTTTCCAGTCACACTCAATCATCAGGCAAGATTGACACGGCCGATGGGAAAACTGGACTCCGAGAAGAAAGAGTGACCTACGTGGGGCTGAATGAACTGAGGGCTAGGATGATAGTGTGTGTATGACTACTTGTCTACAATAGGACTGATTGGGGAAGCCGGGGTGGGGGGCAGGGTGCGGATACCTTAGGAGCTTGGGATGAACATATACACATTCCTATACATAAAGTGGATAATCAACAAGCTCTTACGACTTGGCACAGGAAACTATACTCAATACTTTGTAATAACCTATAAGAGAAAAAAAATCTGAAACAGAATCTATCTATATCTATCTATCTATCTATCTATCTATCATCTATCTATCTACCTATCTTTCTATCTAAATCACTGTGCTGTACACCTGAAACTGCACGACATTATAAATGCTTCAATTATTTCAAACAGAAAAGAATCTCCTAACCTGAGTGAGAGAGAGAGAGAGAGAGAACAGGACGGATTGTGAAATCTTTTCTTTGCCAGCTACAAGGGAAAATGAAAACAAACAAAACCCAATTTATTTTAAAAGTTGGACATCCATTTGGTGACTTGTACCCTTGTCAGCAAAATGGAATCACTTCTCTTTTTCTCCCTACCTGCTCCGTCCAGAATTCAGAAACTCTCCGTGAGGCTCCTTATTTCTTTGGCAAGAGAGTCACTTGCATGCGTTCCTTAGAGGCCCACGTTACGTTTCCATAAAACGGGAATACACACTTGTGGATATGAGATTCTGGTGCTATTCATTTTCCTTAGGGTGCTGCTTTTCACCTGAAAACCGGACTGGATCCTGAAGTCTTTCAAGTTGCCCCCAATATCGGGCTACAACTCTCTCCATGAATGTTTCCCACTTTCGCCCAGCCCACCCTTTTGACTTGGCATCACTGACAACGAAAACGGCCCTTTGCCTGAAGCCCTACAGACCGAAGCTGGAGGACTTGGTGAAAACTTTAGAGACATGGCCACCACAGCTCCTATGGAAACCATCCTGGTGCCTGTTTCTGTGAGAGCCACTCTGAAAGTCGAACCAAACACCCATCATCACAGCCATTTCAAACTGCTAAAGTTGCTTCCACCCTAACATCTACAAATCTTCTTCACTGACACCGCCCCCCACACGCTCCCCCCCCTCCACTGGTTTATAATCGGCCCCTGGCGACTTGGGAAGGAGCGAGCGGTGGAGAAGCAGGCGGGGGCGGGGGCGGGGGCGGGGTGGGGCGGGACCAACAGACAGTAGCCGCTGCCTGCCTGCCTGCCTGCCTGCCGGGCTGAGACCTGAGGGCTGCGGGCCACGCTGGTTTCTGCAACTCAATCCCTTCCAGGAAGCACCTGTGATGACTACTTGGCAGGGAATGGTCAAAGCTGAACTCTCTTGGCCTATTTCTGAAAAAGGCCTGAGTCTCAGCTACGACAGATTTTCTGGATTTCTTGGCCCATGCACGGACCCGCACCTTCCCATCCTGTCAGATCCTTTGTACCCACACCTCCCCTGGGAGAGTTCTTTGGCCTCGTCTGGAACATGAACAAGCAAAACCAAACACAGTGTGACATAATGTATTGGTCTTTATTGAAAAGAAACATGCTCCTCTCGCACACCTGAGGGCAGGAAGCAAAGGCAAGTTCTCAGCAGGATGGGGGACAGGGAACCCGAACCGAGGCTGGTCAGCAGTGGCCCCCTGCCCCCCACCGCCCCGCCCCCTGATCCCCGTCTCTCCCAGGCCCACGAGGGGCCTCCCTTCCCCGCCTCTCTCTGTGCCCCTCGTCTCCAGCTCCCCCAGCCCAGCTTCTGCACCCCACCCCCCCATCCCCGGCCCCGGGAAGGGGAGGCATGTCTGTCCCAGCTCCAGTTCTGATATTTCACTTGTGAAACTTCCCTAGGCCCAGGTGCCAGCTTGCCGTCCTGCTGCTTCATGTCCGTCTCTATCAGCCATGCCCAAAGGGCACGTGAAATTATGGACAGCAAATAGCACACCTAGAGGGTGTGTGTGTGGGGGTGGGGTGTGGTGTCCCTTCTCCAGGAAGCAGTGAGGGAACAAAAGGAGGCCTGGGGGAAGGAGTCCTGGGTGCCTATCATCGCGCCCCCGCCCCCCCACCGCCCCGCAGCGCACCATTCGTTTCCATCTCCGCATCTGAAGGACACGTAGTCCTCGTTGAAGCAACTTGATGAGGATTCCCCTCCTAATGACGTGACAGAACCTATGAAGAACTGCACTCCTTGAATCCATAAATGCTAACAGGATCCAAGGAGTTTTCCATCAATGGCCGAAAAAGAAATGGTCCTGAACATAATAACTGCCAAGTATTCCTCTAGACGGAGGCATCATTCACTTTTTCTTTTTTTAACTTATTTTCTTTTTATGTTTTACAATAAACTGTATATATTTAGAGTGTACAATTTGGTACCCCAATCTTCCAATTCATTCCCCCCCAACCCTCCCCACTTTCCCCACTTGGTGTCCATATGTTTGTGCTCTACATCTGTGTCTCTATTTCTGCCTTGCACACCAGTTGATGTGTACCATTTTTCTGCAGTCCACATATATGTGTGAATATACAATATTTGTTTTTCTCTTTCTGACTCACTATCTTTCACTTGTTAACAACAGTAACGACGATGACGCCGACGACAAGGACAAGGATAAGGACCGGAAAAACAACAACAGAGAGAGCACTGGGCGAGTTTTCCACTTCTTAAAGGAAGGAGGCCGTGTTCCCAGGCAGGTTGGCTCAGCTGCACAGTTTCCTCCGGTGACTATTCCTGGGGGCACCGTCGAGGTGATGCACGAAACACACAGGAGGAGGCCTTCTTGAATGTCCTGCCCAGGAAATGGGGACATGATTCCAGCAGTGGCAATGGCTGCCCTTCTCTTTAGGGTGACACACGGGCCTGATGGCACTGGGCAAACCCTCCCCTCCCTCCCTCCCTCCCTGCCACCTTCCTTCCTTCCTTCCTTCCTTCTTGAGGCTCTTGGCCTCCCCACTTTAAGGAAGAGCCCAGGGCCCAGCAGAAAAGACCTTCTGCTGATCCTTGCCAGGGGGCTCTCATTTTACACACTTGAATAGGATCAGTAGACACCGTCATCCCATGAGAAGCAGACAATATCATCTAAAAGCCTACTTTCCTGGTGTCTCAGCGTGCAGGGCTCCTCCTTCTCAGGGATCTTGCGCTCTGTAGGGATAATTCACATGCTGGGGGAGTAGGTTCCCAATAGCATCTTATGAAATGGATTACAGGATGTCTTCCTTTGAAAAAGATAAAGATTATTTGGGAAAGTTATTCATATGAAGCACATGGATGATATCCTCTCTGATCTATATATTAGAGTTGACCGTTGAACAACCAACATGGGGGATTAGGGGGGCCGACCCCACACACACCATTGAGAACCCATGCATAACTTCACAGTCCAAGCTCTGTATCGGGGCTTGCACCTCTGAGTACTCAGCAACCAGAGATCCTGCAGTGCCATAGTGCACAGCTATGGAAAACATCCCCTTATGAGTCACACACACACACACACGCGTGCGTGCGTGTGCGTGCTCGAGCGCAGACATCTCAACTTTGTTACACAAGAGTTAGTGGTGTTCGAATAATCTTAGAAGTGACGACTGCTGTCTGATGAAATCAATGGATCGATCAATCAATCTATGACACTACACTTTGTATTTCCTAGTCTCAAAATGATTTGGAATTTGGCTCCTTAGAAGTTTAGCTTGGTCCTTCAAGGACAGTGTCAGTCAGAGAGAAAATAACATTTCTTCAAATCATGGAAGTGAAATAGTCCTGGACGCTTATGTGAAACATTAACAGAATTTTTCTTCTTTATTTTATAAGATAACTGGAATTAGGAAGAAAATCTCCTCGTGAAAAACCAGGTGCTACCTTTCCTTGACTGATGATCGAAGAGGAGAAAGCATTTTCTGGGCCCATGCAACTTGAGAGAAGTTCTAACTTTTCTGGAAAAGAAAGATTCCCACCCTCCCCTTGCTCGGCCATGCTAGAAACCTTCCCCTGCCCCAAACTCTGACGTGTCCCCTTGTTTGGCCTCACTGTGTGTCGTCCGTGGGTGCGGGAACACACTTGCATTCCGTAACAGGAGAGCCTATGGAGAAAAGATCTCTGGCCACTTTCATGGGATCTGCATTGCTGGCTAGGTAAACCTAAGACATCAAAAGAAGTGCCTTGGAACACATGCTCCTTCCACACTGGTCACCTCATAGGATTCCTAAATGACTCTGGTTCAGCACTCACTCGACTTGGCTGTGTTTCTGTGCTTCCTGACCTAAAGGATCTATCTGGATATGCCACCCGATAGAAGCTGAAATAAATTCACTTTGGATGTGTGTGAATGCCGTTCATACAGAGAGTGGGGACTGCAGGGAGCTCTTGTGGATAAAGAAAAATGGGGGAACACATGTAGGCGACAGCACATAAAGTATAGAAA
This sequence comes from Hippopotamus amphibius kiboko, assembly GCF_030028045.1. Classification (NCBI taxonomy): domain Eukaryota; kingdom Metazoa; phylum Chordata; class Mammalia; order Artiodactyla; family Hippopotamidae; genus Hippopotamus; species Hippopotamus amphibius. The sequence goes on along the minus strand of NC_080200.1, from coordinate 29,307,177 downwards.
GATACACGAAGGTTTCCTTCGTTCGCGGGTTGGGAAGGGGGAACGACAGAACATTCCCTGCTTCTACTCCACGCACGCATGCATGCAGGCAGGCAGGCAGGCAGGCAGGCAGGCAGGCAGGCACCGGAGTGGGGTGGGGTGGGGGGAGCTGGCTCCTTACCCCACCCACCAGGGACGCGTGCGCGTTTAAAGAGACCAGGAGCAACGTGGTGGCGGTGGCGATGAGGAAGGAGGACCATGTTCAAGGTGTGGATTTGCGGTGAGGGCTACGTGAGGTGACTAAGAACTCAGTGCAGTGAGCGGCCCATACAAGGACAGAAGCGATGGTCCCCTAATGCTTGCAGGGCCTGGCCAGGAGCATGAACGTGTGCCCATGTTCCGAGGTTGGCATCATGACACTAGTTCATCCCTGTGAAATAGGATGTGTTTTCTGTATTCTCCTGTCTTGACAAACACACGTCTTTACCTGTGTCTCCGTACAACGACGGTCTCTGCGTGACAGTCGGCAGAACATCCCCAGGGACAATTATCACAGAGACCTGAGGTTCTGCTTGGCTGGCAATGCTTGTGTGAATGCTGCAGTGAGATACAGACAGACAGACAGACAGACAGACAGACACACACACACACACACACACAAACACACACCCCTACCTATAATTATGTGTATTTAATACGATATCTTTATTGATTTTCTGTCTCAGATGACTAATGATGCTGTCAGCCTCATGATTTTCACACAGGGTTTCTGTGTGTGTCCTACTGTCGGGACAACATAGCCGGTCTGTGTCATGGAAACAGAGACACCGTGGGAGTCACAGGAATGAAGACCTCGTTCTAGGAACTGGACCTTCCAGAGGCCTGGGAGCAGCTGGGCAGGGCAGGGCTGGGCTGGGCTGCGGAGGAGGGGAGGGGAGGGGAGGGGAGGGAAGGCTGTGGCTCTCAGTCCTCTGAGTGCCCGGTGGCAGTGGCGGAGGTGGCAGTGCCGATGGAGCTGTCAGCGCCCGCAGGGAAAGGTAGCCACCGATGTGCGGGGCCACAGGGGAGACATGGAGAGACTCGGGGGAAGGCACAGCTGTCCCTCGGTGGATCTGCGGCCAGGCAGCCAGGAGTGGCCTGGGTCACTGTCGTCCAGGGGGCACCAGCTGGGAACACTAGCCAGACGCAGTGCGGCGGGTGTGTGTGTGTGTGTGTGTGTGGGGATGGACAGCCTTCCACCCTGCACCTCTGTGCCCACCTGTCACCATGTGGGATGGCGACAGCCTGCAGAGAGCCTTGGCTGTGGCTTCACTTCCAATGCCTACATCCCATCCAGCGTTCTCTTTGCACCAGCCCTACCCTGGGGTCGCACGGGGAGGGGGAGACTCAGAAAGGCGGTTCCCAGGCTGCCCCCGCATGGAAGTCACATGAGCCTCCAGACATGGCCGTGCCACGTCAAACACGCGTCTTGAGGTAGGTCAGACTTTCCATTGTGTTACGGTTTGTTTCCTTGGGAGAAGTTGTGTCTCTTAGGCCAGGAGCAACTGGAATTGTCGGTCAAAGTCCTCAGGCAGCCCTTTGACTTGGAGGCCGAGCACAAGTTTGACACGGTATGTTTCCGGTGACATGGAATTGCAGATGGCCCACGAAGCATGCTCTCGCCAATACTGCCAAGCCTGTGGTCTCACAGGGGACGGTCTCCTCGACCGAGATGTCACCATCTCGGGAATCCGCACCTGGAGCGACACGGTGACCTCAGGACGAGCGCCCTGTCTGTGCGCCCCATCCGGATGCGCGTGGACGGGAATGGAGCAGCTCTGGGAACGGTGGACGATGCCAGCTCTTGTTCTTCTGCTCTGCTGCCTGCCGTGCACGGCTGTGGAGAGGGACGAGCCGCTGTGGAGAGGGATGAGCCGAGTCCAGTGTCTCTGAACCCACCCCAAGCAAAGAGGAGCAGGAAAGTGGGTGTGGGCCCTCCCTCGTGTGTGGCCAGGATCCTGTGCGGAGGGAGAGTCCCTGGCCCTCCCACTGAGAGGAAGGTGCGAGAGGTGGATCGGCGGCGTCTTTCCTCGGGGCCCCAGAGCTTCTGCGGCTCCGATCTCCCCTCTTCACAGTTCTAGTTGGCGCCCGCCCCAGCACAACCTACCTGAGAGCTTCCCTGGTATCCGGAAGCGATGGCTTTGTGTTTTGAGGACGGAAGGGGAGAAAGAGCTGAGCAAAGCTTTTCCCTGGAACCTGAGTGTCTATGGGTGTGTCTGGCCCATCACCAGCGAGCGTGCTGAGTGCCACTTCCTGAGGGCAGGTGCTCTTTAAGGAAAGTATGGCTTCGTATCTTTGTTACACGCAGGCCCTTCTAGAATGTGGAGCGAGTTTCTCAAGAATCCCAGCAGAATCCCAGGTGCTGTGGAGGCTAGGGCCTCAAAGGTCCGGCTCCATCCCCTCTCTCCATCCTGGCCTGGCCTGGCCTGGCTGGGCCCCTAAGGACCCTGCTGGCCTCTAGAGTGGCCCCTGCTTCTCGGTTGGTTTCCATGCTGCTGCTCACAGAGCCATCTTCTCCAAAGGCAGCCGATCGCCGTATTCCTTCCGTGGAGCTCTGGCACGGCTCTCCTTGGCTTGGATGATAGCATGAGAGGACTGGCAAGCTGGGTCCTTCCTCCAGGGCTGACCTTTTACAAACTCCGCCTTGAAGAGGAGTAAAGTCAGCATGTCATTCTCACGTGTAAGATGGGACCCAAGGGGCCCGTTCCTAGCTCTACCACTTGGGAAAGTGGGGGACTCTTCCGTCAAGGAAACGGAGAGCTCATACTTGATGGTGCGGTTGTCAGAAGCCTTTTTCTAAGCCTCCCCTGGCCCCACTGTGTCAGAAAGACGTGTCCCTCCACCTGCCGGGGACTTGATGAAGGAGAGTCACTCTGGTAGAAGTACCCGAAGCTCGATGACTTCACTGCCGTCTCCCTTTCTCTGGCACGGGCCCGCCCCTGGAGGAGCCCTGTCTTCACCTAGCCGTGACGGCACCGCTCAGGGGAGCTGGAGACAGGACCCCAATGAGGGCAGGTGGATGGGAGCCTGTTCAAAATGACCTACACACCCAATCTGCCGTAGACATGGTGCACAGATCGTGGACGTGCCTGTGCCCCCGAAGACATCCGTGTGGCCCCGGGCATCCGGCAGCCATCTTCTCCATGTTCGCCTGACCTGTGCTCTCGCTCTTTTCTCCAGAGCACTCGCCTGATGATTCGTGGGGGAATGAAACCCCAGCTGGCAGGAGCCAAATGATCTTCCCAACACAAGGGAAAAGAAGAGGTGGGGTCCCGCATCCCTCCAATGTGTCTGTGCCTAAGAATGAGTTTCTAAGAAATCTCATCCTCCTTTAGCTCCCTTAACTCTCCCCCGCCCCCCCCACCCCCACCCCCGGCGCCCGCCAGCCCGGGCCATAGTATAGTTACTTTCCCAGATTTCCTCCCTCTCCTCAGCAGAACTGAAGAGATTGTAGGTGTTGCCACTTCTCTGAGTCTTTCTTTGCTTTCTTAGGAGGGCTGCCCCATGTCACGTAAAACTTGGAAGACATACACGCGTGAGCATCTCTCCTTGTGATTCTAACCCAGGGAAGAGCATTTAAAAATCGAAAGGAGGCAAACTAGGGTTCAGGCACCCAGAGTTGAGCCGGGTGGCCACTGGGAAGAGAGTTCCAGACGCCTTCCTGTTTGGGGGAGGGGGAAATCTCCCCCTCTGCCCCTCTTGAGTCCTCGTGGCTGGACTCATCCTAACATGGACTCAAGGCAGGCGGATAGAGGAAGCGGGAGCGGGAACACGTGTTCGTTTGTTGTTGTTGTTGTTGTTGTTGTTGTTGTTTTACCTTCTAGCCCTGAGAAGTGGCTGAGGCGGGCAGCTTTTCGACTGTGTAGACCAAGGGACAGTACATGTGTGAGACAGGGATCAGACCGAGAGACTTAGCTTTCGGGTGTGCCCTGAGGGAAGGAAGAATCTAAACAGAGTTTGGGCTTGGGGGGGTCCCTGAAAGAAGTCACAGTGTTTGTCTCCCTAGGCTTCTCGGCCCGAATGAATTCCCTACTTTGGGGATCGGAGCGTCCTCCTAACTCCAGGTGCGGATGCAGGGAGTGCGCCTTTCACCCAAGAGAGAGATGGATGTCTCGCTTTCAGGGAGACACAAAGGAGAGCCCGAGGGTTCCTCTTGTGTTGGCCGCCTTCTTGAGGTCACCGTCACGCCAAATGATCACTGTGCCACGGAGGTGCATTTTGGCGTGGCCTATCCTGGGCTCCACAGCCACCTCCCTGAGAACGGGTATGGTCAGAACCGTAGGAAGCTCAAGGGCGCCGCCAGCCGCTTTCAAAAACGTATCTGTCAGCACCTGCTGGCTGCAACCGCGAGGTTTCCAAGTGCCCTCCGCATATTCTCCCCCTCCCCCGCAACGACCTCATCACTTCCAATCCTGGCGAACAATGTATGGAACCTTTGCTGGGGTTTTCGTTTGTTTCTCTTTTGTGGGGTTTCTCTCTCTCTCTCTCTCTCTCTCTCTCTCTCTCTCTCTCTCTCTCTGTCACACGCGCTCTGATGTTCGGGGCCTAATGGGAGAAATGAAATCAAGCGAGGGGTTTTGCCCTCAGGTTGCCTTGGTCTCGGGTTGACTTGTGTGCGCTGAGAAAGACGGCCTTTACTGAAGGCCCTGCACAGAATTTTTGACACCCCCGATCCATGGAATCCTGAAGCTGTGGAACCTAGAAATCTTTCAGTCTCCTTTTGATTTGGAAATCTTCTCCTTGACAGAAAGAAGCCCATTTAAAAGAGAAAAAGAAAAAGTGGAATTGCATGAGCAGATCGGTTTTTAGATCTCAGCCGGACGGCTGCCCGGTTCTCTGGGGAGAACTGTCTTCATCTTGCAAATCTGTACACACAGCCCACAGTGGCCTGGGATGGAGGCCAGTGGACTGGATTGGGCAGAACCTGAGACCAGAGGAAAGAGAAAAAAAATAAGAAAAATGGTGGTGGTGGTTGGGGGGAGGGGGAAGAGGTCTGCTTTGAAAAATAGGAACTGCTGGCAGGGCTCCCTCACCCCCAGCCCCCCCACCCCAAAGTAGGACTGTGTATCCAGGCGTAGAAATGATACTGCGCCAAGAAGGCAAGCGCTGTTGAGACTGCTGTTCCTATGATGTTACAAACCGAAAGCGATGCTTTCTGGTCGAGGCTCTCCATGACAATCTACTAAGCAAATCATACGTTGGCTGTTTTGGACGTTCTCTGCAGTTTTCATTGGGAGTGAGGAAGAGCCGTTTGTACATGTTTTGATACAATGTTTTGAATGCTGTGGGACCATGGTATGTTTCCGCCGTGGATGAACAAGGTTGCCTTTTCCAGCTTCCGCTTGCATGGTCATTTCCTGGTCCTGACGACCACCCCCCTGGCCCCAAGTGAGGGAGGCCTGTGTGTCTTTGTGTCCATTTAGAAGGGTTGGTGCTTGATGCCAGCATGATATCCAAATCTTGATTTTGGACTTACCAAACTACTGTTGGGAGTTTGTTTCTTGTCTTAATCTCCCTTAACTCTTGCAGTCACCTGAGTGTCCAGTCTTGATCTCGCGTCTCTCTCTGCCTCTGTCTCTGTCTCTCTCGCTCTTTCCTTTTGTTGATTTCTTCAAGGCAAGCCATCTTTTTCCTCCTCCTCCTCCTCCTCCTCCTCCTCCCCCTCCTCCTCCTCCCCCACCACCCTCCTCTTCCTCTTCCTCCTTTCTCTGCCCCCCTCCCCCCTCCCTCCCTCCTCCCCCCGCCCTTTTAAAATTGAAGTCTAACAGACTGACAAGAGTATATTGGTTTTCAGGTGTATACCCTAGCGAGTGGCTATGTTTACACATGACCCAGGGATCTCCGTGATAAGTCTCGTTACTGTCTGTCACCATTCGATGTCATGACAGTAGGATGGACTCTATTCCGCCTGCTGTACATGACATCCTGCGAGTGAGTTGTTTATTTCATAACTAGAAGTGTGCACCGCTTCCTCTCCCTCACCTATTGCACTCGTCTCCCTCTTCCCCCCTCCCTCCCTCCTCTGGCCACCCCCCATTTGTTCCTTTTAGGTGTCGATGAACCTGTCTGCGGTTCCTTCTTTGTGTTCATGTGTGTGTATTGCTGTGCACGTTCTTCACAGACATGATAGTCTCGCGACCTGAGGTATCTTGTGTAGCGCAATGCCCTCTGGGTCTCTCCATGTTTCCGCGGATGGCAAGACCTCATTCCCTTGTAGGGTTGAGTCATAAGCGTGCGTGCACCTGTGTGTGACTAGGTAGAGACGTATGCACACAGAGAGCGCTATCGGTATGTCCCTAACTATGGCTACATAGGGATAGGTGTGGATACACATACACGTGTATGTATGTGTCACCCTCACCCCCTCGGTGGGCACGTAGTGGAGTTGCTGGGTCACGTGGTAGTTGTTGGTGCAGTGCTTTCAGGGACTTCTGTGCTGTTTTCCGTAGTGTCATCTGTTGTCGGGGAGCCATTCTGTCAGGCACCAGGTGATATCTCTGAGTCCTCCAGCATGACATGGTGGTGGTCTCTCTCAGCGTGAAAAATAGGTGTCCCGTCAGGAGCCACTTTCCTCTGCCGTTTGGAACTTGCTGTCGCGATTCCAGATCCTGGGCCTGGCTGTGTATGCTTGTGCAGAGAAATGCCAGCGCTTTTTATCATACCCTCCATTTAAAAAAAAAAATTGTTCTGTATTTGATGGGCTGCGTTGGGTCTTTTTTTGCTGTGCGCGGGCTTTCTTTCCGTTGCGGTGAGTGGGGGCTCCCCTTCGTTGTGGTGCGCAGGCTCCTCATTGCCAGTGGCTTCTCTTGGTGCGGAGCACGGGCTCCAGGCACGGGGGCTTCAGGAGTTGCGGCACATGGGCTCAGTCGTTGTGGCTCACGGGCTTCGTTGCTCTGCGGCATGTGGGACCTTCCTGGAGCAGGGATCGAACCCGTGTCCCCTGCAGTGGCGGGCGGATTCTTAAGCAGTGCGCCAGCTAGGCAGCCCCAGTTGTTTCTTGTATTTCAGGGAAAGGTTTCCTTTGGCTTTTGGTTTTGTCCCCGCCCCCACCCCCCAAGAAAGGTACTGTTGGTTGCTTTGTTGACAGTGGAAAACTGTGTTGCGGTTGCTGTTGGAGTGGTGGGGGTCGTCGTCCTTGTTGCTTTGTTTCCTTTGTGGGCGTTGTTTTCTGTTGGTTTTTTCTGGCTTTGTTTCCTTGTGGATGAAAATGCCTGGTCTTGGTCTGCTCTGTTCAGGCCTCCTGCCCACTTTCCCCATCGGGTTGCTTGTTCTGGGGGGCTGCGTTGCATGAGGCCTTGCTCTGTTTTGGACAGGAACCTCTTATGGGACATGCTTGAGGTTTTCAGATGCGTGTGTGTGTGTACGTGTACACGTGTGTGTGTCTGTACGTGTACACGTGTGCATACACGTACATATGTGTGTGCCTTTACGTACTCCTTGAAGGGCCACAGCAGTCCCAGAGCTTGACTTTGACTTTTTGGTAGTTTGGCTTGGTTTGATTTTGGTGGGACGATAGGTCACTGTGAACCTTTGCTGTAAATCTCTCTCTCACACGCACGTGCGCGCGCACGCACGCACGCACACTCACCACGTTGCATTGTGTAGATGTCCTGGAACGCGGTTTCTTTAGTGGATGGCTGTTGACACGCTGCTCCCCGCCCCCCCGCCCCCGCCCCTGCCCCCGCCCGCCGGTGACTGTGGTCAGTCCGTTTTGAAATCCACGTTCTGACCTCAAGGGCGTGTTCCCCACCCACACACCCATGTGTTCTCTTTGGACTTTGTCGCGGTCTGTGCGGAAATAGATGTTTGTTTCCATTTGTGTGGGGCCAGAGTGTATGTTTACTTTCGTTTCTAGCTTCCGGGCTCTGCGTGTCAGCTTTCCAAAGCCCTTCTCCGTGCCAGAAGGGATGAATTCCTGCGTCGTTCTCGGAGCGCTTGCCTGGTTTCGTTTCGCTGGTCCCCGCCTTCCCTCCCTCCCTCCCTCCCTCCCTCTCACCCTCCGGGGAGCTGGGGATCTCGCTTGTGGCACTGTGGGCGTCTCCGTGGAATTCCCCGCGTGCCCCCCCATGGCCTGGAATCGCGTCCCCTTCCAGGCAGCCTCCCGGCGGCATCTTGCCAGCTACCCCCGCCCCCGTGTGCTGCCGGGGATCGGGACGCGCCGTGTCGTGTCGTGTCGTGTCGGGCAGGGAGCTAGCTCCGAGGCGGACCCCTCGGGGCCGCGCGGGACGCCCGCCCCGCTCCGGGAGGAGCTCGGGCGTTTGGGCGGCCCGGCGCTCCGGCGTCCTCGGTGGCCGGCCGGCGACCGGGATCCGGCCCGGGGACGTTCGAGCCGGTTGTCGGGCGCCTCCTGGCGGCCGCTTTTATATTGTCCCTTCCCTCCGGAGCTCCTGCGACCTTGTCGAGGGCTGTGACTCAGCCGCCAGGCCCGAAGCAGAGTTCCGGGAGGCGAGCCACGCTGGTGCTGGCAGCCCCGGTGGCGCCGAGGTGTAGGCACCTCCTGCTGTCGCCTGAGATTGGGCCTGCAGATCTATGGGGCTGTGACTGCCGCCGCGCTCCCGAGCCGGGGCGGAGGGGCCGCCTGGCCGGGTCGACCAGCATGCGCCCGTGCCCCTCCGGCTGCGGGAACCCATGTCGGGTCGTGCCGCCGCGGTGGGAGAGGAGAGGGTCTGCCGTGCCCGGAGCGCCTGGGACTTGGTGGCCCGGCCTTCTCCTGGGCCGCCCTTGGGAGCGTTCGTTCCCCGACCCCCCCCACCTCCCTTCCCGGTGCCCCCGCGTCCCGCTCCGGAGGTGGGGACCGGCTCGGGCCGAGCGTTGAGGCCGGTGGAGGCAGCCACGGGCTCGGTGGTGGACGCGCGTGCGTCCCAGTCGTCAGATTCTTTCGGACCGATGGTTTTCCGAGCCGGACTCCAGAGGTGAGGACTGGCCTGGGCCGCCAGCAGTGACCCGGAGAGGCTGGCCCTGGCCTGGGTGCGTTGCCCCGTGGGCTCCGGGCGTCTCCCTGGAGAAATGGGTTCAAGTCCCGATGGGTCCGGAGACGTGGACGGACCGGCCCCTGCTTGCGCAGGTGGCCGGCGAGGGTGCACCCGGCCTGTCAGCGTGCCCGCGTGGGTCCCGGTCGTCGGACGCGACTTTGTCTCCCCCCTCCGCCCTCCACCCCCGAGTCCGGGCCGGGAGGTGGGGACTGGCGCGAGCCCTACTGGGTGGCCCGGGGAGGGGCTCCCGGGCCCGGGCGTGGTCCCTCATGGGGCCCGCTCATCGGAGGCGGCTTGGAGGGGTGCTGAGTTTCTTTCTTGGAACCAAGTCCTGGCCCGGAGACTCGGATGGACCGGTGCCTGCCCGCGTGGGGGGACCGGGGAGGGCGTCCCCAGCCCGCTCCCTCTCCCCCGTGTCCCCGGCCCACTCTGCCACCCCTCCATCCCCGGGTCGACCAGGTGGCCTCGGGCGCTCCGGGGCAAGTGTGGATGGGGAAGTGTTGGGGGCAGGTGGCCGGACCGAGGTTCCGGGGGCCCCCGTGAACCTCGTGGGTGGGCCCCGCTGTCGGGCGCGATGATTTTTTTCGCCGGAAATGGGGCCTTTTTGCCACCAGATAGGTGCTGACACGGTGTTCTTCTGCGTCTGTCGCCGATAGACGCTGGGGCTCCGGACGCGGGCAGGACTCCGGGCTGGGGGTGGCTGTCTGATACCCGGCTCGGTCCTTGCCACTTGAGCTGCCCGCTTGGGCCTGCGTGCCGGCTCTTGCATGCGCGTCCGGCTGCTCCTACCCCCGGTGCCACCTCCGGCCGCTGGCTGAGCCCGAGGGCGGCGGGGCCAGGTGGCGTTGGGTGCTCGACCCTGTGCGCTGCCCCCGCTGCAGGCACCCGGTGGTGAGTGGCCGGCACGACCCCACCCCACAGGCTCTGTGCCCCGTGTCAGGCGTTCTCGTCCTGGGGTGGTTGGCTGCTCTTGCCCGAGAGGAAGGGGCGCCGGTGAGGCGGAAGCGGGCCTCAGTGTGACGGGTCCTCGCCGTGCCTCCCCTGCGGGCCTCTCCCGCTGTGGCTTTAGGCTGGGTGGGTCAACCGATTGATGTGGTGGTGCCACGCTCCGCCGGGCTGGGCCTAAGCCATGCCAGACGAGGGACGGACGTTCCTGGGGGACGGGACCGCTCTTCTCGTTCTGTCCGCGGGCTCCTCGCCTCTCTTCCGCCCCGCCTGCCGGGGTGTGCGGAAGGCAGGGGTGCGGCCTCCGGCCCTGAACCCGCGGTCTCCCGCCCCCGCCTCCCAGCGTGGGCGCGGGGACCGGGGTCCTCGGATGCAGCAGACGCTCTCGCTTTGCCTCCTTGGCGTACGCCTCGCGAGCGGCCCTCCCCGCGGCGGGGAGGGCCGCCCCGCCGCCACGCTGCGCGCCCCCGTTGGTGTGCGAGCGTGCCTCGCCTGGCCCTCCGTGGTGCTCCTGGAGCGCTCCAGGTCGTCCCTCAGGTGCCCGAGGCCGAGCGGTGGTGTTGTTCCCCTTTCCCAGCGTGTCCCTCGGGTCTCTGCCACCGTGGCATGTGCCGTGAGCGGCTCTCTCTTGGGGGGGGTCGAGACGGTAAGGGAGGTGCACCCGCCTGTTCCCCCCCCGGCGGTGGGGTCAGGGGCCGCCTCGTTGTGCTGGTCCTCAGCGGCGTGCCGCGGGGGGCTGAGCTTGGCTGAGCGCACGCCCCGTGTGGCCCCCGCTACGTGGGGGGCTGCGCGCGGGCGTGGGAGCGATCGTGGGGGCCGGGGCCTGTGAGAGTGGGGGCTGTGTCACGCATCTTGGGCGTGCTCCCCCTCGAGGGCCCGAGGGGCGAGCCCGAGGGCAGCAAGCCTACCGAGGTCGTGCCCCGGCCCTGGCCGCGTATGCTCCCGTGGGCCGTGTGCTTACCCATACCGCAGACTCCCTCCCCTCCAGCCGACTGGAGGGGGGTGCAGGCAGCTCACGGAAGCGCCTCTGTGGGCCCGAAGGGGAGGTGTTGAGTGGGGCATGACACGCCCATTCTGTCCATTCAACAGAGGGTCAGGGCTACAGCAGACCCCAGAGAGGGACAGCAGACCCCAGAGAGGGGCAGCAGCCCGGCCGGCCACTGGGTCTCCATGTCTCAGGCTTCCCGGGGAACCTCCCCCCCTTCTCCCCGCCTCCCCCCACATTCCGCCACCCACCTTGGTGCATTTAGAATGGCTCCAATTGTAAATAGATGCTGGTGGGAAGATTTCTACAGGTTACCTGCAATGGCTGACCTGTCATGCTTGTAACCCTGGGAGAGAACAATTCTCTTTGTCCCCAGAGGCGTCAGACCTCCTCTCTCAGGAACCCCTGAACCCCGGCCACTGGACTTCACTCCACTGCCACGTAGTATGGGTCCTCCAAACGTTCCTGTGACGGTGAGTATGGTTTCCATGTGGGTTGAAGCCTCCCCTTGCTGCAAGCCTTCTGTCCTCACCATGGCATAGAGACGGTTAAAAAAAATTGTGTTTGCCACTTTGGGTATACCTTCCACAGCCTGCAGTGACCAAGGCACCCACTTCGCTGGGCAAGTCCTATGAGCCTTCACAAAAGCTCTTGCAAACTTCTTGGGACCATCACTTTTCCAGTCACACTCAATCATCAGGCAAGATTGACACGGCCGATGGGAAAACTGGACTCCGAGAAGAAAGAGTGACCTACGTGGGGCTGAATGAACTGAGGGCTAGGATGATAGTGTGTGTATGACTACTTGTCTACAATAGGACTGATTGGGGAAGCCGGGGTGGGGGGCAGGGTGCGGATACCTTAGGAGCTTGGGATGAACATATACACATTCCTATACATAAAGTGGATAATCAACAAGCTCTTACGACTTGGCACAGGAAACTATACTCAATACTTTGTAATAACCTATAAGAGAAAAAAAATCTGAAACAGAATCTATCTATATCTATCTATCTATCTATCTATCTATCTATCTATCATCTATCTATCTACCTATCTTTCTATCTAAATCACTGTGCTGTACACCTGAAACTGCACGACATTATAAATGCTTCAATTATTTCAAACAGAAAAGAATCTCCTAACCTGAGTGAGAGAGAGAGAGAGAGAGAACAGGACGGATTGTGAAATCTTTTCTTTGCCAGCTACAAGGGAAGCTACAAGGGAAAATGAAAACAAACAAAACCCAATTTATTTTAAAAGTTGGACATCCATTTGGTGACTTGTACCCTTGTCAGCAAAATGGAATCACTTCTCTTTTTCTCCCTACCTGCTCCGTCCAGAATTCAGAAACTCTCCGTGAGGCTCCTTATTTCTTTGGCAAGAGAGTCACTTGCATGCATTCCTTAGAGGCCCACGTTACGTTTCCATAAAACGGGAATACACACTTGTGGATATGAGATTCTGGTGCTATTCATTTTCCTTAGGGTGCTGCTTTTCACCTGAAAACCGGACTGGATCCTGAAGTCTTTCAAGTTGCCCCCAATATCGGGCTACAACTCTCTCCATGAATGTTTCCCACTTTCGCCCAGCCCACCCTTTTGACTTGGCATCACTGACAACGAAAACGGCCCTTTGCCTGAAGCCCTACAGACCGAAGCTGGAGGACTTGGTGAAAACTTTAGAGACATGGCCACCACAGCTCCTATGGAAACCATCCTGGTGCCTGTTTCTGTGAGAGCCACTCTGAAAGTCGAACCAAACACCCATCATCACAGCCATTTCAAACTGCTAAAGTTGCTTCCACCCTAACATCTACAAATCTTCTTCACTGACACCGCCCCCCACACGCTCCCCCCCCTCCACTGGTTTATAATCGGCCCCTGGCGACTTGGGAAGGAGCGAGCGGTGGAGAAGCAGGCGGGGGCGGGGTGGGGCGGGACCAACAGACAGTAGCCGCTGCCTGCCTGCCTGCCTGCCTGCCGGGCTGAGACCTGAGGGCTGCGGGCCACGCTGGTTTCTGCAACTCAATCCCTTCCAGGAAGCACCTGTGATGACTACTTGGCAGGGAATGGTCAAAGCTGAACTCTCTTGGCCTATTTCTGAAAAAGGCCTGAGTCTCAGCTACGACAGATTTTCTGGATTTCTTGGCCCATGCACGGACCCGCACCCTCCCATCCTGTCAGATCCTTTGTACCCACACCTCCCCTGGGAGAGTTCTTTGGCCTCGTCTGGAACATGAACAAGCAAAACCAAACACAGTGTGACATAATGTATTGGTCTTTATTGAAAAGAAACATGCTCCTCTCGCACACCTGAGGGCAGGAAGCAAAGGCAAGTTCTCAGCAGGATGGGGGACAGGGAACCCGAACCGAGGCTGGTCAGCAGTGGCCCCCTGCCCCCCACCGCCCCGCCCCCGATCCCCGTCTCTCCCAGGCCCACGAGGGGCCTCCCTTCCCCGCCTCTCTCTGTGCCCCTCGTCTCCAGCTCCCCCAGCCCAGCTTCTGGGAACACTAGCCAGACGCAGTGCGGCAGGTGTGTGTGTGTGTGTGTGTGTGTGTGGATGGACAGCCTTCCACCCTGCACCTCTGTGCCCACCTGTCACCATGTGGGATGGCGACAGCCTGCAGAGAGCCTTGGCTGTGGCTTCACTTCCAATGCCTACATCCCATCCAGCGTTCTCTTTGCACCAGCCCTACCCTGGGGTCGCACGGGGAGGGGGAGACTCAGAAAGGCGGTTCCCAGGCTGCCCCCGCATGGAAGTCACATGAGCCTCCGGACATGGCCGTGCCACATCAAACACGCGTCTTGAGGTAGGTCAGACTTTCCATTGTGTTACGGTTTGTTTCCTTGGGAGAAGTTGTGTCTCTTAGGCCAGGAGCAACTGGAATTGTCGGTCAAAGTCCTCAGGCAGCCCTTTGACTTGGAGGCCGAGCACAAGTTTGACACGGTATGTTTCCGGTGACATGGAATTGCAGATGGCCCACGAAGCATGCTCTCGCCAATACTGCCAAGCCTGTGGTCTCACAGGGGACGGTCTCCTCGACCGAGATGTCACCATCTCGGGAATCCGCACCTGGAGCGACACGGTGACCTCAGGACGAGCGCCCTGTCTGTGCGCCCCATCCGGATGTGCGTGGACGGGAATGGAGCAGCTCTGGGAACGGTGGACGATGCCGGCTCTTGTTCTTCTGCTCTGCTGCCTGCCGTGCACGGCTGTGGAGAGGGACGAGCCGCTGTGGAGAGGGATGAGCCGAGTCCAGTGTCTCTGAACCCACCCCAAGCAAAGAGGAGCAGGAAAGTGGGTGTGGGCCCTCCCTCGTGTGTGGCCAGGATCCTGTGCGGAGGGAGAGTCCCTGGCCCTCCCGCTGAGAGGAAGGTGCGAGAGGTGGATCGGCGGCGTCTTTCCTCGGGGCCCCAGAGCTTCTGCGGCTCCGATCTCCCCTCTTCACAGTTCTAGTTGGCGCCCGCCCCAGCACAACCTACCTGAGAGCTTCCCTGGTATCCGGAAGCGATGGCTTTGTGTTTTGAGGACGGAAGGGGAGAAAGAGCTGAGCAAAGCTTTTCCCTGGAACCTGAGTGTCTATGGGTGTGTCTGGCCCATCACCAGCGAGCGTGCTGAGTGCCACTTCCTGAGGGCAGGTGCTCTTTAAGGAAAGTATGGCTTCGTATCTTTGTTACACGCAGGCCCTTCTAGAATGTGGAGCGAGTTTCTCAAGAATCCCAGCAGAATCCCAGGTGCTGTGGAGGCTAGGGCCTCAAAGGTCCGGCTCCATCCCCTCTCTCCATCCTGGCCTGGCCTGGCCTGGCTGGGCCCCTAAGGACCCTGCTGGCCTCTAGAGTGGCCCCTGCTTCTCGGTTGGTTTCCATGCTGCTGCTCACAGAGCCATCTTCTCCAAAGGCAGCCGATCGCCGTATTCCTTCCGTGGAGCTCTGGCACGGCTCTCCTTGGCTTGGATGATAGCATGAGAGGACTGGCAAGCTGGGTCCTTCCTCCAGGGCTGACCTTTTACAAACTCCGCCTTGAAGAGGAGTAAAGTCAGCATGTCATTCTCACGTGTAAGATGGGACCCGAAGGGCCTGTTCCTAGCTCTACCACTTGGGAAAGTGAGGGACTCTTCCGTCAAGGAAACGGAGAGCTCATACTTGATGGTGCGGTTGTCAGAAGCCTTTTTCTAAGCCTCCCCTGGCCCCACTGTGTCAGAAAGACGTGTCCCTCCACCTGCCGGGGACTTGATGAAGGAGAGTCACTCTGGTAGAAGTACCCGAAGCTCGATGACTTCACTGCCGTCTCCCTTTCTCTGGCACGGGCCCGCCCCTGGAGGAGCCCTGTCTTCGCCTAGCCGTGACGGCACCGCTCAGGGGAGCTGGAGACAGGACCCCAATGAGGGCAGGTGGATGGGAGCCTGTTCAAAATGACCTACACACCCAATCTGCCGTAGACATGGTGCACAGATCGTGGACGTGCCTGTGCCCCCGAAGACATCCGTGTGGCCCCAGGCATCCGGCAGCCATCTTCTCCATGTTCGCCTGACCTGTGCTCTCACTCTTTTCTCCAGAGCACTCGCCTGATGATTCGTGGGGGAATGAAACCCCAGCTGGCAGGAGCCAAATGATCTCCCCAACACAAGGGAAAAGAAGAGGTGGGGTCCCGCATCCCTCCAATGTGTCTGTGCCTAAGAATGAGTTTCTAAGAAATCTCATCCTCCTTTAGCTCCCTTAACTCTCCCCCGCCCCCCCCACCCCCACCCCCGGCGCCCGCCAGCCCGGGCCATAGTATAGTTACTTTCCCAGATTTCCTCCCTCTCCTCAGCAGAACCGAAGAGATTGTAGGTGTTGCCACTTCTCTGAGTCTTTCTTTGCTTTCTTAGGAGGGCTGCCCCATGTCACGTAAAACTTGGAAGACATACACACGTGAGCATCTCTCCTTGTGATTCTAACCCAGGGAAGAGCATTTAAAAATCGAAAGGAGGCAAACTAGGGTTCAGGCACCCAGAGTTGAGCCGGGTGGCCACTGGGAAGAGAGTTCCAGACGCCTTCCTGTTTGGGGGAGGGGGAAATCTCCCCCTCTGCCCCTCTTGAGTCCTCGTGGCTGGACTCATCCTAACATGGACTCAAGGCAGGCGGATAGAGGAAGCGGGAGCGGGAACACGTGTTCGTTTGTTGTTGTTGTTGTTGTTGTTGTTGTTGTTTTACCTTCTAGCCCTGAGAAGTGGCTGAGGCGGGCAGCTTTTCGACTGTGTAGACCAAGGGACAGTACATGTGTGAGACAGGGATCAGACCGAGAGACTTAGCTTTCAGGTGCGCCCTGAGGGAAGGAAGAATCTAAACAGAGTTTGGGCTTGGGGGGGTCCCTGAAAGAAGTCACAGTGTTTGTCTCCCTAGGCTTCTCGGCCCCAATGAATTCCCTACTTTGGGGATCGGAGCGTCCTCCTAACTCCAGGTGCGGATGCAGGGAGTGCGCCTTTCACCCGAGAGAGAGATGGATGTCTCGCTTTCAGGGAGACACAAAGGAGAGCCCGAGGGTCCCTCTTGTGTTGGCCGCCTGCTTGAGGTCACCGTCACGCCAAATGATCACTGTGCCACGGAGGTGCATTTTGGCGTGGCCTATCCT
Organism: Hippopotamus amphibius kiboko; assembly: GCF_030028045.1. Lineage (NCBI taxonomy): Eukaryota > Metazoa > Chordata > Mammalia > Artiodactyla > Hippopotamidae > Hippopotamus > Hippopotamus amphibius. Next base: position 29,290,643 of record NC_080200.1, on the reverse strand, counting down.
GGGCTCCACAGCCACCTCCCTGAGAACGGGTATGGTCAGAACCGTAGGAAGCTCAAGGGCGCCGCCAGCCGCTTTCAAAAACGTATCTGTCAGCACCTGCTGGCTGCAACCGCGAGGTTTCCAAGTGCCCTCCGCATATTCTCCCCCTCCCCCGCAACGACCTCATCACTTCCAATCCTGGCGAACAATGTATGGAACCTTTGCTGGGGTTTTCGTTTGTTTCTCTTTTGTGGGGTTTCTCTCTCTCTCTCTCTCTCTCTCTCTCTCTCTCTGTCACACGCGCTCTGATGTTCGGGGCCTAATGGGAGAAATGAAATCAAGCGAGGGGTTTTGCCCTCAGGTTGCCTTGGTCTCGGGTTGACTTGTGTGCGCTGAGAAAGACGGCCTTTACTGAAGGCCCTGCACAGACTTTTTGACACCCCCGATCCATGGAATCCTGAAGCTGTGGAACCTAGAAATCTTTCGGTCTCCTTTTGATTTGGAAATCTTCTCTTTGACAGAAAGAAACCCATTTAAAAGAGAAAAAGAAAAAGTGGAATTGCATGAGCAGATCGGTTTTTAGATTTCAGCCGGGCGGCTGCCCGGTTCTCTGGGGAGAACTGTCTTCATCTTGCAAATCTGTACACACAGCCCACAGTGGCCTGGGATGGAGGCCAGTGGACTGGATTGGGCAGAACCTGAGACCAGAGGAAAGAGAAAAAAAATAAGAAAAATGGTGGTGGTGGTTGGGGGGAGGGGGAAGAGGTCTGCTTTGAAAAATAGGAACTGCTGGCAGGGCTCCCTCACCCCCACCCCCCCCACCCCAAAGTAGGACTGTGTATCCAGGCGTAGAAATGATACTGCGCCAAGAAGGCAAGCGCTGTTGAGACTGCTGTTCCTATGATGTTACAAACCGAAAGCGATGCTTTCTGGTCGAGGCTCTCCATGACAATCTACTAAGCAAATCATACGTTGGCTGTTTTGGACGTTCTCTGCAGTTTTCATTGGGAGTGAGGAAGAGCCGTTTGTACATGTTTTGATACAATGTTTTGAATGCTGTGGGACCATGGTATGTTTCCGCCGTGGATGAACAAGGTTGCCTTTTCCAGCTTCCGCTTGCATGGTCATTTCCTGGTCCTGACGACCACCCCCCTGGCCCCAAGTGAGGGAGGCCTGTGTGTCTTTGTGTCCATTTAGAAGGGTTGGTGCTTGATGCCAGCATGATATCCAAATCTTGATTTTGGACTTACCAAACTACTGTTGGGAGTTTGTTTCTTGTCTTAATCTCCCTTAACTCTTGCAGTCACCTGAGTGTCCAGTCTTGATCTCGCGTCTCTCTCTGCCTCTGTCTCTGTCTCTCTCGCTCTTTCCTTTTGTTGATTTCTTCAAGGCAAGCCATCTTTTTCCTCCTCCTCCTCCTCCTCCTCCTCCCCCTCCTCCTCCTCCCCCACCACCCTCCTCTTCCTCTTCCTCCTTTCTCTGCCCCCCTCCCCCCTCCCTCCCTCCTCCCCCCGCCCTTTTAAAATTGAAGTCTAACAGACTGACAAGAGTATATTGGTTTTCAGGTGTATACCCTAGCGAGTGGCTATGTTTACACATGACCCAGGGATCTCCGTGATAAGTCTCGTTACTGTCTGTCACCATTCGATGTCATGACAGTAGGATGGACTCTATTCCGCCTGCTGTACATGACATCCTGCGAGTGAGTTGTTTATTTCATAACTAGAAGTGTGCACCGCTTCCTCTCCCTCACCTATTGCACTCGTCTCCCTCTTCCCCCCTCCCTCCCTCCTCTGGCCACCCCCCATTTGTTCCTTTTAGGTGTCGATGAACCTGTCTGCGGTTCCTTCTTTGTGTTCATGTGTGTGTATTGCTGTGCACGTTCTTCACAGACATGATAGTCTCGCGACCTGAGGTATCTTGTGTAGCGCAATGCCCTCTGGGTCTCTCCATGTTTCCGCGGATGGCAAGACCTCATTCCCTTGTAGGGTTGAGTCATAAGCGTGCGTGCACCTGTGTGTGACTAGGTAGAGACGTATGCACACAGAGAGCGCTATCGGTATGTCCCTAACTATGGCTACATAGGGATAGGTGTGGATACACATACACGTGTATGTATGTGTCACCCTCACCCCCTCGGTGGGCACGTAGTGGAGTTGCTGGGTCACGTGGTAGTTGTTGGTGCAGTGCTTTCAGGGACTTCTGTGCTGTTTTCCGTAGTGTCATCTGTTGTCAGGGAGCCATTCTGTCAGGCACCAGGTGATATCTCTGAGTCCTCCAGCATGACATGGTGGTGGTCTCTCTCAGCGTGAAAAATAGGTGTCCCGTCAGGAGCCACTTTCCTCTGCCGTTTGGAACTTGCTGTCGCGATTCCAGATCCTGGGCCTGGCTGTGTATGCTTGTGCAGAGAAATGCCAGCGCTTTTTATCATACCCTCCATTTAAAAAAAAAAATTGTTCTGTATTTGATGGGCTGCGTTGGGTCTTTTTTTGCTGTGCGCGGGCTTTCTTTCCGTTGCGGTGAGTGGGGGCTCCCCTTCGTTGTGGTGCGCAGGCTCCTCATTGCCAGTGGCTTCTCTTGGTGCGGAGCACGGGCTCCAGGCACGGGGGCTTCAGGAGTTGCGGCACATGGGCTCAGTCGTTGTGGCTCACGGGCTTCGTTGCTCTGCGGCATGTGGGACCTTCCTGGAGCAGGGATCGAACCCGTGTCCCCTGCAGTGGCGGGCGGATTCTTAAGCAGTGCGCCAGCTAGGCAGCCCCAGTTGTTTCTTGTATTTCAGGGAAAGGTTTCCTTTGGCTTTTGGTTTTGTCCCCGCCCCCACCCCCCAAGAAAGGTACTGTTGGTTGCTTTGTTGACAGTGGAAAACTGTGTTGCGGTTGCTGTTGGAGTGGTGGGGGTCGTCGTCCTTGTTGCTTTGTTTCCTTTGTGGGCGTTGTTTTCTGTTGGTTTTTTCTGGCTTTGTTTCCTTGTGGATGAAAATGCCTGGTCTTGGTCTGCTCTGTTCAGGCCTCCTGCCCACTTTCCCCATCGGGTTGCTTGTTCTGGGGGGCTGCGTTGCATGAGGCCTTGCTCTGTTTTGGACAGGAACCTCTTATGGGACATGCTTGAGGTTTTCAGATGCGTGTGTGTGTGTACGTGTACACGTGTGTGTGTCTGTACGTGTACACGTGTGCATACACGTACATATGTGTGTGCCTTTACGTACTCCTTGAAGGGCCACAGCAGTCCCAGAGCTTGACTTTGACTTTTTGGTAGTTTGGCTTGGTTTGATTTTGGTGGGACGATAGGTCACTGTGAACCTTTGCTGTAAATCTCTCTCTCACACGCAAGTGCGCGCGCACGCACGCACGCACACTCACCACGTTGCATTGTGTAGATGTCCTGGAACGCGGTTTCTTTAGTGGATGGCTGTTGACACGCTGCTCCCCGCCCCCCCGCCCCCGCCCCTGCCCCCGCCCGCCGGTGACTGTGGTCAGTCCGTTTTGAAATCCACGTTCTGACCTCAAGGGCGTGTTCCCCACCCACACACCCATGTGTTCTCTTTGGACTTTGTCGCGGTCTGTGCGGAAATAGATGTTTGTTTCCATTTGTGTGGGGCCAGAGTGTATGTTTACTTTCGTTTCTAGCTTCCGGGCTCTGCGTGTCAGCTTTCCAAAGCCCTTCTCCGTGCCAGAAGGGATGAATTCCTGCGTCGTTCTTGGAGCGCTTGCCTGGTTTCGTTTCGCTGGTCCCCGCCTTCCCTCCCTCCCTCCCTCCCTCCCTCTCACCCTCCGGGGAGCTGGGGATCTCGCTTGTGGCACTGTGGGCGTCTCCGTGGAATTCCCCGCGTGCCCCCCCATGGCCTGGAATCGCGTCCCCTTCCAGGCAGCCTCCCGGCGGCATCTTGCCAGCTACCCCCGCCCCCGTGTGCTGCCGGGGATCGGGACGCGCCGTGTCGTGTCGTGTCGTGTCGGGCAGGGAGCTAGCTCCGAGGCGGACCCCTCGGGGCCGCGCGGGACGCCCGCCCCGCTCCGGGAGGAGCTCGGGCGTTTGGGCGGCCCGGCGCTCCGGCGTCCTCGGTGGCCGGCCGGCGACCGGGATCCGGCCCGGGGACGTTCGAGCCGGTTGTCGGGCGCCTCCTGGCGGCCGCTTTTATATTGTCCCTTCCCTCCGGAGCTCCTGCGACCTTGTCGAGGGCTGTGACTCAGCCGCCAGGCCCGAAGCAGAGTTCCGGGAGGCGAGCCACGCTGGTGCTGGCAGCCCCGGTGGCGTCGAGGTGTAGGCACCTCCTGCTGTCGCCTGAGATTGGGCCTGCAGATCTATGGGGCTGTGACTGCCGCCGCGCTCCCGAGCCGGGGCGGAGGGGCCACCTGGCCGGGTCGACCAGCATGCGCCCGTGCCCCTCCGGCTGCGGGAACCCATGTCGGGTCGTGCCGCCGCGGTGGGAGAGGAGAGGGTCTGCCGTGCCCGGAGCGCCTGGGACTTGGTGGCCCGGCCTTCTCCTGGGCCGCCCTTGGGAGCGTTCGTTCCCCGACCCCCCCCACCTCCCTTCCCGGTGCCCCCGCGTCCCGCTCCGGAGGTGGGGACCGGCTCGGGCCGAGCGTTGAGGCCGGTGGAGGCAGCCACGGGCTCGGTGGTGGACGCGCGTGCGTCCCAGTCGTCAGATTCTTTCGGACCGATGGTTTTCCGAGCCAGACTCCAGAGGTGAGGACCGGCCTGGGCCGCCAGCAGTGACCCGGAGAGGCTGGCCCTGGCCTGGGTGCGTTGCCCCGTGGGCTCCGGGCGTCTCCCTGGAGAAATGGGTTCAAGTCCCGATGGGTCCGGAGACGTGGACGGACCGGCCCCTGCTCGCGCAGGTGGCCGGCGAGGGTGCACCCGGCCTGTCAGCGTGCCCGCGTGGGTCCCGGTCGTCGGACGCGACTTTGTCTCCCCCCTCCGCCCTCCACCCCGAGTCCGGGCCGGGAGGTGGGGACTGGCGCGAGCCCTACTGGGTGGCCCGGGGAGGGGCTCCCGGGCCCGGGCGTGGTCCCTCATGGGGCCCGCTCATCGGAGGCGGCTTGGAGGGGTGCTGAGTTTCTTTCTTGGAACCAAGTCCTGGCCCGGAGACTCGGATGGACCGGTCCCTGCCCGCGTGGGGGGACCGGGGAGGGCGTCCCCAGCCCGCTCCCTCTCCCCCGTGTCCCCGGCCCACTCTGCCACCCCTCCATCCCCGGGTCGACCAGGTGGCCTCGGGCGCTCCGGGGCAAGTGTGGATGGGGAAGTGTTGGGGGCAGGTGGCCGGACCGAGGTTCCGGGGGCCCCCGTGAACCTCGTGGGTGGGCCCCGCTGTCGGGCGCGATGATTTTTTTCGCCGGAAATGGGGCCTTTTTGCCACCAGATAGGTGCTGACACGGTGTTCTTCTGCGTCTGTCGCCGATAGACGCTGGGGCTCCGGACGCGGGCAGGACTCCGGGCTGGGGGTGGCTGTCTGATACCCGGCTCGGTCCTTGCCACTTGAGCTGCCCGCTTGGGCCTGCGTGCCGGCTCTTGCATGCGCGTCCGGCTGCTCCTACCCGCGGTGCCACCTCCGGCCGCTGGCTGAGCCCGAGGGCGGCGGGGCCAGGTGGCGTTGGGTGCTCGACCCTGTGCGCTGCCCCCGCTGCAGGCACCCGGTGGTGAGTGGCCGGCACGACCCCACCCCACAGGCTCTGTGCCCCGTGTCAGGCGTTCTCGTCCTGGGGTGGTTGGCTGCTCTTGCCCGAGAGGAAGGGGCGCCGGTGAGGCGGAAGCGGGCCTCAGTGTGACGGGTCCTCGCCGTGCCTCCCCTGCGGGCCTCTCCCGCTGTGGCTTTAGGCTGGGTGGGTCAACCGATTGATGTGGTGGTGCCACGCTCCGCCGGGCTGGGCCTAAGCCATGCCAGACGAGGGACGGACGTTCCTGGGGGACGGGACCGCTCTTCTCGTTCTGTCCGCGGGCTCCTCGCCTCTCTTCCGCCCCGCCTGCCGGGGTGTGCGGAAGGCAGGGGTGCGGCCTCCGGCCCTGAACCCGCGGTCTCCCGCCCCCGCCTCCCAGCGTGGGCGCGGGGACCGGGGTCCTCGGATGCAGCAGACGCTCTCGCTTTGCCTCCTTGGCGTACGCCTCGCGAGCGGCCCTCCCCGCGGCGGGGAGGGCCGCCCCGCCGCCACGCTGCGCGCCCCCGTTGGTGTGCGAGCGTGCCTCGCCTGGCCCTCCGTGGTGCTCCTGGAGCGCTCCAGGTCGTCCCTCAGGTGCCCGAGGCCGAGCGGTGGTGTTGTTCCCCTTTCCCAGCGTGTCCCTCGGGTCTCTGCCACCGTGGCATGTGCCGTGAGCGGCTCTCTCTTGGGGGGGGTCGAGACGGTAAGGGAGGTGCGTCCGCCTGTTCCCCCCCCGGCGGTGGGGTCAGGGGCCGCCTCGTTGTGCTGGTCCTCAGCGGCGTGCCGCGGGGGGCTGAGCTTGGCTGAGCGCACGCCCCGTGTGGCCCCCGCTACGTGGGGGGCTGCGCGCGGGCGTGGGAGCGATCGTGGGGGCCGGGGCCTGTGAGAGAGGGGGCTGTGTCACGCATCTTGGGCGTGCTCCCCCTCGAGGGCCCGAGGGGCGAGCCCGAGGGCAGCAAGCCTACCGAGGTCGTGCCCCGGCCCTGGCCGCGAACGCTCCCGTGGGCCGTGTGCTTACCCATACCGCAGACTCCCTCCCCTCCAGCCGACTGGAGGGGGCTGCAGGCAGCTCACGGAAGCGCCTCTGTGGGCCCGAAGGGGAGGTGTTGAGTGGGGCATGACACGCCCATTCTGTCCATTCAACAGAGGGTCAGGGCTACAGCAGACCCCAGCGAGGGACAGCAGACCCCAGAGAGGGGCAGCAGCCCGGCCGGCCACTGGGTCTCCATGTCTCAGGCTTCCCGGGGAACCTCCCCCCCTTCTCCCCGCCTCCCCCCACATTCCGCCACCCACCTTGGTGCATTTAGAATGGCTCCAATTGTAAATAGATGCTGGTGGGAAGATTTCTACAGGTTACCTGCAATGGCTGACCTGTCATGCTTGTAACCCTGGGAGAGAACAATTCTCTTTGTCCCCAGAGGCGTCAGACCTCCTCTCTCAGGAACCCCTGAACCCCGGCCACTGGACTTCACTCCACTGCCACGTAGTATGGGTCCTCCAAACGTTCCTGTGACGGTGAGTATGGTTTCCATGTGGGTTGAAGCCTCCCCTTGCTGCAAGCCTTCTGTCCTCACCATGGCATAGAGACGGTTAAAAAAAAATTGTGTTTGCCACTTTGGGTATACCTTCCACAGCCTGCAGTGACCAAGGCACCCACTTCGCTGGGCAAGTCCTATGAGCCTTCACAAAAGCTCTTGCAAACTTCTTGGGACCATCACTTTTCCAGTCACACTCAATCATCAGGCAAGATTGACACGGCCGATGGGAAAACTGGACTCCGAGAAGAAAGAGTGACCTACGTGGGGCTGAATGAACTGAGGGCTAGGATGATAGTGTGTGTATGACTACTTGTCTACAATAGGACTGATTGGGGAAGCCGGGGTGGGGGGCAGGGTGCGGATACCTTAGGAGCTTGGGATGAACATATACACATTCCTATACATAAAGTGGATAATCAACAAGCTCTTACGACTTGGCACAGGAAACTATACTCAATACTTTGTAATAACCTATAAGAGAAAAAAAATCTGAAACAGAATCTATCTATATCTATCTATCTATCTATCTATCTATCATCTATCTATCTACCTATCTTTCTATCTAAATCACTGTGCTGTACACCTGAAACTGCACGACATTATAAATGCTTCAATTATTTCAAACAGAAAAGAATCTCCTAACCTGAGTGAGAGAGAGAGAGAGAGAGAACAGGACGGATTGTGAAATCTTTTCTTTGCCAGCTACAAGGGAAAATGAAAACAAACAAAACCCAATTTATTTTAAAAGTTGGACATCCATTTGGTGACTTGTACCCTTGTCAGCAAAATGGAATCACTTCTCTTTTTCTCCCTACCTGCTCCGTCCAGAATTCAGAAACTCTCCGTGAGGCTCCTTATTTCTTTGGCAAGAGAGTCACTTGCATGCATTCCTTAGAGGCCCACGTTACGTTTCCATAAAACGGGAATACACACTTGTGGATATGAGATTCTGGTGCTATTCATTTTCCTTAGGGTGCTGCTTTTCACCTGAAAACCGGACTGGATCCTGAAGTCTTTCAAGTTGCCCCCAATATCGGGCTACAACTCTCTCCATGAATGTTTCCCACTTTCGCCCAGCCCACCCTTTTGACTTGGCATCACTGACAACGAAAACGGCCCTTTGCCTGAAGCCCTACAGACCGAAGCTGGAGGACTTGGTGAAAACTTTAGAGACATGGCCACCACAGCTCCTATGGAAACCATCCTGGTGCCTGTTTCTGTGAGAGCCACTCTGAAAGTCGAACCAAACACCCATCATCACAGCCATTTCAAACTGCTAAAGTTGCTTCCACCCTAACATCTACAAATCTTCTTCACTGACACCGCCCCCCACACGCTCCCCCCCCTCCACTGGTTTATAATCGGCCCCTGGCGACTTGGGAAGGAGCGAGCGGTGGAGAAGCAGGCGGGGGCGGGGTGGGGCGGGACCAACAGACAGTAGCCGCTGCCTGCCTGCCTGCCTGCCTGCCGGGCTGAGACCTGAGGGCTGCGGGCCACGCTGGTTTCTGCAACTCAATCCCTTCCAGGAAGCACCTGTGATGACTACTTGGCAGGGAATGGTCAAAGCTGAACTCTCTTGGCCTATTTCTGAAAAAGGCCTGAGTCTCAGCTACGACAGATTTTCTGGATTTCTTGGCCCATGCACGGACCCGCACCCTCCCATCCTGTCAGATCCTTTGTACCCACACCTCCCCTGGGAGAGTTCTTTGGCCTCGTCTGGAACATGAACAAGCAAAACCAAACACAGTGTGACATAATGTATTGGTCTTTATTGAAAAGAAACATGCTCCTCTCGCACACCTGAGGGCAGGAAGCAAAGGCAAGTTCTCAGCAGGATGGGGGACAGGGAACCCGAACCGAGGCTGGTCAGCAGTGGCCCCCTGCCCCCCACCGCCCCGCCCCCGATCCCCGTCTCTCCCAGGCCCACGAGGGGCCTCCCTTCCCCGCCTCTCTCTGTGCCCCTCGTCTCCAGCTCCCCCAGCCCAGCTTCTGCACCCCACCCCCCCATCCCCGGCCCCGGGAAGGGGAGGCATGTCTGTCCCAGCTCCAGTTCTGATATTTCACTTGTGAAACTTCCCTAGGCCCAGGTGCCAGCTTGCCGTCCTGCTGCTTCATGTCCGTCTCTATCAGCCATGCCCAAAGGGCACGTGAAATTATGGACAGCAAATAGCACACCTAGAGGGTGTGTGTGGGGGGGTGGGGTGTGGTGTCCCTTCTCCAGGAAGCAGTGAGGGAACAAAAGGAGGCCTGGGGGAAGGAGTCCTGGGTGCCTATCATCGCGTCCCCGCCCCCCCACCGCCCCGCAGCGCACCATTCGTTTCCATCTCCGCATCTGAAGGACACGTAGTCCTCGTTGAAGCAACTTGATGAGGATTCCCCTCCTAACGACGTGACAGAACCTATGAAGAACTGCACTCCTTGAATCCATAAATGCTAACAGGATCCAAGGAGTTTTCCATCAATGGCCGAAAAAGAAATGGTCCTGAACATAATAACTGCCAAGTATTCCTCTAGACGGAGGCATCATTCACTTTTTCTTTTTTTAACTTATTTTCTTTTTATGTTTTACAATAAACTATATATTTAGAGTGTACAATTTGGTACCCCAATCTTCCAATTCATTCCCCCCCAACCCTCCCCACTTTCCCCACTTGGTGTCCATATGTTTGTGCTCTACATCTGTGTCTCTATTTCTGCCTTGCACACCAGTTGATGTGTACCATTTTTCTGCAGTCCACATATATGTGTGAATATACAATATTTGTTTTTCTCTTTCTGACTCACTATCTTTCACTTGTTAACAACAGTAACGACGATGACGCCGACGACAAGGACAAGGATAAGGACCGGAAAAACAACAACAGAGAGAGCACTGGGCGAGTTTTCCACTTCTTAAAGGAAGGAGGCCGTGTTCCCAGGCAGGTTGGCTCAGCTGCACAGTTTCCTCCGGTGACTATTCCTGGGGGCACCGTCGAGGTGATGCACAAAACACACAGGAGGAGGCCTTCTTGAATGTCCTGCCCAGGAAATGGGGACATGATTCCAGCAGTGGCAATGGCTGCCCTTCTCTTTAGGGTGACACACGGGCCTGATGGCACTGGGCAAACCCTCCCCTCCCTCCCTCCCTCCCTCCCACCTTCCTTCCTTCCTTCCTTTCTTCCTTCTTGAGGCTCTTGGCCTCCCCACTTTAAGGAAGAGCCCAGGGCCCAGCAGAAAAGACCTTCTGCTGATCCTTGCCAGGGGGCTCTCATTTTACACACTTGAATAGGATCAGTAGACACCGTCATCCCATGAGAAGCAGACAATATCATCTAAAAGCCTACTTTCCTGGTGTCTCAGCGTGCAGGGCTCCTCCTTCTCAGGGATCTTGCGCTCTGTAGGGATAATTCACATGCTGGGGGAGTAGGTTCCCAATAGCATCTTATGAAATGGATTACAGGATGTCTTCCTTTGAAAAAGATAAAGATTATTTGGGAAAGTTATTCATATGAAGCACATGGATGATATCCTCTCTGATCTATATATTAGAGTTGACCGTTGAACAACCAACATGGGGGATTAGGGGGGCCGACCCCACACACACCATTGAGAACCCATGCATAACTTCACAGTCCAAGCTCTGTATCGGGGCTTGCACCTCTGAGTACTCAGCAACCAGAGATCCTGCAGTGCCATAGTGCACAGCTATGGAAAACATCCCCTTATGAGTCACACACACACACACACACGTGCGCGCGTCCTCGAGCGCAGACATCTCAACTTTGTTACACAAGAGTTAGTGGTGTTCGAATAATCTTAGAAGTGACGACTGCTGTCTGATGAAATCAATGGATCGATCAATCAATCTATGACACTACACTTTGTATTTCCTAGTCTCAAAATGATTTGGAATTTGGCTCCTTAGAAGTTTAGCTTGGTCCTTCAAGGACAGTGTCAGTCAGAGAGAAAATAACATTTCTTCAAATCATGGAAGTGAAATAGTCCTGGACGCTTATGTGAAACATTAACAGAATTTTTCTTCTTTATTTTATAAGATAACTGGAATTAGGAAGAAAATCTCCTCGTGAAAAACCAGGTGCTACCTTTCCTTGACTGATGATCGAAGAGGAGAAAGCATTTTCTGGGCCCATGCAACTTGAGAGAAGTTCTAACTTTTCTGGAAAAGAAAGATTCCCACCCTCCCCTTGCTCGGCCATGCTAGAAACCTTCCCCTGCCCCAAACTCTGACGTGTCCCCTTGTTTGGCCTCACTGTGTGTCGTCCGTGGGTGCGGGAACACACTTGCATTCCGTAACAGGAGAGCCTATGGAGAAAAGATCTCTGGCCACTTTCATGGGATCTGCATTGCTGGCTAGGTAAACCTAAGACATCAAAAGAAGTGCCTTGGAACACATGCTCCTTCCACACTGGTCACCTCATAGGATTCCTAAATGACTCTGGTTCAGCACTCACTCGACTTGGCTGTGTTTCTGTGCTTCCTGACCTAAAGGATCTATCTGGATATGCCACCCGATAGAAGCTGAAATAAATTCACTTTGGATGTGTGTGAATGCCGTTCATACAGAGAGTGGGGACTGCAGGGAGCTCTTGTGGATAAAGAAAAATGGGGGAACACATGTAGGCGACAGCACATAAAGTATAGAAAGATACACGAAGGTTTCCTTCGTTCGCGGGTTGGGAAGGGGGAACGACAGAACATTCCCTGCTTCTACTCCACGCACGCATGCATGCAGGCAGGCAGGCAGGCAGGCAGGCAGGCAGGCAGGCACCGGAGTGGGGTGGGGTGGGGGGAGCTGGCTCCTTACCCCACCCACCAGGGACGCATGCGCGTTTAAAGAGACCAGGAGCAACGTGGTGGCGGTGGCGATGAGGAAGGAGGACCATGTTCAAGGTGTGGATTTGCGGTGAGGGCTACGTGAGGTGACTAAGAACTCAGTGCAGTGAGCGGCCCATACAAGGACAGAAGCGATGGTCCCCTAATGCTTGCAGGGCCTGGCCAGGAGCATGAACGTGTGCCCATGTTCCGAGGTTGGCATCATGACACTAGTTCATCCCTGTGAAATAGGATGTGTTTTCTGTATTCTCCTGTCTTGACAAACACACGTCTTTACCTGTGTCTCCGTACAACGACGGTCTCTGCGTGACAGTCGGCAGAACATCCCCAGGGACAATTATCACAGAGACCTGAGGTTCTGCTTGGCTGGCAATGCTTGTGTGAATGCTGCAGTGAGATACAGACAGACAGACAGACAGACAGACAGACACACACACACACACACACACAAACACACACCCCTACCTATAATTATGTGTATTTAATACGATATCTTTATTGATTTTCTGTCTCAGATGACTAATGATGCTGTCAGCCTCATGATTTTCACACAGGGTTTCTGTGTGTGTCCTACTGTCGGGACAACATAGCCGGTCTGTGTCATGGAAACAGAGACACCGTGGGAGTCACAGGAATGAAGACCTCGTTCTAGGAACTGGACCTTCCAGAGGCCTGGGAGCAGCTGGGCAGGGCAGGGCTGGGCTGGGCTGCGGAGGAGGGGAGGGGAGGGGAGGGGAGGGAAGGCTGTGGCTCTCAGTCCTCTGAGTGCCCGGTGGCAGTGGCGGAGGTGGCAGTGCCGATGGAGCTGTCAGCGCCCGCAGGGAAAGGTAGCCACCGATGTGCGGGGCCACAGGGGAGACATGGAGAGACTCGGGGGAAGGCACAGCTGTCCCTCGGTGGATCTGCGGCCAGGCAGCCAGGAGTGGCCTGGGTCACTGTCGTCCAGGGGGCACCAGCTGGGAACACTAGCCAGACGCAGTGCGGCGGGTGTGTGTGTGTGTGTGTGTGTGGGGATGGACAGCCTTCCACCCTGCACCTCTGTGCCCACCTGTCACCATGTGGGATGGCGACAGCCTGCAGAGAGCCTTGGCTGTGGCTTCACTTCCAATGCCTACATCCCATCCAGCGTTCTCTTTGCACCAGCCCTACCCTGGGGTCGCACGGGGAGGGGGAGACTCAGAAAGGCGGTTCCCAGGCTGCCCCCGCATGGAAGTCACATGAGCCTCCAGACATGGCCGTGCCACGTCAAACACGCGTCTTGAGGTAGGTCAGACTTTCCATTGTTTTACGGTTTGTTTCCTTGGGAGAAGTTGTGTCTCTTAGGCCAGGAGCAACTGGAATTGTCGGTCAAAGTCCTCAGGCAGCCCTTTGACTTGGAGGCCGAGCACAAGTTTGACACGGTATGTTTCCGGTGACATGGAATTGCAGATGGCCCACGAAGCATGCTCTCGCCAATACTGCCAAGCCTGTGGTCTCACAGGGGACGGTCTCCTCGACCGAGATGTCACCATCTCGGGAATCCGCACCTGGAGCGACACGGTGACCTCAGGACGAGCACCCTGTCTGTGCGCCCCATCCGGATGCGCGTGGACGGGAATGGAGCAGCTCTGGGAACGGTGGACGATGCCGGCTCTTGTTCTTCTGCTCTGCTGCCTGCCGTGCACGGCTGTGGAGAGGGACGAGCCGCTGTGGAGAGGGATGAGCCGAGTCCAGTGTCTCTGAACCCACCCCAAGCAAAGAGGAGCAGGAAAGTGGGTGTGGGCCCTCCCTCGTGTGTGGCCAGGATCCTGTGCGGAGGGAGAGTCCCTGGCCCTCCCGCTGAGAGGAAGGTGCGAGAGGTGGATCGGCGGCGTCTTTCCTCGGGGCCCCAGAGCTTCTGCGGCTCCGATCTCCCCTCTTCACAGTTCTAGTTGGCGCCCGCCCCAGCACAACCTACCTGAGAGCTTCCCTGGTATCCGGAAGCGATGGCTTTGTGTTTTGAGGACGGAAGGGGAGAAAGAGCTGAGCAAAGCTTTTCCCTGGAACCTGAGTGTCTATGGGTGTGTCTGGCCCATCACCAGCGAGCGTGCTGAGTGCCACTTCCTGAGGGCAGGTGCTCTTTAAGGAAAGTATGGCTTCGTATCTTTGTTACACGCAGGCCCTTCTAGAATGTGGAGCGAGTTTCTCAAGAATCCCAGCAGAATCCCAGGTGCTGTGGAGGCTAGGGCCTCAAAGGTCCGGCTCCATCCCCTCTCTCCATCCTGGCCTGGCCTGGCCTGGCTGGGCCCCTAAGGACCCTGCTGGCCTCTAGAGTGGCCCCTGCTTCTCGGTTGGTTTCCATGCTGCTGCTCACAGAGCCATCTTCTCCAAAGGCAGCCGATCGCCGTATTCCTTCCGTGGAGCTCTGGCACGGCTCTCCTTGGCTTGGATGATAGCATGAGAGGACTGGCAAGCTGGGTCCTTCCTCCAGGGCTGACCTTTTACAAACTCCGCCTTGAAGAGGAGTAAAGTCAGCATGTCATTCTCACGTGTAAGATGGGACCCGAAGGGCCTGTTCCTAGCTCTACCACTTGGGAAAGTGGGGGACTCTTCCGTCAAGGAAACGGAGAGCTCATACTTGATGGTGCGGTTGTCAGAAGCCTTTTTCTAAGCCTCCCCTGGCCCCACTGTGTCAGAAAGACGTGTCCCTCCACCTGCCGGGGACTTGATGAAGGAGAGTCACTCTGGTAGAAGTACCCGAAGCTCGATGACTTCACTGCCGTCTCCCTTTCTCTGGCACGGGCCCGCCCCTGGAGGAGCCCTGTCTTCGCCTAGCCGTGACGGCACCGCTCAGGGGAGCTGGAGACAGGACCCCAATGAGGGCAGGTGGATGGGAGCCTGTTCAAAATGACCTACACACCCAATCTGCCGTAGACATGGTCCACAGATCGTGGACGTGCCTGTGCCCCCGAAGACATCCGTGTGGCCCCGGGCATCCGGCAGCCATCTTCTCCATGTTCGCCTGACCTGTGCTCTCGCTCTTTTCTCCAGAGCACTCGCCTGATGATTCGTGGGGGAATGAAACCCCAGCTGGCAGGAGCCAAATGATCTTCCCAACACAAGGGAAAAGAAGAGGTGGGGTCCCGCATCCCTCCAATGTGTCTGTGCCTAAGAATGAGTTTCTAAGAAATCTCATCCTCCTTTAGCTCCCTTAACTCTCCCCCGCCCCCCCCACCCCCACCCCCGGCGCCCGCCAGCCCGGGCCATAGTATAGTTACTTTCCCAGATTTCCTCCCTCTCCTCAGCAGAGCCGAAGAGATTGTAGGTGTTGCCACTTCTCTGAGTCTTTCTTTGCTTTCTTAGGAGGGCTGCCCCATGTCACGTAAAACTTGGAAGACATACACGCGTGAGCATCTCTCCTTGTGATTCTAACCCAGGGAAGAGCATTTAAAAATCGAAAGGAGGCAAACTAGGGTTCAGGCACCCAGAGTTGAGCCGGGTGGCCACTGGGAAGAGAGTTCCAGACGCCTTCCTGTTTGGGGGAGGGGGAAATCTCCCCCTCTGCCCCCCTTGAGTCCTCGTGGCTGGACTCATCCTAACATGGACTCAAGGCAGGCGGATAGAGGAAGCGGGAGCGGGAACACGTGTTCGTTTGTTGTTGTTGTTGTTGTTGTTGTTGTTGTTGTTGTTTTACCTTCTAGCCCTGAGAAGTGGCTGAGGCGGGCAGCTTTTCGACTGTGTAGACCAAGGGACAGTACATGTGTGAGACAGGGATCAGACCGAGAGACTTAGCTTTCGGGTGTGCCCTGAGGGAAGGAAGAATCTAAACAGAGTTTGGGCTTGGGGGGGTCCCTGAAAGAAGTCACAGTGTTTGTCTCCCTAGGCTTCTCGGCCCCAATGAATTCCCTACTTTGGGGATCGGAGCGTCCTCCTAACTCCAGGTGCGGATGCAGGGAGTGCGCCTTTCACCCGAGAGAGAGATGGATGTCTCGCTTTCAGGGAGACACAAAGGAGAGCCCGAGGGTCCCTCTTGTGTTGGCCGCCTGCTTGAGGTCACCGTCACGCCAAATGATCACTGTGCCACGGAGGTGCATTTTGGCGTGGCCTATCCTGGGCTCCACAGCCACCTCCCTGAGAACGGGTATGGTCAGAACCGTAGGAAGCTCAAGGGCGCCGCCAGCCGCTTTCAAAAACGTATCTGTCAGCACCTGCTGGCTGCAACCGCGAGGTTTCCAAGTGCCCTCCGCATATTCTCCCCCTCCCCCACAACAACCTCATCACTTCCAATCCTGGCGAACAATGTATGGAACCTTTGCTGGGGTTTTCGTTTGTTTCTCTTTTGTGGGGTTTCTCTCTCTCTCTCTCTCTCTCTCTCTCTCTCTCTCTCTGTCACACGCGCTCTGATGTTCGGGGCCTAATGGGAGAAATGAAATCAAGCGAGGGGTTTTGCCCTCAGGTTGCCTTGGTCTCGGGTTGACTTGTGTGCGCTGAGAAAGACGGCCTTTACTGAAGGCCCTGCACAGACTTTTTGACACCCCCGATCCATGGAATCCTGAAGCTGTGGAACCTAGAAATCTTTCAGTCTCCTTTTGATTTGGAAATCTTCTCCTTGACAGAAAGAAGCCCATTTAAAAGAGAAAAAGAAAAAGTGGAACTGCATGAGCAGATCGGTTTTTAGATCTCAGCCGGGCGGCTGCCCGGTTCTCTGGGGAGAACTGTCTTCATCTTGCAAATCTGTACACACAGCCCACAGTGGCCTGGGATGGAGGCCAGTGGACTGGATTGGGCAGAACCTGAGACCAGAGGAAAGAGAAAAAAAATAAGAAAAATGGTGGTGGTGGTTGGGGGGAGGGGGAAGAGGTCTGCTTTGAAAAATAGGAACTGCTGGCAGGGCTCCCTCACCCCCACCCCCCCCACCCCAAAGTAGGACTGTGTATCCAGGCGTAGAAATGATACTGTGCCAAGAAGGCAAGCGCTGTTGAGACTGCTGTTCCTATGATGTTACAAACCGAAAGCGATGCTTTCTGGTCGAGGCTCTCCATGACAATCTACTAAGCAAATCATACGTTGGCTGTTTTGGACGTTCTCTGCAGTTTTCATTGGGAGTGAGGAAGAGCCGTTTGTACATGTTTTGATACAATGTTTTGAATGCTGTGGGACCATGGTATGTTTCCGCCGTGGATGAACAAGGTTGCCTTTTCCAGCTTCCGCTTGCATGGTCATTTCCTGGTCCTGACGACCCCCCCCCCCCGGCCCCAAGTGAGGGAGGCCTGTGTGTCTTTGTGTCCATTTAGAAGGGTTGGTGCTTGATGCCAGCATGATATCCAAATCTTGATTTTGGACTTACCAAACTACTGTTGGGAGTTTGTTTCTTGTCTTAATCTCCCTTAACTCTTGCAGTCACCTGAGTGTCCAGTCTTGATCTCGCGTCTCTCTCTGCCTCTGTCTCTGTCTCTCTCGCTCTTTCCTTTTGTTGATTTCTTCAAGGCAAGCCATCTTTTTCCTCCTCCTCCTCCTCCTCCTCCTCCTCCTCCTCCTCCCCCTCCTCCTCCCCCACCACCCTCCTCTTCCTCTTCCTCCTTTCTCTGCCCCCCTCCCCCCTCCCTCCCTCCTCCCCCCGCCCTTTTAAAATTGAAGTCTAACAGACTGACAAGAGTATATTGGTTTTCAGGTGTATACCCTAGCGAGTGGCTATGTTTACACATGACCCAGGGATCTCCGTGATAAGTCTCGTTACTATCTGTCACCATTCGATGTCATGACAGTAGGATGGACTCTATTCCGCCTGCTGTACATGACATCCTGCGAGTGCGTTGTTTATTTCATAACTAGAAGTGGGCACCGCTTCCTCTCCCTCACCTATTGCACTCGTCTCCCTCTTCCCCCCTCCCTCCCTCCTCTGGCCACCCCCCATTTGTTCCTTTTAGGTGTCGATGAACCTGTTTGCGGTTCCTTCTTTGTGTTCATGTGTGTGTATTGCTGTGTACGTTCTTCACAGACATGATAGTCTCGCGACCTGAGGTATCTTGTGTAGTGCAATGCCCTCTGGGTCTCTCCATGTTTCCGCGGATGGCAAGACCTCATTCCCTGGTAGGGTTGAGTCATAAACGTGCGTGCGCCTGTGTGTGACTAGGTAGAGACGTATGCACACAGAGAGTGCTATCGGTATGTCCCTAACTATGGCTACATAGGGATAGGTGTGGATACACATACACGTGTGTGTATGTGTCACCCTCACCCCCTCGGTGGGCACGTAGTGGAGTTGCTGGGTCACGTGGTAGTTGTTGGTGCAGTGCTTTCAGGGACTTCTGTGCTGTTTTCCGTAGTGTCATCTGTTGTCGGGGAGCCATTCTGTCAGGCACCAGGTGATATCTCTGAGTCCTCCAGCATGACATGGTGGTGGTCTCTCTCAGCGTGAAAAATAGGTGTCCCGTCAGGAGCCACTTTCCTCTGCCGTTTGGAACTTGCTGTCGTGATTCCAGATCCTGGGCCTGGCCGTGTATGCTTGTGCAGAGAAATGCCAGCGCTTTTTATCATACCCTCCATTTAAAAAAAAAAATTGTTCTGTATTTGATGGGCTGCGTTGGGTCTTTTTTTGCTGTGCGTGGGCTTTCTTTCCGTTGCGGTGAGTGGGGGCTCCCCTTCGTTGTGGTGCGCAGGCTCCTCATTGCCAGTGGCTTCTCTTGGTGCGGAGCACGGGCTCCAGGCACGGGGGCTTCAGGAGTTGCAGCACATGGGCTCAGTCGTTGTGGCTCACGGGCTTCATTGCTCTGCGGCATGTGGGACCTTCCTGGAGCAGGGATCGAACCCGTGTCCCCTGCAGTGGCGGGCGGATTCTTAAGCAGTGCGCCAGCTAGGCAGCCCCAGTTGTTTCTTGTATTTCAGGGAAAGGTTTCCTTTGGCTTTTGGTTTTGTCCCCGCCCCCACCCCCCAAGAAAGGTACTGTTGGTTGCTTTGTTGACAGTGGAAAACTGTGTTGCGGTTGCTGTTGGAGTGGTGGGGGTCGTCGTCCTTGTTGCTTTGTTTCCTTTGTGGGCATTGTTTTCTGTTGGTTTTTTCTGGCTTTGTTTCCTTGTGGATGAAAATGCCTGGTCTTGGTCTGCTCTGTTCAGGCCTCCTGCCCGCTTTCCCCATCGGGTTGCTTGTTCTGGGGGGCTGCGTTGCATGAGGCCTTGCTCTGTTTTGGACAGGAACCTCTTATGGGACATGCTTGAGGTTTTCAGATGCGTGTGTGTGTGTACGTGTACACGTGTGTGTGTCTGTACGTGTACACGTGTGCATACACGTACATATGTGTGTGCCTTTACGTACTCCTTGAAGGGCCACAGCAGTCCCAGAGCTTGACTTTGACTTTTTGGTAGTTTGGCTTGGTTTGATTTTGGTGGGACGACAGGTCACTGTGAACCTTTGCTGTAAATCTCTCTCTCACACGCACGCGCGTGTGCGCGCGCGCACGCACGCACGCACGCACACTCACCACGTTGCATTGTGTAGATGTCCTGGAACGCGGTTTCTTTAGTGGATGGCTGTTGACACGCTGCTCCCCGCCCCCCCGCCCCCGCCCCTGCCCCCGCCCGCCGGTGACTGTGGTCAGTCCGTTTTGAAATCCACGTTCTGACCTCAAGGGCGTGTTCCCCACCCACACACCCATGTGTTCTCTTTGGACTTTGTCGCGGTCTGTGCGGAAATAGATGTTTGTTTCCATTTGTGTGGGGCCAGAGTGTATGTTTACTTTCGTTTCTAGCTTCCGGGCTCTGCGTGTCAGCTTTCCAAAGCCCTTCTCCGTGCCAGAAGGGATGAATTCCTGCGTCGTTCTCGGAGCGCTTGCCTGGTTTCGTTTCGCTGGTCCCCGCCTTCCCTCCCTCCCTCCCTCCCTCCCTCTCACCCTCCGGGGAGCTGGGGATCTCGCTTGTGGCACTGTGGGCATCTCCGTGGAATTCCCCGCGCCCCCCCATGGCCTGGAATCGCGTCCCCTTCCAGGCAGCCTCCCGGCGGCATCTTGCCAGCTACCCCCGCCCCCGTGTGCTGCCGGGGATCGGGACGCGCCGTGGCGTGTCTTGTCGTGTCGGGCAGGGAGCTAGCTCCGAGGCGGACCCCTTGGGTCCGCGCGGGACGCCCGCCCCGCTCCGGGAGGAGCTCGGGCGTTTGGGCGGCC
The DNA here is from genome assembly GCF_030028045.1 of Hippopotamus amphibius kiboko. NCBI lineage: Eukaryota > Metazoa > Chordata > Mammalia > Artiodactyla > Hippopotamidae > Hippopotamus > Hippopotamus amphibius. Next base: position 29,270,550 of record NC_080200.1, on the reverse strand, counting down.
CGGCGCTCCGGCGTCCTCGGTGGCCGGCCGGCGACCGGGATCCGGCCCGGGGACGTTCGAGCCGGTTGTCGGGCGCCACCTGGCGGCCGCTTTTATATTGTCCCTTCCCTCCGGAGCTCCGGCGACCTTGTCGAGGGCTGTGACTCAGCCGCCGGGCCCGAAGCAGAGTTCCGGGAGGCGAGCCACGCTGGTGCTGGCAGCCCCGGTGGCGCCGAGGCGTAGGCACCTCCTGCTGTCGCCTGACATTGGGCCTGCAGATCTATGGGGCTGTGACTGCCGCCGCGCTCCCGAGCCGGGGCGGAGGGGCCGCCTGGCCGGGTCGATCAGCATGCGCCCGTGCCCCTCCGGCTGCGGGAACCCATGTTGGGTCGTGCCGCCGCGGTGGGAGAGGAGAGGGTCTGCCGCGCCCGGAGCGCCTGGGACTTGGTGGCCCGGCCTTCTCCTGGGCCGCCCTTGGGAGCGTTCGTTCCCCGACCCCCCCCACCTCCCTTCCCGGTGCCCCCGCGTCCCGCTCCGGAGGTGGGGACCGGCTCGGGCCGAGCGTTGAGGCCGGTGGAGGCCGCCATGGGCTCGGTGGTGGACGCGCGTGCGTCCCAGTCGTCAGATTCTTTCGGACCGATGGTTTTCCGAGCCGGACTCCAGAGGTGAGTACCGGCCTGGGCCGCCAGCAGTGACCCGGAGAGGCTGGCCCGGGCCTGGGTGCGTTGCCCCGTGGGCTCCGGGCGTCTCCCTGGAGAAATGGGTTCAAGTCCCGATGGGTCCGGAGACGTGGCCGGCGAGGGTGCACCCGGCCTGTCAGCGTGCCCGCGTGGGTCCCGGTCATCGGACGCGACTTTGTCTCCCCCCTCCGCCCTCCACCCCGAGTCCGGGCCGGGATTTGGGGACTGGCGCGAGCCCTACTGGGTGGCCTGGGGAGGGGCTCCTGGGCCCGGGCGTGGTCCCTCATGGGGCCTGCTCATCGGAGGCGGCTTGGAGGGGTGCTGAGTTTCTTTCTTGGAACCAAGTCCTGGCCCAGAGACTCGGATGGACCAGTCCCTGCCCGCGTGGGGGGACCGGGGAGGGCGTCCCCAGCCCGCTCCCTCTCCCCCGTGTCCCCGGCCCACTCTGCCACCCCTCCATCCCCGGGTCGACCAGGTGGCCTCGGGCGCTCCGGGGCAAGTGTGGATGGGGAAGTGTTGGGGGCAGGTGGCCGGACCGAGGTTCCGGGGGCCCCCGTGAACCTCGTGGGTGGGCCCCGCTGTCGGGCGCGATGATTTTTTTCGCCGGAAATGGGGCCTTTTTGCCACCAGATAGGTGCTGACACGGTGTTCTTCTGCGTCTGTCGCCGATAGACGCTGGGGCTCCGGACGCGGGCAGGACTCCGGGCTGGGGGCGGCTGTCTGATGACCGGCTCGGTCCTTGCCACTTGAGCTGCCTGCTTGGGCCTGCGTGCCGGCTCTTGCGTGCGCGTCCGGCTGCCCCGACCCGCGGTGCCGCCTCCGGCCGCTGGCTGAGCCCGAGGGCGGCGGGGCCAGGTGGCGTTGGGTGCTCGACCCTGTGCGCTGCCCCCGCTGCAGGCACCCGGTGGTGAGTGGCCGGCACGACCCCACCCCACAGGCTCTGTGCCCCGTGTCAGGCGTTCTCGTCCTGGGGTGGTTGGCTGCTCTTGCCCGAGAGGAAGGGGCGCCGGTGAGGCGGAAGCGGGCCTCAGTGTGACGGGTCCTCGCCGTGCCTCCCCTGCGGGCCTCTCCCGCCGTGGCTTTAGGCTGGGTGGGTCAACCGATTGATGTGGTGGTGCCACGCTCCGCCGGGCTGGGCCTAAGCCATGCCAGACGAGGGACGGACGTTCCTGGGGGACGGGACCGCTCTTCTCGTTCTGTCCGCGGGCTCCTCGCCTCTCTTCCGCCCCACCTGCCGGGGTGTGCGGAAGGCAGGGGTGCGGCCTCCGGCCCTGAACCCGCGGTCTCCCGCCCCCGCCTCCCAGCGTGGGCGCGGGGACTGGGGTCCTCGGACGCAGCAGACGCTCTTGCTTTGCCTCCTTGGCGTACGCCTCGCGAGCGGCCCTCCCCGCGGCGGGGAGGGCCGCCCCGCCGCCACGCTGCGCGCCCCCGTCGTTGTGCGAGCGTGCCTCGCCTGGCCCTCCGTGGTGCTCCTGGAGCGCTCCAGGTCGTCCCTCAGGTGCCCGAGGCCGAGCGGTGGTGTTGTTCCCCTTTCCCAGCGTGTCCCTCGGGTCTCTGCCACCGTGGCATGTGCCGTGAGCGGCTCTCTCTTGGGGGGGGTCGAGACGGTAAGGGAGGTGCGTCCGCCTGTTCCCCCCCGGCGGTGGGGTCAGGGGCCGCCTCGTTGTGCTGGTCCTCAGCGGCGTGCCGCGGGGGGCTGAGCTTGGCTGAGCGCACGCCCCGTGTGGCCCCCGCTACGTGGGGGGCTGCGCGCGGGCGTGGGAGCGATCGTGGGGGCCGGGGCCTGTGAGAGAGGGGGCTGTGTCACGCATCTTGGGCGTGCTCCCCCTCGAGGGCCCGAGGGGCGAGCCCGAGGGCAGCAAGCCTACCGAGGTCGTGCCCCGGCCCTGGCCGCGAACGCTCCCGTGGGCCGTGTGCTTACCCATACCGCAGACTCCCTCCCCTCCAGCCGACTGGAGGGGGGTGCAGGCAGCTCACGGAAGCGCCTCTGTGGGCCCGAAGGGGAGGTGATGAGTGGGGCATGACACGCCCATTCTGTCCATTCAACAGAGGGTCAGGGCTACAGCAGACCCCAGAGAGGGACAGCAGACCCCAGAGAGGGGCAGCAGCCCGGCCGGCCACTGGGTCTCCATGTCTCAGGCTTCCCGGGGAACCTCCCCCCCTTCTCCCCGCCTCCCCCCACATTCCGCCACCCACCTTGGTGCATTTAGAATGGCTCCAATTGTAAATAGATGCTGGTGGGAAGATTTCTACAGGTTACCTGCAATGGCTGACCTGTCATGCTTGTAACCCTGGGAGAGAACAATTCTCTTTGTCCCCAGAGGCGTCAGACCTCCTCTCTCAGGAACCCCTGAACCCCGGCCACTGGACTTCACTCCACTGCCACGTAGTATGGGTCCTCCAAACGTTCCTGTGACGGTGAGTATGGTTTCCATGTGGGTTGAAGCCTCCCCTTGCTGCAAGCCTTCTGTCCTCACCATGGCATAGAGACGGTTAAAAAAAAATTGTGTTTGCCACTTTGGGTATACCTTCCACAGCCTGCAGTGACCAAGGCACCCACTTCGCTGGGCAAGTCCTATGAGCCTTCACAAAAGCTCTTGCAAACTTCTTGGGACCATCACTTTTCCAGTCACACTCAATCATCAGGCAAGATTGACACGGCCGATGGGAAAACTGGACTCCGAGAAGAAAGAGTGACCTACGTGGGGCTGAATGAACTGAGGGCTAGGATGATAGTGTGTGTATGACTACTTGTCTACAATAGGACTGATTGGGGAAGCCGGGGTGGGGGGCAGGGTGCGGATACCTTAGGAGCTTGGGATGAACATATACACATTCCTATACATAAAGTGGATAATCAACAAGCTCTTACGACTTGGCACAGGAAACTATACTCAATACTTTGTAATAACCTATAAGAGAAAAAAAATCTGAAACAGAATCTATCTATATCTATCTATCTATCTATCTATCTATCTATCTATCTATCATCTATCTATCTACCTATCTTTCTATCTAAATCACTGTGCTGTACACCTGAAACTGCACGACATTATAAATGCTTCAATTATTTCAAACAGAAAAGAATCTCCTAACCTGAGTGAGAGAGAGAGAGAGAGAGAACAGGACGGATTGTGAAATCTTTTCTTTGCCAGCTACAAGGGAAAATGAAAACAAACAAAACCCAATTTATTTTAAAAGTTGGACATCCATTTGGTGACTTGTACCCTTGTCAGCAAAATGGAATCACTTCTCTTTTTCTCCCTACCTGCTCCGTCCAGAATTCAGAAACTCTCTGTGAGGCTCCTTATTTCTTTGGCAAGAGAGTCACTTGCATGCGTTCCTTAGAGGCCCACGTTACGTTTCCATAAAACGGGAATACACACTTGTGGATATGAGATTCTGGTGCTATTCATTTTCCTTAGGGTGCTGCTTTTCACCTGAAAACCGGACTGGATCCTGAAGTCTTTCAAGTTGCCCCCAATATCGGGCTACAACTCTCTCCATGAATGTTTCCCACTTTCGCCCAGCCCACCCTTTTGACTTGGCATCACTGACAACGAAAACGGCCCTTTGCCTGAAGCCCTACAGACCGAAGCTGGAGGACTTGGTGAAAACTTTAGAGACATGGCCACCACAGCTCCTATGGAAACCATCCTGGTGCCTGTTTCTGTGAGAGCCACTCTGAAAGTCGAACCAAACACCCATCATCACAGCCATTTCAAACTGCTAAAGTTGCTTCCACCCTAACATCTACAAATCTTCTTCACTGACACCGCCCCCCACACGCTCCCCCCCCTCCACTGGTTTATAATCGGCCCCTGGCGACTTGGGAAGGAGCGAGCGGTGGAGAAGCAGGCGGGGGCGGGGGCGGGGGCGGGGTGGGGCGGGACCAACAGACAGTAGCCGCTGCCTGCCTGCCTGCCTGCCTGCCGGGCTGAGACCTGAGGGCTGCGGGCCACGCTGGTTTCTGCAACTCAGTCCCTTCCAGGAAGCACCTGTGATGACTACTTGGCAGGGAATGGTCAAAGCTGAACTCTCTTGGCCTATTTCTGAAAAAGGCCTGAGTCTCAGCTACGACAGATTTTCTGGATTTCTTGGCCCATGCACGGACCCGCACCTTCCCATCCTGTCAGATCCTTTGTACCCACACCTCCCCTGGGAGAGTTCTTTGGCCTCGTCTGGAACATGAACAAGCAAAACCAAACACAGTGTGACATAATGTATTGGTCTTTATTGAAAAGAAACATGCTCCTCTCGCACACCTGAGGGCAGGAAGCAAAGGCAAGTTCTCAGCAGGATGGGGGACAGGGAACCCGAACCGAGGCTGGTCAGCAGTGGCCCCCTGCCCCCCACCGCCCCGCCCCCGATCCCCGTCTCTCCCAGGCCCACGAGGGGCCTCCCTTCCCCGCCTCTCTCTGTGCCCCTCGTCTCCAGCTCCCCCAGCCCAGCTTCTGCACCCCACCCCCCCATCCCCGGCCCCGGGAAGGGGAGGCATGTCTGTCCCAGCTCCAGTTCTGATATTTCACTTGTGAAACTTCCCTAGGCCCAGGTGCCAGCTTGCCGTCCTGCTGCTTCATGTCCGTCTCTATCAGCCATGCCCAAAGGGCACGTGAAATTATGGACAGCAAATAGCACACCTAGAGGGTGTGTGTGTGGGGGTGGGGTGTGGTGTCCCTTCTCCAGGAAGCAGTGAGGGAACAAAAGGAGGCCTGGGGGAAGGAGTCCTGGGTGCCTATCATCGCGCCCCCGCCCCCCCACCGCCCCGCAGCGCACCATTCGTTTCCATCTCCGCATCTGAAGGACACGTAGTCCTCGTTGAAGCAACTTGATGAGGATTCCCCTCCTAACGACGTGACAGAACCTATGAAGAACTGCACTCCTTGAATCCATAAATGCTAACAGGATCCAAGGAGTTTTCCATCAATGGCCGAAAAAGAAATGGTCCTGAACATAATAACTGCCAAGTATTCCTCTAGACGGAGGCATCATTCACTTTTTCTTTTTTTAACTTATTTTCTTTTTATGTTTTACAATAAACTGTATATATTTAGAGTGTACAATTTGGTACCCCAATCTTCCAATTCATTCCCCCCCAACCCTCCCCACTTTCCCCACTTGGTGTCCATATGTTTGTGCTCTACATCTGTGTCTCTATTTCTGCCTTGCACACCAGTTGATGTGTACCATTTTTCTGCAGTCCACATATATGTGTGAATATACAATATTTGTTTTTCTCTTTCTGACTCACTATCTTTCACTTGTTAACAACAGTAACGACGATGACGCCGACGACAAGGACAAGGATAAGGACCGGAAAAACAACAACAGAGAGAGCACTGGGCGAGTTTTCCACTTCTTAAAGGAAGGAGGCCGTGTTCCCAGGCAGGTTGGCTCAGCTGCACAGTTTCCTCCGGTGACTATTCCTGGGGGCACCGTCGAGGTGATGCACGAAACACACAGGAGGAGGCCTTCTTGAATGTCCTGCCCAGGAAATGGGGACATGATTCCAGCAGTGGCAATGGCTGCCCTTCTCTTTAGGGTGACACACGGGCCTGATGGCACTGGGCAAACCCTCCCCTCCCTCCCTCCCTCCCTGCCACCTTCCTTCCTTCCTTCCTTCCTTCTTGAGGCTCTTGGCCTCCCCACTTTAAGGAAGAGCCCAGGGCCCAGCAGAAAAGACCTTCTGCTGATCCTTGCCAGGGGGCTCTCATTTTACACACTTGAATAGGATCAGTAGACACCGTCATCCCATGAGAAGCAGACAATATCATCTAAAAGCCTACTTTCCTGGTGTCTCAGCGTGCAGGGCTCCTCCTTCTCAGGGATCTTGCGCTCTGTAGGGATAATTCACATGCTGGGGGAGTAGGTTCCCAATAGCATCTTATGAAATGGATTACAGGATGTCTTCCTTTGAAAAAGATAAAGATTATTTGGGAAAGTTATTCATATGAAGCACATGGATGATATCCTCTCTGATCTATATATTAGAGTTGACCGTTGAACAACCAACATGGGGGATTAGGGGGGCCGACCCCACACACACCATTGAGAACCCATGCATAACTTCACAGTCCAAGCTCTGTATCGGGGCTTGCACCTCTGAGTACTCAGCAACCAGAGATCCTGCAGTGCCATAGTGCACAGCTATGGAAAACATCCCCTTATGAGTCACACACACACACACACGCGTGCGTGCGTGTGCGTGCTCGAGCGCAGACATCTCAACTTTGTTACACAAGAGTTAGTGGTGTTCGAATAATCTTAGAAGTGACGACTGCTGTCTGATGAAATCAATGGATCGATCAATCAATCTATGACACTACACTTTGTATTTCCTAGTCTCAAAATGATTTGGAATTTGGCTCCTTAGAAGTTTAGCTTGGTCCTTCAAGGACAGTGTCAGTCAGAGAGAAAATAACATTTCTTCAAATCATGGAAGTGAAATAGTCCTGGACGCTTATGTGAAACATTAACAGAATTTTTCTTCTTTATTTTATAAGATAACTGGAATTAGGAAGAAAATCTCCTCGTGAAAAACCAGGTGCTACCTTTCCTTGACTGACGATCGAAGAGGAGAAAGCATTTTCTGGGCCCATGCAACTTGAGAGAAGTTCTAACTTTTCTGGAAAAGAAAGATTCCCACCCTCCCCTTGCTCGGCCATGCTAGAAACCTTCCCCTGCCCCAAACTCTGACGTGTCCCCTTGTTTGGCCTCACTGTGTGTCGTCCGTGGGTGCGGGAACACACTTGCATTCCGTAACAGGAGAGCCTATGGAGAACAGATCTCTGGCCACTTTCATGGGATCTGCATTGCTGGCTAGGTAAACCTAAGACATCAAAAGAAGTGCCTTGGAACACATGCTCCTTCCACACTGGTCACCTCATAGGATTCCTAAATGACTCTGGTTCAGCACTCACTCGACTTGGCTGTGTTTCTGTGCTTCCTGACCTAAAGGATCTATCTGGATATGCCACCCGATAGAAGCTGAAATAAATTCACTTTGGATGTGTGTGAATGCCGTTCATACAGAGAGTGGGGACTGCAGGGAGCTCTTGTGGATAAAGAAAAATGGGGGAACACATGTAGGCGACAGCACATAAAGTATAGAAAGATACACGAAGGTTTCCTTCGTTCGCGGGTTGGGAAGGGGGAACGACAGAACATTCCCTGCTTCTACTCCACGCACGCATGCACGCAGGCAGGCAGGCAGGCAGGCAGGCAGGCAGGCAGGCACCGGAGTGGGGTGGGGTGGGGGGAGCTGGCTCCTTACCCCACCCACCAGGGACGCGTGCGCGTTTAAAGAGACCAGGAGCAACGTGGTGGCGGTGGCGATGAGGAAGGAGGACCATGTTCAAGGTGTGGATTTGCGGTGAGGGCTACGTGAGGTGACTAAGAACTCGGTGCAGTGAGCGGCCCATACAAGGACAGAAGCGATGGTCCCCTAATGCTTGCAGGGCCTGGCCAGGAGCATGAACGTGTGCCCATGTTCCGAGGTTGGCATCATGACACTAGTTCATCCCTGTGAAATAGGATGTGTTTTCTGTATTCTCCTGTCTTGACAAACACACGTCTTTACCTGTGTCTCCGTACAACGACGGTCTCTGCGTGACAGTCGGCAGAACATCCCCAGGGACAATTATCACAGAGACCTGAGGTTCTGCTTGGCTGGCAATGCTTGTGTGAATGCTGCAGTGAGATGCAGACAGACAGACAAACAGACAGACAGACAGACACACACACACACACACACACAAACACACACCCCTACCTATAATTATGTGTATTTAATACGATATCTTTATTGATTTTCTGTCTCAGATGACTAATGATGCTGTCAGCCTCATGATTTTCACACAGGGTTTCTGTGTGTGTCCTACTGTCGGGACAACATAGCCGGTCTGTGTCATGGAAACAGAGACACCGTGGGAGTCACAGGAATGAAGACCTCGTTCTAGGAACTGGACCTTCCAGAGGCCTGGAAGCAGCTGGGCAGGGCAGGGCTGGGCTGGGCTGCGGAGGAGGGGAGGGGAGGGGAGGGGAGGGAAGGCTGTGGCTCTCAGTCCTCTGAGTGCCCGGTGGCAGTGGCGGAGGTGGCAGTGCCGATGGAGCTGTCAGCGCCCGCAGGGAAAGGTAGCCACCGATGTGCGGGGCCACAGGGGAGACATGGAGAGACTCGGGGGAAGGCACAGCTGTCCCTCGGTGGATCTGCGGCCAGGCAGCCAGGAGTGGCCTGGGTCACTGTCGTCCAGAGGGCACCAGCTGGGAACACTAGCCAGACGCAGTGCGGCGGGTGTGTGTGTGTGTGTGTGTGTGGGGATGGACAGCCTTCCACCCTGCACCTCTGTGCCCACCTGTCACCATGTGGGATGGCGACAGCCTGCAGAGAGCCTTGGCTGTGGCTTCACTTCCAATGCCTACATCCCATCCAGCGTTCTCTTTGCACCAGCCCTACCCTGGGGTCGCACGGGGAGGGGGAGACTCAGAAAGGCGGTTCCCAGGCTGCCCCCGCATGGAAGTCACATGAGCCTCCAGACATGGCCGTGCCACGTCAAACACGCGTCTTGAGGTAGGTCAGACTTTCCATTGTGTTACGGTTTGTTTCCTTGGGAGAAGTTGTGTCTCTTAGGCCAGGAGCAACTGGAATTGTCGGTCAAAGTCCTCAGGCAGCCCTTTGACTTGGAGGCCGAGCACAAGTTTGACACGGTATGTTTCCGGTGACATGGAATTGCAGATGGCCCACGAAGCATGCTCTCGCCAATACTGCCAAGCCTGTGGTCTCACAGGGGACGGTCTCCTCGACCGAGATGTCACCATCTCGGGAATCCGCACCTGGAGCGACACGGTGACCTCAGGACGAGCACCCTGTCTGTGCGCCCCATCCGGATGCGCGTGGACGGGAATGGAGCAGCTCTGGGAACGGTGGACGATGCCGGCTCTTGTTCTTCTGCTCTGCTGCCTGCCGTGCACGGCTGTGGAGAGGGACGAGCCGCTGTGGAGAGGGATGAGCCGAGTCCAGTGTCTCTGAACCCACCCCAAGCAAAGAGGAGCAGGAAAGTGGGTGTGGGCCCTCCCTCGTGTGTGGCCAGGATCCTGTGCGGAGGGAGAGTCCCTGGCCCTCCCACTGAGAGGAAGGTGCGAGAGGTGGATCGGCGGCGTCTTTCCTCGGGGCCCCAGAGCTTCTGCGGCTCCGATCTCCCCTCTTCACAGTTCTAGTTGGCGCCCGCCCCAGCACAACCTACCTGAGAGCTTCCCTGGTATCCGGAAGCGATGGCTTTGTGTTTTGAGGACGGAAGGGGAGAAAGAGCTGAGCAAAGCTTTTCCCTGGAACCTGAGTGTCTATGGGTGTGTCTGGCCCATCACCAGCGAGCGTGCTGAGTGCCACTTCCTGAGGGCAGGTGCTCTTTAAGGAAAGTATGGCTTCGTATCTTTGTTACACGCAGGCCCTTCTAGAATGTGGAGCGAGTTTCTCAAGAATCCCAGCAGAATCCCAGGTGCTGTGGAGGCTAGGGCCTCAAAGGTCCGGCTCCATCCCCTCTCTCCATCCTGGCCTGGCCTGGCCTGGCTGGGCCCCTAAGGACCCTGCTGGCCTCTAGAGTGGCCCCTGCTTCTCGGTTGGTTTCCATGCTGCTGCTCACAGAGCCATCTTCTCCAAAGGCAGCCGATCGCCGTATTCCTTCCGTGGAGCTCTGGCACGGCTCTCCTTGGCTTGGATGATAGCATGAGAGGACTGGCAAGCTGGGTCCTTCCTCCAGGGCTGACCTTTTACAAACTCCGCCTTGAAGAGGAGTAAAGTCAGCATGTCATTCTCACGTGTAAGATGGGACCCAAGGGGCCCGTTCCTAGCTCTACCACTTGGGAAAGTGGGGGACTCTTCCATCAAGGAAACGGAGAGCTCATACTTGATGGTGCGGTTGTCAGAAGCCTTTTTCTAAGCCTCCCCTGGCCCCACTGTGTCAGAAAGACGTGTCCCTCCACCTGCCGGGGACTTGATGAAGGAGAGTCACTCTGGTAGAAGTACCCAAAGCTCGATGACTTCACTGCCGTCTCCCTTTCTCTGGCACGGGCCCGCCCCTGGAGGAGCCCTGTCTTCGCCTAGCCGTGACGGCACCGCTCAGGGGAGCTGGAGACAGGACCCCAATGAGGGCAGGTGGATGGGAGCCTGTTCAAAATGACCTACACACCCAATCTGCCGTAGACATGGTCCACAGATCGTGGACGTGCCTATGCCCCCGAAGACATCCGTGTGGCCCCGGGCATCCGGCAGCCATCTTCTCCATGTTCGCCTGACCTGTGCTCTCGCTCTTTTCTCCAGAGCACTCGCCTGATGATTCGTGGGGGAATGAAACCCCAGCTGGCAGGAGCCGAATGATCTTCCCAACACAAGGGAAAAGAAGAGGTGGGGTCCCGCATCCCTCCAATGTGTCTGTGCCTAAGAATGAGTTTCTAAGAAATCTCATCCTCCTTTAGCTCCCTTAACTCTCCCCCGCCCCCCCACCCCCACCCCCGGCGCCCGCCAGCCCGGGCCATAGTATAGTTACTTTCCCAGATTTCCTCCCTCTCCTCAGCAGAACCGAAGAGATTGTAGGTGTTGCCACTTCTCTGAGTCTTTCTTTGCTTTCTTAGGAGGGCTGCCCCATGTCACGTAAAACTTGGAAGACATACACGCGTGAGCATCTCTCCTTGTGATTCTAACCCAGGGAAGAGCATTTAAAAATCGAAAGGAGGCAAACTAGGGTTCAGGCACCCAGAGTTGAGCCGGGTGGCCACTGGGAAGAGAGTTCCAGACGCCTTCCTGTTTGGGGGAGGGGGAAATCTCCCCCTCTGCCCCCCTTGAGTCCTCGTGGCTGGACTCATCCTAACATGGACTCAAGGCAGGCGGATAGAGGAAGCGGGAGCGGGAACACGTGTTCGTTTGTTGTTGTTGTTGTTGTTGTTGTTGTTGTTGTTGTTTTACCTTCTAGCCCTGAGAAGTGGCTGAGGCGGGCAGCTTTTCGACTGTGTAGACCAAGGGACAGTACATGTGTGAGACAGGGATCAGACCGAGAGACTTAGCTTTCGGGTGTGCCCTGAGGGAAGGAAGAATCTAAACAGAGTTTGGGCTTGGGGGGGTCCCTGAAAGAAGTCACAGTGTTTGTCTCCCTAGGCTTCTCGGCCCCAATGAATTCCCTACTTTGGGGATCGGAGCGTCCTCCTAACTCCAGGTGCGGATGCAGGGAGTGCGCCTTTCACCCGAGAGAGAGATGGATGTCTCGCTTTCAGGGAGACACAAAGGAGAGCCCGAGGGTCCCTCTTGTGTTGGCCGCCTGCTTGAGGTCACCGTCACGCCAAATGATCACTGTGCCACGGAGGTGCATTTTGGCGTGGCCTATCCTGGGCTCCACAGCCACCTCCCTGAGAACGGGTATGGTCAGAACCGTAGGAAGCTCAAGGGCGCCGCCAGCCGCTTTCAAAAACGTATCTGTCAGCACCTGCTGGCTGCAACCGCGAGGTTTCCAAGTGCCCTCCGCATATTCTCCCCCTCCCCCGCAACGACCTCATCACTTCCAATCCTGGCGAACAATGTATGGAACCTTTGCTGGGGTTTTCGTTTGTTTCTCTTTTGTGGGGTTTCTCTCTCTCTCTCTCTCTCTCTCTCTCTCTCTGTCACACGCGCCTCTGATGTTCGGGGCCTAATGGGAGAAATGAAATCAAGCGAGGGTTTTGCCCTCAGGTTGCCTTGGTCTCGGGTTGACTTGTGTGCGCTGAGAAAGACGGCCTTTACTGAAGGCCCTGCACAGACTTTTTGACACCCCCGATCCATGGAATCCTGAAGCTGTGGAACCTAGAAATCTTTCAGTCTCCTTTTGATTTGGAAATCTTCTCCTTGACAGAAAGAAGCCCATTTAAAAGAGAAAAAGAAAAAGTGGAACTGCATGAGCAGATCGGTTTTTAGATCTCAGCCGGGCGGCTGCCCGGTTCTCTGGGGAGAACTGTCTTCATCTTGCAAATCTGTACACACAGCCCACAGTGGCCTGGGATGGAGGCCAGTGGACTGGATTGGGCAGAACCTGAGACCAGAGGAAAGAGAAAAAAATAAGAAAAATGGTGGTGGTGGTTGGGGGGAGGGGGAAGAGGTCTGCTTTGAAAAATAGGAACTGCTGGCAGGGCTCCCTCACCCCCACCCCCCCCACCCCAAAGTAGGACTGTGTATCCAGGCGTAGAAATGATACTGTGCCAAGAAGGCAAGCGCTGTTGAGACTGCTGTTCCTATGATGTTACAAACCGAAAGCGATGCTTTCTGGTCGAGGCTCTCCATGACAATCTACTAAGCAAATCATACGTTGGCTGTTTTGGACGTTCTCTGCAGTTTTCATTGGGAGTGAGGAAGAGCCGTTTGTACATGTTTTGATACAATGTTTGAATGCTGTGGGACCATGGTATGTTTCCGCCGTGGATGAACAAGGTTGCCTTTTCCAGCTTCCGCTTGCATGGTCATTTCCTGGTCCTGACGACCCCCCCGGCCCCAAGTGAGGGAGGCCTGTGTGTCTTTGTGTCCATTTAGAAGGGTTGGTGCTTGATGCAGCATGATATCCAAATCTTGATTTTGGACTTACCAAACTACTGTTGGGAGTTTGTTTCTTGTCTTAATCTCCCTTAACTCTTGCAGTCACCTGAGTGTCCAGTCTTGATCTCGCGTCTCTCTCTGCCTCTGTCTCTGTCTCTCTCGCTCTTTCCTTTTGTTGATTTCTTCAAGGCAAGCCATCTTTTTCCTCCTCCTCCTCCTCCTCCTCCTCCTCCTCCTCCTCCCCCTCCTCCTCCCCCACCACCCTCCTCTTCCTCTTCCTCCTTTCTCTGCCCCCCTCCCCCCTCCCTCCCTCCTCCCCCCGCCCTTTTAAAATTGAAGTCTAACAGACTGACAAGAGTATATTGGTTTTCAGGTGTATACCCTAGCGAGTGGCTATGTTTACACATGACCCAGGGATCTCCGTGATAAGTCTCGTTACTATCTGTCACCATTCGATGTCATGACAGTAGGATGGACTCTATTCCGCCTGCTGTACATGACATCCTGCGAGTGCGTTGTTTATTTCATAACTAGAAGTGGGCACCGCTTCCTCTCCCTCACCTATTGCACTCGTCTCCCTCTTCCCCCCTCCCTCCCTCCTCTGGCCACCCCCCATTTGTTCCTTTTAGGTGTCGATGAACCTGTTTACGGTTCCTTCTTTGTGTTCATGTGTGTGTATTGCTGTGCACGTTCTTCACAGACATGATAGTCTCGCGACCTGAGGTATCTTGTGTAGTGCAATGCCCTCTGGGTCTCTCCATGTTTCCGCGGATGGCAAGACCTCATTCCCTGGTAGGGTTGAGTCATAAACGTGCGTGCGCCTGTGTGTGACTAGGTAGAGACGTATGCACACAGAGAGTGCTATCGGTATGTCCCTAACTATGGCTACATAGGGATAGGTGTGGATACACATACACGTGTGTGTATGTGTCACCCTCACCCCCTCGGTGGGCACGTAGTGGAGTTGCTGGGTCACGTGGTAGTTGTTGGTGCAGTGCTTTCAGGGACTTCTGTGCTGTTTTCCGTAGTGTCATCTGTTGTCGGGGAGCCATTCTGTCAGGCACCAGGTGATATCTCTGAGTCCTCCAGCATGACATGGTGGTGGTCTCTCTCAGCGTGAAAAATAGGTGTCCCGTCAGGAGCCACTTTCCTCTGCCGTTTGGAACTTGCTGTCGTGATTCCAGATCCTGGGCCTGGCCGTGTATGCTTGTGCAGAGAAATGCCAGCGCTTTTTATCATACCCTCCATTTAAAAAAAAAATTGTTCTGTATTTGATGGGCTGCGTTGGGTCTTTTTTTGCTGTGCGTGGGCTTTCTTTCCGTTGCGGTGAGTGGGGGCTCCCCTTCGTTGTGGTGCGCAGGCTCCTCATTGCCAGTGGCTTCTCTTGGTGCGGAGCACGGGCTCCAGGCACGGGGGCTTCAGGAGTTGCAGCACATGGGCTCAGTCGTTGTGGCTCACGGGCTTCATTGCTCTGCGGCATGTGGGACCTTCCTGGAGCAGGGATCGAACCCGTGTCCCCTGCAGTGGCGGGCGGATTCTTAAGCAGTGCGCCAGCTAGGCAGCCCCAGTTGTTTCTTGTATTTCAGGGAAAGGTTTCCTTTGGCTTTTGGTTTTGTCCCCGCCCCCACCCCCCAAGAAAGGTACTGTTGGTTGCTTTGTTGACAGTGGAAAACTGTGTTGCGGTTGCTGTTGGAGTGGTGGGGGTCGTCGTCCTTGTTGCTTTGTTTCCTTTGTGGGCATTGTTTTCTGTTGGTTTTTTCTGGCTTTGTTTCCTTGTGGATGAAAATGCCTGGTCTTGGTCTGCTCTGTTCAGGCCTCCTGCCCGCTTTCCCCATCGGGTTGCTTGTTCTGGGGGGCTGCGTTGCATGAGGCCTTGCTCTGTTTTGGACAGGAACCTCTTATGGGACATGCTTGAGGTTTTCAGATGCGTGTGTGTGTGTACGTGTACACGTGTGTGTGTCTGTACGTGTACACGTGTGCATACACGTACATATGTGTGTGCCTTTACGTACTCCTTGAAGGGCCACAGCAGTCCCAGAGCTTGACTTTGACTTTTTGGTAGTTTGGCTTGGTTTGATTTTGGTGGGACGACAGGTCACTGTGAACCTTTGCTGTAAATCTCTCTCTCACACGCACGCGCGTGTGCGCGCGCGCACGCACGCACGCACGCACACTCACCACGTTGCATTGTGTAGATGTCCTGGAACGCGGTTTCTTTAGTGGATGGCTGTTGACACGCTGCTCCCCGCCCCCCCGCCCCCGCCCCTGCCCCCGCCCGCCGGTGACTGTGGTCAGTCCGTTTTGAAATCCACGTTCTGACCTCAAGGGCGTGTTCCCCACCCACACACCCATGTGTTCTCTTTGGACTTTGTCGCGGTCTGTGCGGAAATAGATGTTTGTTTCCATTTGTGTGGGGCCAGAGTGTATGTTTACTTTCGTTTCTAGCTTCCGGGCTCTGCGTGTCAGCTTTCCAAAGCCCTTCTCCGTGCCAGAAGGGATGAATTCCTGCGTCGTTCTCGGAGCGCTTGCCTGGTTTCGTTTCGCTGGTCCCCGCCTTCCCTCCCTCCCTCCCTCCCTCCCTCTCACCCTCCGGGGAGCTGGGGATCTCGCTTGTGGCACTGTGGGCGTCTCCGTGGAATTCCCCGCGCCCCCCCATGGCCTGGAATCGCGTCCCCTTCCAGGCAGCCTCCCGGCGGCATCTTGCCAGCTACCCCCGCCCCCGTGTGCTGCCGGGGATCGGGACGCGCCGTGGCGTGTCTTGTCGTGTCGGGCAGGGAGCTAGCTCCGAGGCGGACCCCTTGGGTCCGCGCGGGACGCCCGCCCCGCTCCGGGAGGAGCTCGGGCGTTTGGGCGGCCCGGCGCTCCGGCGTCCTCGGTGGCCGGCCGGCGACCGGGATCCGGCCCGGGGACGTTCGAGCCGGTTGTCGGGCGCCACCTGGCGGCCGCTTTTATATTGTCCCTTCCCTCCGGAGCTCCGGCGACCTTGTCGAGGGCTGTGACTCAGCCGCCGGGCCCGAAGCAGAGTTCCGGGAGGCGAGCCACGCTGGTGCTGGCAGCCCCGGTGGCGCCGAGGCGTAGGCACCTCCTGCTGTCGCCTGAGATTGGGCCTGCAGATCTATGGGGCTGTGACTGCCGCCGCGCTCCCGAGCCGGGGCGGAGGGGCCGCCTGGCCGGGTCGATCAGCATGCGCCCGTGCCCCTCCGGCTGCGGGAACCCATGTCGGGTCGTGCCGCCGCGGTGGGAGAGGAGAGGGTCTGCCGCGCCCGGAGCGCCTGGGACTTGGTGGCCCGGCCTTCTCCTGGGCCGCCCTTGGGAGCGTTCGTTCCCCGACCCCCCCCACCTCCCTTCCCGGTGCCCCCGCGTCCCGCTCCGGAGGTGGGGACCGGCTCGGGCCGAGCGTTGAGGCCGGTGGAGGCCGCCACGGGCTCGGTGGTGGACGCGCGTGCGTCCCAGTCGTCAGATTCTTTCGGACCGATGGTTTTCCGAGCCGGACTCCAGAGGTGAGGACCGGCCTGGGCCGCCAGCAGTGACCCGGAGAGGCTGGCCCGGGCCTGGGTGCGTTGCCCCGTGGGCTCCGGGCGTCTCCCTGGAGAAATGGGTTCAAGTCCCGATGGGTCCGGAGACGTGGCCGGCGAGGGTGCACCCGGCCTGTCAGCGTGCCCGCGTGGGTCCCGGTCATCGGACGCGACTTTGTCTCCCCCCTCCGCCCTCCACCCCGAGTCCGGGCCGGGATTTGGGGACTGGCGCGAGCCCTACTGGGTGGCCTGGGGAGGGGCTCCTGGGCCCGGGCGTGGTCCCTCATGGGGCCTGCTCATCGGAGGCGGCTTGGAGGGGTGCTGAGTTTCTTTCTTGGAACCAAGTCCTGGCCCGGAGACTCGGATGGACCAGTCCCTGCCCGCGTGGGGGGACCGGGGAGGGCGTCCCCAGCCCGCTCCCTCTCCCCCGTGTCCCCGGCCCACTCTGCCACCCCTCCATCCCCGGGTCGACCAGGTGGCCTCGGGCGCTCCGGGGCAAGTGTGGATGGGGAAGTGTTGGGGGCAGGTGGCCGGACCGAGGTTCCGGGGGCCCCCGTGAACCTCGTGGGTGGGCCCCGCTGTCGGGCGCGATGATTTTTTTCGCCGGAAATGGGGCCTTTTTGCCACCAGATAGGTGCTGACACGGTGTTCTTCTGCGTCTGTCGCCGATAGACGCTGGGGCTCCGGACGCGGGCAGGACTCCGGGCTGGGGGCGGCTGTCTGATGACCGGCTCGGTCCTTGCCACTTGAGCTGCCTGCTTGGGCCTGCGTGCCGGCTCTTGCGTGCGCGTCCGGCTGCCCCGACCCGCGGTGCCGCCTCCGGCCGCTGGCTGAGCCCGAGGGCGGCGGGGCCAGGTGGCGTTGGGTGCTCGACCCTGTGCGCTGCCCCCGCTGCAGGCACCCGGTGGTGAGTGGCCGGCACGACCCCACCCCACAGGCTCTGTGCCCCGTGTCAGGCGTTCTCGTCCTGGGGTGGTTGGCTGCTCTTGCCCGAGAGGAAGGGGCGCCGGTGAGGCGGAAGCGGGCCTCAGTGTGACGGGTCCTCGCCGTGCCTCCCCTGCGGGCCTCTCCCTCCGTGGCTTTAGGCTGGGTGGGTCAACCGATTGATGTGGTGGTGCCACGCTCCGCCGGGCTGGGCCTAAGCCATGCCAGACGAGGGACGGACGTTCCTGGGGGACGGGACCGCTCTTCTCGTTCTGTCCGCGGGCTCCTTGCCTCTCTTCCGCCCCACCTGCCGGGGTGTGCGGAAGGCAGGGGTGCGGCCTCCGGCCCTGAACCCGCGGTCTCCCGCCCCCGCCTCCCAGCGTGGGCGCGGGGACTGGGGTCCTCGGACGCAGCAGACGCTCTCGCTTTGCCTCCTTGGCGTACGCCTCGCGAGCGGCCCTCCCCGCGGCGGGGAGGGCCGCCCCTCCGCCACGCTGCGCGCCCCCGTCAGTGTGCGAGCGTGCCTCGCCTGGCCCTCCGTGGTGCTCCTGGAGCGCTCCAGGTCGTCCCTCAGGTGCCCGAGGCCGAGCGGTGGTGTTGTTCCCCTTTCCCAGCGTGTCCCTCGGGTCTCTGCCACCGTGGCATGTGCCGTGAGCGGCTCTCTCTTGGGGGGGGTCGAGACGGTAAGGGAGGTGCGTCCGCCTGTTCCCCCCCCGGCGGTGGGGTCAGGGGCCGCCTCGTTGTGCTGGTCCTCAGCGGCGTGCCGCGGGGGGCTGAGCTTGGCTGAGCGCACGCCCCGTGTGGCCCCCGCTACGTGGGGGGCTGCGCGCGGGCGTGGGAGCGATCGTGGGGGCCGGGGCCTGTGAGAGAGGGGGCTGTGTCACGCATCTTGGGCGTGCTCCCCCTCGAGGGCCCGAGGGGCGAGCCCGAGGGCAGCAAGCCTACCGAGGTCGTGCCCCGGCCCTGGCCGCGAACGCTCCCGTGGGCCGTGTGCTTACCCATACCGCAGACTCCCTCCCCTCCAGCCGACTGGAGGGGGGTGCAGGCAGCTCACGGAAGCGCCTCTGTGGGCCCGAAGGGGAGGTGATGAGTGGGGCATGACACGCCCATTCTGTCCATTCAACAGAGGGTCAGGGCTACAGCAGACCCCAGAGAGGGACAGCAGACCCCAGAGAGGGGCAGCAGCCCGGCCGGCCACTGGGTCTCCATGTCTCAGGCTTCCCGGGGAACCTCCCCCCCTTCTCCCCGCCTCCCCCCACATTCCGCCACCCACCTTGGTGCATTTAGAATGGCTCCAATTGTAAATAGATGCTGGTGGGAAGATTTCTACAGGTTACCTGCAATGGCTGACCTGTCATGCTTGTAACCCTGGGAGAGAACAATTCTCTTTGTCCCCAGAGGCGTCAGACCTCCTCTCTCAGGAACCCCTGAACCCCGGCCACTGGACTTCACTCCACTGCCACGTAGTATGGGTCCTCCAAACGTTCCTGTGACGGTGAGTATGGTTTCCATGTGGGTTGAAGCCTCCACTTGCTGCAAGCCTTCTGTCCTCACCATGGCATAGAGACGGTTAAAAAAAAATTGTGTTTGCCACTTTGGGTATACCTTCCACAGCCTGCAGTGACCAAGGCACCCACTTCGCTGGGCAAGTCCTATGAGCCTTCACAAAAGCTCTTGCAAACTTCTTGGGACCATCACTTTTCCAGTCACACTCAATCATCAGGCAAGATTGACACGGCCGATGGGAAAACTGGACTCCGAGAAGAAAGAGTGACCTACGTGGGGCTGAATGAACTGAGGGCTAGGATGATAGTGTGTGTATGACTACTTGTCTACAATAGGACTGATTGGGGAAGCCGGGGTGGGGGGCAGGGTGCGGATACCTTAGGAGCTTGGGATGAACATATACACATTCCTATACATAAAGTGGATAATCAACAAGCTCTTACGACTTGGCACAGGAAACTATACTCAATACTTTGTAATAACCTATAAGAGAAAAAAAATCTGAAACAGAATCTATCTATATCTATCTATCTATCTATCTATCTATCTATCTATCTATCATCTATCTATCTACCTATCTTTCTATCTAAATCACTGTGCTGTACACCTGAAACTGCACGACATTATAAATGCTTCAATTATTTCAAACAGAAAAGAATCTCCTAACCTGAGTGAGAGAGAGAGAGAGAGAGAGAACACGACGGATTGTGAAATCTTTTCTTTGCCAGCTACAAGGGAAAATGAAAACAAACAAAACCCAATTTATTTTAAAAGTTGGACATCCATTTGGTGACTTGTACCCTTGTCAGCAAAATGGAATCACTTCTCTTTTTCTCCCTACCTGCTCCGTCCAGAATTCAGAAACTCTCCGTGAGGCTCCTTATTTCTTTGGCAAGAGAGTCACTTGCATGCATTCCTTAGAGGCCCACGTTACGTTTCCATAAAACGGGAATACACACTTGTGGATATGAGATTCTGGTGCTATTCATTTTCCTTAGGGTGCTGCTTTTCACCTGAAAACCGGACTGGATCCTGAAGTCTTTCAAGTTGCCCCCAATATCGGGCTACAACTCTCTCCATGAATGTTTCCCACTTTCGCCCAGCCCACCCTTTTGACTTGGCATCACTGACAACGAAAACGGCCCTTTGCCTGAAGCCCTACAGACCGAAGCTGGAGGACTTGGTGAAAACTTTAGAGACATGGCCACCACAGCTCCTATGGAAACCATCCTGGTGCCTGTTTCTGTGAGAGCCACTCTGAAAGTCGAACCAAACACCCATCATCACAGCCATTTCAAACTGCTAAAGTTGCTTCCACCCTAACATCTACAAATCTTCTTCACTGACACCGCCCCCCACACGCTCCCCCCCCTCCACTGGTTTATAATCGGCCCCTGGCGACTTGGGAAGGAGCGAGCGGTGGAGAAGCAGGCGGGGGCGGGGGCGGGGGCGGGGTGGGGCGGGACCAACAGACAGTAGCCGCTGCCTGCCTGCCTGCCTGCCTGCCGGGCTGAGACCTGAGGGCTGCGGGCCACGCTGGTTTCTGCAACTCAATCCCTTCCAGGAAGCACCTGTGATGACTACTTGGCAGGGAATGGTCAAAGCTGAACTCTCTTGGCCTATTTCTGAAAAAGGCCTGAGTCTCAGCTACGACAGATTTTCTGGATTTCTTGGCCCATGCGCGGACCCGCACCCTCCCATCCTGTCAGATCCTTTGTACCCACACCTCCCCTGGGAGAGTTCTTTGGCCTCGTCTGGAACATGAACAAGCAAAACCAAACACAGTGTGACATAATGTATTGGTCTTTATTGAAAAGAAACATGCTCCTCTCGCACACCTGAGGGCAGGAAGCAAAGGCAAGTTCTCAGCAGGATGGGGGACAGGGAACCCGAACCGAGGCTGGTCAGCAGTGGCCCCCTGCCCCCCACCACCCCGCCCCCGATCCCCGTCTCTCCCAGGCCCACGAGGGGCCTCCCTTCCCCGCCTCTCTCTGTGCCCCTCGTCTCCAGCTCCCCCAGCCCAGCTTCTGCACCCCACCCCCCCATCCCCGGCCCCGGGAAGGGGAGGCATGTCTGTCCCAGCTCCAGTTCTGATATTTCACTTGTGAAACTTCCCTAGGCCCAGGTGCCAGCTTGCCGTCCTGCTGCTTCATGTCCGTCTCTATCAGCCATGCCCAAAGGGCACGTGAAATTATGGACAGCAAATAGCACACCTAGAGGGTGTGTGTGTGGGGGTGGGGTGTGGTGTCCCTTCTCCAGGAAGCAGTGAGGGAACAAAAGGAGGCCTGGGGGAAGGAGTCCTGGGTGCCTATCATCGCGCCCCCGCCCCCCCACCGCCCCGCAGTGCACCATTCGTTTCCATCTCCGCATCTGAAGGACACGTAGTCCTCGTTGAAGCAACTTGATGAGGATTCCCCTCCTAACGACGTGACAGAACCTATGAAGAACTGCACTCCTTGAATCCATAAATGCTAACAGGATCCAAGGAGTTTTCCATCAATGGCCGAAAAAGAAATGGTCCTGAACATAATAACTGCCAAGTATTCCTCTAGACGGAGGCATCATTCACTTTTTCTTTTTTTAACTTATTTTCTTTTTATGTTTTACAATAAACTATATATTTAGAGTGTACAATTTGGTACCCCAATCTTCCAATTCATTCCCCCCCAACCCTCCCCACTTTCCCCACTTGGTGTCCATATGTTTGTGCTCTACATCTGTGTCTCTATTTCTGCCTTGCACACCAGTTGATGTGTACCATTTTTCTGCAGTCCACATATATGTGTGAATATACAATATTTGTTTTTCTCTTTCTGACTCACTATCTTTCACTTGTTAACAACAGTAACGACGATGACGCCGACGACAAGGACAAGGATAAGGACCGGAAAAACAACAACAGAGAGAGCACTGGGCGAGTTTTCCACTTCTTAAAGGAAGGAGGCCGTGTTCCCAGGCAGGTTGGCTCAGCTGCACAGTTTCCTCCGGTGACTATTCCTGGGGGCACCGTCGAGGTGATGCACGAAACACACAGGAGGAGGCCTTCTTGAATGTCCTGCCCAGGAAATGGGGACATGATTCCAGCAGTGGCAATGGCTGCCCTTCTCTTTAGGGTGACACACGGGCCTGATGGCACTGGGCAAACCCTCCCCTCCCTCCCTCCCTCCCTCCCACCTTCCTTCCTTCCTTCCTTTCTTCCTTCTTGAGGCTCTTGGCCTCCCCACTTTAAGGAAGAGCCCAGGGCCCAGCAGAAAAGACCTTCTGCTGATCCTTGCCAGGGGGCTCTCATTTTACACACTTGAATAGGATCAGTAGACACCGTCATCCCATGAGAAGCAGACAATATCATCTAAAAGCCTACTTTCCTGGTGTCTCAGCGTGCAGGGCTCCTCCTTCTCAGGGATCTTGCGCTCTGTAGGGATAATTCACATGCTGGGGGAGTAGGTTCCCAATAGCATCTTATGAAATGGATTACAGGATGTCTTCCTTTGAAAAAGATAAAGATTATTTGGGAAAGTTATTCATATGAAGCACATGGATGATATCCTCTCTGATCTATATATTAGAGTTGACCGTTGAACAACCAACATGGGGGATTAGGGGGGCCGACCCCACACACACCATTGAGAACCCATGCATAACTTCACAGTCCAAGCTCTGTATCGGGGCTTGCACCTCTGAGTACTCAGCAACCAGAGATCCTGCAGTGCCATAGTGCACAGCTATGGAAAACATCCCCTTATGAGTCACACACACACACACACACGTGCGCGCGTCCTCGAGCGCAGACATCTCAACTTTGTTACACAAGAGTTAGTGGTGTTCGAATAATCTTAGAAGTGACGACTGCTGTCTGATGAAATCAATGGATCGATCAATCAATCTATGACACTACACTTTGTATTTCCTAGTCTCAAAATGATTTGGAATTTGGCTCCTTAGAAGTTTAGCTTGGTCCTTCAAGGACAGTGTCAGTCAGAGAGAAAATAACATTTCTTCAAATCATGGAAGTGAAATAGTCCTGGACGCTTATGTGAAACATTAACAGAATTTTTCTTCTTTATTTTATAAGATAACTGGAATTAGGAAGAAAATCTCCTCGTGAAAAACCAGGTGCTACCTTTCCTTGACTGATGATCGAAGAGGAGAAAGCATTTTCTGGGCCCATGCAACTTGAGAGAAGTTCTAACTTTTCTGGAAAAGAAAGATTCCCACCCTCCCCTTGCTCGGCCATGCTAGAAACCTTCCCCTGCCCCAAACTCTGACGTGTCCCCTTGTTTGGCCTCACTGTGTGTCGTCCGTGGGTGCGGGAACACACTTGCATTCCGTAACAGGAGAGCCTATGGAGAAAAGATCTCTGGCCACTTTCATGGGATCTGCATTGCTGGCTAGGTAAACCTAAGACATCAAAAGAAGTGCCTTGGAACACATGCTCCTTCCACACTGGTCACCTCATAGGATTCCTAAATGACTCTGGTTCAGCACTCACTCGACTTGGCTGTGTTTCTGTGCTTCCTGACCTAAAGGATCTATCTGGATATGCCACCCGATAGAAGCTGAAATAAATTCACTTTGGATGTGTGTGAATGCCGTTCATACAGAGAGTGGGGACTGCAGGGAGCTCTTGTGGATAAAGAAAAATGGGGGAACACATGTAGGCGACAGCACATAAAGTATAGAAAGATACACGAAGGTTTCCTTCGTTCGCGGGTTGGGAAGGGGGAACGACAGAACATTCCCTGCTTCTACTCCACGCACGCATGCACGCAGGCAGGCAGGCAGGCAGGCAGGCAGGCAGGCAGGCACCGGAGTGGGGTGGGGTGGGGGGAGCTGGCTCCTGACCCCACCCACCAGGGACGCGTGCGCGTTTAAAGAGACCAGGAGGAACGTGGTGGCGGTGGCGATGAGGAAGGAGGACCATGTTCAAGGTGTGGATTTGCGGTGAGGGCTACGTGAGGTGACTAAGAACTCGGTGCAGTGAGCGGCCCATACAAGGACAGAAGCGATGGTCCCCTAATGCTTGCAGGGCCTGGCCAGGAGCATGAACGGGAGCCCATGTCCCCAGGTTGGCATCATGACACTAGTTCATCCCTGTGAAACAGGATGTGTTTTCTGTGTTCTCCTGTCTTGACAAACACACGTCTTTACCTGTGTCTCCGTACAACGACGGTCTCTGCGTGACAGTCGGCAGAACATCCCCAGGGACAATTATCACAGAGACCTGAGGTTCTGCTTGGCTGGCAATGCTTGTGTGAATACTGCAGTGAGATACAGACAGACAGACAAACAGACAGACAGACACACACACACACACACACACACACACACAAACACACACCCCTACCTATAATTATGTGTATTTAATACGATATCTTTATTGATTTTCTGTCTCAGATGACTAATGATGCTGTCAGCCTCATGATTTTCACACAGGGTTTCTGTGTGTGTCCTACTGTCGGGACAACATAGCCGGTCTGTGTCATGGAAACAGAGACACCGTGGGAGTCACAGGAATGAAGACCTCGTTCTAGGAACTGGACCTTCCAGAGGCCTGGGAGCAGCTGGGCAGGGCAGGGCAGGGCTGGGCTGGGCTGCGGAGGAGGGGAGGGGAGGGGAGGGGAGGGAAGGCTGTGGCTCTCAGTCCTCTGAGTGCCCGGTGGCAGTGGCAGAGGTGGCAGTGCCGATGGAGCTGTCAGCGCCCGCAGGGAAAGGTAGCCACCGATGTGCGGGGCCACAGGGGAGACATGGAGAGACTCGGGGGAAGGCACAGCTGTCCCTCGGTGGATCTGCGGCCAGGCAGCCAGGAGTGGCCTGGGTCACTGTCGTCCAGAGGGCACCAGCTGGGAACACTAGCCACACGCAGGGCGGCGGGTGTGTGTGTGTGTGTGTGTGTGGGGATGGACAGCCTTCCACCCTGCACCTCTGTGCCCACCTGTCACCATGTGGGATGGCAACAGCCTGCAGAGAGCCTTGGCTGTGGCTTCACTTCCAATGCCTACATCCCATCCAGCGTTCTCTTTGCACCAGCCCTACCCTGGGGTCGCACGGGGAGGGGGAGACTCAGAAAGGCGGTTCCCAGGCTGCCCCCGCATGGAAGTCACATGAGCCTCCGGACATGGCCGTGCCACGTCAAACACACGTCTTGAGGTAGGTCAGACTTTCCATTGTGTTACGGTTTGTTTCCTTGGGAGAAGTTGTGTCTCTTAGGCCAGGAGCAACTGGAATTGTCGGTCAAAGTCCTCAGGCAGCCCTTTGACTTGGAGGCCGAGCACAAGTTTGACACGGTATGTTTCCGGTGACATGGAATTGCAGATGGCCCACGAAGCATGCTCTCGCCAATACTGCCAAGCCTGTGGTCTCACAGGGGACGGTCTCCTCGACCGAGATGTCACCATCTCGGGAATCCGCACCTGGAGCGACACGGTGACCTCAGGACGAGCACCCTGTCTGTGCGCCCCATCCGGATGCGCGTGGACGGGAATGGAGCAGCTCTGGGAACGGTGGACGATGCCAGCTCTTGTTCTTCTGCTCTGCTGCCTGCCGTGCACGGCTGTGGAGAGGGACGAGCCGCTGTGGAGAGGGATGAGCCGAGTCCAGTGTCTCTGAACCCACCCCAAGCAAAGAGGAGCAGGAAAGTGGGTGTGGGCCCTCCCTCGTGTGTGGCCAGGATCCTGTGCGGAGGGAGAGTCCCTGGCCCTCCCGCTGAGAGGAAGGTGCGAGAGGTGGATCGGCGGCGTCTTTCCTCGGGGCCCCAGAGCTTCTGCGGCTCCGATCTCCCCTCTTCACAGTTCTAGTTGGCGCCCGCCCCAGCACAACCTACCTGAGAGCTTCCCTGGTATCCGGAAGCGATGGCTTTGTGTTTTGAGGACGCAAGGGGAGAAAGAGCTGAGCAAAGCTTTTCCCTGGAACCTGAGTGTCTATGGGTGTGTCTGGCCCATCACCAGCGAGCGTGCTGAGTGCCACTTCCTGAGGGCAGGTGCTCTTTAAGGAAAGTATGGCTTCGTATCTTTGTTACACGCAGGCCCTTCTAGAATGTGGAGCGAGTTTCTCAAGAATCCCAGCAGAATCCCAGGTGCTGTGGAGGCTAAGGCCTCAAAGGTCCGGCTCCATCCCCTCTCTCCATCCTGGCCTGGCCTGGCCTGGCTGGGCCCCTAAGGACCCTGCTGGCCTCTAGAGTGGCCCCTGCTTCTCGGTTGGTTTCCATGCTGCTGCTCACAGAGCCATCTTCTCCAAAGGCAGCCGATCGCCGTATTCCTTCCGTGGAGCTCTGGCACGGCTCTCCTTGGCTTGGATGATAGCATGAGAGGACTGGCAAGCTGGGTCCTTCCTCCAGGGCTGACCTTTTACAAACTCCGCCTTGAAGAGGAGTAAAGTCAGCATGTCATTCTCACGTGTAAGATGGGACCCAAGGGGCCCGTTCCTAGCTCTACCACTTGGGAAAGTGGGGGACTCTTCCGTCAAGGAAACGGAGAGCTCATACTTGATGGTGCGGTTGTCAGAAGCCTTTTTCTAAGCCTCCCCTGGCCCCACTGTGTCAGAAAGACGTGTCCCTCCACCTGCCGGGGACTTGATGAAGGAGAGTCACTCTGGTAGAAGTACCCAAAGCTCGATGACTTCACTGCCGTCTCCCTTTCTCTGGCACGGGCCCGCCCCTGGAGGAGCCCTGTCTTCGCCTAGCCGTGACGGCACCGCTCAGGTGAGCTGGAGACAGGACCCCAATGAGGGCAGGTGGATGGGAGCCTGTTCAAAATGACCTACACACCCAATCTGCCGTAGACATGGTCCACAGATCGTGGACGTGCCTGTGCCCCCGAAGACATCCGTGTGGCCCCGGGCATCCGGCAGCCATCTTCTCCATGTTCGCCTGACCTGTGCTCTCGCTCTTTTCTCCAGAGCACTCGCCTGATGATTCGTGGGGGAATGAAACCCCAGCTGGCAGGAGCCGAATGATCTTCCCAACACAAGGGAAAAGAAGAGGTGGGGTCCCGCATCCCTCCAATGTGTCTGTGCCTAAGAATGAGTTTCTAAGAAATCTCATCCTCCTTTAGCTCCCTTAACTCTCCCCCGCCCCCCCCACCCCCACCCCCGGCGCCCGCCAGCCCGGGCCATAGTATAGTTACTTTCCCAGATTTCCTCCCTCTCCTCAGCAGAACCGAAGAGATTGTAGGTGTTGCCACTTCTCTGAGTCTTTCTTTGCTTTCTTAGGAGGGCTGCCCCATGTCACGTAAAACTTGGAAGACATACACGCGTGAGCATCTCTCCTTGTGATTCTAACCCAGGGAAGAGCATTTAAAAATCGAAAGGAGGCAAACTAGGGTTCAGGCACCCAGAGTTGAGCCGGGTGGCCACTGGGAAGAGAGTTCCAGACGCCTTCCTGTTTGGGGGAGGGGGAAATCTCCCCCTCTGCCCCCCTTGAGTCCTCGTGGCTGGACTCATCCTAACATGGACTCAAGGCAGGCGGATAGAGGAAGCGGGAGCGGGAACACGTGTTCGTTTGTTGTTGTTGTTGTTGTTGTTGTTGTTGTTGTTTTACCTTCTAGCCCTGAGAAGTGGCTGAGGCGGGCAGCTTTTCGACTGTGTAGACCAAGGGACAGTACATGTGTGAGACAGGGATCAGACCGAGAGACTTAGCTTTCGGGTGCGCCCTGAGGGAAGGAAGAATCTAAACAGAGTTTGGGCTTGGGGGGGTCCCTGAAAGAAGTCACAGTGTTTGTCTCCCTAGGCTTCTCGGCCCGAATGAATTCCCTACTTTGGGGATCGGAGCGTCCTCCTAACTCCAGGTGCGGATGCAGGGAGTGCGCCTTTCACCCAAGAGAGAGATGGATGTCTCGCTTTCAGGGAGACACAAAGGAGAGCCCGAGGGTTCCTCTTGTGTTGGCCGCCTTCTTGAGGTCACCGTCACGCCAAATGATCACTGTGCCACGGAGGTGCATTTTGGCGTGGCCTATCCTGGGCTCCACAGCCACCTCCCTGAGAACGGGTATGGTCAGAACCGTAGGAAGCTCAAGGGCGCCGCCAGCCGCTTTCAAAAACGTATCTGTCAGCACCTGCTGGCTGCAACCGCGAGGTTTCCAAGTGCCCTCCGCATATTCTCCCCCTCCCCCGCAACGACCTCATCACTTCCAATCCTGGCGAACAATGTATGGAACCTTTGCTGGGGTTTTCGTTTGTTTCTCTTTTGTGGGGTTTCTCTCTCTCTCTCTCTCTCTCTCTCTCTCTCTGTCACACGCGCTCTGATGTTCGGGGCCTAATGGGAGAAATGAAATCAAGCGAGGGGTTTTGCCCTCAGGTTGCCTTGGTCTCGGGTTGACTTGTGTGCGCTGAGAAAGACGGCCTTTACTGAAGGCCCTGCACAGACTTTTTGACACCCCCGATCCATGGAATCCTGAAGCTGTGGAACCTAGAAATCTTTCAGTCTCCTTTTGATTTGGAAATCTTCTCCTTGACAGAAAGAAGCCCATTTAAAAGAGAAAAAGAAAAAGTGGAACTGCATGAGCAGATCGGTTTTTAGATCTCAGCCGGGCGGCTGCCCGGTTCTCTGGGGAGAACTGTCTTCATCTTGCAAATCTGTACACACAGCCCACAGTGGCCTGGGATGGAGGCCAGTGGACTGGATTGGGCAGAACCTGAGACCAGAGGAAAGAGAAAAAAATAAGAAAAATGGTGGTGGTGGTTGGGGGGAGGGGGAAGAGGTCTGCTTTGAAAAATAGGAACTGCTGGCAGGGCTCCCTCACCCCCACCCCCCCCACCCCAAAGTAGGACTGTGTATCCAGGCGTAGAAATGATACTGTGCCAAGAAGGCAAGCGCTGTTGAGACTGCTGTTCCTATGATGTTACAAACCGAAAGCGATGCTTTCTGGTCGAGGCTCTCCATGACAATCTACTAAGCAAATCATACGTTGGCTGTTTTGGACGTTCTCTGCAGTTTTCATTGGGAGTGAGGAAGAGCCGTTTGTACATGTTTTGATACAATGTTTTGAATGCTGTGGGACCATGGTATGTTTCCGCCGTGGATGAACAAGGTTGCCTTTTCCAGCTTCCGCTTGCATGGTCATTTCCTGGTCCTGACGACCCCCCCGGCCCCAAGTGAGGGAGGCCTGTGTGTCTTTGTGTCCATTTAGAAGGGTTGGTGCTTGATGCCAGCATGATATCCAAATCTTGATTTTGGACTTACCAAACTACTGTTGGGAGTTTGTTTCTTGTCTTAATCTCCCTTAACTCTTGCAGTCACCTGAGTGTCCAGTCTTGATCTCGCGTCTCTCTCTGCCTCTGTCTCTGTCTCTCTCGCTCTTTCCTTTTGTTGATTTCTTCAAGGCAAGCCATCTTTTTCCTCCTCCTCCTCCTCCTCCTCCTCCTCCTCCTCCTCCCCCTCCTCCTCCCCCACCACCCTCCTCTTCCTCTTCCTCCTTTCTCTGCCCCCCTCCCCCCTCCCTCCCTCCTCCCCCCGCCCTTTTAAAATTGAAGTCTAACAGACTGACAAGAGTATATTGGTTTTCAGGTGTATACCCTAGCGAGTGGCTATGTTTACACATGACCCAGGGATCTCCGTGATAAGTCTCGTTACTATCTGTCACCATTCGATGTCATGACAGTAGGATGGACTCTATTCCGCCTGCTGTACATGACATCCTGCGAGTGCGTTGTTTATTTCATAACTAGAAGTGGGCACCGCTTCCTCTCCCTCACCTATTGCACTCGTCTCCCTCTTCCCCCCTCCCTCCCTCCTCTGGCCACCCCCCATTTGTTCCTTTTAGGTGTCGATGAACCTGTTTACGGTTCCTTCTTTGTGTTCATGTGTGTGTATTGCTGTGCACGTTCTTCACAGACATGATAGTCTCGCGACCTGAGGTATCTTGTGTAGTGCAATGCCCTCTGGGTCTCTCCATGTTTCCGCGGATGGCAAGACCTCATTCCCTGGTAGGGTTGAGTCATAAACGTGCGTGCGCCTGTGTGTGACTAGGTAGAGACGTATGCACACAGAGAGTGCTATCGGTATGTCCCTAACTATGGCTACATAGGGATAGGTGTGGATACACATACACGTGTGTGTATGTGTCACCCTCACCCCCTCGGTGGGCACGTAGTGGAGTTGCTGGGTCACGTGGTAGTTGTTGGTGCAGTGCTTTCAGGGACTTCTGTGCTGTTTTCCGTAGTGTCATCTGTTGTCGGGGAGCCATTCTGTCAGGCACCAGGTGATATCTCTGAGTCCTCCAGCATGACATGGTGGTGGTCTCTCTCAGCGTGAAAAATAGGTGTCCCGTCAGGAGCCACTTTCCTCTGCCGTTTGGAACTTGCTGTCGTGATTCCAGATCCTGGGCCTGGCCGTGTATGCTTGTGCAGAGAAATGCCAGCGCTTTTTATCATACCCTCCATTTAAAAAAAAAATTGTTCTGTATTTGATGGGCTGCGTTGGGTCTTTTTTTGCTGTGCGTGGGCTTTCTTTCCGTTGCGGTGAGTGGGGGCTCCCCTTCGTTGTGGTGCGCAGGCTCCTCATTGCCAGTGGCTTCTCTTGGTGTGGAGCACGGGCTCCAGGCACGGGGGCTTCAGGAGTTGCAGCACATGGGCTCAGTCGTTGTGGCTCACGGGCTTCATTGCTCTGCGGCATGTGGGACCTTCCTGGAGCAGGGATCGAACCCGTGTCCCCTGCAGTGGCGGGCGGATTCTTAAGCAGTGCGCCAGCTAGGCAGCCCCAGTTGTTTCTTGTATTTCAGGGAAAGGTTTCCTTTGGCTTTTGGTTTTGTCCCCGCCCCCACCCCCCAAGAAAGGTACTGTTGGTTGCTTTGTTGACAGTGGAAAACTGTGTTGCGGTTGCTGTTGGAGTGGTGGGGGTCGTCGTCCTTGTTGCTTTGTTTCCTTTGTGGGCATTGTTTTCTGTTGGTTTTTTCTGGCTTTGTTTCCTTGTGGATGAAAATGCCTGGTCTTGGTCTGCTCTGTTCAGGCCTCCTGCCCGCTTTCCCCATCGGGTTACTTGTTCTGGGGGGCTGCGTTGCATGAGGCCTTGCTCTGTTTTGGACAGGAACCTCTTATGGGACATGCTTGAGGTTTTCAGATGCGTGTGTGTGTGTACGTGTACACGTGTGTGTGTCTGTACGTGTACACGTGTGCATACACGTACATATGTGTGTGCCTTTACGTACTCCTTGAAGGGCCACAGCAGTCCCAGAGCTTGACTTTGACTTTTTGGTAGTTTGGCTTGGTTTGATTTTGGTGGGACGACAGGTCACTGTGAACCTTTGCTGTAAATCTCTCTCTCACACGCACGCGCGTGTGCGCGCACGCACGCACGCACGCACACTCACCACGTTGCATTGTGTAGATGTCCTGGAACGCGGTTTCTTTAGTGGATGGCTGTTGACACGCTGCTCCCCGCCCCCCCGCCCCCGCCCCTGCCCCCGCCCGCCGGTGACTGTGGTCAGTCCGTTTTGAAATCCACGTTCTGACCTCAAGGGCGTGTTCCCCACCCACACACCCATGTGTTCTCTTTGGACTTTGTCGCGGTCTGTGCGGAAATAGATGTTTGTTTCCATTTGTGTGGGGCCAGAGTGTATGTTTACTTTCGTTTCTAGCTTCCGGGCTCTGCGTGTCAGCTTTCCAAAGCCCTTCTCCGTGCCAGAAGGGATGAATTCCTGCGTCGTTCTTGGAGCGCTTGCCTGGTTTCGTTTCACTGGTCCCCGCCTTCCCTCCCTCCCTCCCTCCCTCCCTCTCACCCTCCGGGGAGCTGGGGATCTCGCTTGTGGCACTGTGGGCGTCTCCGTGGAATTCCCCGCGCCCCCCCATGGCCTGGAATCGCGTCCCCTTCCAGGCAGCCTCCCGGCGGCATCTTGCCAGCTACCCCCGCCCCCGTGTGCTGCCGGGGATCGGGACGCGCCGTGGCGTGTCGTGTCGTGTCGGGCAGGGAGCTAGCTCCGAGGCGGACCCCTTGGGTCCGCGCGGGACGCCCGCCCCGCTCCGGGAGGAGCTCGGGCGTTTGGGCGGCCTGGCGCTCCGGCGTCCTCGGTGGCCGGCCGGCGACCGGGATCCGGCCCGGGGACGTTCGAGCCGGTTGTCGGGCGCCACCTGGCGGCCGCTTTTATATTGTCCCTTCCCTCCGGAGCTCCGGCGACCTTGTCGAGGGCTGTGACTCAGCCGCCGGGCCCGAAGCAGAGTTCCGGGAGGCGAGCCACGCTGGTGCTGGCAGCCCCGGTGGCGCCGAGGCGTAGGCACCTCCTGCTGTCGCCTGAGATTGGGCCTGCAGATCTATGGGGCTGTGACTGCCGCCGCGCTCCCGAGCCGGGGCGGAGGGGCCGCCTGGCCGGGTCGATCAGCATGCGCCCGTGCCCCTCCGGCTGCGGGAACCCATGTTGGGTCGTGCCGCCGCGGTGGGAGAGGAGAGGGTCTGCCGCGCCCGGAGCGCCTGGGACTTGGTGGCCCGGCCTTCTCCTGGGCCGCCCTTGGGAGCGTTCGTTCCCCGACCCCCCCCCACCTCCCTTCCCGGTGCCCCCGCGTCCCGCTCCGGAGGTGGGGACCGGCTCGGGCCGAGCGTTGAGGCCGGTGGAGGCAGCCACGGGCTCGGTGGTGGACGCGCGTGCGTCCCAGTCGTCAGATTCTTTCGGACCGATGGTTTTCCGAGCCGGACTCCAGAGGTGAGGACCGGCCTGGGCCGCCAGCAGTGACCCGGAGAGGCTGGCCCGGGCCTGGGTGCGTTGCCCCGTGGGCTCCGGGCGTCTCCCTGGAGAAATGGGTTCAAGTCCCGATGGGTCCGGAGACGTGGCCGGCGAGGGTGCACCCGGCCTGTCAGCGTGCCCGCGTGGGTCCCGGTCATCGGACGCGACTTTGTCTCCCCCCTCCGCCCTCCACCCCGAGTCCGGGCGGGGAGGTGGGGACTGGCGCGAGCCCTACTGGGTGGCCTGGGGAGGGGCTCCTGGGCCCGGGTGTGGTCCCTCATGGGGCCTGCTCATCGGAGGCGGCTTGGAGGGGTGCTGAGTTTCTTTCTTGGAACCAAGTCCTGGCCCGGAGACTCGGATGGACCAGTCCCTGCCCGCGTGGGGGGACCGGGGAGGGCGTCCCCAGCCCGCTCCCTCTCCCCCGTGTCCCCGGCCCACTCTGCCACCCCTCCATCCCCGGGTCGACCAGGTGGCCTCGGGCGCTCCGGGGCAAGTGTGGATGGGGAAGTGTTGGGGGCAGGTGGCCGGACCGAGGTTCCGGGGGCCCCCGTGAACCTCGTGGGTGGGCCCCGCTGTCGGGTGCGATGATTTTTTTCGCCGGAAATGGGGCCTTTTTGCCACCAGATAGGTGCTGACACGGTGTTCTTCTGCGTCTGTCGCCGATAGACGCTGGGGCTCCGGACGCGGGCAGGACTCCGGGCTGGGGGCGGCTGTCTGATGACCGGCTCGGTCCTTGCCACTTGAGCTGCCTGCTTGGGCCTGCGTGCCGGCTCTTGCGTGCGCGTCCGGCTGCCCCGACCCGCGGTGCCGCCTCCGGCCGCTGGCTGAGCCCGAGGGCGGCGGGGCCAGGTGGCGTTGGGTGCTCGACCCTGTGCGCTGCCCCCGCTGCAGGCACCCGGTGGTGAGTGGCCGGCACGACCCCACCCCACAGGCTCTGTGCCCCGTGTCAGGCGTTCTCGTCCTGGGGTGGTTGGCTGCTCTTGCCCGAGAGGAAGGGGCACCGGTGAGGCGGAAGCGGGCCTCAGTGTGACGGGTCCTCGCCGTGCCTCCCCTGCGGGCCTATCCCGCCGTGGCTTTAGGCTGGGTGGGTCAACCGATTGATGTGGTGGTGCCACGCTCCGCCGGGCTGGGCCTAAGCCATGCCAGACGAGGGACGGACGTTCCTGGGGGACGGGACCGCTCTTCTCGTTCTGTCCGCGGGCTCCTTGCCTCTCTTCCGCCCCACCTGCCGGGGTGTGCGGAAGGCAGGGGTGCGGCCTCCGGCCCTGAACCCCTGGTCTCCCGCCCCCGCCTCCCAGCGTGGGCGCGGGGACTGGGGTCCTCGGACGCAGCAGACGCTCTCGCTTTGCCTCCTTGGCGTACGCCTCGCGAGCGGCCCTCCCCGTGGCGGGGAGGGCCGCCCCGCCGCCACGCTGCGCGCCCCCGTCGGTGTGCGAGCGTGCCTCGCCTGGCCCTCCGTGGTGCTCCTGGAGCGCTCCAGGTCGTCCCTCAGGTGCCCGAGGCCGAGCGGTGGTGTTGTTCCCCTTTCCCAGCGTGTCCCTCGGGTCTCTGCCACCGTGGCATGTGCCGTGAGCGGCTCTCTCTTGGGGGGGGTCGAGACGGTAAGGGAGGTGCGCCCGCCTGTTCCCCCCCTGGCGGTGGGGTCAGGGGCGGCCTCGTTGTGCTGGTCCTCAGCGGCGTGCCGCGGGGGGCTGAGCTTGGCTGAGCGCACGCCCCGTGTGGCCCCCGCTACGTGGGGGGCTGCGCGCGGGCGTGGGAGCGATCGTGGGGGCCGGGGCCTGTGAGAGAGGGGGCTGTGTCACGCATCTTGGGCGTGCTCCCCCTCGAGGGCCCGAGGGGCGAGCCCGAGGGCAGCAAGCCTACCGAGGTCGTGCCCCGGCCCTGGCCGCGAACGCTCCCGTGGGCCGTGTGCTTACCCATACCGCAGACTCCCTCCCCTCCAGCTGACTGGAGGGGGGTGCAGGCAGCTCACGGAAGCGCCTCTGTGGGCCCGAAGGGGAGGTGATGAGTGGGGCATGACACACCCATTCTGTCCATTCAACAGAGGGTCAGGGCTACAGCAGACCCCAGAGAGGGACAGCAGACCCCAGAGAGGGGCAGCAGCCCGGCCGGCCACTGGGTCTCCATGTCTCAGGCTTCCCGGGGAACCTCCCCCCCTTCTCCCCGCCTCCCCCCACATTCCGCCACCCACCTTGGTGCATTTAGAATGGCTCCAATTGTAAATAGATGCTGGTGGGAAGATTTCTACAGGTTACCTGCAATGGCTGACCTGTCATGCTTGTAACCCTGGGAGAGAACAATTCTCTTTGTCCCCAGAGGCGTCAGACCTCCTCTCTCAGGAACCCCTGAACCCCGGCCACTGGACTTCACTCCACTGCCACGTAGTATGGGTCCTCCAAACGTTCCTGTGACGGTGAGTATGGTTTCCATGTGGGTTGAAGCCTCCACTTGCTGCAAGCC
The DNA here is from genome assembly GCF_030028045.1 of Hippopotamus amphibius kiboko. Taxonomy (NCBI): domain Eukaryota; kingdom Metazoa; phylum Chordata; class Mammalia; order Artiodactyla; family Hippopotamidae; genus Hippopotamus; species Hippopotamus amphibius. The sequence goes on along the minus strand of NC_080200.1, from coordinate 29,235,296 downwards.
TTCTGTCCTCACCATGGCATAGAGACGGTTAAAAAAAAATTGTGTTTGCCACTTTGGGTATACCTTCCACAGCCTGCAGTGACCAAGGCACCCACTTCGCTGGGCAAGTCCTATGAGCCTTCACAAAAGCTCTTGCAAACTTCTTGGGACCATCACTTTTCCAGTCACACTCAATCATCAGGCAAGATTGACACGGCCGATGGGAAAACTGGACTCCGAGAAGAAAGAGTGACCTACGTGGGGCTGAATGAACTGAGGGCTAGGATGATAGTGTGTGTATGACTACTTGTCTACAATAGGACTGATTGGGGAAGCCGGGGTGGGGGGCAGGGTGCGGATACCTTAGGAGCTTGGGATGAACATATACACATTCCTATACATAAAGTGGATAATCAACAAGCTCTTACGACTTGGCACAGGAAACTATACTCAATACTTTGTAATAACCTATAAGAGAAAAAAAATCTGAAACAGAATCTATCTATATCTATCTATCTATCTATCTATCTATCTATCTATCATCTATCTATCTACCTATCTTTCTATCTAAATCACTGTGCTGTACACCTGAAACTGCACGACATTATAAATGCTTCAATTATTTCAAACAGAAAAGAATCTCCTAACCTGAGTGAGAGAGAGAGAGAGAGAGAGAACAGGACGGATTGTGAAATCTTTTCTTTGCCAGCTACAAGGGAAAATGAAAACAAACAAAACCCAATTTATTTTAAAAGTTGGACATCCATTTGGTGACTTGTACCCTTGTCAGCAAAATGGAATCACTTCTCTTTTTCTCCCTACCTGCTCCGTCCAGAATTCAGAAACTCTCCGTGAGGCTCCTTATTTCTTTGGCAAGAGAGTCACTTGCATGCATTCCTTAGAGGCCCACGTTACGTTTCCATAAAACGGGAATACACACTTGTGGATATGAGATTCTGGTGCTATTCATTTTCCTTAGGGTGCTGCTTTTCACCTGAAAACCGGACTGGATCCTGAAGTCTTTCAAGTTGCCCCCAATATCGGGCTACAACTCTCTCCATGAATGTTTCCCACTTTCGCCCAGCCCACCCTTTTGACTTGGCATCACTGACAACGAAAACGGCCCTTTGCCTGAAGCCCTACAGACCGAAGCTGGAGGACTTGGTGAAAACTTTAGAGACATGGCCACCACAGCTCCTATGGAAACCATCCTGGTGCCTGTTTCTGTGAGAGCCACTCTGAAAGTCGAACCAAACACCCATCATCACAGCCATTTCAAACTGCTAAAGTTGCTTCCACCCTAACATCTACAAATCTTCTTCACTGACACCGCCCCCCACACGCTCCCCCCCCTCCACTGGTTTATAATCGGCCCCTGGCGACTTGGGAAGGAGCGAGCGGTGGAGAAGCAGGCGGGGGCGGGGGCGGGGGCGGGGTGGGGCGGGACCAACAGACAGTAGCCGCTGCCTGCCTGCCTGCCTGCCTGCCGGGCTGAGACCTGAGGGCTGCGGGCCACGCTGGTTTCTGCAACTCAATCCCTTCCAGGAAGCACCTGTGATGACTACTTGGCAGGGAATGGTCAAAGCTGAACTCTCTTGGCCTATTTCTGAAAAAGGCCTGAGTCTCAGCTACGACAGATTTTCTGGATTTCTTGGCCCATGCGCGGACCCGCACCCTCCCATCCTGTCAGATCCTTTGTACCCACACCTCCCCTGGGAGAGTTCTTTGGCCTCGTCTGGAACATGAACAAGCAAAACCAAACACAGTGTGACATAATGTATTGGTCTTTATTGAAAAGAAACATGCTCCTCTCGCACACCTGAGGGCAGGAAGCAAAGGCAAGTTCTCAGCAGGATGGGGGACAGGGAACCCGAACCGAGGCTGGTCAGCAGTGGCCCCCTGCCCCCCACCGCCCCGCCCCCGATCCCCGTCTCTCCCAGGCCCACGAGGGGCCTCCCTTCCCCGCCTCTCTCTGTGCCCCTCGTCTCCAGCTCCCCCAGCCCAGCTTCTGCACCCCACCCCCCCATCCCCGGCCCCGGGAAGGGGAGGCATGTCTGTCCCAGCTCCAGTTCTGATATTTCACTTGTGAAACTTCCCTAGGCCCAGGTGCCAGCTTGCCGTCCTGCTGCTTCATGTCCGTCTCTATCAGCCATGCCCAAAGGGCACGTGAAATTATGGACAGCAAATAGCACACCTAGAGGGTGTGTGTGTGGGGGTGGGGTGTGGTGTCCCTTCTCCAGGAAGCAGTGAGGGAACAAAAGGAGGCCTGGGGGAAGGAGTCCTGGGTGCCTATCATCGCGCCCCCGCCCCCCCACCGCCCCGCAGTGCACCATTCGTTTCCATCTCCGCATCTGAAGGACACGTAGTCCTCGTTGAAGCAACTTGATGAGGATTCCCCTCCTAACGACGTGACAGAACCTATGAAGAACTGCACTCCTTGAATCCATAAATGCTAACAGGATCCAAGGAGTTTTCCATCAATGGCCGAAAAAGAAATGGTCCTGAACATAATAACTGCCAAGTATTCCTCTAGACGGAGGCATCATTCACTTTTTCTTTTTTTAACTTATTTTCTTTTTATGTTTTACAATAAACTATATATTTAGAGTGTACAATTTGGTACCCCAATCTTCCAATTCATTCCCCCCCAACCCTCCCCACTTTCCCCACTTGGTGTCCATATGTTTGTGCTCTACATCTGTGTCTCTATTTCTGCCTTGCACACCAGTTGATGTGTACCATTTTTCTGCAGTCCACATATATGTGTGAATATACAATATTTGTTTTTCTCTTTCTGACTCACTATCTTTCACTTGTTAACAACAGTAACGACGATGACGCCGACGACAAGGACAAGGATAAGGACCGGAAAAACAACAACAGAGAGAGCACTGGGCGAGTTTTCCACTTCTTAAAGGAAGGAGGCCGTGTTCCCAGGCAGGTTGGCTCAGCTGCACAGTTTCCTCCGGTGACTATTCCTGGGGGCACCGTCGAGGTGATGCACGAAACACACAGGAGGAGGCCTTCTTGAATGTCCTGCCCAGGAAATGGGGACATGATTCCAGCAGTGGCAATGGCTGCCCTTCTCTTTAGGGTGACACACGGGCCTGATGGCACTGGGCAAACCCTCCCCTCCCTCCCTCCCTCCCACCTTCCTTCCTTCCTTCCTTTCTTCCTTCTTGAGGCTCTTGGCCTCCCCACTTTAAGGAAGAGCCCAGGGCCCAGCAGAAAAGACCTTCTGCTGATCCTTGCCAGGGGGCTCTCATTTTACACACTTGAATAGGATCAGTAGACACCGTCATCCCATGAGAAGCAGACAATATCATCTAAAAGCCTACTTTCCTGGTGTCTCAGCGTGCAGGGCTCCTCCTTCTCAGGGATCTTGCGCTCTGTAGGGATAATTCACATGCTGGGGGAGTAGGTTCCCAATAGCATCTTATGAAATGGATTACAGGATGTCTTCCTTTGAAAAAGATAAAGATTATTTGGGAAAGTTATTCATATGAAGCACATGGATGATATCCTCTCTGATCTATATATTAGAGTTGACCGTTGAACAACCAACATGGGGGATTAGGGGGGCCGACCCCACACACACCATTGAGAACCCATGCATAACTTCACAGTCCAAGCTCTGTATCGGGGCTTGCACCTCTGAGTACTCAGCAACCAGAGATCCTGCAGTGCCATAGTGCACAGCTATGGAAAACATCCCCTTATGAGTCACACACACACACACACGCGTGCGTGCGTGTGCGTGCTCTAGCGCAGACATCTCAACTTTGTTACACAAGAGTTAGTGGTGTTCGAATAATCTTAGAAGTGACGACTGCTGTCTGATGAAATCAATGGATCGATCAATCAATCTATGACACTACACTTTGTATTTCCTAGTCTCAAAATGATTTGGAATTTGGCTCCTTAGAAGTTTAGCTTGGTCCTTCAAGGACAGTGTCAGTCAGAGAGAAAATAACATTTCTTCAAATCATGGAAGTGAAATAGTCCTGGACGCTTATGTGAAACATTAACAGAATTTTTCTTCTTTATTTTATAAGATAACTGGAATTAGGAAGAAAATCTCCTCGTGAAAAACCAGGTGCTACCTTTCCTTGACTGACGATCGAAGAGGAGAAAGCATTTTCTGGGCCCATGCAACTTGAGAGAAGTTCTAACTTTTCTGGAAAAGAAAGATTCCCACCCTCCCCTTGCTCGGCCATGCTAGAAACCTTCCCCTGCCCCAAACTCTGACGTGTCCCCTTGTTTGGCCTCACTGTGTGTCGTCCGTGGGCACGGGAACACACTTGCATTCCGTAACAGGAGAGCCTATGGAGAACAGATCTCTGGCCACTTTCATGGGATCTGCATTGCTGGCTAGGTAAACCTAAGACATCAAAAGAAGTGCCTTGGAACACATACTCCTCCCACACTGGTCACCTCATAGGATTCCTAAATGACTCTGGTTCAGCACTCACTCGACTTGGCTGTGCTTCTGTGCTTCCTGACCTAAAGGATCTATCTGGATATGCCACCCAATAGAAGCTGAAATAAATTCACTTTGGATGTGTGTGAATGCCGTTCATACAGAGAGTGGGGACTGCAGGGAGCTCTTGTGGATAAAGAAAAATGGGGGAACACATGTAGGCGACAGCACATAAAGTATAGAAAGATACACGAAGGTTTCCTTCGTTCGCGGGTTGGGAAGGGGGAACGACAGAACATTCCCTGCTTCTACTCCACGCACGCATGCACGCAGGCAGGCAGGCAGGCAGGCAGGCAGGCAGGCAGGCACCGGAGTGGGGTGGGGTGGGGGGAGCTGGCTCCTGACCCCACCCACCAGGGACGCGTGCGCGTTTAAAGAGACCAGGAGGAACGTGGTGGCGGTGGCGATGAGGAAGGAGGACCATGTTCAAGGTGTGGATTTGCGGTGAGGGCTACGTGAGGTGACTAAGAACTCGGTGCAGTGAGCGGCCCATACAAGGACAGAAGCGATGGTCCCCTAATGCTTGCAGGGCCTGGCCAGGAGCATGAACGGGAGCCCATGTCCCCAGGTTGGCATCATGACACTAGTTCATTCCTGTGAAACAGGATGTGTTTTCTGTGTTCTCCTGTCTTGACAAACACACGTCTTTACCTGTGTCTCCGTACAACGACGGTCTCTGCGTGACAGTCGGCAGAACATCCCCAGGGACAATTATCACAGAGACCTGAGGTTCTGCTTGGCTGGCAATGCTTGTGTGAATACTGCAGTGAGATACAGACAGACAGACAAACAGACAGACAGACACACACACACACACACACACACACACACAAACACACACCCCTACCTATAATTATGTGTATTTAATACGATATCTTTATTGATTTTCTGTCTCAGATGACTAATGATGCTGTCAGCCTCATGATTTTCACACAGGGTTTCTGTGTGTGTCCTACTGTCGGGACAACATAGCCGGTCTGTGTCATGGAAACAGAGACACCGTGGGAGTCACAGGAATGAAGACCTCGTTCTAGGAACTGGACCTTCCAGAGGCCTGGGAGCAGCTGGGCAGGGCAGGGCAGGGCTGGGCTGGGCTGCGGAGGAGGGGAGGGGAGGGGAGGGGAGGGAAGGCTGTGGCTCTCAGTCCTCTGAGTGCCCGGTGGCAGTGGCGGAGGTGGCAGTGCCGATGGAGCTGTCAGCGCCCGCAGGGAAAGGTAGCCACCGATGTGCGGGGCCACAGGGGAGACATGGAGAGACTCGGGGGAAGGCACAGCTGTCCCTCGGTGGATCTGCGGCCAGGCAGCCAGGAGTGGCCTGGGTCACTGTCGTCCAGAGGGCACCAGCTGGGAACACTAGCCACACGCAGGGCGGCGGGTGTGTGTGTGTGTGTGTGTGTGGGGATGGACAGCCTTCCACCCTGCACCTCTGTGCCCACCTGTCACCATGTGGGATGGCAACAGCCTGCAGAGAGCCTTGGCTGTGGCTTCACTTCCAATGCCTACATCCCATCCAGCGTTCTCTTTGCACCAGCCCTACCCTGGGGTCGCACGGGGAGGGGGAGACTCAGAAAGGCGGTTCCCAGGCTGCCCCCGCATGGAAGTCACATGAGCCTCCGGACATGGCCGTGCCACGTCAAACACACGTCTTGAGGTAGGTCAGACTTTCCATTGTGTTACGGTTTGTTTCCTTGGGAGAAGTTGTGTCTCTTAGGCCAGGAGCAACTGGAATTGTCGGTCAAAGTCCTCAGGCAGCCCTTTGACTTGGAGGCCGAGCACAAGTTTGACACGGTATGTTTCCGGTGACATGGAATTGCAGATGGCCCACGAAGCATGCTCTCGCCAATACTGCCAAGCCTGTGGTCTCACAGGGGACGGTCTCCTCGACCGAGATGTCACCATCTCGGGAATCCGCACCTGGAGCGACACGGTGACCTCAGGACGAGCGCCCTGTCTGTGCGCCCCATCCGGATGCGCGTGGACGGGAATGGAGCAGCTCTGGGAACGGTGGACGATGCCAGCTCTTGTTCTTCTGCTCTGCTGCCTGCCGTGCACGGCTGTGGAGAGGGACGAGCCGCTGTGGAGAGGGATGAGCCGAGTCCAGTGTCTCTGAACCCACCCCAAGCAAAGAGGAGCAGGAAAGTGGGTGTGGGCCCTCCCTCGTGTGTGGCCAGGATCCTGTGCGGAGGGAGAGTCCCTGGCCCTCCCGCTGAGAGGAAGGTGCGAGAGGTGGATCGGCGGCGTCTTTCCTCGGGGCCCCAGAGCTTCTGCGGCTCCGATCTCCCCTCTTCACAGTTCTAGTTGGCGCCCGCCCCAGCACAACCTACCTGAGAGCTTCCCTGGTATCCGGAAGCGATGGCTTTGTGTTTTGAGGACGGAAGGGGAGAAAGAGCTGAGCAAAGCTTTTCCCTGGAACCTGAGTGTCTATGGGTGTGTCTGGCCCATCACCAGCGAGCGTGCTGAGTGCCACTTCCTGAGGGCAGGTGCTCTTTAAGGAAAGTATGGCTTCGTATCTTTGTGACACGCAGGCCCTTCTAGAATGTGGAGCGAGTTTCTCAAGAATCCCAGCAGAATCCCAGGTGCTGTGGAGGCTAGGGCCTCAAAGGTCCGGCTCCATCCCCTCTCTCCATCCTGGCCTGGCCTGGCCTGGCTGGGCCCCTAAGGACCCTGCTGGCCTCTAGAGTGGCCCCTGCTTCTCGGTTGGTTTCCATGCTGCTGCTCACAGAGCCATCTTCTCCAAAGGCAGCCGATCGCCGTATTCCTTCCGTGGAGCTCTGGCACGGCTCTCCTTGGCTTGGATGATAGCATGAGAGGACTGACAAGCTGAGTCCTTCCTCCAGGGCTGACCTTTTACAAACTCCGCCTTGAAGAGGGGTAAAGTCAGCATGTCATTCTCACGTGTAAGATGGGACCCGAGGGGCCCGTTCCTAGCTCTACCACTTGGGAAAGTGGGGGACTCTTCCGTCAAGGAAACGGAGAGCTCATACTTAATGGTGCAGTTGTCAGAAGCCTTTTTCTAAGCCTCCCCTGGCCCCACTGTGTCAGAAAGACGTGTCCCTCCACCTGCCGGGGACTTGATGAAGGAGAGTCACTCTGGTAGAAGTACCCGAAGCTCGATGACTTCACTGCCGTCTCCCTTTCTCTGGCACGGGCCCGCCCCTGGAGGAGCCCTGTCTTCGCCTAGCCGTGACGGCACCGCTCAGGTGAGCTGGAGACAGGACCCCAATGAGGGCAGGTGGATGGGAGCCTGTTCAAAATGACCTACACACCCAATCTGCCGTAGACATGGTCCACAGATCGTGGACGTGCCTGTGCCCCCGAAGACATCCGTGTGGCCCCGGGCATCCGGCAGCCATCTTCTCCATGTTCGCCTGACCTGTGCTCTCGCTCTTTTCTCCAGAGCACTCGCCTGATGATTCGTGGGGGAATGAAACCCCAGCTGGCAGGAGCCAAATGATCTTCCCAACACAAGGGAAAAGAAGAGGTGGGGTCCCGCATCCCTCCAATGTGTCTGTGCCTAAGAATGAGTTTCTAAGAAATCTCATCCTCCTTTAGCTCCCTTAACTCTCCCCCGCCCCCCCCACCCCCACCCCCGGCGCCCGCCAGCCCGGGCCATAGTATAGTTACTTTCCCAGATTTCCTCCCTCTCCTCAGCAGAACCGAAGAGATTGTAGGTGTTGCCACTTCTCTGAGTCTTTCTTTGCTTTCTTAGGAGGGCTGCCCCATGTCACGTAAAACTTGGAAGACATACACGCGTGAGCATCTCTCCTTGTGATTCTAACCCAGGGAAGAGCATTTAAAAATCGAAAGGAGGCAAACTAGGGTTCAGGCACCCAGAGTTGAGCCGGGTGGCCACTGGGAAGAGAGTTGCAGACGCCTTCCTGTTTGGGGGAGGGGGAAATCTCCCCCTCTGCCCCTCTTGAGTCCTCGTGGCTGGACTCATCCTAACATGGACTCAAGGCAGGCGGATAGAGGAAGCGGGAGCGGGAACACGTGTTCGTTTGTTGTTGTTGTTGTTGTTGTTGTTGTTGTTGTTTTACCTTCTAGCCCTGAGAAGTGGCTGAGGCGGGCAGCTTTTCGACTGTGTAGACCAAGGGACAGTACATGTGTGAGACAGGGATCAGACCGAGAGACTTAGCTTTCGGGTGTGCCCTGAGGGAAGGAAGAATCTAAACAGAGTTTGGGCTTGGGGGGGTCCCTGAAAGAAGTCACAGTGTTTGTCTCCCTAGGCTTCTCGGCCCCAATGAATTCCCTACTTTGGGGATCGGAGCGTCCTCCTAACTCCAGGTGCGGATGCAGGGAGTGCGCCTTTCACCCGAGAGAGAGATGGATGTCTCGCTTTCAGGGAGACACAAAGGAGAGCCCGAGGGTCCCTCTTGTGTTGGCCGCCTGCTTGAGGTCACCGTCACGCCAAATGATCACTGTGCCACGGAGGTGCATTTTGGCGTGGCCTATCCTGGGCTCCACAGCCACCTCCCTGAGAACGGGTATGGTCAGAACCGTAGGAAGCTCAAGGGCGCCGCCAGCCGCTTTCAAAAACGTATCTGTCAGCACCTGCTGGCTGCAACCGCGAGGTTTCCAAGTGCCCTCCCCATATTCTCCCCCTCTCCCGCAACGACCTCATCACTTCCAATCCTGGCGAACAATGTATGGAACCTTTGCTGGGGTTTTCGTTTGTTTCTCTTTTGTGGGGTTTCTCTCTCTCTCTCTCTCTCTCTCTCTCTCTCTCTCTGTCACACGCGCTCTGATGTTCGGGGCCTAATGGGAGAAATGAAATCAAGCGAGGGGTTTTGCCCTCAGGTTGCCTTGGTCTCGGGTTGACTTGTGTGCGCTGAGAAAGACGGCCTTTACTGAAGGCCCTGCACAGACTTTTTGACACCCCCGATCCATGGAATCCTGAAGCTGTGGAACCTAGAAATCTTTCGGTCTCCTTTTGATTTGGAAATCTTCTCTTTGACAGAAAGAAACCCATTTAAAAGAGAAAAAGAAAAAGTGGAATTGCATGAGCAGATCGGTTTTTAGATCTCAGCCGGGCGGCTGCCCGGTTCTCTGGGGAGAACTGTCTTCATCTTGCAAATCTGTACACACAGCCCACAGTGGCCTGGGATGGAGGCCAGTGGACTGGATTGGGCAGAACCTGAGACCAGAGGAAAGAGAAAAAAAATAAGAAAAATGGTGGTGGTGGTTGGGGGGAGGGGGAAGAGGTCTGCTTTGAAAAATAGGAACTGCTGGCAGGGCTCCCTCACCCCCACCCCCCCCACCCCAAAGTAGGACTGTGTATCCAGGCGTAGAAATGATACTGCGCCAAGAAGGCAAGCGCTGTTGAGACTGCTGTTCCTATGATGTTACAAACCGAAAGCGATGCTTTCTGGTCGAGGCTCTCCATGACAATCTACTAAGCAAATCATACGTTGGCTGTTTTGGACGTTCTCTGCAGTTTTCATTGGGAGTGAGGAAGAGCCGTTTGTACATGTTTTGATACAATGTTTTGAATGCTGTGGGACCATGGTATGTTTCCGCCGTGGATGAACAAGGTTGCCTTTTCCAGCTTCCGCTTGCATGGTCATTTCCTGGTCCTGACGACCCCCCCGCCCCAAGTGAGGGAGGCCTGTGTGTCTTTGTGTCCATTTAGAAGGGTTGGTGCTTGATGCCAGCATGATATCCAAATCTTGATTTTGGACTTACCAAACTACTGTTGGGAGTTTGTTTCTTGTCTTAATCTCCCTTAACTCTTGCAGTCACCTGAGTGTCCAGTCTTGATCTCGCGTCTCTCTCTGCCTCTGTCTCTGTCTCTCTCGCTCTTTCCTTTTGTTGATTTCTTCAAGGCAAGCCATCTTTTTCCTCCTCCTCCTCCTCCTCCTCCTCCTCCTCCTCCTCCTCCCCCTCCTCCCCCACCACCCTCCTCTTCCTCTTCCTCCTTTCTCTGCCCCCCTCCCCCCTCCCTCCCTCCTCCCCCCGCCCTTTTAAAATTGAAGTCTAACAGACTGACAAGAGTATATTGGTTTTCAGGTGTATACCCTAGCGAGTGGCTATGTTTACACATGACCCAGGGCTCTCCGTGATAAGTCTCGTTACTGTCTGTCACCATTCGATGTCATGACAGTAGGATGGACTCTATTCCACCTGCTGTACATGACATCCTGCGAGTGAGTTGTTTATTTCATAACTAGAAGTGTGCACCGCTTCCTCTCCCTCACCTATTGCACTCGTCTCCCTCTTCCCCCCTCCCTCCCTCCCTCCTCTGGCCACCCCCCATTTGTTCCTTTTAGGTGTCGATGAACCTGTTTGCGGTTCCTTCTTTGTGTTCATGTGTGTGTATTGCTGTGCACGTTCTTCACAGACATGATAGTCTCGCGACCTGAGGTATCTTGTGTAGCGCAATACCCTCTGGGTCTCTCCATGTTTCCGCGGATGGCAAGACCTCATTCCCTTGTAGGGTTGAGTCATAAGCGTGCGCGCGCCTGTGTGTGACTAGGTAGAGACGTATGCACACAGAGAGCACTATCGGTATGTCCCTAACTATGGCTACATAGGGATAGGTGTGGATACACATACACGTGTATGTATGTGTCACCCTCACCCCCTCGGTGGGCACGTAGTGGAGTTGCTGGGTCACGTGGTAGTTGTTGGTGCAGTGCTTTCAGGGACTTCTGTGCTGTTTTCCGTAGTGTCATCTGTTGTCGGGGAGCCATTCTGTCAGGCACCAGGTGATATCTCTGAGTCCTCCAGCATGACATGGTGGTGGTCTCTCTCAGCGTGAAAAATAGGTGTCCCGTCAGGAGCCACTTTCCTCTGCCGTTTGGAACTTGCTGTCGCGATTCCAGATCCTGGGCCTGGCTGTGTATGCTTGTGCAGAGAAATGCCAGCGCTTTTTATCATACCCTCCATTTAAAAAAAAAAATTGTTCTGTATTTGATGGGCTGCGTTGGGTCTTTTTTTGCTGTGCGCGGGCTTTCTTTCCGTTGCGGTGAGTGGGGGCTCCCCTTCGTTGTGGTGCGCAGGCTCCTCATTGCCAGTGGCTTCTCTTGGTGCGGAGCACGGGCTCCAGGCACGGGGGCTTCAGGAGTTGCGGCACATGGGCTCAGTCATTGTGGCTCACGGGCTTCGTTGCTCTGCGGCATGTGGGACCTTCCTGGAGCAGGGATCAAACCCGTGTCCCCTGCAGTGGCGGGCGGATTCTTAAGCAGTGCGCCAGCTAGGCAGCCCCAGTTGTTTCTTGTATTTCAGGGAAAGGTTTCCTTTGGCTTTTGGTTTTGTCCCCGCCCCCACCCCCCAAGAAAGGTACTGTTGGTTGCTTTGTTGACAGTGGAAAACTGTGTTGCGGTTGCTGTTGGAGTGGTGGGGGTCGTCGTCCTTGTTGCTTTGTTTCCTTTGTGGGCGTTGTTTTCTGTTGGTTTTTTCTGGCTTTGTTTCCTTGTGGATGAAAATGCCTGGTCTTGGTCTGCTCTGTTCAGGCCTCCTGCCCACTTTCCCCATCGGGTTGCTTGTTCTGGGGGGCTGCGTTGCATGAGGCCTTGCTCTGTTTTGGACAGGAACCTCTTATGGGACATGCTTGAGGTTTTCAGATGCGTGTGTGTGTGTACGTGTACACGTGTGTGTGTCTGTACGTGTACACGTGTGCATACACGTACATATGTGTGTGCCTTAACGTACTCCTTGAAGGGCCACAGCAGTCCCAGAGCTTGACTTTGACTTTTTGGTAGTTTGGCTTGGTTTGATTTTGGTGGGACGACAGGTCACTGTGAACCTTTGCTGTAAATCTCTCTCTCACACGCACGCGCGCGCGCGCGCGCTCACGCACGCAAGCACGCACGCACGCACGCACACTCACCACGTTGCATTGTGTAGATGTCCTGGAATGCGGTTTCTTTAGTGGATGGCTGTTGACACGCTGCTCCCCGCCCCCCCGCCCGCCGGTGACTGTGGTCAGTCCGTTTTGAAATCCACCTTCTGACCTCAAGGGCGTGTTCCCCACCCACACACCCATGTGTTCTCTTTGGACTTTGTCGCGGTCTGTGCGGAAATAGATGTTTGTTTCCATTTGTGTGGGGCCAGAGTGTATGTTTACTTTCGTTTCTAGCTTCCGGGCTCTGCGTGTCAGCTTTCCAAAGCCCTTCTCCATGCCAGAAGGGATGAATTCCTGCGTCGTTCTCGGAGCGCTTGCCTGGTTTCGTTTCGCTGGTCCCCGCCTTCCCTCCCTCCCTCCCTCCCTCCCTCTCACCCTCCGGGGAGCTGGGGATCTCGCTTGTGGCACTGTGGGCGTCTCCGTGGATTTCCCCGCGCCCCCCCATGGCCTGGAATCGCGTCCCCTTCCAGGCAGCCTCCCGGCGGCATCTTGCCAGCTACCCCCGCCCCCGTGTGCTGCCGGGGATCGGGACGCGCCGTGTCATGTCGTGTCGTGTGGGGCAGGGAGCTAGCTCCGAGGCGGACCCCTCGGGGCCGCGCGGGACGCCCGCCCCGCTCCGGGAGGAGCTCGGGCGTTTGGGCGGCCCGGCGCTCCGGCGTCCTCGGTGGCCGGCCGGCGACCGGGATCCGGCCCGGGGACGTTCGAGCCGGTGGTCGGGCGCCACCTGGCGGCCGCTTTTATATTGTCCCTTCCCTCCGGAGCTCCGGCGACCTTGTCGAGGGCTGTGACTCAGCCGCCGGGCCCGAAGCAGAGTTCCGGGAGGCGAGCCACGCTGGTGCTGGCAGCCCCGGTGGCGCCGAGGCGTAGGCACCTCCTGCTGTCGCCTGAGATTGGGCCTGCAGATCTATGGGGCTGTGACTGCCGCCGCGCTCCCGAGCCGGGGCGGAGGGGCCGCCTGGCCGGGTCGACCAGCATGCGCCCGTGCCCCTCCGGCTGCGGGAACCCATGTCGTGTCGTGCCGCCGCGGTGGGAGAGGAGAGGGTCTGCCGCGCCCGGAGCGCCTGAGACTTGGTGGCCCGGCCTTCTCCTGGGCCGCCCTTGGGAGCGTTCGTTCCCCGACCCCCCCCCACCTCCCTTCCCGGTGCCCCCGCGTCCCGCTCCGGAGGTGGGGACCGGCTCGGGCCGAGCGTTGAGGCCGGTGGAGGCCGCCACGGGCTCGGTGGTGGACGCGCGTGCGTCCCAGTCGTCAGATTCTTTCGGACCGATGGTTTTCCGAGCCAGACTCCAGAGGTGAGGACCGGCCTGGGCCGCCAGCGGTGACCCGGAGAGGCTGGCCCGGGCCTGGGTGCGTTGCCCCGTGGGCTCCGGGCGTCTCCCTGGAGAAATGGGTTCAAGTCCCGATGGGTCCGGAGACGTGGACGGACCGGCCCCTGCTCGCGCAGGTGGCCGGCGAGGGTGCACCCGGCCTGTCAGCGTGCCCACGTGGGTCCCGGTCGTCGGACGCGACTTTGTCTCCCCCCTCCGCCCTCCACCCCGAGTCCGGGCCGGGAGGTGGGGACTGGCGCGAGCCCTACTGGGTGGCCCGGGGAGGGGCTCCCGGGCCCGGGCGTGGTCCCTCATGGGGCCCGCTCATCGGAGGCGGCTCGGAGGGGTGCTGAGTTTCTTTCTTGGAACCAAGTCCTGGCCCGGAGACTCGGATGGACCGGTCCCTGCCCGCGTGGGGGGACCGGGGAGGGCGTCCCCAGCCCGCTCCCTCTCCCCCGTGTCCCCGGCCCACTCTGCCACCCCTCCATCCCCGGGTCGACCAGGTGTCCTCGGGCGCTCCGGGGCAAGTGTGGATGGGGAAGTGTTGGGGGCAGGTGGCCGGACCGAGGTTCCGGGGGCCCCCGTGAACCTCGTGGGTGGGCCCCGCTGTCGGGCGCGATGATTTTTTTCGCCGGAAATGGGGCCTTTTTGCCACCAGATAGGTGCTGACACGGTGTTCTTCTGCGTCTGTCGCCGATAGACGCTGGGGCTCCGGACGCGGGCAGGACTCCGGGCTGGGGGCGGCTGTCTGATGACCGGCTCGGTCCTTGCCACTTGAGCTGCCCGCTTGGGCCTGCGTGCCGGCTCTTGCGTGCGCGTCCGGCTGCCCCGACCCGTGGTGCCGCCTCCGGCCGCTGGCTGAGCCCGAGCGCGGCGGGGCCAGGTGGCGTTGGGTGCTCGACCCTGTGCGCTGCCCCCGCTGCAGGCACCCGGTGGTGAGTGGCCGGCACGACCCCACCCCACAGGCTCTGTGCCCCGTGTCAGGCGTTCTCGTCCTGGGGTGGTTGGCTGCTCTTGCCCGAGAGGAAGGGGCGCCGGTGAGGTGGAAGCGGGCCTCAGTGTGACGGGTCCTCGCCGTGCCTCCCCTGCGGGCCTCTCCCGCCGTGGCTTTAGGCTGGGTGGGTCAACCGATTGATGTGGTGGTGCCACGCTCTGCCGGGCTGGGCCTAAGCCGTGCCAGACGAGGGACGGACGTTCCTGGGGGACGGGACCGCTCTTCTCGTTCTGTCCGCGGGCTCCTCGCCTCTCTTCCGCCCCGCCTGCCGGGGTGTGCGGAAGGCAGGGGTGCGGCCTCCGGCCCTGAACCCGCGGTCTCCCGCCCCCGCCTCCCAGCGTGGGCGCGGGGACCGGGGTCCTCGGACGCAGCAGACGCTCTCGCTTTGCCTCCTTGGCGTACGCCTCGCGAGCGGCCCTCCCCGCGGCGGGGAGGGCCGCCCCGCCGCCACGCTGCGCGCCCCCGTCGGTGTGCGAGCGTGCCTCGCCTGGCCCTCCGTGGTGCTCCTGGAGCGCTCCAGGTCGTCCCTCAGGTGCCCGAGGCCGAGCGGTGGTGTTGTTCCCCTTTCCCAGCGTGTCCCTCGGGTCTCTGCCACCGTGGCATGTGCCGTGAGCGGCTCTCTCTTGGGGGGGGTCGAGACGGTAAGGGAGGTGCGCCCGCCTGTTCCCCCCCCGGCGGTGGGGTCAGGGGCCGCCTCGTTGTGCTGGTCCTCAGCGGCGTGCCGCGGGGGGCTGAGCTTGGCTGAGCGCACGCCCCGTGTGGCCCCCGCTACGTGGGGGGCTGCGCGCGGGCGTGGGAGCGATCGTGGGGGCCGGGGCCTGTGAGAGAGGGGGCTGTGTCACGCATCTTGGGCGTGCTCCCCCTCGAGGGCCCGAGGGGCGAGCCCGAGGGCAGCAAGCCTACCGAGGTCGTGCCCCGGCCCTGGCCGCGAACGCTCCCGTGGGCCGTGTGCTTACCCATACCGCAGACTCCCTCCCCTCCAGCCTACTGGAGGGGGGTGCAGGCAGCTCACGGAAGCGCCTCTGTGGGCCCGAAGGGGAGGTGATGAGTGGGGCATGACACACCCATTCTGTCCATTCAACAGAGGTTCAGGGATACAGCAGACCCCAGAGAGGGACAGCAGACCCCAGAGAGGGGCAGCAGCCCGGCCGGCCACTGGGTCTCCATGTCTCAGGCTTCCCGGGGAACCTCCCCCCCTTCTCCCCGCCTCCCCCCACATTCCGCCACCCACCTTGGTGCATTTAGAATGGCTCCAATTGTAAATAGATGCTGGTGGGAAGATTTCTACAGGTTACCTGCAATGGCTGACCTGTCATGCTTGTAACCCTGGGAGAGAACAATTCTCTTTGTCCCCAGAGGCGTCAGACCTCCTCTCTCAGGAACCCCTGAACCCCGGCCACTGGACTTCACTCCACTGCCACGTAGTATGGGTCCTCCAAACGTTCCTGTGACGGTGAGTATGGTTTCCATGTGGGTTGAAGCCTCCCCTTGCTGCAAGCCTTCTGTCCTCACCATGGCATAGAGACGGTTAAAAAAAATTGTGTTTGCCACTTTGGGTATACCTTCCACAGCCTGCAGTGACCAAGGCACCCACTTCGCTGGGCAAGTCCTATGAGCCTTCACAAAAGCTCTTGCAAACTTCTTGGGACCATCACTTTTCCAGTCACACTCAATCATCAGGCAAGATTGACACGGCCGATGGGAAAACTGGACTCCGAGAAGAAAGAGTGACCTACGTGGGGCTGAATGAACTGAGGGCTAGGATGATAGTGTGTGTATGACTACTTGTCTACAATAGGACTGATTGGGGAAGCCGGGGTGGGGGGCAGGGTGCGGATACCTTAGGAGCTTGGGATGAACATATACACATTCCTATACATAAAGTGGATAATCAACAAGCTCTTACGACTTGGCACAGGAAACTATACTCAATACTTTGTAATAACCTATAAGAGAAAAAAAATCTGAAACAGAATCTATCTATATCTATCTATCTATCTATCTATCTATCTATCTATCATCTATCTATCTACCTATCTTTCTATCTAAATCACTGTGCTGTACACCTGAAACTGCACGACATTATAAATGCTTCAATTATTTCAAACAGAAAAGAATCTCCTAACCTGAGTGAGAGAGAGAGAGAGAGAGAACAGGACGGATTGTGAAATCTTTTCTTTGCCAGCTACAAGGGAAAATGAAAACAAACAAAACCCAATTTATTTTAAAAGTTGGACATCCATTTGGTGACTTGTACCCTTGTCAGCAAAATGGAATCACTTCTCTTTTTCTCCCTACCTGCTCCGTCCAGAATTCAGAAACTCTCCGTGAGGCTCCTTATTTCTTTGGCAAGAGAGTCACTTGCATGCGTTCCTTAGAGGCCCACGTTACGTTTCCATAAAACGGGAATACACACTTGTGGATATGAGATTCTGGTGCTATTCATTTTCCTTAGGGTGCTGCTTTTCACCTGAAAACCGGACTGGATCCTGAAGTCTTTCAAGTTGCCCCCAATATCGGGCTACAACTCTCTCCATGAATGTTTCCCACTTTCGCCCAGCCCACCCTTTTGACTTGGCATCACTGACAACGAAAACGGCCCTTTGCCTGAAGCCCTACAGACCGAAGCTGGAGGACTTGGTGAAAACTTTAGAGACATGGCCACCACAGCTCCTATGGAAACCATCCTGGTGCCTGTTTCTGTGAGAGCCACTCTGAAAGTCGAACCAAACACCCATCATCACAGCCATTTCAAACTGCTAAAGTTGCTTCCACCCTAACATCTACAAATCTTCTTCACTGACACCGCCCCCCACACGCTCCCCCCCCTCCACTGGTTTATAATCGGCCCCTGGCGACTTGGGAAGGAGCGAGCGGTGGAGAAGCAGGCGGGGGCGGGGGCGGGGGCGGGGTGGGGCGGGACCAACAGACAGTAGCCGCTGCCTGCCTGCCTGCCTGCCTGCCGGGCTGAGACCTGAGGGCTGCGGGCCACGCTGGTTTCTGCAACTCAATCCCTTCCAGGAAGCACCTGTGATGACTACTTGGCAGGGAATGGTCAAAGCTGAACTCTCTTGGCCTATTTCTGAAAAAGGCCTGAGTCTCAGCTACGACAGATTTTCTGGATTTCTTGGCCCATGCACGGACCCGCACCCTCCCATCCTGTCAGATCCTTTGTACCCACACCTCCCCTGGGAGAGTTCTTTGGCCTCGTCTGGAACATGAACAAGCAAAACCAAACACAGTGTGACATAATGTATTGGTCTTTATTGAAAAGAAACATGCTCCTCTCGCACACCTGAGGGCAGGAAGCAAAGGCAAGTTCTCAGCAGGATGGGGGACAGGGAACCCGAACCGAGGCTGGTCAGCAGTGGCCCCCTGCCCCCCACCGCCCCGCCCCCTGATCCCCGTCTCTCCCAGGCCCACGAGGGGCCTCCCTTCCCCGCCTCTCTCTGTGCCCCTCGTCTCCAGCTCCCCCAGCCCAGCTTCTGCACCCCACCCCCCCATCCCCGGCCCCGGGAAGGGGAGGCATGTCTGTCCCAGCTCCAGTTCTGATATTTCACTTGTGAAACTTCCCTAGGCCCAGGTGCCAGCTTGCCGTCCTGCTGCTTCATGTCCGTCTCTATCAGCCATGCCCAAAGGGCACGTGAAATTATGGACAGCAAATAGCACACCTAGAGGGTGTGTGTGTGGGGGTGGGGTGTGGTGTCCCTTCTCCAGGAAGCAGTGAGGGAACAAAAGGAGGCCTGGGGGAAGGAGTCCTGGGTGCCTATCATCGCGCCCCCGCCCCCCCCACCGCCCCGCAGCGCACCATTCGTTTCCATCTCCGCATCTGAAGGACACGTAGTCCTCGTTGAAGCAACTTGATGAGGATTCCCCTCCTAACGACGTGACAGAACCTATGAAGAACTGCACTCCTTGAATCCATAAATGCTAACAGGATCCAAGGAGTTTTCCATCAATGGCCGAAAAAGAAATGGTCCTGAACATAATAACTGCCAAGTATTCCTCTAGACGGAGGCATCATTCACTTTTTCTTTTTTTAACTTATTTTCTTTTTATGTTTTACAATAAACTGTATATATTTAGAGTGTACAATTTGGTACCCCAATCTTCCAATTCATTCCCCCCCAACCCTCCCCACTTTCCCCACTTGGTGTCCATATGTTTGTGCTCTACATCTGTGTCTCTATTTCTGCCTTGCACACCAGTTGATGTGTACCATTTTTCTGCAGTCCACATATATGTGTGAATATACAATATTTGTTTTTCTCTTTCTGACTCACTATCTTTCACTTGTTAACAACAGTAACGACGATGACGCCGACGACAAGGACAAGGATAAGGACCGGAAAAACAACAACAGAGAGAGCACTGGGCGAGTTTTCCACTTCTTAAAGGAAGGAGGCCGTGTTCCCAGGCAGGTTGGCTCAGCTGCACAGTTTCCTCCGGTGACTATTCCTGGGGGCACCGTCGAGGTGATGCACGAAACACACAGGAGGAGGCCTTCTTGAATGTCCTGCCCAGGAAATGGGGACATGATTCCAGCAGTGGCAATGGCTGCCCTTCTCTTTAGGGTGACACACGGGCCTGATGGCACTGGGCAAACCCTCCCCTCCCTCCCTCCCTCCCTCCCTCCCACCTTCCTTCCTTCCTTCCTTCCTTCTTGAGGCTCTTGGCCTCCCCACTTTAAGGAAGAGCCCAGGGCCCAGCAGAAAAGACCTTCTGCTGATCCTTGCCAGGGGGCTCTCATTTTACACACTTGAATAGGATCAGTAGACACCGTCATCCCATGAGAAGCAGACAATATCATCTAAAAGCCTACTTTCCTGGTGTCTCAGCGTGCAGGGCTCCTCCTTCTCAGGGATCTTGCGCTCTGTAGGGATAATTCACATGCTGGGGGAGTAGGTTCCCAATAGCATCTTATGAAATGGATTACAGGATGTCTTCCTTTGAAAAAGATAAAGATTATTTGGGAAAGTTATTCATATGAAGCACATGGATGATATCCTCTCTGATCTATATATTAGAGTTGACCGTTGAACAACCAACATGGGGGATTAGGGGGGCCGACCCCACACACACCATTGAGAACCCATGCATAACTTCACAGTCCAAGCTCTGTATCGGGGCTTGCACCTCTGAGTACTCAGCAACCAGAGATCCTGCAGTGCCATAGTGCACAGCTATGGAAAACATCCCCTTATGAGTCACACACACACACACACGCGTGCGCGTGTGCGCGTGCTCGAGCGCAGACATCTCAACTTTGTTACACAAGAGTTAGTGGTGTTCGAATAATCTTAGAAGTGACGACTGCTGTCTGATGAAATCAATGGATCGATCAATCAATCTATGACACTACACTTTGTATTTCCTAGTCTCAAAATGATTTGGAATTTGGCTCCTTAGAAGTTTAGCTTGGTCCTTCAAGGACAGTGTCAGTCAGAGAGAAAATAACATTTCTTCAAATCATGGAAGTGAAATAGTCCTGGACGCTTATGTGAAACATTAACAGAATTTTTCTTCTTTATTTTATAAGATAACTGGAATTAGGAAGAAAATCTCCTCGTGAAAAACCAGGTGCTACCTTTCCTTGACTGACGATCGAAGAGGAGAAAGCATTTTCTGGGCCCATGCAACTTGAGAGAAGTTCTAACTTTTCTGGAAAAGAAAGATTCCCACCCTCCCCTTGCTCGGCCATGCTAGAAACCTTCCCCTGCCCCAAACTCTGACGTGTCCCCTTGTTTGGCCTCACTGTGTGTCGTCCGTGGGCACGGGAACACACTTGCATTCCGTAACAGGAGAGCCTATGGAGAAAAGATCTCTGGCCACTTTCATGGGATCTGCATTGCTGGCTAGGTAAACCTAAGACATCAAAAGAAGTGCCTTGGAACACATGCTCCTTCCACACTGGTCACCTCATAGGATTCCTAAATGACTCTGGTTCAGCACTCACTCGACTTGG
Organism: Hippopotamus amphibius kiboko; assembly: GCF_030028045.1. Lineage (NCBI taxonomy): Eukaryota > Metazoa > Chordata > Mammalia > Artiodactyla > Hippopotamidae > Hippopotamus > Hippopotamus amphibius. The sequence goes on along the minus strand of NC_080200.1, from coordinate 29,214,731 downwards.
CTGTGTTTCTGTGCTTCCTGACCTAAAGGATCTATCTGGATATGCCACCCGATAGAAGCTGAAATAAATTCACTTTGGATGTGTGTGAATGCCATTCATACAGAGAGTGGGGACTGCAGGGAGCTCTTGTGGATAAAGAAAAATGGGGGAACACATGTAGGCGACAGCACATAAAGTATAGAAAGATACACGAAGGTTTCCTTCGTTCGCGGGTTGGGAAGGGGGAACGACAGAACATTCCCTGCTTCTACTCCACGCACGCAGGCAGGCAGGCAGGCAGGCAGGCACCGGAGTGGGGTGGGGTGGGGGGAGCTGGCTCCTTACCCCACCCACCAGGGACGCGTGCGCGTTTAAAGAGACCAGGAGCAACGTGGTGGCGGTGGCGATGAGGAAGGAGGACCATGTTCAAGGTGTGGATTTGCGGTGAGGGCTACGTGAGGTGACTAAGAACTCGGTGCAGTGAGCGGCCCATACAAGGACAGAAGCGATGGTCCCCTAATGCTTGCAGGGCCTGGACAGGAGCATGAACGGGAGCCCATGTCCCCAGGTTGGCATCATGACACTAGTTCATCCCTGTGAAACAGGATGTGTTTTCTGTGTTCTCCTGTCTTGACAAACACACGTCTTTACCTGTGTCTCCGTACAACGACGGTCTCTGCGTGACAGTCGGCAGAACATCCCCAGAGACAATTATCACAGAGACCTGAGGTTCTGCTTGGCTGGCAATGCTTGTGTGAATGCTGCAGTGAGATACAGACAGACAGACAAACAGACAGACACACACACACACACACACACACACACACACAAACACACACACCTACCTATAATTATGTGTATTTAATACGATATCTTTATTGATTTTCTGTCTCAGATGACTAATGATGCTGTCAGCCTCATGATTTTCACACAGGGTTTCTGTGTGTGTCCTACTGTCGGGACAACATAGCCGGTCTGTGTCATGGAAACAGAGACACCGTGGGAGTCACAGGAATGAAGACCTCGTTCTAGGAACTGGACCTTCCAGAGGCCTGGGAGCAGCTGGGCAGGGCAGGGCAGGGCTGGGCTGGGCTGCGGAGGAGGGGAGGGGAGGGGAGGGGAGGGAAGGCTGTGGCTCTCAGTCCTCTGAGTGCCCGGTGGCAGTGGCGGAGGTGGCAGTGCCGATGGAGCTGTCAGCGCCCGCAGGGAAAGGTAGCCACCGATGTGCGGGGCCACAGGGGAGACATGGAGAGACTCGGGGGAAGGCACAGCTGTCCCTCGGTGGATCTGCAGCCAGGCAGCCAAGAGTGGCCTGGGTCACTGTCGTCCAGGGGGCACCAGCTGGGAACACTAGCCAGACGCAGGGCGGCGGGTGTGTGTGTGTGTGTGTGTGTGTGTGTGTGGATGGACAGCCTTCCACCCTGCACCTCTGTGCCCACCTGTCACCGTGTGGGATGGTGACAGCCTGCAGAGAGCCTTGGCTGTGGCTTCATTTCCAATGCCTACATCCCATCCAGCGTTCTCTTCGCACCAACCCTACTCTGGGGTCGCACGGGGAGGGGGAGACTCAGAAAGGCGGTTCCCAGGCTGCCCCCACATGGAAGTCACATGAGCCTCCGGACATGGCCGTCCCACGTCAAACACGCGTCTTGAGGTAGGTCAGACTTTCCATTGTGTTACGGTTTGTTTCCTTGGGAGAAGTTGTGTCTCTTAGGCCAGGAGCAACTGGAATTGTCGGTCAAAGTCCTCAGGCAGCCCTTTGACTTGGAGGCCGAGCACAAGTTTGACACGGTATGTTTCCGGTGACATGGAATTGCAGATGGCCCACGAAGCATGCTCTCGCCAATACTGCCAAGCCTGTGGTCTCACAGGGGACGGTCTCCTCGACCGAGATGTCACCATCTCGGGAGTCCGCACCTGGAGCGACACGGTGACCTCAGGACGGGCGCCCTGTCTGTGCGCCCCATCCGGATGCGCATGGACGGGAATGGAGCAGCTCTGGGAACGGTGGACGATGCCAGCTCTTGTTCTTCTGCTCTGCTGCCTGCCGTGTGCACGGCTGTGGAGAGGGACGAGCCGCTGTGGAGAGGGATGAGCCGAGTCCAGTGTCTCAGAACCCACCCCAGGTAAAGAGGAGCAGGAAAGTGGGTGTGGGCCCTCCCTCGTGTGTGGCCAGGATCCTGTGCGGGGGGAGAGTCCCTGACCCTCCCGCTGAGAGGAAGGTGCGAGGGGTGGATCGGCGGCGGCGTCTTTCCTCGGGGCCCCAGAGCTTCTGCGGCTCCGATCTCCCCTCTTCACAGTTCTAGTTGGCGCCCGCCCCAGCACAACCTACCTGAGAGCTTCCCTGGTATCCGGAAGCGATGGCTTTGTGTTTTGAGGACGCAAGGGGAGAAAGAGCTGAGCAAAGCTTTTCCCTGGAACCTGAGTGTCTATGGGTGTGTCTGGCCCATCACCAGCGAGCGTGCTGAGTGCCACTTCCTGAGGGCAGGTGCTCTTTAAGGAAAGTATGGCTTCGTATCTTTGTGACACGCAGGCCCTTCTAGAATGTGGAGCGAGTTTCTCAAGAATCCCAGCAGAATCCCAGGTGCTGTGGAGGCTAGGGCCTCAAAGGTCCGGCTCCATCCCCTCTCTCCATCCTGGCCTGGCCTGGCCTGGCTGGGCCCCTAAGGACCCTGCTGGCCTCTAGAGTGGCCCCTGCTTCTCGGTTGGTTTCCATGCTGCTGCTCACAGAGCCATCTTCTCCAAAGGCAGCCGACCGCCGTATTCCTTCCGTGGAGGCCTGGCACGGCTCTCCTCGGCTTGGATGATAGCACGAGAGGACTGACAAGCTGGGTCCTTCCTCCAGGGCTGACCTTTTACAAACTCCACCTTGAAGAGGGGTAAAGTCAGCATGTCATTCTCACGTGTAAGATGGGACCCAAGGGGCCCGTTCCTAGCTCTACCACTTGGGAGAGTGGGGGACTCTTCTGTCAAGGAAACGGAGAGCTCATACTTGATGGTGCGGTTGTCAGAAGCCTTTCTCTAAGCCTCCCCTGGCCCCACTGTGTCAGAAAGACGTGTCCCTCCACCTGCCGGGGACTTGATGAAGGAGAGTCACTCTGGTAGAAGTACCCGAAGCTCGATGACTTCACTGCCGTCTCCCTTTCTCTGGCACGGGCCCGCCCCTGGAGGAGCCCTGTCTTCGCCTGGCCGTGACGGCACCGCTCAGGGGAGCTGGAGACAGGACCCCAATGAGGGCAGGTGGATGGGAGCCTGTTCAAAATGACCTACACACCCAATCTGCCGTAGACATGGTCCACAGATCGTGGACGTGCCTGTGCCCCCAAAGACATCCGTGTGGCCCCGGGCATCCGGCAGCCATCTTCTCCATGTTCTCCTGACCTGTGCTCTCGCTCTTTTCTCCGGAGCACTCGCCTGATGATTCGTGGGGGCATGAAACCCCAGCTGGCAGGAGCCAAATGATCTTCCCAACACAAGGGAAAAGAAGAGGTGGGGTCCCGCATCCCTCCAATGTGTCTGTGCCTAAGAATGAGTTTCTAAGAAATCTCATCCTCCTTTAGCTCCCTTAACTCTCCCCCGCCCCCCTCCCCGCCCCCCCGCCCGGCGCCCGCCAGCCCGGGCCATAGTATAGTTACTTTCCCAGATTTCCTCCCTCTCCTCAGCAGAACCGAAGAGATTGTAGGTGTTGCCACTTCTCTGAGTCTTTCTTTGCTTTCTTAGGAGGGCTGCCCCATGTCACGTAAAACTTGGAAGACATACACGCGTGAGCATCTCTCCTTGTGATTCTAACCCAGGGAAGAGCATTTAAAAATCGAAAGGAGGCAAACTAGGGTTCAGGCACCCAGAGTTGAGCCGGGTGGCCACTGGGAAGAGAGTTCCAGATGCCTTCCTGTTTGGGGGGGGGAATCTCCCCCTCTGCCCCTCTTGAGTCCTCGTGGCTGGACTCATCCTAACATGGACTCAAGGCGGATAGAGGAAGCGGGAGCGGGAACACGTGTTCGTTTGTTGTTGTTGTTGTTGTTGTTGTTTTACCTTCTAGCCCTGAGAAGTGGCTGAGGCGGGCAGCTTTTCGACTGTGTAGACCAAGGGACAGTACATGTGTGAGACAGGGATCAGACCGAGAGACTTAGCTTTCGGGTGTGCCCTGAGCGAAGGAAGAATCTAAACAGAGTTTGGGCTTGGGGCGGTCCCTGAAAGAAGTCACAGTGTTTGTCTCCCTAGGCTTCTCGGCCCGAATGAATTCCCTACTTTGGGGATCGGAGCGTCCTCCTAACTCCAGGTGCAGATGCAGGGAGTGCGCCTTTCTCCGGAGAGAGAGATGGATGTCTCGCTTTCAGGGAGACACAAAGGAGAGCCCGAGGGTCCCTCTTGTGTTGGCCGCCTGCTTGAGGTCACCGTCACGCCAAATGATCACTGTGCCACGGAGGTGCATTTTGGCGTGGCCTATCCTGGGCTCCACAGCCACCTCCCTGAGAACGGGTATGGTCAGAACCGTAGGAAGCTCAAGGGCGCCGCCAGCCGCTTTCAAAAACGTATCTGTCAGCACCTGCTGGCTGCAACCGCGAGGTTTCCAAGTGCCCTCCGCATATTCTCCCCCTCCCCCGCAACGACCTCATCACTTCCAATCCTGGCGAACAATGTATGGAACCTTTGCTGGGGTTTTCGTTTGTTTCTCTTTTGTGGGGTTTCTCTCTCTCTCTCTGTCTCTCTGTCCCTCTGTCTGTGTCTCTGTCTCTGTCTCTGTCTCTGTCTCTCTCTCTCTCTCTCTGTCACACGCGCTCTGATGTTCGGGGCCTAATGGGAGAAATGAAATCAAGTGAGGGGTTTTGCCCTCAGGTTGCCTTGGTCTCGGGTTGACTTGTGTGCGCTGAGAAAGACGGCCTTTACTGAAGGCCCTGCACAGACTTTTTGACACCCCCGATCCATGGAATCCTGAAGCGGTGGAACCTAGAAATCTTTCGGTCTCCTTTTGATTTGGAAATCTTCTCCTTGACAGAAAGAAGCCTTTTTAAAAGAGAAAAAGTAAAAGTGGAACTGCATGAGCAGATCGGTTTTTAGATCTCAGCCGGGCGGCTGCCCGGTTCTCTGGGGAGAACTGTCTTCATCTTGCAAATCTGTACACACAGCCCACAGTGGCCTGGGATGGAGGCCAGTGGACTGGATTGGGCAGAACCTGAGACCAGAGGAAAGAGAAAAAAAATAAGAAAAATGGTGGTGGTGGTTGGGGGGAGGGGGAAGAGGTCTGCTTTGAAAAATAGGAACTGCTGGCAGGGCTCCCTCACCCCCACCCCCCCCACCCCAAAGTAGGACTGTGTATCCAGGCGTAGAAATGATACTGTGCCAAGAAGGCAAGCGCTGTTGAGACTGCTGTTCCTATGATGTTACAAACCGAAAGCGATGCTTTCTGGTCGAGGCTCTCCATGACAATCTACTAAGCAAATCATACGTTGGCTGTTTTGGACGTTCTCTGCAGTTTTCATTGGGAGTGAGGAAGAGCCGTTTGTACATGTTTTGATACAATGTTTTGAATGCTGTGGGACCATGGTATGTTTCCGCCGTGGATGAACAAGGTTGCCTTTTCCAGCTTCCGCTTGCATGGTCATTTCCTGGTCCTGACGACCCCCCCGCCCCAAGTGAGGGAGGCCTGTGTGTCTTTGTGTCCATTTAGAAGGGTTGGTGCTTGATGCCAGCATGATATCCAAATCTTGATTTTGGACTTACCAAACTACTGTTGGGAGTTTGTTTCTTGTCTTAATCTCCCTTAACTCTTGCAGTCACCTGAGTGTCCAGTCTTGATCTCGCGTCTCTCTCTGCCTCTGTCTCTGTCTCTCTCGCTCTTTCCTTTTGTTGATTTCTTCAAGGCAAGCCATCTTTTTCCTCCTCCTCCTCCTCCTCCTCCTCCTCCTCCTCCTCCCCCTCCTCCTCCTCCCCCACCACCCTCCTCTTCCTCTTCCTCCTTTCTCTGCCCCCCTCCCCCCTCCCTCCCTCCTCCCCCCGCCCTTTTAAAATTGAAGTCTAACAGACTGACAAGAGTATATTGGTTTTCAGGTGTATACCCTAGCGAGTGGCTATGTTTACACATGACCCAGGGATCTCCGTGATAAGTCTCGTTACTGTCTGTCACCATTCGATGTCATGACAGTAGGATGGACTCTATTCCACCTGCTGTACATGACATCCTGCGAGTGAGTTGTTTATTTCATAACTAGAAGTGTGCACCGCTTCCTCTCCCTCACCTATTGCACTCGTCTCCCTCTTCCCCCCTCCCTCCCTCCTCTGGCCACCCCCCATTTGTTCCTTTTAGGTGTCGATGAACCTGTTTGCGGTTCCTTCTTTGTGTTCATGTGTGTGTATTGCTGTGCACGTTCTTCACAGACATGATAGTCTCGCGACCTGAGGTATCTTGTGTAGCGCAATACCCTCTGGGTCTCTCCATGTTTCCGCGGATGGCAAGACCTCATTCCCTTGTAGGGTGGAGTCATAAGCGTGCGCGCGCCTGTGTGTGACTAGGTAGAGACGTATGCACACAGAGAGCACTATCGGTATGTCCCTAACTATGGCTACATAGGGATAGGTGTGGATACACATACACGTGTATGTATGTGTCACCCTCACCCCCTCGGTGGGCACGTAGTGGAGTTGCTGGGTCACGTGGTAGTTGTTGGTGCAGTGCTTTCAGGGACTTCTGTGCTGTTTTCCGTAGTGTCATCTGTTGTCGGGGAGCCATTCTGTCAGACACCAGGTGATATCTCTGAGTCCTCCAGCATGACATGGTGGTGGTCTCTCTCAGCGTGAAAAATAGGTGTCCCGTCAGGAGCCACTTTCCTCTGCCGTTTGGAACTTGCTGTCGCGATTCCAGATCCTGGGCCTGGCCGTGTATGCTTGTGCAGAGAAATGCCAGCGCTTTTTATCATACCCTCCATTTAAAAAAAAAATTGTTCTGTATTTGATGGGCTGCGTTGGGTCTTTTTTTGCTGTGCGCGGGCTTTCTTTCCGTTGCGGTGAGTGGGGGCTCCCCTTCGTTGTGGTGCGCAGGCTCCTCATTGCCAGTGGCTTCTCTTGGTGCGGAGCACAGGCTCCAGGCACGGGGGCTTCAGGAGTTGCGGCACATGGGCTCAGTCATTGTGGCTCACGGGCTTCGTTGCTCTGCGGCATGTGGGACCTTCCTGGAGCAGGGATCGAACCCGTGTCCCCTGCAGTGGCGGGCGGATTCTTAAGCAGTGCGCCAGCTAGGCAGCCCCAGTTGTTTCTTGTATTTCAGGGAAAGGTTTCCTTTGGCTTTTGGTTTTGTCCCCGCCCCCACCCCCCAAGAAAGGTACTGTTGGTTGCTTTGTTGACAGTGGAAAACTGTGTTGCGGTTGCTGTTGGAGTGGTGGGGGTCGTCGTCCTTGTTGCTTTGTTTCCTTTGTGGGCGTTGTTTTCTGTTGGTTTTTTCTGGCTTTGTTTCCTTGTGGATGAAAATGCCTGGTCTTGGTCTGCTCTGTTCAGGCCTCCTGCCCGCTTTCCCCATCGGGTTGCTTGTTCTGGGGGGCTGCGTTGCATGAGGCCTTGCTCTGTATTGGACAGGAACCTCTTATGGGACATGCTTGAGGTTTTCAGATGCGTGTGTGTGTGTACGTGTACACGTGTGTGTGTCTGTACGTGTACACGTGTGCATACACGTACATATGTGTGTGCCTTTACGTACTCCTTGAAGGGCCACAGCAGTCCCAGAGCTTGACTTTGACTTTTTGGTAGTTTGGCTTGGTTTCATTTTGGTGGGATGACAGGTCACTGTGAACCTTTGCTGTAAATCTCTCTCTCACACGCACGTGCGCGCGCGCGCGCGCACGCACGCACGCAGGCACACTCACCACGTTGCATTGTGTAGATGTCCTGGAACGCGGTTTCTTTAGTGGATGGCTGTTGACACGCTGCTCCCCGCCCCCCCGCCCCCGCCCCTGCCCCCGCCCGCCGGTGACTGTGGTCAGTCCGTTTTGAAATCCACGTTCTGACCTCAAGGGCGTGTTCCCCACCCACACACCCATGTGTTCTCTTTGGACTTTGTCGCGGTCTGTGCGGAAATAGATGTTTGTTTCCATTTGTGTGGGGCCAGAGTGTATGTTTACTTTCGTTTCTAGCTTCCGGGCTCTGCGTGTCAGCTTTCCAAAGCCCTTCTCCATGCCAGAAGGGATGAATTCCTGCGTCGTTCTCGGAGCGCTTGCCTGGTTTCGTTTCGCTGGTCCCCGCCTTCCCTCCCTCCCTCCCTCCCTCCCTCTCACCCTCCGGGGAGCTGGGGATCTCGCTTGTGGCACTGTGGGCGTCTCCGTGGAATTCCCCGCGCCCCTCCATGGCCTGGAATCGCGTCCCCTTCCAGGCAGCCTCCCGGCGGCATCTTGCCAGCTACCCCCGCCCCCGTGTGCTGCCGGGGATCGGGACGCGCGGTGTCATGTCGTGTCGTGTCGGGCAGGGAGCTAGCTCCGAGGCGGACCCCTCGGGGCCGCGCGGGATGCCCGCCACGCTCCGGGAGGAGCTCGGGCGTTTGGGCGACCCGGCGCTCCGGCGTCCTCGGTGGCCGGCCGGCGACCGGGATCCGGCCCGGGGACGTTCGAGCCGGTTGTCGGGCGCCACCTGGCGGCCGCTTTTATATTGTCCCTTCCCTCCGGAGCTCCGGCGACCTTGTCGAGGGCTGTGACTCAGCCGCCGGGCCCGAAGCAGAGTTCCGGGAGGCGAGCCACGCTGGTGCTGGCAGCCCCGGTGGCGCCGAGGCGTAGGCACCTCCTGCTGTCGCCTGAGATTGGGCCTGCAGATCTATGGGGCTGTGACTGCCGCCGCGCTCCCGAGCCGGGGCGGAGGGGCCGCCTGGCCGGGTCGACCAGCATGCGCCCGTGCCCCTCCGGCTGCGGGAACCCATGTCGTGTCGTGCCGCCGCGGTGGGAGAGGAGAGGGTCTGCCGCGCCCGGAGCGCCTGGGACTTGGTGGCCCGGCCTTCTCCTGGGCCGCCCTTGGGAGCGTTCGTTCCCCGACCCCCCCCACCTCCCTTCCCGGTGACCCCGCGTCCCGCTCCGGAGGTGGGGACCGGCTCGGGCCGAGCGTTGAGGCCGGTGGAGGCCGCCACGGGCTCGGTGGTGGACGCGCGTGCGTCCCAGTCGTCAGATTCTTTCGGACCGATGGTTTTCCGAGCCAGACTCCAGAGGTGAGGACCGGCCTGGGCCGCCAGCGGTGACCCGGAGAGGCTGGCCCGGGCCTGGGTGCGTTGCCCCGTGGGCTCCGGGCGTCTCCCTGGAGAAATGGGTTCAAGTCCCGATGGGTCCGGAGACATGGACGGACCGGCCCCTGCTCGCGCAGGTGGCCGGCGAGGGTGCACCCGGCCTGTCAGCGTGCCCACGTGGGTCCCGGTCGTCGGACGCGACTTTGTCTCCCCCCTCCGCCCTCCACCCCGAGTCCGGGCCGGGAGGTGGGGACTGGCGCGAGCCCTACTGGGTGGCCCGGGGAGGGGCTCCCGGGCCCGGGCGTGGTCCCTCATGGGGCCCGCTCATCGGAGGCGGCTCGGAGGGGTGCTGAGTTTCTTTCTTGGAACCAAGTCCTGGCCCGGAGGCTCGGATGGACCGGTCCCTGCCCGCGTGGGGGGACCGGGGAGGGCATCCCCAGCCCGCTCCCTCTCCCCCGTGTCCCCGGCCCACTCTGCCACCCCTCCATCCCCGGGTCGACCAGGTGGCCTCGGGCGCTCCGGGGCAAGTGTGGATGGGGAAGTGTTGGGGGCAGGTGGCCGGACCGAGGTTCCGGGGCCCCCCGTGAACCTCGTGGGTGGGCCCCGCTGTCGGGCGCGATGATTTTTTTCGCCGGAAATGGGGCCTTTTTGCCACCAGATAGGTGCTGACACGGTGTTCTTCTGCGTCTGTCGCCGATAGACGCTGGGGCTCCGGACGCGGGCAGGACTCCGGGCTGGGGGCGGCTGTCTGATGACCGGCTCGGTCCTTGCCACTTGAGCTGCCTGCTTGGGCCTGCGTGCCGGCTCTTGCGTGCGCGTCCGGCTGCCCCGACCCGCGGTGCCGCCTCCGGCCGCTGGCTGAGCCCGAGGGCGGCGGGGCCAGGTGGCGTTGGGTGCTCGACCCTGTGCGCTGCCCCCGCTGCAGGCACCCGGTGGTGAGTGGCCGGCACGACCCCACCCCACAGGCTCTGTGCCCCGTGTCAGGCGTTCTCGTCCTGGGGTGGTTGGCTGCTCTTGCCCGAGAGGAAGGGGCGCCGGTGAGGCGGAAGCGGGCCTCAGTGTGACGGGTCCTCGCCGTGCCTCCCCTGCGGGCCTCTCCCGCCGTGGCTTTAGGCTGGGTGGGTCAACCGATTGATGTGGTGGTGCCACGCTCTGCCGGGCTGGGCCTAAGCCGTGCCAGACGAGGGACGGACGTTTCTGGGGGACGGGACCGCTCTTCTCGTTCTGTCCGCGGGCTCCTCGCCTCTCTTCCGCCCCGCCTGCCGGGGTGTGCGGAAGGCAGGGGTGTGGCCTCCGGCCCTGAACCCGCGGTCTCCCGCCCCCGCCTCCCAGCGTGGGCGCGGGGACCGGGGTCCTCGGACACAGCAGACGCTCTCACTTTGCCTCCTTGGCGTACGCCTCGCGAGCGGCCCTCCCTGCGGCGGGGAGGGCCGCCCCGCCGCCACGCTGCGCGCCCCCGTCGGGGCGCGAGCGTGCCTTGCCTGGCCCTCCGTGGTGCTCCTGGAGCGCTCCAGGTCGTCCCTCAGGTCCCCGAGGCCGAGCGGTGGTGTTGTTCCCCTTTCCCAGCGTGTCCCTCGGGTCTCTGCCACCGTGGCATGTGCCGTGAGCGGCTCTCTCTTGGGGGGGGTCGAGACGGTAAGGGAGGTGCGCCCGCCTGTTCCCCCCCGGCGGTGGGGTCAGTGGCCGCCTCGTTGTGTTGGTCCTCAGTGGCGTGCCGCGGGGGGCTGAGCTTGGCCGAGCGCACGCCCCGTGTGGCCCCCGCTACGTGGGGGGCTGCGCGCGGGCGTGGGAGCGATCGTGGGGGCTGGGGCCTGTGAGAGAGGGGGCTGTGTCACGCATCTTGGGCATGCTCCCCCTCGAGGGCCCGAGGGGCGAGCCCGAGGGCAGCAAGCCTACCGAGGTCGTGCCCCGGCCCTGGCCGCGAACGCTCCCGTGGGCCGTGTGCTTACCCATACCGCAGACTCCCTCCCCTCCAGCCGACTGGAGGGGGGTGTAGGCAGCTCACGGAAGCGCCTCTGTGGGCCCGAAGGGGAGGTGATGAGTGGGGCATGACACGCCCATTCTGTCCATTCAACAGAGGGTCAGGGCTACAGCAGACCCCAGCGAGGGACAGCAGACCCCAGAGAGGGACAGCAGCCCGGCCGGCCACTGGGTCTCCATGTCTCAGGCTTCCCGGGGAACCTCCCCCCCTTCTCCCCGCCTCCCCCCACATTCCGCCACCCACCTTGGTGCATTTAGAATGGCTCCAATTGTAAATAGATGCTGGTGGGAAGATTTCTACAGGTTACCTGCAATGGCTGACCTGTCATGCTTGTAACCCTGGGAGAAAACAATTCTCTTTGTCCCCAGAGGCGTCAGACCTCCTCTCTCAGGAACCCCTGAACCCCGGCCACTGGACTTCACTCCACTGCCACATAGTATGGGTCCTCCAAACGTTCCTGTGACGGTGAGTATGGTTTCCATGTGGGTTGAAGCCTCCCCTTGCTGCAAGCCTTCTGTCCTCACCATGGCATAGAGACGGTTAAAAAAAAATTGTGTTTGCCACTTTGGGTATACTTTCCACAGCCTGCAGTGATCAAGGCACCCACTTCGCTGGGCAAGTCCTATGAGCCTTCACAAAAGCTCTTGCAAACTTCTTGGGACCATCACTTTTCCAGTCACACTCAATCATCAGGCAAGATTGACACGGCCGATGGGAAAACTGGACTCCGAGAAGAAAGAGTGACCTACGTGGGGCTGAATGAACTGAGGGCTAGGATGATAGTGTGTGTATGACTACTTGTCTACAATAGGACTGATTGGGGAAGCCGGGGTGGGGGGCAGGGTGCGGATACCTTAGGAGCTTGGGATGAACATATACACATTCCTATACATAAAGTGGATAATCAACAAGCTCTTACGACTTGGCACAGGAAACTATACTCAATACTTTGTAATAACCTATAAGAGAAAAAAAATCTGAAACAGAATCTATCTATATCTATCTATCTATCTATCTATCTATCTATCTATCATCTATCTATCTACCTATCTTTCTATCTAAATCACTGTGCTGTACACCTGAAACTGCACGACATTATAAATGCTTCAATTATTTCAAACAGAAAAGAATCTCCTAACCTGAGTGAGAGAGAGAGAGAGAGAGAACAGGACGGATTGTGAAATCTTTACTTTGCCAGCTACAAGGGAAAATGAAAACAAACAAAACCCAATTTATTTTAAAAGTTGGACATCCATTTGGTGACTTGTACCCTTGTCAGCAAAATGGAATCACTTCTCTTTTTCTCCCTACCTGCTCCGTCCAGAATTCAGAAACTCTCCGTGAGGCTCCTTATTTCTTTGGCAAGAGAGTCACTTGCATGCGTTCCTTAGAGGCCCACGTTACGTTTCCATAAAACGGGAATACACACTTGTGGATATGAGATTCTGGTGCTATTCATTTTCCTTAGGGTGCTGCTTTTCACCTGAAAACCGGACTGGATCCTGAAGTCTTTCAAGTTGCCCCCAATATCGGGCTACAACTCTCTCCATGAATGTTTCCCACTTTCGCCCAGCCCACCCTTTTGACTTGGCATCACTGACAACGAAAACGGCCCTTTGCCTGAAGCCCTACAGACCGAAGCTGGAGGACTTGGTGAAAACTTTAGAGACATGGCCACCACAGCTCCTATGGAAACCATCCTGGTGCCTGTTTCTGTGAGAGCCACTCTGAAAGTCGAACCAAACACCCATCATCACAGCCATTTCAAACTGCTAAAGTTGCTTCCACCCTAACATCTACAAATCTTCTTCACTGACACCGCCCCCCACACGCTCCCCCCCCCTCCACTGGTTTATAATCGGCCCCTGGCGACTTGGGAAGGAGCGAGCGGTGGAGAAGCAGGCGGGGGCGGGGGCGGGGGCGGGGTGGGGCGGGACCAACAGACAGTAGCCGATGCCTGCCTGCCTGCCTGCCTGCCGGGCTGAGACCTGAGGGCTGCGGGCCACGCTGGTTTCTGCAACTCAGTCCCTTCCAGGAAGCACCTGTGATGACTACTTGGCAGGGAATGGTCAAAGCTGAACTCTCTTGGCCTATTTCTGAAAAAGGCCTGAGTCTCAGCTACGACAGATTTTCTGGATTTCTTGGCCCATGCACGGACCCGCACCCTCCCATCCTGTCAGATCCTTTGTACCCACACCTCCCCTGGGAGAGTTCTTTGGCCTCGTCTGGAACATGAACAAGCAGAACCAAACACAGTGCGACATAATGTATTGGTCTTTATTGAAAAGAAACATGCTCCTCTCGCACACCTGAGGGCAGGAAGCAAAGGCAAGTTCTCAGCAGGATGGGGGACAGGGAACCCGAACCGAGGCTGGTCAGCAGTGGCCCCCTGCCCCCCACCGCCCCGCCCCCTGATCCCCGTCTCTCCCAGGCCCACGAGGGGCCTCCCTTCCCCGCCTCTCTCTGTGCCCCTCGTCTCCAGCTCCCCCAGCCCAGCTTCTGCACCCCACCCCCCCATCCCCGGCCCCGGGAAGGGGAGGCATGTCTGTCCCAGCTCCAGTTCTGATATTTCACTTGTGAAACTTCCCTAGGCCCAGGTGCCAGCTTGCCGTCCTGCTGCTTCATGTCCGTCTCTATCAGCCATGCCCAAAGGGCACGGGAAATTATGGACAGCAAATAGCACACCTAGAGGGTGTGTGTGTGGGGGTGGGGTGTGGTGTCCCTTCTCCAGGAAGCAGTGAGGGAACAAAAGGAGGCCTGGGGGAAGGAGTCCTGGGTGCCTATCATCGCGCCCCCGCCCCCCCACCGCCCCGCAGCGCACCATTCGTTTCCATCTCCGCATCTGAAGGACACGTAGTCCTCGTTGAAGCAACTTGATGAGGATTCCCCTCCTAACGACGTGACAGAACCTATGAAGAACTGCACTCCTTGAATCCATAAATGCTAAGAGGATCCAAGGAGTTTTCCATCAATGGCCGAAAAAGAAATGGTCCTGAACATAATAACTGCCAAGTATTCCTCTAGACGGAGGCATCATTCACTTTTTCTTTTTTTAACTTATTTTCTTTTTATGTTTTACAATAAACTGTATATATTTAGAGTGTACAATTTGGTACCCCAATCTTCCAATTCATTCCCCCCCAACCCTCCCCACTTTCCCCACTTGGTGTCCATATGTTTGTGCTCTACATCTGTGTCTCTATTTCTGCCTTGCACACCAGTTGATGTGTACCATTTTTCTGCAGTCCACATATATGTGTGAATATACAATATTTGTTTTTCTCTTTCTGACTCACTATCTTTCACTTGTTAACAACAGTAACGACGATGACGCCGACGACAAGGACAAGGATAAGGACCGGAAAAACAACAACAGAGAGAGCACTGGGCGAGTTTTCCACTTCTTAAAGGAAGGAGGCCGTGTTCCCAGGCAGGTTGGCTCAGCTGCACAGTTTCCTCCGGTGACTATTCCTGGGGGCACCGTCGAGGTGATGCACGAAACACACAGGAGGAGGCCTTCTTGAATGTCCTGCCCAGGAAATGGGGACATGATTCCAGCAGTGGCAATGGCTGCCCTTCTCTTTAGGGTGACACACGGGCCTGATGGCACTGGGCAAACCCTCCCCTCCCTCCCTCCCTCCCTCCCACCTTCCTTCCTTCCTTCCTTTCTTCCTTCTTGAGGCTCTTGGCCTCCCCACTTTAAGGAAGAGCCCAGGGCCCAGCAGAAAAGACCTTCTGCTGATCCTTGCCAGGGGGCTCTCATTTTACACACTTGAATAGGATCAGTAGACACCGTCATCCCATGAGAAGCAGACAATATCATCTAAAAGCCTACTTTCCTGGTGTCTCAGCGTGCAGGGCTCCTCCTTCTCAGGGATCTTGCGCTCTGTAGGGATAATTCACATGCTGGGGGAGTAGGTTCCCAATAGCATCTTATGAAATGGATTACAGGATGTCTTCCTTTGAAAAAGATAAAGATTATTTGGGAAAGTTATTCATATGAAGCACATGGATGATATCCTCTCTGATCTATATATTAGAGTTGACCGTTGAACAACCAACATGGGGGATTAGGGGGGCCGACCCCACACACACCATTGAGAACCCATGCGTAACTTCACAGTCCAAGCTCTGTATCGGGGCTTGCACCTCTGAGTACTCAGCAACCAGAGATCCTGCAGTGCCATAGTGCACAGCTATGGAAAACATCCCCTTATGAGTCACACACACACACACACGCGTGCGCGCGTCCTCGAGCGCAGACATCTCAACTTTGTTACACAAGAGTTAGTGGTGTTCGAATAATCTTAGAAGTGACGACTGCTGTCTGATGAAATCAATGGATCGATCAATCAATCTATGACACTACACTTTGTATTTCCTAGTCTCAAAATGATTTGGAATTTGGCTCCTTAGAAGTTTAGCTTGGTCCTTCAAGGACAGTGTCAGTCAGAGAGAAAATAACATTTCTTCAAATCATGGAAGTGAAATAGTCCTGGACGCTTATGTGAAACATTAACAGAATTTTTCTTCTTTATTTTATAAGATAACTGGAATTAGGAAGAAAATCTCCTCGTGAAAAACCAGGTGCTACCTTTCCTTGACTGATGATCGAAGAGGAGAAAGCATTTTCTGGGCCCATGCAACTTGAGAGAAGTTCTAACTTTTCTGGAAAAGAAAGATTCCCACCCTCCCCTTGCTCGGCCATGCTAGAAACCTTCCCCTGCCCCAAACTCTGACGTGTCCCCTTGTTTGGCCTCACTGTGTGTCGTCCGTGGGTGCGGGAACACACTTGCATTCCGTAACAGGAGAGCCTATGGAGAAAAGATCTCTGGCCACTTTCATGGGATCTGCATTGCTGGCTAGGTAAACCTAAGACATCAAAAGAAGTGCCTTGGAACACATGCTCCTTCCACACTGGTCACCTCATAGGATTCCTAAATGACTCTGGTTCAGCACTCACTCGACTTGGCTGTGTTTCTGTGCTTCCTGACCTAAAGGATCTATCTGGATATGCCACCCGATAGAAGCTGAAATAAATTCACTTTGGATGTGTGTGAATGCCGTTCATACAGAGAGTGGGGACTGCAGGGAGCTCTTGTGGATAAAGAAAAATGGGGGAACACATGTAGGCGACAGCACATAAAGTATAGAAAGATACACGAAGGTTTCCTTCATTCGCGGGTTGGGAAGGGGGAACGACAGAACATTCCCTGCTTCTACTCCACGCACGCATGCACGCAGGCAGGCAGGCAGGCAGGCAGGCAGGCAGGCAGGCACCGGAGTGGGGTGGGGTGGGGGGAGCTGGCTCCTTACCCCACCCACCAGGGACGCGTGCGCGTTTAAAGAGACCAGGAGCAACGTGGTGGCGGTGGCGATGAGGAAGGAGGACCATGTTCAAGGTGTGGATTTGCGGTGAGGGCTACGTGAGGTGACTAAGAACTCGGTGCAGTGAGCGGCCCATACAAGGACAGAAGCGATGGTCCCCTAATGCTTGCAGGGCCTGGCCAGGAGCATGAACGTGTGCCCATGTTCCGAGGTTGGCATCATGACACTAGTTCATCCCTGTGAAATAGGATGTGTTTTCTGTATTCTCCTGTCTTGACAAACACACGTCTTTACCTGTGTCTCCGTACAACGACGGTCTCTGCGTGACAGTCGGCAGAACATCCCCAGGGACAATTATCACAGAGACCTGAGGTTCTGCTTGGCTGGCAATGCTTGTGTGAATGCTGCAGTGAGATACAGACAGACAGACAAACAGACAGACAGACAGACACACACACACACACACACACAAACACACACCCCTACCTATAATTATGTGTATTTAATACGATATCTTTATTGATTTTCTGTCTCAGATGACTAATGATGCTGTCAGCCTCATGATTTTCACACAGGGTTTCTGTGTGTGTCCTACTGTCGGGACAACATAGCCGGTCTGTGTCATGGAAACAGAGACACCGTGGGAGTCACAGGAATGAAGACCTCGTTCTAGGAACTGGACCTTCCAGAGGCCTGGGAGCAGCTGGGCAGGGCAGGGCTGGGCTGGGCTGCGGAGGAGGGGAGGGGAGGGGAGGGGAGGGAAGGCTGTGGCTCTCAGTCCTCTGAGTGCCCGGTGGCAGTGGCGGAGGTGGCAGTGCCGATGGAGCTGTCAGCGCCCGCAGGGAAAGGTAGCCACCGATGTGCGGGGCCACAGGGGAGACATGGAGAGACTCGGGGGAAGGCACAGCTGTCCCTCGGTGGATCTGCGGCCAGGCAGCCAGGAGTGGCCTGGGTCACTGTCGTCCAGGGGGCACCAGCTGGGAACACTAGCCAGACGCAGTGCGGCGGGTGTGTGTGTGTGTGTGTGTGTGGGGATGGACAGCCTTCCACCCTGCACCTCTGTGCCCACCTGTCACCATGTGGGATGGCGACAGCCTGCAGAGAGCCTTGGCTGTGGCTTCACTTCCAATGCCTACATCCCATCCAGCGTTCTCTTTGCACCAGCCCTACCCTGGGGTCGCACGGGGAGGGGGAGACTCAGAAAGGCGGTTCCCAGGCTGCCCCCGCATGGAAGTCACATGAGCCTCCGGACATGGCCGTGCCACGTCAAACACGCGTCTTGAGGTAGGTCAGACTTTCCATTGTGTTACGGTTTGTTTCCTTGGGAGAAGTTGTGTCTCTTAGGCCAGGAGCAACTGGAATTGTCGGTCAAAGTCCTCAGGCAGCCCTTTGACTTGGAGGCCGAGCACAAGTTTGACACGGTATGTTTCCGGTGACATGGAATTGCAGATGGCCCACGAAGCATGCTCTCGCCAATACTGCCAAGCCTGTGGTCTCACAGGGGACGGTCTCCTCGACCGAGATGTCACCATCTCGGGAATCCGCACCTGGAGCGACACGGTGACCTCAGGACGAGCACCCTGTCTGTGCGCCCCATCCGGATGCGCGTGGACGGGAATGGAGCAGCTCTGGGAATGGTGGACGATGCCGGCTCTTGTTCTTCTGCTCTGCTGCCTGCCGTGCACGGCTGTGGAGAGGGACGAGCCGCTGTGGAGAGGGATGAGCCGAGTCCAGTGTCTCTGAACCCACCCCAAGCAAAGAGGAGCAGGAAAGTGGGTGTGGGCCCTCCCTCGTGTGTGGCCAGGATCCTGTGCGGAGGGAGAGTCCCTGGCCCTCCCGCTGAGAGGAAGGTGCGAGAGGTGGATCGGCGGCGTCTTTCCTCAGGGCCCCAGAGCTTCTGCGGCTCCGATCTCCCCTCTTCACAGTTCTAGTTGGCGCCCGCCCCAGCACAACCTACCTGAGAGCTTCCCTGGTATCCGGAAGCGATGGCTTTGTGTTTTGAGGACGCAAGGGGAGAAAGAGCTGAGCAAAGCTTTTCCCTGGAACCTGAGTGTCTATGGGTGTGTCTGGCCCATCACCAGCGAGCGTGCTGAGTGCCACTTCCTGAGGGCAGGTGCTCTTTAAGGAAAGTATGGCTTCGTATCTTTGTGACACGCAGGCCCTTCTAGAATGTGGAGCGAGTTTCTCAAGAATCCCAGCAGAATCCCAGGTGCTGTGGAGGCTAGGGCCTCAAAGGTCCGGCTCCATCCCCTCTCTCCATCCTGGCCTGGCCTGGCCTGGCTGGGCCCCTAAGGACCCTGCTGGCCTCTAGAGTGGCCCCTGCTTCTCGGTTGGTTTCCATGCTGCTGCTCACAGAGCCATCTTCTCCAAAGGCAGCCGATCGCCGTATTCCTTCCGTGGAGCTCTGGCACGGCTCTCCTTGGCTTGGATGATAGCATGAGAGGACTGGCAAGCTGGGTCCTTCCTCCAGGGCTGACCTTTTACAAACTCCGCCTTGAAGAGGAGTAAAGTCAGCATGTCATTCTCACGTGTAAGATGGGACCCAAGGGGCCCGTTCCTAGCTCTACCACTTGGGAAAGTGGGGGACTCTTCCGTCAAGGAAACGGAGAGCTCATACTTGATGGTGCGGTTGTCAGAAGCCTTTTTCTAAGCCTCCCCTGGCCCCACTGTGTCAGAAAGACGTGTCCCTCCACCTGCCGGGGACTTGATGAAGGAGAGTCACTCTGGTAGAAGTACCCGAAGCTCGATGACTTCACTGCCGTCTCCCTTTCTCTGGCACGGGCCCGCGCCTGGAGGAGCCCTGTCTTCACCTAGCCGTGACGGCACCGCTCAGGGGAGCTGGAGACAGGACCCCAATGAGGGCAGGTGGATGGGAGCCTGTTCAAAATGACCTACACACCCAATCTGCCGTAGACATGGTGCACAGATCGTGGACGTGCCTGTGCCCCCGAAGACATCCGTGTGGCCCCGGGCATCCGGCAGCCATCTTCTCCATGTTCGCCTGACCTGTGCTCTCGCTCTTTTCTCCAGAGCACTCGCCTGATGATTCGTGGGGGAATGAAACCCCAGCTGGCAGGAGCCGAATGATCTTCCCAACACAAGGGAAAAGAAGAGGTGGGGTCCCGCATCCCTCCAATGTGTCTGTGCCTAAGAATGAGTTTCTAAGAAATCTCATCCTCCTTTAGCTCCCTTAACTCTCCCCCGCCCCCCCCACCCCCACCCCCGGCGCCCGCCAGCCCGGGCCATAGTATAGTTACTTTCCCAGATTTCCTCCCTCTCCTCAGCAGAACCGAAGAGATTGTAGGTGTTGCCACTTCTCTGAGTCTTTCTTTGCTTTCTTAGGAGGGCTGCCCCATGTCACGTAAAACTTGGAAGACATACACGCGTGAGCATCTCTCCTTGTGATTCTAACCCAGGGAAGAGCATTTAAAAATCGAAAGGAGGCAAACTAGGGTTCAGGCACCCAGAGTTGAGCCGGGTGGCCACTGGGAAGAGAGTTCCAGACGCCTTCCTGTTTGGGGGAGGGGGAAATCTCCCCCTCTGCCCCTCTTGAGTCCTCGTGGCTGGACTCATCCTAACATGGACTCAAGGCAGGCGGATAGAGGAAGCGGGAGCGGGAACACGTGTTCGTTTGTTGTTGTTGTTGTTGTTGTTGTTGTTGTTGTTGTTTTACCTTCTAGCCCTGAGAAGTGGCTGAGGCGGGCAGCTTTTCGACTGTGTAGACCAAGGGACAGTACATGTGTGAGACAGGGATCAGACCGAGAGACTTAGCTTTCGGGTGTGCCCTGAGGGAAGGAAGAATCTAAACAGAGTTTGGGCTTGGGGGGGTCCCTGAAAGAAGTCACAGTGTTTGTCTCCCTAGGCTTCTCGGCCCGAATGAATTCCCTACTTTGGGGATCGGAGCGTCCTCCTAACTCCAGGTGCAGATGCAGGGAGTGCGCCTTTCACCCGAGAGAGAGATGGATGTCTCGCTTTCAGGGAGACACAAAGGAGAGCCCGAGGGTCCCTCTTGTGTTGGCCGCCTGCTTGAGGTCACCGTCACGCCAAATGATCACTGTGCCACGGAGGTGCATTTTGGCGTGGCCTATCCTGGGCTCCACAGCCACCTCCCTGAGAACGGGTATGGTCAGAACCGTAGGAAGCTCAAGGGCGCCGCCAGCCGCTTTCAAAAACGTATCTGTCAGCACCTGCTGGCTGCAACCGCGAGGTTTCCAAGTGCCCTCCGCATATTCTCCCCCTCCCCCGCAACGACCTCATCACTTCCAATCCTGGCGAACAATGTATGGAACCTTTGCTGGGGTTTTCGTTTGTTTCTCTTTTGTGGGGTTTCTCTCTCTCTCTCTCTCTCTCTCTCTCTCTCTCTCTCTCTCTCTCTGTCACATGCACTCTGATGTTCGGGGCCTAATGGGAGAAATGAAATCAAGCGAGGGGTTTTGCCCTCAGGTTGCCTTGGTCTCGGGTTGACTTGTGTGCGCTGAGAAAGACGGCCTTTACTGAAGGCCCTGCACAGACTTTTTGACACCCCCGATCCATGGAATCCTGAAGCTGTGGAACCTAGAAATCTTTCAGTCTCCTTTTGATTTGGAAATCTTCTCCTTGACAGAAAGAAGCCCATTTAAAAGAGAAAAAGAAAAAGTGGAACTGCATGAGCAGATCGGTTTTTAGATCTCAGCCGGGCGGCTGCCCGGTTCTCTGGGGAGAACTGTCTTCATCTTGCAAATCTGTACACACAGCCCACAGTGGCCTGGGATGGAGGCCAGTGGACTGGATTGGGCAGAACCTGAGACCAGAGGAAAGAGAAAAAAAATAAGAAAAATGGTGGTGGTGGTTGGGGGGAGGGGGAAGAGGTCTGCTTTGAAAAATAGGAACTGCTGGCAGGGCTCCCTCACCCCCACCCCCCCCACCCCAAAGTAGGACTGTGTATCCAGGCGTAGAAATGATACTGTGCCAAGAAGGCAAGCGCTGTTGAGACTGCTGTTCCTATGATGTTACAAACCGAAAGCGATGCTTTCTGGTCGAGGCTCTCCATGACAATCTACTAAGCAAATCATAGGTTGGCTGTTTTGGACGTTCTCTGCAGTTTTCATTGGGAGTGAGGAAGAGCCGTTTGTACATGTTTTGATACAATGTTTTGAATGCTGTGGGACCATGGTATGTTTCCGCCGTGGATGAACAAGGTTGCCTTTTCCAGCTTCCGCTTGCATGGTCATTTCCTGGTCCTGACGACCACCCCCCGCCCCCGGCCCCAAGTGAGGGAGGCCTGTGTGTCTTTGTGTCCATTTAGAAGGGTTGGTGCTTGATGCCAGCATGATATCCAAATCTTGATTTTGGACTTACCAAACTACTGTTGGGAGTTTGTTTCTTGTCTTAATCTCCCTTAACTCTTGCAGTCACCTGAGTGTCCAGTCTTGATCTCGCATCTCTCTCTGCCTCTGTCTCTGTCTCTCTCGCTCTTTCCTTTTGTTGATTTCTTCAAGGCAAGCCATCTTTTTCCTCCTCCTCCTCCTCCTCCTCCTCCTCCTCCTCCTCCTCCTCCCCCTCCTCCTCCCCCACCACCCTCCTCTTCCTCTTCCTCCTTTCTCTGCCCCCCTCCCCCCTCCCTCCCTCCTCCCCCCGCCCTTTTAAAATTGAAGTCTAACAGACTGACAAGAGTATATTGGTTTTCAGGTGTATACCCTAGCGAGTGGCTATGTTTACACATGGCCCAGGGATCTCCGTGATAAGTCTCGTTACTGTCTGTCACCATTCGATGTCATGACAGTAGGATGGACTCTATTCCGCCTGCTGTACATGACATCCTGCGAGTGCGTTGTTTATTTCATAACTAGAAGTGGGCACCGCTTCCTCTCCCTCACCTATTGCACTCGTCTCCCTCTTCCCCCCTCCCTCCCTCCTCTGGCCACCCCCCATTTGTTCCTTTTAGGTGTCGATGAACCTGTTTGCGGTTCCTTCTTTGTGTTCATGTGTGTGTATTGCTGTGCACGTTCTTCACAGACATGATAGTCTCGCGACCTGAGGTATCTTGTGTAGCGCAATGCCCTCTGGGTCTCTCCATGTTTCCGCGGATGGCAAGACCTCATTCCCTTGTAGGGTTGAGTCATAAACGTGCACACGCCTGTGTGTGACTAGGTAGAGACGTATGCACACAGAGAGCGCTATCGGTATGTCCCTAACTATGGCTACATAGGGATAGGTGTGGATACACATACACGTGTATGTATGTGTCACCCTCACCCCCTCGGTGGGCACGTAGTGGAGTTGCTGGGTCACGTGGTAGTTGTTGGTGCAGTGCTTTCAGGGACTTCTGTGCTGTTTTCCGTAGTGTCATCTGTTGTCGGGGAGCCATTCTGTCAGGCACCAGGTGATATCTCTGAGTCCTCCAGCATGACATGGTGGTGGTCTCTCTCAGCGTGAAAAATAGGTGTCCCGTCAGGAGCCACTTTCCTCTGCCGTTTGGAACTTGCTGTCGTGATTCCAGATCCTGGGCCTGGCCGTGTATGCTTGTGCAGAGAAATGCCAGCGCTTTTTATCATACCCTCCATTTAAAAAAAAAAATTGTTCTGTATTTGATGGGCTGCGTTGGGTCTTTTTTTGCTGTGCGCAGGCTTTCTTTCCGTTGCGGTGAGTGGGGGCTCCCCTTCGTTGTGGTGCGCAGGCTCCTCATTGCCAATGGCTTCTCTTGGTGCGGAGCACGGGCTCCAGGCACGGGGGCTTCAGGAGTTGCGGCACATGGGCTCAGTCGTTGTGGCTCACGGGCTTCGTTGCTCTGCGGCATGTGGGACCTTCCTGGAGCAGGGATCGAACCCGTGTCCCCTGCAGTGGCGGGCGGATTCTTAAGCAGTGCGCCAGCTAGGCAGCCCCAGTTGTTTCTTGTATTTCAGGGAAAGGTTTCCTTTGGCTTTTGGTTTTGTCCCCGCCCCCACCCCCCAAGAAAGGTACTGTTGGTTGCTTTGTTGACAGTGGAAAACTGTGTTGCGGTTGCTGTTGGAGTGGTGGGGGTCGTCGTCCTTGTTGCTTTATTTCCTTTGTGGGCGTTGTTTTCTGTTGGTTTTTTCTGGCTTTGTTTCCTTGTGGATGAAAATGCCTGGTCTTGGTCTGCTCTGTTCAGGCCTCCTGCCCACTTTCCCCATCAGGTTGCTTGTTCTGGGGGGCTGCGTTGCATGAGGCCTTGCTCTGTTTTGGACAGGAACCTCTTATGGGACATGCTTGAGGTTTTCAGATGCGTGTGTGTGTGTACGTGTACACGTGTGTGTGTCTGTACGTGTACACGTGTGCATACACGTACATATGTGTGTGCCTTTACGTACTCCTTGAAGGGCCACAGCAGTCCCAGAGCTTGACTTTGACTTTTTGGTAGTTTGGCTTGGTTTGATTTTGGTGGGACGACAGGTCACTGTGAACCTTTGCTGTAAATCTCTCTCTCACACGCACGCGCGCGCGCGCGCACGCACGCACGCACGCACGCACGCAGGCACACTCACCACGTTGCATTGTGTAGATGTCCTGGAACGCGGTTTCTTTAGTGGATGGCTGTTGACACGCTGCTCCCCGCCCCCCAGCCCCCGCCCCTGCCCCCGCCCGCCGGTGACTGTGGTCAGTCCGTTTTGAAATCCACATTCTGACCTCAAGGGCGTGTTCCCCACCCACACACCCATGTGTTCTCTTTGGACTTTGTCGCGGTCTGTGCAGAAATAGATGTTTGTTTCCATTTGTGTGGGGCCAGAGTGTATGTTTACTTTCGTTTCTAGCTTCCGGGCTCTGCGTGTCAGCTTTCCAAAGCCCTTCTCCATGCCAGAAGGGATGAATTCCTGCGTCGTTCTCGGAGCGCTTGCCTGGTTTCGTTTCGCTGGTCCCCGCCTTCCCTCCCTCCCTCCCTCCCTCCCTCTCACCCTCCGGGGAGCTGGGGATCTCGCTTGTGGCACTGTGGGCGTCTCCGTGGAATTCCCCGCGCCCCCCCCCCATGGCCTGGAATCGCGTCCCCTTCCAGGCAGCCTCCCGGCGGCATCTTGCCAGCTACCCCCGCCCCCGTGTGCTGCCGGGGATCGGGACGCGCCGTGTCATGTCGTGTCGTGTCGGGCAGGGAGCTAGCTCCGAGGCGGACCCCTCGGGGCCGCGCGGGATGCCCGCCCCGCTCCGGGAGGAGCTCGGGCGTTTGGGCGGCCCGGCGCTCCGGCGTCCTCGGTGGCCGGCCGGCGACCGGGATCCGGCCCGGGGACGTTCGAGCCGGTTGTCGGGCGCCACCTGGCGGCCGCTTTTATATTGTCCCTTCCCTCCGGAGCTCCAGCGACCTTGTCGAGGGCTGTGACTCAGCCGCCGGGCCCGAAGCAGAGTTCCGGGAGGCGAGCCACGCTGGTGCTGGCAGCCCCGGTGGCGCCGAGGCGTAGGCACCTCCTGCTGTCGCCTGAGATTGGGCCTGCAGATCTATGGGGCTGTGACTGCCGCCGCGCTCCCGAGCCGGGGCGGAGGGGCCGCCTGGCCGGGTCGACCAGCATGCGCCCGTGCCCCTCCGGCTGCGGGAACCCATGTCGGGTCGTGCCGCCGCGGTGGGAGAGGAGAGGGTCTGCCGCGCACGGAGCGCCTGGGACTTGGTGGCCCGGCCTTCTCCTGGGCCGCCCTTGGGAGCGTTCGTTCCCCGACCCCCCCCACCTCCCTTCCCGGTGCCCCCGCGTCCCGCTCCGGAGGTGGGGACCGGCTCGGGCCGAGCGTTGAGGCCGGTGGAGGCCGCCACGGGCTCGGTTGTGGACGCGCGTGCGTCCCAGTCGTCAGATTCTTTCGGACCGATGGTTTTCCGAGCCAGACTCCAGAGGTGAGGACCGGCCTGGGCCGCCAGCGGTGACCCGGAGAGGCTGGCCCGGGCCTGGGTGCGTTGCCCCGTGGGCTCCGGGCGTCTCCCTGGAGAAATGGGTTCAAGTCCCGATGGGTCCGGAGACGTGGACGGACCGGCCCCTGCTCGCGCAGGTGGCCGGCGAGGGTGCACCCGGCCTGTCAGCGTGCCCACGTGGGTCCCGGTCGTCGGACGCGACTTTGTCTCCCCCCTCCGCCCTCCACCCCGAGTCCGGGCCGGGAGGTGGGGACTGGCGCGAGCCCTACTGGGTGGCCCGGGGAGGGGCTCCCGGGCCCGGGCGTGGTCCCTCATGGGGCCCGCTCATCGGAGGCGGCTCGGAGGGGTGCTGAGTTTCTTTCTTGGAACCAAGTCCTGGCCCGGAGACTCGGATGGACCGGTCCCTGCCCGCGTGGGGGGACCGGGGAGGGCGTCCCCAGCCCGCTCCCTCTCCCCCGTGTCCCCGGCCCACTCTGCCACCCCTCCATCCCCGGGTCGACCAGGTCGCCTCGGGCGCTCCGGGGCAAGTGTGGATGGGGAAGTGTTGGGGGCAGGTGGCCGGACCGAGGTTCCGGGGGCCCCCGTGAACCTCGTGGGTGGGCCCCGCTGTCGGGCGCGATGATTTTTTTCGCCGGAAATGGGGCCTTTTTGCCACCAGATAGGTGCTGACATGGTGTTCTTCTGCGTCTGTCGCCGATAGACGCTGGGGCTCCGGACGCGGGCAGGACTCCGGGCTGGGGGCGGCTGTCTGATGACCGGCTCGGTCCTTGCCACTTGAGCTGCCTGCTTGGGCCTGCGTGCCGGCTCTTGCGTGCGCGTCCGGCTGCCCCGACCCGCGGTGCCGCCTCCGGCCGCTGGCTGAGCCCGAGGGCGGCGGGGCCAGGTGGCGTTGGGTGCTCGACCCTGTGCGCTGCCCCCGCTGCAGGCACCCGGTGGTGAGTGGCCGGCACGACCCCACCCCACAGGCTCTGTGCCCCGTGTCAGGCGTTCTCATCCTGGGGTGGTTGGCTGCTCTTGCCCGAGAGGAAGGGGCACCGGTGAGGCAGAAGCGGGCCTCAGTGTGACGGGTCCTCGCCGTGCCTCCCCTGCGGGCCTCTCCCGCCGTGGCTTTAGGCTGGGTGGGTCAACCGATTGATGTGGTGGTGCCACGCCCTGCCGGGCTGGGCCTAAGCCGTGCCAGACGAGGGGCGGACGTTTCTGGGGGACGGGACCGCTCTTCTCGTTCTGTCCGCGGGCTCCTCGCCTCTCTTCCGCCCTGCCTGCCGGGGTGTGCGGAAGGCAGGGGTGTGGCCTCCGGCCCTGAACCCGCGGTCTCCCGCCCCCGCCTCCCAGCGTGGGCGCGGGGACCGGGGTCCTCGGACACAGCAGACGCTCTCACTTTGCCTCCTTGGCGTACGCCTCGCGAGCGGCCCTCCCCGCGGCGGGGAGGGCCGCCCCGCCGCCACGCTGCGCGCCCCCGTCGGTGCGCGAGCGTGCCTTGCCTGGCCCTCTGTGGTGCTCCTGGAGCGCTCCAGGTCGTCCCTCAGGTCCCCGTGGCCAAGCGGTGGTGTTGTTCCCCTTTCCCAGCGTGTCCCTCGGGTCTCTGCCACCGTGGCATGTGCCGTGAGCGGCTCTCTCTTGGGGGGGGTCGAGACGGTAAGGGAGGTGCGCCCGCCTGTTCCCCCCCGGCGGTGGGGTCAGTGGCCGCCTCGTTGTGTTGGTCCTCAGTGGCGTGCCGCGGGGGGCTGAGCTTGGCCGAGCGCACGCCCCGTGTGGCCCCCGCTACGTGGGGGGCTGCGCGCGGGCGTGGGAGCGATCGTGGGGGCTGGGGCCTGTGAGAGAGGGGGCTGTGTCACGCATCTTGGGCATGCTCCCCCTCGAGGGCCCGAGGGGCGAGCCCGAGGGCAGCAAGCCTACCGAGGTCGTGCCCCGGCCCTGGCCGCGAACGCTCCCGTGGGCCGTGTGCTTACCCATACCGCAGACTCCCTCCCCTCCAGCCGACTGGAGGGGGGTGTAGGCAGCTCACGGAAGCGCCTCTGTGGGCCCGAAGGGGAGGTGATGAGTGGGGCATGACACGCCCATTCTGTCCATTCAACAGAGGGTCAGGGCTACAGCAGACCCCAGCGAGGGACAGCAGACCCCAGAGAGGGACAGCAGCCCGGCCGGCCACTGGGTCTCCATGTCTCAGGCTTCCCGGGGAACCTCCCCCCCTTCTCCCCGCCTCCCCCCACATTCCGCCACCCACCTTGGTGCATTTAGAATGGCTCCAATTGTAAATAGATGCTGGTGGGAAGATTTCTACAGGTTACCTGCAATGGCTGACCTGTCATGCTTGTAACCCTGGGAGAAAACAATTCTCTTTGTCCCCAGAGGCGTCAGACCTCCTCTCTCAGGAACCCCTGAACCCCGGCCACTGGACTTCACTCCACTGCCACATAGTATGGGTCCTCCAAACGTTCCTGTGACGGTGAGTATGGTTTCCATGTGGGTTGAAGCCTCCCCTTGCTGCAAGCCTTCTGTCCTCACCATGGCATAGAGACGGTTAAAAAAAAATTGTGTTTGCCACTTTGGGTATACTTTCCACAGCCTGCAGTGATCAAGGCACCCACTTCGCTGGGCAAGTCCTATGAGCCTTCACAAAAGCTCTTGCAAACTTCTTGGGACCATCACTTTTCCAGTCACACTCAATCATCAGGCAAGATTGACACGGCCGATGGGAAAACTGGACTCCGAGAAGAAAGAGTGACCTACGTGGGGCTGAATGAACTGAGGGCTAGGATGATAGTGTGTGTATGACTACTTGTCTACAATAGGACTGATTGGGGAAGCCGGGGTGGGGGGCAGGGTGCGGATACCTTAGGAGCTTGGGATGAACATATACACATTCCTATACATAAAGTGGATAATCAACAAGCTCTTACGACTTGGCACAGGAAACTATACTCAATACTTTGTAATAACCTATAAGAGAAAAAAAATCTGAAACAGAATCTATCTATATCTATCTATCTATCTATCTATCTATCATCTATCTATCTACCTATCTTTCTATCTAAATCACTGTGCTGTACACCTGAAACTGCACGACATTATAAATGCTTCAATTATTTCAAACAGAAAAGAATCTCCTAACCTGAGTGAGAGAGAGAGAGAGAGAGAACAGGACGGATTGTGAAATCTTTTCTTTGCCAGCTACAAGGGAAAATGGAAACAAACAAAACCCAATTTATTTTAAAAGTTGGACATCCATTTGGTGACTTGTACCCTTGTCAGCAAAATGGAATCACTTCTCTTTTTCTCCCTACCTGCTCCGTCCAGAATTCAGAAACTCTCCGTGAGGCTCCTTATTTCTTTGGCAAGAGAGTCACTTGCATGCATTCCTTAGAGGCCCACGTTACGTTTCCATAAAACGGGAATACACACTTGTGGATATGAGATTCTGGTGCTATTCATTTTCCTTAGGGTGCTGCTTTTAACCTGAAAACCGGACTGGATCCTGAAGTCTTTCAAGTTGCCCCCAATATCGGGCTACAACTCTCTCCATGAATGTTTCCCACTTTCGCCCAGCCCACCCTTTTGACTTGGCATCACTGACAACGAAAACGGCCCTTTGCCTGAAGCCCTACAGACCGAAGCTGGAGGACTTGGTGAAAACTTTAGAGACATGGCCACCACAGCTCCTATGGAAACCATCCTGGTGCCTGTTTCTGTGAGAGCCACTCTGAAAGTCGAACCAAACACCCATCATCACAGCCATTTCAAACTGCTAAAGTTGCTTCCACCCTAACATCTACAAATCTTCTTCACTGACACCGCCCCCCACACGCTCCCCCCCCTCCACTGGTTTATAATCGGCCCCTGGCGACTTGGGAAGGAGCTAGCGGTGGAGAAGCAGGCGGGGGCGGGGGCGGGGGCGGGGGCGGGGTGGGGCGGGACCAACAGACAGTAGCCGCTGCCTGCCTGCCTGCCTGCCTGCCGGGCTGAGACCTGAGGGCTGCGGGCCACGCTGGTTTCTGCAACTCAATCCCTTCCAGGAAGCACCTGTGATGACTACTTGGCAGGGAATGGTCAAAGCTGAACTCTCTTGGCCTATTTCTGAAAAAGGCCTGAGTCTCAGCTACGACAGATTTTCTGGATTTCTTGGCCCATGCACGGACCCGCACCCTCCCATCCTGTCAGATCCTTTGTACCCACACCTCCCCTGGGAGAGTTTGTTGGCCTCGTCTGGAACATGAACAAGCAAAACCAAACACAGTGTGACATAATGTATTGGTCTTTATTGAAAAGAAACATGCTCCTCTCGCACACCTGAGGGCAGGAAGCAAAGGCAAGTTCTCAGCAGGATGGGGGACAGGGAACCCGAACCGAGGCTGGTCAGCAGTGGCCCCCTGCCCCCCACCGCCCCGCCCCCGATCCCCGTCTCTCCCAGGCCCACGAGGGGCCTCCCTTCCCCGCCTCTCTCTGTGCCCCTCGTCTCCAGCTCCCCCAGCCCAGCTTCTGCACCCCACCCCCCCATCCCCGGCCCCGGGAAGGGGAGGCATGTCTGTCCCAGCTCCAGTTCTGATATTTCACTTGTGAAACTTCCCTAGGCCCAGGTGCCAGCTTGCCGTCCTGCTGCTTCATGTCCGTCTCTATCAGCCATGCCCAAAGGGCACGTGAAATTATGGACAGCAAATAGCACACCTAGAGGGTGTGTGTGTGGGGGTGGGGTGTGGTGTCCCTTCTCCAGGAAGCAGTGAGGGAACAAAAGGAGGCCTGGGGGAAGGAGTCCTGGGTGCCTATCATCGCGCCCCCGCCCCCCCACCGCCACGCAGTGCACCATTCGTTTCCATCTCCGCATCTGAAGGACACGTAGTCCTCGTTGAAGCAACTTGATGAGGATTCCCCTCCTAACAACGTGACAGAACCTATGAAGAACTGCACTCCTTGAATCCATAAATGCTAACAGGATCCAAGGAGTTTTCCATCAATGGCCGAAAAAGAAATGGTCCTGAACATAATAACTGCCAAGTATTCCTCTAGACGGAGGCATCATTCACTTTTTCTTTTTTTAACTTATTTTCTTTTTATGTTTTACAATAAACTGTATATATTTAGAGTGTACAATTTGGTACCCCAATCTTCCAATTCATTCCCCCCCAACCCTCCCCACTTTCCCCACTTGGTGTCCATATGTTTGTGCTCTACATCTGTGTCTCTATTTCTGCCTTGCACACCAGTTGATGTGTACCATTTTTCTGCAGTCCACATATATGTGTGAATATACAATATTTGTTTTTCTCTTTCTGACTCACTATCTTTCACTTGTTAACAACAGTAACGACGATGACGCCGACGACAAGGACAAGGATAAGGACCGGAAAAACAACAACAGAGAGAGCACTGGGCGAGTTTTCCACTTCTTAAAGGAAGGAGGCCGTGTTCCCAGGCAGGTTGGCTCAGCTGCACAGTTTCCTCCGGTGACTATTCCTGGGGGCACCGTCGAGGTGATGCACGAAACACACAGGAGGAGGCCTTCTTGAATGTCCTGCCCAGGAAATGGGGACATGATTCCAGCAGTGGCAATGGCTGCCCTTCTCTTTAGGGTGACACACGGGCCTGATGGCACTGGGCAAACCCTCCCCTCCCTCCCTCCCTCCCTCCCTCCCACCTTCCTTCCTTCCTTCCTTCCTTCTTGAGGCTCTTGGCCTCCCCACTTTAAGGAAGAGCCCAGGGCCCAGCAGAAAAGACCTTCTGCTGATCCTTGCCAGGGGGCTCTCATTTTACACACTTGAATAGGATCAGTAGACACCGTCATCCCATGAGAAGCAGACAATATCATCTAAAAGCCTACTTTCCTGGTGTCTCAGCGTGCAGGGCTCCTCCTTCTCAGGGATCTTGCGCTCTGTAGGGATAATTCACATGCTGGGGGAGTAGGTTCCCAATAGCATCTTATGAAATGGATTACAGGATGTCTTCCTTTGAAAAAGATAAAGATTATTTGGGAAAGTTATTCATATGAAGCACATGGATGATATCCTCTCTGATCTATATATTAGAGTTGACCGTTGAACAACCAACATGGGGGATTAGGGGGGCCGACCCCACACACACCATTGAGAACCCATGCATAACTTCACAGTCCAAGCTCTGTATCGGGGCTTGCACCTCTGAGTACTCAGCAACCAGAGATCCTGCAGTGTCATAGTGCACAGCTATGGAAAACATCCCCTTATGAGTCACACACACACACACACGCGTGCGCGTGTGCGCGTGCTCGAGCGCAGACATCTCAACTTTGTTACACAAGAGTTAGTGGTGTTCGAATAATCTTAGAAGTGACGACTGCTGTCTGATGAAATCAATGGATCGATCAATCAATCTATGACACTACACTTTGTATTTCCTAGTCTCAAAATGATTTGGAATTTGGCTCCTTAGAAGTTTAGCTTGGTCCTTCAAGGACAGTGTCAGTCAGAGAGAAAATAACATTTCTTCAAATCATGGAAGTGAAATAGTCCTGGACGCTTATGTGAAACATTAACAGAATTTTTCTTCTTTATTTTATAAGATAACTGGAATTAGGAAGAAAATCTCCTCGTGAAAAACCAGGTGCTACCTTTCCTTGACTGACGATCGAAGAGGAGAAAGCATTTTCTGGGCCCATGCAACTTGAGAGAAGTTCTAACTTTTCTGGAAAAGAAAGATTCCCACCCTCCCCTTGCTCGGCCATGCTAGAAACCTTCCCCTGCCCCAAACTCTGACGTGTCCCCTTGTTTGGCCTCACTGTGTGTCGTCCGTGGGCACGGGAACACACTTGCATTCCGTAACAGGAGAGCCTATGGAGAAAAGATCTCTGGCCACTTTCATGGGATCTGCATTGCTGGCTAGGTAAACCTAAGACATCAAAAGAAGTGCCTTGGAACACATGCTCCTTCCACACTGGTCACCTCATAGGATTCCTAAATGACTCTGGTTCAGCACTCACTCGACTTGGCTGTGTTTCTGTGCTTCCTGACCTAAAGGATCTATCTGGATATGCCACCCGATAGAAGCTGAAATAAATTCACTTTGGATGTGTGTGAATGCCGTTCATACAGAGAGTGGGGACTGCAGGGAGCTCTTGTGGATAAAGAAAAATGGGGGAACACATGTAGGCGACAGCACATAAAGTATAGAAAGATACACGAAGGTTTCCTTCGTTCGCGGGTTGGGAAGGGGGAACGACAGAACATTCCCTGCTTCTACTCCACGCACGCAGGCAGGCAGGCAGGCAGGCAGGCACCGGAGTGGGGTGGGGTGGGGGGAGCTGGCTCCTTACCCCACCCACCAGGGACGCGTGCGCGTTTAAAGAGACCAGGAGCAACGTGGTGGCGGTGGCGATGAGGAAGGAGGACCATGTTCAAGGTGTGGATTTGCGGTGAGGGCTACGTGAGGTGACTAAGAACTCGGTGCAGTGAGCGGCCCATACAAGGACAGAAGCGATGGTCCCCTAATGCTTGCAGGGCCTGGACAGGAGCATGAACGGGAGCCCATGTCCCCAGGTTGGCATCATGACACTAGTTCATCCCTGTGAAACAGGATGTGTTTTCTGTGTTCTCCTGTCTTGACAAACACACGTCTTTACCTGTGTCTCCGTACAACGACGGTCTCTGCGTGACAGTCGGCAGAACATCCCCAGAGACAATTATCACAGAGACCTGAGGTTCTGCTTGGCTGGCAATGCTTGTGTGAATGCTGCAGTGAGATACAGACAGACAGACAAACAGACAGACAGACACACACACACACACACACACACACACACAAACACACACCCCTACCTATAATTATGTGTATTTAATACGATATCTTTATTGATTTTCTGTCTCAGATGACTAATGATGCTGTCAGCCTCATGATTTTCACACAGGGTTTCTGTGTGTGTCCTACTGTCGGGACAACATAGCCGGTCTGTGTCATGGAAACAGAGACACCGTGGGAGTCACAGGAATGAAGACCTCGTTCTAGGAACTGGACCTTCCAGAGGCCTGGGAGCAGCTGGGCAGGGCAGGGCAGGGCTGGGCTGGGCTGCGGAGGAGGGGAGGGGAGGGGAGGGGAGGGAAGGCTGTGGCTCTCAGTCCTCTGAGTGCCCGGTGGCAGTGGCGGAGGTGGCAGTGCCGATGGAGCTGTCAGCGCCCGCAGGGAAAGGTAGCCACCGATGTGCGGGGCCACAGGGGAGACATGGAGAGACTCGGGGGAAGGCACAGCTGTCCCTCGGTGGATCTGCAGCCAGGCAGCCAAGAGTGGCCTGGGTCACTGTCGTCCAGGGGGCACCAGCTGGGAACACTAGCCAGACGCAGGGCGGCGGGGGTGTATGTGTGTGTGTGTGTGTGTGTGTGGATGGACAGCCTTCCACCCTGCACCTCTGTGCCCACCTGTCACCGTGTGGGATGGTGACAGCCTGCAGAGAGCCTTGGCTGTGGCTTCATTTCCAATGCCTACATCCCATCCAGCGTTCTCTTCTCACCAACCCTACTCTGGGGTCGCACGGGGAGGGGGAGACTCAGAAAGGCGGTTCCCAGGCTGCCCCCACATGGAAGTCACATGAGCCTCCGGACATGGCCGTGCCACGTCAAACACGCGTCTGGAGGTAGGTCAGACTTTCCATTGTGTTACGGTTTGTTTCCTTGGGAGAAGTTGTGTCTCTTAGGCCAGGAGCAACTGGAATTGTCGGTCAAAGTCCTCAGGCAGCCCTTTGACTTGGAGGCCGAGCACAAGTTTGACACGGTATGTTTCCGGTGACATGGAATTGCAGATGGCCCACGAAGCATGCTCTCGGCAATACTGCCAAGCCTGTGGTCTCACAGGGGACGGTCTCCTCGACCGAGATGTCACCATCTCGGGAGTCCGCACCTGGAGCGACACGGTGACCTCAGGACGGGCGCCCTGTCTGTGCGCCCCATCCGGATGCGCATGGACGGGAATGGAGCAGCTCTGGGAACGGTGGACGATGCCAGCTCTTGTTCTTCTGCTCTGCTGCCTGCCGTGTGCACGGCTGTGGAGAGGGACGAGCCGCTGTGGAGAGGGATGAGCCGAGTCCAGTGTCTCAGAACCCACCCCAGGTAAAGAGGAGCAGGAAAGTGGGTGTGGGCCCTCCCTCGTGTGTGGCCAGGATCCTGTGCGGGGGGAGAGTCCCTGACCCTCCCGCTGAGAGGAAGGTGCGAGGGGTGGATCGGCGGCGGCGTCTTTCCTCGGGGCCCCAGAGCTTCTGCGGCTCCGATCTCCCCTCTTCACAGTTCTAGTTGGCGCCCGCCCCAGCACAACCTACCTGAGAGCTTCCCTGGTATCCGGAAGCGATGGCTTTGTGTTTTGAGGACGCAAGGGGAGAAAGAGCTGAGCAAAGCTTTTCCCTGGAACCTGAGTGTCTATGGGTGTGTCTGGCCCATCACCAGTGAGCGTGCTGAGTGCCACTTCCTGAGGGCAGGTGCTCTTTAAGGAAAGTATGGCTTCGTATCTTTGTGACACGCAGGCCCTTCTAGAATGTGGAGCGAGTTTCTCAAGAATCCCAGCAGAATCCCAGGTGCTGTGGAGGCTAAGGCCTCAAAGGTCCGGCTCCATCCCCTCTCTCCATCCTGGCCTGGCCTGGCCTGGCTGGGCCCCTAAGGACGCTGCTGGCCTCTAGAGTGGCCCCTGCTTCTCGGTTGGTTTCCATGCTGCTGCTCACAGAGCCATGTTCTCCAAAGGCAGCCGACCGCCGTATTCCTTCCGTGGAGGCCTGGCACGGCTCTCCTCGGCTTGGATGATAGCACGAGAGGACTGACAAGCTGGGTCCTTCCTCCAGGGCTGACCTTTTACAAACTCCACCTTGAAGAGGGGTAAAGTCAGCATGTCATTCTCACGTGTAAGATGGGACCCGAGGGGCCAGTTCCTAGCTCTACCACTTGGGAGAGTGGGGGACTCTTCTGTCAAGGAAACGGAGAGCTCATACTTGATGGTGCGGTTGTCAGAAGCCTTTTTCTAAGCCTCCCCTGGCCCCACTGTGTCAGAAAGACGTGTCCCTCCACCTGCCGGGGACTTGATGAAGGAGAGTCACTCTGGTAGAAGTACCCGAAGCTCGATGACTTCACTGCCGTCTCCCTTTCTCTGGCACGGTTCCGCCCCTGGAGGAGCCCTGTCTTCGCCTGGCCGTGACGGCACCGCTCAGGGGAGCTGGAGACAGGACCCCAATGAGGGCAGGTGGATGGGAGCCTGTTCAAAATGACCTACACACCCAATCTGCCGTAGACATGGTGCACAGATCGTGGACGTGCCTGTGCCCCCGAAGACATCCGTGTGGCCCCGGGCATCCGGCAGCCATCTTCTCCATGTTCGCCTGACCTGTGCTCTCGCTCTTTTCTCCGGAGCACTCGCCTGATGATTCATGGGGGCATGAAACCCCAGCTGGCAGGAGCCAAATGATCTTCCCAACACAAGGGAAAAGAAGAGGTGGGGTCCCGCATCCCTCCAATGTGTCTGTGCCTAAGAATGAGTTTCTAAGAAATCTCATCCTCCTTTAGCTCCCTTAACTCTCCCCCGCCCCCCTCCCCGCCCCCCCGCCCGGCGCCCGCCAGCCCGGGCCATAGTATAGTTACTTTCCCAGATTTCCTCCCTCTCCTCAGCAGAACCGAAGAGATTGTAGGTGTTGCCACTTCTCTGAGTCTTTCTTTGCTTTCTTAGGAGGGCTGCCCCATGTCACGTAAAACTTGGAAGACATACACGCGTGAGCATCTCTCCTTGTGATTCTAACCCAGGGAAGAGCATTTAAAAATCGAAAGGAGGCAAACTAGGGTTCAGGCACCCAGAGTTGAGCCGGGTGGCCACTGGGAAGAGAGTTCCAGATGCCTTCCTGTTTGGGGGGGGGGAATCTCCCCCTCTGCCCCTCTTGAGTCCTCGTGGCTGGACTCATCCTAACATGGACTCAAGGCGGATAGAGGAAGCGGGAGCGGGAACACGTGTTCGTTTGTTGTTGTTGTTGTTGTTGTTGTTGTTGTTTTACCTTCTAGCCCTGAGAAGTGGCTGAGGCGGGCAGCTTTTCGACTGTGTAGACCAAGGGACAGTACATGTGTGAGACAGGGATCAGACCGAGAGACTTAGCTTTCGGGTGTGCCCTGAGCGAAGGAAGACTCTAAACAGAGTTTGGGCTTGGGGCGGTCCCTGAAAGAAGTCACAGTGTTTGTCTCCCTAGGCTTCTCGGCCCCAATGAATTCCCTACTTTGGGGATCGGAGCGTCCTCCTAACTCCAGGTGCAGATGCAGGGAGTGCGCCTTTCTCCGGAGAGAGAGATGGATGTCTCGCTTTCAGGGAGACACAAAGGAGAGCCCGAGGGTCCCTCTTGTGTTGGCCGCCTGCTTGAGGTCACCGTCACGCCAAATGATCACTGTGCCACGGAGGTGCATTTTGGCGTGGCCTATCCTGGGCTCCACAGCCACCTCCCTGAGAACGGGTATGGTCAGAACCGTAGGAAGCTCAAGGGCGCCGCCAGCCGCTTTCAAAAACGTATCTGTCAGCACCTGCTGGCTGCAACCGCGAGGTTTCCAAGTGCCCTCCGCATATTCTCCCCCTCCCCCGCAACGACCTCATCACTTCCAATCCTGGCGAACAATGTATGGAACCTTTGCTGGGGTTTTCGTTTGTTTCTCTTTTGTGGGGTTTCTCTCTCTCTCTCTGTCTCTCTGTCCCTCTGTCTGTGTCTCTGTCTCTGTCTCTGTCTCTGTCTCTCTCTCTCTCTCTCTGTCACACGCGCTCTGATGTTCGGGGCCTAATGGGAGAAATGAAATCAAGCGAGGGGTTTTGCCCTCAGGTTGCCTTGGTCTCGGGTTGACTTGTGTGCGCTGAGAAAGACGGCCTTTACTGAAGGCCCTGCGCAGACTTTTTGACACCCCCGATCCATGGAATCCTGAAGCGGTGGAACCTAGAAATCTTTCGGTCTCCTTTTGATTTGGAAATCTTCTCCTTGACAGAAAGAAGCCTTTTTAAAAGAGAAAAAGAAAAAGTGGAACTGCATGAGCAGATCGGTTTTTAGATCTCAGCCGGACGGCTGCCCGGTTCTCTGGGGAGAACTGTCTTCATCTTGCAAATCTGTACACACAGCCCACAGTGGCCTGGGATGGAGGCCAGTGGACTGGATTGGGCAGAACCTGAGACCAGAGGAAAGAGAAAAAAAATAAGAAAAATGGTGGTGGTGGTTGGGGGGAGGGGGAAGAGGTCTGCTTTGAAAAATAGGAACTGCTGGCAGGGCTCCCTCACCCCCACCCCCCCCACCCCAAAGTAGGACTGTGTATCCAGGCGTAGAAATGATACTGTGCCAAGAAGGCAAGCACTGTTGAGACTGCTGTTCCTATGATGTTACAAACCGAAAGCGATGCTTTCTGGTCGAGGCTCTCCATGACAATCTACTAAGCAAATCATACGTTGGCTGTTTTGGACGTTCTCTGCAGTTTTCATTGGGAGTGAGGAAGAGCCGTTTGTACATGTTTTGATACAATGTTTTGAATGCTGTGGGACCATGGCATGTTTCCGCCGTGGATGAACAAGGTTGCCTTTTCCAGCTTCCGCTTGCATGGTCATTTCCTGGTCCTGACGACCCCCCCGCCCCAAGTGAGGGAGGCCTGTGTGTCTTTGTGTCCATTTAGAAGGGTTGGTGCTTGATGCCAGCATGATATCCAAATCTTGATTTTGGACTTACCAAACTACTGTTGGGAGTTTGTTTCTTGTCTTAATCTCCCTTAACTCTTGCAGTCACCTGAGTGTCCAGTCTTGATCTCGCGTCTCTCTCTGCCTCTGTCTCTGTCTCTCTCGCTCTTTCCTTTTGTTGATTTCTTCAAGGCAAGCCATCTTTTTCCTCCTCCTCCTCCTCCTCCTCCTCCTCCTCCTCCCCCTCCTCCTCCTCCCCCACCACCCTCCTCTTCCTCTTCCTCCTTTCTCTGCCCCCCTCCCCCCTCCCTCCCTCCTCCCCCCGCCCTTTTAAAATTGAAGTCTAACAGACTGACAAGAGTATATTGGTTTTCAGGTGTATACCCTAGCGAGTGGCTATGTTTACACATGACCCAGGGATCTCCGTGATAAGTCTCGTTACTGTCTGTCACCATTCGATGTCATGACAGTAGGATGGACTCTATTCCACCTGCTGTACATGACATCCTGCGAGTGAGTTGTTTATTTCATAACTAGAAGTGTGCACCGCTTCCTCTCCCTCACCTATTGCACTCGTCTCCCTCTTCCCCCCTCCCTCCCTCCTCTGGCCACCCCCCATTTGTTCCTTTTAGGTGTCGATGAACCTGTTTGCGGTTCCTTCTTTGTGTTCATGTGTGTGTATTGCTGTGCACGTTCTTCACAGACATGATAGTCTCGCGACCTGAGGTATCTTGTGTAGCGCAATACCCTCTGGGTCTCTCCATGTTTCCGCGGATGGCAAGACCTCATTCCCTTGTAGGGTTGAGTCATAAGCGTGCGCGCGCCTGTGTGTGACTAGGTAGAGACGTATGCACACAGAGAGCACTATCGGTATGTCCCTAACTATGGCTACATAGGGATAGGTGTGGATACACATACACGTGTATGTATGTGTCACCCTCACCCCCTCGGTGGGCACATAGTGGAGTTGCTGGGTCACGTGGTAGTTGTTGGTGCAGTGCTTTCAGGGACTTCTGTGCTGTTTTCCGTAGTGTCATCTGTTGTCGGGGAGCCATTCTGTCAGGCACCAGGTGATATCTCTGAGTCCTCCAGCATGACATGGTGGTGGTCTCTCTCAGCGTGAAAAATAGGTGTCCCGTCAGGAGCCACTTTCCTCTGCCGTTTGGAACTTGCTGTCGCGATTCCAGATCCTGGGCCTGGCCGTGTATGCTTGTGCAGAGAAATGCCAGCGCTTTTTATCATACCCTCCATTTAAAAAAAAAATTGTTCTGTATTTGATGGGCTGCGTTGGGTCTTTTTTTGCTGTGCGCGGGCTTTCTTTCCGTTGCGGTGAGTGGGGGCTCCCCTTCGTTGTGGTGCGCAGGCTCCTCATTGCCAGTGGCTTCTCTTGGTGCGGAGCACAGGCTCCAGGCACGGGGGCTTCAGGAGTTGCGGCACATGGGCTCAGTCGTTGTGGCTCACGGGCTTCGTTGCTCTGCGGCATGTGGGACCTTCCTGGAGCAGGGATCGAACCCGTGTCCCCTGCAGTGGCGGGCGGATTCTTAAGCAGTGCGCCAGCTAGGCAGCCCCAGTTGTTTCTTGTATTTCAGGGAAAGGTTTCCTTTGGCTTTTGGTTTTGTCCCCGCCCCCACCCCCCAAGAAAGGTACTGTTGGTTGCTTTGTTGACAGTGGAAAACTGTGTTGCGGTTGCTGTTGGAGTGGTGGGGGTCGTCGTCCTTGTTGCTTTGTTTCCTTTGTGGGCGTTGTTTTCTGTTGGTTTTTTCTGGCTTTGTTTCCTTGTGGATGAAAATGCCTGGTCTTGGTCTGCTCTGTTCAGGCCTCCTGCCCGCTTTCCCCATCGGGTTGCTTGTTCTGGGGGGCTGCGTTGCATGAGGCCTTGCTCTGTATTGGACAGGAACCTCTTATGGGACATGCTTGAGGTTTTCAGATGCGTGTGTGTGTGTACGTGTACACGTGTGTGTGTCTGTACGTGTACACGTGTGCATACACGTACATATGTGTGTGCCTTTACGTACTCCTTGAAGGGCCACAGCAGTCCCAGAGCTTGACTTTGACTTTTTGGTAGTTTGGCTTGGTTTCATTTTGGTGGGACGACAGGTCACTGTGAACCTTTGCTGTAAATCTCTCTCTCACACGCACGCGCGCGCGCGCGCACGCACGCACGCACGCACGCACGCAGGCACACTCACCACGTTGCATTGTGTAGATGTCCTGGAACGCGGTTTCTTTAGTGGATGGCTGTTGACACGCTGCTCCCCGCCCCCCCGCCCGCCGGTGACTGTGGTCAGTCCGTTTTGAAATCCACGTTCTGACCTCAAGGGCGTGTTCCCCACCCACACACCCATGTGTTCTCTTTGGACTTTGTCGCGGTCTGTGCGGAAATAGATGTTTGTTTCCATTTGTGTGGGGCCAGAGTGTATGTTTACTTTCGTTTCTAGCTTCCGGGCTCTGCGTGTCAGCTTTCCAAAGCCCTTCTCCGTGCCAGAAGGGATGAATTCCTGCGTCGTTCTCGGAGCGCTTGCCTGGTTTCGTTTCGCTGGTCCCCGCCTTCCCTCCCTCCCTCCCTCCCTCCCTCTCACCCTCCGGGGAGCTGGGGATCTCGCTTGTGGCACTGTGGGCATCTCCGTGGAATTCCCCGCGCCCCCCCCATGGCCTGGAATCGCGTCCCCTTCCAGGCAGCCTCCCGGCGGCATCTTGCCACCTACCCCCGCCCCCGTGTGCTGCCGGGGATCGGGACGTGCTGTGTCGTGTCGTGTCGTGTCGGGCAGGGAGCTAGCTCCGAGGCGGACCCCTCGGGGCCACGCGGGACGCCCGCCCCGCTCCGGGAGTAGCTCGGGCGTTTGGGCGGCCTGGCGCTCCGGCGTCCTCGGTGGCCGGCCGGCGACCGGGATCCGGCCCGGGGACGTTCGAGCCGGTTGTCGGGCGCCACCTGGCGGCCGCTTTTATATTGTCCCTTCCCTCCGGAGCTCCGGCGACCTTGTCGAGGGCTGTGATTCAGCCGCCGGGCCCGAAGCACAGTTCCGGGAGGCGAGCCACGCTGGTGCTGGCAGCCCCGGTGGCGCCGAGGCGTAGGCACCTCCTGCTGTCGCCTGAGATTGGGCCTGCAGATCTATGGGGCTGTGACTGCCGCCGCGCTCCCGAGCCGGGGCGGAGGGGCCGCCTGGCCGGGTCGACCAGCATGCGCCCGTGCCCCTCCGGCTGCGGGAACCCATGTCGGGTCGTGCCGCCGCGGTGGGAGAGGAGAGGGTCTGCCGCGCACGGAGCGCCTGGGACTTGGTGGCCCGGCCTTCTCCTGGGCCGCACTTGGGAGCGTTCGTTCCCCGACCCCCCCCACCTCCCTTCCCGGTGCCCCCGCGTCCCGCTCCGGAGGTGGGGACCGGCTCGGGCCGAGCGTTGAGGCCGGTGGAGGCAGCCACGGGCTCGGTGGTGGACGCGCGTGCGTCCCAGTCGTCAGATTCTTTCGGACCGATGGTTTTCCGAGCCAGACTCCAGAGGTGAGGACCGGCCTGGGCCGCCAGCGGTGACCCGGAGAGGCTGGCCCGGGCCTGGGTGCGTTGCCCCGTGGGCTCCGGGCGTCTCCCTGGAGAAATGGGTTCAAGTCCCGATGGGTCCGGAGATGTGGACGGACCGGCCCCTGCTCGCGCAGGTGGCCGGCGAGGGTGCACCCGGCCTGTCAGCGTGCCCACGTGGGTCCCGGTCGTCGGACGCGACTTTGTCTCCCCCCTCCGCCCTCCACCCCGAGTCCGGGCCGGGAGGTGGGGACTGGCGCGAGCCCTACTGGGTGGCCCGGGGAGGGGCTCCCGGACCCGGGCATGGTCCCTCATGGGGCCCGCTCATCGGAGGCGGCTCGGAGGGGTGCTGAGTTTCTTTCTTGGAACCAAGTCCTGGCCCGGAGACTCGGATGGACCGGTCCCTGCCCGCGTGGGGGGACCGGGGAGGGCGTCCCCAGCCCGCTCCCTCTCCCCCGTGTCCCCGGCCCACTCTGCCACCCCTCCATCCCCGGGTCGACCAGGTGGCCTCGGGCGCTCCGGGGCAAGTGTGGATGGGGAAGTGTTGGGGGCAGGTGGCCGGACCGAGGTTCCGGGGGCCCCCGTGAACCTCGTGGGTGGGCCCCGCTGTCGGGCGCGATGATTTTTTTCGCCGGAAATGGGGCCTTTTTGCCACCAGATAGGTGCTGACACGGTGTTCTTCTGCATCTGTCGCCGATAGACGCTGGGGCTCCGGACGCGGGCAGGACTCCGGGCTGGGGGCGGCTGTCTGATGACCGGCTCGGTCCTTGCCACTTGAGCTGCCTGCTTGGGCCTGCGTGCCGGCTCTTGCGTGCGCGTCCGGCTGCCCCGACCCGCGGTGCCGCCTCCGGCCGCTGGCTGAGCCCGAGGGCGGCGGGGCCAGGTGGCGTTGGGTGCTCGACCCTGTGCGCTGCCCCCGCTGCAGGCACCCGGTGGTGAGTGGCCGGCACGACCCCACCCCACAGGCTCTGTGCCCCGTGTCAGGCGTTCTCGTCCTGGGGTGGTTGGCTGCTCTTGCCCGAGAGGAAGGGGCGCCGGTGAGGCGGAAGCGGGCCTCAGTGTGATGGGTCCTCGCCGTGCCTCCCCTGCGGGCCTCTCCCGCCGTGGCTTTAGGCTGGGTGGGTCAACCGATTGATGTGGTGGTGCCACGCTCTGCCGGGCTGGGCCTAAGCCGTGCCAGACGAGGGACGGACGTTTCTGGGGGACGGGACCGCTCTTCTCGTTCTGTCCGCGGGCTCCTCGCCTCTCTTCCGCCCCGCCTGCCGGGGTGTGCGGAAGGCAGGGGTGTGGCCTCCGGCCCTGAACCCGCGGTCTCCCGCCCCCGCCTCCCAGCGTGGGCGCGGGGACCGGGGTCCTCGGACACAGCAGACGCTCTCACTTTGCCTCCTTGGCGTACGCCTCGCGAGCGGCCCTCCCCGCGGCGGGGAGGGCCGCCCCGCCGCCACGCTGCGCGCCCCCGTCGGTGCGCGAGCGTGCCTTGCCTGGCCCTCCGTGGTGCTCCTGGAGCGCTCCAGGTCGTCCCTCAGGTCCCCGAGGCCGAGCGGTGGTGTTGTTCCCCTTTCCCAGCGTGTCCCTCGGGTCTCTGCCACCGTGGCATGTGCCGTGAGCGGCTCTCTCTTGGGGGGGGTCGAGACGGTAAGGGAGGTGCGCCCGCCTGTTCCCCCCCGGCGGTGGGGTCAGGGGCCGCCTCGTTGTGCTGGTCCTCAGCGGCGTGCCGCGGGGGGCTGAGCTTGGCCGAGCGCACGCCCCGTGTGGCCCCCGCTACGTGGGGGGCTGCGCGCGGGCGTGGGAGCGATCGTGGGGGCTGGGGCCTGTGAGAGAGGGGGCTGTGTCACGCATCTTGGGCATGCTCCCCCTCGAGGGCCCGAGGGGCGAGCCCGAGGGCAGCAAGCCTACCGAGGTCGTGCCCCGGCCCTGGCCGCGAACGCTCCCGTGGGCCGTGTGCTTACCCATACCGCAGACTCCCTCCCCTCCAGCCGACTGGAGGGGGGTGTAGGCAGCTCACGGAAGCGCCTCTGTGGGCCCGAAGGGGAGGTGATGAGTGGGGCATGACACGCCCATTCTGTCCATTCAACAGAGGGTCAGGGCTACAGCAGACCCCAGCGAGGGACAGCAGACCCCAGAGAGGGACAGCAGCCCGGCCGGCCACTGGGTCTCCATGTCTCAGGCTTCCCGGGGAACCTCCCCCCCTTCTCCCCGCCTCCCCCAACATTCCGCCACCCACCTTGGTGCATTTAGAATGGCTCCAATTGTAAATAGATGCTGGTGGGAAGATTTCTACAGGTTACCTGCAATGGCTGACCTGTCATACTTGTAACCCTGGGAGAAAACAATTCTCTTTGTCCCCAGAGGCGTCAGACCTCCTCTCTCAGGAACCCCTGAACCCCGGCCACTGGACTTCACTCCACTGCCACATAGTATGGGTCCTCCAAACGTTCCTGTGACGGTGAGTATGGTTTCCATGTGGGTTGAAGCCTCCCCTTGCTGCAAGCCTTCTGTCCTCACCATGGCATAGAGACGGTTAAAAAAAAATTGTGTTTGCCACTTTGGGTATACTTTCCACAGCCTGCAGTGATCAAGGCACCCACTTCGCTGGGCAAGTCCTATGAGCCTTCACAAAAGCTCTTGCAAACTTCTTGGGACCATCACTTTTCCAGTCACACTCAATCATCAGGCAAGATTGACACGGCCGATGGGAAAACTGGACTCCGAGAAGAAAGAGTGACCTACGTGGGGCTGAATGAACTGAGGGCTAGGATGATAGTGTGTGTATGACTACTTGTCTACAATAGGACTGATTGGGGAAGCCGGGGTGGGGGGCAGGGTGCGGATACCTTAGGAGCTTGGGATGAACATATACACATTCCTATACATAAAGTGGATAATCAACAAGCTCTTACGACTTGGCACAGGAAACTATACTCAATACTTTGTAATAACCTATAAGAGAAAAAAAATCTGAAACAGAATCTATCTATATCTATCTATCTATCTATCTATCTATCATCTATCTATCTACCTATCTTTCTATCTAAATCACTGTGCTGTACACCTGAAACTGCACGACATTATAAATGCTTCAATTATTTCAAACAGAAAAGAATCTCCTAACCTGAGTGAGAGAGAGAGAGAGAGAGAACAGGACGGATTGTGAAATCTTTTCTTTGCCAGCTACAAGGGAAAATGGAAACAAACAAAACCCAATTTATTTTAAA
Organism: Hippopotamus amphibius kiboko; assembly: GCF_030028045.1. NCBI lineage: Eukaryota > Metazoa > Chordata > Mammalia > Artiodactyla > Hippopotamidae > Hippopotamus > Hippopotamus amphibius. Next base: position 29,170,096 of record NC_080200.1, on the reverse strand, counting down.
AGTTGGACATCCATTTGGTGACTTGTACCCTTGTCAGCAAAATGGAATCACTTCTCTTTTTCTCCCTACCTGCTCCGTCCAGAATTCAGAAACTCTCCGTGAGGCTCCTTATTTCTTTGGCAAGAGAGTCACTTGCATGCGTTCCTTAGAGGCCCACGTTACGTTTCCATAAAACGGGAATACACACTTGTGGATATGAGATTCTGGTGCTATTCATTTTCCTTAGGGTGCTGCTTTTAACCTGAAAACCGGACTGGATCCTGAAGTCTTTCAAGTTGCCCCCAATATCGGGCTACAACTCTCTCCATGAATGTTTCCCACTTTCGCCCAGCCCACCCTTTTGACTTGGCATCACTGACAACGAAAACGGCCCTTTGCCTGAAGCCCTACAGACCGAAGCTGGAGGACTTGGTGAAAACTTTAGAGACATGGCCACCACAGCTCCTATGGAAACCATCCTGGTGCCTGTTTCTGTGAGAGCCACTCTGAAAGTCGAACCAAACACCCATCATCACAGCCATTTCAAACTGCTAAAGTTGCTTCCACCCTAACATCTACAAATCTTCTTCACTGACACCGCCCCCCACACGCTCCCCCCCCTCCACTGGTTTATAATCGGCCCCTGGCGACTTGGGAAGGAGCGAGCGGTGGAGAAGCAGGCGGGGGCGGGGGCGGGGGCGGGGTGGGGCGGGACCAACAGACAGTAGCCGCTGCCTGCCTGCCTGCCTGCCTGCCGGGCTGAGACCTGAGGGCTGTCGGGCCACGCTGGTTTCTGCAACTCAGTCCCTTCCAGGAAGCACCTGTGATGACTACTTGGCAGGGAATGGTCAAAGCTGAACTCTCTTGGCCTATTTCTGAAAAAGGCCTGAGTCTCAGCTACGACAGATTTTCTGGATTTCTTGGCCCATGCACGGACCCGCACCCTCCCATCCTGTCAGATCCTTTGTACCCACACCTCCCCTGGGAGAGTTCTTTGGCCTCGTCTGGAACATGAACAAGCAAAACCAAACACAGTGTGACATAATGTATTGGTCTTTATTGAAAGAAACATGCTCCTCTCGCACACCTGAGGGCAGGAAGCAAAGGCAAGTTCTCAGCAGGATGGGGGACAGGGAACCCGAACCGAGGCTGGTCAGCAGTGGCCCCCTGCCCCCCACCGCCCCGCCCCCTGATCCCCGTCTCTCCCAGGCCCACGAGGGGCCTCCCTTCCCCGCCTCTCTCTGTGCCCCTCGTCTCCAGCTCCCCCAGCCCAGCTTCTGCACCCCACCCCCCCATCCCTGGCCCCGGGAAGGGGAGGCATGTCTGTCCCAGCTCCAGTTCTGATATTTCACTTGTGAAACTTCCCTAGGCCCAGGTGCCAGCTTGCCGTCCTGCTGCTTCATGTCCGTCTCTATCAGCCATGCCCAAAGGGCACGTGAAATTATGGACAGCAAATAGCACACCTAGAGGGTGTGTGTGTGGGGGTGGGGTGTGGTGTCCCTTCTCCAGGAAGCAGTGAGGGAACAAAAGGAGGCCTGGGGGAAGGAGTCCTGGGTGCCTATCATCGCGCCCCCGCCCCCCCACCGCCCCGCAGTGCACCATTCATTTCCATCTCCGCATCTGAAGGACACGTAGTCCTCGTTGAAGCAACTTGATGAGGATTCCCCTCCTAACGACGTGACAGAACCTATGAAGAACTGCACTCCTTGAATCCATAAATGCTAACAGGATCCAAGGAGTTTTCCATCAATGGCCGAAAAAGAAATGGTCCTGAACATAATAACTGCCAAGTATTCCTCTAGACGGAGGCATCATTCACTTTTTCTTTTTTTAACTTATTTTCTTTTTATGTTTTACAATAAACTATATATTTAGAGTGTACAATTTGGTACCCCAATCTTCCAATTCATTCCCCCCCAACCCTCCCCACTTTCCCCACTTGGTGTCCATATGTTTGTGCTCTACATCTGTGTCTCTATTTCTGCCTTGCACACCAGTTGATGTGTACCATTTTTCTGCAGTCCACATATATGTGTGAATATACAATATTTGTTTTTCTCTTTCTGACTCACTATCTTTCACTTGTTAACAACAGTAACGACGATGACGCCGACGACAAGGACAAGGATAAGGACTGGAAAAACAACAACAGAGAGAGCACTGGGCGAGTTTTCCACTTCTTAAAGGAAGGAGGCCGTGTTCCCAGGCAAGGTTGGCTCAGCTGCACAGTTTCCTCCGGTGACTATTCCTGGGGGCACCGTCGAGGTGATGCACGAAACACACAGGAGGAGGCCTTCTTGAATGTCCTGCCCAGGAAATGGGGACATGATTCCAGCAGTGGCAATGGCTGCCCTTCTCTTTAGGGTGACACACGGGCCTGATGGCACTGGGCAAACCCTCCCCTCCCTCCCTCCCTCCCTCCCACCTTCCTTCCTTCCTTCCTTTCTTCCTTCTTGAGGCTCTTGGCCTCCCCACTTTAAGGAAGAGCCCAGGGCCCAGCAGAAAAGACCTTCTGCTGATCCTTGCCAGGGGGCTCTCATTTTACACACTTGAATAGGATCAGTAGACACCGTCATCCCATGAGAAGCAGACAATATCATCTAAAAGCCTACTTTCCTGGTGTCTCAGTGTGCAGGGCTCCTCCTTCTCAGGGATCTTGCGCTCTGTAGGGATAATTCACATGCTGGGGAGTAGGTTCCCAATAGCATCTTATGAAATGGATTACAGGATGTCTTCCTTTGAAAAAGATAAAGATTATTTGGGAAAGTTATTCATATGAAGCACATGGATGATATCCTCTCTGATCTATATATTAGAGTTGACCGTTGAACAACCAACATGGGGGATTAGGGGGGCCGACCCCACACACACCATTGAGAACCCACGCATAACTTCACAGTCCAAGCTCTGTATCGGGGCTTGCACCTCTGAGTACTCAGCAACCAGAGATCCTGCAGTGCCATAGTGCACAGCTATGGAAAACATCCCCTTATGAGTCACACACACACACACACGCGTGCGCGCGTCCTCGAGCGCAGACATCTCAACTTTGTTACACAAGAGTTAGTGGTGTTCGAATAATCTTAGAAGTGACGACTGCTGTCTGATGAAATCAATGGATCGATCAATCAATCTATGACACTACACTTTGTATTTCCTAGTCTCAAAATGATTTGTAATTTGGCTCCTTAGAAGTTTAGCTTGGTCCTTCAAGGACAGTGTCAGTCAGAGAGAAAATAACATTTCTTCAAATCATGGAAGTGAAATAGTCCTGGATGCTTATGTGAAACATTAACAGAATTTTTCTTCTTTATTTTATAAGATAACTGGAATTAGGAAGAAAATCTCCTCGTGAAAAACCCGGTGCTACCTTTCCTTGACTGATGATCGAAGAGGAGAAAGCATTTTCTGGGCCCATGCAACTTGAGAGAAGTTCTAACTTTTCTGGAAAAGAAAGATTCCCACCCTCCCCTTGCTCGGCCATGCTAGAAACCTTCCCCTGCCCCAAACTCTGACGTGTCCCCTTGTTTGGCCTCACTGTGTGTCGTCCGTGGGTGCGGGAACACACTTGCATTCCGTAACAGGAGAGCCTATGGAGAAAAGATCTCTGGCCACTTTCATGGGATCTGCATTGCTGGCTAGGTAAACCTAAGACATCAAAAGAAGTGCCTTGGAACACATGCTCCTTCCACACTGGTCACCTCATAGGATTCCTAAATGACTCTGGTTCAGCACTCACTCGACTTGGCTGTGTTTCTGTGCTTCCTGACCTAAAGGATCTATCTGGATATGCCACCCGATAGAAGCTGAAATAAATTCACTTTGGATGTGTGTGAATGCCGTTCATACAGAGAGTGGGGACTGCAGGGAGCTCTTGTGGATAAAGAAAAATGGGGGAACACATGTAGGCGACAGCACATAAAGTATAGAAAGATACACGAAGGTTTCCTTCGTTCGCGGGTTGGGAAGGGGGAACGACAGAACATTCCCTGCTTCTACTCCACGCACGCATGCACGCAGGCAGGCAGGCAGGCAGGCAGGCAGGCAGGCAGGCACCGGAGTGGGGTGGGGTGGGGGGAGCTGGCTCCTTACCCCACCCACCAGGGACGCGTGCGCGTTTAAAGAGACCAGGAGCAACGTGGTGGCGGTGGCGATGAGGAAGGAGGACCATGTTCAAGGTGTGGATTTGCGGTGAGGGCTACGTGAGGTGACTAAGAACTCGGTGCAGTGAGCGGCCCATACAAGGACAGAAGCGATGGTCCCCTAATGCTTGCAGGGCCTGGCCAGGAGCATGAACGTGTGCCCATGTTCCGAGGTTGGCATCATGACACTAGTTCATCCCTGTGAAATAGGATGTGTTTTCTGTATTCTCCTGTCTTGACAAACACACGTCTTTACCTGTGTCTCCGTACAACGACGGTCTCTGCGTGACAGTCGGCAGAACATCCCCAGGGACAATTATCACAGAGACCTGAGGTTCTGCTTGGCTGGCAATGCTTGTGTGAATGCTGCAGTGAGATACAGACAGACAGACAAACAGACAGACAGACAGACACACACACACACACACACACAAACACACACCCCTACCTATAATTATGTGTATTTAATACGATATCTTTATTGATTTTCTGTCTCAGATGACTAATGATGCTGTCAGCCTCATGATTTTCACACAGGGTTTCTGTGTGTGTCCTACTGTCGGGACAACATAGCCGGTCTGTGTCATGGAAACAGAGACACCGTGGGAGTCACAGGAATGAAGACCTCGTTCTAGGAACTGGACCTTCCAGAGGCCTGGGAGCAGCTGGGCAGGGCAGGGCTGGGCTGGGCTGCGGAGGAGGGGAGGGGAGGGGAGGGGAGGGAAGGCTGTGGCTCTCAGTCCTCTGAGTGCCCGGTGGCAGTGGCGGAGGTGGCAGTGCCGATGGAGCTGTCAGCGCCCGCAGGGAAAGGTAGCCACCGATGTGCGGGGCCACAGGGGAGACATGGAGAGACTCGGGGGAAGGCACAGCTGTCCCTCGGTGGATCTGCGGCCAGGCAGCCAGGAGTGGCCTGGGTCACTGTCGTCCAGGGGGCACCAGCTGGGAACACTAGCCAGACGCAGTGCGGCGGGTGTGTGTGTGTGTGTGTGTGTGGGGATGGACAGCCTTCCACCCTGCACCTCTGTGCCCACCTGTCACCATGTGGGATGGCGACAGCCTGCAGAGAGCCTTGGCTGTGGCTTCACTTCCAATGCCTACATCCCATCCAGCGTTCTCTTTGCACCAGCCCTACCCTGGGGTCGCACGGGGAGGGGGAGACTCAGAAAGGCGGTTCCCAGGCTGCCCCCGCATGGAAGTCACATGAGCCTCCGGACATGGCCGTGCCACGTCAAACACGCGTCTTGAGGTAGGTCAGACTTTCCATTGTGTTACGGTTTGTTTCCTTGGGAGAAGTTGTGTCTCTTAGGCCAGGAGCAACTGGAATTGTCGGTCAAAGTCCTCAGGCAGCCCTTTGACTTGGAGGCCGAGCACAAGTTTGACACGGTATGTTTCCGGTGACATGGAATTGCAGATGGCCCACGAAGCATGCTCTCGCCAATACTGCCAAGCCTGTGGTCTCACAGGGGACGGTCTCCTCGACCGAGATGTCACCATCTCGGGAATCCGCACCTGGAGCGACACGGTGACCTCAGGACGAGCACCCTGTCTGTGCGCCCCATCCGGATGCGCGTGGACGGGAATGGAGCAGCTCTGGGAATGGTGGACGATGCCGGCTCTTGTTCTTCTGCTCTGCTGCCTGCCGTGCACGGCTGTGGAGAGGGACGAGCCGCTGTGGAGAGGGATGAGCCGAGTCCAGTGTCTCTGAACCCACCCCAAGCAAAGAGGAGCAGGAAAGTGGGTGTGGGCCCTCCCTCGTGTGTGGCCAGGATCCTGTGCGGAGGGAGAGTCCCTGGCCCTCCCGCTGAGAGGAAGGTGCGAGAGGTGGATCGGCGGCGTCTTTCCTCGGGGCCCCAGAGCTTCTGCGGCTCCGATCTCCCCTCTTCACAGTTCTAGTTGGCGCCCGCCCCAGCACAACCTACCTGAGAGCTTCCCTGGTATCCGAAGCGATGGCTTTGTGTTTTGAGGACGCAAGGGGAGAAAGAGCTGAGCAAAGCTTTTCCCTGGAACCTGAGTGTCTATGGGTGTGTCTGGCCCATCACCAGCGAGCGTGCTGAGTGCCACTTCCTGAGGGCAGGTGCTCTTTAAGGAAAGTATGGCTTCGTATCTTTGTGACACGCAGGCCCTTCTAGAATGTGGAGCGAGTTTCTCAAGAATCCCAGCAGAATCCCAGGTGCTGTGGAGGCTAGGGCCTCAAAGGTCCGGCTCCATCCCCTCTCTCCATCCTGGCCTGGCCTGGCCTGGCTGGGCCCCTAAGGACCCTGCTGGCCTCTAGAGTGGCCCCTGCTTCTCGGTTGGTTTCCATGCTGCTGCTCACAGAGCCATCTTCTCCAAAGGCAGCCGATCGCCGTATTCCTTCCGTGGAGCTCTGGCACGGCTCTCCTTGGCTTGGATGATAGCATGAGAGGACTGGCAAGCTGGGTCCTTCCTCCAGGGCTGACCTTTTACAAACTCCGCCTTGAAGAGGAGTAAAGTCAGCATGTCATTCTCACGTGTAAGATGGGACCCAAGGGGCCCGTTCCTAGCTCTACCACTTGGGAAAGTGGGGGACTCTTCCGTCAAGGAAACGGAGAGCTCATACTTGATGGTGCGGTTGTCAGAAGCCTTTTTCTAAGCCTCCCCTGGCCCCACTGTGTCAGAAAGACGTGTCCCTCCACCTGCCGGGGACTTGATGAAGGAGAGTCACTCTGGTAGAAGTACCCGAAGCTCGATGACTTCACTGCCGTCTCCCTTTCTCTGGCATGGGCCCGCGCCTGGAGGAGCCCTGTCTTCACCTAGCCGTGACGGCACCGCTCAGGGGAGCTGGAGACAGGACCCCAATGAGGGCAGGTGGATGGGAGCCTGTTCAAAATGACCTACACACCCAATCTGCCGTAGACATGGTGCACAGATCGTGGACGTGCCTGTGCCCCCGAAGACATCCGTGTGGCCCCGGGCATCCGGCAGCCATCTTCTCCATGTTCGCCTGACCTGTGCTCTCGCTCTTTTCTCCAGAGCACTCGCCTGATGATTCGTGGGGGAATGAAACCCCAGCTGGCAGGAGCCGAATGATCTTCCCAACACAAGTACAAGGGAAAAGAAGAGGTGGGGTCCCGCATCCCTCCAATGTGTCTGTGCCTAAGAATGAGTTTCTAAGAAATCTCATCCTCCTTTAGCTCCCTTAACTCTCCCCGCCCCCCCCCACCCCCACCCCCGGCGCCCGCCAGCCCGGGCCATAGTATAGTTACTTTCCCAGATTTCCTCCCTCTCCTCAGCAGAACCGAAGAGATTGTAGGTGTTGCCACTTCTCTGAGTCTTCTTTGCTTTCTTAGAGGGCTGCCCCATGTCACGTAAAACTTGGAAGACATACACGCGTGAGCATCTCTCCTTGTGATTCTAACCCAGGGAAGAGCATTTAAAAATCGAAAGGAGGCAAACTGGGGTTCAGGCACCCAGAGTTGAGCCGGGTGGCCACTGGGAAGAGAGTTCCAGACGCCTTCCTGTTTGGGGGAGGGGAAATCTCCCCCTCTGCCCCTCTTGAGTCCTCGTGGCTGGACTCATCCTAACATGGACTCAAGGCAGGCGGATAGAGGAAGCGGGAGCGGGAACACGTGTTCGTTTGTTGTTGTTGTTGTTGTTGTTGTTGTTGTTGTTGTTTTACCTTCTAGCCCTGAGAAGTGGCTGAGGCGGGCAGCTTTCGACTGTGTAGACCAAGGGACAGTACATGTGTGAGACAGGGATCAGACCGAGAGACTTAGCTTTCGGGTGTGCCCTGAGGAAGGAAGAATCTAAACAGAGTTTGGGCTTGGGGGGGTCCCTGAAAGAAGTCACAGTGTTGTCTCCCTAGGCTTCTCGGCCCGAATGAATTCCCTACTTTGGGGATCGGAGCGTCCTCCTAACTCCAGGTGCAGATGCAGGGAGTGCGCCTTTCACCCGAGAGAGAGATGGATGTCTCGCTTTCAGGGAGACACAAAGGAGAGCCCGAGGGTCCCTCTTGTGTTGGCCGCCTGCTTGAGGTCACCGTCACGCCAAATGATCACTGTGCCACGGAGGTGCATTTTGGCGTGGCCTATCCTGGGCTCCACAGCCACCTCCCTGAGAACGGGTATGGTCAGAACCGTAGGAAGCTCAAGGGCGCCGCCAGCCGCTTTCAAAACGTATCTGTCAGCACCTGCTGGCTGCAACCGCGAGGTTTCCAAGTGCCCTCCGCATATTCTCCCCCTCCCCGCAACGACCTCATCACTTCCAATCCTGGCGAACAATGTATGGAACCTTTGCTGGGGTTTTCGTTTGTTTCTCTTTTGTGGGGTTTCTCTCTCTCTCTCTCTCTCTCTCTCTCTCTCTCTCTCTCTCTCTGTCACATGCACTCTGATGTTCGGGGCCTAATGGGAGAAATGAAATCAAGCGAGGGGTTTTGCCCTCAGGTTGCCTTGGTCTCGGGTTGACTTGTGTGCGCTGAGAAAGACGGCCTTTACTGAAGGCCCTGCACAGACTTTTTGACACCCCCGATCCATGGAATCCTGAAGCTGTGGAACCTAGAAATCTTTCAGTCTCCTTTTGATTTGGAAATCTTCTCCTTGACAGAAAGAAGCCCATTTAAAAGAGAAAAAGAAAAAGTGGAACTGCATGAGCAGATCGGTTTTTAGATCTCAGCCGGGCGGCTGCCCGGTTCTCTGGGGAGAACTGTCTTCATCTTGCAAATCTGTACACACAGCCCACAGTGGCCTGGGATGGAGGCCAGTGGACTGGATTGGGCAGAACCTGAGACCAGAGGAAAGAGAAAAAAAAATAAGAAAAATGGTGGTGGTGGTTGGGGGGAGGGGGAAGAGGTCTGCTTTGAAAAATAGGAACTGCTGGCAGGGCTCCCTCACCCCACCCCCCCCACCCCAAAGTAGGACTGTGTATCCAGGCGTAGAAATGATACTGTGCCAAGAAGGCAAGCGCTGTTGAGGACTGCTGTTCCTATGATGTTACAAACCGAAAGCGATGCTTTCTGGTCGAGGCTCTCCATGACAATCTACTAAGCAAATCATAGGTTGGCTGTTTTGGACGTTCTCTGCAGTTTTCATTGGGAGTGAGGAAGAGCCGTTTGTACATGTTTTGATACAATGTTTTGAATGCTGTGGGACCATGGTATGTTTCCGCCGTGGATGAACAAGGTTGCCTTTTCCAGCTTCCGCTTGCATGGTCATTTCCTGGTCCTGACGACCACCCCCCCCCCCGGCCCCAAGTGAGGGAGGCCTGTGTGTCTTTGTGTCCATTTAGAAGGGTTGGTGCTTGATGCCAGCATGATATCCAAATCTTGATTTTGGACTTACCAAACTACTGTTGGGAGTTTGTTTCTTGTCTTAATCTCCCTTAACTCTTGCAGTCACCTGAGTGTCCAGTCTTGATCTCGCATCTCTCTCTGCCTCTGTCTCTGTCTCTCTCGCTCTTTCCTTTTGTTGATTTCTTCAAGGCAAGCCATCTTTTTCCTCCTCCTCCTCCTCCTCCTCCTCCTCCTCCTCCTCCTCCTCCTCCCCCTCCTCCTCCCCCACCACCCTCCTCTTCCTCTTCCTCCTTTCTCTGCCCCCCTCCCCCCTCCCTCCCTCCTCCCCCCGCCCTTTTAAAATTGAAGTCTAACAGACTGACAAGAGTATATTGGTTTTCAGGTGTATACCCTAGCGAGTGGCTATGTTTACACATGGCCCAGGGATCTCCGTGATAAGTCTCGTTACTGTCTGTCACCATTCGATGTCATGACAGTAGGATGGACTCTATTCTGCCTGCTGTACATGACATCCTGCGAGTGCGTTGTTTATTTCATAACTAGAAGTGGGCACCGCTTCCTCTCCCTCACCTATTGCACTCGTCTCCCTCTTCCCCCCTCCCTCCCTCCTCTGGCCACCCCCCATTTGTTCCTTTTAGGTGTCGATGAACCTGTTTGCGGTTCCTTCTTTGTGTTCATGTGTGTGTATTGCTGTGCACGTTCTTCACAGACATGATAGTCTCGCGACCTGAGGTATCTTGTGTAGCGCAATGCCCTCTGGGTCTCTCCATGTTTCCGCGGATGGCAAGACCTCATTCCCTTGTAGGGTTGAGTCATAAACGTGCACACGCCTGTGTGTGACTAGGTAGAGACGTATGCACACAGAGAGCGCTATCGGTATGTCCCTAACTATGGCTACATAGGGATAGGTGTGGATACACATACACGTGTATGTATGTGTCACCCTCACCCCCTCGGTGGGCACGTAGTGGAGTTGCTGGGTCACGTGGTAGTTGTTGGTGCAGTGCTTTCAGGGACTTCTGTGCTGTTTTCCGTAGTGTCATCTGTTGTCGGGGAGCCATTCTGTCAGGCACCAGGTGATATCTCTGAGTCCTCCAGCATGACATGGTGGTGGTCTCTCTCAGCGTGAAAAATAGGTGTCCCGTCAGGAGCCACTTTCCTCTGCCGTTTGGAACTTGCTGTCGTGATACCAGATCCTGGGCCTGGCCGTGTATGCTTGTGCAGAGAAATGCCAGCGCTTTTTATCATACCCTCCATTTAAAAAAAAAAATTGTTCTGTATTTGATGGGCTGCGTTGGGTCTTTTTTTGCTGTGCGCAGGCTTTCTTTCCGTTGCGGTGAGTGGGGGCTCCCCTTCGTTGTGGTGCGCAGGCTCCTCATTGCCAATGGCTTCTCTTGGTGCGGAGCACGGGCTCCAGGCACGGGGGCTTCAGGAGTTGCGGCACATGGGCTCAGTCGTTGTGGCTCACGGGCTTCGTTGCTCTGTGGCATGTGGGACCTTCCTGGAGCAGGGATCGAACCCGTGTCCCCTGCAGTGGCGGGCGGATTCTTAAGCAGTGCGCCAGCTAGGCAGCCCCAGTTGTTTCTTGTATTTCAGGGAAAGGTTTCCTTTGGCTTTTGGTTTTGTCCCCGCCCCCACCCCCCAAGAAAGGTACTGTTGGTTGCTTTGTTGACAGTGGAAAACTGTGTTGCGGTTGCTGTTGGAGTGGTGGGGGTCGTCGTCCTTGTTGCTTTATTTCCTTTGTGGGCGTTGTTTTCTGTTGGTTTTTTCTGGCTTTGTTTCCTTGTGGATGAAAATGCCTGGTCTTGGTCTGCTCTGTTCAGGCCTCCTGCCCACTTTCCCCATCAGGTTGCTTGTTCTGGGGGGCTGCGTTGCATGAGGCCTTGCTCTGTTTTGGACAGGAACCTCTTATGGGACATGCTTGAGGTTTTCAGATGCGTGTGTGTGTGTACGTGTACACGTGTGTGTGTCTGTACGTGTACACGTGTGCATACACGTACATATGTGTGTGCCTTTACGTACTCCTTGAAGGGCCACAGCAGTCCCAGAGCTTGACTTTGACTTTTTGGTAGTTTGGCTTGGTTTGATTTTGGTGGGACGACAGGTCACTGTGAACCTTTGCTGTAAATCTCTCTCTCACACGCACGCGCGCGCGCGCGCACGCACGCACGCACGCACGCACGCAGGCACACTCACCACGTTGCATTGTGTAGATGTCCTGGAACGCGGTTTCTTTAGTGGATGGCTGTTGACACGCTGCTCCCCGCCCCCCAGCCCCCGCCCCTGCCCCCGCCCGCCGGTGACTGTGGTCAGTCCGTTTTGAAATCCACATTCTGACCTCAAGGGCGTGTTCCCCACCCACACACCCATGTGTTCTCTTTGGACTTTGTCGCGGTCTGTGCAGAAATAGATGTTTGTTTCCATTTGTGTGGGGCCAGAGTGTATGTTTACTTTCGTTTCTAGCTTCCGGGCTCTGCGTGTCAGCTTTCCAAAGCCCTTCTCCATGCCAGAAGGGATGAATTCCTGCGTCGTTCTCGGAGCGCTTGCCTGGTTTCGTTTCGCTGGTCCCCGCCTTCCCTCCCTCCCTCCCTCCCTCCCTCTCACCCTCCGGGGAGCTGGGGATCTCGCTTGTGGCACTGTGGGCGTCTCCGTGGAATTCCCCGCGCCCCCCCCCCCATGGCCTGGAATCGCGTCCCCTTCCAGGCAGCCTCCCGGCGGCATCTTGCCAGCTACCCCCGCCCCCGTGTGCTGCCGGGGATCGGGACGCGCGGTGTCATGTCGTGTCGTGTCGGGCAGGGAGCTAGCTCCGAGGCGGACCCCTCGGGGCCGCGCGGGATGCCCGCCCCGCTCCGGGAGGAGCTCGGGCGTTTGGGCGGCCCGGCGCTCCGGCGTCCTCGGTGGCCGGCCGGCGACCGGGATCCGGCCCGGGGACGTTCGAGCCGGTTGTCGGGCGCCACCTGGCGGCCGCTTTTATATTGTCCCTTCCCTCCGGAGCTCCAGCGACCTTGTCGAGGGCTGTGACTCAGCCGCCAGGCCCGAAGCAGAGTTCCGGGAGGCGAGCCACGCTGGTGCTGGCAGCCCCGGTGGCGCCGAGGCGTAGGCACCTCCTGCTGTCGCCTGAGATTGGGCCTGCAGATCTATGGGGCTGTGACTGCCGCCGCGCTCCCGAGCCGGGGCGGAGGGGCCGCCTGGCCGGGTCGACCAGCATGCGCCCGTGCCCCTCCGGCTGCGGGAACCCATGTCGTGTCGTGCCGCCGCGGTGGGAGAGGAGAGGGTCTGCCGCGCCCGGAGCGCCTGGGACTTGGTGGCCCGGCCTTCTCCTGGGCCGCCCTTGGGAGCGTTCGTTCCCCGACCCCCCCCACCTCCCTTCCCGGTGCCCCCGCGTCCCGCTCCGGAGGTGGGGACCGGCTCGGGCCGAGCGTTGAGGCCGGTGGAGGCCGCCACGGGCTCGGTTGTGGACGCGCGTGCATCCCAGTCGTCAGATTCTTTCGGACCGATGGTTTTCCGAGCCAGACTCCAGAGGTGAGGACCGGCCTGGGCCGCCAGCGGTGACCCGGAGAGGCTGGCCCGGGCCTGGGTGCGTTGCCCCGTGGGCTCCGGGCGTCTCCCTGGAGAAATGGGTTCAAGTCCCGATGGGTCCGGAGACGTGGACGGACCGGCCCCTGCTCGCGCAGGTGGCCGGCGAGGGTGCACCCGGCCTGTCAGCGTGCCCACGTGGGTCCCGGTCGTCGGACGCGACTTTGTCTCCCCCCTCCGCCCTCCACCCCGAGTCCGGGCCGGGAGGTGGGGACTGGCGCGAGCCCTACTGGGTGGCCCGGGGAGGGGCTCCCGGGCCCGGGCGTGGTCCCTCATGGGGCCCGCTCATCGGAGGCGGCTCGGAGGGGTGCTGAGTTTCTTTCTTGGAACCAAGTCCTGGCCCAGAGACTCGGATGGACCGGTCCCTGCCCGCGTGGGGGGACCGGGGAGGGCGTCCCCAGCCCGCTCCCTCTCCCCCGTGTCCCCGGCCCACTCTGCCACCCCTCCATCCCCGGGTCGACCAGGTCGCCTCGGGCGCTCCGGGGCAAGTGTGGATGGGGAAGTGTTGGGGGCAGGTGGCCGGACCGAGGTTCCGGGGGCCCCCGTGAACCTCGTGGGTGGGCCCCGCTGTCGGGCGCGATGATTTTTTTCGCCGGAAATGGGGCCTTTTTGCCACCAGATAGGTGCTGACATGGTGTTCTTCTGCGTCTGTCGCCGATAGACGCTGGGGCTCCGGACGCGGGCAGGACTCCGGGCTGGGGGCGGCTGTCTGATGACCGGCTCGGTCCTTGCCACTTGAGCTGCCTGCTTGGGCCTGCGTGCCGGCTCTTGCGTGCGCGTCCGGCTGCCCCGACCCGCGGTGCCGCCTCCGGCCGCTGGCTGAGCCCGAGGGCGGCGGGGCCAGGTGGCGTTGGGTGCTCGACCCTGTGCGCTGCCCCCGCTGCAGGCACCCGGTGGTGAGTGGCCGGCACGACCCCACCCCACAGGCTCTGTGCCCCGTGTCAGGCGTTCTCATCCTGGGGTGGTTGGCTGCTCTTGCCCGAGAGGAAGGGGCACCGGTGAGGCAGAAGCGGGCCTCAGTGTGACGGGTCCTCGCCGTGCCTCCCCTGCGGGCCTCTCCCGCCGTGGCTTTAGGCTGGGTGGGTCAACCGATTGATGTGGTGGTGCCACGCTCTGCCGGGCTGGGCCTAAGCCGTGCCAGACGAGGGACGGACGTTTCTGGGGGACGGGACCGCTCTTCTCGTTCTGTCCGCGGGCTCCTCGCCTCTCTTCCGCCCTGCCTGCCGGGGTGTGCGGAAGGCAGGGGTGTGGCCTCCGGCCCTGAACCCCTGGTCTCCCGCCCCCGCCTCCCAGCGTGGGCGCGGGGACCGGGGTCCTCGGACACAGCAGACGCTCTCACTTTGCCTCCTTGGCGTACGCCTCGCGAGCGGCCCTCCCCGCGGCGGGGAGGGCCGCCCCGCCGCCACGCTGCGCGCCCCCGTCGGTGCGCGAGCGTGCCTTGCCTGGCCCTCTGTGGTGCTCCTGGAGCGCTCCAGGTCGTCCCTCAGGTCCCCGTGGCCAAGCGGTGGTGTTGTTCCCCTTTCCCAGCGTGTCCCTCGGGTCTCTGCCACCGTGGCATGTGCCGTGAGCGGCTCTCTCTTGGGGGGGGTCGAGACGGTAAGGGAGGTGCGCCCGCCTGTTCCCCCCCGGCGGTGGGGTCAGTGGCCGCCTCGTTGTGTTGGTCCTCAGTGGCGTGCCGCGGGGGGCTGAGCTTGGCCGAGCGCACGCCCCGTGTGGCCCCCGCTACGTGGGGGGCTGCGCGCGGGCGTGGGAGCGATCGTGGGGGCTGGGGCCTGTGAGAGAGGGGGCTGTGTCACGCATCTTGGGCATGCTCCCCCTCGAGGGCCCGAGGGGCGAGCCCGAGGGCAGCAAGCCTACCGAGGTCGTGCCCCGGCCCTGGCCGCGAACGCTCCCGTGGGCCGTGTGCTTACCCATGCCGCAGACTCCCTCCCCTCCAGCCGACTGGAGGGGGGTGTAGGCAGCTCACGGAAGCGCCTCTGTGGGCCCGAAGGGGAGGTGATGAGTGGGGCATGACACGCCCATTCTGTCCATTCAACAGAGGGTCAGGGCTACAGCAGACCCCAGCGAGGGACAGCAGACCCCAGAGAGGGACAGCAGCCCGGCCGGCCACTGGGTCTCCATGTCTCAGGCTTCCCGGGGAACCTCCCCCCCTTCTCCCCGCCTCCCCCCACATTCCGCCACCCACCTTGGTGCATTTAGAATGGCTCCAATTGTAAATAGATGCTGGTGGGAAGATTTCTACAGGTTACCTGCAATGGCTGACCTGTCATGCTTGTAACCCTGGGAGAAAACAATTCTCTTTGTCCCCAGAGGCGTCAGACCTCCTCTCTCAGGAACCCCTGAACCCCGGCCACTGGACTTCACTCCACTGCCACATAGTATGGGTCCTCCAAACGTTCCTGTGACGGTGAGTATGGTTTCCATGTGGGTTGAAGCCTCCCCTTGCTGCAAGCCTTCTGTCCTCACCATGGCATAGAGACGGTTAAAAAAAAATTGTGTTTGCCACTTTGGGTATACTTTCCACAGCCTGCAGTGATCAAGGCACCCACTTCGCTGGGCAAGTCCTATGAGCCTTCACAAAAGCTCTTGCAAACTTCTTGGGACCATCACTTTTCCAGTCACACTCAATCATCAGGCAAGATTGACACGGCCGATGGGAAAACTGGACTCCGAGAAGAAAGAGTGACCTACGTGGGGCTGAATGAACTGAGGGCTAGGATGATAGTGTGTGTATGACTACTTGTCTACAATAGGACTGATTGGGGAAGCCGGGGTGGGGGGCAGGGTGCGGATACCTTAGGAGCTTGGGATGAACATATACACATTCCTATACATAAAGTGGATAATCAACAAGCTCTTACGACTTGGCACAGGAAACTATACTCAATACTTTGTAATAACCTATAAGAGAAAAAAAATCTGAAACAGAATCTATCTATATCTATCTATCTATCTATCTATCTATCTATCTATCATCTATCTATCTACCTATCTTTCTATCTAAATCACTGTGCTGTACACCTGAAACTGCACGACATTATAAATGCTTCAATTATTTCAAACAGAAAAGAATCTCCTAACCTGAGTGAGAGAGAGAGAGAGAGAGAACAGGACGGATTGTGAAATCTTTTCTTTGCCAGCTACAAGGGAAAATGGAAACAAACAAAACCCAATTTATTTTAAAAGTTGGACATCCATTTGGTGACTTGTACCCTTGTCAGCAAAATGGAATCACTTCTCTTTTTCTCCCTACCTGCTCCGTCCAGAATTCAGAAACTCTCCGTGAGGCTCCTTATTTCTTTGGCAAGAGAGTCACTTGCATGCATTCCTTAGAGGCCCACGTTACGTTTCCATAAAACGGGAATACACACTTGTGGATATGAGATTCTGGTGCTATTCATTTTCCTTAGGGTGCTGCTTTTAACCTGAAAACCGGACTGGATCCTGAAGTCTTTCAAGTTGCCCCCAATATCGGGCTACAACTCTCTCCATGAATGTTTCCCACTTTCGCCCAGCCCACCCTTTTGACTTGGCATCACTGACAACGAAAACGGCCCTTTGCCTGAAGCCCTACAGACCGAAGCTGGAGGACTTGGTGAAAACTTTAGAGACATGGCCACCACAGCTCCTATGGAAACCATCCTGGTGCCTGTTTCTGTGAGAGCCACTCTGAAAGTCGAACCAAACACCCATCATCACAGCCATTTCAAACTGCTAAAGTTGCTTCCACCCTAACATCTACAAATCTTCTTCACTGACACCGCCCCCCACACGCTCCCCCCCCTCCACTGGTTTATAATCGGCCCCTGGCGACTTGGGAAGGAGCTAGCGGTGGAGAAGCAGGCGGGGGCGGGGGCGGGGGCGGGGGCGGGGTGGGGCGGGACCAACAGACAGTAGCCGCTGCCTGCCTGCCTGCCTGCCTGCCGGGCTGAGACCTGAGGGCTGCGGGCCACGCTGGTTTCTGCAACTCAATCCCTTCCAGGAAGCACCTGTGATGACTACTTGGCAGGGAATGGTCAAAGCTGAACTCTCTTGGCCTATTTCTGAAAAAGGCCTGAGTCTCAGCTACGACAGATTTTCTGGATTTCTTGGCCCATGCACGGACCCGCACCCTCCCATCCTGTCAGATCCTTTGTACCCACACCTCCCCTGGGAGAGTTTGTTGGCCTCGTCTGGAACATGAACAAGCAAAACCAAACACAGTGTGACATAATGTATTGGTCTTTATTGAAAAGAAACATGCTCCTCTCGCACACCTGAGGGCAGGAAGCAAAGGCAAGTTCTCAGCAGGATGGGGGACAGGGAACCCGAACCGAGGCTGGTCAGCAGTGGCCCCCTGCCCCCCACCGCCCCGCCCCCGATCCCCGTCTCTCCCAGGCCCACGAGGGGCCTCCCTTCCCCGCCTCTCTCTGTGCCCCTCGTCTCCAGCTCCCCCAGCCCAGCTTCTGCACCCCACCCCCCCATCCCCGGCCCCGGGAAGGGGAGGCATGTCTGTCCCAGCTCCAGTTCTGATATTTCACTTGTGAAACTTCCCTAGGCCCAGGTGCCAGCTTGCCGTCCTGCTGCTTCATGTCCGTCTCTATCAGCCATGCCCAAAGGGCACGTGAAATTATGGACAGCAAATAGCACACCTAGAGGGTGTGTGTGTGGGGGTGGGGTGTGGTGTCCCTTCTCCAGGAAGCAGTGAGGGAACAAAAGGAGGCCTGGGGGAAGGAGTCCTGGGTGCCTATCATCGCGCCCCCGCCCCCCCACCGCCACGCAGTGCACCATTCGTTTCCATCTCCGCATCTGAAGGACACGTAGTCCTCGTTGAAGCAACTTGATGAGGATTCCCCTCCTAACAACGTGACAGAACCTATGAAGAACTGCACTCCTTGAATCCATAAATGCTAACAGGATCCAAGGAGTTTTCCATCAATGGCCGAAAAAGAAATGGTCCTGAACATAATAACTGCCAAGTATTCCTCTAGACGGAGGCATCATTCACTTTTTCTTTTTTTAACTTATTTTCTTTTTATGTTTTACAATAAACTGTATATATTTAGAGTGTACAATTTGGTACCCCAATCTTCCAATTCATTCCCCCCCAACCCTCCCCACTTTTCCCACTTGGTGTCCATATGTTTGTGCTCTACATCTGTGTCTCTATTTCTGCCTTGCACACCAGTTGATGTGTACCATTTTTCTGCAGTCCACATATATGTGTGAATATACAATATTTGTTTTTCTCTTTCTGACTCACTATCTTTCACTTGTTAACAACAGTAACGACGATGACGCCGACGACAAGGACAAGGATAAGGACCGGAAAAACAACAACAGAGAGAGCACTGGGCGAGTTTTCCACTTCTTAAAGGAAGGAGGCCGTGTTCCCAGGCAGGTTGGCTCAGCTGCACAGTTTCCTCCGGTGACTATTCCTGGGGGCACCGTCGAGGTGATGCACGAAACACACAGGAGGAGGCCTTCTTGAATGTCCTGCCCAGGAAATGGGGACATGATTCCAGCAGTGGCAATGGCTGCCCTTCTCTTTAGGGTGACACACGGGCCTGATGGCACTGGGCAAACCCTCCCCTCCCTCCCTCCCTCCCTCCCTCCCACCTTCCTTCCTTCCTTCCTTCCTTCTTGAGGCTCTTGGCCTCCCCACTTTAAGGAAGAGCCCAGGGCCCAGCAGAAAAGACCTTCTGCTGATCCTTGCCAGGGGGCTCTCATTTTACACACTTGAATAGGATCAGTAGACACCGTCATCCCATGAGAAGCAGACAATATCATCTAAAAGCCTACTTTCCTGGTGTCTCAGCGTGCAGGGCTCCTCCTTCTCAGGGATCTTGCGCTCTGTAGGG
This sequence comes from Hippopotamus amphibius kiboko, assembly GCF_030028045.1. NCBI lineage: Eukaryota > Metazoa > Chordata > Mammalia > Artiodactyla > Hippopotamidae > Hippopotamus > Hippopotamus amphibius. The sequence continues at coordinate 29,151,314 of NC_080200.1, read as the reverse complement.
ATAATTCACATGCTGGGGGAGTAGGTTCCCAATAGCATCTTATGAAATGGATTACAGGATGTCTTCCTTTGAAAAAGATAAAGATTATTTGGGAAAGTTATTCATATGAAGCACATGGATGATATCCTCTCTGATCTATATATTAGAGTTGACCGTTGAACAACCAACATGGGGGATTAGGGGGGCCGACCCCACACACACCATTGAGAACCCATGCATAACTTCACAGTCCAAGCTCTGTATCGGGGCTTGCACCTCTGAGTACTCAGCAACCAGAGATCCTGCAGTGTCATAGTGCACAGCTATGGAAAACATCCCCTTATGAGTCACACACACACACACACGCGTGCGCGTGTGCGCGTGCTCGAGCGCAGACATCTCAACTTTGTTACACAAGAGTTAGTGGTGTTCGAATAATCTTAGAAGTGACGACTGCTGTCTGATGAAATCAATGGATCGATCAATCAATCTATGACACTACACTTTGTATTTCCTAGTCTCAAAATGATTTGGAATTTGGCTCCTTAGAAGTTTAGCTTGGTCCTTCAAGGACAGTGTCAGTCAGAGAGAAAATAACATTTCTTCAAATCATGGAAGTGAAATAGTCCTGGACGCTTATGTGAAACATTAACAGAATTTTTCTTCTTTATTTTATAAGATAACTGGAATTAGGAAGAAAATCTCCTCGTGAAAAACCAGGTGCTACCTTTCCTTGACTGACGATCGAAGAGGAGAAAGCATTTTCTGGGCCCATGCAACTTGAGAGAAGTTCTAACTTTTCTGGAAAAGAAAGATTCCCACCCTCCCCTTGCTCGGCCATGCTAGAAACCTTCCCCTGCCCCAAACTCTGACGTGTCCCCTTGTTTGGCCTCACTGTGTGTCGTCCGTGGGCACGGGAACACACTTGCATTCCGTAACAGGAGAGCCTATGGAGAAAAGATCTCTGGCCACTTTCATGGGATCTGCATTGCTGGCTAGGTAAACCTAAGACATCAAAAGAAGTGCCTTGGAACACATGCTCCTTCCACACTGGTCACCTCATAGGATTCCTAAATGACTCTGGTTCAGCACTCACTCGACTTGGCTGTGTTTCTGTGCTTCCTGACCTAAAGGATCTATCTGGATATGCCACCCGATAGAAGCTGAAATAAATTCACTTTGGATGTGTGTGAATGCCGTTCATACAGAGAGTGGGGACTGCAGGGAGCTCTTGTGGATAAAGAAAAATGGGGGAACACATGTAGGCGACAGCACATAAAGTATAGAAAGATACACGAAGGTTTCCTTCGTTCGCGGGTTGGGAAGGGGGAACGACAGAACATTCCCTGCTTCTACTCCACGCACGCAGGCAGGCAGGCAGGCAGGCAGGCACCGGAGTGGGGTGGGGTGGGGGGAGCTGGCTCCTTACCCCACCCACCAGGGACGCGTGCGCGTTTAAAGAGACCAGGAGCAACGTGGTGGCGGTGGCGATGAGGAAGGAGGACCATGTTCAAGGTGTGGATTTGCGGTGAGGGCTACGTGAGGTGACTAAGAACTCGGTGCAGTGAGCGGCCCATACAAGGACAGAAGCGATGGTCCCCTAATGCTTGCAGGGCCTGGACAGGAGCATGAACGGGAGCCCATGTCCCCAGGTTGGCATCATGACACTAGTTCATCCCTGTGAAACAGGATGTGTTTTCTGTGTTCTCCTGTCTTGACAAACACACGTCTTTACCTGTGTCTCCGTACAACGACGGTCTCTGCGTGACAGTCGGCAGAACATCCCCAGAGACAATTATCACAGAGACCTGAGGTTCTGCTTGGCTGGCAATGCTTGTGTGAATGCTGCAGTGAGATACAGACAGACAGACAAACAGACAGACAGACACACACACACACACACACACACACACACAAACACACACCCCTACCTATAATTATGTGTATTTAATACGATATCTTTATTGATTTTCTGTCTCAGATGACTAATGATGCTGTCAGCCTCATGATTTTCACACAGGGTTTCTGTGTGTGTCCTACTGTCGGGACAACATAGCCGGTCTGTGTCATGGAAACAGAGACACCGTGGGAGTCACAGGAATGAAGACCTCGTTCTAGGAACTGGACCTTCCAGAGGCCTGGGAGCAGCTGGGCAGGGCAGGGCAGGGCTGGGCTGGGCTGCGGAGGAGGGGAGGGGAGGGGAGGGGAGGGAAGGCTGTGGCTCTCAGTCCTCTGAGTGCCCGGTGGCAGTGGCGGAGGTGGCAGTGCCGATGGAGCTGTCAGCGCCCGCAGGGAAAGGTAGCCACCGATGTGCGGGGCCACAGGGGAGACATGGAGAGACTCGGGGGAAGGCACAGCTGTCCCTCGGTGGATCTGCAGCCAGGCAGCCAAGAGTGGCCTGGGTCACTGTCGTCCAGGGGGCACCAGCTGGGAACACTAGCCAGACGCAGGGCGGCGGGGGTGTATGTGTGTGTGTGTGTGTGTGTGTGGATGGACAGCCTTCCACCCTGCACCTCTGTGCCCACCTGTCACCGTGTGGGATGGTGACAGCCTGCAGAGAGCCTTGGCTGTGGCTTCATTTCCAATGCCTACATCCCATCCAGCGTTCTCTTCTCACCAACCCTACTCTGGGGTCGCACGGGGAGGGGGAGACTCAGAAAGGCGGTTCCCAGGCTGCCCCCACATGGAAGTCACATGAGCCTCCGGACATGGCCGTGCCACGTCAAACACGCGTCTGGAGGTAGGTCAGACTTTCCATTGTGTTACGGTTTGTTTCCTTGGGAGAAGTTGCGTCTCTTAGGCCAGGAGCAACTGGAATTGTCGGTCAAAGTCCTCAGGCAGCCCTTTGACTTGGAGGCCGAGCACAAGTTTGACACGGTATGTTTCCGGTGACATGGAATTGCAGATGGCCCACGAAGCATGCTCTCGCCAATACTGCCAAGCCTGTGGTCTCACAGGGGACGGTCTCCTCGACCGAGATGTCACCATCTCGGGAGTCCGCACCTGGAGCGACACGGTGACCTCAGGACGGGCGCCCTGTCTGTGCGCCCCATCCGGATGCGCATGGACGGGAATGGAGCAGCTCTGGGAACGGTGGACGATGCCAGCTCTTGTTCTTCTGCTCTGCTGCCTGCCGTGTGCACGGCTGTGGAGAGGGACGAGCCGCTGTGGAGAGGGATGAGCCGAGTCCAGTGTCTCAGAACCCACCCCAGGTAAAGAGGAGCAGGAAAGTGGGTGTGGGCCCTCCCTCGTGTGTGGCCAGGATCCTGTGCGGGGGGAGAGTCCCTGACCCTCCCGCTGAGAGGAAGGTGCGAGGGGTGGATCGGCGGCGGCGTCTTTCCTCGGGGCCCCAGAGCTTCTGCGGCTCCGATCTCCCCTCTTCACAGTTCTAGTTGGCGCCCGCCCCAGCACAACCTACCTGAGAGCTTCCCTGGTATCCGGAAGCGATGGCTTTGTGTTTTGAGGACGCAAGGGGAGAAAGAGCTGAGCAAAGCTTTTCCCTGGAACCTGAGTGTCTATGGGTGTGTCTGGCCCATCACCAGTGAGCGTGCTGAGTGCCACTTCCTGAGGGCAGGTGCTCTTTAAGGAAAGTATGGCTTCGTATCTTTGTGACACGCAGGCCCTTCTAGAATGTGGAGCGAGTTTCTCAAGAATCCCAGCAGAATCCCAGGTGCTGTGGAGGCTAAGGCCTCAAAGGTCCGGCTCCATCCCCTCTCTCCATCCTGGCCTGGCCTGGCCTGGCTGGGCCCCTAAGGACGCTTCTGGCCTCTAGAGTGGCCCCTGCTTCTCGGTTGGTTTCCATGCTGCTGCTCACAGAGCCATCTTCTCCAAAGGCAGCCGACCGCCGTATTCCTTCCGTGGAGGCCTGGCACGGCTCTCCTCGGCTTGGATGATAGCACGAGAGGACTGACAAGCTGGGTCCTTCCTCCAGGGCTGACCTTTTACAAACTCCACCTTGAAGAGGGGTAAAGTCAGCATGTCATTCTCACGTGTAAGATGGGACCCGAGGGGCCAGTTCCTAGCTCTACCACTTGGGAGAGTGGGGGACTCTTCTGTCAAGGAAACGGAGAGCTCATACTTGATGGTGCGGTTGTCAGAAGCCTTTTTCTAAGCCTCCCCTGGCCCCACTGTGTCAGAAAGACGTGTCCCTCCACCTGCCGGGGACTTGATGAAGGAGAGTCACTCTGGTAGAAGTACCCGAAGCTCGATGACTTCACTGCCGTCTCCCTTTCTCTGGCACGGTTCCGCCCCTGGAGGAGCCCTGTCTTCGCCTGGCCGTGACGGCACCGCTCAGGGGAGCTGGAGACAGGACCCCAATGAGGGCAGGTGGATGGGAGCCTGTTCAAAATGACCTACACACCCAATCTGCCGTAGACATGGTCCACAGATCGTGGACGTGCCTGTGCCCCCGAAGACATCCGTGTGGCCCCGGGCATCCGGCAGCCATCTTCTCCATGTTCGCCTGACCTGTGCTCTCGCTCTTTTCTCCAGAGCACTCGCCTGATGATTCATGGGGGCATGAAACCCCAGCTGGCAGGAGCCAAATGATCTTCCCAACACAAGGGAAAAGAAGAGGTGGGGTCCCGCATCCCTCCAATGTGTCTGTGCCTAAGAATGAGTTTCTAAGAAATCTCATCCTCCTTTAGCTCCCTTAACTCTCCCCCGCCCCCCCCACCCCCACCCCCGGCGCCCGCCAGCCCGGGCCATAGTATAGTTACTTTCCCAGATTTCCTCCCTCTCCTCAGCAGAACCGAAGAGATTGTAGGTGTTGCCACTTCTCTGAGTCTTTCTTTGCTTTCTTAGGAGGGCTGCCCCATGTCACGTAAAACTTGGAAGACATACACGCGTGAGCATCTCTCCTTGTGATTCTAACCCAGGGAAGAGCATTTAAAAATCGAAAGGAGGCAAACTAGGGTTCAGGCACCCAGAGTTGAGCCGGGTGGCCACTGGGAAGAGAGTTCCAGATGCCTTCCTGTTTGGGGGGGGGAATCTCCCCCTCTGCCCCTCTTGAGTCCTCGTGGCTGGACTCATCCTAACATGGACTCAAGGCGGATAGAGGAAGCGGGAGCGGGAACACGTGTTCGTTTGTTGTTGTTGTTGTTGTTGTTGTTGTTGTTTTACCTTCTAGCCCTGAGAAGTGGCTGAGGCGGGCAGCTTTTCGACTGTGTAGACCAAGGGACAGTACATGTGTGAGACAGGGATCAGACCGAGAGACTTAGCTTTCGGGTGTGCCCTGAGCGAAGGAAGACTCTAAACAGAGTTTGGGCTTGGGGCGGTCCCTGAAAGAAGTCACAGTGTTTGTCTCCCTAGGCTTCTCGGCCCGAATGAATTCCCTACTTTGGGGATCGGAGCGTCCTCCTAACTCCAGGTGCAGATGCAGGGAGTGCGCCTTTCTCCAGAGAGAGAGATGGATGTCTCGCTTTCAGGGAGACACAAAGGAGAGCCCGAGGGTCCCTCTTGTGTTGGCCGCCTGCTTGAGGTCACCGTCACGCCAAATGATCACTGTGCCACGGAGGTGCATTTTGGCGTGGCCTATCCTGGGCTCCACAGCCACCTCCCTGAGAACGGGTATGGTCAGAACCGTAGGAAGCTCAAGGGCGCCGCCAGCCGCTTTCAAAAACATATCTGTCAGCACCTGCTGGCTGCAACCGCGAGGTTTCCAAGTGCCCTCCGCATATTCTCCCCCTCCCCCGCAACGACCTCATCACTTCCAATCCTGGCGAACAATGTATGGAACCTTTGCTGGGGTTATCGTTTGTTTCTCTTTTGTGGGGTTTCTCTCTCTCTCTCTGTCTCTCTGTCCCTCTGTCTGTGTCTCTGTCTCTGTCTCTGTCTCTGTCTCTCTCTCTCTCTCTCTGTCACACGCGCTCTGATGTTCGGGGCCTAATGGGAGAAATGAAATCAAGCGAGGGGTTTTGCCCTCAGGTTGCCTTGGTCTCGGGTTGACTTGTGTGCGCTGAGAAAGACGGCCTTTACTGAAGGCCCTGCGCAGACTTTTTGACACCCCCGATCCATGGAATCCTGAAGCGGTGGAACCTAGAAATCTTTCGGTCTCCTTTTGATTTGGAAATCTTCTCCTTGACAGAAAGAAGCCTTTTTAAAAGAGAAAAAGAAAAAGTGGAACTGCATGAGCAGATCGGTTTTTAGATCTCAGCCGGACGGCTGCCCGGTTCTCTGGGGAGAACTGTCTTCATCTTGCAAATCTGTACACACAGCCCACAGTGGCCTGGGATGGAGGCCAGTGGACTGGATTGGGCAGAACCTGAGACCAGAGGAAAGAGAAAAAAAATAAGAAAAATGGTGGTGGTGGTTGGGGGGAGGGGGAAGAGGTCTGCTTTGAAAAATAGGAACTGCTGGCAGGGCTCCCTCACCCCCACCCCCCCCACCCCAAAGTAGGACTGTGTATCCAGGCGTAGAAATGATACTGTGCCAAGAAGGCAAGCACTGTTGAGACTGCTGTTCCTATGATGTTACAAACCGAAAGTGATGCTTTCTGGTCGAGGCTCTCCATGACAATCTACTAAGCAAATCATACGTTGGCTGTTTTGGACGTTCTCTGCAGTTTTCATTGGGAGTGAGGAAGAGCCGTTTGTACATGTTTTGATACAATGTTTTGAATGCTGTGGGACCATGGTATGTTTCCGCCGTGGATGAACAAGGTTGCCTTTTCCAGCTTCCGCTTGCATGGTCATTTCCTGGTCCTGACGACCCCCCCGCCCCAAGTGAGGGAGGCCTGTGTGTCTTTGTGTCCATTTAGAAGGGTTGGTGCTTGATGCCAGCATGATATCCAAATCTTGATTTTGGACTTACCAAACTACTGTTGGGAGTTTGTTTCTTGTCTTAATCTCCCTTAACTCTTGCAGTCACCTGAGTGTCCAGTCTTGATCTCGCGTCTCTCTCTGCCTCTGTCTCTGTCTCTCTCGCTCTTTCCTTTTGTTGATTTCTTCAAGGCAAGCCATCTTTTTCCTCCTCCTCCTCCTCCTCCTCCTCCTCCTCCTCCTCCCCCTCCTCCTCCTCCCCCACCACCCTCCTCTTCCTCTTCCTCCTTTCTCTGCCCCCCTCCCCCCTCCCTCCCTCCTCCCCCCGCCCTTTTAAAATTGAAGTCTAACAGACTGACAAGAGTATATTGGTTTTCAGGTGTATACCCTAGCGAGTGGCTATGTTTACACATGACCCAGGGATCTCCGTGATAAGTCTCGTTACTGTCTGTCACCATTCGATGTCATGACAGTAGGATGGACTCTATTCCACCTGCTGTACATGACATCCTGCGAGTGAGTTGTTTATTTCATAACTAGAAGTGTGCACCGCTTCCTCTCCCTCACCTATTGCACTCGTCTCCCTCTTCCCCCCTCCCTCCCTCCTCTGGCCACCCCCCATTTGTTCCTTTTAGGTGTCGATGAACCTGTTTGCGGTTCCTTCTTTGTGTTCATGTGTGTGTATTGCTGTGCACGTTCTTCACAGACATGATAGTCTCGCGACCTGAGGTATCTTGTGTAGCGCAATACCCTCTGGGTCTCTCCATGTTTCCGCGGATGGCAAGACCTCATTCCCTTGTAGGGTTGAGTCATAAGCGTGCGCGCGCCTGTGTGTGACTAGGTAGAGACGTATGCACACAGAGAGCACTATCGGTATGTCCCTAACTATGGCTACATAGGGATAGGTGTGGATACACATACACGTGTATGTATGTGTCACCCTCACCCCCTCGGTGGGCACATAGTGGAGTTGCTGGGTCACGTGGTAGTTGTTGGTGCAGTGCTTTCAGGGACTTCTGTGCTGTTTTCCGTAGTGTCATCTGTTGTCGGGGAGCCATTCTGTCAGGCACCAGGTGATATCTCTGAGTCCTCCAGCATGACATGGTGGTGGTCTCTCTCAGCGTGAAAAATAGGTGTCCCGTCAGGAGCCACTTTCCTCTGCCGTTTGGAACTTGCTGTCGCGATTCCAGATCCTGGGCCTGGCCGTGTATGCTTGTGCAGAGAAATGCCAGCGCTTTTTATCATACCCTCCATTTAAAAAAAAAATTGTTCTGTATTTGATGGGCTGCGTTGGGTCTTTTTTTGCTGTGCGCGGGCTTTCTTTCCGTTGCGGTGAGTGGGGGCTCCCCTTCGTTGTGGTGCGCAGGCTCCTCATTGCCAGTGGCTTCTCTTGGTGCGGAGCACAGGCTCCAGGCACGGGGGCTTCAGGAGTTGCGGCACATGGGCTCAGTCATTGTGGCTCACGGGCTTCGTTGCTCTGCGGCATGTGGGACCTTCCTGGAGCAGGGATCGAACCCGTGTCCCCTGCAGTGGCGGGCGGATTCTTAAGCAGTGCGCCAGCTAGGCAGCCCCAGTTGTTTCTTGTATTTCAGGGAAAGGTTTCCTTTGGCTTTTGGTTTTGTCCCCGCCCCCACCCCCCAAGAAAGGTACTGTTGGTTGCTTTGTTGACAGTGGAAAACTGTGTTGCGGTTGCTGTTGGAGTGGTGGGGGTCGTCGTCCTTGTTGCTTTGTTTCCTTTGTGGGCGTTGTTTTCTGTTGGTTTTTTCTGGCTTTGTTTCCTTGTGGATGAAAATGCCTGGTCTTGGTCTGCTCTGTTCAGGCCTCCTGCCCGCTTTCCCCATCGGGTTGCTTGTTCTGGGGGGCTGCGTTGCATGAGGCCTTGCTCTGTATTGGACAGGAACCTCTTATGGGACATGCTTGAGGTTTTCAGATGCGTGTGTGTGTGTACGTGTACACGTGTGTGTGTCTGTACGTGTACACGTGTGCATACACGTACATATGTGTGTGCCTTTACGTACTCCTTGAAGGGCCACAGCAGTCCCAGAGCTTGACTTTGACTTTTTGGTAGTTTGGCTTGGTTTCATTTTGGTGGGACGACAGGTCACTGTGAACCTTTGCTGTAAATCTCTCTCTCACACGCACGCGCGCGCGCGCGCACGCACGCACGCACGCACGCACGCAGGCACACTCACCACGTTGCATTGTGTAGATGTCCTGGAACGCGGTTTCTTTAGTGGATGGCTGTTGACACGCTGCTCCCCGCCCCCCCGCCCGCCGGTGACTGTGGTCAGTCCGTTTTGAAATCCACGTTCTGACCTCAAGGGCGTGTTCCCCACCCACACACCCATGTGTTCTCTTTGGACTTTGTCGCGGTCTGTGCGGAAATAGATGTTTGTTTCCATTTGTGTGGGGCCAGAGTGTATGTTTACTTTCGTTTCTAGCTTCCGGGCTCTGCGTGTCAGCTTTCCAAAGCCCTTCTCCGTGCCAGAAGGGATGAATTCCTGCGTCGTTCTCGGAGCGCTTGCCTGGTTTCGTTTCGCTGGTCCCCGCCTTCCCTCCCTCCCTCCCTCCCTCCCTCTCACCCTCCGGGGAGCTGGGGATCTCGCTTGTGGCACTGTGGGCGTCTCCGTGGAATTCCCCGCGCCCCCCCCATGGCCTGGAATCGCGTCCCCTTCCAGGCAGCCTCCCGGCGGCATCTTGCCACCTACCCCCGCCCCCGTGTGCTGCCGGGGATCGGGACGTGCTGTGTCGTGTCGTGTCGTGTCGGGCAGGGAGCTAGCTCCGAGGCGGACCCCTCGGGGCCACGCGGGACGCCCGCCCCGCTCCGGGAGTAGCTCGGGCGTTTGGGCGGCCTGGCGCTCCGGCGTCCTCGGTGGCCGGCCGGCGACCGGGATCCGGCCCGGGGACGTTCGAGCCGGTTGTCGGGCGCCACCTGGCGGCCGCTTTTATATTGTCCCTTCCCTCCGGAGCTCCGGCGACCTTGTCGAGGGCTGTGATTCAGCCGCCGGGCCCGAAGCAGAGTTCCGGGAGGCGAGCCACGCTGGTGCTGGCAGCCCCGGTGGCGCCGAGGCGTAGGCACCTCCTGCTGTCGCCTGAGATTGGGCCTGCAGATCTATGGGGCTGTGACTGCCGCCACGCTCCCGAGCCGGGGCGGAGGGGCCGCCTGGCCGGGTCGACCAGCATGCGCCCGTGCCCCTCCGGCTGCGGGAACCCATGTCGGGTCGTGCCGCCGCGGTGGGAGAGGAGAGGGTCTGCCGCGCACGGAGCGCCTGGGACTTGGTGGCCCGGCCTTCTCCTGGGCCGCACTTGGGAGCGTTCGTTCCCCGACCCCCCCCACCTCCCTTCCCGGTGCCCCCGCGTCCCGCTCCGGAGGTGGGGACCGGCTCGGGCCGAGCGTTGAGGCCGGTGGAGGCAGCCACGGGCTCGGTGGTGGACGCGCGTGCGTCCCAGTCGTCAGATTCTTTCGGACCGATGGTTTTCCGAGCCAGACTCCAGAGGTGAGGACCGGCCTGGGCCGCCAGCGGTGACCCGGAGAGGCTGGCCCGGGCCTGGGTGCGTTGCCCCGTGGGCTCCGGGCGTCTCCCTGGAGAAATGGGTTCAAGTCCCGATGGGTCCGGAGATGTGGTCGGACCGGCCCCTGCTCGCGCAGGTGGCCGGCGAGGGTGCACCCGGCCTGTCAGCGTGCCCACGTGGGTCCCGGTCGTCGGACGCGACTTTGTCTCCCCCCTCCGCCCTCCACCCCGAGTCCGGGCCGGGAGGTGGGGACTGGCGCGAGCCCTACTGGGTGGCCCGGGGAGGGGCTCCCGGACCCGGGCATGGTCCCTCATGGGGCCCGCTCATCGGAGGCGGCTTGGAGGGGTGCTGAGTTTCTTTCTTGGAACCAAGTCCTGGCCCGGAGACTCGGATGGACCGGTCCCTGCCCGCGTGGGGGGACCGGGGAGGGCGTCCCCAGCCCGCTCCCTCTCCCCCGTGTCCCCGGCCCACTCTGCCACCCCTCCATCCCCGGGTCGACCAGGTGGCCTCGGGCGCTCCGGGGCAAGTGTGGATGGGGAAGTGTTGGGGGCAGGTGGCCGGACCGAGGTTCCGGGGGCCCCCGTGAACCTCGTGGGTGGGCCCCGCTGTCGGGCGCGATGATTTTTTTCGCCGGAAATGGGGCCTTTTTGCCACCAGATAGGTGCTGACACGGTGTTCTTCTGCATCTGTCGCCGATAGACGCTGGGGCTCCGGACGCGGGCAGGACTCCGGGCTGGGGGCGGCTGTCTGATGACCGGCTCGGTCCTTGCCACTTGAGCTGCCTGCTTGGGCCTGCGTGCCGGCTCTTGCGTGCGCGTCCGGCTGCCCCGACCCGCGGTGCCGCCTCCGGCCGCTGGCTGAGCCCGAGGGCGGCGGGGCCAGGTGGCGTTGGGTGCTCGACCCTGTGCGCTGCCCCCGCTGCAGGCACCCGGTGGTGAGTGGCCGGCACGACCCCACCCCACAGGCTCTGTGCCCCGTGTCAGGCGTTCTCGTCCTGGGGTGGTTGGCTGCTCTTGCCCGAGAGGAAGGGGCGCCGGTGAGGCGGAAGCGGGCCTCAGTGTGATGGGTCCTCGCCGTGCCTCCCCTGCGGGCCTCTCCCGCCGTGGCTTTAGGCTGGGTGGGTCAACCGATTGATGTGGTGGTGCCACGCTCTGCCGGGCTGGGCCTAAGCCGTGCCAGACGAGGGACGGACGTTTCTGGGGGACGGGACCGCTCTTCTCGTTCTGTCCGCGGGCTCCTCGCCTCTCTTCCGCCCCGCCTGCCGGGGTGTGCGGAAGGCAGGGGTGTGGCCTCCGGCCCTGAACCCGCGGTCTCCCGCCCCCGCCTCCCAGCGTGGGCGCGGGGACCGGGGTCCTCGGACACAGCAGACGCTCTCACTTTGCCTCCTTGGCGTACGCCTCGCGAGCGGCCCTCCCCGCGGCGGGGAGGGCCGCCCCGCCGCCACACTGCGCGCCCCCGTCGGGGCGCGAGCGTGCCTTGCCTGGCCCTCCGTGGTGCTCCTGGAGCACTCCAGGTCGTCCCTCAGGTCCCCGAGGCCGAGCGGTGGTGTTGTTCCCCTTTCCCAGCGTGTCCCTCGGGTCTCTGCCACCGTGGCATGTGCCGTGAGCGGCTCTCTCTTGGGGGGGGTCGAGACGGTAAGGGAGGTGCGCCCGCCTGTTCCCCCCCGGCGGTGGGGTCAGGGGCCGCCTCGTTGTGCTGGTCCTCAGCGGCGTGCCGCGGGGGGCTGAGCTTGGCCGAGCGCACGCCCCGTGTGGCCCCCGCTACGTGGGGGGCTGCGCGCGGGCGTGGGAGCGATCGTGGGGGCTGGGGCCTGTGAGAGAGGGGGCTGTGTCACGCATCTTGGGCATGCTCCCCCTCGAGGGCCCGAGGGGCGAGCCCGAGGGCAGCAAGCCTACCGAGGTCGTGCCCCGGCCCTGGCCGCGAACGCTCCCGTGGGCCGTGTGCTTACCCATACCGCAGACTCCCTCCCCTCCAGCCGACTGGAGGGGGGTGTAGGCAGCTCACGGAAGCGCCTCTGTGGGCCCGAAGGGGAGGTGATGAGTGGGGCATGACACGCCCATTCTGTCCATTCAACAGAGGGTCAGGGCTACAGCAGACCCCAGCGAGGGACAGCAGACCCCAGAGAGGGACAGCAGCCCGGCCGGCCACTGGGTCTCCATGTCTCAGGCTTCCCGGGGAACCTCCCCCCCTTCTCCCCGCCTCCCCCAACATTCCGCCACCCACCTTGGTGCATTTAGAATGGCTCCAATTGTAAATAGATGCTGGTGGGAAGATTTCTACAGGTTACCTGCAATGGCTGACCTGTCATGCTTGTAACCCTGGGAGAAAACAATTCTCTTTGTCCCCAGAGGCGTCAGACCTCCTCTCTCAGGAACCCCTGAACCCCGGCCACTGGACTTCACTCCACTGCCACATAGTATGGGTCCTCCAAACGTTCCTGTGACGGTGAGTATGGTTTCCATGTGGGTTGAAGCCTCCCCTTGCTGCAAGCCTTCTGTCCTCACCATGGCATAGAGACGGTTAAAAAAAAATTGTGTTTGCCACTTTGGGTATACTTTCCACAGCCTGCAGTGATCAAGGCACCCACTTCGCTGGGCAAGTCCTATGAGCCTTCACAAAAGCTCTTGCAAACTTCTTGGGACCATCACTTTTCCAGTCACACTCAATCATCAGGCAAGATTGACACGGCCGATGGGAAAACTGGACTCCGAGAAGAAAGAGTGACCTACGTGGGGCTGAATGAACTGAGGGCTAGGATGATAGTGTGTGTATGACTACTTGTCTACAATAGGACTGATTGGGGAAGCCGGGGTGGGGGGCAGGGTGCGGATACCTTAGGAGCTTGGGATGAACATATACACATTCCTATACATAAAGTGGATAATCAACAAGCTCTTACGACTTGGCACAGGAAACTATACTCAATACTTTGTAATAACCTATAAGAGAAAAAAAATCTGAAACAGAATCTATCTATATCTATCTATCTATCTATCTATCTATCATCTATCTATCTACCTATCTTTCTATCTAAATCACTGTGCTGTACACCTGAAACTGCACGACATTATAAATGCTTCAATTATTTCAAACAGAAAAGAATCTCCTAACCTGAGTGAGAGAGAGAGAGAGAGAGAACAGGACGGATTGTGAAATCTTTTCTTTGCCAGCTACAAGGGAAAATGGAAACAAACAAAACCCAATTTATTTTAAAAGTTGGACATCCATTTGGTGACTTGTACCCTTGTCAGCAAAATGGAATCACTTCTCTTTTTCTCCCTACCTGCTCCGTCCAGAATTCAGAAACTCTCCGTGAGGCTCCTTATTTCTTTGGCAAGAGAGTCACTTGCATGCGTTCCTTAGAGGCCCACGTTACGTTTCCATAAAACGGGAATACACACTTGTGGATATGAGATTCTGGTGCTATTCATTTTCCTTAGGGTGCTGCTTTTAACCTGAAAACCGGACTGGATCCTGAAGTCTTTCAAGTTGCCCCCAATATCGGGCTACAACTCTCTCCATGAATGTTTCCCACTTTCGCCCAGCCCACCCTTTTGACTTGGCATCACTGACAACGAAAACGGCCCTTTGCCTGAAGCCCTACAGACCGAAGCTGGAGGACTTGGTGAAAACTTTAGAGACATGGCCACCACAGCTCCTATGGAAACCATCCTGGTGCCTGTTTCTGTGAGAGCCACTCTGAAAGTCGAACCAAACACCCATCATCACAGCCATTTCAAACTGCTAAAGTTGCTTCCACCCTAACATCTACAAATCTTCTTCACTGACACCGCCCCCCACACGCTCCCCCCCCTCCACTGGTTTATAATCGGCCCCTGGCGACTTGGGAAGGAGCGAGCGGTGGAGAAGCAGGCGGGGGCGGGGGCGGGGGCGGGGGCGGGGTGGGGCGGGACCAACAGACAGTAGCCGCTGCCTGCCTGCCTGCCTGCCTGCCGGGCTGAGACCTGAGGGCTGCGGGCCACGCTGGTTTCTGCAACTCAATCCCTTCCAGGAAGCACCTGTGATGACTACTTGGCAGGGAATGGTCAAAGCTGAACTCTCTTGGCCTATTTCTGAAAAAGGCCTGAGTCTCAGCTACGACAGATTTTCTGGATTTCTTGGCCCATGCACGGACCCGCACCCTCCCATCCTGTCAGATCCTTTGTACCCACACCTCCCCTGGGAGAGTTTGTTGGCCTCGTCTGGAACATGAACAAGCAAAACCAAACACAGTGTGACATAATGTATTGGTCTTTATTGAAAAGAAACATGCTCCTCTCGCACACCTGAGGGCAGGAAGCAAAGGCAAGTTCTCAGCAGGATGGGGGACAGGGAACCCGAACCGAGGCTGGTCAGCAGTGGCCCCCTGCCCCCCACCGCCCTGCCCCCCAATCCCCGTCTCTCCCAGGCCCACGAGGGGCCTCCCTTCCCCGCCTCTCTCTGTGCCCCTCGTCTCCAGCTCCCCCAGCCCAGCTTCTGCACCCCACCCCCCCATCCCCGGCCCCGGGAAGGGGAGGCATGTCTGTCCCAGCTCCAGTTCTGATATTTCACTTGTGAAACTTCCCTAGGCCCAGGTGCCAGCTTGCCGTCCTGCTGCTTCATGTCCGTCTCTATCAGCCATGCCCAAAGGGCACGTGAAATTATGGACAGCAAATAGCACACCTAGAGGGTGTGTGTGTGGGGGTGGGGTGTGGTGTCCCTTCTCCAGGAAGCAGTGAGGGAACAAAAGGAGGCCTGGGGGAAGGAGTCCTGGGTGCCTATCATCGCGCCCCCGCACCCCCACCACCCCGCAGCGCACCATTCGTTTCCATCTCCGCATCTGAAGGACACGTAGTCCTCGTTGAAGCAACTTGATGAGGATTCCCCTCCTAACGACGTGACAGAACCTATGAAGAACTGCACTCCTTGAATCCATAAATGCTAAGAGGATCCAAGGAGTTTTCCATCAATGGCCGAAAAAGAAATGGTCCTGAACATAATAACTGCCAAGTATTCCTCTAGACGGAGGCATCATTCACTTTTTCTTTTTTTAACTTATTTTCTTTTTATGTTTTACAATAAACTGTATATATTTAGAGTGTACAATTTGGTACCCCAATCTTCCAATTCATTCCCCCCCAACCCTCCCCACTTTCCCCACTTGGTGTCCATATGTTTGTGCTCTACATCTGTGTCTCTATTTCTGCCTTGCACACCAGTTGATGTGTACCATTTTTCTGCAGTCCACATATATGTGTGAATATACAATATTTGTTTTTCTCTTTCTGACTCACTATCTTTCACTTGTTAACAACAGTAACGACGATGACGCCGACGACAAGGACAAGGATAAGGACCGGAAAAACAACAACAGAGAGAGCACTGGGCGAGTTTTCCACTTCTTAAAGGAAGGAGGCCGTGTTCCCAGGCAGGTTGGCTCAGCTGCACAGTTTCCTCCGGTGACTATTCCTGGGGGCACCGTCGAGGTGATGCACGAAACACACAGGAGGAGGCCTTCTTGAATGTCCTGCCCAGGAAATGGGGACATGATTCCAGCAGTGGCAATGGCTGCCCTTCTCTTTAGGGTGACACACGGGCCTGATGGCACTGGGCAAACCCTCCCCTCCCTCCCTCCCTCCCTCCCTCCCACCTTCCTTCCTTCCTTCCTTCCTTCTTGAGGCTCTTGGCCTCCCCACTTTAAGGAAGAGCCCAGGGCCCAGCAGAAAAGACCTTCTGCTGATCCTTGCCAGGGGGCTCTCATTTTACACACTTGAATAGGATCAGTAGACACCGTCATCCCATGAGAAGCAGACAATATCATCTAAAAGCCTACTTTCCTGGTGTCTCAGCGTGCAGGGCTCCTCCTTCTCAGGGATCTTGCGCTCTGTAGGGATAATTCACATGCTGGGGGAGTAGGTTCCCAATAGCATCTTATGAAATGGATTACAGGATGTCTTCCTTTGAAAAAGATAAAGATTATTTGGGAAAGTTATTCATATGAAGCACATGGATGATATCCTCTCTGATCTATATATTAGAGTTGACCGTTGAACAACCAACATGGGGGATTAGGGGGGCCGACCCCACACACACCATTGAGAACCCATGCATAACTTCACAGTCCAAGCTCTGTATCGGGGCTTGCACCTCTGAGTACTCAGCAACCAGAGATCCTGCAGTGCCATAGTGCACAGCTATGGAAAACATCCCCTTATGAGTCACACACACACACACACGCGTGCGCGTGTGCGCGTGCTCGAGCGCAGACATCTCAACTTTGTTACACAAGAGTTAGTGGTGTTCGAATAATCTTAGAAGTGACGACTGCTGTCTGATGAAATCAATGGATCGATCAATCAATCTATGACACTACACTTTGTATTTCCTAGTCTCAAAATGATTTGGAATTTGGCTCCTTAGAAGTTTAGCTTGGTCCTTCAAGGACAGTGTCAGTCAGAGAGAAAATAACATTTCTTCAAATCATGGAAGTGAAATAGTCCTGGACGCTTATGTGAAACATTAACAGAATTTTTCTTCTTTATTTTATAAGATAACTGGAATTAGGAAGAAAATCTCCTCGTGAAAAACCAGGTGCTACCTTTCCTTGACTGACGATCGAAGAGGAGAAAGCATTTTCTGGGCCCATGCAACTTGAGAGAAGTTCTAACTTTTCTGGAAAAGAAAGATTCCCACCCTCCCCTTGCTCGGCCATGCTAGAAACCTTCCCCTGCCCCAAACTCTGACGTGTCCCCTTGTTTGGCCTCACTGTGTGTCGTCCATGGGCACGGGAACACACTTGCATTCCGTAACAGGAGAGCCTATGGAGAAAAGATCTCTGGCCACTTTCATGGGATCTGCATTGCTGGCTAGGTAAACCTAAGACATCAAAAGAAGTGCCTTGGAACACATGCTCCTTCCACACTGGTCACCTCATAGGATTCCTAAATGACTCTGGTTCAGCACTCACTCGACTTGGCTGTGTTTCTGTGCTTCCTGACCTAAAGGATCTATCTGGATATGCCACCCGATAGAAGCTGAAATAAATTCACTTTGGATGTGTGTGAATGCCATTCATACAGAGAGTGGGGACTGCAGGGAGCTCTTGTGGATAAAGAAAAATGGGGGAACACATGTAGGCGACAGCACATAAAGTATAGAAAGATACACGAAGGTTTCCTTCGTTCGCGGGTTGGGAAGGGGGAACGACAGAACATTCCCTGCTTCTACTCCACGCACGCAGGCAGGCAGGCAGGCAGGCAGGCACCGGAGTGGGGTGGGGTGGGGGGAGCTGGCTCCTTACCCCACCCACCAGGGACACGTGCGCGTTTAAAGAGACCAGGAGCAACGTGGTGGCGGTGGCGATGAGGAAGGAGGACCATGTTCAAGGTGTGGATTTGCGGTGAGGGCTACGTGAGGTGACTAAGAACTCGGTGCAGTGAGCGGCCCATACAAGGACAGAAGCGATGGTCCCCTAATGCTTGCAGGGCCTGGACAGGAGCATGAACGGGAGCCCATGTCCCCAGGTTGGCATCATGACACTAGTTCATCCCTGTGAAACAGGATGTGTTTTCTGTGTTCTCCTGTCTTGACAAACACACGTCTTTACCTGTGTCTCCGTACAACGACGGTCTCTGCGTGACAGTCGGCAGAACATCCCCAGAGACAATTATCACAGAGACCTGAGGTTCTGCTTGGCTGGCAATGCTTGTGTGAATGCTGCAGTGAGATACAGACAGACAGACAAACAGACAGACAGACACACACACACACACACACACACACACAAACACACACCCCTACCTATAATTATGTGTATTTAATACGATATCTTTATTGATTTTCTGTCTCAGATGACTAATGATGCTGTCAGCCTCATGATTTTCACACAGGGTTTCTGTGTGTGTCCTACTGTCGGGACAACATAGCCGGTCTGTGTCATGGAAACAGAGACACCGTGGGAGTCACAGGAATGAAGACCTCGTTCTAGGAACTGGACCTTCCAGAGGCCTGGGAGCAGCTGGGCAGGGCAGGGCAGGGCTGGGCTGGGCTGCGGAGGAGGGGAGGGGAGGGGAGGGGAGGGAAGGCTGTGGCTCTCAGTCCTCTGAGTGCCCGGTGGCAGTGGCGGAGGTGGCAGTGCCGATGGAGCTGTCAGCGCCCGCAGGGAAAGGTAGCCACCGATGTGCGGGGCCACAGGGGAGACATGGAGAGACTCGGGGGAAGGCACAGCTGTCCCTCGGTGGATCTGCAGCCAGGCAGCCAAGAGTGGCCTGGGTCACTGTCGTCCAGGGGGCACCAGCTGGGAACACTAGCCAGACGCAGGGCGGCGGGGGTGTGTGTGTGTGTGTGTGTGTGTGTGTGGATGGACAGCCTTCCACCCTGCACCTCTGTGCCCACCTGTCACCGTGTGGGATGGTGACAGCCTGCAGAGAGCCTTGGCTGTGGCTTCATTTCCAATGCCTACATCCCATCCAGCGTTCTCTTCGCACCAACCCTACTCTGGGGTCGCACGGGGAGGGGGAGACTCAGAAAGGCGGTTCCCAGGCTGCCCCCACATGGAAGTCACATGAGCCTCCGGACATGGCCGTCCCACGTCAAACACGCGTCTGGAGGTAGGTCAGACTTTCCATTGTGTTACGGTTTGTTTCCTTGGGAGAAGTTGTGTCTCTTAGGCCAGGAGCAACTGGAATTGTCGGTCAAAGTCCTCAGGCAGCCCTTTGACTTGGAGGCCGAGCACAAGTTTGACACGGTATGTTTCCGGTGACATGGAATTGCAGATGGCCCACGAAGCATGCTCTCGGCAATACTGCCAAGCCTGTGGTCTCACAGGGGACGGTCTCCTCGACCGAGATGTCACCATCTCGGGAGTCCGCACCTGGAGCGACACGGTGACCTCAGGACGGGCGCCCTGTCTGTGCGCCCCATCCGGATGCGCATGGACGGGAATGGAGCAGCTCTGGGAACGGTGGACGATGCCAGCTCTTGTTCTTCTGCTCTGCTGCCTGCCGTGTGCACGGCTGTGGAGAGGGACGAGCCGCTGTGGAGAGGGATGAGCCGAGTCCAGTGTCTCAGAACCCACCCCAGGTAAAGAGGAGCAGGAAAGTGGGTGTGGGCCCTCCCTCGTGTGTGGCCAGGATCCTGTGCGGGGGGAGAGTCCCTGACCCTCCCGCTGAGAGGAAGGTGCGAGGGGTGGATCGGCGGCGGCGTCTTTCCTCGGGGCCCCAGAGCTTCTGCGGCTCCGATCTCCCCTCTTCACAGTTCTAGTTGGCGCCCGCCCCAGCACAACCTACCTGAGAGCTTCCCTGGTATCCGGAAGCGATGGCTTTGTGTTTTGAGGACGCAAGGGGAGAAAGAGCTGAGCAAAGCTTTTCCCTGGAACCTGAGTGTCTATGGGTGTGTCTGGCCCATCACCAGCGAGCGTGCTGAGTGCCACTTCCTGAGGGCAGGTGCTCTTTAAGGAAAGTATGGCTTCGTATCTTTGTGACACGCAGGCCCTTCTAGAATGTGGAGCGAGTTTCTCAAGAATCCCAGCAGAATCCCAGGTGCTGTGGAGGCTAGGGCCTCAAAGGTCCGGCTCCATCCCCTCTCTCCATCCTGGCCTGGCCTGGCCTGGCTGGGCCCCTAAGGACCCTGCTGGCCTCTAGAGTGGCCCCTGCTTCTCGGTTGGTTTCCATGCTGCTGCTCACAGAGCCATCTTCTCCAAAGGCAGCCGACCGCCGTATTCCTTCCGTGGAGGCCTGGCACGGCTCTCCTCGGCTTGGATGATAGCACGAGAGGACTGGCAAGCTGGGTCCTTCCTCCAGGGCTGACCTTTTACAAACTCCACCTTGAAGAGGGGTAAAGTCAGCATGTCATTCTCACGTGTAAGATGGGACCCAAGGGGCCAGTTCCTAGCTCTACCACTTGGGAGAGTGGGGGACTCTTCTGTCAAGGAAACGGAGAGCTCATACTTGATGGTGCGGTTGTCAGAAGCCTTTCTCTAAGCCTCCCCTGGCCCCACTGTGTCAGAAAGACGTGTCCCTCCACCTGCCGGGGACTTGATGAAGGAGAGTCACTCTGGTAGAAGTACCCGAAGCTCGATGACTTCACTGCCGTCTCCCTTTCTCTGGCACGGGCCCGCCCCTGGAGGAGCCCTGTCTTCGCCTGGCCGTGACGGCACCGCTCAGGGGAGCTGGAGACAGGACCCCAATGAGGGCAGGTGGATGGGAGCCTGTTCAAAATGACCTACACACCCAATCTGCCGTAGACATGGTCCACAGATCGTGGACGTGCCTGTGCCCCCAAAGACATCCGTGTGGCCCCGGGCATCCGGCAGCCATCTTCTCCATGTTCTCCTGACCTGTGCTCTCGCTCTTTTCTCCGGAGCACTCGCCTGATGATTCGTGGGGGCATGAAACCCCAGCTGGCAGGAGCCAAATGATCTTCCCAACACAAGGGAAAAGAAGAGGTGGGGTCCCGCATCCCTCCAATGTGTCTGTGCCTAAGAATGAGTTTCTAAGAAATCTCATCCTCCTTTAGCTCCCTTAACTCTCCCCCGCCCCCCTCCCCGCCCCCCCGCCCGGCACCCGCCAGCCCGGGCCATAGTATAGTTACTTTCCCAGATTTCCTCCCTCTCCTCAGCAGAACCGAAGAGATTGTAGGTGTTGCCACTTCTCTGAGTCTTTCTTTGCTTTCTTAGGAGGGCTGCCCCATGTCACGTAAAACTTGGAAGACATACACGCGTGAGCATCTCTCCTTGTGATTCTAACCCAGGGAAGAGCATTTAAAAATCGAAAGGAGGCAAACTAGGGTTCAGGCACCCAGAGTTGAGCCGGGTGGCCACTGGGAAGAGAGTTCCAGATGCCTTCCTGTTTGGGGGGGGGGAATCTCCCCCTCTGCCCCTCTTGAGTCCTCGTGGCTGGACTCATCCTAACATGGACTCAAGGCGGATAGAGGAAGCGGGAGCGGGAACACGTGTTCGTTTGTTGTTGTTGTTGTTGTTGTTGTTTTACCTTCTAGCCCTGAGAAGTGGCTGAGGCGGGCAGCTTTTCGACTGTGTAGACCAAGGGACAGTACATGTGTGAGACAGGGATCAGACCGAGAGACTTAGCTTTCGGGTGTGCCCTGAGCGAAGGAAGAATCTAAACAGAGTTTGGGCTTGGGGCGGTCCCTGAAAGTAGTCACAGTGTTTGTCTCCCTAGGCTTCTCGGCCCGAATGAATTCCCTACTTTGGGGATCGGAGCGTCCTCCTAACTCCAGGTGCAGATGCAGGGAGTGCGCCTTTCTCCGGAGAGAGAGATGGATGTCTCGCTTTCAGGGAGACACAAAGGAGAGCCCGAGGGTCCCTCTTGTGTTGGCCGCCTGCTTGAGGTCACCGTCACGCCAAATGATCACTGTGCCACGGAGGTGCATTTTGGCGTGGCCTATCCTGGGCTCCACAGCCACCTCCCTGAGAACGGGTATGGTCAGAACCGTAGGAAGCTCAAGGGCGCCGCCAGCCGCTTTCAAAAACGTATCTGTCAGCACCTGCTGGCTGCAACCGCGAGGTTTCCAAGTGCCCTCCGCATATTCTCCCCCTCCCCCGCAACAACCTCATCACTTCCAATCCTGGCGAACAATGTATGGAACCTTTGCTGGGGTTTTCGTTTGTTTCTCTTTTGTGGGGTTTCTCTCTCTCTCTCTGTCTCTCTGTCCCTCTGTCTGTGTCTCTGTCTCTGTCTCTGTCTCTGTCTCTCTCTCTCTCTCTCTGTCACACGCGCTCTGATGTTCGGGGCCTAATGGGAGAAATGAAATCAAGCGAGGGGTTTTGCCCTCAGGTTGCCTTGGTCTCGGGTTGACTTGTGTGCGCTGAGAAAGACGGCCTTTACTGAAGGCCCTGCGCAGACTTTTTGACACCCCCGATCCATGGAATCCTGAAGCGGTGGAACCTAGAAATCTTTCGGTCTCCTTTTGATTTGGAAATCTTCTCCTTGACAGAAAGAAGCCTTTTTAAAAGAGAAAAAGTAAAAGTGGAACTGCATGAGCAGATCGGTTTTTAGATCTCAGCCGGGCGGCTGCCCGGTTCTCTGGGGAGAACTGTCTTCATCTTGCAAATCTGTACACACAGCCCACAGTGGCCTGGGATGGAGGCCAGTGGACTGGATTGGGCAGAACCTGAGACCAGAGGAAAGAGAAAAAAAATAAGAAAAATGGTGGTGGTGGTTGGGGGGAGGGGGAAGAGGTCTGCTTTGAAAAATAGGAACTGCTGGCAGGGCTCCCTCACCCCCACCCCCCCCACCCCAAAGTAGGACTGTGTATCCAGGCGTAGAAATGATACTGTGCCAAGAAGGCAAGCGCTGTTGAGACTGCTGTTCCTATGATGTTACAAACCGAAAGCGATGCTTTCTGGTCGAGGCTCTCCATGACAATCTACTAAGCAAATCATACGTTGGCTGTTTTGGACGTTCTCTGCAGTTTTCATTGGGAGTGAGGAAGAGCCGTTTGTACATGTTTTGATACAATGTTTTGAATGCTGTGGGACCATGGTATGTTTCCGCCGTGGATGAACAAGGTTGCCTTTTCCAGCTTCCGCTTGCATGGTCATTTCCTGGTCCTGACGACCCCCCCGCCCCAAGTGAGGGAGGCCTGTGTGTCTTTGTGTCCATTTAGAAGGGTTGGTGCTTGATGCCAGCATGATATCCAAATCTTGATTTTGGACTTACCAAACTACTGTTGGGAGTTTGTTTCTTGTCTTAATCTCCCTTAACTCTTGCAGTCACCTGAGTGTCCAGTCTTGATCTCGCGTCTCTCTCTGCCTCTGTCTCTGTCTCTCTCGCTCTTTCCTTTTGTTGATTTCTTCAAGGCAAGCCATCTTTTTCCTCCTCCTCCTCCTCCTCCTCCTCCTCCTCCTCCTCCTCCCCCTCCTCCTCCTCCCCCACCACCCTCCTCTTCCTCTTCCTCCTTTCTCTGCCCCCCTCCCCCCTCCCTCCCTCCTCCCCCCGCCCTTTTAAAATTGAAGTCTAACAGACTGACAAGAGTATATTGGTTTTCAGGTGTATACCCTAGCGAGTGGCTATGTTTACACATGACCCAGGGATCTCCGTGATAAGTCTCGTTACTGTCTGTCACCATTCGATGTCATGACAGTAGGATGGACTCTATTCCACCTGCTGTACATGACATCCTGCGAGTGAGTTGTTTATTTCATAACTAGAAGTGTGCACCGCTTCCTCTCCCTCACCTATTGCACTCGTCTCCCTCTTCCCCCCTCCCTCCCTCCTCTGGCCACCCCCCATTTGTTCCTTTTAGGTGTCGATGAACCTGTTTGCGGTTCCTTCTTTGTGTTCATGTGTGTGTATTGCTGTGCACGTTCTTCACAGACATGATAGTCTCGCGACCTGAGGTATCTTGTGTAGCGCAATACCCTCTGGGTCTCTCCATGTTTCCGCGGATGGCAAGACCTCATTCCCTTGTAGGGTGGAGTCATAAGCGTGCGCGCGCCTGTGTGTGACTAGGTAGAGACGTATGCACACAGAGAGCACTATCGGTATGTCCCTAACTATGGCTACATAGGGATAGGTGTGGATACACATACACGTGTATGTATGTGTCACCCTCACCCCCTCGGTGGGCACGTAGTGGAGTTGCTGGGTCACGTGGTAGTTGTTGGTGCAGTGCTTTCAGGGACTTCTGTGCTGTTTTCCGTAGTGTCATCTGTTGTCGGGGAGCCATTCTGTCAGACACCAGGTGATATCTCTGAGTCCTCCAGCATGACATGGTGGTGGTCTCTCTCAGCGTGAAAAATAGGTGTCCCGTCAGGAGCCACTTTCCTCTGCCGTTTGGAACTTGCTGTCGCGATTCCAGATCCTGGGCCTGGCTGTGTATGCTTGTGCAGAGAAATGCCAGCGCTTTTTATCATACCCTCCATTTAAAAAAAAAAATTGTTCTGTATTTGATGGGCTGCGTTGGGTCTTTTTTTGCTGTGCGCGGGCTTTCTTTCCGTTGCGGTGAGTGGGGGCTCCCCTTCGTTGTGGTGCGCAGGCTCCTCATTGCCAGTGGCTTCTCTTGGTGCGGAGCACAGGCTCCAGGCACGGGGGCTTCAGGAGTTGCGGCACATGGGCTCAGTCGTTGTGGCTCACGGGCTTCGTTGCTCTGCGGCATGTGGGACCTTCCTGGAGCAGGGATCGAACCCGTGTCCCCTGCAGTGGCGGGCGGATTCTTAAGCAGTGCGCCAGCTAGGCAGCCCCAGTTGTTTCTTGTATTTCAGGGAAAGGTTTCCTTTGGCTTTTGGTTTTGTCCCCGCCCCCACCCCCCAAGAAAGGTACTGTTGGTTGCTTTGTTGACAGTGGAAAACTGTGTTGCGGTTGCTGTTGGAGTGGTGGGGGTCGTCGTCCTTGTTGCTTTGTTTCCTTTGTGGGCGTTGTTTTCTGTTGGTTTTTTCTGGCTTTGTTTCCTTGTGGATGAAAATGCCTGGTCTTGGTCTGCTCTGTTCAGGCCTCCTGCCCGCTTTCCCCATCGGGTTGCTTGTTCTGGGGGGCTGCGTTGCATGAGGCCTTGCTCTGTATTGGACAGGAACCTCTTATGGGACATGCTTGAGGTTTTCAGATGCGTGTGTGTGTGTACGTGTACACGTGTGTGTGTCTGTACGTGTACACGTGTGCATACACGTACATATGTGTGTGCCTTTACGTACTCCTTGAAGGGCCACAGCAGTCCCAGAGCTTGACTTTGACTTTTTGGTAGTTTGGCTTGGTTTCATTTTGGTGGGACGACAGGTCACTGTGAACCTTTGCTGTAAATCTCTCTCTCACACGCACGTGCGCGCGCGCGCGCGCACGCACGCACGCAGGCACACTCACCACGTTGCATTGTGTAGATGTCCTGGAACGCGGTTTCTTTAGTGGATGGCTGTTGACACGCTGCTCCCCGCCCCCCCGCCCCCGCCCCTGCCCCCGCCCGCCGGTGACTGTGGTCAGTCCGTTTTGAAATCCACGTTCTGACCTCAAGGGCGTGTTCCCCACCCACACACCCATGTGTTCTCTTTGGACTTTGTCGCGGTCTGTGCGGAAATAGATGTTTGTTTCCATTTGTGTGGGGCCAGAGTGTATGTTTACTTTCGTTTCTAGCTTCCGGGCTCTGCGTGTCAGCTTTCCAAAGCCCTTCTCCATGCCAGAAGGGATGAATTCCTGCGTCGTTCTCGGAGCGCTTGCCTGGTTTCGTTTCGCTGGTCCCCGCCTTCCCTCCCTCCCTCCCTCCCTCCCTCTCACCCTCCGGGGAGCTGGGGATCTCGCTTGTGGCACTGTGGGCGTCTCCGTGGAATTCCCCGCGCCCCTCCAGGGCCTGGAATCGCGTCCCCTTCCAGGCAGCCTCCCGGCGGCATCTTGCCAGCTACCCCCGCCCCCGTGTGCTGCCGGGGATCGGGACGCGCCGTGTCATGTCGTGTCGTGTCGGGCAGGGAGCTAGCTCCGAGGCGGACCCCTCGGGGCCGCGCGGGATGCCCGCCACGCTCCGGGAGGAGCTCGGGCGTTTGGGCGGCCCGGCGCTCCGGCGTCCTCG
Source organism: Hippopotamus amphibius kiboko (assembly GCF_030028045.1). Taxonomy (NCBI): domain Eukaryota; kingdom Metazoa; phylum Chordata; class Mammalia; order Artiodactyla; family Hippopotamidae; genus Hippopotamus; species Hippopotamus amphibius. Next base: position 29,125,575 of record NC_080200.1, on the reverse strand, counting down.
GTGGCCGGCCGGCGACCGGGATCCGGCCCGGGGACGTTCGAGCCGGTTGTCGGGCGCCACCTGGCGGCCGCTTTTATATTGTCCCTTCCCTCCGGAGCTCCGGCGACCTTGTCGAGGGCTGTGACTCAGCCGCCGGGCCCGAAGCAGAGTTCCGGGAGGCGAGCCACGCTGGTGCTGGCAGCCCCGGTGGCGCCGAGGCGTAGGCACCTCCTGCTGTCGCCTGAGATTGGGCCTGCAGATCTATGGGGCTGTGACTGCCGCCGCGCTCCCGAGCCGGGGCGGAGGGGCCGCCTGGCCGGGTCGACCAGCATGCGCCCGTGCCCCTCCGGCTGCGGGAACCCATGTCGTGTCGTGCCGCCGCGGTGGGAGAGGAGAGGGTCTGCCGTGCCCGGAGCGCCTGGGACTTGGTGGCCCGGCCTTCTCCTGGGCCGCCCTTGGGAGCGTTCGTTCCCCGACCCCCCCCACCTCCCTTCCCGGTGACCCCGCGTCCCGCTCCGGAGGTGGGGACCGGCTCGGGCCGAGCGTTGAGGCCGGTGGAGGCCGCTACGGGCTCGGTGGTGGACGCGCGTGCGTCCCAGTCGTCAGATTCTTTCGGACCGATGGTTTTCCGAGCCAGACTCCAGAGGTGAGGACCGGCCTGGGCCGCCAGCGGTGACCCGGAGAGGCTGGCCCGGGCCTGGGTGCGTTGCCCCGTGGGCTCCGGGCGTCTCCCTGGAGAAATGGGTTCAAGTCCCGATGGGTCCGGAGACATGGACGGACCGGCCCCTGCTCGCGCAGGTGGCCGGCGAGGGTGCACCCGGCCTGTCAGCGTGCCCACGTGGGTCCCGGTCGTCGGACGCGACTTTGTCTCCCCCCTCCGCCCTCCACCCCGAGTCCGGGCCGGGAGGTGGGGACTGGCGCGAGCCCTACTGGGTGGCCCGGGGAGGGGCTCCCGGGCCCGGGCGTGGTCCCTCATGGGGCCCGCTCATCGGAGGCGGCTCGGAGGGGTGCTGAGTTTCTTTCTTGGAACCAAGTCCTGGCCCGGAGACTCGGATGGACCGGTCCCTGCCCGCGTGGGGGGACCGGGGAGGGCATCCCCAGCCCGCTCCCTCTCCCCCGTGTCCCCGGCCCACTCTGCCACCCCTCCATCCCCGGGTCGACCAGGTGGCCTCGGGCGCTCCGGGGCAAGTGTGGATGGGGAAGTGTTGGGGGCAGGTGGCCGGACCGAGGTTCCGGGGCCCCCCGTGAACCTCGTGGGTGGGCCCCGCTGTCGGGCCCGATGATTTTTTTCGCCGGAAATGGGGCCTTTTTGCCACCAGATAGGTGCTGACACGGTGTTCTTCTGCGTCTGTCGCCGATAGACGCTGGGGCTCCGGACGCGGGCAGGACTCCGGGCTGGGGGCGGCTGTCTGATGACCGGCTCGGTCCTTGCCACTTGAGCTGCCTGCTTGGGCCTGCGTGCCGGCTCTTGCGTGCGCGTCCGGCTGCCCCGACCCGCGGTGCCGCCTCCGGCCGCTGGCTGAGCCCGAGGGCGGCGGGGCCAGGTGGCGTTGGGTGCTCGACCCTGTGCGCTGCCCCCGCTGCAGGCACCCGGTGGTGAGTGGCCGGCACGACCCCACCCCACAGGCTCTGTGCCCCGTGTCAGGCGTTCTCGTCCTGGGGTGGTTGGCTGCTCTTGCCCGAGAGGAAGGGGCGCCGGTGAGGCGGAAGCGGGCCTCAGTGTGACGGGTCCTCGCCGTGCCTCCCCTGCGGGCCTCTCCCGCCGTGGCTTTAGGCTGGGTGGGTCAACCGATTGATGTGGTGGTGCCACGCTCTGCCGGGCTGGGCCTAAGCCGTGCCAGACGAGGGACGGACGTTTCTGGGGGACGGGACCGCTCTTCTCGTTCTGTCCGCGGGCTCCTCGCCTCTCTTCCGCCCCGCCTGCCGGGGTGTGCGGAAGGCAGGGGTGTGGCCTCCGGCCCTGAACCCGCGGTCTCCCGCCCCCGCCTCCCAGCGTGGGCGCGGGGACCGGGGTCCTCGGACACAGCAGACGCTCTCACTTTGCCTCCTTGGCGTACGCCTCGCGAGCGGCCCTCCCTGCGGCGGGGAGGGCCGCCCCGCCGCCACGCTGCGCGCCCCCGTCGGTGCGCGAGCGTGCCTTGCCTGGCCCTCCGTGGTGCTCCTGGAGCGCTCCAGGTCGTCCCTCAGGTCCCCGAGGCCGAGCGGTGGTGTTGTTCCCCTTTCCCAGCGTGTCCCTCGGGTCTCTGCCACCGTGGCATGTGCCGTGAGCGGCTCTCTCTTGGGGGGGGTCGAGACGGTAAGGGAGGTGCGCCCGCCTGTTCCCCCCCGGCGGTGGGGTCAGGGGCCGCCTCGTTGTGCTGGTCCTCAGCGGCGTGCCGCGGGGGGCTGAGCTTGGCCGAGCGCACGCCCCGTGTGGCCCCCGCTACGTGGGGGGCTGCGCGCGGGCGTGGGAGCGATCGTGGGGGCTGGGGCCTGTGAGAGAGGGGGCTGTGTCACGCATCTTGGGCATGCTCCCCCTCGAGGGCCCGAGGGGCGAGCCCGAGGGCAGCAAGCCTACCGAGGTCGTGCCCCGGCCCTGGCCGCGAACGCTCCCGTGGGCCGTGTGCTTACCCATACCGCAGACTCCCTCCCCTCCAGCCGACTGGAGGGGGGTGTAGGCAGCTCACGGAAGCGCCTCTGTGGGCCCGAAGGGGAGGTGATGAGTGGGGCATGACACGCCCATTCTGTCCATTCAACAGAGGGTCAGGGCTACAGCAGACCCCAGCGAGGGACAGCAGACCCCAGAGAGGGACAGCAGCCCGGCCGGCCACTGGGTCTCCATGTCTCAGGCTTCCCGGGGAACCTCCCCCCCTTCTCCCCGCCTCCCCCCACATTCCGCCACCCACCTTGGTGCATTTAGAATGGCTCCAATTGTAAATAGATGCTGGTGGGAAGATTTCTACAGGTTACCTGCAATGGCTGACCTGTCATGCTTGTAACCCTGGGAGAAAACAATTCTCTTTGTCCCCAGAGGCGTCAGACCTCCTCTCTCAGGAACCCCTGAACCCCGGCCACTGGACTTCACTCCACTGCCACATAGTATGGGTCCTCCAAACGTTCCTGTGACGGTGAGTATGGTTTCCATGTGGGTTGAAGCCTCCCCTTGCTGCAAGCCTTCTGTCCTCACCATGGCATAGAGACGGTTAAAAAAGAATTGTGTTTGCCACTTTGGGTATACTTTCCACAGCCTGCAGTGATCAAGGCACCCACTTCGCTGGGCAAGTCCTATGAGCCTTCACAAAAGCTCTTGCAAACTTCTTGGGACCATCACTTTTCCAGTCACACTCAATCATCAGGCAAGATTGACACGGCCGATGGGAAAACTGGACTCCGAGAAGAAAGAGTGACCTACGTGGGGCTGAATGAACTGAGGGCTAGGATGATAGTGTGTGTATGACTACTTGTCTACAATAGGACTGATTGGGGAAGCCGGGGTGGGGGGCAGGGTGCGGATACCTTAGGAGCTTGGGATGAACATATACACATTCCTATACATAAAGTGGATAATCAACAAGCTCTTACGACTTGGCACAGGAAACTATACTCAATACTTTGTAATAACCTATAAGAGAAAAAAAATCTGAAACAGAATCTATCTATATCTATCTATCTATCTATCTATCTATCTATCTATCATCTATCTATCTACCTATCTTTCTATCTAAATCACTGTGCTGTACACCTGAAACTGCACGACATTATAAATGCTTCAATTATTTCAAACAGAAAAGAATCTCCTAACCTGAGTGAGAGAGAGAGAGAGAGAGAACAGGACGGATTGTGAAATCTTTACTTTGCCAGCTACAAGGGAAAATGAAAACAAACAAAACCCAATTTATTTTAAAAGTTGGACATCCATTTGGTGACTTGTACCCTTGTCAGCAAAATGGAATCACTTCTCTTTTTCTCCCTACCTGCTCCGTCCAGAATTCAGAAACTCTCCGTGAGGCTCCTTATTTCTTTGGCAAGAGAGTCACTTGCATGCGTTCCTTAGAGGCCCACGTTACGTTTCCATAAAACGGGAATACACACTTGTGGATATGAGATTCTGGTGCTATTCATTTTCCTTAGGGTGCTGCTTTTCACCTGAAAACCGGACTGGATCCTGAAGTCTTTCAAGTTGCCCCCAATATCGGGCTACAACTCTCTCCATGAATGTTTCCCACTTTCGCCCAGCCCACCCTTTTGACTTGGCATCACTGACAACGAAAACGGCCCTTTGCCTGAAGCCCTACAGACCGAAGCTGGAGGACTTGGTGAAAACTTTAGAGACATGGCCACCACAGCTCCTATGGAAACCATCCTGGTGCCTGTTTCTGTGAGAGCCACTCTGAAAGTCGAACCAAACACCCATCATCACAGCCATTTCAAACTGCTAAAGTTGCTTCCACCCTAACATCTACAAATCTTCTTCACTGACACCGCCCCCCACACGCTCCCCCCCCTCCACTGGTTTATAATCGGCCCCTGGCGACTTGGGAAGGAGCGAGCGGTGGAGAAGCAGGCGGGGGCGGGGGCGGGGGCGGGGTGGGGCGGGACCAACAGACAGTAGCCGCTGCCTGCCTGCCTGCCTGCCTGCCGGGCTGAGACCTGAGGGCTGCGGGCCACGCTGGTTTCTGCAACTCAGTCCCTTCCAGGAAGCACCTGTGATGACTACTTGGCAGGGAATGGTCAAAGCTGAACTCTCTTGGCCTATTTCTGAAAAAGGCCTGAGTCTCAGCTACGACAGATTTTCTGGATTTCTTGGCCCATGCACGGACCCGCACCCTCCCATCCTGTCAGATCCTTTGTACCCACACCTCCCCTGGGAGAGTTCTTTGGCCTCGTCTGGAACATGAACAAGCAGAACCAAACACAGTGCGACATAATGTATTGGTCTTTATTGAAAAGAAACATGCTCCTCTCGCACACCTGAGGGCAGGAAGCAAAGGCAAGTTCTCAGCAGGATGGGGGACAGGGAACCCGAACCGAGGCTGGTCAGCAGTGGCCCCCTGCCCCCCACCGCCCCGCCCCCTGATCCCCGTCTCTCCCAGGCCCACGAGGGGCCTCCCTTCCCCGCCTCTCTCTGTGCCCCTCGTCTCCAGCTCCCCCAGCCCAGCTTCTGCACCCCACCCCCCCATCCCCGGCCCCGGGAAGGGGAGGCATGTCTGTCCCAGCTCCAGTTCTGATATTTCACTTGTGAAACTTCCCTAGGCCCAGGTGCCAGCTTGCCGTCCTGCTGCTTCATGTCCGTCTCTATCAGCCATGCCCAAAGGGCACGTGAAATTATGGACAGCAAATAGCACACCTAGAGGGTGTGTGTGTGGGGGTGGGGTGTGGTGTCCCTTCTCCAGGAAGCAGTGAGGGAACAAAAGGAGGCCTGGGGGAAGGAGTCCTGGGTGCCTATCATCGCGCCCCCGCCCCCCCACCGCCCCGCAGCGCACCATTCGTTTCCATCTCCGCATCTGAAGGACACGTAGTCCTCGTTGAAGCAACTTGATGAGGATTCCCCTCCTAACGACGTGACAGAACCTATGAAGAACTGCACTCCTTGAATCCATAAATGCTAACAGGATCCAAGGAGTTTTCCATCAATGGCCGAAAAAGAAATGGTCCTGAACATAATAACTGCCAAGTATTCCTCTAGACGGAGGCATCATTCACTTTTTCTTTTTTTAACTTATTTTCTTTTTATGTTTTACAATAAACTGTATATATTTAGAGTGTACAATTTGGTACCCCAATCTTCCAATTCATTCCCCCCCAACCCTCCCCACTTTCCCCACTTGGTGTCCATATGTTTGTGCTCTACATCTGTGTCTCTATTTCTGCCTTGCACACCAGTTGATGTGTACCATTTTTCTGCAGTCCACATATATGTGTGAATATACAATATTTGTTTTTCTCTTTCTGACTCACTATCTTTCACTTGTTAACAACAGTAACGACGATGACGCCGACGACAAGGACAAGGATAAGGACCGGAAAAACAACAACAGAGAGAGCACTGGGCGAGTTTTCCACTTCTTAAAGGAAGGAGGCCGTGTTCCCAGGCAGGTTGGCTCAGCTGCACAGTTTCCTCCGGTGACTATTCCTGGGGGCACCGTCGAGGTGATGCACGAAACACACAGGAGGAGGCCTTCTTGAATGTCCTGCCCAGGAAATGGGGACATGATTCCAGCAGTGGCAATGGCTGCCCTTCTCTTTAGGGTGACACACGGGCCTGATGGCACTGGGCAAACCCTCCCCTCCCTCCCTCCCTCCCTCCCTCCCACCTTCCTTCCTTCCTTCCTTCCTTCTTGAGGCTCTTGGCCTCCCCACTTTAAGGAAGAGCCCAGGGCCCAGCAGAAAAGACCTTCTGCTGATCCTTGCCAGGGGGCTCTCATTTTACACACTTGAATAGGATCAGTAGACACCGTCATCCCATGAGAAGCAGACAATATCATCTAAAAGCCTACTTTCCTGGTGTCTCAGCGTGCAGGGCTCCTCCTTCTCAGGGATCTTGCGCTCTGTAGGGATAATTCACATGCTGGGGGAGTAGGTTCCCAATAGCATCTTATGAAATGGATTACAGGATGTCTTCCTTTGAAAAAGATAAAGATTATTTGGGAAAGTTATTCATATGAAGCACATGGATGATATCCTCTCTGATCTATATATTAGAGTTGACCGTTGAACAACCAACATGGGGGATTAGGGGGGCCGACCCCACACACACCATTGAGAACCCATGCATAACTTCACAGTCCAAGCTCTGTATCGGGGCTTGCACCTCTGAGTACTCAGCAACCAGAGATCCTGCAGTGCCATAGTGCACAGCTATGGAAAACATCCCCTTATGAGTCACACACACACACACACGCGTGCGCGTGTGCGCGTGCTCGAGCGCAGACATCTCAACTTTGTTACACAAGAGTTAGTGGTGTTCGAATAATCTTAGAAGTGACGACTGCTGTCTGATGAAATCAATGGATCGATCAATCAATCTATGACACTACACTTTGTATTTCCTAGTCTCAAAATGATTTGGAATTTGGCTCCTTAGAAGTTTAGCTTGGTCCTTCAAGGACAGTGTCAGTCAGAGAGAAAATAACATTTCTTCAAATCATGGAAGTGAAATAGTCCTGGACGCTTATGTGAAACATTAACAGAATTTTTCTTCTTTATTTTATAAGATAACTGGAATTAGGAAGAAAATCTCCTCGTGAAAAACCAGGTGCTACCTTTCCTTGACTGATGATCGAAGAGGAGAAAGCATTTTCTGGGCCCATGCAACTTGAGAGAAGTTCTAACTTTTCTGGAAAAGAAAGATTCCCACCCTCCCCTTGCTCGGCCATGCTAGAAACCTTCCCCTGCCCCAAACTCTGACGTGTCCCCTTGTTTGGCCTCACTGTGTGTCGTCCGTGGGCACGGGAACACACTTGCATTCCGTAACAGGAGAGCCTATGGAGAAAAGATCTCTGGCCACTTTCATGGGATCTGCATTGCTGGCTAGGTAAACCTAAGACATCAAAAGAAGTGCCTTGGAACACATGCTCCTTCCACACTGGTCACCTCATAGGATTCCTAAATGACTCTGGTTCAGCACTCACTCAACTTGGCTGTGTTTCTGTGCTTCCTGACCTAAAGGATCTATCTGGATATGCCACCCGATAGAAGCTGAAATAAATTCACTTTGGATGTGTGTGAATGCCGTTCATACAGAGAGTGGGGACTGCAGGGAGCTCTTGTGGATAAAGAAAAATGGGGGAACACATGTAGGCGACAGCACATAAAGTATAGAAAGATACACGAAGGTTTCCTTTGTTCGCGGGTTGGGAAGGGGGAACGACAGAACATTCCCTGCTTCTACTCCACGCACGCATGCACGCAGGCAGGCAGGCAGGCAGGCAGGCAGGCACCGGAGTGGGGTGGGGTGGGGGGAGCTGGCTCCTTACCCCACCCACCAGGGACGCGTGCGCGTTTAAAGAGACCAGGAGCAACGTGGTGGCGGTGGCGATGAGGAAGGAGGACCACGTTCAAGGTGTGGATTTGCGGTGAGGGCTACGTGAGGTGACTAAGAACTCGGTGCAGTGAGCGGCCCATACAAGGACAGAAGCGATGGTCCCCTAATGCTTGCAGGGCCTGGCCAGGAGCGTGAACGGGAGCCCATGTCCCCAGGTTGGCATCATGACACTAGTTCATCCCTGTGAAACAGGATGTGTTTTCTGTGTTCTCCTGTCTTGACAAACACACGTCTTTACCTGTGTCTCCGTACAACGACGGTCTCTGCGTGACAGTCGGCAGAACATCCCCAGGGACAATTATCACAGAGACCTGAGGTTCTGCTTGGCTGGCAATGCTTGTGTGAATTCTGCAGTGAGATACAGACAGACAGACAAACAGACAGACAGACAGACACACACACACACACACACACAAACACACACCCCTACCTATAATTATGTGTATTTAATACGATATCTTTATTGATTTTCTGTCTCAGATGACTAATGATGCTGTCAGCCTCATGATTTTCACACAGGGTTTCTGTGTGTGTCCTACTGTCGGGACAACATAGCCGGTCTGTGTCATGGAAACAGAGACACCGTGGGAGTCACAGGAATGAAGACCTCGTTCTAGGAACTGGACCTTCCAGAGGCCTGGGAGCAGCTGGGCAGGGCAGGGCTGGGCTTGGCTGCGGAGGAGGGGAGGGGAGGGGAGGGGAGGGGAGGGAAGGCTGTGGCTCTCAGTCCTCTGAGTGCCCGGTGGCAGTGGCGGAGGTGGCAGTGCCGATGGAGCTGTCAGCGCCCACAGGGAAAGGTAGCCACCGATGTGCGGGGCCACAGGGGAGACATGGAGAGACTCGGGGGAAGGCACAGCTGTCCCTCGGTGGATCTGCGGCCAGGCAGCCAGGAGTGGCCTGGGTCACTGTCGTCCAGGGGGCACCAGCTGGGAACACTAGCCAGACGCAGGGCGGCGGGTGTGTATGTGTGTGTGTGTGTGTGTGTGTGTGGATGGACAGCCTTCCACCCTGCACCTCTGTGCCCACCTGTCACCATGTGGGATGGCAACAGCCTGCAGAGAGCCTTGGCTGTGGCTTCACTTCCAATGCCTACATCCCATCCAGCATTCTCTTTGCACCAGCCCTACCCTGGGGTCGCACGGGGAGGGGGAGACTCAGAAAGGCGGTTCCCAGGCTGCCCCCACATGGAAGTCACATGAGCCTCCGGACATGGCCGTGCCACGTCAAACACGCGTCTTGAGGTAGGTCAGACTTTCCATTGTGTTACAGTTTGTTTCCTTGGGAGAAGTTGTGTCTCTTAGGCCAGGAGCAACTGGAATTGTCGGTCAAAGTCCTCAGGCAGCCCTTTGACTTGGAGGCCGAGCACAAGTTTGACACGGTATGTTTCCGGTGACATGGAATTGCAGATGGCCCACGAAGCATGCTCTCGCCAATACTGCCAAGCCTGTGGTCTCACAGGGGACGGTCTCCTCGACCGAGATGTCACCATCTCGGGAATCCGCACCTGGAGCGACACGGTGACCTCAGGACGAGCACCCTGTCTGTGCGCCCCATCCGGATGCGCGTGGACGGGAATGGAGCAGCTCTGGGAACGGTGGACGATGCCAGCTCTTGTTCTTCTGCTCTGCTGCCTGCCGTGCACGGCTGTGGAGAGGGACGAGCCGCTGTGGAGAGGGATGAGCCGAGTCCAGTGTCTCTGAACCCACCCCAAGCAAAGAGGAGCAGGAAAGTGGGTGTGGGCCCTCCCTCGTGTGTGGCCAGGATCCTGTGCGGAGGGAGAGTCCCTGGCCCTCCCGCTGAGAGGAAGGTGCGAGAGGTGGATCGGCGGCGTCTTTCCTCGGGGCCCCAGAGCTTCTGCGGCTCCGATCTCCCCTCTTCACAGTTCTAGTTGGCGCCCGCCCCAGCACAACCTACCTGAGAGCTTCCCTGGTATCCGGAAGCGATGGCTTTGTGTTTTGAGGACGGAAGGGGAGAAAGAGCTGAGCAAAGCTTTTCCCTGGAACCTGAGTGTCTATGGGTGTGTCTGGCCCATCACCAGCGAGCATGCTGAGTGCCACTTCCTGAGGGCAGGTGCTCTTTAAGGAAAGTATGGCTTCGTATCTTTGTTACACGCAGGCCCTTCTAGAATGTGGAGCGAGTTTCTCAAGAATCCCAGCAGAATCCCAGGTGCTGTGGAGGCTAGGGCCTCAAAGGTCCGGCTCCATCCCCTCTCTCCATCCTGGCCTGGCCTGGCCTGGCTGGGCCCCTAAGGACCCTGCTGGCCTCTAGAGTGGCCCCTGCTTCTCGGTTGGTTTCCATGCTGCTGCTCACAGAGCCATCTTCTCCAAAGGCAGCCGATCGCCGTATTCCTTCCGTGGAGCTCTGGCACAGCTCTCCTTGGCTTGGATGATAGCATGAGAGGACTGACAAGCTGGGTCCTTCCTCCAGGGCTGACCTTTTACAAACTCCGCCTTGAAGAGGAGTAAAGTCAGCATGTCATTCTCACGTGTAAATGGGACCCGAGGGGCCCGTTCCTAGCTCTACCACTTGGGAAAGTGGGGGACTCTTCCGTCAAGGAAACGGAGAGCTCATACTTGATGGTGCGGTTGTCAGAAGCCTTTTTCTAAGCCTCCCCTGGCCCCACTGTGTCAGAAAGACGTGTCCCTCCACCTGCCGGGGACTTGATGAAGGAGAGTCACTCTGGTAGAAGTACCCGAAGCTCGATGACTTCACTGCCGTCTCCCTTTCTCTGGCACGGGCCCGCCCCTGGAGGAGCCCTGTCTTCGCCTAGCCGTGACGGCACCGCTCAGGGGAGCTGGAGACAGGACCCCAATGAGGGCAGGTGGATGGGAGCCTGTTCAAAATGACCTACACACCCAATCTGCCGTAGACATGGTGCACAGATCGTGGACGTGCCTATGCCCCCGAAGACATCCGTGTGGCCCCGGGCATCCAGCAGCCATCTTCTCCATGTTCGCCTGACCTGTGCTCTCGCTCTTTTCTCCAGAGCACTCGCCTGATGATTCGTGGGGGAATGAAACCCCAGCTGGCAGGAGCCGAATGATCTTCCCAACACAAGGGAAAAGAAGAGGTGGGGTCCCGCATCCCTCCAATGTGTCTGTGCCTAAGAATGAGTTTCTAAGAAATCTCATCCTCCTTTAGCTCCCTTAACTCTCCCCCGCCCCCCCCACCCCCACCCCCGGCGCCCGCCAGCCCGGGCCATAGTATAGTTACTTTCCCAGATTTCCTCCCTCTCCTCAGCAGAACCGAAGAGATTGTAGGTGTTGCCACTTCTCTGAGTCTTTCTTTGCTTTCTTAGGAGGGCTGCCCCATGTCACGTAAAACTTGGAAGACATACACGCGTGAGCATCTCTCCTTGTGATTCTAACCCAGGGAAGAGCATTTAAAAATCGAAAGGAGGCAAACTAGGGTTCAGGCACCCAGAGTTGAGCCGGGTGGCCACTGGGAAGAGAGTTCCAGATGCCTTCCTGTTTGGGGGAGGGGGAAATCTCCCCCTCTGCCCCCCTTGAGTCCTCGTGGCTGGACTCATCCTAACATGGACTCAAGGCAGGCGGATAGAGGAAGCGGGAGCGGGAACACGTGTTCGTTTGTTGTTGTTGTTGTTGTTGTTGTTGTTGTTTTACCTTCTAGCCCTGAGAAGTGGCTGAGGCGGGCAGCTTTTCGACTGTGTAGACCAAGGGACAGTACATGTGTGAGACAGGGATCAGACCGAGAGACTTAGCTTTCGGGTGTGCCCTGAGGGAAGGAAGAATCTAAACAGAGTTTGGGCTTGGGGGGGTCCCTGAAAGAAGTCACAGTGTTTGTCTCCCTAGGCTTCTCGGCCCCAATGAATTCCCTACTTTGGGGATCGGAGCGTCCTCCTAACTCCAGGTGCGGATGCAGGGAGTGCGCCTTTCACCCGAGAGAGAGATGGATGTGTCGCTTTCAGGGAGACACAAAGGAGAGCCCGAGGGTCCCTCTTGTGTTGGCCGCCTGCTTGAGGTCACCGTCACGCCAAATGATCACTGTGCCACGGAGGTGCATTTTGGCGTGGCCTATCCTGGGCTCCACAGCCACCTCCCTGAGAACGGGTATGGTCAGAACCGTAGGAAGCTCAAGGGCGCCGCCAGCCGCTTTCAAAAACGTATCTGTCAGCACCTGCTGGCTGCAACCGCGAGGTTTCCAAGTGCCCTCCGCATATTCTCCCCCTCCCCCGCAACGACCTCATCACTTCCAATCCTGGCGAACAATGTATGGAACCTTTGCTGGGGTTTTCGTTTGTTTCTCTTTTGTGGGGTTTCTCTCTCTCTCTCTCTCTCTCTCTCTCTCTCTCTGTCACACGCGCTCTGATGTTCGGGGCCTAATGGGAGAAATGAAATCAAGCGAGGGGTTTTGCCCTCAGGTTGCCTTGGTCTCGGGTTGACTTGTGTGCGCTGAGAAAGACGGCCTTTACTGAAGGCCCTGCACAGACTTTTTGACACCCCCGATCCATGGAATCCTGAAGCTGTGGAACCTAGAAATCTTTCAGTCTCCTTTTGATTTGGAAATCTTCTCCTTGACAGAAAGAAGCCCATTTAAAAGAGAAAAAGAAAAAGTGGAACTGCATGAGCAGATCGGTTTTTAGATCTCAGCCGGGCGGCTGCCCGGTTCTCTGGGGAGAACTGTCTTCATCTTGCAAATCTGTACACACAGCCCACAGTGGCCTGGGATGGAGGCCAGTGGACTGGATTGGGCAGAACCTGAGACCAGAGGAAAGAGAAAAAAAATAAGAAAAATGGTGGTGGTGGTTGGGGGGAGGGGGAAGAGGTCTGCTTTGAAAAATAGGAACTGCTGGCAGGGCTCCCTCACCCCCACCCCCCCCACCCCAAAGTAGGACTGTGTATCCAGGCGTAGAAATGATACTGTGCCAAGAAGGCAAGCGCTGTTGAGACTGCTGTTCCTATGATGTTACAAACCGAAAGCGATGCTTTCTGGTCGAGGCTCTCCATGACAATCTACTAAGCAAATCATAGGTTGGCTGTTTTGGACGTTCTCTGCAGTTTTCATTGGGAGTGAGGAAGAGCCGTTTGTACATGTTTTGATACAATGTTTTGAATGCTGTGGGACCATGGTATGTTTCCGCCGTGGATGAACAAGGTTGCCTTTTCCAGCTTCCGCTTGCATGGTCATTTCCTGGTCCTGACGACCCCCCCGGCCCTAAGTGAGGGAGGCCTGTGTGTCTTTGTGTCCATTTAGAAGGGTTGGTGCTTGATGCCAGCATGATATCCAAATCTTGATTTTGGACTTACCAAACTACTGTTGGGAGTTTGTTTCTTGTCTTAATCTCCCTTAACTCTTGCAGTCACCTGAGTGTCCAGTCTTGATCTCGCGTCTCTCTCTGCCTCTGTCTCTGTCTCTCTCGCTCTTTCCTTTTGTTGATTTCTTCAAGGCAAGCCATCTTTTTCCTCCTCCTCCTCCTCCTCCTCCTCCTCCTCCTCCTCCTCCCCCTCCTCCTCCCCCACCACCCTCCTCTTCCTCTTCCTCCTTTCTCTGCCCCCCTCCCCCCTCCCTCCCTCCTCCCCCCGCCCTTTTAAAATTGAAGTCTAACAGACTGACAAGAGTATATTGGTTTTCAGGTGTATACCCTAGCGAGTGGCTATGTTTACACATGACCCAGGGATCTCCGTGATAAGTCTCGTTACTGTCTGTCACCATTCGATGTCATGACAGTAGGATGGACTCTATTCCGCCTGCTGTACATGACATCCTGCGAGTGCGTTGTTTATTTCATAACTAGAAGTGTGCACCGCTTCCTCTCCCTCACCTATTGCACTCGTCTCCCTCTTCCCCCCTCCCTCCCTCCTCTGGCCACCCCCCATTTGTTCCTTTTAGGTGTCGATGAACCTGTTTGCGGTTCCTTCTTTGTGTTCATGTGTGTGTATTGCTGTGCACGTTCTTCACAGACATGATAGTCTCGCGACCTGAGGTATCTTGTGTAGCGCAATGCCCTCTGGGTCTCTCCATGTTTCCGCGGATGGCAAGACTCATTCCCTTGTAGGGTTGAGTCATGAACGTGCGTGCGCCTGTGTGTGACTAGGTAGAGACGTATGCACACAGAGAGCGCTATCGGTATGTCCCTAACTATGGCTACATAGGGATAGGTGTGGATACACATACACGTGTATGTATGTGTCACCCTCACCCCCTCGGTGGGCACGTAGTGGAGTTGCTGGGTCACGTGGTAGTTGTTGGTGCAGTGCTTTCAGGGACTTCTGTGCTGTTTTCCGTAGTGTCATCTGTTGTCGGGGAGCCATTCTGTCAGGCACCAGGTGATATCTCTGAGTCCTCCAGCATGACATGGTGGTGGTCTCTCTCAGCGTGAAAAATAGGTGTCCCGTCAGGAGCCACTTTCCTCTGCCGTTTGGAACTTGCTGTCGTGATTCCAGATCCTGGGCCTGGCCGTGTATGCTTCTGCAGAGAAATGCCAGCGCTTTTTATCATACCCTCCATTTAAAAAAAAAATTGTTCTGTATTTGATGGGCTGCGTTGGGTCTTTTTTTGCTGTGCGCGGGCTTTCTTTCCGTTGCGGTGAGTGGGGGCTCCCCTTCGTTGTGGTGCGCAGGCTCCTCATTGCCAGTGGCTTCTCTTGGTGCGGCGCACGGGCTCCAGGCACGGGGGCTTCAGGAGTTGCGGCACACGGGCTCAGTCGTTGTGGCTCACGGGCTTCGTTGCTCTGCGGCATGTGGGACCTTCCTGGAGCAGGGATCGAACCCGTGTCCCCTGCAGTGGCGGGCGGATTCTTAAGCAGTGCGCCAGCTAGGCAGCCCCAGTTGTTTCTTGTATTTCAGGGAAAGGTTTCCTTTGGCTTTTGGTTTTGTCCCCGCCCCCACCCCCCAAGAAAGGTACTGTTGGTTGCTTTGTTGACAGTGGAAAACTGTGTTGCGGTTGCTGTTGGAGTGGTGGGGGTCATCGTCCTTGTTGCTTTGTTTCCTTTGTGGGCATTGTTTTCTGCTGGTTTTTTCTGGCTTTGTTTCCTTGTGGATGAAAATGCCTGGTCTTGGTCTGCTCTGTTCAGGCCTCCTGCCCACTTTCCCCATCGGGTTGCTTGTTCTGGGGGGCTGCGTTGCATGAGGCCTTGCTCTGTTTTGGACAGGAACCTCTTATGGGACATGCTTGAGGTTTTCAGATGCGTGTGTGTGTGTACGTGTACACGTGTGTGTGTCTGTACGTGTACACGTGTGCATACACGTACATATGTGTGTGCCTTTACGTACTCCTTGAAGGGCCACAGCAGTCCCAGAGCTTGACTTTGACTTTTTGGTAGTTTGGCTTGGTTTGATTTTGGTGGGACGATAGGTCACTGTGAACCTTTGCTGTAAATCTCTCTCTCACACGCACGTGCGCGCGCACGCACGCACGCACACTCACCACATTGCATTGTGTAGATGTCCTGGAACGCGGTTTCTTTAGTGGATGGCTGTTGACACGCTGCTCCCCGCCCCCCCGCCCCCGCCCCTGCCCCCGCCCGCCGGTGACTGTGGTCAGTCCATTTTGAAATCCACGTTCTGACCTCAAGGGCGTGTTCCCCACCCACACACCCATGTGTTCTCTTTGGACTTTGTCGCGGTCTGTGCGGAAATAGATGTTTGTTTCCATTTGTGTGGGGCCAGAGTGTATGTTTACTTTCGTTTCTAGCTTCCGGGCTCTGCGTGTCAGCTTTCCAAAGCCCTTCTCCATGCCAGAAGGGATGAATTCCTGCGTCGTTCTCAGAGCGCTTGCCTGGTTTCGTTTCGCTGGTCCCCGCCTTCCCTCCCTCCCTCCCTCCCTCTCACCCTCCGGGGAGCTGGGGATCTCGCTTGTGGCACTGTGGGCGTCTCCGTGGAATTCCCCGCGCCCCCCCCATGGCCTGGAATCGCGTCCCCTTCCAGGCAGCCTCCCGGCGGCATCTTGCCAGCTACCCCCGCCCCCGTGTGCTGCCGGGGATCTGGACGCGCCGTGTCGTGTCGTGTCGTGTCGGGCAGGGAGCTAGCTCCGAGGCGGACCCCTCGGGGCCGCGCGGGACGCCCGCCCCGCTCCGGGAGGAGCTCGGGCGTTTGGGCGGCCCGGCGCTCCGGCGTCCTCGGTGGCCGGCCGGCGACAGGGATCCGGCCCGGGGACGTTCGAGCCGGTTGTCGGGCGCCTCCTGGCGGCCGCTTTTATATTGTCCCTTCCCTCCGGAGCTCCGGCGACCTTGTCGAGGGCTGTGACTCAGCCGCCAGGCCCGAAGCAGAGTTCCGGGAGGCGAGCCACGCTGGTGCTGGCAGCCCCGGTGGCGCCGAGGCGTAGGCACCTCCTGCTGTCGCCTGAGATTGGGCCTGCAGATCTATGGGGCTGTGACTGCCGCCGCGCTCCCGAGCCGGGGCAGAGGGGCCGCCTGGCCGGGTCGACCAGCATGCGCCCGTGCCCCTCCGGCTGCGGGAACCCATGTCGGGTCGTGCCGCCGCGGTGGGAGAGGAGAGGGTCTGCCGTGCCCGGAGCGCCTGGGACTTGGTGGCCCGGCCTTCTCCTGGGCCGCCCTTGGGAGCGTTCGTTCCCCGACCCCCCCCACCTCCCTTCCCGGTGCCCCTGCGTCCCGCTCCGGAGGTGGGGACCGGCTCCGGCCGAGCGTTGAGGCCGGTGGAGGCAGCCACGGGCTCGGTGGTGGACGCGCGTGCGTCCCAGTCGTCAGATTCTTTCGGACCGATGGTTTTCCGAGCCGGACTCCAGAGGTGAGGACCGGCCTGGGCCGCCAGCAGTGACCCGGAGAGGCTGGCCCGGGCCTGGGTGCGTTGCCCCGTGGGCTCCGGGCGTCTCCCTGGAGAAATGGGTTCAAGTCCCGATGGGTCCGGAGACGTGGACGGACCGGCCCCTGCTCGTGCAGGTGGCCGGCGAGGGTGCACCCGGCCTGTCAGCGTGCCCGCGTGGCTCCCGGTCGTCAGACGCGACTTTGTCTCCCCCCTCCGCCCTCCACCCCGAGTCCGGGCCGGGAGGTGGGGACTGGCGCGAGCCCTACTGGGTGGCCCGGGGAGGGGCTCCCGGGCCCGGGCGTGGTCCCTCATGGGGCCCGCTCATCGGAGGCGGCTTGGAGGGGTGCTGAGTTTCTTTCTTGGAACCAAGTCCTGGCCCGGAGACTCGGATGGACCGGTCCCTGCCCGCGTGGGGGGACCGGGGAGGGCGTCCCCAGCCCGCTCCCTCTCCCCCGTGTCCCCGGCCCACTCTGCCACCCCTCCATCCCCGGGTCGACCAGGTGGCCTTGGGCGCTCCGGGGCAAGTGTGGATGGGGAAGTGTTGGGGGCAGGTGGCCGGACCGAGGTTCCGGGGGCCCCCGTGAACCTCGTGGGTGGGCCCCGCTGTCGGGCGCGATGATTTTTTTCGCCGGAAATGGGGCCTTTTTGCCACCAGATAGGTGCTGACATGGTGTTCTTCTGCGTCTGTCGCCGATAGACGCTGGGGCTCCGGACGCCGGCAAGACTCCGGGCTGGGGGTGGCTGTCTGATACCCGGCTCTGTCCTTGCCACTTGAGCTGCCCGCTTGGGCCTGCGTGCCGGCTCTTGCGTGCGCGTCCGGCTGCTCCGACCCGCGGTGCCACCTCCGGCCGCTGGCTGAGCCCGAGGGCGGCGGGGCCAGGTGGTGTTGGGTGCTCGACCCTGTGCGCTGCCCCCGCTGCAGGCACCCGGTGGTGAGTGGCCGGCACGACCCCACCCCACAGGCTCTGTGCCCCGTGTCAGGCGTTCTCGTCCTGGGGTGGTTGGCTGCTCTTGCCCGAGAGGAAGGGGCGCCGGCGAGGCGGAAGCGGGCCTCAGTGTGACGGGTCCTCGCCGTGCCTCCCCTGCGGGCCTCTCCCGCTGTGGCTTTAGGCTGGGTGGGTCAACCGATTGATGTGGTGGTGCCACGCTCCGCCGGGCTGGGCCTAAGCCATGCCAGACGAGGGACGGACGTTCCTGGGGGATGGGACCGCTCTTCTCGTTCTGTCCGCGGGCTCCTCGCCTCTCTTCCGCCCCGCCTGCCGGGGTGTGCGGAAGGCAGGGGTGCGGCCTCCGGCCCTGAACCCGCGGTCTCCCGCCCCCGCCTCCCAGCGTGGGCGCGGGGACCGGGGTCCTCGGATGCAGCAGACGCTCTCGCTTTGCCTCCTTGGCATACGCCTCGCGAGCGGCCCTCCCCGCGGCGGGGAGGGCCGCCCCGCCGCCACACTGCGCACCCCCGTCGGTGTGCGAGCGTGCCTCGCCTGGCCCTCCGTGGTGCTCCTGGAGCGCTCCAGGTCGTCCCTCAGGTGCCCGAGGCCGAGCGGTGGTGTTGTTCCCCTTTCCCAGCGTGTCCCTCGGGTCTCTGCCACTGTGGCATGTGCCGTGAGCGGCTCTCTCTTGGGGGGGGTCGAGACGGTAAGGGAGGTGCGCCTGCCTGTTCCCCCCCCGGCGGTGGGGTCAGGGGCCGCCTCGTTGTGCTGGTCCTCAGTGGCGTGCCGCGGGGGGCTGAGCTTGGCTGAGCGCACGCCCCGTGTGGCCCCCGCTACGTGGGGGGCTGCGCGCGGGCGTGGGAGCGATCGTGGGGGCCGGGGCCTGTGAGAGAGGGGGCTGTGTCACGCATCTTGGGCGTGCTCCCCCTCGAGGGCCCGAGGGGCGAGCCCGAGGGCAGCAAGCCTACCGAGGTCGTGCCCCGGCCCTGGCCGCGAACGCTCCCGTGGGCCGTGTGCTTACCCATACCGCAGACTCCCTCCCCTCCAGCCGACTGGAGGGGGGTGTAGGCAGCTCACGGAAGCGCCTCTGTGGGCCCAAAGGGGAGGTGATGAGTGGGGCATGACACGCCCATTCTGTCCATTCAACAGAGGGTCAGGGCTACAGCAGACCCCAGAGAGGGACAGCAGACCCCAGAGAGGGGCAGCAGCCCGGCCGGCCACTGGGTCTCCATGTCTCAGGCTTCCCGGGGAACCTCCCCCCCTTCTCCCCGCCTCCCCCCACATTCCGCCACCCACCTTGGTGCATTTAGAATGGCTCCAATTGTAAATAGATGCTGGTGGGAAGATTTCTACAGGTTACCTGCAATGGCTGACCTGTCATGCTTGTAACCCTGGGAGAGAACAATTCTCTTTGTCCCCAGAGGCGTCAGACCTCCTCTCTCAGGAACCCCTGAACCCCGGCCACTGGACTTCACTCCACTGCCACGTAGTATGGGTCCTCCAAACGTTCCTGTGACGGTGAGTATGGTTTCCATGTGGGTTGAAGCCTCCCCTTGCTGCAAGCCTTCTGTCCTCACCATGGCATAGAGACGGTTAAAAAAAAATTGTGTTTGCCACTTTGGGTATACCTTCCACAGCCTGCAGTGACCAAGGCACCCACTTCGCTGGGCAAGTCCTATGAGCCTTCACAAAAGCTCTTGCAAACTTCTTGGGACCATCACTTTTCCAGTCACACTCAATCATCAGGCAAGATTGACACGGCCGATGGGAAAACTGGACTCCGAGAAGAAAGAGTGACCTACGTGGGGCTGAATGAACTGAGGGCTAGGATGATAGTGTGTGTATGACTACTTGTCTACAATAGGACTGATTGGGGAAGCCGGGGTGGGGGGCAGGGTGCGGATACCTTAGGAGCTTGGGATGAACATATACACATTCCTATACATAAAGTGGATAATCAACAAGCTCTTACGACTTGGCACAGGAAACTATACTCAATACTTTGTAATAACCTATAAGAGAAAAAAAATCTGAAACAGAATCTATCTATATCTATCTATCTATCTATCTATCTATCATCTATCTATCTACCTATCTTTCTATCTAAATCACTGTGCTGTACACCTGAAACTGCACGACATTATAAATGCTTCAATTATTTCAAACAGAAAAGAATCTCCTAACCTGAGTGAGAGAGAGAGAGAGAGAGAACAGGACGGATTGTGAAATCTTTTCTTTGCCAGCTACAAGGGAAAATGAAAACAAACAAAACCCAATTTATTTTAAAAGTTGGACATCCATTTGGTGACTTGTACCCTTGTCAGCAAAATGGAATCACTTCTCTTTTTCTCCCTACCTGCTCCGTCCAGAATTCAGAAACTCTCCATGAGGCTCCTTATTTCTTTGGCAAGAGAGTCACTTGCATGCATTCCTTAGAGGCCCACGTTACGTTTCCATAAAACGGGAATACACACTTGTGGATATGAGATTCTGGTGCTATTCATTTTCCTTAGGGTGCTGCTTTTAACCTGAAAACCGGACTGGATCCTGAAGTCTTTCAAGTTGCCCCCAATATCGGGCTACAACTCTCTCCATGAATGTTTCCCACTTTCGCCCAGCCCACCCTTTTGACTTGGCATCACTGACAACGAAAACGGCCCTTTGCCTGAAGCCCTACAGACCGAAGCTGGAGGACTTGGTGAAAACTTTAGAGACATGGCCACCACAGCTCCTATGGAAACCATCCTGGTGCCTGTTTCTGTGAGAGCCACTCTGAAAGTCGAACCAAACACCCATCATCACAGCCATTTCAAACTGCTAAAGTTGCTTCCACCCTAACATCTACAAATCTTCTTCACTGACACCGCCCCCCACACGCTCCCCCCCCTCCACTGGTTTATAATCGGCCCCTGGCGACTTGGGAAGGAGCGAGCGGTGGAGAAGCAGGCGGGGGCGGGGGCGGGGGCGGGGGCGGGGTGGGGCGGGACCAACAGACAGTAGCCGCTGCCTGCCTGCCTGCCTGCCTGCCGGGCTGAGACCTGAGGGCTGCGGGCCACGCTGGTTTCTGCAACTCAATCCCTTCCAGGAAGCACCTGTGATGACTACTTGGCAGGGAATGGTCAAAGCTGAACTCTCTTGGCCTATTTCTGAAAAAGGCCTGAGTCTCAGCTACGACAGATTTTCTGGATTTCTTGGCCCATGCACGGACCCGCACCCTCCCATCCTGTCAGATCCTTTGTACCCACACCTCCCCTGGGAGAGTTTGTTGGCCTCGTCTGGAACATGAACAAGCAAAACCAAACACAGTGTGACATAATGTATTGGTCTTTATTGAAAAGAAACATGCTCCTCTCGCACACCTGAGGGCAGGAAGCAAAGGCAAGTTCTCAGCAGGATGGGGGACAGGGAACCCGAACCGAGGCTGGTCAGCAGTGGCCCCCTGCCCCCCACCGCCCCGCCCCCAATCCCCGTCTCTCCCAGGCCCACGAGGGGCCTCCCTTCCCCGCCTCTCTCTGTGCCCCTCGTCTCCAGCTCCCCCAGCCCAGCTTCTGCACCCCACCCCCCCATCCCCGGCCCCGGGAAGGGGAGGCATGTCTGTCCCAGCTCCAGTTCTGATATTTCACTTGTGAAACTTCCCTAGGCCCAGGTGCCAGCTTGCCGTCCTGCTGCTTCATGTCCGTCTCTATCAGCCATGCCCAAAGGGCACGTGAAATTATGGACAGCAAATAGCACACCTAGAGGGTGTGTGTGTGGGGGTGGGGTGTGGTGTCCCTTCTCCAGGAAGCAGTGAGGGAACAAAAGGAGGCCTGGGGGAAGGAGTCCTGGGTGCCTATCATCGCGCCCCCGCCCCCCCACCGCCCCGCAGCGCACCATTCGTTTCCATCTCTGCATCTGAAGGACACGTAGTCCTCGTTGAAGCAACTTGATGAGGATTCCCCTCCTAACGACGTGACAGAACCTATGAAGAACTGCACTCCTTGAATCCATAAATGCTAACAGGATCCAAGGAGTTTTCCATCAATGGCCGAAAAAGAAATGGTCCTGAACATAATAACTGCCAAGTATTCCTCTAGACGGAGGCATCATTCACTTTTTCTTTTTTTAACTTATTTTCTTTTTATGTTTTACAATAAACTGTATATATTTAGAGTGTACAATTTGGTACCCCAATCTTCCAATTCATTCCCCCCCAACCCTCCCCACTTTCCCCACTTGGTGTCCATATGTTTGTGCTCTACATCTGTGTCTCTATTTCTGCCTTGCACACCAGTTGATGTGTACCATTTTTCTGCAGTCCACATATATGTGTGAATATACAATATTTGTTTTTCTCTTTCTGACTCACTATCTTTCACTTGTTAACAACAGTAACGACGATGACGCCGACGACAAGGACAAGGATAAGGACCGGAAAAACAACAACAGAGAGAGCACTGGGCGAGTTTTCCACTTCTTAAAGGAAGGAGGCCGTGTTCCCAGGCAGGTTGGCTCAGCTGCACAGTTTCCTCCGGTGACTATTCCTGGGGGCACCGTCGAGGTGATGCACGAAACACACAGGAGGAGGCCTTCTTGAATGTCCTGCCCAGGAAATGGGGACATGATTCCAGCAGTGGCAATGGCTGCCCTTCTCTTTAGGGTGACACACGGGCCTGATGGCACTGGGCAAACCCTCCCCTCCCTCCCTCCCTCCCTCCCACCTTCCTTCCTTCCTTCCTTCCTTCTTGAGGCTCTTGGCCTCCCCACTTTAAGGAAGAGCCCAGGGCCCAGCAGAAAAGACCTTCTGCTGATCCTTGCCAGGGGGCTCTCATTTTACACACTTGAATAGGATCAGTAGACACCGTCATCCCATGAGAAGCAGACAATATCATCTAAAAGCCTACTTTCCTGGTGTCTCAGCGTGCAGGGCTCCTCCTTCTCAGGGATCTTGCGCTCTGTAGGGATAATTCACATGCTGGGGGAGTAGGTTCCCAATAGCATCTTATGAAATGGATTACAGGATGTCTTCCTTTGAAAAAGATAAAGATTATTTGGGAAAGTTATTCATATGAAGCACATGGATGATATCCTCTCTGATCTATATATTAGAGTTGACCGTTGAACAACCAACATGGGGGATTAGGGGGGCCGACCCCACACACACCATTGAGAACCCATGCATAACTTCACAGTCCAAGCTCTGTATCGGGGCTTGCACCTCTGAGTACTCAGCAACCAGAGATCCTGCAGTGCCATAGTGCACAGCTATGGAAAACATCCCCTTATGAGTCACACACACACACACACGCGTGCGCGTGTGCGCGTGCTCGAGCGCAGACATCTCAACTTTGTTACACAAGAGTTAGTGGTGTTCGAATAATCTTAGAAGTGACGACTGCTGTCTGATGAAATCAATGGATCGATCAATCAATCTATGACACTACACTTTGTATTTCCTAGTCTCAAAATGATTTGGAATTTGGCTCCTTAGAAGTTTAGCTTGGTCCTTCAAGGACAGTGTCAGTCAGAGAGAAAATAACATTTCTTCAAATCATGGAAGTGAAATAGTCCTGGACGCTTATGTGAAACATTAACAGAATTTTTCTTCTTTATTTTATAAGATAACTGGAATTAGGAAGAAAATCTCCTCGTGAAAAACCAGGTGCTACCTTTCCTTGACTGACGATCGAAGAGGAGAAAGCATTTTCTGGGCCCATGCAACTTGAGAGAAGTTCTAACTTTTCTGGAAAAGAAAGATTCCCACCCTCCCCTTGCTCGGCCATGCTAGAAACCTTCCCCTGCCCCAAACTCTGACGTGTCCCCTTGTTTGGCCTCACTGTGTGTCGTCCGTGGGCACGGGAACACACTTGCATTCCGTAACAGGAGAGCCTATGGAGAAAAGATCTCTGGCCACTTTCATGGGATCTGCATTGCTGGCTAGGTAAACCTAAGACATCAAAAGAAGTGCCTTGGAACACATGCTCCTTCCACACTGGTCACCTCATAGGATTCCTAAATGACTCTGGTTCAGCACTCACTCGACTTGGCTGTGTTTCTGTGCTTCCTGACCTAAAGGATCTATCTGGATATGCCACCCGATAGAAGCTGAAATAAATTCACTTTGGATGTGTGTGAATGCCGTTCATACAGAGAGTGGGGACTGCAGGGAGCTCTTGTGGATAAAGAAAAATGGGGGAACACATGTAGGCGACAGCACATAAAGTATAGAAAGATACACGAAGGTTTCCTTCGTTCGCGGGTTGGGAAGGGGGAACGACAGAACATTCCCTGCTTCTACTCCACGCACGCAGGCAGGCAGGCAGGCAGGCAGGCACCGGAGTGGGGTGGGGTGGGGGGAGCTGGCTCCTTACCCCACCCACCAGGGACGCGTGCGCGTTTAAAGAGACCAGGAGCAACGTGGTGGCGGTGGCGATGAGGAAGGAGGACCATGTTCAAGGTGTGGATTTGCGGTGAGGGCTACGTGAGGTGACTAAGAACTCGGTGCAGTGAGCGGCCCATACAAGGACAGAAGCGATGGTCCCCTAATGCTTGCAGGGCCTGGACAGGAGCATGAACGGGAGCCCATGTCCCCAGGTTGGCATCATGACACTAGTTCATCCCTGTGAAACAGGATGTGTTTTCTGTGTTCTCCTGTCTTGACAAACACACGTCTTTACCTGTGTCTCCGTACAACGACGGTCTCTGCGTGACAGTCGGCAGAACATCCCCAGAGACAATTATCACAGAGACCTGAGGTTCTGCTTGGCTGGCAATGCTTGTGTGAATGCTGCAGTGAGATACAGACAGACAGACAAACAGACAGACAGACACACACACACACACACACACACACACACACACAAACACACACCCCTACCTATAATTATGTGTATTTAATACGATATCTTTATTGATTTTCTGTCTCAGATGACTAATGATGCTGTCAGCCTCATGATTTTCACACAGGGTTTCTGTGTGTGTCCTACTGTCGGGACAACATAGCCGGTCTGTGTCATGGAAACAGAGACACCGTGGGAGTCACAGGAATGAAGACCTCGTTCTAGGAACTGGACCTTCCAGAGGCCTGGGAGCAGCTGGGCAGGGCAGGGCAGGGCTGGGCTGGGCTGCGGAGGAGGGGAGGGGAGGGGAGGGGAGGGAAGGCTGTGGCTCTCAGTCCTCTGAGTGCCCGGTGGCAGTGGCGGAGGTGGCAGTGCCGATGGAGCTGTCAGCGCCCGCAGGGAAAGGTAGCCACCGATGTGCGGGGCCACAGGGGAGACATGGAGAGACTCGGGGGAAGGCACAGCTGTCCCTCGGTGGATCTGCAGCCAGGCAGCCAAGAGTGGCCTGGGTCACTGTCGTCCAGGGGGCACCAGCTGGGAACACTAGCCAGACGCAGGGCGGCGGGGGTGTGTGTGTGTGTGTGTGTGTGTGTGTGGATGGACAGCCTTCCACCCTGCACCTCTGTGCCCACCTGTCACCGTGTGGGATGGTGACAGCCTGCAGAGAGCCTTGGCTGTGGCTTCATTTCCAATGCCTACATCCCATCCAGCGTTCTCTTCGCACCAACCCTACTCTGGGGTCGCACGGGGAGGGGGAGACTCAGAAAGGCGGTTCCCAGGCTGCCCCCACATGGAAGTCACATGAGCCTCCGGACATGGCCGTGCCACGTCAAACACGCGTCTGGAGGTAGGTCAGACTTTCCATTGTGTTACGGTTTGTTTCCTTGGGAGAAGTTGTGTCTCTTAGGCCAGGAGCAACTGGAATTGTCGGTCAAAGTCCTCAGGCAGCCCTTTGACTTGGAGGCCGAGCACAAGTTTGACACGGTATGTTTCCGGTGACATGGAATTGCAGATGGCCCACGAAGCATGCTCTCGGCAATACTGCCAAGCCTGTGGTCTCACAGGGGACGGTCTCCTCGACCGAGATGTCACCATCTCGGGAGTCCGCACCTGGAGCGACACGGTGACCTCAGGACGGGCGCCCTGTCTGTGCGCCCCATCCGGATGCGCATGGACGGGAATGGAGCAGCTCTGGGAACGGTGGACGATGCCAGCTCTTGTTCTTCTGCTCTGCTGCCTGCCGTGTGCACGGCTGTGGAGAGGGACGAGCCGCTGTGGAGAGGGATGAGCCGAGTCCAGTGTCTCTGAACCCACCCCAGGTAAAGAGGAGCAGGAAAGTGGGTGTGGGCCCTCCCTCGTGTGTGGCCAGGATCCTGTGCGGGGGGAGAGTCCCTGACCCTCCCGCTGAGAGGAAGGTGCGAGGGGTGGATCGGCGGCGGCGTCTTTCCTCGGGGCCCCAGAGCTTCTGCGGCTCCGATCTCCCCTCTTCACAGTTCTAGTTGGCGCCCGCCCCAGCACAACCTACCTGAGAGCTTCCCTGGTATCCGGAAGCGATGGCTTTGTGTTTTGAGGACGCAAGGGGAGAAAGAGCTGAGCAAAGCTTTTCCCTGGAACCTGAGTGTCTATGGGTGTGTCTGGCCCATCACCAGTGAGCGTGCTGAGTGCCACTTCCTGAGGGCAGGTGCTCTTTAAGGAAAGTATGGCTTCGTATCTTTGTGACACGCAGGCCCTTCTAGAATGTGGAGCGAGTTTCTCAAGAATCCCAGCAGAATCCCAGGTGCTGTGGAGGCTAAGGCCTCAAAGGTCCGGCTCCATCCCCTCTCTCCATCCTGGCCTGGCCTGGCCTGGCTGGGCCCCTAAGGACCCTGCTGGCCTCTAGAGTGGCCCCTGCTTCTCGGTTGGTTTCCATGCTGCTGCTCACAGAGCCATCTTCTCCAAAGGCAGCCGACCGCCGTATTCCTTCCGTGGAGGCCTGGCACGGCTCTCCTCGGCTTGGATGATAGCACGAGAGGACTGACAAGCTGGGTCCTTCCTCCAGGGCTGACCTTTTACAAACTCCACCTTGAAGAGGGGTAAAGTCAGCATGTCATTCTCACGTGTAAGATGGGACCCAAGGGGCCAGTTCCTAGCTCTACCACTTGGGAGAGTGGGGGACTCTTCTGTCAAGGAAACGGAGAGCTCATACTTGATGGTGCGGTTGTCAGAAGCCTTTTTCTAAGCCTCCCCTGGCCCCACTGTGTCAGAAAGACGTGTCCCTCCACCTGCCGGGGACTTGATGAAGGAGAGTCACTCTGGTAGAAGTACCCGAAGCTCGATGACTTCACTGCCGTCTCCCTTTCTCTGGCACGGGCCCGCCCCTGGAGGAGCCCTGTCTTCGCCTGGCCGTGACGGCACCGCTCAGGGGAGCTGGAGACAGGACCCCAATGAGGGCAGGTGGATGGGAGCCTGTTCAAAATGACCTACACACCCAATCTGCCGTAGACATGGTCCACAGATCGTGGACGTGCCTGTGCCCCCGAAGACATCCGTGTGGCCCCGGGCATCCGGCAGCCATCTTCTCCATGTTCGCCTGACCTGTGCTCTCGCTCTTTTCTCCGGAGCACTCGCCTGATGATTCGTGGGGGAATGAAACCCCAGCTGGCAGGAGCCAAATGATCTTCCCAACACAAGGGAAAAGAAGAGGTGGGGTCCCGCATCCCTCCAATGTGTCTGTGCCTAAGAATGAGTTTCTAAGAAATCTCATCCTCCTTTAGCTCCCTTAACTCTCCCCCGCCCCCCTCCCCGCCCCCCCGCCCGGCGCCCGCCAGCCCGGGCCATAGTATAGTTACTTTCCCAGATTTCCTCCCTCTCCTCAGCAGAACCGAAGAGATTGTAGGTGTTGCCACTTCTCTGAGTCTTTCTTTGCTTTCTTAGGAGGGCTGCCCCATGTCACGTAAAACTTGGAAGACATACACGCGTGAGCATCTCTCCTTGTGATTCTAACCCAGGGAAGAGCATTTAAAAATCGAAAGGAGGCAAACTAGGGTTCAGGCACCCAGAGTTGAGCCGGGTGGCCACTGGGAAGAGAGTTCCAGATGCCTTCCTGTTTGGGGGGGGGAATCTCCCCCTCTGCCCCTCTTGAGTCCTCGTGGCTGGACTCATCCTAACATGGACTCAAGGCGGATAGAGGAAGCGGGAGCGGGAACACGTGTTCGTTTGTTGTTGTTGTTGTTGTTGTTGTTGTTTTACCTTCTAGCCCTGAGAAGTGGCTGAGGCGGGCAGCTTTTCGACTGTGTAGACCAAGGGACAGTACATGTGTGAGACAGGGATCAGACCGAGAGACTTAGCTTTCGGGTGTGCCCTGAGCGAAGGAAGACTCTAAACAGAGTTTGGGCTTGGGGCGGTCCCTGAAAGAAGTCACAGTGTTTGTCTCCCTAGGCTTCTCGGCCCGAATGAATTCCCTACTTTGGGGATCGGAGCGTCCTCCTAACTCCAGGTGCAGATGCAGGGAGTGCGCCTTTCTCCGGAGAGAGAGATGGATGTCTCGCTTTCAGGGAGACACAAAGGAGAGCCCGAGGGTCCCTCTTGTGTTGGCCGCCTGCTTGAGGTCACCGTCACGCCAAATGATCACTGTGCCACGGAGGTGCATTTTGGCGTGGCCTATCCTGGGCTCCACAGCCACCTCCCTGAGAACGGGTATGGTCAGAACCGTAGGAAGCTCAAGGGCGCCGCCAGCCGCTTTCAAAAACATATCTGTCAGCACCTGCTGGCTGCAACCGCGAGGTTTCCAAGTGCCCTCCGCATATTCTCCCCCTCCCCCGCAACGACCTCATCACTTCCAATCCTGGCGAACAATGTATGGAACCTTTGCTGGGGTTTTCGTTTGTTTCTCTTTTGTGGGGTTTCTCTCTCTCTCTCTGTCTCTCTGTCCCTCTGTCTGTGTCTCTGTCTCTGTCTCTGTCTCTCTCTCTCTCTCTCTCTCTCTGTCACACGCGCTCTGATGTTCGGGGCCTAATGGGAGAAATGAAATCAAGCGAGGGGTTTTGCCCTCAGGTTGCCTTGGTCTCGGGTTGACTTGTGTGCGCTGAGAAAGACGGCCTTTACTGAAGGCCCTGCGCAGACTTTTTGACACCCCCGATCCATGGAATCCTGAAGCGGTGGAACCTAGAAATCTTTCGGTCTCCTTTTGATTTGGAAATCTTCTCCTTGACAGAAAGAAGCCTTTTTAAAAGAGAAAAAGAAAAAGTGGAACTGCATGAGCAGATCGGTTTTTAGATCTCAGCCGGGCGGCTGCCCGGTTCTCTGGGGAGAACTGTCTTCATCTTGCAAATCTGTACACACAGCCCACAGTGGCCTGGGATGGAGGCCAGTGGACTGGATTGGGCAGAACCTGAGACCAGAGGAAAGAGAAAAAAAATAAGAAAAATGGTGGTGGTGGTTGGGGGGAGGGGGAAGAGGTCTGCTTTGAAAAATAGGAACTGCTGGCAGGGCTCCCTCACCCCCACCCCCCCCACCCCAAAGTAGGACTGTGTATCCAGGCGTAGAAATGATACTGTGCCAAGAAGGCAAGCGCTGTTGAGACTGCTGTTCCTATGATGTTACAAACCGAAAGCGATGCTTTCTGGTCGAGGCTCTCCATGACAATCTACTAAGCAAATCATACGTTGGCTGTTTTGGACGTTCTCTGCAGTTTTCATTGGGAGTGAGGAAGAGCCGTTTGTACATGTTTTGATACAATGTTTTGAATGCTGTGGGACCATGGTATGTTTCCGCCGTGGATGAACAAGGTTGCCTTTTCCAGCTTCCGCTTGCATGGTCATTTCCTGGTCCTGACGACCCCCCCGCCCCAAGTGAGGGAGGCCTGTGTGTCTTTGTGTCCATTTAGAAGGGTTGGTGCTTGATGCCAGCATGATATCCAAATCTTGATTTTGGACTTACCAAACTACTGTTGGGAGTTTGTTTCTTGTCTTAATCTCCCTTAACTCTTGCAGTCACCTGAGTGTCCAGTCTTGATCTCGCGTCTCTCTCTGCCTCTGTCTCTGTCTCTCTCGCTCTTTCCTTTTGTTGATTTCTTCAAGGCAAGCCATCTTTTTCCTCCTCCTCCTCCTCCTCCTCCTCCTCCTCCTCCTCCCCCTCCTCCTCCTCCCCCACCACCCTCCTCTTCCTCTTCCTCCTTTCTCTGCCCCCCTCCCCCCTCCCTCCCTCCTCCCCCCGCCCTTTTAAAATTGAAGTCTAACAGACTGACAAGAGTATATTGGTTTTCAGGTGTATACCCTAGCG
Source organism: Hippopotamus amphibius kiboko (assembly GCF_030028045.1). NCBI lineage: Eukaryota > Metazoa > Chordata > Mammalia > Artiodactyla > Hippopotamidae > Hippopotamus > Hippopotamus amphibius. Next base: position 29,095,850 of record NC_080200.1, on the reverse strand, counting down.
AGTGGCTATGTTTACACATGACCCAGGGATCTCCGTGATAAGTCTCGTTACTGTCTGTCACCATTCGATGTCATGACAGTAGGATGGACTCTATTCCACCTGCTGTACATGACATCCTGCGAGTGAGTTGTTTATTTCATAACTAGAAGTGTGCACCGCTTCCTCTCCCTCACCTATTGCACTCGTCTCCCTCTTCCCCCCTCCCTCCCTCCTCTGGCCACCCCCCATTTGTTCCTTTTAGGTGTCGATGAACCTGTTTGCGGTTCCTTCTTTGTGTTCATGTGTGTGTATTGCTGTGCACGTTCTTCACAGACATGATAGTCTCGCGACCTGAGGTATCTTGTGTAGCGCAATACCCTCTGGGTCTCTCCATGTTTCCGCGGATGGCAAGACCTCATTCCCTTGTAGGGTTGAGTCATAAGCGTGCGCGCGCCTGTGTGTGACTAGGTAGAGACGTATGCACACAGAGAGCACTATCGGTATGTCCCTAACTATGGCTACATAGGGATAGGTGTGGATACACATACACGTGTATGTATGTGTCACCCTCACCCCCTCGGTGGGCACGTAGTGGAGTTGCTGGGTCACGTGGTAGTTGTTGGTGCAGTGCTTTCAGGGACTTCTGTGCTGTTTTCCGTAGTGTCATCTGTTGTCGGGGAGCCATTCTGTCAGGCACCAGGTAATATCTCTGAGTCCTCCAGCATGACATGGTGGTGGTCTCTCTCAGCGTGAAAAATAGGTGTCCCGTCAGGAGCCACTTTCCTCTGCCGTTTGGAACTTGCTGTCGCGATTCCAGATCCTGGGCCTGGCTGTGTATGCTTGTGCAGAGAAATGCCAGCGCTTTTTATCATACCCTCCATTTAAAAAAAAAAATTGTTCTGTATTTGATGGGCTGCGTTGGGTCTTTTTTTGCTGTGCGCGGGCTTTCTTTCCGTTGCGGTGAGTGGGAGCTCCCCTTCGTTGTGGTGCGCAGGCTCCTCATTGCCAGTGGCTTCTCTTGGTGCGGAGCACAGGCTCCAGGCACGGGGGCTTCAGGAGTTGCAGCACATGGGCTCAGTCGTTGTGGCTCACGGGCTTCGTTGCTCTGCGGCATGTGGGACCTTCCTGGAGCAGGGATCGAACCCGTGTCCCCTGCAGTGGCGGGCGGATTCTTAAGCAGTGCGCCAGCTAGGCAGCCCCAGTTGTTTCTTGTATTTCAGGGAAAGGTTTCCTTTGGCTTTTGGTTTTGTCCCCGCCCCCACCCCCCAAGAAAGGTACTGTTGGTTGCTTTGTTGACAGTGGAAAACTGTGTTGCGGTTGCTGTTGGAGTGGTGGGGGTCGTCGTCCTTGTTGCTTTGTTTCCTTTGTGGGCGTTGTTTTCTGTTGGTTTTTTCTGGCTTTGTTTCCTTGTGGATGAAAATGCCTGGTCTTGGTCTGCTCTGTTCAGGCCTCCTGCCCGCTTTCCCCATCGGGTTGCTTGTTCTGGGGGGCTGCGTTGCATGAGGCCTTGCTCTGTTTTGGACAGGAACCTCTTATGGGACATGCTTGAGGTTTTCAGATGCGTGTGTGTGTGTACGTGTACACGTGTGTGTGTCTGTACGTGTACACGTGTGCATACACGTACATATGTGTGTGCCTTTACGTACTCCTTGAAGGGCCACAGCAGTCCCAGAGCTTGACTTTGACTTTTTGGTAGTTTGGCTTGGTTTAATTTTGGTGGGACGACAGGTCACTGTGAACCTTTGCTGTAAATCTCTCTCTCACACGCACGCGCGCGCGCGCGCGCGCGCACGCACGCACGCAGGCACACTCACCACGTTGCATTGTGTAGATGTCCTGGAACGCGGTTTCTTTAGTGGATGGCTGTTGACACGCTGCTCCCCGCCCCCCCGCCCCCGCCCCCTGCCCCCGCCCGCCGGTGACTGTGGTCAGTCCGTTTTGAAATCCACGTTCTGACCTCAAGGGCGTGTTCCCCACCCACAGACCCATGTGTTCTCTTTGGACTTTGTCGCGGTCTGTGCGGAAATAGATGTTTGTTTCCATTTGTGTGGGGCCAGAGTGTATGTTTACTTTCGTTTCTAGCTTCCGGGCTCTGCGTGTCAGCTTTCCAAAGCCCTTCTCCATGCCAGAAGGGATGAATTCCTGCGTCGTTCTCGGAGCGCTTGCCTGGTTTCGTTTCGCTGGTCCCCGCCTTCCCTCCCTCCCTCCCTCCCTCCCTCTCACCCTCCGGGGAGCTGGGGATCTCGCTTGTGGCACTGTGGGCGTCTCCGTGGAATTCCCCGCGCCCCTCCATGGCCTGGAATCGCGTCCCCTTCCAGGCAGCCTCCCGGCGGCATCTTGCCAGCTACCCCCGCCCCCGTGTGCTGCCGGGGATCGGGACGCGCCGTGTCATGTCGTGTCGTGTCGGGCAGGGAGCTAGCTCCGAGGCGGACCCCTCGGGGCCGCGCGGGATGCCCGCCCCGCTCCGGGAGGAGCTCGGGCGTTTGGGCGGCCCGGCGCTCCGGCGTCCTCGGTGGCCGGCCGGCGACCGGGATCCGGCCCGGGGACGTTCGAGCCGGTTGTCGGGCGCCACCTGGCGGCCGCTTTTATATTGTCCCTTCCCTCCGGAGCTCCGGCGACCTTGTCGAGGGCTGTGACTCAGCCGCCGGGCCCGAAGCAGAGTTCCGGGAGGCGAGCCACGCTGGTGCTGGCAGCCCCGGTGGCGCCGAGGCGTAGGCACCTCCTGCTGTCGCCTGAGATTGGGCCTGCAGATCTATGGGGCTGTGACTGCCGCCGCGCTCCCGAGCCGGGGCGGAGGGGCCGCCTGGCCGGGTCGACCAGCATGCGCCCGTGCCCCTCCGGCTGCGGGAACCCATGTCGTGTCGTGCCGCCGCGGTGGGAGAGGAGAGGGTCTGCCGCGCCCGGAGCGCCTGGGACTTGGTGGCCCGGCCTTCTCCTGGGCCGCCCTTGGGAGCGTTCGTTCCCCGACCCCCCCCACCTCCCTTCCCGGTGCCCCCGCGTCCCGCTCCGGAGGTGGGGACCGGCTCGGGCCGAGCGTTGAGGCCGGTGGAGGCCGCCACGGGCTCGGTGGTGGACGCGCGTGCGTCCCAGTCGTCAGATTCTTTCGGACCGATGGTTTTCCGAGCCAGACTCCAGAGGTGAGGACCGGCCTGGGCCGCCAGCGGTGACCCGGAGAGGCTGGCCCGGGCCTGGGTGCGTTGCCCCGTGGGCTCCGGGCGTCTCCCTGGAGAAATGGGTTCAAGTCCCGATGGGTCCGGAGACGTGGACGGACCGGCCCCTGCTCGCGCAGGTGGCCGGCGAGGGTGCACCCGGCCTGTCAGCGTGCCCACGTGGGTCCCGGTCGTCGGACGCGACTTTGTCTCCCCCCTCCGCCCTCCACCCCGAGTCCGGGCCGGGAGGTGGGGACTGGCGCGAGCCCTACTGGGTGGCCCGGGGAGGGGCTCCCGGGCCCGGGCGTGGTCCCTCATGGGGCCCGCTCATCGGAGGCGGCTCGGAGGGGTGCTGAGTTTCTTTCTTGGAACCAAGTCCTGGCCCGGAGACTCGGATGGACCGGTCCCTGCCCGCGTGGGGGGACCGGGGAGGGCATCCCCAGCCCGCTCCCTCTCCCCCGTGTCCCCGGCCCACTCTGCCACCCCTCCATCCCCGGGTCGACCAGGTGGCCTCGGGCGCTCCGGGGCAAGTGTGGATGGGGAAGTGTTGGGGGCAGGTGGCCGGACCGAGGTTCCGGGGGCCCCCGTGAACCTCGTGGGTGGGCCCCGCTGTCGGGCGCGATGATTTTTTTCGCCGGAAATGGGGCCTTTTTGCCACCAGATAGGTGCTGACACGGTGTTCTTCTGCGTCTGTCGCCGATAGACGCTGGGGCTCCGGACGCGGGCAGGACTCCGGGCTGGGGGCGCCTGTCTGATGACCGGCTCGGTCCTTGCCACTTGAGCTGCCTGCTTGGGCCTGCGTGCCGGCTCTTGCGTGCGCGTCCGGCTGCCCCGACCCGCGGTGCCGCCTCCGGCCGCTGGCTGAGCCCGAGGGCGGCGGGGCCAGGTGGCGTTGGGTGCTCGACCCTGTGCGCTGCCCCCGCTGCAGGCACCCGGTGGTGAGTGGCCGGCACGACCCCACCCCACAGGCTCTGTGCCCCGTGTCAGGCGTTCTCGTCCTGGGGTGGTTGGCTGCTCTTGCCCGAGAGGAAGGGGCGCCGGTGAGGCGGAAGCGGGCCTCAGTGTGACGGGTCCTCGCCGTGCCTCCCCTGCGGGCCTCTCCCGCCGTGGCTTTAGGCTGGGTGGGTCAACCGATTGATGTGGTGGTGCCACGCTCTGCCGGGCTGGGCCTAAGCCGTGCCAGACGAGGGACGGACGTTTCTGGGGGACGGGACCGCTCTTCTCGTTCTGTCCGCGGGCTCCTCGCCTCTCTTCCGCCCCGCCTGCCGGGGTGTGCGGAAGGCAGGGGTGTGGCCTCCGGCCCTGAACCCGCGGTCTCCCGCCCCCGCCTCCCAGCGTGGGCGCGGGGACCGGGGTCCTCGGACACAGCAGACGCTCTCACTTTGCCTCCTTGGCGTACGCCTCGCGAGCGGCCCTCCCCGCGGCGGGGAGGGCCGCCCCGCCGCCACGCTGCGCGCCCCCGTCGGTGCGCGAGCGTGCCTTGCCTGGCCCTCCGTGGTGCTCCTGGAGCGCTCCAGGTCGTCCCTCAGGTCCCCGAGGCCGAGCGGTGGTGTTGTTCCCCTTTCCCAGCGTGTCCCTCGGGTCTCTGCCACCGTGGCATGTGCCGTGAGCGGCTCTCTCTTGGGGGGGGTCGAGACGGTAAGGGAGGTGCGCCCGCCTGTTCCCCCCCGGCGGTGGGGTCAGGGGCCGCCTCGTTGTGCTGGTCCTCAGCGGCGTGCCGCGGGGGGCTGAGCTTGGCCGAGCGCACGCCCCGTGTGGCCCCCGCTACGTGGGGGGCTGCGCGCGGGCGTGGGAGCGATCGTGGGGGCTGGGGCCTGTGAGAGAGGGGGCTGTGTCACGCATCTTGGGCATGCTCCCCATCGAGGGCCCGAGGGGCGAGCCCGAGGGCAGCAAGCCTACCGAGGTCGTGCCCCGGCCCTGGCCGCGAACGCTCCCGTGGGCCGTGTGCTTACCCATACCGCAGACTCCCTCCCCTCCAGCCGACTGGAGGGGGGTGTAGGCAGCTCACGGAAGCGCCTCTGTGGGCCCGAAGGGGAGGTGATGAGTGGGGCATGACACGCCCATTCTGTCCATTCAACAGAGGGTCAGGGCTACAGCAGACCCCAGCGAGGGACAGCAGACCCCAGAGAGGGACAGCAGCCCGGCCGGCCACTGGGTCTCCATGTCTCAGGCTTCCCGGGGAACCTCCCCCCCTTCTCCCCGCCTCCCCCCACATTCCGCCACCCACCTTGGTGCATTTAGAATGGCTCCAATTGTAAATAGATGCTGGTGGGAAGATTTCTACAGGTTACCTGCAATGGCTGACCTGTCATGCTTGTAACCCTGGGAGAAAACAATTCTCTTTGTCCCCAGAGGCGTCAGACCTCCTCTCTCAGGAACCCCTGAACCCCGGCCACTGGACTTCACTCCACTGCCACATAGTATGGGTCCTCCAAACGTTCCTGTGACGGTGAGTATGGTTTCCATGTGGGTTGAAGCCTCCCCTTGCTGCAAGCCTTCTGTCCTCACCATGGCATAGAGACGGTTAAAAAAAAATTGTGTTTGCCACTTTGGGTATACTTTCCACAGCCTGCAGTGATCAAGGCACCCACTTCGCTGGGCAAGTCCTATGAGCCTTCACAAAAGCTCTTGCAAACTTCTTGGGACCATCACTTTTCCAGTCACACTCAATCATCAGGCAAGATTGACACGGCCGATGGGAAAACTGGACTCCGAGAAGAAAGAGTGACCTACGTGGGGCTGAATGAACTGAGGGCTAGGATGATAGTGTGTGTATGACTACTTGTCTACAATAGGACTGATTGGGGAAGCCGGGGTGGGGGGCAGGGTGCGGATACCTTAGGAGCTTGGGATGAACATATACACATTCCTATACATAAAGTGGATAATCAACAAGCTCTTACGACTTGGCACAGGAAACTATACTCAATACTTTGTAATAACCTATAAGAGAAAAAAAATCTGAAACAGAATCTATCTATATCTATCTATCTATCTATCTATCTATCTATCATCTATCTATCTACCTATCTTTCTATCTAAATCACTGTGCTGTACACCTGAAACTGCACGACATTATAAATGCTTCAATTATTTCAAACAGAAAAGAATCTCCTAACCTGAGTGAGAGAGAGAGAGAGAGAGAACAGGACGGATTGTGAAATCTTTTCTTTGCCAGCTACAAGGGAAAATGGAAACAAACAAAACCCAATTTATTTTAAAAGTTGGACATCCATTTGGTGACTTGTACCCTTGTCAGCAAAATGGAATCACTTCTCTTTTTCTCCCTACCTGCTCCGTCCAGAATTCAGAAACTCTCCGTGAGGCTCCTTATTTCTTTGGCAAGAGAGTCACTTGCATGCATTCCTTAGAGGCCCACGTTACGTTTCCATAAAACGGGAATACACACTTGTGGATATGAGATTCTGGTGCTATTCATTTTCCTTAGGGTGCTGCTTTTAACCTGAAAACCGGACTGGATCCTGAAGTCTTTCAAGTTGCCCCCAATATCGGGCTACAACTCTCTCCATGAATGTTTCCCACTTTCGCCCAGCCCACCCTTTTGACTTGGCATCACTGACAACGAAAACGGCCCTTTGCCTGAAGCCCTACAGACCGAAGCTGGAGGACTTGGTGAAAACTTTAGAGACATGGCCACCACAGCTCCTATGGAAACCATCCTGGTGCCTGTTTCTGTGAGAGCCACTCTGAAAGTCGAACCAAACACCCATCATCACAGCCATTTCAAACTGCTAAAGTTGCTTCCACCCTAACATCTACAAATCTTCTTCACTGACACCGCCCCCCACACGCTCCCCCCCCTCCACTGGTTTATAATCGGCCCCTGGCGACTTGGGAAGGAGCGAGCGGTGGAGAAGCAGGCGGGGGCGGGGGCGGGGGCGGGGGCGGGGTGGGGCGGGACCAACAGACAGTAGCCGCTGCCTGCCTGCCTGCCTGCCTGCCGGGCTGAGACCTGAGGGCTGCGGGCCACGCTGGTTTCTGCAACTCAATCCCTTCCAGGAAGCACCTGTGATGACTACTTGGCAGGGAATGGTCAAAGCTGAACTCTCTTGGCCTATTTCTGAAAAAGGCCTGAGTCTCAGCTACGACAGATTTTCTGGATTTCTTGGCCCATGCACGGACCCGCACCCTCCCATCCTGTCAGATCCTTTGTACCCACACCTCCCCTGGGAGAGTTTGTTGGCCTCGTCTGGAACATGAACAAGCAAAACCAAACACAGTGTGACATAATGTATTGGTCTTTATTGAAAAGAAACATGCTCCTCTCGCACACCTGAGGGCAGGAAGCAAAGGCAAGTTCTCAGCAGGATGGGGGACAGGGAACCCGAACCGAGGCTGGTCAGCAGTGGCCCCCTGCCCCCCACCGCCCCGCCCCCGATCCCCGTCTCTCCCAGGCCCACGAGGGGCCTCCCTTCCCCGCCTCTCTCTGTGCCCCTCATCTCCAGCTCCCCCAGCCCAGCTTCTGCACCCCACCCCCCCATCCCCGGCCCCGGGAAGGGGAGGCATGTCTGTCCCAGCTCCAGTTCTGATATTTCACTTGTGAAACTTCCCTAGGCCCAGGTGCCAGCTTGCCGTCCTGCTGCTTCATGTCCGTCTCTATCAGCCATGCCCAAAGGGCACGTGAAATTATGGACAGCAAATAGCACACCTAGAGGGTGTGTGTGTGGGGGTGGGGTGTGGTGTCCCTTCTCCAGGAAGCAGTGAGGGAACAAAAGGAGGCCTGGGGGAAGGAGTCCTGGGTGCCTATCATCGCGCCCCCGCCCCCCCACCGCCCCGCAGCGCACCATTCGTTTCCATCTCCGCATCTGAAGGACACGTAGTCCTCGTTGAAGCAACTTGATGAGGATTCCCCTCCTAACGACGTGACAGAACCTATGAAGAACTGCACTCCTTGAATCCATAAATGCTAACAGGATCCAAGGAGTTTTCCATCAATGGCCGAAAAAGAAATGGTCCTGAACATAATAACTGCCAAGTATTCCTCTAGACGGAGGCATCATTCACTTTTTCTTTTTTTAACTTATTTTCTTTTTATGTTTTACAATAAACTGTATATATTTAGAGTGTACAATTTGGTACCCCAATCTTCCAATTCATTCCCCCCCAACCCTCCCCACTTTCCCCACTTGGTGTCCATATGTTTGTGCTCTACATCTGTGTCTCTATTTCTGCCTTGCACACCAGTTGATGTGTACCATTTTTCTGCAGTCCACATATATGTGTGAATATACAATATTTGTTTTTCTCTTTCTGACTCACTATCTTTCACTTGTTAACAACAGTAACGACGATGACGCCGACGACAAGGACAAGGATAAGGACCGGAAAAACAACAACAGAGAGAGCACTGGGCGAGTTTTCCACTTCTTAAAGGAAGGAGGCCGTGTTCCCAGGCAGGTTGGCTCAGCTGCACAGTTTCCTCCGGTGACTATTCCTGGGGGCACCGTCGAGGTGATGCACGAAACACACAGGAGGAGGCCTTCTTGAATGTCCTGCCCAGGAAATGGGGACATGATTCCAGCAGTGGCAATGGCTGCCCTTCTCTTTAGGGTGACACACGGGCCTGATGGCACTGGGCAAACCCTCCCCTCCCTCCCTCCCTCCCTCCCTCCCACCTTCCTTCCTTCCTTCCTTCCTTCTTGAGGCTCTTGGCCTCCCCACTTTAAGGAAGAGCCCAGGGCCCAGCAGAAAAGACATTCTGCTGATCCTTGCCAGGGGGCTCTCATTTTACACACTTGAATAGGATCAGTAGACACCGTCATCCCATGAGAAGCAGACAATATCATCTAAAAGCCTACTTTCCTGGTGTCTCAGCGTGCAGGGCTCCTCCTTCTCAGGGATCTTGCGCTCTGTAGGGATAATTCACATGCTGGGGGAGTAGGTTCCCAATAGCATCTTATGAAATGGATTACAGGATGTCTTCCTTTGAAAAAGATAAAGATTATTTGGGAAAGTTATTCATATGAAGCACATGGATGATATCCTCTCTGATCTATATATTAGAGTTGACCATTGAACAACCAACATGGGGGATTAGGGGGGCCGACCCCACACACACCATTGAGAACCCATGCATAACTTCACAGTCCAAGCTCTGTATCGGGGCTTGCACCTCTGAGTACTCAGCAACCAGAGATCCTGCAGTGCCATAGTGCACAGCTATGGAAAACATCCCCTTATGAGTCACACACACACACACACGCGTGCGCGCGTGCGCGTGCTCGAGCGCAGACATCTCAACTTTGTTACACAAGAGTTAGTGGTGTTCGAATAATCTTAGAAGTGACGACTGCTGTCTGATGAAATCAATGGATCGATCAATCAATCTATGACACTACACTTTGTATTTCCTAGTCTCAAAATGATTTGGAATTTGGCTCCTTAGAAGTTTAGCTTGGTCCTTCAAGGACAGTGTCAGTCAGAGAGAAAATAACATTTCTTCAAATCATGGAAGTGAAATAGTCCTGGACGCTTATGTGAAACATTAACAGAATTTTTCTTCTTTATTTTATAAGATAACTGGAATTAGGAAGAAAATCTCCTCGTGAAAAACCAGGTGCTACCTTTCCTTGACTGATGATCGAAGAGGAGAAAGCATTTTCTGGGCCCATGCAACTTGAGAGAAGTTCTAACTTTTCTGGAAAAGAAAGATTCCCACCCTCCCCTTGCTCGGCCATGCTAGAAACCTTCCCCTGCCCCAAACTCTGACGTGTCCCCTTGTTTGGCCTCACTGTGTGTCGTCCGTGGGTGCGGGAACACACTTGCATTCCGTAACAGGAGAGCCTATGGAGAAAAGATCTCTGGCCACTTTCATGGGATCTGCATTGCTGGCTAGGTAAACCTAAGACATCAAAAGAAGTGCCTTGGAACACATGCTCCTTCCACACTGGTCACCTCATAGGATTCCTAAATGACTCTGGTTCAGCACTCACTCGACTTGGCTGTGTTTCTGTGCTTCCTGACCTAAAGGATCTATCTGGATATGCCACCCGATAGAAGCTGAAATAAATTCACTTTGGATGTGTGTGAATGCCGTTCATACAGAGAGTGGGGACTGCAGGGAGCTCTTGTGGATAAAGAAAAATGGGGGAACACATGTAGGCGACAGCACATAAAGTATAGAAAGATACACGAAGGTTTCCTTCGTTCGCGGGTTGGGAAGGGGGAACGACAGAACATTCCCTGCTTCTACTCCACGCACGCATGCACGCAGGCAGGCAGGCAGGCAGGCAGGCAGGCAGGCACCGGAGTGGGGTGGGGTGGGGGGAGCTGGCTCCTTACCCCACCCACCAGGGACGCGTGCGCGTTTAAAGAGACCAGGAGCAACGTGGTGGCGGTGGCGATGAGGAAGGAGGACCATGTTCAAGGTGTGGATTTGCGGTGAGGGCTATGTGAGGTGACTAAGAACTCGGTGCAGTGAGCGGCCCATACAAGGACAGAAGCGATGGTCCCCTAATGCTTGCAGGGCCTGGCCAGGAGCATGAACGGGTGCCCATGTCCCGAGGTTGGCATCATGACACTAGTTCATCCCTGTGAAATAGGATGTGTTTTCTGTATTCTCCTGTCTTGACAAACACACGTCTTTACCTGTGTCTCCGTACAATGACGGTCTCTGCGTGACAGTCGGCAGAACATCCCCAGGGACAATTATCACAGAGACCTGAGGTTCTGCTTGGCTGGCAATGCTTGTGTGAATACTGCAGTGAGGGTGTACCTGCAGGGCAGGGTGTACCCAGGCAGAGGTGACACCCAGTGGACATGATGGCCTTACCATGTGGGAGACCTGCACATGGTGGCACCCCACCAGGTTTGGCTGGCCTGGGCCAAGATGACAGCTGGCTGCCATTATGACCTCACCACACAGGTTACCTGGACCAGCTGGCACCTGGCCTGGTAGCATTTGCCAGGGCTGAGGTGACCCTGCGAAGCTGTGCGAGCCAACCCATGCAGGTTACTCAAGCAATGTGGAAATCCACTGGGAAGGGTGTGCCCAGGCTGAGGTGACACTAGACAACTGTGATGGCCTCGTCATGCAGGTCACCCCTGTGAAGATTTACCACACCAGGTTGGGTGTTCCTGGGGCCAGATGGCACCCGGTGGAATTTATGTCCTTACCACATGGGAGCCCCACCCAAGGTGGCACCCTGTCAAGCATTGTGTTCCCTAGCTTAGGTGACACACAGCAGCAGTACTGGTCTTGCCTCCTGGGTGTCCCTTGTGAGGTGCCACCCCAACAGATGGGATGTGCCCTGGCCAAAGTGACACCTGGTTGCCATGAGGACCTCACCATGTGGGTGACTCGTAAGAGGTGGCACTCCATTGGTCAGGGTGTGCCCAGTCTGAGGGGACACCTGGCAGCCCTCATGGCCTTGCCATGCAGGTGACCTGTGTGAGGTGGCACCTGATCAGGTGCTTGTTCAAGTGTTCACCATGCAGTTTACTTATGAGAGGTGGAAACCCATTAGGCTGGGTATGACTGGGTTGAAGTGACACCTGGTGGCCTTGTGGTCCTCACCATGTAGGTGACCTGTGCAAGGTGACACCCCACTAGAGGCGTGTGCTTTGTTTGTGGTGACACCCAGCTTCTGTGACAGCCTCACCATGTGGGCAAGCCAAGTGAGGTGTCATCCCACCATGCAGAGAGTGCCAGGGCCAAGGTGACACCTGAAAGCCATGAGGGCCTTGCCAAGCAGGTGACCCATGTGAAGTGGCACACCACTGAGTGGGGTGTGCACAGGCTGAGGGGACACCTGGTTACTGTGCCGTCCTCACCACCTGTGTTACCCACGTGAGGTGGCAGCATGCTGGGCAGTTTGTTACCAGGCTGTGGGGAAAACTGGTGACCATGACACCCTATCCACGTGGGCCACCTGCATGAAGTGGCACCATAATGAGGGGCGTGTGACCAGGCCAAGGTGACACCCAGCAGCCATGCCAGCCTCATCACCTGGATGACCTACACCAGGTGGCACCCCACCAGGTGGGATGTGCAAGGGCTGAGGTAACACTTGGCAGCTGTTCCAGCCTTTCCACTTGGGTAACATATGCAAGATGGCACCCAGCCGGGTTGGTTTTACCCTGACCAAGGTGTCACTGGATACCCATATTGGCTTCAAAACACTGGTGACCTGCATGTGGTGACATACCATATGGCAGTGTGTGCCTGGGCCAAGGTGAAACCCGATGGCTGTGATGGCTTTGACACGTGGGAGACCCACATGTGATGGAACCCCAACTTGTGGGGATTGCTCAGGCTGAGATGACAGCTGGCAACCATTATGGCCTTGCCATACTGGAGACATGCACAAGGTGGCACCCTGCTGGGTTGAGTGTGCACTGACCTAGGTGTTAACCAGTAGCTGTGTCAGATTCACCACCTGGGTGAACCACGTGAGTTGGCATGCCACAGAGTGGGGTTTGCCCAGGCTGAGGTGAACACCCAGTGGCCATGATGGCCTCGCCAAGCAGGAGAGCCACACAAGGTCACACCCCACCAAGTGGTGTGTGCTCTTCCCATTTTGATACCTGGCAGTAGTTACAGCCTTGCAAGGTGGGTGTCCTGCATGAGATGGCACCCTGCTGGGTGCTGAGTGACCTGGCCAAGGTGACACTTGGTGGCTATGATGGCCTCACCATGTGGGTGACCCACATTAGGTGTCATCCCACCATGTGGGGTGTGTCCATGCCAAGGTGACAGCCAGCCACCATTAGGTCTCGCCACATGGGAGAATCACACAAAGTAGCACTCCACTGGGTAGTGCATGTCCTAGCTGATGGGACACCAGTGGCCTTCATGGCCTAGCCATTCAGGTGACCCATTTGAGTTGGCACCATGATAGGATTGGTGTGCCCAGGCCAAGGTGTCTCCCAGGGACCATGATGGCCTCGCCACACAGCTGGCTCATGTGGGGATGCACCTCACCAGGCAGGGTGTGCCCAGGCAAGATGACACTCCGCATTCGTGATGGCATCCCCACACAACTGACCCATGCATGGTGGATGCCCATCAAGTGGGGGATGCCTGGGTCGAGGTGAAACCCAGCAGCTGAGCTGGTCTCACCACATGGGTGAGCTGTGCGAGGTGGCACCCCACCTGGTGGGGTGTGCTCTGGGTGAGGCAACACCCAGCACTCATGATGGCCTTGCTATGCAGGAGACCCATGCAAGGTGGCACCCCACTGTGTGGTGTGTGCCCTGGCCGACGTGACACCTGGAGGCCATGATGTCCTAACCATGTGGGTAACCCACATGAGTTGGCACACTGCCAGATGGGGTATGCCCAGTCCCAGATGACACCCAGAAGCCCTGCCAGCCTCACCACCCAGGTGAACCACTCAAGGTGGCACCCCCTCTGAGGTATGTGAATGGTCCAAGGTGAAACATGGCAGCTGTGATTGCATCACCTCTAGGGTGGCTGTCATGAGGTGGCACCCTGCTGCCTGGGGTGTGCCTAGGCTTAGATGACAGCTCATGGCCATGATGGCCTCACCATATGGGAGACCCACACGAGGTGGCACCCCAATGGGTGGTGTGTGCCTGGGTCTAGGTGACACTTGGCAGCTGTGATGGCTTGCCATGCAGCTGTTTCATGTGAGTTGGCACCCTCTTGGGTGGGGTGTGCCCAGGCAAAGGTGACACCTGGTAGCAGTGATGGCCAAGCCTGTGGGTGACACACACAAAGTGGCACCCCATCAGAAATGTGCCTGGGCCATGGTGACACCTGGGGTTTGTTATGGCCTCACAATGCAGGTGACACCAGCATGGAAGCATACACCAGGCAGGGTGTGTGTGGGGCAATGTGACAACCAGCAACCATGATGGATTCAGCATGTGGGTGACCCTCGAGAGATGGCACCCCTCTGTCCAGGGTGTGCCCAGGCTGAGGTGACACCCAATGGCCATAATGGTCTCACCAACCAGATGACCCTTGTGAAGTGATAGCCCACAGGGCAGGGTGTGCTCTGGCTGAGGTGACACCAGATAGCAGTGATGGCCTCACCACATGGGTTACCCATGCAAGGTGGCACCCTATTGGGTGGGGTGAGCATGTGTCAAGGTACAGATGGTGGCCATGATAGCCTTGCCACGTGAGAGACCCATGCGAGGTGGCACCCCACAGGATGGGGTGTGCCCAGTCTGACTGGACACCTGGCAGCCCTGACAGCCTAGCCATGTGGGTGACCTGCATGAGGTGGCACCTGGTCAGGTGGTGTGTTCCAGTGCCAAGGTTACCCCCAGCAACCTTAATGGCCTCATCATGTAGGTTTCGTAAGCAATGTGGAAACCCACCTGGCAGAGCATAACTAGGCTGAAGTGACGTTGGGTGGACTTGATGTCCTCAACACATGGGTGACCTGTGCAAGGTGGCACCCCACCATGCAGAGAGTGCCTGGGCTAAGGTGACACCCAGTGGCAGTGAAGGCCTTGCCACTTGGGTCACCTGTGCAAGGTGGCACCCCATTAGGTGGGGTGTGCCCAGCCATGGTGACACCCAGCAGCCATGCTGGACTTGCCACTCAGGTGACCCATGTGAGGTGGCACCCCACCAGGTGAGGTGTGCATGGGCCAAAGTGGCACCTGGTTTCCATGCCGGTCTTGCCATCAGTGTGACCCATACAAGGTGGCAGCACACTGGGCAGGTTGTTACCAGGCCAAGGGGACACCCAGTGGCCATGACAGCCTAGCCACATGGGTCACCTTCATGAGGTGGCATCACAATGGGGGGTGAGACTGGGCTGATGTGACACCAGGGACCATGTTGGCTTTGCTACATGGGTGACTTTGTGAGTTGTCATCCCACTGGGCAGGGTGTGCCCCAACCAAGGTTACACCCAGCAACCATGATGACCTTGCCACTCGGGTGGCTGGTGAGAGGTGGCAATCCATAGGGTGTGGTGTGGCTGGGCTGGCCAAGGTGACAATGGGTGGCAGGGACGGCCTCACCACATGGGTTACCCATGCAAGGTGGCATCCTGCGTGGTGGGATGGGCCAACCCCGAGGTGACAGCCAACCACCTTTATGGCCTTGCCATGTGGGAGACCCATGCCAGGTGGCAACTCACAGGGCATGGTGTGGCCAGGCCAAGGTGACACCTGGCAGCAGTGACAGCCTCACCACATGGATGGCCAGCATGAGGTGACAGCCAGCTGGGCATTGTGTGCCTAGATGAGCAGACACCCTGCAACCATGACAGCCTCACCACACAGGTGAACCTCCATGTGGTGGCACCCTGCTGGGTGAGGTGTGCATTGGCCAAGATGACACAGCAGCCATTATGGCCTTTTCACATGGGTGACCTATGTGAGGTGGTGCTCCAATGGAAGAGGTGTGCTGGGGCCTAGGGGACACACAGGGACCATGATGGCCCCATCACACAGGTGACCCACAGAAGGTGGCACCTGTCAGGTGGGATGTGAACAGGCCAAGATGACACCTGGTGGCCATGACAGCCTTGCAAGTCAGGTGTTATGCACAAGGTGGCACCCCACCAGATGGGGTGTGTCCTGGCCAAGGTGACACTCAGGGGCCATGATGGCCTTGCCATGTGGGTAACCTGCAGGATGTGGCACCCTAATGGGCAGGGTGTACCCAGGCTGAGGTGACACCTGGCAACCATGGTGGCCTCACCATGTGGGTGATCCACCCCAGGTGGCACCCCAGAGGGAGGGGTGTGCCTGGGTCAAGGTGACACCCAGGCACCATGACAGGTTCACTATGCAGTTGACACAGGCATGGGGGTATCTGCCAGGAGGGATGTGCCTGGGCTGAGGTGACAAACAGCAGCTGTGACAGCCTTGGGACACAGGTGACTCTCAAGGGATGACACCCCTCAGTGTGGGGTATGCCTGGGCCAAGGTGACTGCTAGTGGCAGTGACAGCCTCACCAAGTGGGTGACCCAAATGAGGTAGCATCCCAATGAGCAGGGTTTGCCCAGGCCAAGATGACACCCAATGAACAAGACAAATTCACTACATGGGTGACCCATGTGAGGTGGCATCCTGCCAGGGTAGGTGTGCCTGGGCCAAGGTGTCATCCAGGTGGCTGTGAAGGCATCACCACACGGGTGACACACATGAGGTGACAGCCAGCCTGATGAGGTGTCCCCAGCCAAGGGGACATCTGGCAGTTGTGACAGCCTCACCACACAGGTGACCCACATTAAATTATAGCCTGCAGGGTGTGCTTTACCTGGCCAAGGGGACACCCAGCATCCATGATGGCCTCACCACATGGGTGACCTGTGTGAGGTGGCACCCCATTGGACAGGGTGTGCCCCAGGCAAAGTGATACTTGGCATCCATGTTGGCATCACCTCTTGGGTGGCAGCTTGAGGTGACAACCTGCTGGGTGAGATGTGCCTGGGCCAATTTGACAGCCAGCTGCTTTTCTGGCCTAGCCATGCAGGAGACCTGTGCAAGATTGCATCCCACTGGGTGGGGTGTGCCCAGGTCAATGTTACACTCAGAAACTCTGCTGGAGTTACCACACAGTTGACCCACATGAGGTGGAACCCCACCCGAAGGGGTGTGCATGGTCTGAGGTGACACCTGGTGGCCATGGTGGCCTCACCACTTGGGAGACCCATGCAAGGTGGCATCACACTGGGTGGGGTATGCCCGGGTTGAGGTTACACATGGTGGCTCTGATGGCCTCACCACATGGGTCAGCCACACAAAGTGACAACCTGCCAGGTGTGGTGTGCCTGGCCTCAGGGACACCTGTCAGCTGTGACGTCCTCACCACATGGTGACACACATGAAGTGACAGCCTGCCGGGCATGGTGTGCCTGGCTGCAGGGACACCAGCAGCCATGATGGGCTTGGCATGCGGGTGAGCCTCTAGAGATGGCAGCCCTCTCTGAAGGGTGTGCCTTGGCCAAGGTGACACACTGCAGCCATGATGGCCTTGCCACATGGAGGGCCTGCACAATGTGGTAACCCACTAGGTGGGATGTGCCCAGGCCGAGTTAACAGCCAGTTGCCATTATAGCCTCACAATGCAGGAGACATATGTGACATGGCACCCCAAGAAGTGGGGTGGGCCTGGGCTGCGAGGACACTTGGCAGCCATGATGACCTAGACATGCAGGTTACTTACATGAGGTGGAAACAGCTGGGTGGTTTGTAAATGGGCAGAGGTGACATTTGGTGGCAATGATGTCCTTGCCATGTGAGTGATCTGTGTGAGGTGGCATCTCACCAGGCAGTCTGTGCTCTGGCTGAGGTTTCAACTGGTGCCTGTGATGGCCTCACCATGCAGTTGACCCATGCAAGGTGGCACCCTGCAAGGTGGGGTGTACCCAGGCAGAAGCTACCCAACCATCCATGATGGCCTTGCCATGTGGGCCACCCACATGAGGTGACATGCAGGCTGGTGGGGTGTGACTGGGCATAGGTGACACCCTGCAGCTGTGACAGCCTTGCCATGCAGGTGATCCATGTGAGATGGAACCATGCCAGGCAGGGTGTGATGGTGCCAAAATGACACCCAGCAGCCATGATGGCCATGGCATGTGGATAACCCATGCAAGGTGGCACCCCACTAGGTGGAGTGTGACTGGGCTGAGGTGGCACCCAGTGGCTGTGATGGCCTCACCACAAAGGTGGCACACACAGGGTGACACCACACTGCAAGTGGTGTTACCAGGCTGAGGAGACATGTGGCAGCCATAATGGCTTCCCAACATGGGTGACCCATGGGATGTGGCACCCTACTGTGTGGGGTGTGCCCTGGCCAAGGTGACACCCAGTGGCTGTGATGGCCTTACCACATGGGTGGCCCACATGAGGTGTTACTCTGCAGTGTGGGGTGAACCCAGGCCAAGATGACAACCAGCAGCCATGACAAGCTTGCCATGCAGGTGACATGAGCGAGCTGACACCCCACCAGATGAGGTGTGACCTGTCTGAGGTGACAGCCGATAATCATCACAGCCTCACCAAGATGATGACCCTCACTAAGTGACACCCCACCAGGTAGGGTGTGCCTGGGCCAAGGTGACACCCATAAGCTGTGACTGCCTCACCACCCAGGTGACATATGGGAGGTAGAAGCATGCTGAGCTGGGTGTGAACAGGCTGAGGTGACACCTGTAGGCCAAGACAGCCTTTCCACATGGGTGACATGTGTGGGGTGACACCCCACCAGGCAAGATGTAACTGGGCCAAGGTAACACTCAGTGGCCATGATAGCCTCACCATGCAAGTCACCCACACAAGATGGCACCCCACCAGGCTGGGTGTGATGAAGCTGAAGTGACAGCCAGCAGCCATGACAGCCTCACTAAGTGAGTGGCATGCATGAGGCAACAACCCATCACATGGGGTGTTGGGCCAAGCTTACACCCTGCAGCCATTAAGGCTTCACCACATGGGTGACCCATGCATGGTGGAACCACGCTTGGCAGGATGTCCCTGGGCTGAGGAGACACCTGGTGGCTGTGACAACCTCACCATGCAGGTGTCATGCATGAGAACATTATGCCTGGAAGGGTGTGACACAGCTGGGGTGAGACCTGTGGGCCTTGATGGCCACACCCTGTGGGTGACCCACACAAGGTGGCAACCCAGTGGGCAGGGTGTGATGAGGCTGAGGTGACACCTAGTGGATGTGATGGCCTTGCCATGTGTATGACACACACTAGGTTACACCCCATGGGGTGAGGTGTAACGGGACTGAGGTGAAACCCAGTGGCCGTGAAGCCATCACTTCAAGGGTGACCCACACGAGGGGGCCCCTGCTGGTTGGGGTGTGACCAGGCCAAGTTAGCATCCATGATGGCCTTGACATGTGGGTGACCCGAGTGAGGAAGCACCCCTTCAGGCAGGGTGTGACAGGGAGAGGTGACACCAGGCAGCCATGCAGCCTCACTACACAGGTGATCCACATGAGGTGGCACCCAGCCTGGTGGTGTATGATGGGGCTGAGGTGACACCCTGAGGCAGAGACAGCCTCATGAAGTGGGTGACACATTTGAGGACACATCCTGCCAGGTGTGGAGTGACTGGACCCAGGTGACACCCAGCAGCTGAGTTGGTGTTGCCATGCAGGTGACCTGTGTGAGGTGATACCCCACCAGGCAGTGTTGCCCAGGACAAGGTGACACCAGAATCTATGGTGGCCTCACCATGAGGGTGAACCAAGTGAGGTGACATCCCACCATGTGGGGTGTGAGCAGGCTGATGTGACACTTGGCAGCTATAACAGCCTTGCCACCTGGGTGTCCCATGCAAATGACACCCCACTGCATGTGGTGTGTCCTGGCTGTGGTGATACCCAGCGTCTGTGACAGCCTAGCCACACAGGTGACCTGCACATTGTGGCATCCTGCTGTCTGTGGTGTGACCTGGCCAAGGTGACACCTGGTAGCCATGATGGCCTTGCCACATGGGTGATCCAAATGAGGAGAGACCCCACTGCAAGCATTGTGACCAGGCCAAGGTGACACCCAGCAACCATGATGGCCTCCAAAATTGGGTGTCTCACATGGGGTGACCCCACCAGGTGGAGTGAGACCAAGCCCAGCTGGCACATGACAGCTGTGACAACCTCACAATGTGAGTGACATGAGCAAAGTGACACCCCATTGAGTGTGCTATGACTGAGCTGAGGTGACACCCTGCATCTGTGATGGCCTCACCACGTGTGTGACCTGTGTGAGGTGTCACACTGCTGGGTGTGGTGTGACCAGGCCTTTGTGACACATGGCATCCATAATGGCCTCACCACGTGGGTGACCCATGTGAGGTGACACCCTGCCATGTGGAGTGTGCCTGGGCACAGGTGACACACTGTTGCCATTATGGCTTCACCATGTAAGTGATGCAAGCATGGTGTCAACCTGCAGGGCATGATGTGCCCAGGCCAAGGTGACAACTGGCATCTGTGATGGCCTCACAATGTGGGGGACCCAAGCAAGGTGACACCATACCAGATGAGGTGTGACTGATCTGAGGTGACAGCTGATAACCATCACAGCCTTGCCAAGAGGGTGGCCCTTGCTAAGTGACACCCTGCTGGGTGGGATGTGCCCAGGCCTAGGTGACACCCAGAAGCTGTGACTGCCTCACCACATGGGTGTCATGTGTGATATGGCAGCATGCTGAGCAGGGTGTGAACAGGCTGAGGAGACACCTGTAGGATGAGATGGCCTTGCCATGTGGGTGACACATGTGAGGTGACATCCCATGAGGCAGGGTGTGACCATGCCAAGGTAACACCCAGTGGCCATGGTGGCCTCACCAGGCAGGTCAGCCTCATGAGGTGGCATCCCACTTGTCAGGATGTGACAGAGCTGCAGTAACACCCAGTGGCCATGATGGCCCCACCAAGCAGGTCACACACATGAGGTGAAAACCCATCATGTGTCATGTGATGGGCCAAGGTGACACCCAGCAGCCATTAAGGCCTCAACACACAGGTGACCCATGTGTGGTGGAACATCCCTTGGCAGGATGTGCCTGGCCTGAGGTGACATCTGGTGGCTGTGATGGCCTCACCATGCAGGTGGTATGCATGTGATAACAACACACTTGGCAGGGTGTGACACAGCTGGGGTGACTCACAGGGGCCATGAGGGCCTCATCCCATGGGTGACCCATGCAAGGTGGCAACCCAGTGGGGGTGGGGTGTGATGGAGCTGAGGTGACACCAGTGGATGTGATGGCCTCACCACATGTATGATACATGATAGGGCTGAAGTGAAACCCAGCAGCTGTGAAGCCATTTCCTCAAGGGTGATTTGCATGAGAATGCCCCTGCTGGGTCAGGTATGACCAGGCCAATTTAACACTTGGTAGCTGTGACTGCCTTATCATGTGGCTGTCCTGTGCAAGGTGATATCCTACCAAGTGGGGTGTGGCCTGACCTAGGTGACACCCAGTGGCTGTGATGGCCTCACCATGCTAGTGACCTCCAAGAGGTGGTACCCCCTGTGTAGGGTGTGATTTGGCCAAAGTAACACCCAGAGTCCATTACGGCCTCCCCACACAGGTGATTCACACAAGGTGACATCCTGCTGGGTGAGGTGTGACCAGGCTGAGTGACACCCAGCAGCCATGACAGCTTTGCCACATGGGTGACTGGCACACTGTGCCCTGCTCAGCAGGGTGACCAGGCCAAGATAACACTTTTTGACCCTAACAGCCTTACCATGTGCATGCTCCATATGAGGTGGTAACTGGAGGGCAAGGTGTGGCCAGGCCAAGGTGACACCTGGTGGCCATGATGGCCTTGCCATGAGGGTGACCCACACAAGGTGGCACCCCACCAGGTGCAATGTGATGGGGCAGAGGTGACATCAGGTGACCATGAGGTCCTCATTCTGTGGGTGTCCTGCATGAGGTGGCACCTCACCAGGCACACTGTGATGGGGCTGAGGTGACACCCAGTGGCCATGATGATCTTGCTATGTGGTTGACCTGCATATGGTGGCACCTTGTTGCAAGGGGTGAGACCATTCTGGGGTGACCCCCAGCAGCCCTGACATTCTCACCACACAGGTGGCATGTGCAACTTTACAGCATGCTGGGCAGGGTTTGACAGGGATGAGGTGACACCCAGTGGCTATGATGACATTGCAACATGGGTGGCATTTGCAAGGTGTCACCCCAGTGGGTGTGGTGTTCCTGGGCCATGGTGACACCCTGTAGCCATGACAACCTTGCCATGTAGGTGAACAGTTCATGGTGACACCCTGCTTGGCAGAGTGTGACCAGGCCATAATGACACCCAGTGGCCATGACAGCCTTTACCTGTGGGTGTCCCACATGAGTTTGCACCTCACAGGTGGGGTGTGGTGCAGCACAGGGGACACCCAGTGGCCATTAAGTCCTCCCCATGCTGGTGGCCCTCACAAAGTGACAACACACCAGGTGGGGTGTGAGGAGGCTGATGTGACACCTAGCAGCTGTGACAGCCTCATCACATGAGTGCCTCATGTGAGCTGTCACCCACCAAGAGGGGATTGATGGGGCCAAGGTGACACCCAGCAGCCATGACAGCCTTCCCCTGTGGGTGACTGGTGTGTGGTGGCACCCTGCTTGGTAGGGTATGCCAGGGCCAAAGTGACACCCAGTGGCCATAACAGGCTTGACACATGGGTGTCTTGTGCGAGTTTGCACCTGATGTGTGGGGTGTGATGGGGCAGAAGTGACACTCAGTGGCTGTCACGTCATCCCTACACTGGTGACCCATGTGAAGTGACAACACACCAGGTGGGGTGTGAGGAAGCCAAGGTGACAGCTGGTGACCACAATGGCCTTGCCATGCAGGTACCTCATACAAGGTGCCACCATGCAGGGAGGGGATTTATGGGGCCAAGGTGACACCCAGCAGCCGTGACACCCTTGCCATGCCAGTGACTGGTGCAGGGTGGCTCCAAGCCAGGTGGGGGTGACCAGGCTGAGGTGATACCCAGCAGCTTTGACAGTCTCACCACATGGGTGACCTGTGCAAGGTGGCACCCCAATGGGAGGGGTGTTCCCAGGCCTAGGTAACACATGGCAGCCATGAAGGCCTTGCTATGGGGGTGGTCCATGCAACATGGTAATGGAAAGGTGTGACCAGGCTGAGGTGACGTCTGGCAGCCATGAAGGCCTCACCACATGGGTGGCACATGTGAGGTGTCACCCTACTGGGCAGGGTGTGCCCAGGGTGAGACACCTGTTGGCCATGACTGCCTTGCCACTTGGGTAACCCATGTGAGGTGGCACCCCATTGGGCTGCATTGCCCAGGACAAGGTGACACTTGGTAGCTGTGATGAACTCACTGCATGGGTTACCTGTGCAAGGTGGCACTCTGCCAGGTGGGTTGTGCTGGGCTGAGGTGACACCTGGTGGCTATGACTGCCTTGCAACATGGGTGAGCTGGTCATGGTGATACCCCACCAGGTGAGCTGTCCTGGGGCTGAGGTGACACTAGGCAGCCATGACAGCTTGGCCACATGGGTCTCCCTCACAAAGTATAACCTCACTGGGTGGGTTGTGCCTGGGTCAAGGTGACACCTGGTGGCCATGACAGCCTCACCACATGGGTTTCCCACGTGAGGTGGCATCCCAAGGGTCAGGTGTGACCACACTGAGGTGGCAACCGGTGGCCATGACAGCCTTGCACATGGAAGGCACTTGCAAGGTGACAACCCACTGGGCAGGGTGTGATGTGGCTGTGGTGACACCTGTCAGCTATGAAGGCCTTGACACATGTGGTGCATGCAAGGTGGCAACCAGAGGGCTAGGTGTACCAGGCCGAGTTGCCACCCAACAGCCATGATGGCCTCACCACAAGGGTGGCACATGTGAGGTGTCATCCCACTGGGCAGGGTGTGCCCAGAATGAGGTGACACCCATTGGCTGTGATGGCCTTGACACTTGGGTAACCAACATGAGGTGGCACCCTGCTGCGCTGGGTCACCCAGGCCAAAGTGACACTTGGTGGCTGTTACAAATTCACCATATGGGTGACCTGTGAGAAGTGGCACCCCACAGGGCAGGGTTTGATGAGGCCGAGGTGACACTTGGTTGCCATGAATACTTCACAATGTGGGTGACATGTGCAAAGTGGCACTCTGCTGGGCAGGTTGTGCTGGGCCGAGGTGACAACTGGTGGCAGTGACAGCCATGCAACATGGGTGAACTGGTCATGATGGCACCCCACTGGGTGGGGTGTGAGCAGTCTTGATGACACCCTGCAGCCATGAAGGACTTCCATGCAGGTGGCACGTGCAAAATGGCACCCCATCAGGTGGGTTGTGACCAGGCAGAGGTGACAAATGGTAGCCATGACAGCCTCACAACACAGAAAGCACATGTGAGGTGGCACCCTGCCATATGGGGTGTTTCCAGCCCAAGGTGATACATGGTGGCTGTGACAGCCTTGATACACTGGTGCCCTATGTCAGTTTGCACCTCATGGGTGGGGTGTGATGTGGCAGAGGTGACACCCAGCTGCAATTACAACCTGCCCATGTGGGTGACCCACATGAAGTGACAATGCACCAGATGGGGTGTGAGGAGGCTGATGTGACACCCCATGGCCATGACAGCCTTGCCATGTGGGTGCCTCAAGTGAGGTTTCACCCTGCAGGGAGGAGATTGATGGGGCTGAGGTGACACCCAGGGACCATGACAGCCTTGCCACAGGGATGACTTGTGCAGGTTGGCTCCAAGCCAGGTGGGGTGACTGGGCCAAGGTGACATTCGGTGGCTGTAGCAGCCTCACCACATGGGTGACCCATGTGAGGTGGCACCCTGCCAGGTGGGGTGTGTCTGGGTCGAGGTGATACACTGTGTCTGTGAAAGTCTTGCTACATGGGTGAATGGTCTTGGTGGCACCCAGCTGGGCGGGGTGTGACTGGGCTGCCATGACACCATGCAGCTATGAAGGCCTCACCACATGGGTTGCATGTGCAACATGGCAGCCCACCAGGTGGGTTATGACCTGGCAGAGGTGACATTTGGCAGCCATGTTGGTCTCACCATGCAGGTGCAGTGTGTGAGGTGGCACCCTGCCAGGGGTGTGTGTTCAGGCCAAGGTGATACCTGGTGATCGTGATGGCCTTGCCATGCAGGTGTCCCACAAGAGGTGGAACCCTGCCAGGTAGGGAGTGCCCAGGCTGAGGTTACACCTGGTGGCTAAGAGAGCCTTGCCACATAGGTGACCTGCATGAGGTGACAACCTGAGGGCAAGGAGTGCCCAGGCCAAGATGACACCCACTGGCTGTGACAGCCTCACAAAGCAGGAGGCACATGCAAGGTGGCAACCTGCTGGGCAGGGTGTGCCCAGGCCGATGTGACATCTAGTGCCTATGACAGCCTTACCACATGGGTGGCCCATGTGAGGTGGCAACCTGAGGGTGAGGTGTGACCAGGCTGAGGTGACACAGGGCAGCCATGCTGACCTTGCCACATGGATGGCACAGACATGGTGTCAACCCAGAGGTTGGGGTGTGCCTGGGGTAAGGTGACACCTGGTGAGTGTGATGGCCTTGCCACACAGGTGGCCAGCATGAGGTGACAACATGATTGCAAGGTGTGCCCAGGCCAAAATGGCACTCAACAGCCATGATGGCCTCAACACGTGGGTGTAAAATGTGAGGTGATACCTTACAGGTGGAGTGTGATGAGATGGAGGGGACACCCAGTGGCCATTATGTCCCCCCAACAAGGGTGACCCTTGCAAAGTGACAACACACCAGGCAGGGTGTGAGGAGGCTGAGGTGTCACCCAGCATCTGTAACAGCCTCACCATGAGAGTGCTTTGCCCAAGGTGTTACCCCACTGGGAGGGGATTGATGGGGCTGAGGTGACACCCAGCAGCCATGACAGCCTTGCCATGTGGGTGACTGGTGCAGGGTGGCTCTCTGCCAGGTGGGGGTGACTGGGCCGAGGTGACACCTGGCAGCCCTGATGGCCTCACCACATGGGTGGTCCATGTGAGGAGGTAACCAGAGGGCAAGGTGTGACCAGGCAGAGGTGGCACCTGGCAGCCATGATGGCCTTGCCATGTGGGTGGCACATGCGAGGTGGTACCCTGCTGGGTGATGTGTGTCCAGGCCAAGGTGATATCCAGAGAGAATGATGAACTCACCATGCAGGTGTCCCACAGAAGGTGGGACCCTGACAGGCAGTGTGTCCCAGGCCTAGGTGACACCTGGTGGCTGTGATGGCCTTACCACGTGGATGGCCCACATGAGGTGGCAACCTGAGGGTGAGGTATGACCAGGCCAAGGTGATACTTACAGGGCAGCCATGATGGCCTTTCCATGTGGGCAGCATGGGCAAGGTGTCACCCCAGCAGGCAGGGTGTGCCTGGCTGAGGTGACAACTGGTGGTTTTGATGGCCTCACCACACATGTGGTCCACATG
The DNA here is from genome assembly GCF_030028045.1 of Hippopotamus amphibius kiboko. NCBI lineage: Eukaryota > Metazoa > Chordata > Mammalia > Artiodactyla > Hippopotamidae > Hippopotamus > Hippopotamus amphibius. Next base: position 29,069,836 of record NC_080200.1, on the reverse strand, counting down.
TGGTGACAACCTGAGGGTGAGCTGTGCCCAGGCTGAGGTGACACCCACCATCCATGACAGCCTCTCAACATGGCTGACCCTCAGGTGTTTCTTCCCTGCCAGTGGGGTGTGATGGGGCTAAGGTGACACTAGGTGGCCATCACAGCCTCACCACATGGATTTCCCATGCAAGATGTCATCCCAAGGGTGAGATGTGACTGGGCCGAGGTGACAACCAGTGTCCATGATAGCCTGACATGCAGATGGCATGTGTGAGGTGACACCACACCATACAGGGTGTGATGTGGCTATGGTGACACCAGGCAGCCATGATGTCCTTGCCACACAGTTGTCCCATGCGAGGTGGCACCCAACCATGCAGGGTGTTCTGGGCCAAGGTGATACATAGTGACCATGAGAGCCTCAGCACACAGGTGACCCATGTGAAGTGGCAACCCTAGGGTGAGGTGTGACCAAGCTGAAGTGACACAGAGCAGCTGTGATGGCCTCACCATGTGGGTGGCATGGCAAGGTATCATCCTGGAGGGTGGGGTGTGCCTGGGGAGTGGTGACACCTGGTGGATGTGATGACCTCACCACACAGGTGGCCCACATGAGGTGACAACACAATTGTGAGGTGTGCCCAGGCTGAAGTGACACTCACTGGCCATGATGGCCTCAGCACATGGGTGTCACACATGAGGTTGTAACTTACAAATGGGGTGTGATAGGGTGGAGAGGACACCTGGTGGCCATTACATCCTCCTTACAAGGGTGACCCACATGAAGTGACAACACACCAGGTGGGGTGTGAGGAGGCTGAGGTGACACTCAGCATCTGTGACAGGTTTGCCATGTGGGTGACTGGTGTGGGGTGGCTCCCTGCCAGGTGAGGGTGACTGGACCAAGGTGACACCTGGCAGCTGTAATGGCCTCACCACATGGGTGGTCCATGTGAGGTGGTAACCAGAAGGTAAGGTGTGACCAGGCAGAGATGAAAACCAGCAACCGTGATGGCCTTGCCCCATGGGTGGCACATGTGAGGTGCCACACTGTTGAGTGACATGTGTCCAGGCCAAGTTGATAACTGGTGGTCATGACGGCCTTGACACATGACTGTCCCAAACGACTTTGCACCTCACAGGTGGGGTGTGATGTGGTGAAGGTGATACCTGGCTGCTGTTACATTCTCCCCATATGGATGACCCACATGAAGTGACAACACACTGGGTGGGGTGTGAGGAGGCTGATGTGACACCTGTTGGCTGTAACCACCTGACCACATGGGTGCCTCTTGTCAGGTTTCACCCCACAAGGAGATTGATGGGGACAAGATGACACCCAGAGGCCATGACAACCTTGCCTCAGGGGTTACTGGTGGGGGTTGGCTCCAAGTTAGAAAGGGGTGACCAGGCCTAGGTGACACCTGGTGGTTGTAAAGGTCTCACCACATGGGTGACCCATGTGAGGTGGCACCCTGCCAGGTGGGGTGTGACAGGGTTGAGGTGACACATGGTGTCTGTACAGCATTGCCACATGGGTGAACCAGTCTTGGTGGCTCCCAGCCAGGTGTGGTTTTACCAGGCCGTCATTACATCCTAAAGCCAAGAAGGCCCCGCCATGTGGGTGGCATGTGCAAAGTGGCACCAGGCCAGATGGGATGTGACCTGGCAGAGGTGACACTCAGTGGCAATGATGGCCTCACCACACAGGTGCAACGTGTGAGTTGGCACCCTGCCAGGGGTGTATGTCCAGGCCGAGGTGATCCCCAGCAGCCCTGCTGGCCTCACCATGCAGGTGGCACATGTGAGGTGTCACCCCACCCAGCAGGTTGTGCATGGAATGAGGTGATAGCCATAAATTGTGATGGCTTTGCCAGGTGGGTAACCCACATGAGGTGGCACCCTGCTGGGCTGGGTTTCCTGGGCCAAGGTGACACCTGGTGGCTGTGACAGACTCACCACATGGGTGACCCATGAAAGGTGGCACTCTGCTGGGTGGGGTGTGCCCTGGCCAAGGTGACACCTGGCAGCTGTGATGGCTGCACCAGGTGGTTGACATGTGCAAGATGGCAACCTGAGGGTGAGATGTGACCAGGCCAAGGTGACACCCAGAGGCCATGATGGCCTCACCAAGCTGGTGGCAAGTTCAAGGTGAGAGCCCACCAGATGATGTGTGCCCAGGCTGAGGTGACACCTAATGGCTGTGAAGACCTTGCCACATAGTTGACTCACATGAGGTGGCACCATGCCTGGTGGATTGTGCCTGGGCCAAGGTAACACCTGACAGCCTTGATGACCTCAGCACACAGTTGGCATGCACGAGTTGATACCCCAGCAGGCAGGGTGTGACATGGCTGAGCTGACACCTGGTGGCCATGATGGCCTCACCACATGGATAGCATGTGTGAGTTGACACCCCACTGTGTGTGATGTGACAGGGCCCAGGTGACACCCTGCCGCCATTAGGGCATCACCACTTTGGTGTCCCATGCAAGGTGGCACTCCACCAGACAGAATGTGATGGGGCTGAGGTGACAGCCAGTGGCCATGATGGCCTCACCATTCAGGTGACTGGTGTGGGGTTGGCTCCCTACCAGGTGGGGTGTGACCAGACCTAGGTGACACTTGATGGCTGTGATGGCCTTGCCACTTGGATAGCACTCATGATGTGACACCCCACCAGCCAGAATGTGACAGGGCCAAGGTGACACCCAGCAGTGATGACAGCCTCACCACACAGGTGACCTATGCAGGATGTGACCCTGTCAGAAGGTCTGTGACCAGGACAAGGTGATCCCAGGAGCAGCAAAGGCCTTGCCACACAGGTGGCATGCATGAGGTGACACCCCACTGGGGGGGCAGTGCCCGGGCTGAGTGAAATCCAGAAACCTTGATGGTTTTGCAACTTGGCTGACTCACACAAGGTGGTACCCTGCCTGTGGTGTGTGACTGGGCCAAGGTGACCACCAGTGGCAGTGATGGCCTCACATGTGGGTGGCACACATGAGGTGATATCACACTGGGTGGGGTGTGATATGGCTGTGGTGTTACTAGGTGGCCATGATGGACTCACACCAAGGGTGTCCCATGCATGATGGGACCCCACTGGGCAGTGTATGCCTGGGCCGAGGTGACACCCTGCAGCCATGAAGGTGTTGCCATGTGGGTGTCATGTGAAAAGTGGCAACCCACCAAGCAGGTTGTGACTGAACAGTGGTGAAACACAGTGGCCATAATGGCCTCACAACATGGGAGGCACATGTGAGGTGGCACCCTGCCAGGCAGGGTGTGCCTGGGATGAGGTGACACCCATTGCCTGTGACAGTCTTGCCACTTGTGTAACCCATGAGAGGTGGCACCCCACCAGGTTGGGTTGCCTGGTCTGAGGTGACACCTGATGGCTGTGATGGACTCACCACATGGGTGACCCATGAAAGATGGCACCCCAGCTGGGTGGGGTTTGATGAGGCTGAGGTGACACTCAGTGCCTGTGATGACCTCCCCATGTGGGTGACTCATGCAAGTGGCACTCTGCCAGACAGGGTATGCCCAGGCTGAGGTGACACCTTGTGACTGTGACAGCCTTGCTATGATGGTGAACCAGTCGTGGTGCCCCCCCACCATGTGGGATATGACCAGTCTGAGGTGACACTCTGCAGCCATTAAGGCCTCACCACACTGGAGGCACATGTGAGGTGTCACCCTGTCATGGTGATTGTGTCCAGGCAGAGGTGATATCCAGGGACCATGACAGTCTTGCTATGTGGATGTCCCACGTGAGTTGGACCCAGCAGAGTGGGGTGTGCCTGGGCTGTAGTGACATCTGGTGGTTGTGACAGCCTCACCAAGTGGGTAGACCATCTGAGGTGGCAACCCAAGGATGAGGTGTGTCAGGGCCGAGGTGACACTGGGCAGCTGTGATAGCCTTGCCATAAAGATGGCATGGGTGTGGTATTAACCCAGCAGGCAGGGTGTGCATGGGTTGAGGTGACACCTAGTAACCATGATGGCCTCAGCATGCAGGTGGCCCACATGAGGTGACAATCCAAGGGTGAGGTATGCCTGGGCTGAGGGGACACACACCAGCCATTATGGTCTCAATGCAGCTACAAGCAGGGTGTGACAGGGCTGAGGTGACACTAGCCAGCTGTGATGGCATTTCCACATGGGTGTCCCATGCAAGGTGGCACCCAGCCAGGTGGGGTTTGCCCTGGCCGAGATAACACCAGGCAGCTGAGATGTCCTCATCTCATGGATGGCTCATGCATGGTGACACCCCACCGGGCAGGGTGTGAAAGAGCTGAGGTGACACCAGGAGGCCATGATGGCCTCACCACATGGGTGTCCCAAGTGAGGTGGCACCCAGCCACACAATGTGTGCCTGGGCTGAGGTGACACCTGGTGGCAGTAACAGACTTGCCACATGGGTGGCCTGTGAGAGATGACAGCCTGATGGGGGAGGTGTGACCAGGGCAATGTGACAGCTATCATCTGTGATGGACTTGACATATGGGTGACCTGGTTGAGGTGGCACCCCACTGGGCCAGTTGTGACCAGGACAAGGAGATAGCCTGTGCTCTTGAAGGCCTAGCCACATGGGTGTCCCACACGAGGTTGCACCTCATGGGTGGGGTGTGATAGGGTGGAGGTAACACCCAGTGGCTGTTACATCCTCCCCACGTGGGTCACCTGCACAAAGTGATAACACACCAGGTGGGGTGTAAGGAAGCCTAGGTGACACCCATCAGTCTTGAAAACCTCACCACCTGAGTGCCTTGCATGCAGTGTCACCCCACCAGGAGGGGATTGATGAGGCTGAGGTGACACCCAGTGGCCATGACAGCTTTGCCACGCAGGTGACTGGCATGGGGTGGCTCCCTACTAGGCAGGGTGACCACACCAAGGTGACACCTGGCAGCTGTAATGGCCTCACCACATGCATGCTCCCTGCAAGGTGGTAACCAGAGGGCAAGGTGTGATCAGGGCGAGGTGACACCTGGCAGCCATGCTGGCCTCTCCATGAGGGTGACCCACACAAGGTGGAATCCACCAGGTGGGTTGTGATGGGTTAGGGGTAACACCCAGTGGCTGTGATGGCCTCACAATATGGGTGACCTGCATGTGGTGGCACCCTGTTGTGAGCAGTGTGACCAGTCTGAGGTGAACCCCAGCAGCTGTGACATCCTTGCCACACAGGTGGCATGTGTAACTTCACAGCCTGCTGGGTGGGGTGTGACAGGGATGCTGTGACACCTGGTGGCTGAGATGGCCTCTCAATGTGGGTGGCATGGGCGAGGTGTCACCTCAGCAGGTGGGGTGTTCCCAGGCCGAGGTGACTCCCTGTGGCCATGACAGCCTTGCCACATGGGTGAACCATTTGTGGTGGCATCCTGCTGGGCAGAGTGTGACCAGGCTATAGTGACACTCAGCAGCCATGAAGCCCTCACAACATGGTTGGCACATTCAAAGTGGCATACTGCCAGGTGGGACTTGACCAGTCAGAGATGACAAACAGTGGCTGTGATGGCCTTGCCACACTGGAGGCACATGCAAGGTGGCACCCTGCTAGGCAGGATGTGTCCAGGCTGAGGTGACACCTAGTGGTCATGATGGTTTCATTATGTGGGTGACCCACATGCAGTGGCACCCTGCCAGGTGGGATATGCCTGGGCCAAAGTGACACCCAGTGGCTGTGATGTCCTCAACACATGGGTGGCCCATGCGAGTTAGCACCCCACAGGTGGAGTGTGATAGGTTGGAGGTGACACCTGGTGGCCATTACTTCCTTACCACATTGGTGACCCAGGTGAAGTGACAACACACTGGGTGGGTTGTGAGGAGGTTTAGGTAACACTTGGTGGCCATGACAGCCTTGCCACATGGGTTGCTCATGCAAGGTGTCACCATGCAGAGATGGGATTGATGGGGCCAAGGTGACACCCAGTGGCCATGACAGTCTTGCCACAGGGGTGACTGATGCAGGGTGGCTCCAGCCAGGCAGGGGTGACTGGGCCATGGTGACACCTGGCAGCTTTGATGGCCTCCCCATGTGGGTGACCCATGTGAGATGCCACCCTACCAGGTGGGGTGACAGGGCTGAAGTGACACCTGGAAGCCATGACAGCCTTGCCACATGGGTGAACCAGTTGTGGTGGCACCCCACCAGGGGTGGTCTGACCAGGCCATCATGACACTCTGCAGTCATGAAAGCCTTGCTAGGTGGGTGGCATGTGCAAAGTGGCACCAGGCCAGGCAGGTTGTGACCCAGCAGAGGTGACACTCAGCAGACATGATGGCCTCACCACACAGCTGCAACTTGTGAGGTGGCACCCTGCTGGGGTGAATGTGTCCAGGCTTAGGTGATACTCAGCAATCATGACAGCCTCACCACACAGGTGTCACACATGAGGTGGAACTTCACTGGGTGGGGTGTGCCTGGGCCAAAGTGACACCTGATGGCTGTGACAGCCTCACCACACATGTGGCCCACATGGGGTGACAACCCAAGGGCAAAGTGTACCTCAGCTGAGGTGACACATGCTGGCCATTATGGCCTCACAATGCAGGGACCACAAGCAAAGTGACACCCTGCTCAGTGGGGTGTGCCTGGGCCAATGTGACACCTGGTGTCTGTAATGTCCTCACTACATGGGTGGCCTGTGTGAGGTGGCAATGAGGAGGGTGGGGTGTGCCTGGGCCGAGGTGACACCTGGTGGCCATGATGGCCTCACCACACAGGTGGCCCACACGTGGTGATAACACAATGGTGAGGAGTGCCTGGACCAAGGTGCCACACACAAGCTGGGATGGCCTCAATACATGGGTGTCCCACACGAGGTTGTTCCTCACAGGCAAGGTGTGATGGGGCAGAGGCCACACCCAGCAGCATTACATCCCCCCCACCTGGGTGAACGACATGAAGTGACAACACACCCAGTGAGGTGTGAGGAGGCTGAGGTGACACCCAGTGGCTGTGATGGCCTCACCATATGGGTGACACCCTCCAGGTGGCACCCCACTGTGTGAGGGTTGACAGGGCTGAGGTGACACCCTACATCAGTGATGGCCTCACCATGTGGGTAGCACATGCATGTTGACACTCCACCAGGCAGGATGTGACAGGTTCAGAGTGACATGCGGTAGACATGATGGCCTCGCCACCCTGGAGATCAGTGCACTGTTGCACCACACCAGCCACTGTGTACCAAAGAGGAGGTAACACCCTGGGGTCATGAAGTCCTGGCCATGTGGGTCACATGTGCGAAGTAGCACCCCATTGGTCAGGGTGTGACCAGGCTGAGGTGACAACCAGCAGTTGTGAGAGCCTCAACATGTGGGAGGTATGTATGAGGTGACACCCTGCCAGGTGAGGTGTAACCAGGTTGAGGTGACACCTGGCAGCCATTACGGCCTCACCACATGGATGCCATGTGTGAGGTGACACCCCACTGGGCAGGGTGTGATGCCACCAAGGTGACATCTGGTGGTCAAGAAGTCCTGGCCTCATGGGTGACCCACATGAGGTGGTACCCCACAGTGCGGGGTGTGATGGGGCCAAGGTGACACCCAGTGGCAGTGATGGCCTCACCACAAGGGTGCCTAATGTGAGGTGTCACCTTGCAGGGAGGGGATTGATGTGACTGAGGTGACACTCAGAACCCATGACAGCCTTGCCATGGGGTGACTGGTGTAGGGTGGCTCCAAGCCAGACAGGGGTGACTGGGCTGAGATGACACCCAGCAGCTGTGATGGCCTAGCCATGCAGGAGGTATGTGCCAGGTGGAACCCTGTTGCATGGGGTGTGTCCAGGCTGAGGTGACACCTGGGGACCATGATGGTCTCATCACGCAGTTGTCCCATGTGAGGTGACACCCCACTGGGTGAGGTGTGCCTGGGCCCAGGTGACACCTAGTGGCTGTGATGGCCTCACAAAGTGGTGGCCCACATGAGGTGTTCACCTGAGGGTGAGGTGTGACTGGACTGAAGTGACACCTGACAGCCTTGATGGCCTCACCACATGGGTGTCATGGGCCAAGTGGTACCCTTCTGGTGAGTGTGACAGGGCTGAGATGACAGTAGGCATCCATGATGGCTTCATCACATGGGTGTCCCACACAAGGTGGCAACCTGAGGGTGAGGTGTGACCAGGCTGAAGTGACAACCAGCAGCTGTGATAGGCATGTGTGAGATGGCACTCCACTGGGTGGGGTGTGACTGGGCTGAGGTGACACCAGAAAACTGTGATGGCCTTACCACGAGGGTGATCCATGCTTGGTTGCTCCCAATCTTTATGGTGTGAGGAGGAGGAGGTGACATCCAATGGCTGTGATGACCTCACCATCTGGGGTTCCCATGCAAGGTGGCACCCCATCAGGTAGGGTGTGATGGGGCTGAGGTGACACCCGTCGGCCATGATGCACTTGTCATGTGGGCAGTATGTGCATGTTGACAGCCCAACGGGTTGGCTGAGATGGAGAAGAGATGACACATGGCAGTGTTGATAGCCTCACCACCTGGGTGACCCATGTGAGGTGGCACCCCATTGGGCAGTGTGTGACAGAGCCAAGGTGACACATGGTGGCTGTGAGGGTCTAACCACACGGGTTTCCTGTGTGAGGTGGCACCCTGCCAGGCAGGGTGTGCCTGGGCCAAGGTGACACGTGGCAGCTGTGCTGGTCTCACCATGCTGGTGGGCAATGTCAGGTGGCACCCCACCAGGTGGGAGATGATGGGGTCAAGGTCACACCTGGGTGCTCTGATGGCCTCATCAAGTGGGTAATCCATGTGAGGTGGCACCCAGTGGGGTGTGAGGAGGCCAAGGTGACACCTGGTTGCCATAACAGCCTCACCACATGAGGTTCCTGTGAGAGGTGAAACCCACTGGGTGGTGTGTGAAAGGGCAAAGGTGACACCTAGCACCTGTGACGGCCTCACCATATGGGTGACTTGCAGGAGGTTGCACCCCATCTTGTGGTTTGTGATGGGACCAAGGTGAAACCTGGCTGCTGTGATGGGCTTGCCACATAGGTGACCTGTGCAGGGTGACACCTTGCCCAGCAGGTTGTGATCCAGGTGAGGTGACACCCAGTGACCATGATGGCCTTGTACATGTGTGGCACACATGTGTTCACTCTGCCAGGTGGGGTGTGACAGGGCCAAATGACACCTGGTGGCTGTGATGATCTCACAATTCTGGTTTCCCATATGAGGTGGAACCCTGCCAGGCAAGGTGTTTCCAGCCTGAGGTGACACCCTATGGCCATGAAGTCCTAGCCATGTGGGTGGCATGTGTGAGGTGGCAACCTGCCTGGCAGAGTGTGCCCAGGCTGAGGTGACAACTGGCAGCTGTGATGGCTTTGTCATGTGGATGAACCACACGTGGTGGCACCCCAACTGGCAGGGTGTGCCCAGGCCAAGGTGACACCCATCAGCCATGACAGCCTCACTAAATGGGTGTCCTGCCTGAGGTGGCACCCTGCCAGGCCAGGTGTGCCCAGGCTGAGGAGACACCCATCAGCCATGACAGCCTCATCATGTGGGTGACCCATGTGAGATGGCACCCCACTGAGCAGATTGTGAGAAGGCCAAGGTGAAACCCAGTGGCTGTGATGGCCTCAAAATGTGGGTGTCCCTTGTGAGGTGGCACTATGCTGGTGGGGTGTGATGGGGCAGAGGTAACACTTAGTGGCAGTGATGGCCTCGCCAAGCAGGTGCCCTGCGTGGTGTGGCACCCTGCCTGGTGGGATGTGACCTGGCTGAGTTGACACTCAGCAGCCATGATGGCCTTCCCACCCAGGTGGCATGCATGCAGTTTCACCTTGCCAGGCAGTGTTTGCCTGGGTGGAGGTGACACCCAGTGGCCATGATGGCCTCACCACATGGGTGACCCATAAGGGGTGACTCCCTCCTGGGTGGGGTGTGACCAGACTAAGGTGACACCTGGTGGCCATGAAGACCTCACCACACAGCTGACCCACTGAGGTTGCACCACACAATGTGGGTTGTGATGGGACCGAGGTCACACCCAGTGGCTGTAATGGACTCACCATGTGTGTGGCATGCACAAAATGGCAACCCACCAGGCAGGTTGTGACAGGTCTGAGGTGACACAGTGGCTGTGATGGCCTTGTCATGTGGGTGACCCACACATGGGTATCACTATGCTGGGTGGTGTTTGCCCAGGCCGAGGTGACACACATTGTCCATGATGGTCTCTTCATATGGGTATCCTGCATGAGATGGCACCACAGGTGGTGGGGTGTGATAGGGCCAAGGTGACACCCAGTGGCTGTGATGGCCTTGCCACATGGGTGACCCATGTGGGGTGTCACCATGGTTGGGGGGTTTTAACCTTGCTGAGGTGACACCCAACAGATATGAAGGCCACTCCATAGTGGTGGCACACACCAGGTGGCACCTCACCAAGAAGTGTGTGATGGGGCCAGGGTGAAACCCAACGGCCATGAAGACCTTGCCACACAGTTGTTCCACGTGAGATGGCACCACACTGGGTGGGGTGTGACGGGGCTGAGGTGACACCAAGTGGCTGTGATGGCCTCACCACATGGGTGACCCATGAGTGGTTTCATCCTGCCAGGTGGGTTTGACTAGGCCAAGGTGACACCCAGCAGCTGTGAAAGCCTCATCATATGGTTGACCCATACAATGTGGCAGCCAGCAAGGTGTGTTGTAATGGGGCTGAGGTGACAGCTGGGGGCCATGACACAGGGGCCATGACAGCTGAGGGCCATGATGGCCTCACCATGTGGGCAGCACACATGAGGTGACACCCTTTTGTGCAGGGGCCAAGGTGATACTTGATGGCTGTGAAGACCTCCCCATGTCAGTGAGCTGTGTGAGGTGACAACCGGCAGTGTGAGGTGTGACAGGCATAAGGTGACAACCAGTGGCTGTAACAGACTTGCCACACTAGTGTGTCATGAGGTGACACTCCACCAGGCCAAGGTTGATGGGCCCAAGGTGACACCCAGAAATCATGATGGCCTCACCTTGCTGGAGACCCACATGTGGTGGCACCATGCTGGGCAGGGATTCCCCAGGCAGTGGTGACACCCAGTTGCCATGAAGGCCTCACCACACAGGTGACCCATGCATGGTGGCACCCCACCAGGAAGGGTGTGCCATAGTGAAGGTGACACCCAGCAGCCATGTAGGCCTCACCACATAGGTGACCTGTGTTGGTGGCACCCTGCCAGGTGGGGTGTGACCCTGCTGAATTGACACCAAGTGATGTGAAGTCCTCTCCATGTGAGTGGTGCACACAAGGTGGCATCCCTACAGGCAGGGTGTGATGGGGCCGAGGTGACACCCAGCAGCCATGAAGGCCTCACCACACAGGTGACCCATGAGTGGTGGCACCCTGCTGGTCAGGGTGTGATCGGGCCAAGGTGACACCTGTTGCCCAGACAGCCTCAACATATGGGTGAGCTATGTGCGGTGGCACCCTGCTTGGCCAGGTGTGCCTGGACCATGGTGACACCCATCAGCCAAAATGGCCTCACCATGTGAGTGAGCTGCACAAGATGGCACCCCACTGGGTGGGGTGTGAGGAGGCCAAGGTGAAACCCGGTGGCCATGAAAGCTTCAGCACATGGTTGTCCCATGTGAGGTGGCACCACGCTGGGCAGGGTGTGACAAGGCTGAGGTGACAGCCAGTGGCCATGATGGTCTGCCACATGAGTGGCACATGTGATGTGGCACTCTGCCAGGTGAAGTGTGATGGGACCAAGGTGAGACCCAGCAGCTGTGAAGGCCTCACCACCTGGGTGACCCATATGAGCTTGCACCCCACCAGGCAGAGTGTGAGGAGGCTGAGGTGGCACATGGTGGCTGTGACAGCTTTGCCACATGAGTGTCCCATGTGAGGTGGCATCCCACAAGGTGGGATGTGAGGGGACCGAGGTGACACCAGGTGGCCATGATGGCCTCACTATGTGGGTGATCCACATGAGGTGGCACTCAGCCTGGTTGCATGTGATGGGGCAGAGATGATAGGCTACAACCTAGACAGCCTCATGAAGTGCAGGACCCACATGAGGAAACACCCTGCTGCACATGGTGTGATGGGACACAGGAGACAGCTGGTGGCTGAGATGGCCTCATCACGAGGGTGGCACATGTGAGTTAACACCCTGCTTGGCAGGGCATGATGGGGCCGAGATGATGCCAGGCAGCCAAGATGGCTTCATCATGTGGGTGACCCACTCGAGATTACATGACACCAGGTGAGGTGTGAATAGGCCGAGGTGACACCCAGAGGCTGTGACAGCCTCACTACATGAGTAATATGTGCCAGGTGACACCCTGCTGGGAAGAATGTGACTGGGCCAAGATGACACCTGATGTCCCTGATGGCCTTGACATGCAGGTCACCTGCAAGAGGTTGCAACCCTCCAGGTGGAGTGTGACCAGGCTGAGGTGACACATCGTAGCCATGATGGCCTTGCCATGTTGGTGACACACAGGAGGTGACACCCCACTGGGCAGAGTGTGAGACAGGGCCAAGGTAAGCCCTGGTGGCCATAACAGCCTCACCACAGAAGTCACCCAAGCGAGGTGGCACCACACCAGGCATAGTGTGATGGAGCTGAGGTGACACCCAATGGTCATGATGGCTTTGCCACACAGGTGGCACATGTGAGGTGACACCCCACACCATGGGGTGTGCCCAGGCCAAGGTGACACCTGACTGCTATGACAGCTTTTCCACACTGGTGACCCCAGTGAGTTGGCACCACACCAGGTGGGCCATGCTCAGGTGAAAGTGACACATGGTGGCCATGACAGTCTCACCATGTGTGTGACCCATGCAACATGTCATCCCACTGGTCAGAGTGTGACATGTCTGGGGTGACACCCAGTGGCTGTGACAGCCTTGCAGTGCTGGTAACCCATGTGAGGTGGCATCCCACCAGGCAGAGTGTGACTGGACTGAGAAGACACCCTGCGGCTGAGACAGTCTCCCCTAGTGTGAGGTATGTGGGAGGTGACACTCTGCCAGGCAGGGTGTGACCATGCCAAGGTGACACCTGGCAGCTGTGATGGCCTTGCTATATGTGTGGCATGTGAGAGTTGGCAACTCACCATGTGGTGTACACCCAGGCCTAAGTGACACCTGGCAGCCATGATGGACTCAACATGCCAATGTCATGCACGAGGTGACACCCTATAGGAGAAGGTTGATGGGGCCGAGGTGACACCCTATAGGAGAAGTTTGATGGGGCCAAGGTGACACCAGGCAGCTGAGTAAGCCTCTACACATGGGTGGCACATGTAAGGTGGCAACCTGCCAGACAGCTGTGCCCATGCCAAGGTGACACCCAGTGGCCATGATGGCCTCACCACAAGGGTTGCCCACATGGGCAGGCTCCCTGCCAGGCTTGATGTAACCAGGCTGAGGTGCCACCCAGCGGCTGTGACTGCCTCACCATAAGTATGACCCCTGTGAGGTGGCACCCCACTGTGTGGGGTATGACTGGGCCGAGGTGACACCCAATGGCCATGACTGCCTCACCACTTGGGTGACCCAACTGAGGTTGCCCCCCACCATGTGAGGTGTGCCAGGACTGAGGTGACACCCAGTGGCTGTTATTGACTCACCATGTGGATGACCTGTGTGAGGTGGCACCCCACAGGACTGGGTTTGATGAGGTTGAGGTGCCACCTGGTTGCCATGATGACCTCATCACACAGGTGACATGTGAGAGGTGGCACCCTGCCAGGAGGGCTGTGTATGGATAACCAGTGGCTATGACAATCTCCCTATGTGGGTGACCTACTCAAGGTGGCACCTCAATTGGCGGGGTGTGCCTGGGCCGAGGTGACATCTGGGGTCCATGACAGCCTCATCCAGTAGGTGAACCAGTCATGGTGGCACCATGCCAGGCAGGATGTGACCATGTTGAGGTAACACCCTGCAGCCATGAAGGTCTGAATATGCTGGTGGCATGTGCAAAGTGGCACTCCACTGGGTAGTGTGTGACCAGTCCAAGGTGACACCCAGCTGCCATGACAGCCTCCCCACATGGGAGGTATGTGCAAGGTGACACCCTGCCAGGCAGGGTGTGACCAAACCAAAGTGACACCTGGTGGCCTTGATGGCCTTGCCATGTGGGTGGTATGCTCAAGTTGACACATCCCCAGGCAGGGTGTGATGGGCCTGAGGTGACACAGGATGGCCACAACTGCCTCTTTGCATGTGTGACCCATGCATGGTGGCACCCTGCCTGGCAGGGTGTGATGGGGCTGAGGTGACACCCAGCAGCCATGATGGCCTTGCCACATGGGTGGCACATGTGTGGTGACACCCTGCTGGGGGTGTGTGACAGGGGCCAGGTGACACCCATCATCTGTGATGGCCTCACCACACAGGTGACCCACGTGGGTTGGCACCACACAGGGCAGGGTGTTCCCAGGCCAAAGTTACATCCAGCAGCCATGACGGCCTCACCACATGGGTGATGCATGTGATGTGGCACCCAGCTGGATGAGGAGTAATTGTGCCAAGGTGACACCTGGCAGCAGTAGTGGCCTTCCACGTGGGTGACATTTGTGAGGTGGCTGCCTGACAGGTGAGGTGTGACTGGGCTAAGGTGACACCCAGCAGCCATGACAGCCTCACCACTCAGATGGCACACAAGAGGTGCACCCCAACAGGCATTGTGTGAATGGGCCAAGGTGACACTCAGTGGCTGTTATGGCCTCACCACATAAGTGATATGTGTGTGGTGGCAACCTGCTGAGCAGGGTGTGCCTGGTCTGAAGTGACACCTGGCAGCCATGTCAGACTCAACATGCAGGTGGCACATGAGAGATGGCACCCCATGGGGCAGAGTTGATGTGGGCAAAGAGACACCCAGCAGCTATGAGAGCCTCACCACATGGGTGGCATATGTGAGGTGGCAACATGCCAGGCACAGTATTCCCATACCAAGGTTATACCCAGCAGCCATGAAGGCCTTGCCACATGGGTGACCGCACACCACTGTGTGAAGTGGCACACCACTGTGCAGAGTGTAACGGGACCAAAGTGACACCTAGCATCCATGACAGTCTCACAATGCAGGTGTCCCATGCAAGGTGGCACACCAAAGGGTGGGTTGCAATGGGGCCAAGGAGACACCTAGCATCAGTGATGGCCTTGCCAAACTGGTAACCTGTGTGGTGTGGCACCCTACCAGGTAGGGTGGGATGGGACCAAGGTGACACATGGTGACTGTGATGGCCTCACCATGTGGGTGGCACATGTGAGATGGCACCATGCTGGGAGGTATGTGACTAGGCCGAGGGGACACCCTGTGACTGAGAGGGCCTTGCCACATGGGAGAACTGTGTGAGGTGGCACCCTGCCAGGTGGGGTGTGCCCAGCCCGAGGTGACACCTGTCAGCTGTGATGGACTAACCCTGTGATGGCCTGTGTGAGATGGCACTCTGCTGAGTGGGGTGTGACTGGGCCAAGATGATACCTGGCCACTCTGAAAGCCTTACCATGAGGGTGATCCATGCTCAGTGGCTCCCTGCCTGTTATGGTGTGAGGAGGACAAGGTGACACCCAATGGCCATGATGACCTCACCACCTGGGTGTCATGTCCAAGGTGACACCCCACCAGATGGGGTGTGATGGGGCTGAGGTGACACCTGGTGACCATGATGCACTTGCCATGTGGGTGGTATGTGCAAATTGACAGCCCAATGGGTCAGTTGAGATGGGGAAGAAGTGACACATGGTGATCATGACAGCCTCACCATCCAGGTGACCCATGTGAGGTAGCACCCCATTGGGCAGTGTGTGACAGAGACAAGGTGACACATGGCAGCTGTGAGGGCTTTACCATGCAGGTGTCCCATGTGAGGTGGCACCCTGCCAGGTGGGGTGTGCCCAGACCAAGGTGACATCTGGCAGCCATGGTTGTTTCACCATGCTGTTGACCCACACCAGGTGGCACCCCACCAGGTGGGAGGTGATTGGGTCAAGGCGACACCCAGGTCCTGTGACAGCCTTGCCATGCTGGATGCATGTGTGAGGTGGCACCCTACCAGGTGGGGTTTGACCATGCCAAGGTGATACCTGGTTGCTGTGAAGGGCTAACCATGTGGGTATCCCATGTGAGGTGGCACCCCTCCAGGTAGGGTGTGACCAGGCCAAGATGACTCCTGGCAGCAGATGGGCTCATCACATGGGCAACCCATGATAGGTGGCACCCTGCCGGGTGCAGTGTGATAGGCCATGGTGACAACCAGTAGCAGTGATAGCAATGCAACATGGGTGGCAAGTGTGAGGTGGCAACCAGCCAGTTGGGTTGTGCCTGGTCCGCAGTGACACCTGGCGGCCATGATGGCCTGTCGACTTGGGTGACCCATGTGAGGTGGCACCCTTCCAGGTGGGGTGTGCCCAGGCTGAGGTGACACCCAGCAGCCATGATGTCCTCAGCATTTGGGTGACCTACCTGGGCTGGCACCAGCTGGTTGTATTTAACCAGGCTGAGGTGAACCAGCCATCTGTGATTGCCTCACCACACAGGTTGCATGCCTGAGGTCACACCCCACTGGGTGGGGTGATATGCAGCCAAGGTGACACTCAGTGGCCTTGAAGTCCTCACCACACAGGAGTCCCATGCAAGGTGGCACCCCACTGGGTGGTGTGTGACATGGCCAAGGTGACAGCTGGTGCCCATGACAGCTTCATCATGTGGGTGACTTGCACGAGCTGCCTCCTCATTGTGTGGTTTGTGTCAGGGCTGAGATGAAATCCAACTGTCGTGATGGGCTCACCACACAGGTGACCTGTGCAGGATGACACCTTGCCCAGCAGGTTGTGATCTGGGAGAGGTGACACCCAGTGGCCGTGAAGGCCTTGTATGTGTGTGGCACATGTGTTTCACACTCTGCCAGATGGGGTGTGACAGGGCCGAATGACACCTGGTGGCTGTGATGGCCTTGCAATGTGAGTTTCCCACGTAACGTGGAATCCCACTGGGTGGGGTGTTTCCGGCCCATGGTGACACCCTACAGCCATGAAGTCCTAGCCACGTGAGTGGCATGTGTGTGGTGGCAACCTACGCAGCAGAGTGTGCCCAGGCTGAGGTGACAACTGGGGGCTGTGATGGCTTTGTTGTGTGGATGACCCACATGCAGTGGCACTCCACCTGGCGGGTTGTGCCCAGGCTGAGGTGATACCTGTCATCCATGACAGCCTAACCAAATGGGTGTCTTGCCTGAGGTGGCACCCTGCCAGGTTGGGTGTGCCTGGGCCAAGGTGACACCCATTGGCAGTGAAGCCTCATCATGTGGGTGACCCATGTGAGATGGCACTCCACTGAGCAGGTGTGAAAAGGCCAAGGTGAAACCTGATGGCTGTGACACCCTTGAAATGAGTGTGTCCCATATGGGGTGGCACCCCATTAGTGGGGTGTGATGGAGCTGAGGTAACACTTAGCAGCAGTGATGGCCTCACTACACAGGTGACCCATGTGGTGTGGCACCCTGCCTGGCAGCATGTGACCTAGCCAAGGTGACACCCAGCAGCTGTGACTGCCTCCCCACATGGGTGGCACACACTCAGTTGAACTTTGCCAGGGTGGTTTGTCTGGTTGGAGGTGACACCCAGAGGCTGTGATGGCCTTGCCACTCGGGTGACCCACATGAGGTGGCACCCCACTGGATGGGGTGTAAGGAGGCCAAGGTGATACCCAGCAGCCATGTTGGCCTCACCATGTGGGTGTTCTGTGTGAGGTGGCATCCCATCATGTGGTTTCTGACAGGGCCAAGGTGAAACCTGGCTTCCATGATGGCCTTGCCACACAGAGCACCTGCGTGGGATGACACCTTGCCCAGTGGGTTTTGATCCAGGTGATGTGCCACACAGTGGCTGTGATGGCCTCATACATGTGTGACACACATGTGGTCACACTCCCCCAGGTGGGGTGTGATGAGGCCAAATGACATCAGGTGGCTGTGATGGCCTCGCAGTTTGGGTTTCCCATGTGATGTGGAACCCCACCAGGTGGATTGTTTCTGGCCCAAGGTGACACCCTATGGCCATGAAGGCATAGCCACATGGTTGGCATGTGTGAGGTGGCAACCTACCCAGCAGGGTGTGCCCAGGCTGAGGTGACAACTGGGAGCTGGAATGGCTTTGTCATGTGGATGACCCACATGCAGTGGCATCCCACCTAGCAGAGTATGCCCAGGCTGAGGTGACAACCATCAGCCATGACAGCCTCATCATGTCAGTGACTCATGTGAGATGGCACCCCACTGAGCAGAGTGTGAGAAGGCCAAGGTGAAACCCGAGGCTGTGATGGCCTTGAAAAGTGGATGTCCCGCACAAGGTGGCACCCCTCCAGTGGGGTGTGATGGGGCCAAGATGACACAGTGGCAATGCTGGTCTTGCCATGCAGGTGACCTGCATGGTGTGGCATACTGTCTGATGGGATGTGACCTGGCCGAGTTGACACCCAGCAGCCTTGATGGCCTCGCCATGCAGGTGGCATGCACTCAGTTGCACTTTGCTGGGCAGGGTTTGCCCGGGTGGAGGTGACACCTGGCAGCCATGACAGCCTCAACTCATGGGTGTCCCACACGAGGTGGCACCCTGCCAATGGGGTGTGATGGGGCAGAGGTGACACCCAGCAGCCATGATGGCCTCACCACTCGGGTGACCCACTTGAGGTGGCACCCTGTCAGTATGGTGTGACAAGGCAGAGGAGACACCAAGTAGCCATGATGGCTGCACCACCTGGGTGATTCACACAGGGTGACTCTCTGCTGGGCGGGTTGTGACCAGACTGAGGTGACACTCAGTGGCCATGATGAGCTCACCACATGGGTGACCCACTGTGGTTGCACCCCACAATGTGGGGTGTGACAGGGCTGAGGTGAAACCCAATGGCCATAATGGACTCACCATGTGTATGGCATGCATGAGGTGGCAATCCATCAGGCAGGTTGTGATGGGGCCAAGGTGACACCTGACGGGCATTAAGGCCTTGCCACACAGTTGTGCTGCATGAGGTGGCACCACACCAGGTGGGGTGGGGTGTGATGGGGCCATGTTGACACCCAGTTGCTGTGATGGCCTCATCATGCAGGTGGCACATGCAAGATGGCACCCTGTCAGGTGTGGTGTGACCAGGTTGAGGTGACACCTGGCAGCTGTGAAGGCCTCATCATGCAGTTGACCATGCAAGGTGGCAGCCCACAAGGCATGCTGTGATGGGGCTGAGGTGACAGCTGGAGCCTGTGACAGGTGGGGCTGTGACACCTGGGGGCCTTGATGGCCTTGCCATGCAGGTGGCATGCACAAGGTGACACCCTGCTCTGTGGGGTGGATGGGGCCAAGATGAAACTCAGTGGCCATGAAGACCTCCCCATGTAGGTGAGCTCTGTGAGGAGGCAACCAGCAGTGCAGGGTGTGATGGGCCCAAGGTGACAACAAGTGGCTGTAACAAACTTGCCACACCAGTGTCCCATGAGGTGACACACCACTGGGCCATGGTTGACAGGGCTGAGGTGACACCCAGCAGCCCTGATGGCCTCACCATGCTGGAGACCCACATGCATTGGCACCATGCTGGGCAAGGTTTGCACAGGCAGTGGTGAAACCTGGTGGCCATGAAGGCCTCACCACACAGGTGACCCATGTGTGGTGGCACCCCACTAGGAGGGGTGTGCCTTGGTCAAGGTGACACCCAGTGGCTATGTAGGCCTCACCACATGGGTGACCCAAACAAGGTGGCAACCCACAGGGTGAGCTGTGACAGGGCCCAGGTGACACCCATTGACCATGATGGCCTTACCACATGGCTGACACTGCAAGGTGACACCACACAGGGCAGAGTGTGCCTGGGCCTAGGTGATACCCAGTGGCCATGATGGCCTCACCATGCAAGTAACCTGTGCAGGGTGGCACCCAACTTGGCAGGGTGGGATGGGGGTATTGGGAAACTGTGACATTTATGGCCTCACCACACAAGTGGCAAGTGCAAGGTGGCACCCCACAGTGAGGGTTGTGATGGGCCCATGGTGACACTCAGCAGCCATAATGGACTCATCATACTGATGTCTCATGAGGTGGTACCCCACCAGTCTGGGGGTGAAAGGCCCAAGGTGACACCCGGTGGCTATGATGGCCTTGCCATGTGGGTGGCATGCACACAGTGGCACCATGTCAGGTGTGGTTTGCCCAGGCCTTTGTGACACCCAGCAGCCATGACAGCCTTGCCATGCAGGTGATGCACACATGGTGGCAACTCACCAGTCAGGGTGTGACCAGGTCAATGTGACACTTGGCAGCTGTGATGACCTTGTCATGTGGGTGACCTGCATGTGGTGGCACCATGCCTGGTGGAGTGTGCCAGGGCTGAGGTGACACCCATTGGCCATGATGGCCTCACCATTTAGGTGACTTGTGTTGGTGGCACCATGCCAGGTGGGTGTTACCCTGCTGAACTGACACCCAGCAGATGTGAAGGCCTTTCCATGTGGGTGGCATGCATGAGGTGGCACCCCTACAGGCAGGGTGTGATGGGGCCAAGGTGACACCCAGCAGCTGTGAAGGCCTCACCATGCAAGTGACTCAAATGTGGTGGCACCCCACTGGTCAGGGTGTGACTGGGCCAAGATAACACCCAATGCCCACACAGCCTCACCACATGGGTGTCCTGGGTGAGGTGGCACCCTTCCTGGCTGGGTGTGCCCAGGTCATGATGACACCCATCAGCTGAGAAAGCCTCACCACACAGGTAACCCACGTGAGATGGCACCCCACTGGGTGTGGTGTGATGAGGGAAGGTGAAACCCGGTGGCTGTGAAGGCCTCAGCATGTGGTTGTCCCACATGAGGTGGCACCACACCAGGCAGGGTGTGTTAGGGCTGAGGTGACACCCAGTGGCTCTGACAGCCTTGCCACTTGGGTGACCCATGTGAGCTGGCACCCCACTGGGCAGGGTGTGAGTGGGGCTGAGGTGACACCCAACAGTCATGACAGCCTCACCACATGGGTGACCCATGCAGGGTGGCACCCAAATGGGCAGGGTGTGACAGGAGTGATGTGACACCCTGCAACCCTTACAGTCTACCACACAGGTGGCACGTGTGAGGTGGCAACCCACCAGGTGAGGTGTGACTGGGCCAAGGTGACACCCAGCAGCTGTGATGGCCTCACCACATGCATGGCATGCCTGAGGTGACATCCTGTGATGTCACAGGGCTGATGTGACACTGTTCAGCTGTGATGGCCTTGCCCTGTGGGAGACCCACATGAGGTGGCACCATGCCAGGAGTGGTTTGCCTGGGTAGAGGTAACACACAGCAGCCATGATGGCCATGCCACATGAGTGACCAGTGCAAAGAGCACTCCACCAGGTGGCATGTGACAGGGCTGAGGTGACACCTGGTTTCCATGATGGCCTCACCACATTGGTGGCACATGCAAGGTGGCATCCTGCCATGCAGGGTGTGACTGGGCTGAGGTGACACCCAACACCTGTGACAGCCTTGCCATGTGGGTGACCCATGCAAGGTGGCTCCCACAAGGCATGCTGTGATGGGGCCAAGATGACAGCTCGGGGCCATGATGGCCTTGCCATGTGCATGGCATGCACGAGGTGACACCATGCTGTGTGGGTGTGATGGGGCTGAGGTGAAACTCAATGTCCATGAAGACCTCATCATGCAAGTGAGCTGCGTGAGGTGGCACCCAGCATTGTGGGGTGTGACGGCCCCAAGGTGACACCCAGTGGCTGTAATGGACTCACCACACAGGTGTCCTATGAGGTGTCACCACACTGGGCCAGGGGTGATGGGGCTGAGGTGACACCTGGCAGCTGTGATGGCCTCACCATGCAGGTGGAATGCATGAGTTGGCACTCTGCCAGGCAGGTTGTGACAGGGCTGTGGTGAAAGGCCTCATCACCCTGGAGGCCCACACATGGTGGCACCATGTCAGGTGGGGTTTGCCCAGGCAGAGGTGACAACCAGCAGCCATGATGGCCTCACCACACAGGTGACCCATGCATGGTGGCACCCCTCCAGGTGGGGTGTGCCCAGCCCAAGGTGAATCCAGTGGCTGTAAGTGCCTCCCAATGTGTGTAACTTGCATGATGTTGCACCCTGATGGGTGAGGCTGTGTTCTGCCTGAGGTGACACCCAGCAGCTGTGATGGCCTCATCATGCAGGAGACCCATGAGAGGTTGCAACCTACTGCTTGGGATGTTATTGGGCCAAGGTGACACCTGGCAGCTCTGATGGCTTTCTCATATGGGTGACCCACACATGGTGGCACCCTGCCTGGTGGAGTGTACCCTGGCCAAGGTGACACCCAGCAGCCATGACAGTGTCACCACATGGGTGCCCCACCCGAGGTGACACCCTGCCAGGCCACTTGTGCCTGGGCCAAAGTGACACCCATCAGCCATGACTCCTCACTATGTGGGTGACCCGCATGAGATGGCACCTCACTGGGCCAAGGTAAAACCTGGTGGCCATGATGGCCTTACAATGTGGGTGTCACGCATGAGGTGGCACCCCTCTGGTGGGGTGTGATGGGGCCAAGGTGACACCTAGCAGCAATGATGGACTCATCATGTGGGTCACCTGTGTGGTGTTGCACCCTACCTGGCAGAGTATGACACAGCCACAGTGACATCTGGCAGCAGTGACAGCCTTGTCACATGCATGGCACATGCACAGTTGCACCATGCTGTGTGGGTGTGACCAGGCTTAGGTGACACCCAGCAGATGTGACAGCCTCACCACACTGGTGGCATGCAAGAGGTAACACCCTGCTGTGTGGGGTGTGATGGTGCTGATGAGACACCTGGTGGCCATGAAGACCTCACCACATGGGTGACCCACCAAGGTTTCACACTGCAATGAGGGGTGTGACAGGGCTGAGATGACACACAGTGGCTGTAACAGACTCACCATGTGGGTGACCCACATGAACTGTTACCCCACCAGGTGGGGTTTTCCCAGGCCTATGTGACACCCAGAGGCTGTGATGGCCTCACCAAGTGGGTGACCCATGGAAGGTGGCACCCAGGCTGGTGGGGTGTGACAGGGCTGTGGTGACTCCCAGTGGCTGTGATGGCTTCACCATGTAGGTGACCCATGCGAGGTGGCACCCCACTGAACAGGGTGAGATATGGCCGAGGTGACACCAGGCAACTGTGATGGCCTCACTACATGGGTGACCCATGCAAGGTGGCACCCCAACTTGTGGGTGTGTCTGAGCCTAGGTAACACCCAGCAGCCATGATGGCCTTGACATGCAGCTGACCCGCACAAGGTGGCACCTCAATGGGAGGTTTGTGATGGGTCCAAGGTGACACCTGCCATGGCAGCCTCAGCACATGCGTGGCACATGCCAGGTGACACTCCACCATGTGGGGTGTGACCTGGATGAGGTGATACATGGTGGCCGTAACAACCTCACCATGTGGATGACCCACATGATGTGGCATCCCACCAGGTGGAGTGTGCCCCAGCTGAGGTGACACCCAGTGGCTGTGATGGCCTCACCACATGGATGACCTGCATGAGGTGGCACTCCATTGGCTGGGTGTGACCAGGCCAAGGTTACAACCAGCAGCCATGATGGCCTCACCATGTGGGTGACCCAAGTGAGGTGACACCCTGTGGGGCAGGGTGTGAACAGGCCGAGGAGACACCCATTGGCCACAACAGCCTCCCCAATGGATGACTACATGAGGTGACACTCTGCTGGGTGGGGTGTGATCAGACCCATGTGACAACTGGCAACCATGATGACATCACCATGTGGGTGACCCAAGGATGGTGACACCTCACCTGGTGAGGTTGACTAAGCCAAGGTGAAACCCTCTGGCCATGATGGCCTCACCTCATGGGTAGACCTGTGCCAGGTGGCACCCAGCTGGGCCAGTGTGCCTGGGATGAGGTGACACCCAGTGGCCAGGACAGCCTCACCACGTGGTGACCCACGTGAGGTGGCACCCCACCAGGCAGTGTGTGATGGGGCTGAGATGACACCCTGCAGCCTAGACGGCCTCACAAAGTGGGGGACACACATAAGCAAACACCCTGCTGCGCATGGGGTGATGGGACCCATGGGACACCTGGTGGCTGAGACAGCCTCACCATGAGGGTGGCACACATGAGTTAACACCCTGCTGGGTAGGGCACGATGGGGCCAAGATGATACCAAGCAGCTGAGATGGCTTCATCACATGGTTGACCCACTTGAGATTGCACCACACCAGGTGAGGTGTGAACTGGCCAAGGTGGCACCCAGGGTCTGTGATGGTCTTACCACATGGGTGACATATGCCAGGTGACACCCTTCTGGGCAGAATGTGACTGGGTCAAGATGACACCAGACATTCCTGAAGGTCTTGACATGCAGATCACCCACAAGATGTTGCACCCCTGCCTGTGGTGTGTGACTTGGCTGAGGTGACTCCTCATGGCCATGATGACCTTGCCATGTTGATGACACATAGGAGGTGACACCCCACTGGGTGGGTTGTGACAGAGCTGAGGTAACCCCTGGTGGCCATGATGGCCTTGCCATGGAAGTCACCCAAGCAAGGTGGCACCACTCCAGGCAGGGTGTGATGCAGCTGAGGTGACACCCAGTGGTCATGATGACCTCACCATGCAGGTGGCACATGTGAAGTGACACCCCACACCATGGGGTGTGCCTGGTCTGAGGTGACCCCTGGCTGCTATGATGGCTTTTCCATGCTGTTTACCCAGGCGAGGTTGTACCCCACCAAGTGGGCTGTGCTCAGGCCAAAGTGACACATGGTGGCCATGATTGGCTCACCACATGGGTGACCCACACAACACATCATCCCACCAGGCAGAGGGTGACTGGACTGAGGAGACACCCAGCAGCCATAATGGCCTCATGATCTGGGTGACCTGCATGAGGTGACACCCAGAAGGGCAGGGAGTACCCTTGCCAAGGTGACTCCCAGCAGCCATGATGGCCTCACAATGAAGGTCACCTGTGAAAGGTGAAACCATGCCACACAGTGTGTGCTTGGGCTGAGGTGACACCCAGTGGCCATGAAGGTCTCACCACATTGGTAATGCATGAGGTGACACCATGCCAGGTGGAGTGTGGTAGTGCCAAGGTGACCCTCAGTGGCCATGACTGCCTCGTGAAGTGGGTTATCCATGACTGGTAACACCCCACCTGTCAGGGTGTGACCACACTCAGGTGACAGCTGGTGGTTGATTGGCCTCAACAGATGGGTGACTTGCAGCAGGTGACACCCCACTGGGTGCAGTGTGCCCAGAGTGAGGTTTCACCCAGCATCTGTGATGGCCTTGACATGTGGGTGACATGTGTGAGGTGACACCCAACTGGGCATTGTATGCCCAGGCCAAGGTGACACCTGGTGGTGGAGATGGCCTCTCCACATAGGTGACACAAGGGAATGACTGGGCTGAGGTGACACCCTGCAGTCATGATGGCCTCACAAATCAGGTGACCCACACGAGGTGAAAGCACACTGCATGGGGTGTGACCAGCCTGAGGTGACACCCAGCAACCATAATGGCCTCGCCAAGCAGGTAACCCACACTAGGTGGCAGCCCAGCAGGCAGGACTGTGCCTGGGCAGAGCTGAACCCAGCTGCCTTTACAGCCTCACCACATGGGTAACTCACAATAGGTGGCACCCCACCAGGTAGGATCTAACCGGGCAGAGGTCACACCCAGTGGCCATGACAGCCTCTACACATGGGTGACCCATGTGAGGTGACATCTCGCTGGTCAGTGTGTGCCCAGACTGAGGTGACATGCTGTGTCTGTGATGGCCTTGCCACATGGGTGACCAGTGCAAGGTGACAACCTGCTGGTTGAGATGTGATCAGGCCAAGGTGACACCCAGTGGCCATGATGGCCTTGCCACAAGGGTTACTCATGTGAAGTTATATCCCTCCAGGCAAGGTTTGCCCAGGCCGAGGTCACACCCAGCATCCTTGTTGGCCTCACCATGCAGGTGATGTACATGAGGTGACAGTGCACAGCACAGTGTGTGACTAGGCTGAGGTGGCACCTGGTGGCCATAACAGCCTCACCACACAGGTGACCTATGTGAGGTGACATGCCATCATGTGGGGTGTGGCCAGGCCAAGGTGACACCTGGAGGCCATAAAGGCCTCACCACAAGGTGACACATGCTAGGTGACACTGCACCACGTGGGGTGTGTTTGGGCTGAGGTCACACCCGCTGGCCATGATGGTCTCACCATACAGGTGAAATGCACGAGGTGAAACACTGTCACATGGGGTGTGACCAGGCTGAGGTGACACCTGGCAGCCATGATGGTCTTCCCACGTGGGTGGCATGCATGAGGTGACACCATGCCAGGCAGGGTGTGCCTGGGATGAGGTGACAGCCAGTGGCTGTGACAGCCTCACCATGCAGTTGGCATGTGCAAGGTGGAACCCCACTGGATGCAGTACAACAGGGACAAGGTGAACACCGGTTGCTATGACAGACTCACCATGCAGGTGGCACATGTGAAGTGACACAGTGCCTGGAGGGGTGTGATGGGCTGAGATGAGGCCTGGTGGCTGCATCAGCCTTATCACATGGGTGACATGCATGAGGTTACACCCTGCCTGGCTGGGTGTTACCAGGCCTAGGTGATACCCAGTGGCAGTAATGGCCTTGCCATGCAGGTGAGGCTGAGGTGACACCTGGTAGCCATAGAAGCCTCACCACAGGTGACCCATGCGAGGTGACACTGCATCATGTGGGGTGTGATGGGGCTGAAGTGACAGCTGGTGGCTGTGATAGTCTTGCCATGCAGGTGACTCACATTAGGTTACACCCCACTGTGCAGGTGTGACCAGGCTGAGGTGACACCCAGTGACCATAATGGCCTCACCACAAGGGTGACCCATGTCAGGTGGCACCCCGCCAGGCAGGGAGTTACTCGGCTGAGGTAACACCCAGTGTCAGTGACAGTCTCACCATGTGGGTGGAACACATGAGGTGACACTGTGCCAGGCAGGATGGGCTCAGGATGAGGTGACACCTGGTGGCTGTGATGGCCTCACAACATTGTTGGTGTGCAAGGTGGCACCCCACTGGGCCTGGTGTGACAGGGACGAGGTGAACCCTGGTGACTGTGATGAACTCACCATGCATGTGGCAAACATGAGGTGATATGGCACCTACAAGAGTGCAATGGGCTGAGATGACACCTAGTAGCTGTGTTGGCCTCTCCACTCAGGTGGCACATGTGAGGTGACACCCTGCCTGGCAGGGTGTGACCAGGCCTAGGTGATAAGTGGTGGCCATGAGGGCCTTGCCACACAGGTAACAAGCGCATGGTGACACCATGCCTGGTGGGGTGTGATAGTGCTGAGGTGACCATTGGTGGCTGTGAAGACCTCACCAAACAGGTGGCATGTGCAAGGTGACATCCTGCCATGCAGGGTGTGTCTGGCCTAAGGTGACACCTGGTGGCCATGATGGCCTTGCCTTGAGGGTGATGCATGCAAGATTGCACCCCATGATGTAGGGTATGCCAGGGACAAGGTGACACCTGCTGGCCATGACAGCCTCGCCATGTAGGAGGCATGTTCAAGGTGGCACCCTGCTAGGCATGGTGTGATAGGGACGAGGTGATCCCCAGTGGCCAGGGCAGACTTGCCATGCAGGTGGCACACATGAGGTGACACAGCACCTGTAGGGGTGTGACGGGGCTTAGATGACATCCAGTGGCTGTGTTGGCTTCACCACTTGGTTGACACACATGTGGTGACACCCTGCCTGCTGGGGTGTGACTAGGGCTAGGTGATACCCAGCAGCTGTAACAGCCTTGCCACACAGGTAACCTGCATGTGGTGCAACCTCACCAAGCAGAGTATGACTGGGCTGAGGTGACACATGGCAGCCTTGATGGCCTCACAACACAGGTGACCTGTGCAAGGTGACACCATGCTACACAGCATGTGCCTGGGTTGAGGTGACACCCAGTGGCTGTGACGTTCTCACCACACAGGTAATGCATGAGGTGACACTGTGCCAGGTGGAGTATAATAGTGCTGAGGTGACCCTTGGTGGCCATGACAGCTTAACCACCCAGGTGACCCATGTGAGGTGACACCCCATTGTGCAGGGTGTGCATGGGCCAAGGTAACACCTGGCAGCAGTGAAGGCCTCGCCACATGGGTGACACACACGAGGAGGCATCCCACTGGGCAGAGTGTGACATGGCTGAGATGGCACCCAGTGGCTGTGAAGTCCTTGCTATTCAGGTGACACAAGTGAGATGACACTGTGCCAGGCCAGGTGTGACAATGCTGAGGTGACACCCCAGTGCTGTGATGGCCTCACCATGTGGGTGAACCACGTTAAGTGGCACCCCTCAGGATGGAATTGTGACAGGGCCAAGGTGACATCCAGTGGCCATGATGGCCTTGCTACATGGGTTACCCACGTGAAGTTACACACCCCCAGGTGGGGTGTGCCCCAGCCAAGGAGACACCCAGTGGCCTTGTTGGCCTCACCATGCAGGTGATGCACATGAGGTGACAGCCCACCATGCAGTGTGTGACTAGGCTGAGGTGATACCCAGTGGCCATAATAGCCTCGCTATGCAGGTGACCCATGGGAGGTGACACCTGGCTGCATGGGGTGTGACAGGGCCGAGGTGACACCCATCAGCTGTGATAGCCTCACCACACAGGTGACTCATGCAAGGTTACACCCCACCATGTAGGGTGTGACTGGGCCATGGTGACTCCTGGTGACCATAAAGGCCTCACTGCAAGGTGACCCACACTATGTGACACTGAGCCATGTGGGGTGTGTTTGGGCTGAGGTCACACCTGGTGGCCGTGATGGGCTCACCTCGCAGGTGGAACACATGAAGTGACATGGCACCTGGGTGGGTGTGATGGGGCTGAGATGACACCCAGTTGCTGTGTTGGCCTCACCACATTGGTGACATGCATGAGGTGACACCCTGCCTGGTGGGGTGTGACCAGACCTAGGTGATACCTGGCAGCAGTAATGGCCTTGCCATGCAGGTAATCCATGTGAGGTGATACCCCAACATATGGAGTGTGACCAGGCCATGGTTACACAAAGTGGCTTTGATGGCCTCACAACACAGGTACACCACATGAGGTGACACTACACCGCACAGGGTGTTTCCAGCCTGAGGTGACACCCAGCGGCCATGACAGCCTCACCACATGGGTAACATGCACAAGGTGACACCATGCTTGGCAGGGTGTGATATGGCCAAGGTGAACATCAGCAGCTGATGGCCTTGCCAAACAGGTGGCATGTGTGAGGTAACACCCTGCCTGGCAGGGTGTGCCTGGGTCAAGGTGACACCCAGTGGCCATGATGACCTCACCTCAAGGGTGATGCATGTAAGGTCGCACCTCACAATTCAGGGTGTGCCTGGGACAAGGTGACACCCATTAGCCTTGACAGCCTTGCCACGAGGGGTCATGCATGAGGTGGTACACTGCTGGGTGCATTGCAATAGGGACGAGGTGAACACCTGCAGCCATGACAGACTCACTACACAGGTGGCACAAGTGAGATGACACAGCACCTGGAGGGGTGTGACTGGCCTGAGGTGACACCTGGTGACTGTAACAGCCTCACCAAGCAGGTGACCCATGTTAGGTGGCAGCCCCCCAGGCAAGGCTGTGCCTGGGTCAAGGTGAAACTGGCTGCCATGACAGTCGCACCACACAGGTAACACACACGAGGTAGCACCCCACCAGGTGGCATGTGATCATCACCACACAGATGACACCCCACCCTTCCCAAGACTGTCACCTCCCCTGCAACCTGATGCACAAGGGGACCTTGCACCATGTTGCCTCATATAAGGGATGGTCACCTCAAACCTGGCTCCACCCATATGGCTCAGCCCCTGGACCACTGTCCCCCTCAGTATGGGAGGGCCACCCTGCCTTTGCCCCACACATTCTGGGAGCATCCCAGCATGCCTGTCTCACTGTGCTTTTGGGGGGTCACATCACACCCATCACCTCATTTTGTCACTAGATGCACATGACCATTGCCTCACAGGTGTCACCCCACCCTAACCCACCCCAGCCCACCCCAGACTGTCACCTTAAGTGCATCCAGATGAGCAAGGGGCAACATGCACATGTTGCCTCATGCATGGGATGGTCACATCACACCTGGCTCCACCCATGTGACAGAGCCACCACACTGTCTGGGCCATCAGCATGGGAGGGTTGTCCTGTGATTACCTGACACATTCCAGGAATGTCCCAGCATGGCTGTCCCACTGCCCATGGGGGGGTCGTCACATCACACACATCACTTTACATTGTCACCAGAGGCATGTGACCAACACCTCACAGGTGACACCCCACCCCACCCCAGACTGTCACATAGCATGAGTCTGCACAGACAAGTGGTGGTCACCTCACCCACAGCTCCACCCATGTGGCAGGGCCCCAGGCCTGCAGGCCTCCTCAATGTGGGATAGTTGTCCTGTGCTTGCCTGACACATTCCAGGAGCAGCCCAGCATGCCTGTCCCACCTCCCGTGGGGGGGTCACGTCACATCCAACACCTCACACTCTCACCAGAGGCATGTCACTGTTACCTTGCAGGTGAACCACCCCACCCCACCCCAGAGTGTCACTTCGCATGTGTCAGGATGCACAAGGGGTGGTGACTTCACATCCAGCTCCACCCATGTGGCAGGGCCCCCAGACCACTGGCCCCCTCAACATGGAAGTGTCAATCTGTTCTTGCCCCACGCATCTGGGAGTGTCCAAGCATGCTTGTCCCACCACCCATGGCTGGAGGCATGTCACATTCATCACCTCACATTGTCACCAGAGGCACGTCACCATCACCTCACAGGTGACACCCCACCCAACACCATCCCCTCTCACTCAAGAGAGTTGCCTCAAGTGCATCTAGGCCTGCAGGTTGCAGTCACCTCATACCTGGCTCCACCCATGTGTCAGGGCCCCAGATCTCTGGTCCCCTGAGTTTGAGAGGGTCAACCCATGCTTTCTCCATGTATTCTGGCAGCATCCCAGCATGCCTATCCCACCGCACATGGGGTGGGGTCACGTCACACCTGACACCTACATTGTCAACAGAGGCACATGACCATCACCTCGCAGATTACACCTCTCCACTCCATCCCACCCCACCCCAAAAATGACAGTCACCTCATGTGCATGCATGCAGATGCAGAGGAGGCAATTTGCATGTGTCACTTCACACACGGGATGATCATCTCACCCCTGGGTGCAGCCATGTGGCAGGGCCCCATGACTGCTGGCCCACTCAGCATGGTAGGTTTGCTCTGCACCTGCACCATGCATTCTGGGAGCATCCCGGCATGCCTGTCCCACTGTCTGTTGAGGGCAGTCATGTTGGACTCCTCACCTCACACTGTAACCAGAGGCATGTGACCATCACCTCTCAGGTAACAACACCCACCCCAACCAACACTACCTCTGACTGTTACCTCACATGCATTCAGATGCTCAAGGGGCACCCCATGCCTGTCACAATGTGCATGGGATTGTTACCTCACACCAAGCTCCAACCACGTGACAGGGTCCATGGACCACAAGCCCCCTCAGTTGTGCAAAAGTTGACCTGCACTTGCCCCATGCATTCTAGGAGCATCACAGCATACCTGTCCCACTGCCTGTTGGTGGGTCTCGTTACACCCTTCCCCTCACATTGTCACCAGAGGCATGTGACCTCCATGTCACAGATTACACCACCCCACCCCACCCCACTCCACCACTGACTGTGGCCTCGTGTACATGCATGTGGATGCCCAAGAGTTATTTCATGCAGATCGCCTCATGCATGGGATTGTCACCACACCCCCAGCTCCACCCATGTGATAGGGTCCCCAACTGCTGGCTCCTCAGTGTGGGAGGTTCACCCCTCACCTGCCCCATGCATTACTAAAATGTTACAGCATGCCTGTCCCACAACCTTTTGGGGGCAGTCATGTCAAACACATCACCTCACATTGTCACCTGAGGCATGTGACTGTCACCTCATAGGTGATACCACCCCACCCGACCCCACCACACTGACCACACCCCACCCCTGACTGATGATTCACATGCATGTGAATGAGCAAGGGGTACCCAATGCTTGTTGCCTCACACACAAGATAATCATCTCAAACCCAGCATTAATCATGTGGCAGAGGCCCTGGACCACTGCCCCCCTCATCATGGAAGTTTCACCCCTCACTTGCCCCACACATTCCAGGAGCATCCATCATGACTGTCCCACCACTGTGGGGGGGGGTCCCATCACACCCATCACCTCATATTATCACCAGACACACATGACCATCACCTCACAGGATACACCCACCCCACCCCACCCCATCCCAGGCTGCCGTCTTGCATGCTTCTGGACATGCGAGTGGCAGCCACCTCACACCTGGCTCCACCCATGTGGCCATTCCCACCAACCACTGGCCACCTCATCATGGGAGGGTCACCCTGCACTTCCCCAATGCATTCTGCGAGTGTCCAAGCAAGCCTATCCCACTTCCCATGGGTGGGGACATGTCACATTTGTCACCTCACATTGTGGCCAGGGGCACATGACCATCACCTCACAGGTGACACCCCACACAACACCACCCCCCTCACCCCACCCCACCACACTCCAGACTGTCACCTTGCATGCATCTGGACCCACAAGTTGTGGTCATCTCACATCTGGCTCCACCCATGTGGCAGGGCCCCAGGAACACTGCACCCCTCAGCATGGGAGGGTCACCCCACACTTGGCCCATGCATTCTGGCAGCTTCCCAGCATGGCTATCCCACTGCACATGGAAGGGGTCACATCACACCCATTACCTCACAGTCACACCAGAGGCATGTGACCATCACCTCGCATGTTACAACCCAACCCCACCCCACCTCATCACCTTACTTGTGTCCAGATGAGCAAGGTGCACCCAGCACATGTTGCCTCTTGCATGGGATGGTCACCTCACACTCAGCTCTGCCCAGATGGCAGGGCACCCAGACCAATGGCCACCTCAGTGTAAGAGGTTTGCCCTGTGCTAGCCACATGCATTCTGCCAGTGTCCCAGTATGACTGTCCCACCGCCAGTGGCTGGAGGGTCACATCACACCCATCATCTCATATTGTCACCAGAGGCTCATGACTATCACCTTGCAGGTTACACACACCCCACTCCACCCCATCCTCTTGCATGCATCTGAACACGCAAGGCACAGACTGCACATGTCACCTCTTACACGGTATTGTCAGCTCACAACTGGCTCCACCCATGTGGCAGGGCCCTCAGACTGCTGGCTCCCTCAGTGTGCGAGGGTCAACCTACACTTGCCCCACTCATTCTGGGAATGTCACAGCATGCCTGCAACACTGCACATGGAAGGGGGTCACGTCACACCCATCATCTCACTTTGGCACCAGAGGCACGTGACTGTCACCATACATTGGTCACCAACCTCATATGAGCATCACATCACATGTGACACACCCCACCCCATGTTAGACTATCGCTTCTCCTGAGTCTGGAAGTGCAAGGGGCACCTCACACATGTTGCCTTGCGCATGGCATGGTCACCTGACACGCAGCTCCACCCATTTTGCAGGGTCCCTCATTTGCTGTCAAGCTCAGTGTGGGAGGATCACTCCATGCTTGCTCCATTCAGTCCATGGGTCAAGTTTCATGTGCCCCCACCCCCACCCTTCATGTGTGGCACCACACAGGGTCCTCATAGTCCTGTGACTTTCAACCCACACTGGTCACCAACCTTGTAGGAGCATCACGTCACCTGTGTCATCCTCGACCACCCCATGCTTGAGTGTCTCATCTAGGGCATCAGGATGTGCCAGGGGCACCCACATGTGTCACCTCATGCCCAGGGTGGTCACCTAATCTCCACCTCCACCACTGTTTCAAGGCCCCCTCACTGCTGTCACACTCAGCATGGGAGGGTTACCCCACACTTGCAACACGCAGTCTGGGGGTGTGAAAGCATGCCTGCCCCATTGCACATGGAGGACACATTGCACCTGTCACACCTCCAGTGTGATTGGCACCTCACAGGGTCCCCATAGGCATGTGGCCTGCACCCCACAGTGGTCACCAAAGTCATATGAGCATAGCGTCATCTGTGCCACCCAGACACATGCTTGGCTGTCCCCTCACGTGTCAGGACACCCTAGGGGCTCCCTGCACTTACTGCTTCATGCCCAGAGTGGTCACATCACTTCCATCTTCACTGCTGTGGCAGAGCACCCTGACCATTGTCACACTCAGCATGGGAGGGTCACCCTGCGTTTGCCACATGCAGTCCAGGTGTATTACAACATGTCTGCCCCATCCTACACGGGGATTGTGTCATGCCCCTCACCCCATCCATGTATGCCTTGCACCTTAAACAGTCCCCATAGGCAAATGACACTCACCGCACAGTAGTGACCAGCCTCGTATGAGTGTTATGTCACCTGGGTCATGCCCCCTGATGGTTGACTGTCCCATTGTGGGTGTCAGGATGCACCAGGGTCACACTGCACATGTCACCTGGCACCTGCAGTCATCACCTCACCTCTATCTCCAGCCCTGTGGCAGGCCCCCTGACTGCAGTCACCCTCAGCTGGGAGGTTTGCCCTGCACTTGCCACACACATTCCAGGAGTGCCACAGTAAGCCTGCCCCATTGCACGTGGGTGTCATGAAGCACCCCTCATCCACCACCATGTGCCTGGCACCTCACAGGGTCCCCATAGGCATATAACTGTCACCCACAGCAGTCACCAACCTCACATGAGTCTTGTCACCTGTGTCACACCATCACCCCATGCTTGACTGTAGCCTCACGGGTGTCAGGTCACACCAGGGGCAACTCGCATGTGTTGCCTTGTGCCCAGGGTGGTCGCCTCACCTCCATCTCCACCCATGTGGCAGGGCACCCTGACCACTGTCTCCCTCAGCATAGGATGGTCATCTCGTTCTTGCCACACACAATCAGGGAGTGCCACAGCATGCCTGCCCTACTGTGTGCAGTGGTCACATCACACCTCTCATACCTTGAGTGTCTGGCCCCTCACAGGGTCCCCATAGGCATGTGACATCACCCCACAGCAGTCACCAAACTCATGTGAGTGTCACGTCACCTGTGTCACCCCCACACCCCCAATTGACTGTCCCCTCACGGGTGTCATGATGCACCTGGTGGACCCCATGTGTGTTGCCTAATGCCTGGGGTGTTCACCTCACCTTCCTTTCCAGACCTGTGTTATGGCCTTGTGACTGCTGTCACCCTCAGCATGGGAAGATTGCCCTGCACTTGCCACATGCAGTCTGGGAGTGTCACAGCATGCCTCTCACATCACACAAGGGGTTCATGTCACACCCATCACCACCCTCATGCCTGTCACATCACATTGTCACCAGATGCAGGTGACCATCACCTCACATTGGTCACCCACCTTGTATGAGCATCACATAGCATGTCACCCCCAACACATGACAGTCATCATGCATGAATCAGGACATGCAGGGCACAATGAGTGGGTCACCTCTTGCACAAGATTGTCACTTCACCCACAGCTCCTCCCAGGTGGCATGGCCCATTGGGGTGGTCATGTTGCACACATCACCTCACATTGTCACCAGAAGCATGTGACCATCACCTCGCAGGTTACACCACCCCACTGAACCCCACACCACCCCACCCCACTGCTGACTGTCTACTCATGTGCATGTGAATGCACAAGGGGCACCCCATGCTTGTCGCATTGCTCATGGGATCGTCATCTCAAACCCAGCACAATTCATGTGGCATGGCCTCCAGATCACTGGCCCCCTCAGCATAGGAGGGTCACCCCGCATTTGCCCCACACATCATGGGAGTGTCCCAGCATGCCTGTCTCACCACTCATGGGGGGATTCACAGCACACCCATCACTTCACACTGTCACCAGAGACACATGACCATCACCTCACAGGTTACATGCCCCCACCCCATACTACTCCAGACTGTCACCTCACATGCTTCCAGACGTGCAAGTGGCAACCACCCCACACATTGTTCCCCCATGTGGCTATGCCCACTGACTGCTGGCCACCTCAGCCTGGGAGGGTTGCCCTGCCTTTGCCCCATGCATTCTTGTAGCATCCCATCATGTATGTCCAAAGCTGGTGGAGGGAGTCATGGTGCAGCCAATAACCTCACATTGTCACCAGAGGCAAGTGACTGTCACTTCACAGATTACACCACACTCCACCCCACCCCACCCTACCCCAGACTGTCACCTCACCTGTGACCTGATGTGCAAGGGGGACCTTGCATGAGTTGCCTCGTGCATGGGATGGTTACCTCAAACCTGGCTCCACCTATGTGGCACAGCCCCTGGACAACTGTCCCCCTCAGCCTGGGAGGGTTGCCCCACCTTTGCCTCACACATTCTGGGAGCATCCCAGCATGCATGTCCCACTGCACAGGGGGGTGGTCACCTCACCCTCCTCACCTCACTTTGTCACCAGAGGCACATGACCACCACCTCACAGGTGACACCACACCCACCCCACCCCACCTCACCCCACTCCTGACTGTCAACTCATGCATATGAAGGCACAAGGGGCACCCAATGCTTGTCACCTCATGCATGCAATAGTCATCTCAAACCTGGCGCCACTCATGTGGCATGGCCCTCAGACCGCTGCCCCCATCAGCATTGGAGGGTCGCCCCACACTTGTCCCACACTTTCTGAGAGTGTCCCAGAATTCCTGTCCCACCACCCATGGGGGATCATGTCGCACCCATCACCTCACACTGTCACCAGAGGCACATGACTGTCACCTCACAGGTTACATCCCCAACAACACCCCACCCCAGGCTGTCACCTTGCATGCACCTGGATGTGCAAGTGGCAGCCACCTCACACCCGGCTCCACCCATGTGGCTGTGCCCATCATCTGCTGGCCCACTCAGCATGAGAGGGTCACCCTGCCCTTGCACCACACATTCTAGAAGCATCCCAGCATACCTGTCCCAATGCTGGTGGGGGTGAGTCACGTCACAACTGGCATTTAACCTTGTGAGCAGAGGCTAGTGACCTCCACCTCACAGATGACACCCCACTCCACCCCACCCCACCCTACCCCAGGCTGTCACCTCGCATGTGACCTGATGCACAAGGGGGACCTTCCATGAGTCACCTCAAGCATGGGATGCTTACCTCAAACCCGGCTCCACTCATGTGGCATGGCTCCTGGACCACTGTCCCCTCAGCCTGGGAGAGTTGCTCCACCTTTGCCTCACACATTCTGGGAGCATTCCCACATGCATGTCCCACTGTGCTTGGGGGGGTCACGTCGCACCTGTCACCAGAGGCACATGACCATCACCTCACAGCTGACACCACATTCTAGCCTACCTCACCCCACCCCAGACTGTCAGTACGAGTGCAAGGGGCAACATGCATGTGTCACCTTGTGCACAGGATGGTCACATCACACCTGGCTCCACCCATGTGGCAGAGACCCCACACCACTGGGCCATCATCACGTGAGAGTCACCCTGCGATTGCCCCATGCATTCTGGGAGCATCCCAGAATGATTATCCCACCACCCATAAGAGGGTGGTCATGTCACACACATCACCTCACATTGTCACCAGAGACACATAACCAACACCTCTCTTGTGCCACTGCACCTCACCCCACCCCACCACAGACTGTTGCCTAGTGTGAGTCTGGATGCACCAGGGGTGGTCACCTCACACATGGCTCCACCCATGCGGCAGGGCCTCAGGCCTGCAGGTCCCCTCAGTGTGGGATTGTTGCCCTGAGCTTGGCTGATGCATTTCAGGAGCATCCAAGCATGCTTGTCCCACCTCCCATGTGGGGGTTCACATCACACCCTTCACCTCACACTGACCAGAGGCATGTGACCTTCACCTTGCAAGTGAACCCCCCCTACCCCACCCCAGAGTGTCACTTAGCATGCATCAGGACACACAATGGGCAGTCACCTCACACCCAGCTCTACCAATGTGACAGTGCACCCAGACTGCTGCCCCCCTCAGCGTGGGAGGGTTGCCCTGCACTTTCCCCATGCATCCCAGGAGAGTCCCAGCATTCCTGTCCCACCACCACCCGTGGGTGGGGACATGTCACTTCTGTCACCTTCCATT
Source organism: Hippopotamus amphibius kiboko (assembly GCF_030028045.1). Taxonomy (NCBI): domain Eukaryota; kingdom Metazoa; phylum Chordata; class Mammalia; order Artiodactyla; family Hippopotamidae; genus Hippopotamus; species Hippopotamus amphibius. The sequence continues at coordinate 29,031,644 of NC_080200.1, read as the reverse complement.
GTCACCAGAGACAGGTGACTGTCACCTTGCAGGTGACATCCCACCCAACACCATGCTCCTCACCCCCACCCCACCACACTGCAAACTGTCATCTCACATGCATCTAGACCCACAATTTGTGGTCACCACACACTGGGCTCCACCCATGTGGCAGGGACACAGTACTGCTGGTCCCCTCAGCATGGGGGGGGTCACCCTACGCTTACCCCAGGCATTCTGGCAGCATCCCAGCATGCCTATCCCACTGCATATGGGGGTCATGTCACACCTGTCACCTCACATTCACACCAGAGGCACATGACCATCCTCTCACAGGTGACACCCCACCCCAGCCCACCCCATCACCTTGCTTGCATCCCTATGCACAAGGAGCACCCAGCGCATGTTGCCTTGTGCTCCAGATGGTCACCTCACACCTGGCTCCACCTAGGGGTCCCAGCCCACACACTACTGGCCCGCTCAAGTTGGGAGGGTGGCCCCATTTTTCCCCCATGCATTCCAGCAGCATCCCAGCCTGTCTGTCCCACCTCCTGTGGGGGGTTCATGTCACTCCCATTACCACACATTGTCACAGTCAAGTGACCATCACTTCACAGGTGACACAGATTCCCACCCACTTGAACCCATCACCTCATGCATCCAAATGTGCAAGGGACTCCCTCTTCATGTTGCCTCATGCACAGGATGGTCACCTCACACCTGGCTCCACCCAGGTGTTAGGGCTCACTGACCACTGCCCCTTCAGCATGAGAGGGTCTCCCCGTGCTGGCTTCATTCTTTCCACCAGCATCCCAGCATGACAGTCTCACTGCCACCTCACATTGTCACCAGAGGCACATGACCATCACCTCATAGGTTACACACACCCCACCCCACCCCATCCCCTCATGTGCGTTTTGACATACAAGGGACACCCCATGAGAGTCACCTCTCACATTGGATAGTCACCTCACATCTGGCTCCACCCAGGTGGTTGGCCCTCAGGGACCGCTGGCCCCTCAGTGTGGGAGGGTCGCTCCATGCTATCCTCAGGCATTCTGGCAGCTTCCCAGCATGCCTGTCCCACTGCCCATGGGGAGGTCTTTTTGCACCCATCTCCTCACATTGTCACCAGAGACACATGACCATCCCCTCACAGATGAACCCCCCCAACCCAGTCGGGTCATGTGCCTCAGGATGTGAAAAGAGCACCCTGTGAATGTTGCCTCAGGCAGGGAATGGTCACCTCACAGCCAGATCCACCCAGGTGGCAGAGCCCCAGATCACTGGCCCCATCAGCATGGGAGTGTCACTGCTTGTTTGCCCCATGCATTCTGGCAGGGTCCAAACCAGCCTATCCCATGGCCCGTGTGGCAGGTCACATCGAATCCACCACCTCACATTGTCACCAGAGGCATGTGACTGTTACCTCACAGGTGACACCCCACCACCCCACCCTGTCAGCTCTCATGCATCTGGTCTTGCAAAGGGCACTCTATATGTGTCACCTCATGCTCAGAATGGTCCCATCACTCCCGGCTCTGCCCAGGAGGCAAGGACCCTGACCACTGGCACCCTCAGCCTGGAACTGTCACCCCATGCTTGTCCCACACATTCCAGCAGTGTCCAAGCCTGGCTGTCCCACTGCCTGTGGGGGATTCATTTTGCACCCATCAACTCACATTGTCATCTGAGGCTCATGACCATTATCTCACAGGTGACACCCCCCACACCACTCTGTTGACTCACATGTGTCTGGTCTTGGAAGGGGCACACCGTGTGTGTCACCTTGCACATGGGATGGTCAGCTCCATCCAGGTGGCAGGGTTCATGGACTGCTGGCACCCTCAGCATGGGAGTATTGCCTAGCCTTTGCACCACACATTCCTACAGCATCCCAGCATGCCTGTCCCACTGACTATGGGTGGGGTCACGTTGCACACGTCACATCACATTGTCACCAGATGCACGTGACCTTCACCTTGCAGGTAACACCCCAACCTCACCCCACCCCTTCACCTTGCACAAGGCATGGTCATCTCACACCTGGCTCCACCCATGTGGCAGGACCCACCACCTCACATTGTCACCACAGGCATGTGACCATCATCTCACAAGTGACACATACCCCACCCCATACCACCACACCACATCCCACCACATCGCAGACTGTTGCTTCATGTACTTCCAGATGCAAATGGGGCACACTGTGCTTGTCACCTCATGCATGGGATGGTCACCTCACACCCAGCTCCGCCCAGGTGGAGGGCCCCCAGATCTCTGAACCCCTCAGCATGGGATGGTCGCCCTCTGCTTTGCCACTCATTCTGGAAGCATCCCAGCATGCCTATCCCACCACCCGTGGGCAGAGGGTCACATCACACCTACCACCTCATTGTCACCAGAAGCACATGACTGTCACCTCACAGCTGACACCCTAAACCCACCCCACCCCATTCCATCATTTCATGCATTTGGATGCTCAAGAGGCACTCCATGTGTGTCACTTTGCACTCTGTATTGTCACCTCACACCTGGCTCCACCCAGAGGCAGGGCCCCCGAACCACTGGCCCCCTCAACATGGGAGGGTCACCCTGTGCTTGCCCCAGGCATTCCTGAAAGTGCCAGCATGCCTATCCCACCACCCATGGGGGGTCATGTCTCATGCATCACATCAAATTGTCACCAAAGGCACATGACTGTCACATCACAGGTGACATCCCCACCCACCACACTCCATCACCTCCCATGCGTCCAGATGCAAAAGGGGCACCCCCAGTGCATTGCCTTGTGCATGGGATGGTCACCTCACACCCGGCTCTGCCCAGGTCATAGGGCTCCTGGGCCACTGGGCCCCTCAGCATGAGAGGGTTGCCCCATGCTGGCCCCATGCATTCCTGCAGCATCCCAGGATGCCTGTCCCACCACCAGTGGCTGGGCGGTCATGTCACACCCATCACTTCACATTGTCACCAGAGGCACATGACCACCATGTCGCAGGTTACATACACCCCATCCCACCCCATCCCCTCATGTGCATCTGAACACACAAGAGACACCCCATGCATGTTGCCTCTCACAGGCGATGGTCACTTCACACCCAGTTCTGCCCAGGTGGCAGACCCCCTGGACTGCTGGCCCCCTCAGCATGGGAGGGTGGCCCCACGCTTGCCTCAACCATTCTGGCAGCTTCACAGCATGGCTGTTCCACCACCCATGGGGGGAGTCACATTGCACCTGTCACCTTACACTGTCACCAGAGACACATGACAATCACCTTGCCGATGAAACACCCCCTCCCAACCCAGTCGGGTCGTGTGCTTCTGGACACAAAAAAGCACCCAGTGTGTGTCACCTAGGGCACTGCATGATCACTTCACAGCTGGATCTACCCATGTGGCAGGGATCCCAAATCACTGGCACCCTCACCATGGGAGTGTCACCCCTTGCTTGCCCCATGCATTCCAGCAGCCTCCAAACCAGCCTGTCCCATGGCCTGTGTGGCAGGTCATGTCAAATCCATCACCTCACATTGTCACCAGAGGCATGTGATCATTACCTCGCAGGTAACACCCCACCACCACACCCTGTCACCTCTTGTGCATCCAGTCATGCAAGAGGCACCCCATGGGTGTTGCCTCACACTGGGAATGGTCCCCTCACTCCCAGCTTTGCCCAGGTGGCAAGGCCCCTGGACCACTGGCACACTCAGCATGGGAGTGTCACCCCACACTTGCCCCATGCATTCCAACAGCATGCCAGACTGCCTGTTCCACTGCCCATGGGGAATTCATTTCACACCCATCACCTCACTTTGTCATCAGAGGCATGTGACCATCATCTCACAGGTGACAGCCCCCACCACACTCCATTGACTCACATGCATCTGATCTTAGAAGGGGCACACTGCACGTGTTGCCTGATTCACGGGATGGTCTCCTCACACCTGGCTCTGCCCAGGTGGCAGGGCACCTGTACTGCTGGGCCCACAGCATGGGAGCATTGCTTAGCACTTGCACCACACATTCTGACAGTGTCCCAGCATGCCCACATTGCACCCATTATGTCACATTGTCACCAGATGCACGTGACCATCACCTCACAGGTAACACCCCATCATCAACCCAACCCATCACCTTGCACAAGGGATGACCACCTCAAACCTGGAATCATCCAGGTGGCAGGACCCTCAATCCACTAACCCCCTTAGCATGGTAGGGTCACCCTGTGCTTGCCCCACAGATTCCTTCAGTGCCCCAACATGACTGTCCCACCACCCATGGGGTGTTCATGTTGCAGATAAACTCTTATTGTCACCAGAGTCACGTGACCATCACCTCACAGGTGATACCCAATCCCCAACCCACCATAACCTGCCCCATCACCTCTCATGTGACTGGAGGTGCATTGGGCACTTCCTACATGTTGCCTCATGCATGGAATTGTCACCACACACCCCACCCTGCCCAGGTGACAGGGCATATGGACCACTGGCCCGCTCAGCATATGAGGGCCTCACTGTGCTTGCCCCACACGTTCCAGCAGCATCCCAGCATACCTTTCCCACCTCCACTGGGGGGTCATGTCACACCCATCACCTCACATTGTCACCAGGGGCATGTGACCATCACCTTGCATGTGACACCCCACCCCCACCAACCCCAACCTGTCACCTCTCCTGAGTCCAAACATGCAAGGGGAACCTAGTGCATGTTGCTTCATGGCTGGATTGGTCGCAACACACTTGGCTCCAACCATGTGGCAGTGCCCCTGACCACTGGCTCCCTCAGCATAGGAGGGTCGCCCAGCAATTGTCCCATGCATTCTGAGAGCATCACAGCATGTGTGTCCCAACGACCCTGGGGGGGGCCTGTCTCACCCATCACCTCACATTGTCACCAGAGACACATGACTGTCACCTTGCAGGCGACACCCCATCACACCCCACTCCACCTAACCCCACCTCAGACTGTCACCTTGCGTGTATATGGATGCGCAAGGAATAGTCACCTCTCACCCAGCTCCACCCATGTGGCAAAGCCCCAGGACTGATGGCACCCTCAACATGGGAGGGTCAACCATGATGGCCCCACACAATCCAGGAGGGTCCCAGCATGCCTGTCCCACCACCCCTGGGGGGGTCCACGTTGCATTTGTCACCTCATATTGTCATCAGTGGGATGTGACACTCAACTCGCAGGTGACACCCCCCACCCCACCACACCCCAGACTGTTGCCTCATGTGTGTCCAGATGTGCAAGAGGTACCCTATATGTGATGTCTCATGCATGGTAGGGTCACCTAACACACAGCTCAACCCATGTGGCATGGCCCCCAGACTGCTGGCCCCCTCAGCATAGGAGGGCCACCCCATGATTGCCCCATGCACTTTGGGAGGTTCCCAGTATGCATGTCTCACTGCCTGTGAGAGGGAGGTAACATCATATCTGTCACTTCACATTGTCACCGGAGGCACATGAGTGTCACCTCACAGGTGACACCCACCCCACCTCACCCCACCCCAGACAGTTGCCTTGCATGCCTCCAGAAGAGCAAGGCACAGTCACCTCACACGTGGCTCCAACCATGTGGCAGGGGACCAGGACCGCTGGCCACCTCAGTGGGGGTGGTCACCCCATGCCTGCCCCATGCATTCTGGCAGCATCCCAGCATGACTATCCCAACTCCCATGAGAGGGGTTATGTCACACCCATCACCTCACATTGTCACCAGAGGCAAGTGACCATTACCTCACAGGTGACACCCCCCACCCCATACCAGACTGTCAACTTGCATGTGTCTGGATCCACAAGGGGCACCCCATGCATGTCACCTAGTGCACAGGATTGTCACACCACACTTGACTCTGCCCAGGTGGCATTGCCCCAGGTCTACTGGCTTTCTCAAAATGGGAGGGTCACCCCTCACTTGCCCCATGCTTTCCAGCAGTATCCCAGAAAGCTTGTCCCACTGCATGTATGGGGCTCATGTCACACCAGACACCTCACATTGTCACCAGAGGCTCATGACTGTCACCTCACAGGTACACACCCCACACCACCCTGTCACCTCATGTGCATCTGGACACATGTGAGGGTAACCCCACACATGTCACCTCGAGCATGGGATGGTCACCTCATATCTGGCTCTGCTCAGTTGGCAGGGCCCCATGACTGCTGGACCCCTCAGAGTGGGAGTTTCACCCCACACTTGCCACATGCCTTCCAACAGTGTCCCAGCATGCCTGCCTCAGGGCCTGTTGGGGGGGGTTCATGGTGAACACATCACCTCACATTGTCACCATAGGCATGTGACCATCACCTCACAGGTGGCACTCACCCCACCCCACACCGTCACCTCAAGTGCTTCTGGAATCACGCTGCACGGGTTGCCTCATGCATGGGATGGTCATCTCACACCTGCCTCTGACCAGATAGCAGGGCCTCTGGACTGGTGAATCCCTCAGCATGGGAGGGTCACCCCACGATTTTCCCATGCATTCCACCAGCGTCACTGCCTGCCTGTCTCACCACCCACAGGGGAGTTCATGTCGCCCCTGTCAGCTCACATTGTCACCAGAGGCATGTGATCATCATCTTGCAGGTGACACCCCACACCACGCTGTCACCTAGAGTGCATCAGGAGGTGCAAGGTGCACCCCGTGTGTGTTGCCTCGCACATGGGATAGTCACCTCACACCCATCTCCCATCAGGTGGCAGGGTTTCTGGACTGCTGGCCCCTTCAGCATGGGAGCTTCACTCCACACTTGCCCCATGCATTCCTGCAGCATCCCAGCATGCCTGTCCCACTGCCATTGTTGGGGGGGGTCACGTCGCACCCATCACCTCACATTGTCCCCAGAGTTATGTGACAGTGACCTCACAGGTGACACACCACCCCACTCTGTCGCCTCACCTGGGTCTGGATGTGAAAGTGGAACACTGCATGTGTCACCTCATGCACAGGATGGTAAACTCACACCCAGCTCCACCCAGGTGGCAGGGACCCCAGACTGCTGGCCCCCTCTGTGTGGGAGGCTCTGCCTGCACTTGCCCCAAGCATTCAGGCAGCATCCCAGCATGCCTGTCTCACTGCCCATGGGGAGGGTCACGTCACACACTTCACCACACATTGTCACCTAAGGCACTTGACTGTCACCTCACAGTTGTCACCCCACACACACCCCACCCTCCCATCACTTCACGTGGGTCCGGATGCACAAAGACCACCATGCACATGTCTCCTTGTGCACAGGATGGTCACCTCACACCCAGCTCCGCCCAGGTAACAGGGCTCCCAGACCACTGGCCCATCAGCATGAGCAGGTTACCCTGTGCTTGTACCAAGCATTCTGGCGGCATCACAGCAAGCCTGTCTCACGGCCCATTGGGAGGGTCACTTAGCACCCATCACCTCACAGTCACCAGAGGCACATAACTGCCACCTTGCAGATGAAACCCTCCACCCCACCCTGTCACTTTGCATACATCTGAACGTGCAAGGGGCAACCCGTGCATGTTGCTTCATAAAAGGTATGGTCACCTCACACCTGGTTCTGCCCAAATGGTAGGGCCTCCAGACTGCTGGCCCCCTCAGCATGGGAGGGTCACCCCATGCTTGCCCCACACATTCCAGCAGTGTCCCAGCATGCCTGTCCCACTGCCTGTGGGGGGAGTCACATCCACCATTCACCTCACTTTTTCACCAGAGGCATGTGACCATTACCTCACAGGTGATACCCCCACCACCCCACCCCATTGTCTTGCATGTGTCTGGATGTGCAAGGGGCAATGCACACGTGTAGCCTCGCATAAGGGATGTTCACCTCACCACCAGCTTCACTGAAGTGGGAAGACCACTGGACCGTTGACCCCTCAGTGTGGGAGTGTTGCCCTGTACCTGCCTTATGCATTCCAGGATCATCCCAACATGCCTGTCCCACTGCCCATGGGGGTCATCATGTCCCACCCTTCACCTCACATTGTCACCATAGGCACATGATTATCACCTTTCAGGTGACAACACAACCTCATCTGACCCCATTGCCTCGCTAGCAACTGGACATGCAAGGGGCAACTTGCATGTGTCACATCATGCATGGGATGTTCAACTCACACCTGGCTCCACCAGGTGGCAGGGCCCCTGGACTGCTGGCCCCCACAGTGTGGGATGGTTACCCCATGCTTGCCCCATGCACTCTGGCAGTGTCCCAGCATGCCTGTCCCACCACCCGTGAGGGGGGTCACTTCACACCTGTCACCTCACAGTCTCACCAGAGGCATGTGACCAATTCATTGCAAGTGACACACACCCACACCCCGTTGCTTCGCATGCATTCAGACCTGCAAGGGGCACCCCATGCATGTCACCTCACACATGTAATGGTCACCTCACACCTGGCTTCAACCAGGTGACACAGCACTCAAACCACTGGCTCCCTCAGCATGGGAGTGTTGCCCCACACTTGCCCCATGCATTGCAGCAGTGTTCCAGCATGTCTGTCCCACCAGCCATGGGGGGGCTTACATCACACCCATCACCTCTCATTGTCACCAAAGGCACATGACATCACCTCACAGGTGATACCCCCACCTCACTCCACCCCTTTGCCACATGTGCCTCTGGATACACAAGGGGCACCCCACGTGTGTCACCTCATGCATGGGATGATCATCTCACAACCAGCTCAGCCCAGGTGGCAGAGACTCTGGACTGCTGGCCACCTCCACATGGGAGGGTCACCTCATGCTTTGGCCAAATATTCTTACAGCATCCCAGCAGGCCTGTCCCACCACCCATGTTGAGGGTCACATCACACCCATCACTTCACATTGTCACCAGAGGCACATAGCTGTCACCTCGCAGCTGAAACCCAACCCCCACCACATCCCATCCTGTTGCCTTGTGTGTGTCCAGACTCGCGTCGGGCACCCCATATGTGTTGCTTTGTACACGGGATGGTCACCTCACACCTGGCTCTGCCCAAGTGGCAGGGGCCCCAGACTGCTGGCCCCCACAGCGTGGGAGGGTCACTCAGTGCTTGCCCCACGCATTCCATCTGTGTTCCAGCATGCCTGTCCCACTGCCTGTTGGGGTTTTCACATTGCACCCATCAACTCACATTGTCACCACAGGCACATAACCATCACCTTGCAGGTGACACACCAACCCTCACCACCCTGTTGCCTTGCATGCTTTTGGATGCGCAAGGGGCACTCCTGCATGTTGCCTCACATACGGGATGATCACCTCAAATGCAACTCCTCCCAGATGGCAGGGCCTCCAGACCACTTACCCCATCACCATGGGAGGGTCACCCCATGCTTGCAGCACACATTCTGACAAGCATTCCAGCATACCTGTCTCAATGCCCATAGGGGTTGTCACGTCGCCCCCATCACCTCACATTGTAACCAGAGATGCATGACCATCACCTCGCAGATTACAACCACCCACCTCACTCCATTGCCTCCTGTGCATTCGGACGCATGAGGGGCACCCCATTCATTTCATCTTGAGCACTGGATTTTCACCTCACACACGGCTTGGTCCAAATGGAAGGCCCTCAGACCCCTGGCCCCCTCATATTGGAGGGTCCTCCCACACTTGCCCCATGCATTCTGGCAGCATCCCAGAATGACTGTCCCACCACCTGTGGGGTGGGGTTACATCACACTTGTCACCTCACATTGTCACCAGAGGCACTTGAGCGTCACCTCACTGGTGACAAAACCCCACCCCACACTGTCACCTTGCATGCACCTGGACATGCAAGGGGCACCCTGGGCATGTCACCTCATTCATGGGATGGTCAAATCACATCCACCCACATCCATGTGGCATGGCTTCCAGACTGCTCACCCTCCAGAGTGGGACAGTCACCCATGCTTGCCCCACACATTCTGGCAGTGCCCCAGCATGCCTGTCACAGCACCCATGGGGGGGATCTTGTCATACCTATCAACTCACATTGTCACCAGAGGTACAGGATCATCACCTTACAGGTAACACCCCATCCCACCCCACCCCACCCTTGACTGTCACCTCGCATGCCTGCAGATGCTCAATGGGCACCCCATGCATGTCACCTCATGCACAGGATAGCCACTTCACCCCCGGCTCCACCCATGTGGCAGGGCCCCCAGACTGCTGGTATCCTCAGTGTGGAGGGTCACCCCACACTAGCCCCATGAATTCGGCCAGCATTCCAACATGCCTGTCCGACTGATTGTGGGGGGTTTCACTTGGCACCCATCACTTCACATTTTCACCAGAGACACATAACTGCCACATTGCAGGTGTCACCACCCCAACCCTACACTGTCACTTCGTGGGTGTCCAGATATGCAAGGGGCACCCCACACATGTCACCTTGTGCACGGGTTGATCACCTCACATCCAGCTCTGCCCATGTGACAGGGCCCCAGAACTGCTTGTCCCTTCAGTGTGGGAGGGTTGTCCCGTGCTTGCCCCATGCATTCCAGCAGCATCCCAGCATGCTGTACTACCACCCTTGGGGTTGGTCAAGTCACACCCATCACCTCATATTGTCACCAGAGGCATATGACAGTCACCTCACAGGTGAAACCCCACCCCACCCCATCACCTCCTGTGCCTCCGGATGTGCAAGGGACACACTGCACGTGTCACCTTGTGCATGGGATGGTCACCTCCCTCCTGGCTCAGCCCAGGTGGCAGGGTCCCCAGACTGCTGGCTCCCTCAGAGGGGGTGGGCCACTCCACGTGAGCCCCACACACTCCAGCAGGGTCCCAGCATGCATGTCCCACTGTCCTTGGGGGGGGTCACATTGCAATCATCACCTTACATTGTCCAGAGGAACATGACCATCATCTCACAGGTGACACCCCCCAAACCCCACCCCATCACCTCACGTGCTTCCACATGCATAAGAGGCACCATGCACATGTCGCATTGCACACAGTATAACCTCACATCCACTCTGCCCAGGTGGCAGGGCCACCAGACCACTCTCCCCCTCAGCATGGGAGGATTTCCCCATGCCTGCCCCACACATTCCAGCAGTGTCTCAGCATACCTGTACCACCGCCCTTGGGGGGGCGTCACTTCACACCAGTCACCTCACATTGTCACCAGAGGCTTGTGGCCCTCACCTCACATGTTACAACCCCATCCCACACCACCTCATCACCTCGTGTGCATCCTGACGTGCAAGGTGCACCCTGTGCATTTTGCCTCACACACAGGATGGTCACCTCACATGCGGCTCTGCCCAGGTGGCAGGGCCCCTGGAGCTCTGACCCCCTCAACATGGGAGGATTGCCCTGTGCTTACCCCACACATTCCATCCGTGTCTCAGCATGCCTGTCTTACAGCCCATGGGTAGGGTTACATTCCACCATCACCTCACATTATCACCATAGGCAGAAAACCGTCACCTCGCAGGTAACAAACCCCCCATGCAACACCATTGCCTCACATGTGTCAAGATGCACAAGGGCCAACCTGCACATGTCACCTGGCACATGGAAAGGTCACCTCACTCCTGGCTCCACCAAAGTGGTTAGACCTCAGTACCACCTGCACCCTCATCATGGGAGGGTCACCTTACGCTTGCCCCACGCATTCTGGCAGCACTTGGGGGGTCATTACATCATACCCATCACTTCACATTGTCACCAGAGGCAGGTGACTGTCATCTCACAGGTGACAACCCCAACCCCACCCCATCACCTCATGTGCATCTGGATGCACAAGGGGAATCCCGCATGTGTTGCCTTGCACACAGGATGTTCACCTCACACCTGGCTCTGCCCAGATGGCAGGGCCCATGGACTGCTGGCTCCCTCAATATTGAAGGTTCACCCCCCACTTGTACCACACATTCCAACAGTGTCCCAACATGCCTGTAACACCACATCTGCAGGGTGATCATGGCAAGCCCATCACCTCACGTTGTCACCAGAGGCACATTATCATCTCCTTGCAGTTGACACTCCACCACCACCCCACACCACCTGGTCACCTTGTGTGCTGCCAGACATGCAAGGGGCACCCCATGCCTGTCGCTTTGCTCACAGGGTGATCACCTCACAACTAGCTCTGCTCCAGTGGTAGGGCCCCTGAACAGCTGGCCCCCTCAGTGTGGGAGGGTCACCCCACACTTGCCCCATGCATTCCAGTAGCATTCCATTATGCCTATCCCACTGCACATGGGGAGGTCCCTATCACACCTGTCACTTCACCTTGTCACCAGAGACACACTACCGTCATCACACATTGGTCAACAACCTCATGTGAGGGTCAGGTCATACATGACACCATCCCAACTCATGTGAGACTGTCACCTCCTGTGTGTGCAGAGGCACGAGGAGCACCCTGTGCATGTCACCTCATGTACGGGATGGTCACCTCACATCCATCTCCACCCATGTGGCAGTACCACCAGACTGCTTGTCCCCTGAAAGTTGGAGCTTCACCCTCATGCTTGCCCCATGCATTCTAGGAGCATCCCAGCATTCCTGTCACACCTATCGTGAGGGGGAGGTAACATGGTCCCATCACCTCACATTGTCAGCAGATGCACATGACCATCAACTCACAGGTGGAACACCCCTCAAACCACCCCACTTCAGGCTCTCACCTCATGTAAGTCTGGACCCACAAGGGATGGTTACCTCAAACCCTGCTCCACCAATGTGGCAGGGCCCCTGGATATCTGGCCCCCTCAGCATGGGAGAGTCACCATGCATTGACCCATGCATTCTGTGAGCATCCCTGCATGCCTGTCCACCACCCCTGCATGTCACCTCCTGCTCGGGTTGATCACATCACCTCCACCTCCACTCATGTGGCAGGTCCCTTGACCACTGTCCCCCTCAGCGAAGGAGGGTTGCCCTGTGGTTGCCACTCACAGTCTGGGCCTGTCATAGCATGCCTGCCCCATCACACATGGGAGGCACGTTGCAACAGTCACATCCTGGGTGCCTGGTACCTCCCATGATACACATAGCATGTGACCATCACCCCACATCAGCCACCACCTTCATATGATCATCACATCATCTGTGTCTCTCCCCCCCCACGTGGGCATCAGGATTCATGAGGGGCACCAGCATGTGTTGTCTTGTGCCTGGTGTGGTCACCTCACCTTCATCTCCACCATTGTCACCCTCAGGTTGGGAGGACCTCCCTGCACTTCCATACACAGTCCAGGAGTGTCACAGCTGGCCCAAAAGCATGCAGGGGTCAGGTCGCACCCATCTCCCTCCACATGCCTGTCACATCCCATAGTCACCATAGGTATGTGACCATCACTGCATATTGGTCATAAATCTCATATGAGCATCACATCACCTGTGTCACCCTGCCCAATGCTTGACTGTCTGCTAGGGGGTTTGAGGATGTGCAAAGGGCACCCCGCATTATTGCCTCACACCCAAGGTGGTCCCCTTACCTCTGTCTCCACCCACGTAGCAGAGTCCCTGGACCACTCTCACCTTTGGCGTGGGAGGGTCACCCCATTATTGCCACACACATTCTGGTAGTGTGTCACAGCATGCCTGCCCCATCACATGTGGGGGTCACATCACACCTGTCAGCCACCACATGCCTGACACCTCCCATGATCCCCATAGGCATGGGACCATCACCCCACATGAGTCACAAACCTCATATGAGCATCTCATCACCTGTGTCACCCCCCTTGTGGGTGTCAGAACATGCAAGGGGCACCCTACACGTGTCACTGCATGCCCAGGGTGGCCCCCTCACCTTCGTCTCCACTGATGTAACAGGACCCCTTGACTGCTGCCCCCCTCAGCATGGGAGTGTCTCCCTGTGCTTGCCCCATGCCTACCAGGAGTGTCACAGCCTGCAAATCACCTTGCACATGGGAGTTTCTTTGCACTTGTCACCACCCACGTGCCTGGCACCACACATTGTCCCCATGGGCCTGTGATTGTCACCACACATCAGTGACCAAATGCTTGAATGTCACTTTACCTGCATCACCCCCTAATGCTTGACTGTCCCCTTGCATGTGTCAGGGCCTGCAAGGGGCACCTTGAGCGTGGCACCTCACACTTGGGATGGTCACCACTTATCTGTCTCCACCCCTGTGGCAGGGCCCCCTGACCATTGTCACCCTCAGTGTGGGAGGGTTGCCTCGCACTTGTGACATATAATACAGTAGTGTCACAACACTTCTGTCCCATCACACAGGGGGTCAATCACACCTGTCCCACACCCTGCATACCTGGCACCTCACAGGGTCTCCACAGGCATGTGACCTACACCCCACAGCAATCACCAACCATGTATGAGTGTCACATCTCCTGTGTCACCCCCTTCATGCTTGACCAACCCCTCGTGGCTGTCAGGACATGCCAGGGGCAACCTGCGAGTATTACCTTGGTCCAGGGGTGGTCACTTCACCTCCATAGCCACCTCTGTGGCAGCCGCCCCTGACCACTGTCACCCTCAGCATGGGAGGATAGCTCTGAGCTTACCACACGCAGTCTGTGAGAGTCACAGCATGCCTGCTTCATTGAACGTGGGGAAAAATCACCCCCATCACCCCCCCCATGGGCCTGGCACTTCACAGGGTCCCTATAAGCATGTAACTGTCACACCACAGCAATCAACAACCTTGTATGAGCATCACATCACCTCTGTCATCCACCCCATGCTTGACTGCCCCCTCACAGGTCTCAGGAACAACCAGTGGCACCCTGCGCATGTCGCCTCATGACCTGGGATATCATGTCACCACTGTCTCCACTCATGTAGCAGGGCCCCCTGACCACTGTCACCCACAGCATGGGAGGGTGACCCCACAGTTGCCACATGCAGACCAGGAGTGTCACAGCATGTCTGCCCCATTGCATGTGGGGGACACATCACACCTGCCACCTCCCCGAGTGCCTGGCACCTCAAAGGGTCCCCATAGTCATGTGACCATCACCCCACATTGATCACCAACATTGTATGAGCATCCTGTCATCTGTGTCACCCCCAACTGTCCATGCTTGACTGTCCCCTTGAGGGTGTCATGACATGGCAGTGATTCCCCCATGCATGTCACCTCACACACAGGGTGGTCACATCACCTCCACCTCCACCATTGTGGCAGGGACCCCTGACTGCTGTTGCTCTCAGCATTTGAGGGCAGCCCTGTGTTTGCTCACTGTCCAAGAGTATCACAGCATGCCTGCCCCAGAAGCAGGGGTCACATCGCACCCATCACCACTCCTGAGTGCCTGGCACCTCCTAAGTTCGCCATAGGAATCTGACCCTCACCCCACAGGGGTCACCAAACTGGTATGAGCGTCACGTCATCCATGTCACCTCCCTCTCTCTTGAATGTCCCATTGCAGGTGTCAGGAGACATCAGAGGCACTCCACAATTATCGTCTCACACCCAGGGTGGTCAACTCACCTCCATCTCCACCCCTGTGGCAGGGTCCCCTGACTAATTTTACCCTCAGCATTGGAGGGTCACCCTACATTTGCCACATGCTGTCCAGGAGTGTCACAGCATGCCTGTCCCATCACACATGGGGGTCACATTGCCCCTGTCACCCCCCCATGCCTGGTGCTTCCCAGTGTCCCCATAGGCTTGTGATCATCACCCCACATCAGTCACCAACCTTGTATAAGTGTCATGTCACCTGTACCACTGCCCCAACCCCAACATTTGACTGTCCCCTCTTGGGAGTCAGATGCACCAGGGGCAACCCACAGGTTTTGCATTGCACCCAGGGTTGTCATTGCACCTCTGTTTCCAGCCACGTGGCAGGGCCCATTGATCATTATCACCCTAAGCATGGGAGGGTCACCTGTGCTTTCCACACACAGTCCAAGAGTGTCACAACATGTCTGTCCCATCACACATGGGATGGCTTGACTCCCATCACCCCCACATGCCTGCCACCTCCCAGTGTCCCCATGGGCATGTGACCCTCACCCCACATCTGGCACAAATCTTCTATGAGTTTCAGGTCACCTGTATCACCCCCACCCTCCCCCACACTTGACTGTCCCCTCACAGGTATCAGGATGCACCAGGGGCACCATGCATGTGTCTCCTTGCACCCAGGGTTGTCACATCACCTCCGTCTTCACTCATGTGGCAGGGCCTCCTGACACTGTCAACCTCAGCATGGGTGTGTTGCCCTGTGCTTGCCACATGCAGTCCAGGAGTGTCACAGCATGCCTGTCCCACTACCCATGGGGGATAACATCACAACTATCACCTCACATTGTCATCAGAGGCACATAACAGTCACCTTGCAGGTGACACTCCCCCACTCCATGCTTGACTGTTACTTTTTGTACATCTGGACATGCAAGGGGCACTCTGCACATGTCACCTCATGCATAGGATGGTCACTTGACACCCAGCTCCACCCATGTGGCAGAGTTCCCAGACTGCTGGCCCTCTCAGCGTGGGAGGGTGGCCCTGTGCTTGTCATACATATTCCTGGAGTGTCACAGCATGGCTGTCCCACAGCCCATGGAGGGTCTCGTTGCACCCATCACCTCACATTGTCACCAGAGGCACATGACTATTGCCAAACTGCAGCCAGCAACCTCGTATGAGCATCATGTTGCACATGACACTCCCCACCCAATGCTTGACTGTCACTTCTCGGGCATATGGATGTGCAAGGGGCACCATGTGTGTCACCTCACACATGGAATGGTCATCTCACACCCAGCTCCACCCATACGTCAGGGCCCCCACATTGCTGGCCCACTCAGCATAGGAGGGTCTCCCAGCACTTGCCCCATGCATTCCAGGAGTGTCACAGCATTTCTGTCCCACCACCTGTGGGGGTTGTCATGTCACACTTGTCACTTCATGGTGTCACCAGAGGCACGTGACTGTCACCACACATCAGTCACCAACCTTTTATGAGGGTCATGTTGCACATGATACCTCCCCTGTGCCATGCTTGACTGTCACTTCTTGTGCATCTGGATGCCCAAAGCACATCCCATGCATGTTGCCTTCTACACGGGATAGTCATCTCACACCTAGCTCCACCCTTATGGCCAGGCCCCCATACCACTGACCCCTTCAGCATGGGAGGGTGGCTCCCCTCTTGCCCCATGAATTCCAGAACCATCACAGCATGGTTGTCCAACCTCACATGGGGGGTCACGTCACACCCTTCACCTCATATTGTCACAAGAGGCACATGACTATCACTTCATGGGTGACACCCCTCCCACCCCAGGCTTGACTGTCACCTCCCAGGCATGCAGACGTGCAAGTGGCACCCTGAACGTGTTGTCTCACATATGGAATTGTCACCTCACACCTGACTCCACCCATGAGACATGGTCCCCAGACCGCTGGACCCCTGAGTGTTGAATGGTCATCATGCATTTGCCCCTTGCATTCCGGGTGTGTCACAGCATGACTATCCCATTGCATGTGGAGGGGGTCACGTCACACCCATCACCTCACATTTCACCAGAGACACGTGACTGTCACCTCTCAAGTGACACCACACCCCCCATTCTTGACTGTCACCTCACATACGTGCAGACATGCAAGGGGCATCCAGTGCATGCTACCCCATGCATGTCATGATCACCTCAAACCCAGCTCAGCCCATGTGGCAGGGCCCCCCAATGGCTGGCCTCCTCAGCTTGAGAGGATTGCCCCATGCTTGCCTCATGCATTCTGAGACTGTCAGAGAATGCCTGTCCCACCGACCATAGCAGGGGTTATGTTGCACTTGTCACCTCACATTGTCACCAGAGGCACTTGACTGTCACCACACATTGGTCACCAACCTCGTATGAGCATCACGTCACACGTGACACTCACACCACCCCATGCTTGACTATCGTTCTCATGCAGTCCTATGCACATGGTGCACCCCACATGTGCGGCCCCGCACATGAGATTGTCACCTCACATGTGCCTCCACCCATGTGGCAGGGCCCCCAAACTGCTGGCTCCCTCACTGTGTGTGGGTCACCCCATGCTTGCCCCCATGCATTCTGGGAGTGTCACAGCATGTCTGTCCTACTGCCCATGGGGGATGTCACATCACACCCATCATCTCACATTGTCACCTGAGGCACATGAACATCACCTCACAATTGACACCCTCCCACCTCCCCACCCAACACCCCCCTACCAAGTCACTTTGCATGCATCCAGACACACAAGGGGAACCCCACGCATTCTGCCTCACAGTCCTGATGGTCACCTCACACCTGGCTCCACCCAGGTGACAGGGCCTCTGAACTGCTGGCCCCCTCAGTGTGGGAGGGTCACCCCACACTTGCCCCATGTATTCCAGCAGCATCCCAGTATGCCTCTCCCACGGCTGGTGGGAGGCGTCACATCACACCCATCACCTTACAATGTCACCAGAGGCACATGAATGTCAGCTCGCAGGTGATATCCCAGCCCCACCCCACCTCACCAGGTCCCCTCACATGTGTCTGGACATGCAAGGAGCAACTCGCACATCTCGCCTCACACAAGGGATGGTCACTTCACACCCAGCTCCACCCAGTTGACAGGGCCCCTGGACCACTGGCCCTCTCATCCTGGAAAAACACACTATGCTTGCCCCATGCATTCTGCAGCATCCCAGCATGCCTGTCTCACCACCTGTTCCAGGGGGGTCATGTTGCACCCATCACCTCACATTGTCACCAGATTCAAATGACCATCACCTCGCAGGTGACACCCCACCCCCACCACACCCCATCAGCTCACGTGCATCTGGACAAACAAGTGGCACCCTGCATGTGTCACCTCATACCGAGGATGGTCACCACCCACCCAGCTCTGCCCTTGTGGCAGGGTCCCCTGACTACTGGCCCCCTCAACATGGGAGGTTTGCACTGTGACTGCCCCACTCATTTGCATTCTGGGAGTGTCCCAGCATGCCGGTCCCACTGCCCGTGGGGCTGGTCACATGACGTTCCTTACCTCACCTTGTCACCAGAGGCACGTGACCATCACCTCACAGTTAACACCAGCCCACCCCAACCAACCGTACCTCTGACTGTCACCTCACATGCATTCAGATGTGCAAGGGGCACCCCATGCCTGTTGCAATGCACACGGGATGGTCACCTCACACCTGGCTCCACCCACCTGGCAGGGGCCCCAGACTGCAGGCCCCCTCAGTGTGGGAGGGTTGACCTGCATTTGCCCCATGCATTCTGGGAGCATCACAACATACTTTTCCCACTGCCCATGGGGGGGTGTCTCATCACATCCATCACCTCACATTGTCACCAGAGGCATGTGACCTCCACCTTGCATATTATACCACCCCACCCCACCCACCCCACCCCTGACTGTTGCATGCATGTGGACGTGCAAGGGGCATTTTGCGTGTCTCCTCACCCACACGATGTTCACCTCAACCCCAGCTCCACCCATGTTGCCATGCCCACCAACCACTGGTCCCCTCAGAGTGGGAGGGCCACCCTGCCCTTGCCCCATGCATTCTGGGAGCATCCCAGCATGCCTGTCCCAAAACCGGTGGGGGGGAGTCACATCACAACTGACACCTCACATTGTCACCAGAGCCACATGACTGTCACCTCAGAGATGACACCCCACTCCACCCCACCCCACCCTACCCCAGACTCTCCTTGCCTTCAACCTGACGTGGAAGGGGGAACTTGCATGTGTTGCCTTGCCCATGGGATGGTCACCTGAAACCCAGCTCCACCCATGTGGCAGGGCCCCAGGCCTGCCAGCCTCTTCATTGTGGGATACTTGTCCTGCACTTACCTGACACATTCCAGGAGCATCCCAGCATGCCTGTCCCACCTCCTGTGGGGAGGTCACATCGCACCCATCACCTCACATTGTCATCAGAGATATGAGACTGTCACCTCACAGATGAAACCCTACCCCCACCTCATCCCATTCTGTCATCTCATGTGCATTTGGATGTGCAAGGGGCACCCCGTTTTTGTTGCCTCACACTCTGTACGGTCACCTCACTTGCAGCTCTGCTTAGGGACAGGACCCCCAGACCACTGGACCCCTCAGCATGGGCGGGTCACCCCATGCTTGCCCCAGGCATTCCTGAAGGTGCCAGAATGCCTGTCCCACCACCTGTGGGGGGGTCATGTGTTACCCATCACATCAAATTGTCACCAAATGCACATGACCATCACATCACAGTTGACATCCCCACCCACCCCACTCCATCACCTTGTGATCATCTGGACGTGCACGGGGCACCAGGTGCATGTTGCCTCATGCACGGGATGGTCACCTCACACCCAGCTCCACCCAGGTGGCAGGGTTCTCAGACTGTTGGCAACCTCTTGCCCCATGCTACAGCAGCATCACAGCATGTCTTTCCCACCATTGGTGGGGGGGTGTCACATCACACCCATCAGCTCACATTGTCACCAGAGGCACGTGACCATCACCTTGCACCTGACACCCTACCCCCACCCCATCCCATTCCATTGTCTCATGTGCATTCAGCCTCACAAGAGGCACCCCATGAGTGTCCCCTTGCACAGGGGTCCATCAGCTCTTACCTGGCTCCACGCATGTAGCAGGGCCCCCAGGCCATTGGTCCCCTCAGCATGGAAGGGTTGCCCTGCACTTGGCCCATGTATTCCAGGACTGTCAGAGAATGCCTGTCTCACCGACCACAGGGAGGTTTACATTGCACCCATCACCTCACATTGTCACCAGAGGCACTTGACCATCACCACACATTGGTCACCAACCTCAGATGAGTGTCACTTCACAAGGGACACCCACACCACCCCATGCTTGACTATCATTCTCATGCATTCCTATGTGCATGGGGCACCCCACATGTGTCACCTCACATATAGGATTTTCACCTCACACCTGGATCCACCCATGTGGCATTGCACTTGGACCACTGGCTCTCTCAGTGTGAGAGGGATGCTGCATGCTTGCCCCACTCATTCTGGGAATGTCACAGCATGCCTGTAACATTGCACATGGAAGGGGGTCATGTCACACCCATCAACTCATTGTCACCAGAGGCACATGACCAACACCACACATTGGTCACCAACTTCATATGAGCATCACATCACACGTGACACCCCCCCACCCCACCCTAGACTGTGGCTTCTCCTGCATCTGGACATGCAAGGGGCACCTCACGTATGTCACCTGATGCATGGGATGATCCTCTCACACCCGGCTCCACCCATTTTGCAGGGTCCCCTGATCGCTGTCTCCCTCAGCATGGGATGGTCACCACTCATTTGCCACACACAGTGTGGGAGTGCCACAACATGACTGCCCCATCGTATATGGGGGTCAGATCGCACATGTCTCCACCCCCAAGTGCCTGGCACCTCACAGGGTCCCCATAGGCAGGTGACCATCACCACACAGTGGTCACTAACCTCATATGAGTGTCACAACACCTGTGTCACCCCCCACACCCCCAATTGACTGTCCCCTTGCAGGTGGTAGGATGCACCTGGGTCAACCCGTGTGTGTTGCCTTGTGTATGGAGTGGTTACCTCGCCTTCATCTCCACACCTGTGTTATGGCCTTGTGACCGCTGTCACCCTCAGCATAGGAGGATTGTCCTACACTTGCCACATGCAGTCTGGGAGTGTCACAGCATGCCTGTCACATCACACAAGGGGGTCATGTCATGCCCATCACTACCCACATGGCTGTCACTTCACATTGTCACCAGAGGCATGTGACTGTCACCTCACATTGGTCACCCACAGTGTATGAGCATCACATCACACATATCACCCGCCAACACATGACTGTTGTCACGTGTGAATCAGGATGTGCAAGGGCACAATGAGCAGGTCGCCTCATGCATGGGATGGTCATCTCACACCCGGCTCCTCCCAGGAGGCAGGGCTCCTGGACTGCTGGCTCCCTCAGCATGGGAGGGTCACCCTGTGCTTACCCCATGCATTCTGGCAGCATGCCAGAATGCCTGTCCCACTACCATTGGGGGGGTCACAAAGCACCCATCACCTCAAATTGTCACCAGAGGCATGTGACCGTTACTTCACAGGTGACACCCCACCACCCCACCCTGTCACTTCTTGTGCATCCAGTTGCACAAGGGGCACCCTGTGCATGTCACCTCATGCTTGGAATGGTCCCCTCACTCCCAGCTCTGCCCAGGTGACAAGGCACCCAGACCACTGTCTCCTCAGCATGGGAGGGTCACCCTGTGCTTGCCCCATGCATTCTGGCAGCATTCCAGCATGCCTGTCCCATCACCTATGGTGGGGTGGATCACATTGCACTGTCACCTCACATTGTCACCAGAGGCACGTGACCATCAATTCACAGGTGACATTCTTCCCACCCCACCCTGTTGCCTTGCATGTGTCTGACTGCACAAGGGGAACAAGGAGTGTGTTGCCTCACACAGGGATGGTAACCTAACACCAGGCTCTGCCCAACTGGCAGGGCCCCTGGTCCACTGGCTTCCTCAGCATGGGAGTATTGTCCCATGCTTCCACAATGCATTCGAACAGTGTCCCAGGATGCTGTACCACCACCCTTGGGGGTGCCATGTTGGACCCATCACCTCACATTGTCACCCGAGGCACGTGAAGGTCACCTCACAGTTGACACCCCTGCACATCCCCCCACCTCCCCACAAAGTCTCTTCATGTGCATCTGCATGTGCAAGGGGCACCCTGCACATTACACCTTACAGTCCTAATAGTCACCTCACACCTGGCTCTGCCCAGGTAGCAGGGCCCCCAAACCCCTGGCTGCCAAAAGTGGGAGGGTTGACCTCTGCTTGCCCAATGCATTACAGAAGTGTCCCAGCATGCCTGTCCCACTGCTTGTGGGGGGTTCATGTCACAACCGTCACCTTGCAATGTCACCAGAGGCACGTGAATGTCACCTCACAGGTGACACCCCATCCACACCCCACCCCACCCCACCCCATTGGCTCACGTGTGTCCAGAATAGCAAGGGACACCCCACCCTTGTCTCCAGGATGGTCATCACACACCCAGTTTCAGCCATGTGGCAGGGCCTCCAGACAGCTGGCCCCCTCAACTTGGGATGGTCGCCCAGTACTTGCCTCATGCTTTCCTGGAGCATCACAGTATGCCTGTCCCACCACCCTGGGGAGGGTGTCCCATCACAGCCATCACCTCACACTGTCACCAGAGGCATATGACCATCACCACACATCTGTCACCAACCTTGTATGAGCATCAGGTCGCACATGACACTCCCCCATTCCACACTTGACTGTCACCTCATTTCTGTGCAGAGGTGCGTGGGGCAGCCCACGCATGTTGCCTCATGCCCAGGATGGTAATGACACACCCAGCTCCACCCACGTGGAATGGCCCCAGACCACCAGCCCCCTCTGCATGGGAGGCTCTGCTGGCAATTGTCCCATGCATTTCAAGAGCATACCAGCATTCTTGTCTCACCATCCATGGGGGAGGGGTCACGTCACACCCATCACCTTGTATTGCCACCAGAGGCATGTGACCATCATCACACAGGTGACATACCCCCACCCCACCCCAGAATCTTGCCTCACTTGTGACTGAATGCGCAAGGGGTGGTCACTTCACATACAGCTCCACCCACATGGCAGGGCCCCCAGACCGCTGGCCCCCTCAGCATGGGAGGATCACCCTGAACTTGTTCCATGCATTCTGGAAGCATCCCAGCATGCTTCTGCAATCGCCTGAGGGGGTGTCATGTTGTACCTATCACCTCACATTGTCACTAGAGGTATGTGACCATCACCTCACAGGTGCAAACCCCCACCACACCTCACCTCACCTCAGACTGTCACCTTCATGTGTCTGGACATGCAAGGGGTGGTCACCTCACACATGGCTCCACCAATGTGGCAGAGCCCCCAAACCGTGGGCACCCTCAACATGGGAGGGTCACCTGATGCTTACAACATGTATTCTGTGATAGTCCCAGCTTGGCTGTCCCACCATCCATGGGGGAATTCACGTCAAGCCCATTACCTCACATTGTCACTAGAGGCACATGATCATCACCTCATAGGTGACATGCCCCACCCAAGCTGTCACCTTGTGAATGTCCTGACATGCAAGGGGTGGTCACCTCACACCCAGGTCCACCCATGTGGCAGGTCCCCCAGACCGCTGGCCCCCTCTGTGTGGGAGGTTCTGCTCACAGCTGCACCATGCATTCTGAGAGCATACCAACATGCTTGTCTCACCACCTGTGGGGGAGAGGCCACATCATACCCATCACCTCATATTGTCACCAAAGGTACATGATGGTAACCTTGAGGCTACACCCCCCAGTAGGTCTCCTTGTGTGCTTTCAGATGCACAAGGGGAATGCCATGTGTGTTGCCTCACTCACAGAATGGTCACGTTACACCTAGCTCCGCACAGGTGGAAAGGCCCCCAGACCACTGGCCTCCTCCACGTGGGAGGGTCGCCTGGCACTTTCTGAATGCATTCTGGCAGCAACCCAGCATGCTTGTCCACTGCACGTGTGGTGGGTCATGTCACACTGGTCACCTCACATTGTCACCAGAGACATGTGACAATCACCTCGTAGGAGACACCCACACTACCTATGCCATGGCATTGTGTGCATCCAGATGTGCAAGGGGCAACCCACACATCACCATGTGCACTGGATGGTCACCTCACACCCAGCTCCACCCAGGTGGCAGGGCCCACAGATTGCTGAACTGCTCAGTGTGGGAGGGTTGCCCCATGCTTGCCCACACATTCCAGCAGCATCCCAGCACGTCTGTCCCACAACCTGTGGGTGGGGGCTCGCATTGCACCTATCATCTCATTGTCACCAGAGGGACGTGACCATTGCCTCATGGAAGACACCTCTCCCAATCCACCCCACCCTGTCACCTGGGGTACATTCAGACATGCAAGGGGCACCCTGCGCATGTTGCCTTGTGCACAGGATGGTCACCTAACACCTGGATCGGCCCAGGATGAAGGGGGCCCCGGACCACTGGCCCCCTCAGCAAGGCAGGGATGCCCCACACTTCCCCATGTGTTACAGAAACTTCCCAGCATGCCTGTCACAATGATCGTGGGTGTGTGTTCACATCGCACCCATTGTCTTACATTGTCACCAGAGGCATGTGACCATCACCTTGCAGCTGACAACCTACCTGCACCCCACTCCATTCCATTGTCTCATGTGCATTCGGATGCACAAGGGGCACCCCATGTGTGTTGCCTCACTCTCTGTATGGTCACCTCACAAGTGGCTCTGCTCAGGGGCAGGGCCCCTGGACTGCTGGTTCCCTCAGCATGGGAGGGTTGCCATGTGCTTGCCCCAGGCATTCCTGAAAGTGCTAGAATGCCTGTCCCACCACCCTTGGGGGGTCACGTCTCACCTATCACATCAAGTTGTCACCAAAGGCACATGAACATCACCTCACAGGTGACATCCCCACCCACCCCGCTCCATCACCTTGCATGTGTCTGGACGTAGAAGGGGCATCTGGCACATGTCACCTAGTGTGTGGGATGGTCACCTCACACCCAACTCCACCCATGTGGCAGGGCTTCCAGACCATTGGCACCCTCAGCGTGGGAGGGTGGCCCCATGCTTTCCCTATGCTCCAGCAGCATCCCAGCATGCCTGTTCCACCACCAGTGGGGCATTTCATGTTGCACCCATCAGCTCACATTGTCACCAGAGGCATGGGACCATCATCTAGCAGTTGCCACTCCCCCTTCCCACCCCACTCTGTCACTCCACATGCTTCCAAACGCACAAGTGGCACCCTATGAGTGTCGCCTCTCACACAGAATCATCACTTCATACCCGGCTCCACCCATGTGGCCACTCATATGCATCTGGATGCAGAAGCAGCACCCCAAGCATGTTGCCTTGTGCACAGGATGGTCACCTCACACCCGGCTCTGCCCAGGTGGCAGGGCCCCCAGAGTGCTGGCCCTCTCAGCATGTGAGGGTCACCCCATGCTACCCCATGCATTCCAGCAGCATCCCAGCAGGCCTATCCCACCATCCATGTGCAGGCATTCATATCACACCCATCACCTCACATTGTCACCAGAGTCACATGATCATCACCTCACAGGTGACATGCCCCCACTCTACCCCACTCCATCCCACCCCACCCCACCCTGTCACCTCATGTGTGTCTGGAAGTGCAAGGGGCACCCCACACGTGTTGCCTTGCACACGGGATGGTCACCTCACACCCAGCTATGCCCAGCTGGCAGGGCCACCGGACCACTTGTCCCCTCAGTGTGGGCAGGTTGACCCGCTCTTGTCCCTCACATTCTGGCATGCCAGTCCCATGGCCCATGGCAGGGGGGTTCACTTCACACCCATCACCTCACATTGTCACCAAAGGCACATGATGGTAACCTCCCAGGTGACAACCCCCAGCATGTTGCCTTGCATGCATCCAGACACGCAAGGGCATTCCGTGTTTGTTGCTTCACTCACTGAATGGTCACCTTACACCTAGCTCCGCACAGGTGGAAGGGCCCCCAGACCACTGGCCCCCTCATCATGGGAGGGTCGCCCAGCACTTTCCAAATGCATTCTGGCAGTGACCCAGCACGACTGCCCACCACCCATGTGGAGGGTCACATTGTACTGGTCACCTCACATTGTCACCAGAGGCATGTGATCATCATCCTGCAGGTGACACCCATGCCACCCATGCTGTGGCATCATGTGCATCCACATGTGCAAGGGGAACCCAGCGAGTGTCAGCTTGTGCAGGGGATGGTCACCTCACACATGATTCCCCCCAGGTGGCAGGTCCCCCAGACTGCTGGCCCCCTCAGCATTGGAGGGGTGCCCTGCGCTTGCCCCACTCATTATGGCAGTGTCCCAGCATGTCTGTCCAACCACTTGTGTCAGTGGGGGTCACATCAGACCTGTCACTTCATATTGTCACCAGAGACACATGACTGTTTCCTCACAGGTGACACTCCCCCACCCCACCCCACCACACCCTGTCACCTCCTGTGAGTCCAGAAGTGCAAGGGGTACCCCAAGCATGTTGCCTTGCACACAGGATGGTCACCTCACACCTGGCTCCACCCACGTGGCATGGCCCCTGAGAACTTGCCCCCTCAGCATGGAAGGGTCACCCCCCCACTTGCCCCATGCATTCCTGGAGCATCCCAGCATGCATGTTCCACTGCCCATGGGGGGTTGTCACATTGCACCCATCACCTCACATTGTCACCAGAGGCATGTGACTCACTGCACAGGCAATACACCCCCACCCCACCTTGAGGCCTCACATGCATCCAGACATGCCCAAGGCACACCACACGTGTTGCCTTGCACACAGGGTGGTCACTTCACACCCAGCACCTCCCAGGTGTCAGGGCACCAGGCCACTGGCCCCTCAGTGTGGGAGACTCGCTCCAAGCTTGCCCCACACATTCTGGCAGCTTCCCAGAATGCCTGTCCCACTGCCAGTGGGAGGGATGTCACATCGCACCCATCACCTCACATTGTCACCAGTGGCACATGTCACATTGCAGGTGACAGCACCCCCACCCCATCATGTTGCCTCATGTGTATCTGCACTCTCGAGGGGCACCCAGTGCATGTCACCTCACACACAGAATTGTCACCTCATGCCCAGCTGTGCCCAGGTTGCAAGGCTCCAGGACCACTGGCCCCCTCAGTGAAGGAGGGTCGTCCAGTGCTTTTTCTATGCATTCTGGCAGCATCTCAACATGCCTGTCCCACCACCAGTGTGGGGGGATCACACTGCACACATCACCTCACATTGTCGCCAGAGGCACATGACCATCACCTCACAGATGACATCCACCCCACCCACCTAGTCACCTTGCATGTGTCCAGTTGTACCAGGGGCACACAACACGTGTTGCCTTATCCATGGAATGGTAAACTCACACCCAGCTCTGCCCAAGTGGTAGGGCCTCCAGACCACTGGCCCCCTCAACATAGGAGGGTTGCCCCACGTTTGCCCCATGCATTCTGGCAGCATCACAGCATGCCTGTCCCACTGCCTGTGGGGGGAGTCACATCACACCCTTCACCTCACATTGTCATCAGAGACATGTGACTGTCATCTTGCAGGTGACATGCCACCCCACCCAGTCGCATTGTTTGTGTCCAGCTGCACAAGTGGCACACAGCACATGTTGCCTCCAGCACACGATGGTCACCTCACACCCAGTTCCATACATATGGCTGGGCCCCTGGGTTACTGCCCCCCTCAGCATGGGAGGGTTGCCAGTGCTTGCCCCACACATTCCGGCAGCATCCAAACATGCCTGTCCCACGTCCATGGTGGGGTAACGTCACACCTGTTACCTCACATTGCCACTAGATGCACATGACCATCACCTCACAGGTGACACCACCCTCACCCCAAGCCTTCACCTCTGTGTCCAGACGTACAAGGGGCAACCCATGCATGTTGCCTCCCACATGCAATGACCACCTCACCCCCAGCTTCACCCAGGTGGCAGGGCCCCCAGACTGCTGGCACCCTCAGAGTAGAAGGTTCTCCACATCCTTGCCCCACACATTCCAGCAGCATCCCAAAGTGCCTGTCACCACCCGTGGGGGGTGTCATGATGCACCCATCACCTCACATTGTCACCAGAGGCATGGGACCATCACCTTAGAAGAAACCTCCCCACCCCTTCACCTCACATGCATCCAGACATGCAGGGGCACACCATGCATGTCACCTCATGCATGGGATCATCAACTCACACCCAGCTCCACCCAGGTGGCAGGGGTCAAGACCCCTGGCCCCCCCAGCATGGGAAGGTTGCCCCATGGTTGCTCCTCACATTCCAGCAGCGTCTGAGCCAGCCTCTTGCTCCTCCCGTGGGAGGGGTCATGTAGAACCCTTCACCTCACATTGTACCCAGAGACATGTGACCATCACCTCACAGGTGACAACACCACCCCCATCCCACCCCATTGCCTCAAAAGCATCTGGACAGGCAAGGGGCAACATGTGCGTGTCGCATCACACATGGGATGTTCAACTCACACCTGACTTTGCCAAGTGGCAGGGCCTCTGGGCTGCTGGGCCCCTTAATGTGGAAGGGTAACCCCACACTTGCCCCATGCATTCTGGCAGCCTCCCAGCATGCCTGACCCACCGCCCATGGGGGAGGGGCAACGTCACACCCATCACCTCACATTCTCACCAGAGGCACATGATAGTCACCTCGCAGGTGACACCCCCAACCCCACCCCATCACCTCGCATGTGTCTGGAGATGCAAGGGGAATCCAACATGTGATGCCTTGCACACAGGATGGTCACCTCACACAAAGCTTTGCCCAGATGGCAGGACCCACTGGTCACTGGCCCCCTCAATGTTGGATGTTTGGCCCCACTTGTCCCACACATCCCAGCAGCATCCCAATATGACTGTCACACTGCACCTGCAGGGTGATTACCATGAACCCGTCACCTCACATTGTCACCAGAGGCACATGACCATCCCCTCACAGGTAACACCCCACCACCACCCCACACCACCCTGTTACCTCTCATGCCACCAAACATGCAAAGGGCACCCCATGCCTGTTGCCTCATGCATGGGGTGGTCACCTCACATCCAGATCCACCCAGGTGGTAGGACCCCCTGACTGTTGGCCCCCTCAGCATAAGAGGGTCGCCCTTCACTTGCCCCACACATTCTGGCAGCATCCCATTATGCCTGTCCCACCACGTGTGGGGGTTGTCAGGTCACACCCGTCACTTCACATTGTCATCAGAGGCATGTGACTGTCAGGTGACAAACCCCCACCCATCACCATCCCATCACCTCCCATGCATCCAGATGTGCAAGGGGCACAAAGTGCATGTCGCCTCTTACATGGGATGATCACCTCACACTCAGCTCTGACCAGGTTGCAGGGCCCCCAGCCCATTGGCCCCCTCAGCATGGGAGGGTTGCCTCGTGCTTGCCCCATGCTTTCTGGCAGTGTCCAGCATGACTGTACCACCACTGGTATGGGGGGGTCAGGCCACACCTGTCACCTCACAATGTCACCAGAGGCACATGACCATCACCTCACAGGTTACACCCCACCCCATAGCCTTGTCTCATGCTGGGGATGGTCACCTCACACCTGGCTCTGCCCAGGTAGCAGGCCCCCAACCCACTGGTCCCCTCAGTGTGGGAGGGTCACCCCACGCTTACCCCATGCATTCCAGCACCATACCAACATGCCTGTACCACCGCCTGTGGGTGGGGGTCAAGTCGCACCGTCACCTCACATTGTAACCAAAGGCACGTGATCTTCACCACTCAGGTGACACCCCACCCCCACAACACCCCTCCCTGTCTCCTCACATGCATCTGTACGCACAAGGGGCATTCCGTGTGTATCCCCTCATGCCCGTGATGATCATCTCTCACACTGCTCTGCCCAGGTGGCAAGAACCTCACACCACTGGTACCCTCAGTGTATGAGGGTCAACCCATGTTTGCCCCATGCATTCTGGCAGCATCCCAGCATGCTTGTCCTACCACCCATGGAGGTGGGGTGTCATCACACCCATCATCTCACATTGTCACGAGAGGCACATCACCTCACCTCCCAGGTGATACCCCTGCCAATCTGCCCCATCGCCTCTCGTGCATCCAGACATGCAAGGGGCACACAGCACGTGTCACCTCACACACGAGATTGTCACCTCACATACAGCTCTGCCCAGGTGTTAGTGCCCTCATACCCCTGTCCCCCTCAGCATGGGAGGGCCACCCCATGCTTGACCCATGCATACCGGCAGAGTCCCAGCATGCCTATCCCACCACCTGTGGGGGTGGGGGTCACGTCACACCTGTCATCTCACATTGTCACCAGAGGCATGTGACTGTCACCTCACTGGTGACATGCCCCCAACCCTACCCCAACACCTAGCATGCATCTGGAGACACAAGGAGCACCACACACATGTCGCCTCATGCATGGGATGGTCACCTCACACCCAGCTCGACCCAGGTGGCAAGGTCTCAGGATTGCTGCCCCCTCAGTGTGGGAGGGTAGCACCTTGCTTATCCTAAGCATTCCAGGAACATTATAGCATGCCTTTTCCACAGCCCATAGTGCACGGTCACTTTGCATCTGTCAACTCATATTGTCACCAGAGGCATGTGACCATCACCTCATAGGTGATACCCCCCAATGCAACCCTGAATGTTGCCTTGCATGCATGTGAATGCAAAAGGTGCACCACAGGCATGTTGCCTCAGTATGGGATGGTCACCTCACCCCCGGTTCCTCCTATGTTGCAGGGTCACCTGACAGCTGGCCCCCTCAGCATGGGAGGGTCATTCCAGGCTTCCTCCAAGTATTCTGGGAGCATCACAGCAAGCCTGTCTCACTGCCCATAGCAGGTGACCAAGTCACACCCTTCACCTCACATTGAAACCCAAGGCATGCGACAGTCACCTCGCAGGTGACACCCCACCACATTGCCTCCCATGCCTCCCGACGTGCAAGGGGCACACTGCTCAAGTTGCCTCATGCACAGGATGGTCATCTCACTCCTGGCTGCCCCCAGGTAGCAGGGCCTCTGGACTGCTGCCCACTCAGTGTGGCAAGGCTGCAATGAGATTCTTCCAAGCATTCTGGGAGTGTCACAGCATGCCTGTCCCACCACCCATGGTGGGTGGCCAAGTCACACCCATCACCTCACATTGAAAACTTCACAGGTGACACCACCAACACCTCACTCCTGAGTGACATCTCATGTGCATATGAACATGCAATAGGCACCCCAGTCATGTTGCCTTGCCCATGATGTGGTCATCTCACCCCTGGCTCCACACATGTGGCAGGGCCCCTGGACCGCTGGCCCCTCCAGCGTGTGAGGGTCACCCAGTGCATGCACAATGTATTCTGGGAGTGTCACAGCATGCATCTCCCACTGCCCATGGGTGGGTGTGCTGTCACATTTGTCATCTCAGCTTGTTGCCAGAGGCATGTGACCATCACCACTCATCAGTCACCAACCTCGTAGGAGCATCAGGTCATACGTGACACCCCCCCCACCACACTTGACTGTTGCCTCGCATGCATACAGAGGTACAAAGGGAACACGGCCTGTGTCACCTGATGCCAGGGATGGTCACCCACTCTTGAATATTGCCTCACATGCATGCAGAGTCTCAAGAGGCACCCTGTGCATATTGCCTCATGCATGGGATGGTCACCTCACACCCGGCTCCACCCATGTGGCAGTACTCCCGGACTGCTTGCCCTCTCAGAGTGGGAGCTTTCCCCAATGTTTTCCCCATGCATTCTGGGAGTGTCCCAGCATGCATGTCACACCAACCATGGGGGGAGGTAACGTCACACTGGTCACCTCACATTGTCAAAACATGCAGTTGACTGTCAACTCACAGGTGGAACACACCTCATCCCCACCCTACCTCAGGCTGTCACCACATGTAAGTCTAGAGTTGCAAGAGAGAGTAAACTCACACACTGCTCCATCAATGTGGAAGGGGCCTCAGAACTTTGGCACCCTCAGCATGGGACAGTCAACCCACACTTGCCCCATACATTCAAGGACCATCCCACCATGCCTGTCCTACCCTGCCCTGGTGGGAAGCATCATGTCATGGTGTCAAAGCATGCTCTAAACCACATGCACTTGGGATCAACTTTGTTGCCAGAGGGGAGGCCTAAGCAGGACTCTCTAGCTTGGAAAGTCAGAGTGCCTCCTGCTTTCAAACTTCCTCAGGAACCCAGTTTGAGGAAGGTTTATTCTTCCATGCTTCTCAGGCCAACAAAGGGAGCCAGAGCTCCACTGAAAAAACTCTATGCTTTGCTTTCCCCCATAAATCACCTACCTGGCCTCTCTCTGCCTCAAGAAGAAACTGGAATTTGCATGAAGACTGAAGAAAGAGGAGAGCTCTTTCCTGGGCACTGCTATGCCATGGCAAGTCCCATGGTACCTAGGCCTCTTAGGGCCTTCTGTCGCTTAGGACATACATGGCATTCAGACCCCCGGGGAGCAAACATCACACTTGGAAGGACCCAGTGTGTGGCATGTATATGTTTTAATGGCTCAGAAACTGAAGATACAGAGACTGGGTGTCCACTTTGAAAGTGGTGCCTGATGGGCATAGCAGTCTTCCCCATTTATGAAGCAGGAGATATGGGGCCTGCAATTTGCATGCAAATCCCCCTGGCTGCCCCTCTGAACGTCTCTGCTGCCAAGCATGTCTGAGAGTACGTGAGGGTAATAGAAAGAAGCAGGCTGCTTTGCCATTCTTGGCAAGGACCTCATCCCACAACACTCTTGAACTCAAAGTTGAATGAAACTTGACCCCTAGCCTCCAGAGGAGCTGCAATCTCTCCATCTACAAAGGCCTGCGGCAGAATCCATGAAAGTGTGGTGCTTGGAGGGATTCAATGGGAGAGTACCATTCATAGCAAACAGGTGCTCAGGGATGCATCACTTTCCTTGTGGAATCACTGTGTGCCAGATGTTTCCCCTGTGTGTGCAAAGTCTCACCCTAGAGCCAGGGACCCAGGGAATCACCTTTGTATGCATAGCGATGTTCCAGGCAGACCTCCCTTCCTCAGAGAGGAAAACTTCCCCAACTGTCAAACTGCCTCAGGAACACACTTCTAGGGAGTCTCTGAATGACAGCAGGTCAGCCCAAGTCACGAATGTGGATTGCAGTGAAAAACCACGGTTCTTACCATTTCCCCTGGAAGTCCAACCTGAAGTCTCTCTGCCTCAAGCAGAACCTTGAATGTACCTCCAGCCTGGCCTAAGTGGACAGGATTTCCCTTAGCATTGCTAGGTCCTGGCATGTCCCTGGGTCAGCTAGGCCACCCTAGGGCCTGTGCTTGCTGATGCCATTCCCAGCATGCAGGTCCTCTAAGGAGAAAAGTTCATTCAAGACCATCCCAGTGTGTTTCCTGTGTGTCTCTTTCACTTCTTGGAAGCTTCAGGTACAGAGGCTGTGTGTCCACTTTCACATTGGGGCCTGTTGACAAAACAGTCATGGCCCCATTTTCAAGTGGGATTCATGCACCCACTTAGCTGCATGTCAAACACACTTGCTGCATGACTTCTCTTCACTGCTGGCAAGCCTCTCTGTGAAAAAGTCAGTCTATTCCAAGGAAACAACTTGCTTGCTATTTGCTTGCTATGAGCTCCTCTTGCAAGACTCTTGACCTAGAGGACACGCACAACTTGACAGTAGCCTGCAAGGAATCTGCAGCATGGACAACCAGAAAGGCCTGCAGCACTTTCCAGGAACCCTTCTTCCATGGACTGCTTTCCTACTCCAAAGCCTTGGAGGGAATCATGGATGCTCGGGCCTGCACCATATTCCATCAGAAAGCACTCTGTGCCAAAAATCTGTCTTGTGGATTCAGAGCACCCTCCAACCCACAGGCACTTGGGATCGACTGTGTTGCCAAAGGGAAGCCCTAGCAGGACTCTTTAGCTTGGAGAGCCAGAGTGCCTTATGCTTTCAAACTTCCTTAGAAACCCAGTTCAAGTGAGGCTTATTCTTCCATGCTAGTCAGCCCAGCAGAGGGAGACAAAGCTCCACTGGAAAAACTCTGTGCTTTGCTTTCACCCATGGATCACCTACCTGACCTCTTCTGCCTCAAGCAGAAACTCGAATTTGCACCCAGACTGAAGAAATAGTAGAGCTCTTCTCTGAGCACTGCTAGGCCTTGACAAGTCCCAGGGTCCCCTAGGCCTCCTAGGGCCTTCTGTCACTTAGGCCATACATGGAATTCATACCCCTATGGAGCAAATATCACACTTGGAAGGGCACAGTGTGTTGCATGTGTGTGTTTTCACGGCTCAGAAACTGAAGATACAGAGGCTGGGTGTCCACTGTGAAAGTGGGGCCTGATGAGCATAGCAGTCATTCCCCATTTAGGAAGTAGGACATGTTAGGCCTGCAATCTGCATGCAAATCCCCCTGGCTGCCTGTCTTAGCTTCTCTGCTGCCAAGGATCTCTGAGAACACATAAGTTGAATGTAAAGAAGCAGGCAGGTTGCCATTCTTGGAAAGGACCTCATTCTTCAATACTCTTGAATGTGAAGGTGAATGAAATTTGACCCCTAGCCTCCAGATAAGTGGCAGTCTCTCCATCCACAGAGGCCTGCAGCAGATCCCATGAAAGCCTAGTGCTTGGATTGCTTCAATGGGAAGGTGCCATTCATAGCAAACAGGTGCTTGGGTTAGCACTGCATTCCTTGGGGAATCACTGTATACAGAAAATTCCTCCTGCGTGTGGAAATTCTCTCCCTAGCGCCAGGGACCCAGGGAAGCACCTTTGAATGCATAATGATGTTCTAGACAGACCTTCCTTCCTTGAAGAGTTAACTTCTCTGTTGAACTGCCTCAGGAACACACTTCTATGGAATCTCTGACAGACAGGCAGATTGGCCAGAGTGAGGAACCTGGATTGCAGTGAAAACCCACGGTGCTTACCATTCCCTCTGGAAGTTATACATGAAGTATCTCTGCCTCATGCAGAACATTGAATGTGACTCCAGCCTGGCCTAAATGGACAGGATTTCCCTGAGCACTGCTTGGCCGTGACAAGTCCCAGGACATTCCCTATTTGGGAAGCAGGAGATGTGGGGCCTGCAATCTGTATGCAAATCCCCCTGGCTGCTGTTCTTAGCTTCTGTGCTATGAAGTGTCTCTGAGAACATGTGAGTCTAAATGAAAGAAGCAGGCTGCTTGACATTATTAGCAATGACCTCATCCCACAACCCTCTTGAACTCAAAGGTGAGTGAATCTTGACACCTAGCCACCAGGTGACCTGCAATCTCTCTATTCACAAAGGCCTGCAGCAGACTCCATGAAAGCCTGGTGCTTGGAGGGCTTCAATGGGAGAGTGCTATAAATAGCAAACTAATGCTCAGTTTCCTATCATTTTCCATGGGGGAACACTGTGTGCCGAAAATCTCTCCTGTGTGGTAAGTCTCTCCATAGTGCCCAGGCCCCATGGAATCACTTTTGTATGCAAAGCGATTTTATAGGCAGGCCTGCCATGCTTGCAGAGCTACAATTCACAACTTTCAAACTGCCTCAGGAACAGTGTTGCATGGAGTCTCTGACTGCCAGGCTGGGTGGTCCAAGTGAGGAAATTGGAGCTTCAATGAGGAAATCACTGTGCTTAGCATTCCACCTGGGAATTCCTACATGAATTCTCTCTCTCAGGCAGAAGCTGGAATGTGCCTCTAGCATGAACTAAACTGACAGGATTTCTGTGACCACTGCTAGCCCCTGGGAAGTCCCAGTGTCACCAAGACCTCCCTAGTACCTGCTCCACTTAGGTCATACACAGCATGCATAACCTCTAAGGAGCAAAGTTCAAGAAGGTCCCAATGTGTGGCATGTATGTCTCTTTCACTGCATGGAAGCTGCAAGTATAGAGGCTGTGTGTCCATGTTCACAATGGATCCTTTCGGCAAAACAGTCATAACCCATTTTCAAGCAGGATTAATGTGGCCTCTATTCTGCATACCAAACACCTTTGCTGCTTGAATTTTCTTCACTGATGGCATGTCTCTTTGAGGAAAAGTAGTCTATTCCAAAAAAAAAAAAATGTGTTCACCATCCCTTGCTAGGAGCAAATCCTAAAACAGGATTGATCTAGAGGACACACGAAACCTGTGCACTGGCCTCCAAGGAAGCTGCAGTTTTCCTTCCAGAAAGGCCTGCAGCACATTCCCTGAAACCTTCATCCATGTACTGCTTTCGCATTCAAAATTGTTTTAGGAAGAAATGGACCCTCGAGTCCACACTGTTTTCCAAGGGAGAACACTGTGTGCAGAAAATCTCTCCTGCAGATTCAGAGCATGTCCAATACACAGGCACTTGGGATCAACAGTGTTGCCAGGTGAAGGCCTAAGCAGGACTCTCTAGCTTTCTAGTTTGCATAGCCAGAGTTCCCCATACTTTGAAACGTCCTCAGGAAGCCAGTTCTAGCAAGGATTCCCCTTCCATGCTTCTCAGTCCAGTGAGGGACATGGAGCTACATGGAAAGGACTCTGTGCTTTGCCTTCCACCATGGATCTCCTACCTGACCTCTCTCTACCTCAAGCAGAAATTCAAATTTGCCTCCAGCCTGAAGAAAAAGAACAACTTTTCCCTGAGTACTGCTAGACCATGGCAATTTTCAGGGTCACCTAGGCCTACTTGGAACTTCTCCCAGTTAGGCAATACATGATATTCAGACACTCTAGGGAGAAAAATTCATTCATGGAAGGGCCCAGTGTGCAGCATGTGTGTCTTTTCATGGCTTAGAAGCTGCAGAAACAGAGGCTGCATGTCCACTTTGAAATTGGGCCCTGATGGGATAAGAAGTCTTTTCCTCATTGGGAAGCTAGAGAGCTGTGGCCTCTAAGCAGCATGGAGATCACACTTGCTACCCATCTTCTCTTCACTGCTGGCAAGCATCCCTGACAACACATGAGTCTACTCAAAAGAAACAGGGTGCTTGTCTTCCTGGCTAGGATGGCATCCCACAACACTCTTTAAATTGAGGTGAGGGAAAATTGACTGAGAGTCTCTAGGTGAGCTGCAGGTTCTCCATGCAGAAAGGGCTGCAGACCAAAGTGTCTCTTGTGGTTCCATATGCAGAGAGACTATAGACTGAGATGGCATAACAAAGTTAAGGATCTTGGGATGCCTAGGGGATCCTGGTACTTGCTGAGGCCTATGAATGAAAAGGGAAATTGTGTTGTGGTTCTCCAGGTAGGTAATCAAATCTAGCTTCTCTTAGAGTTACAGAGCCCTTTCTTAGGAAAAACATTTTCCTCAGCATAGAGACTGCTTCTTGAGTGGTAATAAAAAAGCTAAGGCCCTTGGTAAGCCTAAGGGATTCTGGGGCTTTCTGAGTCCTAACAATCCAAAGGGAACATCTCCTGTGGTTCTCAAGGTAGGTGATCAAATCCAGCTTTCCTCAGAGTTAGGGAGCACTTTTGTAGGAGCTCCCAGATTGAGTGTTCAGCACAGTGCCTACCCTGAGCTGGTCAGGTGTTCTCACTTAGAGCAGGAGGCTGACTCAAATTGAAAGAAACACCTAGGTCTGTGTTTCTGAGGCTGTTGCAAAGACCAGGAGATCAACCTCTCTAACAAAGAGAGCAGGGCGGACCCCTTCCCTCAGCACAGAAAAAAGCTGATCCAGAGCCCCCTGTGACTGAAGCCCTGTTGCTCAGAAGCCCCAGAAGAAGCATTTCGCATGCAGAGTTCCTGAATGGAAAATGGTGCACACAGGAGCTGCTACCACCTCCTAAAAGGCACAGGATCATGAAAGCATTCCATGGAGAAAATGACCAGGCACCTGAAGCATGCGTTGCTGGAGGGAGAAATGGCTCCTTACCTGCAGGCTAGTGGTCAGGTTTCATTTCCTCTTTAGGGAAAGGGACTTGAGGGATGATTTTCTACCAAGAATTGCAAGCCCTATGTTTCTTTTCAGAAAAATTTCTTTTCCACCCAGAAGCTTGTAAGCAGTGAGGAGAGGGCAGTGAGCAAAGGTGTTCTGAGGGTGGCATTGAGGCAAAAAACCTCGCACTTTCCAAAGGGAAAATGCTCTTTCCTTTCCGGCCTCAAATTCCAAGTGAACCCACAGCACCTGGCCCTGAGTTCCTAAATTTTACAATATACCCAGTTCTCAAACTCAGCCTTGAAACCAAGGAACTATCCTTAGCAGAGAGACAGCAGGCCATGAAGGGCATAGCAGAATTAAAGCCCTAGGTAGGCCTAGGTTACCCTGGGTCTTGACGAGGTCTAGCTGTGCAGATGGAAATAGCGTCCTGCTTTTCGGGGCTGTTTTTACATCTAGCTTCTGCTGCAGGTAGACAGCCCTCTGGAAGAAGCTTCCAGGGTGAATGTGAAGCACAGGGATTTGTCTGTGCAGCTCAACACTTCCCACACATGACAGGCTTGATTGGTGCAGAAAGACAGGCCTAGAGCTGTGTTGACAAGGCTGTTTGCAAGCAGAGCAATTCACCACACTAACCAGGAGAGCAGGTAAGAACCCTGCACTCTACATACAAAAAAGCTGTTGCCAGAGAACAATGTGGCTGAAGGTTGCTAAGAACCCCCAGAAGAAGCTTTTGTCATACAGTGGTCCCCCATGGGCCACTAATCCAAAGAAGCAGGGTGCTTGCATTTCCTTGCTAGAACTTCATCCCACAACACTCTTGAACTCGAAGGTGAATGGGTACTAACCCATAGCCTCCAGATGAGCTCCAGTCTCTCATCCAGAATGGCCTGCACCAGGTTCCATGAAAACTTGGTGCAAGCAGTGCTTCCATGGGAGAGTGCCCTCCATAGCAAATGGGTGCTCAGTTTCCTGACAGTTT
This sequence comes from Hippopotamus amphibius kiboko, assembly GCF_030028045.1. Taxonomy (NCBI): domain Eukaryota; kingdom Metazoa; phylum Chordata; class Mammalia; order Artiodactyla; family Hippopotamidae; genus Hippopotamus; species Hippopotamus amphibius. The sequence continues at coordinate 28,992,330 of NC_080200.1, read as the reverse complement.
CCATGGGGAAACATTGTGTGTGGAAAATCTCCCCTGTATGAGGAAAGTCTCTCCTTTGTACTCGGGGCCCATGGAATCACCATTGTATGCAAAGCGATGTTACAAGCAGGCCTACCATGCTTGCAAAGCTACAACTCCCAACTTTCAAATTGCCTCAGGAACACAGTTCTAGGGAGTCTCTGACTGCCAGGCTGGATGCTCATAGTAATGAACGTGGAGCTGCACTGAGGAAAAGACTGTGCTTCTCATTCCCCCAGGGAATTCCTACCTGATGTCTCTCTTGCTCAGGCAGAAGCTTGAATATGCCTGCAACCTGAACTACTGACAGGATTTCCCTGACCACTGCTAGTCCCTAGGAAGTCCCAGTGTCACCTAGGCCTCCTTAGGGCCTGCTCCACTTAGGCCATACACAGCATGCAGACCCTCTACAGAGCAAATTTCATTAGAGAAGGTCCAAGTTTGTGGCATGTATGTCTCTTTCACTGCTCAGAAGCTGCAGGTACAGAGGCTTTTTGTCCACATTCACATTGGAGCCTGATGACAAAAGACTCAAGACCCCATTTCCAAGCAGAATTCAGGTGACCTCTAAGCTGCATTCCAAACACCCTTGCTGCCTGACTTTTCTTCACTGCTGGCAAGCATCTTTGGGGAAAAGTGAGTCTATTCCAAGGGAACTAGGTGCTTTCCATCCCTTACATGGAGCTCATCCTACAACACTCTTGATCTAGAGGACACATGAAACTTGACCACTGGACTCTGAGGAAGCTTCCTGTTTTCCATTTAGAAAGGTATGCAGTATATTCCCTGAAACCTTCTTCCATGTACTGTTTTCATGATTAAAAATCTTGCAGGAAGAAATGGATGCTCGGGTCCACACTGTTTTCCAAGGGAGAACATTGTGCCTGAAAAATCTTTGCTGTGGCTTCAGAGCACCTCCATTTCACAGGCACTTGGGAGCAACAGTGTTGCCAGAACTAAGGTCTAAGCAGGACTCTCTAGCTTGCTAGTTTGTACAGCCAGAATTCCCCCTGCTTTGACACGTTCTCAGGAAGCCACTTCTAGTCAGGGTTTTCCTTCCATGCTTGTCAGCCTGGGTGAGTGACCCAGAGCTACACGGAAACCTCTCTGTGCTATGCCTTTCCGCATGGTTCTCCTACCTGTTCTCTCTCTACCTCAAGCAGAAACTCGAAATTGCATCCAACTCGAAATGGGACAGCTATTCCCTAAGCACAGCTAGGCCATGGCAAGCCCAAGGGTCACCTTGGCCTACTAGGGCCTTCTCTTGCTTAGGCCATATATATCACTCAGACCCTCTGGGGAGCAAAATTCATTCATGGAAGGGCCCAGTGTGTGGCATGTGTGTCTTTTTGTGGCTCAGATACTGCAGATACAGACACTGGGTGTCCACTTTGAAACTGGATCCTGATGGGAAAAGCAGTCATTACCCATTTGGGAAGCAGGAAAGTTGTGGCCTCCAATCTGCATGCAAATCAGCTTTGCTGCCCATCTTATCTTCTCTCCTACCAAGCATCTCTGAGAACCTGAGAGTCTCATTGAAAGAAACAATGTGCTTGCCAATCTTTGCAAGGACCTCATCCAGCAATACTGCTGAAATCAAAAGTGAATGAATCTTGACCAGGAGCTTCCAGTTGGGCTGCAATCTCTCCATCCAGAAAGGCCTGCAGCAGATTCCATGAAATCATGGTGCATGTAGAGCTTAAATGGGAGAGTGCCATCCATAGCAAATGGGTGCTTGATTTTGCATCACTTTCTGTGGAGGAACATTGTGTGCTCAATGTCTCTCCTGTGTACAGATAGTCTCTCCCTGGCTCCAGGGACACAGGGAATCACCTTTGTTTGCAAAGCGTTGGTATACGCAGGCCCACCTTTCTTGGAGAGCTAAACTTCTCCAACTGTCAAACTGCTTCAGAAATATAATTCTAGGGAGTCTATGACTAAGAGACTACTCGGCCCAGGTGAGAAACGTGGATGTGCTTTTAAAAAACACTGTGTTTAGCATTCACCCTGGGAAGTCCTACTTGCAGTCTCTCTGCCTCTAGTAGAACCATGAATGTGCTTTCAGGCAGAACTAAACTAACTGGACTTCCCTGACCACTGCAAGGCCCTATTAAGTCCAATTTTGACCTAAGCTTACCTAGTGCCTGCTCCTGCTTAGGCCATACAGAGCATGCAGACAGTCTATGAAGCAAAATTCATTATAGAAGGTCCCAGTGTGTTGCATGTGTGTCTCTTTCACTCTTGGAAGCTGCAAGTACAGAGGTTTTGAGTCAACGTTCACAATTGGGCCTGATGACAAAACAATCATTACCCCATTTTCAAGGTAGATTCAAGTGGCCTCTTAGCTGCATGACAAACCCCCTTGCAGCTTGACACTTATTCACTGCTGCAAAGCCTCTTTGTGGAAAAGTCAGTCTATTTGAAACAAACAAGATACTTGCTGTCTCTTTCTAGGAGCTCACCCTACAACACTTGATCTAGAGGACACAGGAAACCTGACCACTAGACTCCAAGTAAACTGTAGCTTTTCCATGAAGGCTGCAGAACTTTCTGTGAACCCTTCATACATGTACTTCTTTCACGCTTAAAAGCCTTGGAGGAAGTCATGGACACTTGGGTCTGCACTGTTTTCTGTCAGAGAACACTGTGTGCCAATAGTCTCTCCAGTGGCTTCAGAGCACCCTCTCACTGACAAGCACTTGGGATCGACTTTGTTGATAGAATGAAGGCTTAGGCAGGACACACTAGCTTGTATAGCCAGAGTACCTCCTGCTTTGAAAATTCCTCAGGAACCCAGTTCTAGTTAGGCTTATCCTTCCATGTTTATCAGCTAGCAAAGGGATCCAGAGCTACATGAAAAAAGACTCTGTGCTTTGCCTTCCCCTATGGATCTCCTACCTGACCTCTGTCTACCTCAAGCAGAAACTCGAAATTGCATCCAGCTTGAAGAAATAGGACAGCTATTCCCTGAGCAGTGCTAGGCCATGGCAAGTCCCAGGGTCACCTTGGCCTACTGGGGCCTTCTCTTGCTTAGGTCATATATGGCATTCAGACCCTCTGGTGAGCTAACTTCACTCATGGAAAGGCCAAGTGTGTGGCATGTGTGTCTGTTTGTGGCTCAGAAACTCCAGATACAGAAGCTGGGTGTCCAGTTTGAAATTGAAACCTGATGGTAAAAGCAGTCATTACCCATTTGGGAAGCAAGAGAGTTGTGGCCTCCAACCAACATGCAAATCACCCTTGCTGCCCATCTCATCTTCTCTATTGCCAAGCATCTCTGAGAACCTGAGAATCTCATCAAAAGAACCAGGGTGCTTGTCATTTTTTGCAAGGACCTCATCCCACAACTTTCTTGAACTCCAATCTTAAAGAAACTTGACCCATAGCCTCCAGTTGAGCTGCAGAGTCTCCAACCAGAAAGGCCTGCAGCAGATTCCATGAAATCATGGTACCTGTATGTCTTCAATGGGAGAGCACCTGAAGCAAACTGGTGCTCAGTTTTGCACTGCTTTCCATGGGAACACTGTGTGCAGAAAGTCTCTCCTGTGTGCAGAAAATCTCTCCCTAGTGCCAGGGGCCTAGGGAATCACCTTTGTATGCAAAGTGATGTTGTAGGCAGGTCTTACTTCCTTGGAGACCTAAACTTCCCCAACTGTACAACTGCCACAGAAACACATTTCTAGGGAATGTTTGCCTCACAGGTAGCTCAGCCTGAGTGAGAAATGTAGATTTTCACTGAAGAAACACTGTGCTTTGCATTCACCCTGGGAAGTCCTACTTGCAGTCTCTCTGCTTCAAGTAGAACCTTGAATGTGCTTTCAGCCAGAACTAAACTGACAGGACTTCCCTGACCATTGTGAGGGCCTGGCAAGTCCCATTGTGACCTAAGCTTACCTAGGGCCTGCTCCCACTTAGGCCATACACAGCATGCAGATCATCTATGGAGCAAAGTTCATTATAGGAGGTCCCAGTGTGTTGCATGTGTGTCTCTTTCACTGCTCAGAAGCTGCAAGTACACAGGCTGTGTGTCAACATTCACATTGGGGTCTGATGACAAAACAGTCTTGACCCCATTTTCAAGCTAGATTCAAGAAACCTCTTAGCTGCATGCCAAACCCCCTTGCTATGTGAACTTTATTCCCTGCTGGCAAGCCTCTTTGGGGAAAAGTGGGTCTATTCCAAGGTAATAAGGTGCTTGCAATCTCTTGCTAGGTTCTCATCCCTGCACCAACTGCACATAAGCGTCACACCATGTGTGCACCCCCCAATGCTTGACTGTTGCCTTGCATGTGTCAGGACATGCAACAGCACCCTGCACGTGTAGCCTCCTGCACAGGATGGTCACCTCACATCCGTCTCCACCCATGTGTCAGGGCCCCCTGACCTCTGTCACTCTCTGCATGGGAGGGTCGCCCTGCACCTGCCACACACATTCCAGGAGTTTCACAGCCTCCCTGTCACATTGCATGTGTGGGTTATGTCACATCCATAACCACCCACATACCTGTCACCTCACATTGTCACAATGCCCTGGGACCGTCACCACACATTGGTCACCTACCTCATGTGAGCATCACATCACAGATGTCACCCCCATGCTTGAATGTCACCTCACATGTGTCATAATGTGCAACTGTCACCTCACATGTCCACATCGGGCATGTGATGGTCACATCACATCTGTCACAACCCATCTGAAAGTGTCATGTGACACCTGTCACAGTCTGAATGTGTTCATCACGTCGCATTTTTCATATGCTTTAAGGGAGTGTCATATCATACCTGCCTCATCACACATGTGTCATGTCACATCACTCTCAACCCACTTTTATGTCACCTCTCATTGTCACTACTGGCATGTGATTGTCACCACCCATCTGGCACAAACCTCTTATGAGTGTCACATCACCTCTGTTACCCCCACACTTGATTGCCACTTCATGTCTGTCATAATGCACCTCTCATTTTTCACATGTTTTAAGGGAGTGTCATATCACACCTGTCACATCACAAGTGAGTGTTCCAACATTCTGTTACAACCCACATGTGTGTCAGCTCACATTGTCACAACCAGTGTGTGATTGTCATCACACATCTGTCACAAACCTCTTATGAGTGTAACATGATATATTTTACCCACCCCAGTTGATTGTCACCTCACTTCTGTCATAACATGCATGTCACATCTCACCTGTCACATCACACATGGGATTCTCACATCACATCTGTCTCAACCTGCCTGAATGTGTCACCTGACAGCTGTCACACCCAGAGTGTGACACAACTCACATTTGTCACATTCCTTATGGCAGTCACATCCTATCTGTTACATCACGTGTGCTTGGCATATTCTGTCTCAACCCACTTGTGTGTCACATTGCATTGTCACAACTGTGGTATGACTGTCACCATGTATTGGTTTGAAGTTGCTGGTGAGTGTCACATCACAACTATCACACCACAAGTGTGATTGTCACTTCACTTCTGTCATAACACTGATGTGTCATATCATATTCTCACATCATGCAACTGATTGTCACATCACATCTGTCTCAATCTGCATAAGTGTCCCCTGACATCTGTCACAGACAGCATGTGATTGTCACCTCACATTTGTCATATGCTTAAAGGGAGTGTCACATAATAGTTGTCTCCTCACACATGTGAGTGTCACTCACAACTGTCACAATCCACTTGCATGTCACCTCACATTGTCACAGGTTGTGTGTGCTTGTCACCACACATCTGTCACAAACTGCTAATGAGGGTCATATCACATCTATCACAGCAAATGTGTGATTGTCACCTCACATCTGTCATAACTTGCATGTGTTCCCTCATATGTCACATCATGCATGCAATTGCCCCATCACATCTGTCTCAACCCACATGAAAGTGTGACCTGATATCCGTCACAGCCAGAGTGTAATTGTTACACACATTTCTCACATGCTTAATGGGAGTGTTACATCATGTCTGTCACATCATGCATGTGACATTCATATCACATCTGTCTCAACCTGCATGAGAGCATCTCCTGATATCTGTCACAGCCAGAGTGTGATTGTTGACTCACAATTGTCACATGATTAATGGCAGTGTCACATCATAACTGTCACCCCACACATGTGAGTGCCACTCACAACTCTCACAAACCACTTCTGTCACCTCAGTTGTCACACCCAATGTGTGCTTGTCACCACACATCTGTCACAAACTGCTTATGAGGGTCACATCACATCTGTCACAACACTGTAATTGTCACCTCACATCTGTCATAACTTGCATGTGTCACATCACGTTGGTCATGTCACACATGTGATTGTCCCATCACATCTGTCTCAACCCACATGAAAGACAAAACAAAAAAAGGAATGACCAAGGACTTAGAGTTATTTTATGAGTGATGTCATAAAAGGACAAGCAAGAAATCTCCTCAAGGAAGAGTAGTTAACCAAATCTGTACAGTTCATTTAATATAATGCTAAATCTTATGCTATTATTTTTATTTGCATCATACCTTATGAGCTCTTAAAATTGTCACAAAAGCAATACATGCACTTAATTTTTAAAAAATACACACACATCCATTCCACACATTCCTCAAGTGAATCTACTATTAAGAGTATTGTGTATTCCTGAGAGGTATTTTTCCTTGAACTTTAATGAATATGGAAGCATACGTATATTTTTGTTTCTACATATATAGAAACATATTACAAGTGATTTGTACCTTGCTTTTTAGACTCAATGATGAACTTCTGCACAGTAAATATGACCACATAAATATCATTCTTTTCAATGTCTGTGAGAAATTCTTTTGTACAATGCATCATACATTTTTGTGCCATTTTTAACCAATTTATTATGATTACCTGAGTTATTTCTAATCTCAAAAACAGAATTGCATTGAAGAGCTTCATACATCAATATTTAACTGCTTATGCAAGTACATTTGAAGGACAAGTTCCTCAGGCTGGAATTTCTGGGTTAATGGCTTTGTGTATCCAATTTTTAACAGTTAATTATTCACTGAAGGGTTACATGAAGTCACATACTCACAACAGTGTATGAGTTCTTATTTCTCCAAACCATAGCAAATTCCAAATATATTTTCCATAGCCCTAATATCTTCTCTTGGTTGCCTGAAGCATGGCCATCACCTGCTGATCCTGCATTGCCCTGACCTCTCCAGATGCAATTTGGTTCGCAAATGCCAGTTGCATTATTAACTTTACAGTCTGCTGACACTGTACCAGAATTAGTTAGAAATTAAAAGCATACTTTTGATAGTATTTCGTGGTATTGATAAATGGAATATTTTTAAATGGAATATTTCCTGCCATATCAATAAACAAAGGATGTCACTGTCATCCATGTTTGCAGCCCTCCAACGTGAGCTAGTGAGCCAAGAAAACTCAGATCTGAAAAGAATACCTGCCATCTAGCAGCCATCAGACTGCAGCCACTCCCCATGGTGAGTCCTGAGGAAACTCAGGATGTGAAAATATAGGCCGCAGATAGCTAAGGTGCCTATGAAAAGAATGATTTCAGTGAGGCCAGAGCTTGCATCTTCCCATACATAGAAAAGTGCTAAATTCCTTAATCTGAGATATCTGGTTTCCTTTAATTACCAATAATCTCTTAATGTGCCTGACTACCTGTCATTTGTTGCAAAACTCCTGTATATCCTGGCTCCTCCCCTCATCTTCTTGGAGCACTTTCTCAGAGCTGTCTGAAATGCTATCTCCCAGGCTTCAGTCCTTATTTTGCCTCAAATAAAACCTAACTTGCAACTCTCACCCTGTGCATATATTTTTAAAGTCAACAGTATTATATCCAAAAGTATAAAAATGCCCCAAATCTGCCAATCATCCCTCCATCTCACTTCTCCCCACAAGTTTCTCAAGGTAGATCTGTAAAAAGAAACAAAGCCCAATGGAAAATAGAGTACCACTTAGTGACCATGGAGTCAGTGACCTGTGACCACAAAGGCAGATTTCTAACAGAGGCTTAGTGACTCTGACTGAATGTGACCTTTTCCCACACTACCCCTGTCCCACCAAAATCTTTATATTGGGAGGACCTGACCATTACATAAGATTATTAAGCGAGAAAAAGGGGCATGGAGACACTGAGTTTGTCAGTTAATTGCTTAGCCCAGCCACATAAGATAAAAAAACAGAGGAGAGTATTCCTGGATTAACAGGTATTTTTAACTTAAAGCCATCTCACCACTGGTGATAGAATTTGGATGTCTTGGATTTATTTGCATATGAGAGCATCAGCTCCTCTTCCTCCAGTGGATGCAGGAAGGTGGGGGAAGAACAGAGCAGAAAGGTCCTCCTCCCCCATCTGTCAAAGTGGGACCAGAAAGAAAAGCTACCCTGCATCAGACCAGGACATGCTCCCTGAAGCAGCTTCTTTCTGGGCAATGTGAATGCTGCAACAAAGGCAAATCCATAAACACCTCTCCTTCTCAGTGAATTATTGTCATTTAACTGCTTTTATCTTTGTTTTGACAGAGGTAAAAGGAAAACATATTGTAAAATATTTAGATGAAACTGAACTTCATTCTGAATTTAAGGATGAACTTCACTCCTGAAGACCAATGTATGAAAATATGGAAATATGCTACTGGTTCCAATTTTTTAGAAATTACTTTACAACTTACCAAACATATACTGATTCTGATTTTGCCTAGAGTCAAGCAGAACGTAACTAAAATAAAGATGTGATCTCAGAGTCATGCTTTTTCATACTCTCTGTCTTAGCATATGTTGTAGACTATTTGAGGGCTCTTCCCTCTCTATCAACCTGGAAAATTCCTATTCACCTGTCAAGACACAGCAAGTGTGTCAACCCCTCTATGCTGCCTTCCCTGCTCTTTCCTTTATTTCCTCACTATGCCTCATAATTATTTCTACCAAGGCACCCATCTCACTGAATGGAAACCATTCTTTCCTTTCCCTGCCATCCCCACTAGACAGTGAGATCCTTAAGAGTATAGATTTGTGGTTTAGTCATTGTGTTTCCAGAACTGAAAGCAATACCTGACACATAGATACCCAACAAATATTTATAAAATAAATAAGGAAAATGTATTTATGGCCACTTATAATTTGGCTCATAATTGGAACCAGAAATGACTAGGAAACTTAAGGAATATCTTTTCTATGAAGGGTCACCTGGAAGAAGAATTCCAATAATTGGAGGTCCCATAGCATAGAGAGTGCACAAAATGTGAAAGTTGATGCCTGAATAAAAATCTCATGAATATTAGTAGCTTCTGACACCTGGTAAGAACTTAGAAGAAAAGACATGATTTCCATCTTCTGGATCCATCTGAGCACTAAGTCCAGTGCCTTTTAGTGAGTTTCAGCAATTTGCTGCCAAGATACATGTGTTCTAACAACATTTACCTCCTTTTTCTTTTAATCATCTCTAAAACCTTACTGGCAATCAAAGATAATTATATAAGAAGAAAATCAGCACTTCTGCTTCAGAGTTTTTCTGTTTCTCATTCAACTTGCTCTTTTGGGTTTAACAACTCCCCAGATCAATGCATGCTGATAGATAAGTGCTCACACTTACCTAATATAGGGAGCTTAAGAACCTAATTTAAAACATTTCTCTTCTTGTTACTATAAATAGAATGACTTGCATTGCAAGCTCTACTTTACTTTGTACATATATAAAATGTTTTATTTTTCCTTGTGATTGCTTTCTTTTAGTCACAAATATAAAATCAATCACATAAATATATATTATTTAAGTAGGCTTACATTTATTATTGCAAAATAAGATTATGCAGCAACACAATTCCACTGACAGACTAGAAAAACTATTTTAAAAATTAACCTTTTCCTTCCCACTAGCAGATCAACAATCAATTTTCAAGAACGTAGTTCACAGACATTTTTATAGTGTAGAGAAAGAACTGCTATCTATTACTAAATTTTAGTAGAGTCAGACAGAGGAGGAAGAGGCAAAGTCAGAAGAGGTGATGTAAAGAAAATTTTTACCAGGATTGTGGGGAGGAGAGAGAGAGAGAGAAGGGTAGAGAAGTGCTTATATGTGTGTCAAATTTTAGGTTCTCCAGGGAGAGAGAGAAAGAGAGGGAGGGAGAGAGAGAGAGACAGAGGTCAAGGAAAGAGAGGACACTAGGAGAAGGCAGCTGTGTCCATAACTACCTAGGCACAAGCCACGTCAAAATAAACTTGGCAGTGTGAATGAAAAATGCCACCTGCCATATCAACAAACAAAGGATGTTGCAGCCATCAACCCACTACAGCCCCCATAATGGTGAGCTCTGAGGGGACTCAGGATGGAGACAAATGGGCTGCCCACTGCCAAGCCTTCAGCCACTTCAACCACCCCTACTGTGCATCCTGAGGGGACTAGGATGGAGAAAAGTAGATACTGTCCCAGATAGTTGAGTGAATATCAAAGGAATGATTTCAGTGAGCCCAGACTCTTACATCTTTCCATACATAGAAAAGCGCTAAATTCCTTAACTTGAGAGATTGCTTTTTCTTGTGTGGTTGGGGGAGGCAGGTGGTTGTTTGTTTTTGTTTTTTGTTCTTGGCTGTACGGTGTGATATGTAGAACTTCCTCAAACAGGGATCAAACCCATACCCCCTGCAGTGGAAGGCAGAGTCTTAACCACTGGACAACAAGGAAAGTCAATTCCTTAATTTGAGATGTCTGGTTTTCTTTAATTAACAGCAATCATTTGATGTTCTGACTACCTCGTCTTTGTTGCAAAAACTCCTATATATCCTGGCTCCTCCCTTAGCTTGTTGGAACAGTCCCTCAGAGCTGTCTGAGATGCTGCCTCACAGGCTTAAATATTCAGCAAGTCTGCTGAATTAAACAAAATTCTCAACTTTTAGGTTGTGTATTTTTTTCAGTTGCCAGCATCACAGTGTCAGCAATTAGATGGAAGATGTTATGGGCTGAACATCCCCCTAAATTTGTATTTACCTCAAAATTCACATGTTGAAGCCCTAACCCTCAATGTGGCTCTATGTGGAGATAGGGGGGAATTAAGGTTAAATAAGGCCCCATGAGGCCTTAAACCAGCAGGGCTGGTGTCCTTATAAGAAGAGGGAGAGACATCAGAGACCCTGCTCTCACTCCACCTGTGCACAGAGGAAAGGCTGTGTGAGGACACAGTGAGGTGGCAGCTGGCTGCAAGCCAGGAAGAGAGGTCTCACCAGACATTGAATCTGCCAGCACTCTGTCCTTGGCTTTCTAGCCTCCAGAACTATAAGAACATAAATGTTTGTTGTTTAAGCCATGCAGGTGGTATTTGATTATGGCAACCTGAGCAGATTCAAACAGATGAGCTGAAACTGAATTTTCCTGAGTCATTCAGTACTAGCTTTCAAGATATTTTGCTTGTCAACTAAAAAATATTCACAACCTAAAAGTTGAGATTTATATTTTATTTGGTGGGGATTTTTAGGACTTCAAGCCCAGGAGACAGCATCTCGAGTAACCCTGAGAAAACTACTCTGAGGAGGCAGGGTGTGGGGGTTAACGGGGAAGACAGACTATATGGGAGTTTTGCACCCACGTGCATGTAGTCTTAATTAAAGAAGATCAGGTATATCAAGTTAAAGAATTTAGCACTTTTCTATGTGTGGGATGATGCAAAATTATGGGCTCACTGAAATCATTCCTTTGATGTGCACCTCAGCTATCTGGGGCCAGTATCATGTGCTTTCACTTCCTGAGTTTTCTTGGAGCTAACGTGGGGAGTAGCTGCAGTCTGATGGCTGCTGACGGCAGGCATTCTTTCCAACCTGTGTTTCCTCAGGGCTCACCAGCTCACCGTAGGCTGTGGCTGCAATTGATGATGACTGTGAAATGCTCTGTTTACTGAATGGCAGGAAATATTTCATTTCTCATGCTGAAGAAAAATTTATAATTTGGGGAACTTTAGGTACAATAATACCCATCAGCTCAGGAAAGTACATTGGTCCCAGCCCCCGGAGAAGGGCAAAGCCTATTTACACTGCTGTAAGGGTTGGTCTCCTATAAGAATAAGCAGACCTCCTCAAGTTTTCAAAACTAAACCTTTACTAAACCAAGTCAGCATAATCATTCAACAGGCAAGTGCATCATCTTATAGGAGAAGCCTACCCTAACAAAAAATCTAAATGAAAATTGATACCATTCTCATGAAGCTTTTGTTTCTAGTTCTCATTATGTATTCACCGCTTCTTCTCTTTCTGGCTTCAGAGACACACCGGACTCCTTTAAGATGCTTCAGTTCTGAGACATCCAAACTTCAGCAGCACTGATCTCTCTGATTCCTTTTGGAGGAAACTCCTCTAGGCTCTGTTTCCTGTGGCTGTGACTTCAAATTCAGGCTCCTCCTCTTCCATCAGTCAGAGGACCAATTATGAAGATGAAGGGCAATCCCCTTCCTGACTGCCCCTCCCTGTGCATCCCCTTTAGTGTGACGCAGAGGGAAGGGCAGGGAGAGGAAGGGAATCAGCTCAGGTTCTGTTTCAGCACTGAAAGGCCAAAGCCACCAGGCCTTGTCTCCCAATTTGAAAATGACTCAAGACTCCCAGGAAGCTCATGTTTTCTCTTATTCAATATTTCAGTTCACTTGAGTCTTGGCCAAGTGTTCTATTATTAAAACAATGGCAGTAGCACTGCTGCATTTCAATTGAGCTACACGAGTTATGATTGTCAAAATTTGAGTTGTTAATGCATTGACTTGGAATTTTTCTGATTATTTCTTAGACATTAGTTTCTAATCAGATTGTCAGTTTGTTGCAGATTTGGAATCTATCTTCTACCTGCTTGGTCCAGTTTCTCTGCTTCAACAACACATTCACTGGTTTATTTCATTAGCTCCTTGGACATATGTGTAAACGAATATGTGGCTAAGACTGCAGTTTCTATTCATGCCATATTTGGCGCACCTGGCATTTTATAATGGGCTTTTAATAGAATCGAATATACCTACTTACTGAAAAATAACAGATGCTCTTATGGAAATGTCCATAAATGTATAATTAATTTTGTATCATTTCTATTTCATACATGTGATTTCTTTTTGTTCCCATTTTTAATGAGTATAACAAAACATGGACATACAAAGATGTTGAGATTTTATGTCTGAAATTACTCATCTGTATTAAAGTAGCAAGAATGAACATTTATATTTAAGGAGATACACCTATCTCAGTCTTTAAGCTCACTAATTTATTAACCAGAGTTATAATGAATGACTACTAAGAAAAAATTTGCAATGCAATGGAAATGATAAGCTTCATTTTCTGAAAGATATCAGGGCAGTGGTTCCATGAGAATGCCAGTAGAGTATTTTTCCAATCTCAGTAGTGAAGTCTTGTGAAGTTTCTGGTGATTTAGTATAAATGACGAGGAAAGCTATTATTTGTACATAAGATAAATCCAACTTAATTATAGCCACACTCAACAATTTATTTGGTGACTCTTCATGCATTGTTTAAAAAAAAAAAGCACTTGAAATTATAATTATTAGGCTCACTACAAATTTTTCATCTTTGATGTTATCACAAGTCAGACTCACAGTGTTTCACCAAGACATCAACAGCCCTATCCTCCATAATCAGTACTTTTCAGAGTTCCTGTTATTGCTCCTGGCCTGTGTATATTGGAAAACTTTTAATAGGCAGTTGGTGCTGAGGTTAAGATGTGAGCCCTGGGCTCTGGATTGAGGCAATGACTAATGAAAATCTCAGCTCTGCAATTTACTACCTGTCAAGCCTTTGTAAGTCAATCACTGTGAGGGGTGGTTTACTCCATGGTATAACTCAGATAATAATAGCTCTTATAAAACATCATTGTTATAAGCATTAAGTGAGAAAACATCTAAAAAATAGTATTTAACATGATGCTTCACATATAATTTTAGATGCTTAATAAATAGTACCTATGATTAGATCACAAAGTGAAAATTGGAGAAAAACAAGGGAAATTATCACTTTGAAACTTATACTTTTGAACCTATTATGATTCTTAAGGAAAAAATAACATTAGCTGTTTAGTGTTGGAATGATTAATGTGAATACTCTCCTCCATGCTGTATCTAGACTATTTATTTATCTATTTTTTGTATCTAGACTTTAGAAGATAGTCTTTTATAATAGCTGTAAAATTCTGTTGGGAATGACAGTTTCTGAAGATAATAAACATGCTGGACAACATTTTCATTTTATTTTAAGCAAAATTTCGTGCCTATAAAATACAATACTTTCTAACTCTCTCTGACATACTTGCTTTTAGAGACGACAAGTGTTGGTGAGGGTGTGGAGAAAAAGGAACCCTTGTTCACTATAGGTGGGAATGTAAATTAGGTGTAGCCACTATGGAGAATAGTATGAATGTTCCTCAAAAACTTAAAAATAGAAATACCATATGGTCCAGGAATCCCACTCCTGAGTATATATCCAAAAGAATTGAAATCAGGCTCTCACAGAGAAATTTGCAGCCCATGTTCATAACAGCCAATTGAAGTGTCCGTCAGAGGATGAATGGATAAAGAAGATGGTATGATATATACACATATGCATATCTATGCAAAAACCATGTTATAAGGAACTTGAGCATCCATGGATTTTGGTATCCATGAGGGTCCTGGACAAATCCCCTGAGGACACCAAGGAACTACCAGGCCTTGGCAGTGATAGTGCCAAGTCCTAACCTCTGGACCAGCAGGAAATTCCCAAGAATTACTGTACTTTAATGTATGAAGACAGTAGATCTTAATTGTTCTCACCACAAAAAAGAAATGGTAATTATATGATGGGATGGAGGTGTTAACTAATGCTATGGTGGTAATCTTTTTCCAGTAGTGTATCAAATCAACACATTGTACACCTTAAACTTACACAATGTTTTATGCCAAGTATATCTCAATAAAGCTGGAAAAATAAAAATACATTTGCCTTTGACCAGGCAGGTATATCTCATTTTATAAATAAAATACGTGAACATGTGTGGTTTGTATTTATCTTAAATCTTTTAGTAGGTGTGGGAAACATGCTTATTTTCCAGTGTCCAATCATTGGCTGCTAGGTTCTGTCACTGAATGCAAGCTTTGATTCAATTCCTATTGAAAATAAATAATGATTGACAATAAGGAAAATTATAATGAACAATATGCAAATTATACACAAAACGTGTATTTGTTAACATTTTGTTCTAAATTGCATATTTCATTTCAGTATAATGACTATAGTAATACTTTTATTATTAAGCTTAACCATGTAAAGGATTTGAATTTTTAGTTAAGAAATGCACAATGAATCAATGCTTTTCCATCAACTACCCCTTTGGGAAGCCTCTCTCTTTGGACTGTGACCCATGGCTTTACTATTGACAATTATCCTAGAAAATGTCAAGGTGTCAAGATGTTAGCCCAGGAGCTCAAATCTCTATAGTGAGGAAAACTTACAGTGATTTGCCAGAGTTCTGATTAGAGTGTTTCTAACTAACTAACTAGTTTGATTGTGTGAATTAAATATACTAAACATCCTCATATTCCAGGTGTGGCATTGACCAATATGGTCGGCACTAGCCCCAAGTAGATATATAAATTTAAATGTGAATTAATTACATTAAATAAATTTAAATGTAATTCCTCAGTCCCACTAGCCACAATTTAAGTTCCCATGCAGCCCATATTAGTGCCAATACAGACCATTTCCATCATAGCAGAAAGCTCTACTGGGCAGTAATAGACTTGAGTTTCTGTTTTCCATAGTAAGAAAATTAAGACTTAAAAGAATTATTAAAAAAAAGTGAATAGTAACCACTCACTTTTTTCTCCTTTTCATTCCTTTAAGCAAAGGAATGTTTAATTTCTTTCCTTCCCCTTTCTTCTGCCAATGTGTTTCTCATCTCAATATAGCACCAACTAATATGCTTTCAGTTTCAAAATGGAATAAAATAATTTATTTTAAATAACAATTGATTTAGAAAAACAACTTCAAGTAAAAAGTTTTCCTAAGAAAATTAGAGAACAATATAGAAAAGAATAGTTTAAATACCCCATGTTAGATTAATAGTAGTTAAACATGTAATTCCAAAATAAAAATCTATTCATTAGTGGTGAATTAACAAAATTAATAGGCAAAATTCACTTTGATTTTTAGTGCTCCATGGTAGAATTCTCCATCCTTTTCCCATTATTGTCAAGGAAATTTACAGTTTAGAATTATTTCTCCACACCTATATTTCTTAGGAGAAGTGGCCAATTTTTGTACTCATTGGGCCATCTTGCTAGTAATGGGGGCCATCAGGCCCCACAGCAGAGCTCTCTGCTTCTGTGTGCTCTGGGCATGCTGTGTTCAGATTCAGAGGCTCCCTGCTGCTCCATCCCTGTGAATCCAGGTGCATCGTGCTCTCCCTATGCCATTATCCCTCCAGGATGAGCCTTTCTCTCTTTCAAGTTTAAACCATCTTGCAGGAAAGAACTGACCAATTCAGAGAAGAGTGACCTCACTCCAGTCCCAGATTTAAAGGATTAAAAACCTTTAGTAAACAAAATGCACGATGCACAATATTGTTTCTTAACATTTTTTCCCTTTATTGCCCCTTTGGGAGCCTTTTTATACATTTTTAACTAATCTTTGCAGCATAAAATTTTAATACCTCAGACATACTGTATATCTACTTATAATTATATAGATATATCTAATATATAATTACTATATATATATATATATCTGCTTTGTACATAAAAAAATAATTTTTCACTTTCCAGAACTTGTTTTATCTCCTTGGGGATGATATTGTTCCCTTTGATAATGCTTGATAAACAGGAATAGAAATATCAGACATAGGTACTACTTTCTAGATCCTATACCTATGTTGCAGTGAGCTGTGTGTATATTTCAAAGAGTATAGCTCACTTGAGTGTCGGGATTTGGACAATATTTCTTTCTTCCTGTATACATCAGTATGTCAGTGAGAAAATGACTTCTCTGGGCTTTCTGAGAAGTCACAGTATCTGAAATCACTGGACCTTGACCTTGGAGATTTTAAGTCATCCTACTCTGTTTTCAGTGTAACTGCTTACAGGATTGTGAAAGAATATGGAAGGACAGAGAGAGAATAGATGGAGATACTTAGATGATAGCACATTTTTTATTTCCCAGTAGCTGCTTATTCAAACTCATTATTGAATAGCTTACCCCTACATCTTTTGAAACTTCTTAACTTAATAAATTAGCACTTGGAAAGCAACTTTTTCCCCATTCTTGGTTAATAAAATCCCCACCATTTCCTAAAAGAGAAAATAATATTCAAATGTTGAGCACTGAATTCAATATGAGAAGGTTAGTCATACTTTCATATAATAATTGTTAAAATTTATACTAATCTGCATTTTTTCATTTAATCAAAGTTCTCCTCTATGTTAGTTGGTGAGTCAATGAATCTCTGCAATTAAGACAACAAATAAGGCATTTGTTTATATTTTACCTTTGTCATGCTTCACACTAATAATAAAAAGGAATATGAGATTTTAAAGTGTAATAAGATACTGTTCTTAAAATGTATTTAATTAAAATAACATGCAAAAATATACTCTTTGAATTGCTACCAAGTCCTGGTATCTGCTCACCACATGCCAGGCCAATAAATAAGGTGATAAGGTGTTGAGGTAAGCAATAGTGACTTTATTCAGAAAGCCAGCAGCCCAAGAAGATGGCAAAGTAGTGACTCAGAAAGACTAACTTATCGGGTTCTGGGCATCAGTTCCTTTGCCAGTTTGAGAAGGATAAGTGTTAGCTCCTTTCTAAATGTTTAATAGAATTTTTCTATGGAGCTGTCAGGTCCTGGTCTTTTGTTGGAAGATTTTTAATAATGCTTTTAATTTAATTACTTGTGATTGGCCTGTTTGTATTTTCTATTTCTTCCTGATTCAGTCTTGGAAGGTTGTTCTTTTCTAAAAATTTGTCTGGCTTCTAGGTTGTCCATTTTATTGGCATATAGTTGCTTGTAGTAGTCTCTTATGATCCTCTGTACTTTTGCAATATCAGTTGTAACTTTTCCTTTTTCATTACTAATTTTATTGATTTGAGTCCTCTCCCTTTTTTTCTTCATGAGTCTGGCTAAAGGTTTATCAATTTTCTTTATCTCCTCAGAAAATAGCTTTTAGTTTCATTGATCTTTGCAATTGCTTTCTTCATTTCTATTTCATTTACTTTTGCTCTGATATTCATAATATCTTTCCTTCTACTAGCATCAGGTTTTGTTTGTTCTTCTTTCTCTAGTTGCTTTAAGAGTAAGGTTATGTTGCTTATTTGAAATTTGTCTTGTTCCTTGAGGTAAGATTGGACTGCTATAAGCATTCTTCTCAGAATAGCTTTTGTTGCATCCCATAGGTTTGCTATATCCCATAGGTTTAAACAAGTATCAGTCTGTCTACACCAGTCTAAGCCAGTGTAAACAGCTCTTGGCTGGTATAAACCAGTCAAAATCAATCTAGGCTGGTCTGAACCAATCTAAAAGGATCTAAACCAGTCTTGGCCAATCTAAACCGGTTTCAACCTGCCTAAGCCAGTCTCCTCAGGTCTACACAGGTCTAATTTGGTTTCAGTCCCTCTAAACCACTTTCAGCTAATCTAAAAATGTCTAATCTGGTTTTCGACAGTCAAAATCTGTCTCAGCTAGTCAAAACCAGTATAAATGAGTTTTAGGTGGTCTAAACCAGCTTTAAATGGTTTCAGACAGTCTAAACTGGTTTTGGCTGGTCTAAATAAATCTAAACCAGTCTAAAAGAGGATAAACCAGTCTAAGTCAGTCCAAGCCAGTCTAAACTGATAAAACACACTCTAAACCAGTTACACCTGGTCTAAACCAGTTTTGACAGGTTTCAACCAGTCTGAACAACTGTAAATTGGTTTAAACTGGTGTCAGCTGATCTAAACAAGTTTTGCCCTGCCTAAACCAGTCTAAACAAGTTTCAGCCAGTCTAAAGCTGTTTCAACCAGTTTCAACCGGTTTTGACCATTTTCAATCAGTCTGAAGCAGTCTAAACCAGTTTCAGCCAATCTAAGCCAGTTTCAATAGGCTTCAACCAGTCAAAACCAGTCTAAAGTAGTTTCAACTGGTTTAGACCAAACCAGTCTAAACCAATTTAAACAGGTTTCAGCTGCTTTAAACTCATGTAAACCAGTTTCATCCAGTCTATACCGGTATGAACCAGTTTCAGCCAGTCAAAACAGCTGTAAACCATTTTCAACTGGTCTAAATCAGTTTCAGCTGGTTTGAACTGATCTAACCAGTTGGTCTAAACCAGTCCAAACTGGTTTCACCTGGTCTAAACTGGTTTGAACCATTATAAACTGGTTTCAGCCAGTGGAAACTGGTCTAAACAGGTTTCAGCCAGTCAAAACCTGTTTCATATGGCCTCAACTGGTCTCAACCAATTACAGTCATTCCAAACTGGTTTCAGCAGTTCAAAACCAGTTTCAACTGGTCTAAACAGTCTAAACAGTTTTCAGTTGGTCAAAACGGGTCTAAACCCATTTCAACTGGTCTAAACCAGCCCAAACTGGTTTCAGCTGGTCTAAACTGGTCAAAACCAGTCTGAACTAGTTATAACCAGTCTAAACCAGATTCAGCTGGTCTGAACCAGTCCAAACCGGTTTCAGCCAGTCGAAACCAGTTTTGACCAGTGTAAACTGCTCTAAACTGGTTTCAGCAGTTTGAACTGGTGTAAAGAAGTTTTAACTGGTTACAGCCAGTCTAAACTGGTCGAAATTAGTTACAGCCAGTCTAAACTGGATTCAGCCAGTCTGAACTCGTCCAAACTAGTCTAAACCAGTTTCAACCAGTCTATATGGGTCCAAACGAGTTTCAGCAGATTTAAACTGATCCAAACCAGTTTCAGCCAGTGTAAGCAGGTCTGAACTGGTCTTAGCTGGTTTCAACCAGTTGAAACTAATCTAAACAAGTTTCAGCCAGATGAAACTGGTTTCAGCCAATCTAAACCTGTCTCAACTGGTTATAGCCATTCCAAACTGGTTTCAGGAGGTTGAACCCAGTTTCAACAGGTCTAAACCACTCTAAACAGGTTTCAGCCAGTCTAAACCGGTCTTAACTGGTTACAGCTGGTCCAAACCGGTTTAAGCCTGTCTAAACCGGCCTAAACAGGTTTCAGCCATTAAAACCAGCCTAAACCAGTCTAAAATGGTTTCAGCCTGGCTAAAAAAGGTCTAATCCAGTTTCAGACAGTCTAAACTGGTCTCAGTCGGTCTAAACTAGTATTAACAGGTTTCAGGTGGTCTAAATCAGCTTTGTCCTGTTTCAGCCCCTCTAAACCTCTTTCAACTGGTCTAAGCCAGTTTCATCTGGTCTAAACCCATCTAAACAAGTTTCAACCGGTTTTGATTGATCTGAACCAGTTTAAACTGGTTCCAAGCAGTCTAAACTCATTTTGCTTAAACTGGTCTCAATCAGTCTAAACCCATGTTAAATGGTCTGGAGCAGTCTAAACTTGTTTCAACTGGTTTTGGTCAGTCTAAAGAGGTTTCAGCCTATCTAATCTGGTTTAAATAGGTCTAAACAGGTCTAAACCAGTCTTGGCTGGTCTAAACCAGTGTAAGCTGGTTTAAACCAGTCTCTTGCAGTCTAAATGCAAACAATTTCTGTTGATTAATTTTGTATCTGCAATTTACCTTCATTTTCTGACAAGTTCCATTTGCTTTTGGGTTCACCTTTGGCATTTGCTTTATATAGTATCAGGTCATCTACAAATAGGGACAATTTTACCTTTTCCCCTGCCATCAGATTCCTCTTTTTCTCTTTCTTTCTCTTTTTTTAAACTTTTTTTCTTCTTCTTTTTTTTTTTTTTTTTTTGTATTTAGTTATTATGGCTAGGACTCCCTCCACCTTGTTGAATGAAAGTGTTGAGGTTGGTCAGGAATAGAGTTAGGTGCAGGCATAACTGGTCCTCTTCCCTTTCTTCCCTCTCCATCTCTCTGAGGCCTCCAGAAAGTACAGGACTCGTGCAGGGTCACATATGACTCAGGGAGTTGAGATGGACTGTTGTTTTTCTGTCCCTCCATCCTGGGCATAATTTGGTATACTATCTGTGTACCTTCTGTGGCCAGTCAGATCTTTCCCTATTTTTAATGGGAGTTCTTTGTCCATTTTGAGACAAATCCCTGATTCATTATGTGTTTGCAAATTGCAGTCCACCAGAGGGATGATCTGAAGCCAAACTTTGTTCCTGGCCCAGCACCAGAACTGAGAGCAGCTTGGGCTCAAACACCACGAATGGCCCCCAAAATGTTTCAACTGAAGGCCATCAGCTAAGCACCCTCCCCACAGCTCTGTGACAACCTCTTTCTTGGCCAGAAGTCCAAGCAGCCCTCTGTTGTGACTGCCACACTGAGAAGCCATGGCTTGAACCAGGTCTTTTGTTGATGCCAGAACCCACAACATTGTCTATTATGCTAGGCTGAGAAGCTCATAGATGATTAGACCTGAATGCTCTCTGTAAAACTTATTGTGATGTCAATCAACAAGAGTTGCAGAGCCCTAACCTGTGCTCATCCCCACATGTGTGAAGACAAAACTTGGCCCCTGCCTAAAGGAGATCCTAGGTTGGGGGTGCTCACAGACTGACAAAAATAAGTGCTCTGATGAACTGAATACAGTCCCTGCCTTCAGAGATGTCGCCTTCAGAGATGTCACCTTCTAGATGGAACCAGCAACCAGACTATTCTAAGAGGGAAACAATATGTGAGAAGGGGAGTCACAAGCAAGGGAGAGCCCTAGCCCAGACCTGGAAGTGTCATGGAAGACTTCCTGGAAGAAGGGGATTCTTAATGGACACCTGGGAGATGGGTAGGCATTGGCTGGATGAAGAGCAGTAGTTGTGGGAGAGAAGTATGTTTGTGTCTCCCAGTGAGAGGTGGTGGTGGATGGGGAGGGAGGAAGAGGAAAGACAGCAGAAGAAATAACATTTCTGAAGGATTAACAGCGTCAGCAAGGGCCCAAGAAAAGGTGCAGTACATTCACAGAGCCACCAGTTCTTCTAGAAGGCTGTGGGTAAGGAAGGCAAGCTACTGAGCAGTCCAGTAAGGCATTTGTCCTGAGGGCAGTGGAGGGAAATGAAGGACTAAGCCATGTGGGATGGATGCTAACTACAGTGAGAGTGACCAATGAGAACAGAGAGATTTGGAAAGGCTTTGAGGAGCTGGGGAGACAACAGATTTTCAGCAAAAATGACTCCAGTCATGAGAACTGACAGAGTCCCCATTAGGGTTCACACATTCATGCTCCCCACCAGCCAGACAATGACTGAAGCACAAGAAGATATTGGAAACTGAGAACTGGCAATTCTATTCCTTCATCTCCACCCTCTGAAGGGAACTTTCTGAGGAATATTAGCTCTTTCTGGCAACCTTGTTAATAATACTGTAAGCCAAGATGTCCCACTGCCTCCTGTTCTTCCACCCCAAAAGTTCAACCACCTATTCAGTGCCTACATTGACTTCCCTAATTAAGTCCACACACAGGGCAGCCTCTTTCCAACCCAAATTGTTGTTCTTAAAGTGGTTGAAGTTCCATGGCCCATGCTCATCTCAAGGTTGTGGATGATTATGACTCCTTCCTCTGTGATCTTCATATTAAGAATTTGCATTATTTATTGTTGTGCAAAGACACTCCAAACCTTGTGACATCAAACAACACATTATTATTATTATTACTATTATTATCAGTATGATTATTATCTCCTACAGTTAGGGACGTTGGCAGGCTCAGTTAGGTGGTTCTTTCACACAGTTATAGTAAGAGGAGGGCTGGAGCTGGAGAGTAAAGCCTTCCTCACTCAGATGTCTGGTGATTGATGCTGGGGCTATTGGCCAAAACACACATGTATCCTCTTCAAGTGGCCTGGGCTTCCCTGCAGCAAGAGTCCTAACAGAGGAAGAACAAGCCAGAAGCTTTATCCACATTTATGACCTAGGCGTGGAAGCCCAGAACACCATTTCCCCACATTCTGCTAACTAAAGCAGTTGCAAACCCCACCCAGATTCAGGAAAGGAGGACAAAGATTCTGGCTCTTAATGACAGGCTGTGAGGTCACAGTGCATAAAGAACACATGGTTGGGAGAGATCATCATGGGAGTCTTTTGAAAATACACCCTGCCACAGCTATAACTTTCCCATCCCTCAACATAAGAAATGCCCTTATGCTCTCCCTCAAGATCCCCAGATCTCACTCCATTATGGCATCAACTTGA
Organism: Hippopotamus amphibius kiboko; assembly: GCF_030028045.1. NCBI lineage: Eukaryota > Metazoa > Chordata > Mammalia > Artiodactyla > Hippopotamidae > Hippopotamus > Hippopotamus amphibius. Next base: position 28,969,039 of record NC_080200.1, on the reverse strand, counting down.
CTTCTGGGATCTTTTCATCTAAACCACGTCCAAACTCCAGTGAGGCCCCAATAGTATGCTTCCTTTTCTATGGTGTCTCCACTAAAGACCCAGAACCAAACTGACACATTACCTGCCCCTTACATACCCAGTATACAACGGTGGGACAAGGCCAAGATAACTGTTATACACACTATGGTTCAAAAAAATAGGAAAACAGGAGGCATCCAGAGGTAACTGGATCAGAACAATTTCTCAGCTATGTGTACAAATGATTGGAAATGCAAAAATTTGCATTTATTCCTATAAGTTTTCTCCTTCTCATTCTAACCCCAAATAAATAGCCCTTGGCCCTGGGGAGTGCTAAATGGAAGAGAGATGAGTTCCTAGAGAGGGTGAAGGAAGAAGTGCAGTATTATCTTGGCTCCCATTGGGGGCACTCGTCTCCACGCGGTCTAGGGCATGTCCTCACAACCATGCCCTCCTGGCCCAGCCCACTGGCAGATGACCACAAAGCACCAGTCTTATGTCTTCTCTAATTAAGCTGGGACACAAAGGTGGCTTTGATCCAGGGTTGGTGCCAAGCGGAGAGCACATGAGTGTCAGGCTGTCAGCAGCCATCTTGTACGGGGGGAAGCCATCTGCAGGACAAAGCCAGTGGTAGCGGGGAGCAGAGCTGAGGACTTGAGTGAACAGAGCCCTGATGATGCCATTAGAGCCAGACCTTGACCACAGGACCTTCAACCAATAATAAACTCCCCACTTTGCTTAACATATTTTGGGTCAGATTTTTATCACTTGCACCCAAAAGTATCTGAATACACAGCCATTTTCTCCCCAAGTTCTTTGTTTTCAGCTAAGGCCTGACTTTTTGTGGGCCCTCTTCATCTTTCTATAAGAAGGAGGCCCCCCTGAAGTATATATGTCCATCTTCTAGTCATGGGGCATTCCCGTGATGGGAGGAAAGCCTGCTCTCTCCTTCCTGGTTCCTTCAGTTTTTCCAAGCTCTGGAAATAATTGGAAGGTAACCACAGCTCCCACATGACAACTGTCTCTCCTTGAACTCAAGTCTGCCCTGCCACCAACATTGGCCGTGACAGTGAACAATTCCCCTAAGTGTGCACACACTACAGAGGAAAGTACTAGGACAGTTTCACAAGACAGCTGCATGCTCAGTGCAGACCACCCCAGATGCTGCCCGGGCCAGGACCAGCCACTCTTGCAGGGCTCTGCCTGTCAGCTCCTCTTCTACATGACTCAGATTCTGCTAGTGTCAACATGTGAGCAGGTAACGGCTCTTAAATCACTGCAAAGTCCCTCAAGGTTGTAAAGATTAGATCAACCTCCGGCCTCGGCCTTTGGGTTGCTGTGTGTCAGGCCAAAATTTTTGGTGACAAATTCGGAAGCCAGCGACAGGGAGTCTGGAGAGATAGGGTTGTGGAGGCACTGAGAGCCTGTGTGTGAACACCAGTGTCATTGGGTCCCTTGATTCCAGCGCCAGCCCCAGATTCCCTCCAGGTTCAACCTCCTGAGCTTGGTTTAGTTTTGTAGTAAAGAAGAGGTTTGGGGGTTTCTGGAGAAAGACGCCTGTGGGTGAGTCACCTGGTTACAGGAGCACACCCGGTTCTAGATTTTTCCACAATCCTGAGCAGATGGTGGCTGGAGGCCCTGTGGATGGTGTTTTAGAGATAATAGGAAAGGTCTCAGCTGCTATGGTCTGCTGTGCCTGCTGTCCCTGCCTGGACACCCTATACTTTAGACTCCAGAGGAAAACGGCCTAAAAATGGATCCTTCTGTCACAAATAGAACTTTCCAACTAGATTTAATTTGGACAGGAAGAAAGTTAGGATGACATACTTGATGTGCAGACGCTGATGATATCACATTAGAATAAACCTGTGCCAAGAAGGTACAATGATACGAATCAAGAAGGAAAACAAACAAACAAAAAACCTGTCTGGTTTAATCCTACTGAAAAGGATTACGAACCTCACACTCAGATTCTATTCAAGGCCCTGCCTTGTCACACATAGGCATGCCAATCACATGTGCACTCCACTTGATCATGTGCACATCCCCTTTTAATCACTCGATCATGTGGGCACCCCCTCTTCATGACATGCGCACCCCCTCTTCATCACATATGCACCCCCTTCCAAAATAACTGGTATTATGTATGAGAGTGGTTAGCAATCCTGAGCCACAGCCCACACTCACAACTTGGTCAGTTTACAAACATTCTAGGCCTATGTAACACCCAGGCCTTGGATAACAGGGGTCTAAGAAAGAGTGCTGGGGTGGTGGAGAAGGAGGGGGAAATGTACTGGATGCAGCAGAAAAGGCTGGGTCATAAGCCATGTGGGGAAATGCCCTCTGATGCCCCAGAATCCATGGTTTTCCCATTCTGCACGTTCACCCCAGAGCAGGCTATGCCTGAGGCCTGACCCAGGGGAAGGGCAAGATATTTTCTTTCAGACCCTAACTGTGTGTCATTCATTTGCATTGACACTCTGCTGGGCTACAGGCTACAGCAAGGCTGGGATTCATGAAGGCCTTACCACCTGCCAGCATGTAGCTGTAGCTCCATCCCCTAACTTCTACCAAAGAAAACTTTTGTCCACTTCAGCTGATTAACTACTGTCATTAACAAGATACCTGTAGCTCAGCTCACAATATTTTCAGATGCCCAATATGGCAGACGTCACTGTTTGAGAGGCTGACTCAACCAGCCAATGGCAAAGGGCTATGTTACATATTTATTCCATCAAGACCTCTCTCAATTACATCTCAGTAAATATGCCTTAAATATAAAGATTTAGTTAATGTCATAAAAACAAAAGCAAAACAACAACAGCAACAACAAAACAGAACTCTCCTCTGGTGCTGCCTTCAGAGCCTCTTCAACCTCACTTCCTCGGTAGTAGGTCCTCAGGCTTTGAGGGTGAACTTGAAAAACAGTGGATCCTCATTTATTGCAAAGCCTGTTTCCAGACAATATCCAGTGGATTCTCCAATGCCCCATGAGGTGGGGTTAACTAGTATCCCAAATCTCTTAAGACACATTCACTTTTTTTTTTGAGCACTTACTATGTACCAGACACTCTTCTAGTAGCGACTAGAGCAAAGATCCTCATTTTCAGGGAATTTACATTCTAGTGGAGAAAGAAAGAGTTAAAAAAAAATAAGCCTAATAAATATGTACATTAAAACAGTACATCCTAAGTGCTGTGGAAAAAAGACAAAATGTAAGGTAAGAGGGTTCAGTGTGCAGAATTGAACAGAGTGGTCGGGTTTTGCTTTGTTTGTTTGAGCAAGTACTTGAAGAAAGTGAAGCATTTTAGCCAAGCAGACAGAGAGGGAACAGTATTCCAGGCAAAGGGAACAGCCAGAGCGAAGGCCCCAAGGCAGAAGATGCATGGCACCTGTGAGGAGCAGGAGAGGGCTCTGTGACTGGAACAGAAGGAGCCAGGGAGAGGTCAGTGGAGAGGAGACTGGAGTGGGAAAAAATTGTTCCAACCAGAGAGGAGTTCCACCCAAGGTCCCAGAGGCAGGACCTTGCATATGTCAGGCAGGACATAGGCCACTCACTTAGAGCCCCAGGTAATTCCTCTGCTGATTCAAGACACACAGGCCTTCTGATCCTGGTAGCCCTCCTGCTGCCTTCAGTCCCCACCATTCGGTCAGCAGACCCAGGACCTGGCCACCAGGCAATAGGACATCCTCCTCTTTCTGGCCCCCCACAGAAACCATCCCGGCTCACCCCTGAACCTGGCCCTGACGTTGTTAGGAGGACTGACAGCTGTGAAGAACCAAATTACAAACTCAACATGTTGAAGTCCTTCCCTTCAACCCAGGCCCAGAAACCTCAGATTACAGATCTAAGCTCTTGGGACCTCCCAATCCAAAGCTGGTGCCCATGAGGCAGGGGCCAGCCAGGACTGGGAGGAGGAGTCCTCACCTTCCAAGCAGCCAGGACACAGCGGCCATCTGGCCTGGCTCCACATGGCCAATCAGACAGCAGGCAGACTGACACCTGGGCAGGACTGCCAGGGCATCAGGGCTGCAGGAGGCATCTGAGGCAATGCTCCCCATGTGCTCAGGTGTAACTGAATCAGGCGTTGGCAAAGAGGAAAAAAAGTGCATTACCACGCCCCAAACGTGCCAAGAGCTCCTTGGATCCATCTTCTTCCCAAGCCTCACCCTCTCCTTGGATTCAGCCTGTTACAGCTAAATGGCTCTATTTATTGCCCTCCAAGTGTTTTGCTTGGCAGGGCCCAGTGGTGGCTGACCTAAACCAGCAATGACAGGTGGCTACCCTCAGCCTTCAGGCACCGAGCTCGCTGCCATGCTTCAGCATCCCCACTTTCTCCTCTTTTTCACACACAAATGTCTTCCACGCCATGGGCAAACTGGAGTGCCAAAACCACTATCAGAGCAAGAGGACTTATGGAAGATGCTTTGATGAGTCATTGGGATGATGGCAAAGTCACTGGTTCTCTCTGGACCTCAGTTGCCCTTCTTATAAAATAATAGGGTCCAAAAGTCACTATTGGAGATTATAGAGACTGCTATGAGATTATACAGACAATTCAGTGCTCTGCTTTGAGAACAAGAAGAAACTTTGAGCTGCAGGGAAGAACTGAGGGGTTCAGAGGCCTGGATCTGAATTGCTACTCAGAGGCTGCTGCAAGAAACAAGAGGGGCTGAGAAAGAGAAAGAGAAACGTTCCCAAGAATTACCTTTTGGCTCAGACTCCCAGTGGATGCAGAGTATGGGACTGAAATAAAGTTCTGATATTGGATTTGGAAATAGAATGGCACCCTCACTTACTGGGGTCAACTTTGTCAGAATTGGGGACTTCGAATTCTGATCATTAAGAGCACAGCTGTGAGTAGAGAGGGTAGAATCAAGGAGTCTCCTCCCAGTGGCAGAAGGCTAATGGGAAGGCAGCTGTGGTAATGAGACTAGTCTGGGCCTTCAGCATCTCTGAAGTAGGAAATGAGGGGGAAGAGATTGACTTTAGATGAGAAAGATGAAGAGTCTGACTTTGTACATGTGTAGTTTAGACCGAAAGTCAGGAAAGAGATCAGGGTGGATATGAAGATGCATATTCAGGAGATGCTTGCAAAGAATGACAGAGAATGGAATGGAGTAGATGAAGAAGAGAAAAAATCTAGAAGGCATATTGGAACATATTGCAGAATGTTGCATTTAAGAATTGAGAGTTGAAAGAAGGCTGAGTAGTCAGGAAAGGAGACAGAGAAGGGGCATCCAGAGAGGTAGGAAGAGCCAGGGTGACCCTGAGCTAGGGCTGAGTCATGGGTGCTGGTCATCAGATAGTCCTGCCTCCCTTCTGGGAGCCTCATGGGATGGGCATTCCTGACTCCCCTTTGTTGCTAGTGGATACATACGACTGTTTTTGGCCAATGAGCTGTAAGTGAAAGCAGTATGTCACTTTGAGCCAGACATTTAAAGCTGATGTGAGACACTTGAGACTCCCTTTTCTCTGCTGCCATGACTATGGTTCCAGTAGAGACTGGCCTGCAGGTCCACAAGGGAGAGAACATGGAGCAGAACCAGAGATCATCAGGACTGATAAACAACCTATTCCCTTTAAGCCACTGGGATCGTTGGAAACCATAGCACAGTGTAGCCTTTCCTGACGGATACACCCGTGGAGGAGTCTCTAGAAGGAAGATGGTGGCCAGAAGTGCTGTATGGGGCCAGAGTAAGGGGACTAGGAAAAGTTGTTGAGTCTGGCAAATAAATAGACATCAGTGACCCTGACACTTGGGCTGTGGGCTCAAGAACCAGACTACAAGGTGGTAAGGAATAAAGTCTTGAAGGCAGAAGATATAGACTTTAAAATATATGAGGGAATGTCAGAAAAGAAATGGGGTAGCATGATGGCAAGCCAGGTAGGGGAAAGGCTTAAGCTTTTCTTCCTAAGAGAAGTCAGTGAAGAAGCAAAGGGATAATATGAATAATGCTCTGATTTGCCCAAGCTCATTCCTCCTCTGTCTGGCCGGGAAGCAGAAGAAGTGAGGAGCTAGATCTCCTGCCCCTGCAATGTTTTCCTTTCCTGGTTTCACACTCACTCCAGGAGCTGACCAAGGGTCAAGGGGACTAAGCTGAAATTGGAGGGGGTGGGGGAGGCACAGAATAAGAGAGGAGCCTCCTAGAGAGATCATGGCAGTAGAAGGATGGAGGGGAGTGGGAGGAAATTGATAGAAAGATGATCATCTCAAGGAAACTGGGAAGTTTGGGAGCCCCTAAGAATTGGCCTCCAGGACATGAGTTCCCACATCTATAAAATGGGGCTAACCCTTGTGATGCATGGGGAAGATGAGAGAGGATGAAGCACGCATACAAGCATGTTACATAATGGAATGCTCCATGCACATGAGATGGAATCATGACTGGAAGCCACTGTTTGAGGTATCTTTACCCAGAGAATCCATTGCCTCTGGTTGCTGCCAATGAGGCTGAACTCCCAAATCAGCCACCATGGCTCGCTGAAGGAACGACCTCAGGTCTACACCAGCTGCACATAGAGTGCTCGCACACCGCAGGGTAGGCAGAGGTGGGAGACCCCAGTTCTATCTGTATCCTCACTCCATGATCCAGAGCAAGTCAGCTCACCTTCCTAAGTGCCCATTCTGATACATTGAATAGGGGAAATGGGACCAGACAACTTCTGAGAGGCCTCCCAGCTCTGACATTTGAAGATGCAGTGATTTGACTAGCCCTCTAGCTGTACTTCTTAGATAAATAAAATATAAAACTACTTGTAATCAATTAAGCCTGAAACAGTTACTAGATTATTAAGTAGACAAACAGACTTTTCAAAAAAAAATAACAAAAGAACTAATCAACATCAAGGGATATTTTGGATCCTTAATCCCTTTGACTCAGTTCTCATCCCAATGACACACATAATTTGGCCACATTAAAACCCCTTTACTGCCGATGAAGGCTCCAGCTGGGCCAGCCAGCCAGTGGTGTGCCCTCTCACTGGCCAGCTCACAGTGCCCCTGACCCATGTCTGCCTCCAACAAATGGGCTCCAGCTGTCAGATGCCTGAGACAGGCTGTGGACCTGTGTCCGAGCCTGCCTGTAATTGCAGCCCATCCTGTGATGGAGAGCATGTGTCACTGAAGCAAAACACATAAAATTAGCACTTGGGTCAGTGCTCACCCTGAACTTCCTCATTGTTACCAAAGACACATGCTAAGATACAGGAAGAGAAATCCTAAACTCTGACCTGCTTTAGCCCTTAGCCCAGTCCCTGTCAATCCGCTCAGCAGAAAATCAATCCTGAGATACCCTGGGAGGCTGATACCCAGGAAAACTTCCCTCGATCTCTTCCATCACTGTGTGATCCAATCAGCCTCTCTCTCTCTCTCTCTCTCTCTCTCTCTCTCTTTCTGACACACACACACACACACACACACACACACACACACACTCACACCTACTTCAGCAATGGCCACCAGGATGTGTTGGCCATGACACTTGGAGCTGATCCCCTGCCTGGGTTTGACTATTCCCTCTCTACGTGGCCTAAATGGGGTCAGAAAAGCCTGAAGACTTAGTCATAAATTAGCTAATGCCCATAATAGTGGAACTAATTTCCACTGAAGGCAGCCTTCAGGCCTCACCACCTGTTGTGGGCCAGCTCAGGTTCACAGCCTGGTGCAGGCAGGGCAAGTCTGTTCTCAGGCAGCTGTGGCTTATTTCCACATCCAGCTCAAGTTGGCTGTGGTATTCTGGGCAAAGCAGATTTCCAGGCTGAGCACATCCCACCACCCTAGGACCCACCACCTCCCCTGCAGTTGGCAGCTCTGCGACCACAATGGTGCTGAGGTGAGCCTCACTGAATCCTCGGGTGGGACGAGCAAGCCCTGGGCACAGGCAGGGTTCATTGAGAAGTCACTAGGCCTAAGGCAGCCCTGCCTGTGCTGATAGGTGTGCTCCTCACCAGCTGCCCTGGGAGGCTGGGGCCAAGCAGCTCTGCTTGCATTTACTGAGGAGGTATGGGGCCAGCAGCATGCAGGGGTTCTGCAGCATGCATGGGTCTGCTGCCTGGTGCTCCACCTTTGGGAGTGCAAGAACACTGCGCAGTCCATACTGAGGAGAGCATCATGGACTCAGCCTGCTGCAGCAGCACCTGCATTCCACAGGGTCCTGCCTTAGCCAGGCCTCCCTCTGCTCCTGGTGTTTATGCTTTGAGTACAGCAGTGCAGAAGCCAGGTACTAGGGTTGGGAGGCCTGGTTCTCATCTTCCTTCCTTCACATCTGCAAGACCTAAATGTAGAAGGAAAGGTTTAGTTGTATGAACATCACTTTTCCCCTCTCTAACATGAGATGGCTCACCTGGACCATCTCCAAAGTCCCAGCTCCCATAGAGACACTTTCCTGTATAAACTTGCTTCGGGGGCCAAACCTTACAGACAGGCATAGAGAGAAGATTGTAAGAGCAGAGAGACTTCAGGAGTGCCATGGAAGCTCCTGGCCTTCAGCATTGCCCTGGTCCCCCACCAGAGTTCTAGAAATTCTGCTGGAAGAGATTCAAGTCCTGGGGCAGGGCACTCACCCAGACTCCATCCACCCTTAAAGGCACCTCCACCAGGAAAGGAAACACAGGGGCAACTTTTATTCATTCATCTCTTTGTCTCCTACTGAAGAAAGGTACACTCCTTCACCTACAATTGAAGGTGAACTTGCCTCATTTTTCTTTTTCATCCTTACACCCCAACCTACCCTACATGAGTCTTCAGCCCAGACTCAGGGGCAGTTTCACTCTTCCCTGAGCTTCCCCTTCATCATCCCACCTTCTCTTCTCACAGAGAGAATAGCATATGCCCTTCACAAGTCAATCTGCCTCTTCATTAAAGAAGGTGTTTAAGTCCTCCCACATGGCACTCCCTGAGTGTGAGGGGCTGTTCTCGCCTACAGGGAGAGCAGTGTCCTCACCCTGAAGACCAGAGGGAAAGGAAAGGAAGGCCAAGGAGAGGACCAGAGTGCCTCTGGCAAATGTGGCCTTGGCCACAAGGATATTAAGATATCCAGGAGGCAATTCCTTTATTAAGATGGAATCTTCTGGTAGCAGTCTGCCTAGACCTAGAAACTTAAAAACTCTGACAAGGTGTCTGAGAAACTGCCAGCCCTTTAGCACTAGAAGGCAGATGACAGAGATCAGCAGCTATGAACTTGGAGGATGTGCTGTGAGACCCAGGGCTTCTGGAAACCTCTGTGCCATTTTTCCTTATTCTTTTCTTACTGATGAGTAATCAGTCACTGTCTTCTGAAATTTTTAGTCTGCCTCAGCTGCCCCAAGGAAAATCAGGGTTAAATGATTTTCAGGGTAAACCCAGGACTAAGATGCTCAGTAAAACATTGATGTTTATTGCCAAAAATCTCTTGATGAAATAGACAATTTGGGGGGAAGCTGAAAGTTACCAAGATTGACTCAGGACAAATATTCTCTAAACAGACCATCAACCATGAAAGTTGAAAAAATTGTGGAAGATTTATCTGTATAAAAGAGAATTATGTATAGAGAATTATCTTTATAAAATCTCAGTTTTATGGATGAATTCTTTCAGATTGTTCTAGAGCAGAGAAAAAAAGTGGAAAACTTCCCAATTCCTTTTATTAGGCTAACGTAATTTTATGATAAACCTCGCAAAGATAACATACAAATAATGTATAATGTTATGTATGTAATACTGTATATGTGTAAAAACACATACACATATACATGCATACATGCAAATACAGACCAATCTTACTTATGAGTATAGACTCAAAAGTACTAAGTAAAAAACCAATAAATCAAATCCAGAGGCTATTAAAAGCATAATTTAATATGACTAATGCTATATTTGTTCCTAGAATGTAATGAGAGATGGGAGAAGAGGAATTGGGGACTGGGATTATAGGTCATTTTTAAAGTCATTTTTTTGCAAAAGAGAGCAGAAAAAATAGGGCAGTAACTGGTGAAGTGGCCAAGAGAATGTTTTGGGTTTTTTCCCCCGCTGTGACTTGTGGGATCTTAGTTCCCCAACCAGGGATGCAACACATGCCCTCTGCAGTGAAAGCACTGAGTCCTAACCACTGGACCACCAGGTAACTCCAAGAATGATTTTTTTTTTAATTATAGAATGGGACAAATAACAGCATTTTTTCCAGTAAGGAAAACTTGGTGATATATGAGAAAAGAAGAGAGAATTGCTAGAGTGATGTCTTTGAGTAAGCAAAAACGGCACACAAATGAAGTGATTGGCTTTCAATAAAAACTCTACCTAAAGAACACCATCATAGGACTTTGGAACAGAAGCAGGTTGGTAGATGGACATGGTGATGGGAGAGTGGATGCTCTATGAAGTGTCGCGAACTGAGTTCTCTGGAAGCAAAATTAAGTCAAGTTTGGAATGCTTCCTATTTATTAGGGATCAACATCTATGGAAGAGAGAGGGAGGGAGGAAACAGGATTATTTGGAAGAAAAATTCAAAGTACAGAACATGCCCGGCAAAGCCTTAACCAACTCCAAAGACAGCTTTGGATTTGTCCCTCAGTATCTTTACACTGCTGCCACCCTCTTCCCCCTAAACAGATTTTGGATTTGAGTTCCTCTGAATAGTCTACTCTTAGGCTCATTCTAGGAGCTGATTTCGGACATATATCTGCTGACAGCTCCCCCAGCAGCTGGGGTAATGGCTTTTTTCTTGAAGGGGTGATGTGGATGATACACCTCTATATCTAACAAATAGAATCCTTCCCATTTTCTCCGTACCAAGAGGTAAGCAAAATACTCAGAAGAGGAAGGACAGTGAAATATGGGGTGGGAGAAGTGGAGGGCTTGGAGATAGAAGGAGAGGCATGAAATTGTCACCTACGTGGGGACTAGTGAACAGTCTAGGGAAATATGGTGCAATTCCAGGCAGCTCTAAGGGTGCACTTTAGGGATAGTACTGAGGAATTTCAAGGGATCCTGGACAACATGGTGGTTTGGTTTTCTCCAATCACGTTCAAGTATAAATGTGCACCTGCAGGAACAAATGAGAAAGAGGAAAGAGAACTTAGAAATCAGTTAATAGGGCCCAGATCATTAGGGACTTGCAGGCCATTTAATGACCTTGTCTTTTTTCTCTGATTGGGATGAGAAGCCACCCCAGCGTTGTTTATTTTAATCCTTTTGATTTTGAAGAATAATACATATATATGGAATTGCTTAGAACATAGATGTACAGCCTAACAAATTATCACAAAGAGATCATGCCTGGAAGTCTATCCAGGTGAAAAAATAGAGCACAGCCAGCGCCACAGAAACCCCCCCCTTACCCTTTGTCAAGTATTATTCCCTTCCTCACAGTTAGTGGCATTTACTCTCTTGACACGTATAGTTAATCCCTTTCTTGCTATTTTTTTTTTCATTTTTAATAGCTGCGCTATTAAGCATATATCCCTAAAAACTAAAGGTTAGGTTATGTGGTTTGTACTTTTTTCATCTTTCCATAAATGGAATCAAATAATGTATTCTTTTTGTGTCTGGCAGTTTTGCTGTACATTGTTTTTGAGGTGCATTCAAAGTGTTGCATTTTTAACTTCAGGCGATCACAGGATCAGACGTAGGTTTGGTTTTCAGAAATTCCAACTCCAGAGCTATCAGGAGATAGTTTTGTGAAGGGAGTTGGCTTTGTCTTTGTTTGTTTCAGGATAATATAGTTTTCTGGGTCTTTACCCAGGTTGTAGAGTTAGAATTTAAAGCCCTTCATTCAGCTCTTTTTTTTTTCTCCAATCTCTCCAGTCAACTTAGGAGAATCACGTAATGCAAAGTCCTTATTCTTTGTTTCCACTGTGATTTTTTTTGCTAGCAGCTACTTGGTCAATGAAAACTTTGTCTTCTCTAGACAGTAATTGTTTAGTCACCGCATGTCATGGACTACTGTTCTATTACTTTTGTATACAGGCATTTTTTGTCTCTATAGAATGTTTTTAGACTTTGAGAACTTAACCCAAATTTCACTCCTTGTCACAGTATGCCTGGAGAGAGCTTCGTAAAACAGACTGACAACTGAATTTATTAATGTAAAGCTATTTCCTCTTTCTTTTAGTGTAAGTATGATTTCCTGTTCATAGTCTAAATTATAAATAAACTCACTACTGGGCAGAAACATTGGGAAGACATTTTCTAGATGTCTAACACCATTAAATATTTCCTCTCCTTCCAGCTACAATTATTTGGAGGTTTTGTCTGTAAAGCCATTTGAAATCCAACATAGTTTAGGACAAAGTTTCTTTAAATTGAATGTATCCACAAATACATACTTTCAGGTATAAAAATTCTGTAAGAAATCAAAGAGGCTTTTTTGTAGAATGAAATTTTAATTTCTTAATTCAATGCCTTTTGATGTGCTCTATGAGTACAGTCTTGGGGGTTCATAACTAGTTTTTAAAGGATTTGTGCATTATCAAATTTGAAAACCATTTGTGTTATACTTGCTCCAGAAAGGGAAAATCTTGAGAGAGACTCTCTCTTCAGCCCCTTTCTTTTTCTCTCTTTAAAATGAAGAGGAAAGTCATGGATCCTCACTCCTCCTCACCCATAGGAAAATGTACATCTCACAGGTTTTTAGTGGATTCTGGCACACTGGGGCAAGGGGGTGGGAGACCCAGATTAAGAACTACAGAGTATATGCTGAAAAACAGTGGTTTCCTAAACTAATATAAAATATTTAACATTACTTCCAGGCCCTGGATCTCCTAATAAATTGTCTTCTTAGCCAAACCATGTATCACTAAGAAATGTGCCCTACCATGAATTTTTTCCACCTATCATCAATGACACTGTTTCCAACATGTGTCCTGTAGAAAAATGGGCCAGGGAGATGTTCACTAAAGAAAAATATGGGAAGTAATGCATTCTAGAGTCCACATATTAGATTGAACCATATGAAAGATTGCCATTTTGAAGGCAATTTCATAGGGTTCAAACAGTATTTGAATGCATTGATAAAGTTAATGCCTACAGCTATTTTCTTCTGTCCTTAAATACTTTTCCACACATTTTGCTAAACAGAATTCATTTTGAACTCATGGAGCTGCCAATAAATATACAGCCCCAGGGATTATAGTTGGTCAAAAGCCAAACTGATGTTAAAGAAAATTAATCATTTTCTTTGAATGAATAAGCCACTGACAGCTGGCATACCTGGGGCTGACAGTGCCATGTGGTGAGAATGGGCACCCTTGTCTTGTTCCTGATCTTAGAGGGAATGCTTTCAGTTTTTCATGATTTAGAATGATGTTGGCTGTTGGTTTGTCATATATGGCTTTTATAATGTTGAGTTAATTTCCTTCCATGCCCATTTTCTGGAGAGCTTTCATCATAAATGGATGTTGAACTTTGTCAAAAGGTTTTTCTGCATCTATTGAGTTGATCATATGGTTTTTATCCTTCAATTTGTTAATATGATATATCGCATTGATTGATTTGTGTATATTGAAGAATCCTTGCATTGCAGGGGTAAACCCCACTTGATCATGGTGTATGAACTTTTAATGTGCTGTTGGATTCTATTTGCTAGTATTTTGTTGAGAATTTTTGCATCTATATTCATCAGTGATATTGGCCTTTAATTTTCCTTTTTTTTGACATCTTTGCCTGGTTGTGGTATCAGGGTGATGGTGGCCTCGTAGAATGCATTTGGAAGCATTCCTCCTTCTGCTATATTTTGGAAGAGTTTTAGAAGGATAGGTGTTAGTTCTTCTCTAAATGTTTGATAGAATTTGCCTGTGAAGCCATCTGGCCCTGGGCTTTTGTTTGTTGGGAGATTTTAAATCACAGTCTCAATTTCTGTGCTTGTGACTGATCTGTTCATATTTTCTATTTCTTCCTGGTTCAGTCTTGGAAGATTGTACTTTTCTAAGAATGTATCCATTTCTTTTAGGTTATCCAATTTATTGGCATATAGTTGCTTGTAGTAGTTTCTCATCATCTCTTGTATTTCTGCAGTGTCGGTTATTACTTCTTTTTCATTTCTAATTGTGTTGATTTGTATCTTCTCCCTTTTTTTCCTGATGAGTCTGGCTAAAGGTTTATCAATTTTGTTTATCTTCTCAAAGAACCAGCTTTTAGTTTTATTGATCTTTGCTATTGTTTCCTTGATTTCTTTTTCATTTGTTTCTGATCTGATCTTTAGGATTTCTTTCCTTTTGCTCATTTTGCATTTTTTTTCTCTTCTTTCTCTAATTATTGTAGGTGTAAGCTTAGGTTGTTTATTCGAGGTTTTTCTTATTTCTTGAGGTAGGATTGTATTGCTATAAATTTCTCTCTTAGAACCGCTTTTGCTGCTTCCCATAGGTTTTGGGTTGTTGTGTTTTCATTGTCATTTGTTTCTGGGTTTTTTTTAATTCCTCTTTGACTTCTTTAGTGATTTCTTGGTTGTTTAATAAAGTATAGTTTAGCCTCCAGGTGTTTGTATTTTTTACAGTTTTTTTCCTGTAATTGATATCTAGTCTCATGGCATTGTGGTCAGAGAAGATGCTTGATATGATTTCAATTTTCTTGAATTTACCAAGGCTTGATTTTTTGCACAAGATGTGATTTATCCTGGAGAATGTTCCATGTGCACTTGAGAAGAACGTGTATTCTGTTGTTTTTGGTTGGAATGTCCTATAAATATCAATTAAGTCAAGATGGCCTAATGTGTCATTTAAAGCTTGTGTTTCCTTATGCATTTTCTGTTTGGATGATCTGTCCATTGGTATAAGTGGGGTGTTAAAGTCTCCTACTATTATTGTGTTACTGTCGCTTTCCCCTTTTATGGCTGTTGGTATTTGCCTTGTATATTGAGGTGCTCCTATGTTGGGTGCATAGATATTTACCATTGTGATATTTTCTTTTGGATTAATCCCTTGATCATTATGTAGTGTCCTTCCTTGTCTCTTGTAATAGTCTTTACTTAAAGTCTAATTTTTCTGATATGAGTATTGCTATTCCAGCTTCCTTCTGACTTCCATTTGCATAGCATATTGTTTTCTATCCCATTCCTTTCAGTCTGTACGTGTCCCTAGGTCTGAAGTAGGTTTCTTGTAAACAGCATATATAAGGGTCTTGTTTTTGTATCCATTCAGCCAGTCTGTGTCTTTTGGTTGCAGCATTTAATCCACTTAAATTTGATGTTATTGTTGACATGTATGTTCCTATTACCATTTTCTTAATTGTTTGGGGTTTGTTTTTGTAGGTCTTTTCCTTCTCTTGTGTTTCCTGCCTAGAGAAGTTCCTTTAGCAATTGTAAGGCTGGTTTGGTGGCACTGAATTCTCTTAACTTTTGCTTGTTTGTAAAGCTTTTGATTTCTCTGTCAAATCTGAATGAGATTTTTGCTGGGTAGATTATTCTTGGCTGTAGATTTTTCTCTTTTAAGACTTTAAGTATATCCTGACACTCCCTTCTGGCCTGCAGAGTTCCTGCAGAAAAAACAGCTATTACCCTTATGGGTTTTCCCTTATATGTTATTTGTTGCTTTTCTCTTGCTGCTTTTAATATTTTTTCTTTGTGTTTAATTTTCATTACTTTGATTAATATGTGCCTTGGTATGTTTCTCCTTGGTTTTTTTCTCTACGGGACTCTCTGCACTTCTTGGACTTGATTAAATATTTCCTTTCCCATATTGGGGAAGTTTTCCAGTATAATCTCTTAAATATTTTCTCAGACCCTTTCTTTTCCTCTTCTTCTTCCAGGATGCCTATGATTCAAATGTTGCTGTGCTTAATGTTGTCACCAAGGTCTCTGAGACTGTCTTCCATTCTTTTTATTCTTTTTTCTTTTTCCTGGTCTGTGGCACTTTTTTCCCCCATTCTATTTTCCAACTCACTTACTCATTCTTCTGCCTAGTTATTCTGCTCTTTATACCATCTAGAGTATTTTTAACTTCAGTTATTGTGTTGTTCATTACTGTTTGTTTGCACTTTAATTTTTCTAGGTCCTTATTAAATGTTTCTTGTATTTTCTGTATTTTGTTTTTGAGATTTTGGATCATCTTTACTATCATTACTCTGAATTCTTTTTAAGGAAATTTTCCAATTTCTTCTTCATTTATTTGGTCTTGTGGTTTTTTATCTTGCTCCTTTGCCTGAAAAGTGTTTCTTTGTTTTCTCATTTTGTCTAATGTATAGTACTTGCTGTCTCCTTTCCCTGTGCTGCTAGAAGTAATTCCTCTTGTTTCTGCTCTCTGCCCCCTGTGTTGGGGTTGGTCCACTGTCTTGAGTAGGCTTCTTGGTGGGAAGGTCTGGTGCCTGCTTTCTGGTGTGGATCTGAATATTTTCCCTCTGATGAGCAGGGCCATGTCAGGTGGTGTGTTTTAGGGTCTCTGTGAGCTTAATATGGCTTAAGGTAGTCTGTGTGATAGTGGGTGGGTTTGTATTCCTGTCTTGTTTGTAGTTTGGTGTGAGGTATCCAGCACTGGCAGTTGCAGGCAGTCAAGTGAAGCTGGATCTTAGGCTCTGATAGAGGCCTCCATGATAATTCTCTGCAGTTAATATTCCCTGTGGCTGAGGACTCTCTAGTGGTCTAGTGTTCTGGACTCAGTGCTCCCTCCCCAGAGCCTCCAACATGAACTTCTGATCGAGGAATCCAGACTCCAGAAGTCACTTTTCCCAGCAATAAAGGGGATTAAAAAAGACTATCCAAGCCCCAGACTAATGGCAAAGGGTTAAGTCAAATAAATACTAAATCAAGGAAACAAATACACACACAAGAAACACAAATGCCAAACCCAATAGAACATTAAGCACTAGAACAACCTGACAGAAGAACCCCAGAATGCAATCAGACAATGAAAGGGAAAACCAACAAAAATTCAAAAACAAAAATGAAAACAAGAAAACAAACACACACACACAAAAAAGACAGAACCAGGGAAATTGTGAAATCAAGGATCAAATATAATAAAGAGCAGGTAAACAACCAGACAAACTGAAGATCCCCAAAATGACATCTAACAATTATAATTTGAACTAAGATAAAGACAAAACCTAATAACAAAAACCAAAGCAGTGTGTCATTTGAAGAATAATGCAAGGAAACAGAGCAGACCAATAATATCGATTAAAAGTATAGTAAGATAAAACACACTAAAAAGGGGTAGAGCACAGAGCAACAGTAGAGCATAGTATGACTGGAAATATAAAAAGAAAAAGAAAAAGAATAGAAATGTATAAAAGATAAAGAAGATAGGGGAGATAAACTCAGCACTACCAAAAAAGCTAGCTAGAAATAGAAATATATAAAAAGGCTAAAAATAAAAATAGAAGTAAAAAAACAGAATAAAAAATATGTTATAAAACGTGAAGATCCCTTAGGACTAAGATCATAATTTAAAAAACAAACAAAAAAACTAGAACTACCACAGAATGGATCAGATCAATAGAATTAATACTAATAATTCTGTTTCCTGGGGGTCTCAGCTGTAAGTGTTCTTGTACCCGCCTTGGGCCTCAGGCCACCTTGGCCTCCCCAAGAGGCCCTCTTCTGCCTCTGGGTTGGACTCTGGACCTGCTGTGGATCCTATGGGGTCCATTTAGGCTCTGATCTGGCCACATTCCTGTGTGTGTGTTTGCTCCCACAGTCCACAGTTGCCAGAGTTAGATCTTTTTCATTTGTGGGAACATTCAATGTTTACTCAGATATTCCAGAGACATACGGTCTACCTAGCTGATCATGGGGATTTAGTCTGCAGCATGTATATCTGATGGGAGGATTTTAGAACCTCTTCCTTAGTCACCCTGTCCCTGGTGTTCAGCTTTCATTTTGTCCCTGCTTCTGCATGTGGTCTAACCACTAGAGTCTCGTCCTGAGGCTGCCTTGGAGCTCTTTGGGTCTGCCTCAGTGAGGGTTTCCTTTATTTTTCATCTGCAGATGCAGGTGTGTGTGGGGAGAGAGGCTTTGATAGTAGCTCCTCTCCCTGCTTGTGACTCCACAGCAACATCCTGCTTGGATTGCAGGAGCCCCAGGGTTGATGCTGAGTCCTCAGGGATGCTGGCAGCATGGGTATAGGAAATCTGACCTTAGTGTGGTTCTTCACTGGCTCCTGGTGCAAGGCACCTGATGGGCAGCCCTTGGAGGCTTTTTGTACTACTCTGTGACCAGCAGAGCTTCCTTTATTGTTTGTCTGTAGGTGCTGGTGTGTGGGGGGGAGAGAGGGTACAATAGTGACTCCTTCCCCTGGGTATGAGTGAGCAGCAGTGCCGTGCCTGGGTCACAGGAGCCCTGGTGGTGGTGGTGGCAGTGCCTATTGCAGAGGGAAGCTGGCGGGCTCAGGTGTAAGCAGAATGTCTCCAGAGCTGAGCCACTCTGTGGATTTCTTCTGGCTCTCTGCTGCAGGCACACCATGCCATCCCTGTCAGGGGGCTTTTTCTATCCCTTATTGACTGTAGCAGCCAGGCCCAAAGGTGGCCTCCCTTTGTTTGTCACAGGTGCTGAAAGGGAGGCTACAACAGTAGCTCCTCCCCCCTGCATGTGACTCCACAGTAGTGCCCTACTTGGTTCGCAGGAACCCTGGCTGCGGTGGCAGTGCCTATTGCAGAGGAAAGCCATTTGGCTTGGGTGTAAGCAGAATGTGTCCAGAACTGAGCCACTCTGCAGACTTCTTCTGGCTCTCTGCTGCAGGCACACCAGGCCAGCCCCACCAGGAGGCTTTTTCTATCCTTTGTTGACTGTGACAGCCAGGCCCAGAGGGGGCCTCCCTTTGTTTGTCACAGGCACCAAGAGAGAGGCTAAAACAGTGGTTCTGACCCCTTGCTTGTGAGTCAGCACTAGTGAGCGGCCACCACGGCTGCTCAGCTTTCTACGGTAGGCATTCTCTGCTGTGGATTTCTTCCCTCCTTTGCCCTCAGTCCATATAACCACAGCCAACAATGCTTCTCAACCTGAACCAGTTCTCTGGTTCCCACATTCAAGCTCCCAGACCCCCTGTACAGCTATGAACCCATTTCTCAGTCCAGGACATGCAGAACCGTGGTGTGGACCCTCTGTGTGTTTCTCACTCTTTCCTGTCTGCCACAGATAAGCTGCTTCAACCTCTTTGGATAGTCCCAAATGCCTCCCTTCTGACCCAATCAAATTCCCTGTTGGAGAGGGGGTTCCCCCATCAGAAAAGGGAGGCTTCCCAGAATTCAGCAATCTCTCCTCTGTTCCAGCCCCGCCCCCGCCCCCCCCCCCCCCCGCCACCACAGGGTGTAGGACCCATCCCTTTCCTTTCTTCTCCTTCTCATTCTCCTTTTTTTGGTTGTTTTTCCCTCTGTGCTGTTGAGTTATGCCAAGATCTTTCTGCTGTCCCTTCTGCTGTCCAAGGCCTTCTGCTGGTGTTCAGCTGGTTATCTGTGGGAATTATTGCAACTTTTGATGTATTCCTAATGCATCTTGGAGAGGGATGCATTCCACGTCCTTCTACTTCACCACCACCTTTTTCCCCTTGTCTGTATTATTTTGTTACAGCAGCCCAAGCGGACTGATACAGCAGTTAACTAGAAGAACTGAATTTTATTTTTTTAAAGCTCTTTATCGGAATATAATTGCTTTACAGTGTTGTGCCAGTTATTGGGGTACACCAAAGTGAATCAGCTGTATTTATACATAAATCCCCATACCCCTCCCTCCCACGAATGCCTCACACCCTCCCTATCATGGCCCTCTAAGTCATCACCCATCATTGAGTTTACCTCCCTATGTTATGCAGGAACTTCACACTAGCTATCTATTTTACATTTGGTAGTATATATATGTCAATTCTACTTCCTCAGTTTGTGCCATCTTCCCTTTTGCCCCCCGCAACCCCGTGTCCTCAAGTCTGTTCTCTACATTTGCATCTTTATTCTTTCCCTGTCACTGGGTTCATCAGTACCTTTTTTTTTTTTTTTTTTTTTTTTAGATTCCATATATATGAGTTAGCATACAGTATTTGTTTTTCTCATTCTGGCTTACTTCACTCTGCATGACAGACTCTAGGTCTATCCACCTCATTACAAATAACTCAATTTCCTCCTTTTTTATGGCTGAGTAATATTCCATTGTATATATGTGCCACATCTTCTTTATCCATTCATTTGTTGATGGGCATTTAGGTTGCTTCCATGTCCTGGCTAATGTAAATAGTGCTGTAATGAACATTATGGTACATGTTTCTTTTGGGATTATGGTTTTCTCTGGGTACATACCCAGTAGTAGGATTACTGGGTCATATGGTAGTTCCATTTTTAGTTTTTTAAGGAACCTCCAAACAGTTTTCCATAGTGGCTGTACCAACTTACATCCCCACCAACAGTGCAGGTGGGTTGCCTTTTCTCCACACCCTCTCCAGCATTTATTGTTTCTAGATTTTTTTAATGATGGCCATTCTGACTGGTGTGAGGTGATACCTCATTGTGGCTTTGACTTGCATTTCTCTAATGATTAGTGATGTTAAACATCTTTCCATGTGTTTGTTGGCCTTCTGTAGGTCTTCTTTGGAGAAATGTCTGTTTAGATCTTCTGCCCATTTGTGGATTGGGTTATTTGCTTTTTTGGTATTAAGCTGCATTGCTGCTTATACATCCTTTGTCAGTTGTTTCATTGGCAACTATTTTCTCCCATTCTGAGGATTGTCTTCTTGTCTTGTTTATGGTTTCTTTTGCTGTGCAAAAGCTTTTAAGTTTCATGAGGTCCCATTTGTTTATTCTTGATTTTATTTCCATTTTTCTAGGTGGAGGGTCCAAAAGGATCTTGCTTTGATGTATGTCACAGAGTGTTCTGCCTATGTTTTCCTCTAAGAAGTTTGATAGTGTCTGGCCTTACATGTAGGTCTTTAATCCATTTTGAGCTTATTTTTGTGTATGGTGTTAGGAAGTGTTCTAATTTCATTCTTTTACATGCAACTGTCCAATTTTCCCAGCACCACTTATTGAAGAGGTTGTCTTTTTTTCATTGTGTATTCGTGCCTCCTTTGTCAAAGATAAGGTGCCCATATGTGTTTGGGCTTACTTCTGAGTTCTCTATTCTATTCCATTGATCTTCCTTTCTATTTTTGTGCCCGTACCATACTGTCTTGATCACTATGGCCTTGTAGTATAGTTTGAAGTCAGGAAGTCTGATTCCACCAACTCCATTTTTCCTTCTCAAGTTTGCTTTGGCTATTCGGGGTCTTCTGCATTTCCATACAAATCATAAGATTTCTTGCTCTAGTTCTGTGAAAAATGGCACTGGTAATTTGATCAGGATTGCATTGAATCTGTAAATTCCTTTGGGTAGGATAGTCATTTTCACAATGTTGATTCTTCCAATCCAAGAACATGGTATGTCTCTCCATCTGTTTGTATCATCTTTGATTTCTTTCTCCACTGTCTTATAGTTTTCTGCATACAGGTCTTTTGCCTCTTTAAGCAGGTTTATTCCTAGGTATTTTATTTTTTTGTTGCAATGGTAAATAGGAGTGTTTCCTTAATTTCTCTTTCTGCTCTTTCATTTTTAGTGCATAGGCATGTAAAAGATTTCTGTGCATTAATTTTGTGTTCTGCTGCTTTACTAAATTCATTGCTTAGTGCTGGCAGTTTTCTGGTAGCATCTTCAGGGTTTTCTATGTATAATATCATGTTATCTGCAAAGAGTGACAATTATACTTCTTTTCCCATTTTGGATTCCTTTTATTCCATTTTCTCCTCTGATTGTCCTAATTAAAACTTCCAAAACTATGTTGAATAATAGTAGTGAGAGTGGGCACCCTTGGAAGAACTGAATTTTCAACTCACTTGTATTTCCACTTTAAGTAATATAAAGCATCTTCCACCCCCCAAATCCTTACTGGAACTTTACAACTTTGGTTGTAATATAATGGCTTGTAAATTCTTGATGATAAATCAAAGCAACTCCTAAAATTCCAGCCAAAGAAGCCTGTGGGCACATGGTTTTGGGGGCCAACAGACAATAGCATGAAGTTTCTGTCCTTAGCACCCTGCTTTCTCTGATTTAGAGAGCTTGTTGAGCATGAATGGGGAGCATGAAGACAAACAGTTAAAAGGCTCCATCATTCATATGTTGGTAGCAAGTTTGGATTGATGATACGCAAGATCAACTCACTTCCCTGGGTACCTCTATCCATCCTGATTCGGAAAATATTTTCAATGAAATTTTTATTTGTGTTCTGGCTGTGTGAAAACCCACTTATTCCTTCCCTTTGATTTCTGATTCTGCCACAGGCACTGCTAGAATTAGAGCACTGATAAGACAAAAACAAAAACAAAAAACAAAACAAAGCAAAATAACAAACTGGGCCAGGAATTAAATTAATTCTTTTAGACAAATATCCATTCTATCTCCAATTCTAATGCTAATTACACTTGTTGATCAAAGGCCATTCGTTAAAGTTTTGCTTTTAAAAATAGAGATTTTTATTTGATATTTTTATGGGACTTGATGGGTCAGTGGGGGGTGACCATGGGGGAGGCAAGAATCTGGGGTCAGAAGCCCATCCAGTGAGGACCTGGGAGAGGAAGGAGGTTCCCAAAACATTTTTGTGGTTCAGATTCTGAAGCCCCGGATTCTTCCTTCACCTCTTTGGATTCAGACTGCACTGGATTGAGCAGTCTGTTTGCACCTTATCCTAGTGGCTGAGTTATCTAGGTGTTCAATGAGAGGACAAAGAGTATAGGGAGGAAATAAAAAGAAAATGACCTATTCATGAAAAGCCACAGGGGAATCTTAAATGCATGTTACAAAGTGTGAGAAGCCAATCTGAAAAGACTACTACTGTCATACTATAGTATGATTCCAACTATACAACATGCTGGGAAAGGCATAACTATGGAGACACTAAAAAGATCAGTGGTTGCCAGGGGTTAGTGGGGAGGGATGAATAGACAGAGTAGAGCAGATGTTTGGGGCAGTGAAACTACTCTGTTTGATACTATAAAGGTAGATACATGTCAGTATACAGGTGTCCTAGCCCATAGCATGCACAACACCAAGAGTGAACCCTGATATAAACTATGGACTCTGGGTGATGATGATGTATTGCTGTAGGTTCATCAATTATAACAAACACCACTCTAGTGGGGACTGTCGATAATAGGGGAGGCTGTACATGGGTGGGGAAGGGAATATGTGGGAAATCTCTGTACCCTTCCTTCAATTTTTCTGTGAAACTAAAACTGCTCTAAAAAAGACTATTTAAAAAGAAAAAAAAAGTACTGATGGAATTTCTTAAAACTAAGCAAAGTATGGGTCTGAGACCCTCATCTTAGCAACATAGAGCCCAAGTTATTTGGGGAGAAAAGGAGGAAATAAAAGCAAATGAGGTGGAAAAAAGAAATGGAGCTGGAGGAAATCAGACTCCCTGACTTCAGACTATACTACAAGGCTACAGTAATCAAGATAATATGGTAATGGCACAAAAACAGAAATATAGATCAATGGAACAGGATAGAAGGCCCAGAGATAAACTATGGCCAATTAATCCATGACAAAGGAGGCAAGGATATATAATAGAGAAAAGACAGCCTCTTCAATAAGTGGTACTCGGAAAACTGGACAGCTATATGTAAAAGAATGAAGTTAGAAAATGCCCTACATATACCCTGAGAAAAAAACATAATCCAAAAAGAAACATGTACCATAATATTCATTGAAGCACTACTTACAATAGCCAGGACATGGAAGCGACCTAAATGCCCATCAACAGATGAATGTGTCACATATATACAATGGAATATTACTCAGCCATAAAAAGGAATGAAATTGAGTTATTTGTAGTGAGGTGGGTGAACTTAGAGTCTGTCATATGGAGTAAAGTAAGCCAGAAAGAGAAAAACAAATACTGTATGCTAACTCATATATATGGAATCTTAAAAAAATGGTACTGATAAACCCAATGACAGGGCAAGAATAAAGATGCACATGGAGAGAATAGACTTGAGGACATGGGGTAGGGGGGTGAAGGGGAAGCTGGGACGACATGAGAGAGTAGCATTGACATATATACACTACCAAATGTAAAATACATAGCTAGTGGGAAGTTGCTGCATAACACAGGCAGATCAACTGGATGATGGGTGATGACTTAGAGAGCTGAGATAGGGAGGGTGGCAGGGAGTAGCAGAAGAGAGAGGATATGGTGCTATATGTATAAATACAGATGATTGAGCTGAGAAAAGATGGCAGTGAAGTAGAGGGACATGGAATGCATTGCTCTCCACAGATGCATTGGGAACACACCAAAAGATGCAATAATTCCCACAGAGAACCAACTGAACACCAGCAGACGACCTTGGGCACCAGAAAGGACCACAAGGATCCCAACATAACTGGTAGGGAGGCATCTATGACAGCTCAAAGAGGGTGAAGCTGCTGAGCTGTGGCAGATGGGAGGGAGTGAGAAACACACAGAGGGTCCACATCACAGCTCAGCGTTCCCAGACTGAGACGTTGAGTCACAGCTGGACAGAGGCTCTGGCAGTGGGAGTGTGGGAACAGGAGAGCTGGTTCAGGGTAAGAAAAATTGTTGCCAGTAAGGTGACAGACCAAGAGGACAGGAGAGAAGAGGTCCATGGCGAGGATTGCCTGCCCCTGAGAGCTGCCCGGCCATGATGGCAGCTGGATGCTGCAGGCTCATGGGTGGGGGGGGAGGAGCCACGGGCATAGCCTCTCTCTCTCTTTCAGTGCCTGCAGCGGGCAGTGGAAGGACCCCCTGTGGGCCACCTAAGTTGCTCAGGGATAACAGGGACCCTCAGGCCCTCGGGCAGGGCAAGCTTAAAGCCCCTGGGAATGCCAGCAGCAGGGAGGCTGCTGAGAAAAAAATAAAAAACCTGAGAGAGGCCCAACTCTGAGACTTTCTGTTTACACCTGAGCCACTGGCATCCCTCTGCAACAGGCACCTCCAAGCCCAACTGAAACAACAGTGTGCCACTGCTCACTCACTCCCAGGGGAAGGAGCCACTATTATACCCTCTCCCTCCCCACACACCAATGAACAATAAAGGAAGCTCTGCTGGTCACAGAATCATGCAAAAAACCCAAGGCGAGTAGAGGCACACTTACAGCTGAGATTCTCAGGAAACAGAAATATTAGTATCAATTCTACTGAACTGGTCCATTCTGGGATCAGTTCTTTTTTTTTTTTTTTTCTTTTTTCTTTTTTCTTTTCTTTATTAATTACGATCTTAGTCCTAAGGGATCTACAAGTTTTATAACATATTTTTTAATTCTCTTTTTTATTCTTTTTTTTTTTTTTTTGCCTTTTTATATACTTCTATTTCTAGCTAAGTTTTGGTAGTACAGACTATATATCTCTCCTACCTTCCTTTCATCTCTATCTTTTATACATTTCTATTCCTTTCTTTTTATTTGCATATTTCCAGTCACACTATGCTCTTCTGTTACCCTGTCTTCCATCCATTTTTAGTTTACTTTATCTTAACATACTTCTAAGCAACACTATCAATCCACTCAGACTCCTTGCTCTGTTCTCCAGATGACACACCACCTTGGTATTTAACATTAGGTTTTTGTCTTTATCTTAGTTCTTAGTACAATTGTCTAATTTCATTCTGAGAATCTCCATTCTGTCTGCTGGTACTCTAGCTCTTTTTTATATTTGATCCTAACTTTCAATATCTCCCTGTATTAGTGTTTGTATGCATAAGGTGTTATTTGTTTGTTTTTGCTTTTGTTTCTATTTTGTTCTGTTTTGGTTTTCAATTTCTGTTTGTTTTCTCTTTGAATATCTGATACCATACTGGAGTTCTTCTGGCAGGTTTTTCCAGAGGCTTATGTCCTAATGGATTCAGAAATTGTGTGTTTTATACATGTATGTGTTTCCTAGACTTAGTATTTGTTTAACTCAACACTCAGACATTACTCTGGGGCTTGGGTAGTCTTCTATAAACCCCTCTATCACTGGGACAAGCAATCCCAGAAGTTTGGACTACCATGAGGAAACAAAGAAACATCATGCAGGCAAAGTAGCAGAAAAAAAACCCACAAGACCAAATAAATGAAGAGGAAATAGGAAAAATGCCTGAAAAAGAATTCAGAGTAATGATAGTAAAAATGATACAA
The DNA here is from genome assembly GCF_030028045.1 of Hippopotamus amphibius kiboko. Lineage (NCBI taxonomy): Eukaryota > Metazoa > Chordata > Mammalia > Artiodactyla > Hippopotamidae > Hippopotamus > Hippopotamus amphibius. The sequence goes on along the minus strand of NC_080200.1, from coordinate 28,942,969 downwards.
AATCTCAATAACAAAATTGAGAAAGTACAAGAAACAGTCCATAAGAACTCAGAAAAACAAACAGCAATGGATAACAAAATAACTGAAATTAAAAATACTCTAGATGCTATAACCAGCAGAATGACTGGGAAAGATGAACGAATAAGTGAGTTGGAAGATAGAATGGGGGAAATAACTGCCACAGAGCAGGAAAAAGAAAAAAGAATAAAATGAACAGAAGATAGTCTCAGAGACCTCAGTGATAACATTAAGCATACCAATATTCAGATTATAGGCATCCCAGAAGAAGAAGAAAACAAGAAAGGGTCTGAGAAAATATTTGAAGAGATTATAGTGGAAAACTTCCCCAACATGGGAAAGGAAATAATTAACCAAGTCCAAGAAGCACAGAGAGTCCCATACAGAATAAACCCAAGGAGAAATACACCAAGGAACATATTAATCAAACTAACAACAATTAAACATAAAGAAAAAGTATTAAAAGCAGCAAGAGAATAGCAACACATAACACATAAGGGAAAACCCATAAGGATAACAGCTGACCTTTCTACAGAAACTCTGCAGGCCAGAAGGGAATGGCAGGATATACTGAAAGTCCTGAAAGAGAAAAGCCTACAGCCAAGAATACTCTATCCAGCAAGAATCTCATTCATATTTGACGGAGAAATCAAAAGCTTTAGAGACAAGCAAAAGGTAAGAGAATTCAGCACCACCAAACCAGCCTTACAACAATTGCTAAAGGAACTTCTCTAAGTAAGAAACACAAGAAAAGGAAAACACCTACAAATACAAACCCAAAACAATTTAAAAAATGGTAATAGAAACACACATGTCAATAATCACCTTAAATGTAAATGGATTAATGCTCCAACCAAAAGACACAGACTGGCTGAATGGATACAAAAACAAGACCCTTCTATATGCTGCCTACAAGAAACCCACTTCAGACGAAGGGATACATATAGACTGAAAGTAAAGGCATGGAAAAAGATATTCCATGCAAATGGAAGCCAAAAGAAAGCTGGAGTAGCAATACTCATATCAGACAAATTAGACTTGAAAGTAAAGACTATTAAAAGAGACAAGGAAGGACACTACATAATGATCAAGGGATCCATCCAAGAAGAACATAGCACAATGGTAAATATCTATGCACTCAACATAGGAGCACCTCAATACATAAGGCAAATGCTAACAGCCATAAAAGGGGACATTGACAGTAACACAATAATAGTGGGAGACTTGAACACCCCACTTACATCAATGGACAGATCATCCAAACACAAAATAAAGACACACAAGCTTTAAATGACACATTAGACTATCTCGACTTAATTGATATTTATAGAGCACTCCATCCAAAAATGACAGAATACACGTTCTTCTCAAGTGCACACGGAACATTTTCCAGGATAGATCACAACTTGGGTCACAAATCAAACCTCAGCAAATTCAAGAAAATTGAAATCATATCAAGCATCTTCTCAGACCACAATGCCATGAGACTAGATATCAATTACAGGGGGAAAAACTGCAAAAAATACAAACACATGGAGGCTAAACAATTCACTATTAAACAACCAAGAAATCATTAAAGAAATCAAAGAGGAAATCAAAAAATATCTAAAAACAAATGACAGTGAAAACACAACAACCCAAAACCTACGGGAAGCAGCAAAAGCAGTTCTAAGAGGGAACTTTATAGCAATACCTTAAGAAACAAGAAAAATATTGAATAAACAACCTAACCTTACACCTAAAACAATTAGAAAAAGAAGAACAAAGAAATCCCAAAGTGAGCAGAAGGAAAGAAATCATAAAGATCAGATCAGAAATAAATGAAAAAGAAAGGAAGGAAGCAATGGCAAAAATTAATAAAACTAAAAGCTGGTTCTTTGAGAAGATTAACAAAATTGATAAACCATTAGCCAGGCTCATCAGGAAACAAAGGGAGAAGATGCAAATCAACAGAATTAGAAATGAAAAAGGAGAAGTAACAACGGACACCACAGAAATACAAAAGATCATGAGAGGCTACTACAAGCAACTATATGCCAATAAATTGGATAACCTGGAAGAAATGGATAAATTCTTAGAAAAATACAATCTCCCAAGGCTGAACCAGGAAGAAACAGAAACTATGCACAGACCAGTCACAAGTACAGAAATTGAGGTAGTGATTAAAAATCTCCCAACACACAAAAGCCCAGGGCCAGGTGGATTCATGGGCGAATTCTATCAAACATTTAGATGAGAGCTAACACCTATTCTTCTCAAACTCTTCCAAAATATTGCAGAAGGAGGAACACTCCCGAACTCATTCTATGAGGCCACCATCACCCTGATACCAAAACCAGGCAAAGATGTCACACAAAAAAGAAAATTACAGACAAATATCCCTGATGAATATAGATGCAAAAGTCCTCAACAAAATACTAGCTAACAGGATCCAACAGCACATTAAAAAAATCATGCACCATGATCAAGTGGGGTTTATCCCTGGGATGCAAGGATTCTTCAATATATGCAAATCAAACAACGTGATACATCATATCAACAAATTGAAGGATAAAAACCATATGATCATCTCAATAGATGCATAAAAAGCTTTTGACAAAGTTCAACATCCATTTATGATAAAAGCTCTCCAGAAAATGGGCATAGAAGGAAATTACTTCAACATAATAAAAGCCATATATGACAAACCAACAGCCAACATCATTCTAAATGGGGAAAAACTGAAAGAATTCCCTCTAAGAACAGGAACAAGACAAGGGTGTCCACTCTTACCATTATTATTCAATATAGTTTTGGAAATTTTACCCACAGCAATCAGAGACGAAAAAGAAATAAAAAGAATCCAAATTGGAAAAGAAGTAAAATTGTCACTCTTTGCAGATGACATGATATTATACATAGAAAACCCTAAAGACTCTACCAGAAAACTGCTGGCACTAATTGATGAGTTCAGTAAAGTAGCAGGATAAAAAATTAACGCACAGATATCTCTTGCATTCCTAAACACTAACAACAGAAGAGCTGAAAGAGAAATTAAGGAAACTCTCCCATTTACCATTGCAACAAAAAAATAAAATACCTAGGAATAAACCTGCCTAAGGAGGCAAAAGATCTGTATGCAGAAAACATTAAGACACTGATGAAAGAAATCAAGGATGACACAAACAGATAGAGGGACATACCATGTTCCTGGATTGGAAGAATCAACATTGTGAAAATGCCTGTACTACCCAAAGCAATTTACAGATTCAATGCAATCCTGATCAAATTACCAATGCCATTTTTCACAGACTAGAGCAAGAAATCTTATGATTTGTATGGAAATGTAAAAGACCCCAAATAGCCAAAGCAATCTTGAGAAGGAAAGATGGAGTTGGTGGAATCAGGCTTCCTGACTTCAAACTATACTACAAGGCCATAGTGATCAAGACAGTATGGTACTGGCACAAAAATAGAAAGGAAAATCAATGGAATAGAATAGAGAACTCAGAAGTAAGCCCAAACACATATGGGCACCTTATCTTTGACAAAGGAAGCACGAATATACAATGGAAAAAAGACAGCCTCTTCAATAAGTGGTGCTGGGAAAATTGGACAGCAACATGTAAAAGAATGAAATTAGAACACTTCCTAACACTATACACAAAAATAAGCTCAAAATGGATTAAAGACCTACATGTAAGGCCAGACACTATCAAACTCCTAGAGGAAAACATAGGCAGAACACTCTGTGACATACATCAAAGCAAGATCTTTTTGGACCCACCTCCTAGAATCATGGAAATAAAAGCAAGAATAAACAAATGGGACCTCATGAAACTTAAAAGCTTTTGCACAGCGAAAGAAACCATAAACAAGACAAGAAGGCAACCCTCAGAATGGGAAAAAAAATAATTGCCAATGAAACAATGGACAAAGGATTAACCTCCAAAATATACAAGCAGCTCATGAAGCTTAATACCAAAAAAGCAAATAACCCAATCCACAAATGGGCAGAAAACCTAAATAGACATTTCTCCAAAGAAGGCCTACAGATGGCCAACAAACACATGAAAAGATGTTCAACATCACTAATCATCAGAGAAACGGATGTCAAAGCCACAATGAAGTATCACCTCACACCGATCAGAATGGCCATCAACACAAAATTTGGAAACAACAAATGTTGGAGAAGGTTTGGAGAAGAGGGAACTCTCCTGCACTGTTGGTGGGGATGTAAGTTGGTACAGCCACTATGGAAAACTGTTTGGAGGTTCCTTAAAAAACTAAAAATAGAACTACGATATGATCCAGTAATCCCACTCCTGGGCATATACCCAGAGAAAACCATAATCCAAAAAGAAACATGTACCATAATGTTTATTGCAGCACTATTTACAATAGCCAGGACACGGAAGCAACCTAAATGCCCATCAACAAATGAATGGATAAAGAAGATGTGGCATATATATACAATGGAATATTACTCAGCTATAAAAAGGAATGAGATGGAGCTACATGTAATGAGATGGATAGACCCAGAGTCTGTCATACAGAGTGAAGTAAGTCAGAAAAAGAGTGACAAATATTGTATGCTAACTCATATATATGGAATCTAAAAATGGTACTGATGAACCCAGTGACAAGACAAGAGTAAGGACGCAGATGCAGAGAATGGACTGGAGATCTTGAGGTCTGGGTGGGTGGGGAGTGAAGTGGAAGCTGAGCGAAGTGAGAGAGTAGCATAGACATATATATACTACCAACTGTAAAATAGATAGCCAGTGGGAATTTGTTGTATAACAAAGGGAGTTCAACTCGAGAAGGTTGATGCCTTAGAGGACTGGGACGGGAAGGGTGGGGGGAAGTCGAGGGAAGGAGGGAATATGGGTATATGTGTATAAATACAGATGATTGAAATTGTTGTAACTCAAAATAAATAGATAGATAGATAGATAGATAGATAGATAGATAGATAGATAGATGATAGATGATAGATAGATAGATGGTAGATAGATAAATAAAATGAAAAAATAAATAAATACAGCTGATTGACTGTTGTACAGCAAAAACTGGCACAACAGTGTAAAGCAATTATATTCCAATAAAAAGCTTAAAAAAAAAGAATTGGCATAATTACAAGAAAAAAGAAAAACCCGCCCTAACACGATACAAAAAAATAAACTCAAAAGGGATTAAAGACCTAAATATAAGGCCAGACACTCTCAAACTCTTCGAGAAAAACATAGGATGAACACTCTTTGATATAAGTTACAACAAGATCTTTTCTCACCCACCTCCTAGTGTAATGGAAATAAAAACAAACATAAACCAGTGAGAGCTAATGAAACTTAGAAGATTTTGCACAGCAAAGGAAACTATAAACAAGATGAAAAGACAACACTCAGATTGGGAGAAAATATTTGCAAATGAATCAACAGAAAAAGGATTAATCTCCAAAATACATATACAGTTCATGCAGCTAAATATCAAAAAAACAAACAACTCAATGAAAAAATGTGCAGAAGACCTAAATAGGCATTTCTCCAAAGAAGACATACAGATGGCCAAGAGGCACATGAAAACTTCTCAACACCACTAATTATTAGAGAAATGCAAATCAAAACTACAATGAGGTATCACCTCACACTGGTTAGAATGGGCATTATCAGAAAATCTACAAACAGTAAGTGCTGGAGAGGGTGTGGGAAACGGGAACGCTCTTGCACAGTTGGTGGAAATGTAATTGATACAGCCACTATGGAGGACAGTATGGAGGTTCCTTGCAAAACTAAAAATAGAACTACCATATGACCCAGCAATCCCACTACTGGGCATACACCCAGAGAACACCATAATTCAAAAAGACACACGCACTCCAATGTTCATTGCAGCACTATTTACAATAACCAGGACATATAGGTTTAAATGTCCATCAACAGATGAATGGATAAAGATGTGGTACATATATACAATGGGATATTACTCAGCCATAAAAAGGAACCAAATTGAGACATTTGTAGAGACATGGATGGACATAGAGACTGTCATACAGAGTGAAGTAAGTCAGAAAGAGAAAAACAAACATCGTGTATTAACGCATATATTCAGAATTTAGAAAAGTGGTACAGACCAACCAGTTTGCAAGGCAAAACTACAGACACAGATGTAGAAAAGAAACATATGGACACCAAGGGGGAAAAGTGGCGGGGAGGGGCTGGGGTGGGATGAATTGGGGGATTGGGATTGCCATATATACATTACTAATAAGAAAAAAAAATCAAATTGTACACTTTAAATATATACAGTTTATTTCATGTCAATTATATCTCAATAAAAGTCCTTAAAAGAAAAGAAGAAGCAAATGAGGTGACAGGGAGGATTTGCAGAACAGGAGAGATCAGGCAGCAGAGATGGGTTTGCCAGCAGGAGGGAGCAAAACAAAAAAAGGATGGTGGCAGAGGTGAAAAATGCCTTCAGTGGATATAAATCTCAAAAAGCCCATTTCTGAAATAAAGATGTAATGGCATTAAAAGATAGGAAGATGGTGAAAATGTAAACTGAGACCCTATAGTCAGAAGAGGAGCTGTCCCAGCACAAAAAGTAAATGCACACACTTAAAAACACCCTACCCCCATCCCTGACTCATGACACTCAGCTTGCAATCATGCAGTTCATGTAATTACATTTGTGGGCATGCCTGTATGTGCAGGCTACCACTGGGGATGAACAAAGCTTGTGCTTGAGGGCTTGGGGTTTCTTCAATTCTTTCTCCTCCTCTTCTCTTCACTTCATACCAGCCAAAATATTATTTCCAATTTATGTTTTTATTCATTCATTCATTGAATATTCAAAGAGCTCACCTCCTAGAGGAATACAAAGACATTTAAACAAGTAAAGAAACACCCAAATAAAGTCATTCCCAATTGAGATAACCAGCTGCTATGATAAAAGTAAAGCAGAGTGAGGAGGGTGTGGGAAAGGGCATCCAGCAGATGACTTTTGAACTGAGACCGAGATGAAAACAATCAGGTTGTTACTCGAAGAGCAGGGAGCAAGAGTGTTCTAGACAGAGGGAGTAGCAAAGGGGCAGTGATCCAAAAACATGCCGAAAGTCCCCAGTATGTGAGTGCAGTGAGCAAGAGGAGAGGTGGTCCCAGGTAGGGTGACTTGCCAGGTTTGGGCACAGGCCGTCCCGTGTTCCAGGAAAACTAGAGTGGTTGGTCAACCTCACTGCATGGGGCAGCTCAGGTAGGAATGTGAAGGCCCTGGTGGGGTTTGCATTTTATTTTAAACAGGCACCATTAACGACACAGGCCTGTGGTTCCCACCTTGGAAGATGTCCTTCCCAGAGAGGGTTCAGCCAGGACATCAAATAAATGCAGACTCCGTCTGCAATATTCTCTCCCCGTGTCCCTCCCAGCAGCAGACTGCACCTCTCTTCAGATGCACTATTTATGGGCTGTGGGATTTTCTATTCAATACATCCTCCCTGAATTACATCAGGAGCCTCACTGCCTGCCCATCACTGCAAGAATGCAGGAAGCAAAGACAGCCTTCAAACCCAGGACACCTGCTTCTTTGTCTCTCAAAGTGTCTGGGAGAGGGGGTGAGGGCAAAACATAGATCATCTTCCCCTTTGCTGCTCTTTCCACCAGATCGAATTCACCAGCCTTTGATTCTGACAAAGCAGGACCCTACACAAGTATTCCAGTCCTGAAGGGAGTTTAAATTTAAGTAGCAGGCTCCAAATAAAACTTTGGGCTTTTCTTCTATCTGTGTTGAATGTTTATGGAGGTCTAAATGTTTACAGCATGACATCATGTAGTACAGAGTTTTATCAACTATTTCCAGGCAACTGGACTCTTATGGGACCTTTCACCTTCCAATCCCACAGTAACTCCCTGTCATCCAAGTCATGCTGTTGGGGCCATCTCAATCCTTCCATTCCCTCTCCCAACTATGCTTGTCACCAAACCCAAGTTCCTGAGGCCAAACAAGTTGAAATGTTGGAGTTTGGAGCAGAGAAATGTTTATTGCAGGGCCATGCAAGCAGATTGGTGGCTCACGCCTTAAAAACCCCAAACTCCTTGAAGGGTTTTAGCAAAGCACTTTTAAAGGCCAGGTGAAGGAAGGGTATGGTTAATTGCTGCAAATTTCTTGGTGTCAGGAATCCTTTATTCTTGCAGCTGTCCACGTAGGTCAGGTCATGATGTTCCTATAAACCTCCAACAAGACAAGTGTTACTCTCTGTTCTGCAACTTTTTATCTCTATATGAATGGACTCTTAAAGGTCAGAGCCCTGAGAATGGGATATCCTGTATATTTCAGGCTAAAGACAATATTCTTTTACAAAAGGTGCAGAGCCAGCATGAATCAGCACAGGCAACAGAACAGATCTAATATGGAGTCAGATTCGTTCTTCCCTATTACACACTCACACACCTGTGCTGTGTTTCTCCAACACATCTCATTCTGCCACTACCACCAAAAACAAAAAACAAAAAAAAAACAAAAAACACCAAAACAAAAACAAGGAATGTGCTTTCTCCTCCACCATGACCACTCTTTCCTGGACAATTTGCTAGAATTCAGGGATTTCTGAAAAAAGGGCTAAGTGGACAAATGGGGGACCATACTTCAGCTCCCATATGTTAAACATATTCTATTAGGTACAATATTTTTAGCTGTGAGAATAGAAAATATGCCTCCACTTTCCTTGCTTCCTGAGAACTTTACCTGAAGAATTTCTAAGTGGATCTAGAAATTACAATATAGACATAAAGGCCATCCATATAATCTGGGACTCTTGATCCACAAAGCAAGATAATGTTCTCTGATGAAAACAGTTATTTTTTCTGATTGACACAAGAGGAAGGGGTCCCTTTTGCTCTTTCATTTGGGAGCTTGGTATTTTGGATGTCAGCAAATATCTCAGACCACTTTTTGTGTTCACAGACCCTTGTATTTTTATTGCCACTTTTGGTAAAGGAAAAAATATATATAAAGTGGTGAGGGTAGTAAGTACATAAATAGGGGGGAAAGGAATGATTTGGAGCTGGGCATAACCTAGTCTAATGTAACCCTCTTTGTGAAGTCCCTGTGATCATTTCCATTTTGCAAATGTGGAAACTGAGCTAGTAAGTGATGGGAATGGAATGATAATTAGGCCCTGTTTACTTCCAAATCCCCAGTTCTTCCTCTCTCCGTTGGTCTCCTGCTGTTGGTTTTGGCTTGGTGGTGTGCCTGTGGCTGCTACCAAATTTACTGCCATCCCAGCATCGGAAAGGAATATTGGAGAAACAAAAAGCAAATTCAGGCAGCTCATGTAGGAAAAGTAATCACTACCTGACTCCTCTTCTAATTTCAGGAGCTCTGTTGAGACTATGGGGGCTTTACTTAATATTCTCTCCCTTAACAGATTATAAGTTGACACATGAAACAACAGAGAAGACTTTGAATCATCTGAACAACGCCCCCCACCCCCGGCCTTAATATATCCTTAAGTTAAATAAATGCTCTTAGGAGGTTTTTTTCCTCAGGGCTCCATCCTTGGCTCAGGGGCCTCACTCCAAAGCTCCATCCAGCCTGTTCCCTGGAGCTGCAGATTCATTTACGGGGTGTTTGCTGGAGCTCTCCATCTGGATATCCTGCAGGCACTACAGCCGAACAAGTCTGAATCTGAACCCCTCTTCCTTTTGTATTTCCATCTTGGGAGCTAGTGCCTCTGTCTCCCCAAGCGCCTGGGCTACAGACCCTGGAATTTCTCACCCTCCCTCTTCTCAACCTCCCCCCATTCAAATCTCCAAACTTCTCATCCCAGATTGCATGCATTGCCCTTTCCTGATGTGCATCTGAAAACATATGAGTCATGAGAGACCATGTTGTATATTTATTTATGCGCCTATTTTTTGAAGCAGACTGTAAACAATGTGGAAGCAGAGGACATGCTTGATTTCATCATTCACCAACAGCACCTGACATAAGATCTCCATAAATATTTGTTGGATTAATATTGTTGAATATATAAGTAGGAGATGCAACAAGGTGTGTGAGGAGAAGTGACCAGAGAAATGTATGTAAAGCTTATCTTGTTCATAAACACAGCCATGAATTAACCATGCTAGGGGTCTAGTCCCTTAGGGCTCTGAGAGAGAATCTGTCCCTTGCCTTTGTCATAGCTCCTGGTGGTTGCTGTCAATCTTTAGCATTCCTTGGCTTGTAGACACATCATTCCAATTTTTGCCTTCCTGTCATGTGACCATTCTCATGTGTTTGCAAATGTCTCCTCTTCATAAGGAGGACAGACATATTGGATTAGGGCTCACCCATGTAACCTCATCTGAACTAATTATATCTACAATGTTCTTATTTCCAAATAAGGTCATATTCTGGGGTATTGGATAGCAGGATTTCAACACATGAATTTGGGGTGTGGGGGGACATAATTCAATACAACCCAATATGGAATAGTTGAGTAGTCACAAGAAAGAAGAACTCTGGAGGCAGCGGACCCTTCAAAAGGACAGTGGTCATCCCCTTATCCGCTATTTCCCAGTCCTTAACCCAATGACCATGAGTGACCTATCAATGGAATTCATTAGGGATCCAGCTCTATGAGTCTTCAACAATGTGGAGCCCTCACTCGCCATGTACTCAGCAAATCTTAAATTTGTTGGTGATGTTTGTTAATGAAAAAACAATTCTAAGAAGGTTGGCAATGAAAAACCAAATAGCAGTTGAAGGGAATCTTCTCTTTCTAGAATTATTCTGCTAAACAGATGAAGAAGAAAGCACAGATTATTAACATTTTGCAACCCCGATTGAAATAATTGACCCAGCATTGCACATGGTGTCTCCTGACATCACTCAAGGAAGGACAGCTGAACTTCATGTGTCTCCTGCTGGAACAACAAGCCCTGAGTCATTTTCTTACCAAAAATTCAAAGCAAAGCTGATCAAACCTGTAGATCCGACTTCCATTTTACAGAAAACACAAAAGACAGAGCAAATTATTAAACGACACCATGAAGACATAATTGATAAGACCCAAAATAGGAAACACTGCAGGACAAAAGAAACTAGCTTTTCCATTAACACTGAAGGGAAAAAAATGGAGGTAAAGGGACTTTAAAGATGCAGTAGCAATGGGAGGAGCTATTTTTGGCTCCTGATTCAAACCAGCATACATGCAATTAAAAATAAAACCATAGAGATGTGATTTTACTCCAAATGACATAATCAGTGAGTGGATTTTTGATGATATCAAGGATTTATGGCTATATTAAGACAGTGGTATCATACTTACATCAAAGAAAGAGTCCTCATCTTTTAGAGATATGCCCTGAAATATTTATGAATAAAATAATACAATGCCTAGGACTTTCTTTGAAATAATACAAGGGTGGGGGAAGTGGATGGAGGTGTAGATGGAGTCAGATTGGGCTTGAGTGATCGGAGGGGTCTCACTTGGATAATACAGGATTCTCTACTTTAGGTCAGATGCTTTCTACCTTATTTCCATCTGCGACCATAATACCCCTTTGTCACATAACCTAACATATCCACAGGTTCTGTGGTTAAGACATGGACATCTTTGGGAGAGAGCTGTTATTTCATTATTCTGCCCACCACCTGTATATACAAAACTAGTGATACTAGCATGAAAACAAAATGGAAACTGAATTACAGAGGAATTTAAAATGTCTGTGCTTTTACAGACATTTAACATGTCTGCTTTCTCTTTCTGGTAGAATTAATTAAAACCAGTTATTGTCTGCAGATTGTAGATTTGAGAGCTACTTCCACAGAAAAGGTAAGTAACCAAAGCTGTTATGGGAAAAATACTCTTTGTAAAGAGAGACAAGGAATCAAAAATGTCTGTTGTGGGGGGCAAGAAGATGGTGGAGGAGTAAGACTTGGAGATCAACTTCCTCCCTACAAATACATCAAAAATACATCTACTTGTGGAAAAGCTCCTACAGAACACCTTCTGAACATTGACAGGGGACCTCAGACCTCCAAAAAGACAAGAAAATCCCCACATAACTGTGTAGCACAAAAGAAAGAAAGAAAGAAAAGGAGACAAAGGAATCCCGACGAGATGTGCCCCTCTGGGAGGGAGCTGTGAAGGGGGAAAAGCTTCCACATACTAGGAAGCTCCCTCACTGGCAGGGACGGATGGGGGAAGCTTCAGAGCCCCTGGAGGAGAGAGCAACAACAGATGTGTGGAGGGCAGGGCAGAAAGATTCCTGTATGGAGGATCCAAGCAGCATTCTCCAGCCAGAGACTCGAGTCTGCTCACCCGCAGTGGCAGGTGGGGGCTGGGGGCTGAGGCTTGGGCTTTGGAGAACAGACACCAGGGAGAGAACTGGGGCTGGCTGTGTGAAAACAGCCTGAGGGGCAAGTGCACCACAGTCAGCTTGAAGGGAGTCTGGGGAAAGCCTGGGCCTGACAGAGAGGCAGAAGACCTTTGTTTCAAGGTGATCTAGAGGGGCTTGCTGCTCTGTGAACTCACAGGATGAAGAGCAGTGCCTGCACAGGCACACTGCGACCTATGGCTGCTAAAGTGAAACACAGAGCCTGCTGTGGCAGCCACCAACAATCTGGTGTGTAAGGCAGAAGGTGCAGCCCCTCAATGCCAAGGGTCCTGCATTCAGAGCCAACTTCACTGGGAGAATGCATGGCACACCTCAGTTTCATGCTGACCTCTGCTGCTGCAAGCACTCCCACAAATTTCAATTAGACTGCCATATCCCTCCCTCCCCCGACCTGAATTTGCAAGTGAGCCCCAATCATCCCCTTTTGCCCCCTCTTGCCTGGGCAGTGAACCGACTCCTGCAAGCAGCCCACAGGCAGAGAAGGGACCAAAACCAAAACTGATCCCCGGGGACTGTAAGACCAAAGAAGAGAAAAGGAAACAGCCACAGGAGAAGCAGATTCAATACCCACAATAGACTTGATAGACCGTGCATCTGTGGATTACCTGAATAGACAAGTGTTTCCACAATAGAGGCTGTAGGCTTAGGGGGCAACTGTGGACTGTGGGGGCAAACACACACAGGGCTAATACCAGATCACAGTCTGAGCTCTCCACAGTCCTCCCCACAGCAGGTGCAGAGGCCAACCTAGAAGTATTGGAGGACTTCCTGGTATGTTTGACTTGTTCCTGGTCTTATGTATTTGTTAGTTTGATCTTTACTGTATATATTTGTATGTGGGTTTGTTTATTGGTTTGATTACTCCCTTCTTTGTTTTCTCTCTTTCTGTTTTGTTTTCTCTTCTTCCTCTCTTTTCCTCTCCTTTTGCAAGTGAAAGTGTGTACATCTCCTTGTGTGATTTTGACTGATTAGTGTTGCTTTTACCACCTGTTTTGGGGATTTGCCTGTTCTTTTCCTTCTTCCTTTCTTTTTTTAATTTTCTCTCCTTCTCCTTTTTCTCCATGCTGTGCAGCTTCCAGGGTCTTGGTGCCTCGGCTGGGGGTTGGACTTGGAACTCCAAGGCAGCAGAGCTGACTCCAGGACATTGGGTCACCAGAGAATTCCAGACCCCATAAATATTAATCAGCAAGTGCTCTCCCAGAGGTCTCATTCTCAACACTAAGATCCAACTCCAACCAAAGGACTTCAAGCCCCACTGCTGGGTACCTCAAGCCAAACAACCAGCAGGACAGGAACATAACCCCACCCATTAGCAGACAGACTGCCTATAGTCATACTAAGCCCACAGACGCACCCAAACACACAAACAGACGTGTCCCAGCTCCACACACAAGAACGCAGGCACCAGTCCCCACCACAATGAATCCTACACAACCCACAGGACCAACCTCCCCAGTGGGGACAGACAACAGAATTAAGAAGAACTACGACCCTGCAACCTGAGGAAAGAAGACCCCAAACACAGTCAGTTAAACAAGATGAGAAAATAGAAAAAGATGCAGCAGATGAAAGAACAAGGCAAGTGAAGATGAGATAGGCAGTCTACCTGAAAAAGAATTCAGAATAATGATAGTAAAGATGATTCAAGATTTCAGAAATAGTATGGAGGTACAGATGTAACAAATGAAAGAAATGTTTAACAAGGAGCTAGAAGAACTAAAGAGCAAACAAACAATGATAAACAACACAATAACTGAATGCAGAGCAGAATAACTGAGACAGAAGAATGGATAAGTTACCTGGAAGATAGAATGGTGGACATAACTGACATGGAACAGAATAAAGAAAAAAGAATGAAAAGAATAGACAGTCTCAGAGACCTCTGGGACAACATTAAATGTACCAACATTCGAATTACATGGGTCTCAAAAGAAGAAGAGAAAAAAGAAGGATCTGAGAAAATATTTGAAGAGATCATAGTGGAAAACTTCCCTAATATGGGAAAACAGTCCATCAAGTCCAGGAAGCACAGAGAGCACCATTTAAGGTAAATCCAAGGAGAAACACACCGAGACACACATTAATCAAACTATCAAAAACTAAATACAAAGAAAAATATTAAAAGCAGCAAGGGAAAAGCAATGAATAACATAGACGGGAACCCCCATAAGACTAACAGCTGATCTTTCAGCAGAAACTCTACAGGCCAGAAGGAAGTGGCAGGATATATTTAAAGTGATGAAAGGGAAAAACCTACAACAAAGATTACTCTACCCAACAAGATTTGAAGGAGAAATTAAAAGCTTACAGTCAAGCAAAAACTAAGAATTCAGCACCACCAGACCAGCTTTACAACAAATGCTAAAGGAACTTCTCTAGGCAGGAAACACAAGAGAAGGAAAAGAATTACAAAAACAAACCCAGAACAATTAAGAAAATGGTAATAGGAACATACATATCAATAATTATCTTAAATGTGAATGGATTAAATGTGCCAAGCAAGAGACACAGACTTGCTGAATAGATACAAAAACAAGACCCATATATATGCTGTCTACAAGAGACACACTTCAGAACTAGGGACACAAACAGACTGAGAGTGAGGGGATGGAAAAAGACATTCCATGCAAATGGAAATGAAAAGAAAGCTGGGGTAGCAATACTCATATCAGTCAAAATAGACTTTAAAAGAAAGACTATTACAAGAGACAAGGAAGGAACTACATAAGGATAAAGGGCTTATTCCAAGAAGAAGATATAACAATCGTAAATATCTGCACCCAACATAGGAGCACCCCAATACATAAGGCAAATGCTAATAGTCATAAAAGGGGAAATTGATAGTAACACAATAATAGGGGGGGCTTTAACACCCCACTTACATCAATGAATAGATCATCCAAACAGATCAAAAAAAGAAGCACAAGCTCTAAAGGAGACATTAGACCAGATGGATTTTATTGATATTTATAGGACTTTCCAACCAAAAACAACAGAATGCACTTTCTTCTCAAGTGCACACAGAACATTTTCAAGGATAGACCATATCTTGGGTCACAAATCAAGCCTCAATAAATTTAAGGAAGTTGAAATGTATCAAGTGTCTTTTCTGACCACAACACTATGAGACTAGATATCAATTACAGGAGAAAAAAATGGTAAAAAATACAAACACATGGAGGCTAAACAATGCTCTAGAAAATAACCAAAAGATCACTGAAGAAATCAAAGAGGAAATAAAAAAAAATACGTAGAAACAAATGACAGTAAAAATACAATGATCCAAAACCTATGAGATGCAGCAAAATCAGTTCTAAGAGGGAAGTTCATTGCAATATAATCCTACCTCAAGAAGCAAGAAAAATCTGAAATAAATAACTTAACCCTACATCTAAAGCAATTAGAGAAAAAAGAGCAAAACAAATCCCAAAGTTAGCAGAAGGAACGAAATTATAAATATCAGATCAGAAATAAATGAAAAAGAAATCAAGGAAACAATAGCAAAATCAATAAAACTAAAAGCTGATTCTTTGAGAAGATAAACAAAATTGATAAAACTTTAGCCAAAATCATCAGGGAAAAAAGGGAGAAGACACATGTCAACAGAATTAGAAATGAAAAAGGAGTAGTAACAACCGACATTGCAGAAATACAAAAGATATGAGAGACTACTACAAGCACTTATATGCCAATAAATTAGATAACCTGGAAGAAATGGATACATTCTTAGAAAAGTACAATCTTCCAAGACTGAACCAGGAAGAAATAGAAAATATGAACAGACCAATCACAAGGATGGAAATTGAGGCTGTGATTTAAAATCTCCAGAAGCCCAGGGCCAGATGGCTTCACAGGTGAATTCTATCAAACATGCAGAGAACAGCTAACACCTATTCTTCTCAAACTCTTCCAAAATATAGCAGAAGAGGAAACACTCCCAAACTATGGGGCCACCATCACCCTGATACCACAACCAGGCAAAGATGTCAGAAAAAAAGAAAATTACAGACCAATATCCCTGATGAATATAGATGTAAAAATCCTCAACAAAATACTAGCTAACAGAATCCAACAGCACGTTAAAAAGATCATACACCATGATCAGTTGGAGTTTATCCCTGGAATGCAAGGATTCTTCAATATATACAAATCAATCAATGTGATACCTCATATAAATAAATTGAAGGATAAAAACCATATGATTGGAGCAGGAGAACCTGGAGGCTGGGTTGAAGGTCAGGGCCTTTTCTTGGCCTCTACGGCACAGGTCCCTACCTGGACATTGCAAGTGATTTTACCCTGGGATTCAGAAGTGTCTACAGGATTGAGACTGGACCTGTTAAAGTTAAAAAAACAACTGAGGCCAGGGGAAAAAGATGGTGGTGAAGTAGAAGGACATAGAGTGCAGCTCTCTCCATAGATGCATCAGGAAAACAACAAAAGATGCAATAATCACCACAGAAAACCAGCTGAACACTAGCAGAAGACCTTGGAAAATCCCAAAATAACTGGATAGGATGGGGGTGGGGGAAGAAGGAGAAAGAGGAGGAGAAGAAAGGAAGGGGAAGAGTCCTACACTCTGGGGTGGGGTGGGGGAGCTGAAACAGAGGAGAGGTTGCTGAATTCCGGGAAACCCCCCTTATCTGATGGGAAACGCCTGCTCCAATGGGGAATTTGATTGGGTCAGAAGGGAGGCATTTGGGACTGTCCAAAGAGGGTGAAGCAGCTGATCTGTTGATCTGTGGCAGAAAGGAAAGAGTGAGAAACACACAGAGGGTCCATACCATGGCTCTGCATGTCTGTACTGAAACGTGAGTTCACAGCTGTACAGGAGGTCTGGGAGCTGGAATGTGGGAACTGGAGATCTGGTTCAGGGTGAGAAACAGTATTGGCTGTGGGACATGGACTGAGGGGACAGGAGAAAAGAAATTCACAGCAGAGAATGCCTACCACAGAAAGCTGGGCAGCCATGGTGGTGGCTCACTACTGCTGACTCAAAAGCAAGAGGGAGGAGCCACTGGTGCCACCAAGGCTCCCATGAACCAAACAGGGCACTACTGCTGACTCACATACAGGGGAAGGAGCCACTATTGTATCCTCTCTCTCTCTCCCCACACACCATTGCCTACAGAGAAACAATAAAGGAAGCTCAGCTGGTCGCAGAGTAACACGAAAAGGCCTCGAGGGCTGCCCATCAGGTGCCTTGTGCCAGGCACCAGTAAAGAACCACACTAAGGACAGATTTTCTATATCCACATCTGCCAGCATCCCTGTGTATTCACCATCATCCTCAGGGCTCCTGCAATCCAAACAGGACGTTACTGTTGAGTCACATGCAGGGAGAAAGGTTACTATCAAAACCTCCCTCTCCCCCCACAACTGCATCTGCAGATGAACAATAAAGGAAACCCTCACTGAAGCAGACCCAAAGAGCTCCAAGGCAGCCTCAGGACCAGACTCTGGTGGTTAGACCACATGCAGAAGCAGGGACAAAACCAAAGCTGAACACCAGGGACAGGGAGACTAAGGAAGAGGTTCTAAAATCTTCTCCTCAGATATTCATGCTGCAGACTAAATCCCCATGATCAGCTAGGTAGACCCTGTATCTTTGGAATATCTGAGTAGACAATGAACGTTCACACAACTGAAAAAGATCTAACTCCAGCAGCTGTGGACTGTGGGAGCAAGCACACAGAGGAATTGGGTCAGATCAGATCGGAGCCTAAGTGGACCCCACAGGACACATAGCAGGTCCAGAGGCCAATCCAGATGCAGAAGAGAGCCTTCTGGAGAAGTGAAGTGGCCTGAGGCTCAAGGTGTGTACAAGGACATTTATAGCTGAGGGCCCAAGGAAACAGGATTATTATTACTATTTCTGTTGATCTGATCATTTCTGTGGTAGTTCTAGCTTTTTTTTTTTTTTTTTTAATCTTACACCTAAGGGACATTCACGTTTTATAACATATTTTTTATTCTACTTTTTACCTTTATTTTTATTTTTAGCCTTTTTATATATTTCTATTTCGAGTTAGCCTTTTTGTAGTATTGAGTTTTTCTCCCCATCTTCTTTTCTTCTTTATCTTTAATACATTTCTATTGTTTTTGTATTTCCAGTCATACCATGCTCTTCTGTTGCTCTGTGTTCTATCCCTTCTTATTTTATATTATCTTATTATACTTTTAATCAATATTATTGGTCTGCTCTGTTTCCTTGCTTTATTCTTCAGATGGCACACTGCATGGCTTTTGTTATTACATTTTGTCTTTATCTTAGTTCTAATTATGATTATCTGATTTTGTTTTTGGAATCGTCAATCTATCTGGTTGTTCTCTTCCTCTTTGTTATATCTGCTCCCCGTTTCTATTTAATCCCTGTTATATTTGGTCCTCATTTTCACAATATCCCTGTTTGCTTTTTGTTTTGTTTCGTTATGAATTTTGTTTGTTTTCTCTTTGTCTGATTCCATTCTGGACTTCTTCTGTCAGGTTATCCTAGTGCTTAATGTTCTATTGGGTTCTGTTTTTGTGTTTCCTGTGCATGTACATGTTTCCTTGATTCAGTATTTGTTTGCTTGACTTAACCTTTTACCATTAGTCTGGGGCTTGCATAGTCTTTCTTAATCAAATTTATTGCCAGGACAAGCAACCTCTGGCGTCTGGATTCCTCAATCATAAGTCAAGTCAGAGGCTCTGGGGAGGGAGCACTGAGTCCAGGACATGAGACCACTAGAGAGTCCTCAGCCACAGGGAATATTAACTGCAGAGAATTCTCACAGAGGCCTCTATCAGAATCTAAGACCCAGCTTCACCCAACTTACTGCAGTTGCCAGTGCTGAATACCTCATACCAAACTACAAACAAGACAGGAATACAAACCCAGTCATCAGAACACAGACTACCTAAAGCCATATTAAGCTCACAGAGACCATAAAATGCACCACCTGACATGGCCCTGCTCATCAGAGGGAAAATATTCAGATCCACAGACCAGAAAGCAAGCACCAGACCCTCCCACCAGGAAGCCTACTCAAGACAGTGGACCAACCCCAACACAGGGGGCAGAGAGCAGAAACAAGAGGAATTACTTCTAGCAGCACAGGGAAAGGAGACAGCAAGTACTATACATTAGACAAAATGAGAAAACAAAGAAACACTTTTCAGGCAAAGGAGCAAGATAAAAAACCACAAGACCAAATAAATGAAGAAAAAATTGGAAAATTTCCTTAAAAAGAATTCAGAGTAATGATAGTAAAGATGATCCAAAATCTCAAAAACAAAATACAGAAAATACAAGAAACATTTAATAAGGACCTAGAAAAATTAAAGTGCAAACAAACAGTAATGAACAACACAATAACTGAAACTAAAAATACTCTAGATGGTATAAAGAGCAGAATAACTAGGCAGAGGAATGAGTAAGTTGGAAAATAGAATGGGGGAAAAGGTGCCACAGATCAGGAAAAAGAAAAAAGAATAAAAAGAATGGAAGACAGTCTCAGAGACCTTGGTGACAACATTAAGCACAGCAACATTTGAATCATAGGCATCCTGGAAGAAGAAGAGGAAAAGAAAGGGTCTGAGAAAATATTTAAGAGATTATACTGGAAAATTTCCCCAACATGGGAAAGGAAATAGTCAATCAAGTCTAAGAAGCCAGAGAGTCCCATACAGAATAAACCCAAGGAAAAACACACAGAGGCAGATGTTAATCAAACTAACAAAAATTAAACACAAAGAAAAAATATTAAAAGCAGCAAGAGAAATGCAACAAATAACCTTTCAGGGAAAACCCATAAGGATAACAGATGATCTTTCTGCAGAAACTGCAGGCCAGAAGGGAATGGCAGGATATAATGAAAGTCTTGAAAGAGAAAAGCCTACAGCCAAGAATACTCTACCCAGCAAGAATCTCATTCAGATTCAACAGAGAAATCAAAAGCTTTACAGACCAGCAAAAGTTAAGAGAATTCAGCACCACCAAACCAGCCTTACAGTTGCTAAAGGAGCTTCTCTAGGCAGGAAACACAAGAGAAGGAAAAGACATACAATAACAAACCCAAAACAATTAAGAAAATGGTAATGGGAACACATATGTCAATAATCACCTTAATAGCTAGTGGGAAGTTCCTATATAAAATAGGGAGATAAACTCAATGATGGGTGGTGACTTGGAGGGCCAGGATAGGGAGGGAGGGAGTCTTGGGAGGGAGGGGATATGAGGATATAGGTATAAATACAGCTGATACACTTTGGTGTACCTCAAAAACTGGCACAACAGTGTAAAGCAATTATATTCCAATAAAGAGCTTTAAAAAAAACACAGTAAGTCATTACACATGGTACTATAGGTAAGTATTAGTGGTATAGTGTATATTATAAAAAAAAAAGTTGAAAATTGGTACCATCACTGTGGAAAACAGTATGGAGATTTTTCAAAGAACTAAAAGTAGAACTATCATAAGAGCTAGCAATTCCACAGCTGGGTATATATCTGAAAAAAAATCAAAAACAAAAACACTAATTCAAAAAGATATATGGACACTATGGTCATAGCAGCATGATTCAAAATTGCTAATATGTGGAAACAACCTAAGTGTCCATCAACAGATGAATGAAAAAAGAAGATGTGGAGATATATATATATATATATATATGTATATATATATATATATATACACACACTTCTCAACAATAAAAGAAATTAAATTTTGCCATTTGCAGCAACACAGATGGATTTGGAAGGCATTATGCTAAGTGAAGTAAGTCAGACAGAAAAAGACAAATATTGTATGATAACTTATATGTAGAATCTAAAAAATACTAATTAGTGAATATAATAAAAAAAGAAGCAGACTCACAGATATAGAAATCAAACTAGTGATTACAAACAATGGGTGAAGGGCAACATAGGGATGGGGGAGTGGGAGGAACAAACTATTGGATGTGAGATAGGCTCAAGTGTGTACTGTAAAACACGAGGAATATACCCAATATTTTGTAATAACTGTAAATGGAATGTAACCTTTAAAAATGCATAAATAATAAAAATATTTTAAAAGGTAAAAAAAAAATCACCTGAAATGTAAATGGGTTAAATCCTCCAAACAAAGACACAGACTGGCTGAATGGATATAAAAACAAGACCCTTATATAGGCTGTCTACAAGAAATCCACTTCAGAACTAGGGACACATACAGACTGAAAGGAAGGAGATGGAAAAAGATATTCCATGCAAATGGAAGTCAAAAGAAAGCTGAAGTAGCAATACTCATATCACACAAATTAGACTTTAAAGACTATTACAAGAGACAAGGAAAGAGCTACATAATGATAAAGGGATTAATCCAAGAAGAAGATATAATTGTAAATACCTATGCATCCAACACAGGAGCACCTCAATACATAAGGCAAATGCTAACAGCCATAAAAGGGGACATCAACAGTAACACAATAATAGTAGGAGACTTTAACATCCCACTTACACCAATGGACGGATCATCCAAACAGAAAATGCAAAAGGAAACAGAGCTTTAAATGACACATTAGACCTTCTCGACTTAATTGATATTTACAGAACATTCCATCCCAAAACTGCAGAATACACTTTCTTCTCAAGTGAACACAGAACATTCTCCAGGATAGATCACATCTTGGGTCAAAACTCAAGCTTCAGTAAATTCAAGAAAAATCAAAATCATATCAAGCATCTTCTCTGACCACAATGACATGAGACTAGATATCAATTACAGGGGGAAAAAACTTTAAAAATACAAACACATTGAGGCTAAACAATATGTTATTAAACAATGAAGAAATCACTGAGGAAATAAAAGAGGAAATCAAAAAATACCTAGAAACAAACAACAATGGAAACACAATGACTCAAAACCTATAGGATGCAGCAAAAGCAATTCTAAGAGGGAAGTTTATAGCAATACAATCCTACCTCAAGAAACAAGAAAAATCTCAAATAAACAACCTAACCTTATGCCTAAAACAATTAGAGAAAGGTGAACAAAAACACCCCAAAGTGAGCAGAAGGAAAGAAATCATAAACATCAGATCAGGAAAAAAATGAAAAAGAAATGACAGAAACAACAGCAAAGATCAATGAAAATAAAACCTAGCTCTTTGAGAAGATAAAATTGATGAACCTTTAGCCAGAATCATCAGGGAAAAAAAGGGAGAAGACACATATCAACAGAATTAGAAATGAAAAAGAAGCAACAACCGTAACTGCAGAAATACAAAACATCATGAGAGACTACTACAAGCAACAATATGCCAATAAATTGGATAACCTGGAAGAAATGGATACATTCTTAGAAAAGTACAATCTTCCAAGACTGAACCAGGAAGAAAGAGAAACTATAAACAGACCAATCACAAGGACAGAAATTGAGACTGTGATTTAAAATCTCCCAATAAACAAAAGCCCAGGGCCAGATGGATTCACAGGAGAATTCTATCAAACGTGTAGAGAACAGCTAACAACTATTCTTCTCAAACTCTTCCAAAATATAGCAGAAGGGGGAACACTCCCAAACCCATTCTACAAGGCCACCATCACCCTGACACCAAATCCAGGCAAAAGTGTCACAAAAAAAAGAAAATTACAGGCCAATATCACTGATGAATATAGATGCAAAAATCCTCAACAAAATACTAGCAAAAAAATCCAACAACACATTAAAAGGATCATACACCATGATCAAGTGGGTTTTATGCCAGGAGTGGAAAGATTCTTCAATATATTCAAATCAGTCAATGTGATACACCATATTAATAAACTGAAGGATAAAACCATATGATCATCTCAATAGATGCAGAAAAAGATTTTGACAAAATTCAAAACCCATCTCTGATTAAAAACAAACAAACAAAAAAAAAAAACTCTCCAGAAAGTGGTCATAGAGGGAACCTACCTCAACATAATGAAGGCCATATATGACAAACCCACAGCAAACATCATTCTCAATGGTGAAAAACTGAAAGCATTCCCTCTAAGATCAGGAGCAAGACAAGGATGTCCACGCCCTCCACCACTATTCAACATAGTTTTGGAAGTCCTTGCCACAGCAATCAGAGGAGAAAAAGAAATAAAAGGAATCCAAATTGGAAAAGGAGTAAAACTGTCGCTGTTTTCAGATGACATGATATTATACATAGAAAATCCTAAAGATGCCACCAGAAAACTACTTGAGCTAATCAATGAATTTGGTAAAGTTGCAGGATATAAAGTTAACACACATAAATCACTTGTATTCCTATACACTAACAATGAAAGATCAGAAAGAGAAATTAAGGAAACTATCCCATTCACCATTGCAACAAAAAGAATAAGATACCTAGGAATAAACCTAACTAAGGAGGTAAAAGACCTGTACTCAGAAAACTAAAAGACACTGATGAAGGAAATCAAAGACTACACAAACAGATGGAGAGACATACCATATTCTTGGACTGGAAGAATCAACATTGTGAAAATGACTATACTACCAAAAGCAATCTACAGATTCAATGCCATCCCTATCAAATTACCAATGGCATTTTTTACAAAACTAGAAACAAAATCCTAAAATTTGTATGGAGACACAAAAGACCTCAAATAGACAAAGTAATCTTGAAGAACAAAAAAAAGGGGGGGGGGGAGCTGGAAGAATCAGACTCCCTGAACTCAGAATATACTACAAACTACAATAATCAAGATAATATGGTCCTGGCACAAAAAAAGACACATAGATCAATGGAACAAGATAGAAAGCCCAGAGATAAACTATGGTCAACTAATCTATAACAAAGGAGGCAAAGATATGCAATGCAGAAAAGACAGCCTCTTCAATAAGTGGTGCTGGGAAAACTGGACAGCTACATGTCAAAGGATGAAGTTAGAACACTCCCTAGCACAATACACAAATATAAACTCAAAATGGATTAAACATCTAAATGTAAGGCCAGACACTAAAAAACTCTTAGAGGAAAACATAGGAAGAACACTCTTTGACATAAATCAACACAAGATCTTTCCTGGCCCACCTCCTAGAGTAATGGAAATAAAAACAAAAATAAACCAGTGGGACCTAATGAAACTTAAAAGCTTTTGCACAGCAAAGGAAACTATAAACAAGACAAAAAGACAGCCTTCAGAATGGGAGAAAATATTTGCAAATGAATCAACAGAAAAAGGATTAATCTCCAAAATATATAAACAGTTCATGCAGCTCAATATCAAAAAAACAAGCAATCCTTTCAAAAAATGGACAGAAGACCTAAATATGCATTATCTCCAAAGAAGACATATGGATGGCCAAGAGGCACATGAAAAGCTGCTCAACACCACTAATTATTAGAGAAATGCAGATCAAAACTACAATGGGGTATCACCTCACACTGGTTAGAATGGGCATCATCAGAAAATCTACCAAAAAAAAATGCTGGAGAGGGCGTGGAGAAAAGGGAACCCTCTTGCACTGTTAGTAGGAATGTAAATTGATACAGCCACTATGGAGAACAGTACGGAGGTTCCTTAAAAAACTAAAAATGGAATTACCATATGACCCAGCAATCCCACTACTGGGCCTATACCCAGAGAAAACCATAATTCAAATGGACACATGCACCCCAGTGTCCATTGCAGCACTATTTACAATAGCCAGGTCATTGAAGCAACCTAAATGTCCATCAACAGATGAATGGATAAAGAAGATGTGGTATCAGCCATAAAAAGAATGGAACTGCGAAATTTGTAGAGACATGGATGGACCTAGAGACTGTCATACAGTGTAAAGTAAGTCAGAAAGAGAAAAACAAATATTGTATATAAATGCATATATGTGGAATCTAGAAAAATGGTACAGATCAACCAGTTTGCAAGGCAGAAATAGAGACACAGATGTAGAGAACAAACATATGGACACCAAGGGAAGATAGCGGGGGGAGGGGGGCTTGGGGTGGGATGAACTGGGGGATTGGCATTGCCATATATACATTACTAATAAGAAAAAAAATCAAGTTGTACACTTTAAATATATGCTTTTTATTGTATTTCAATAGTATCTCAATAAAAGTTCTTTTAAAAAAAGAAAACCATAAAACACTGATGAACGAAATCAAAGATGACATAAACAGATGGAGATATATGTCATGTTCTTGGATTAGAAGATACAATATTGTGAAAATGACTATAGTACCCAAAGTAGTCTACAGGTTCAATGCAATTCCTATCAAATTACCAGTGGCATTCTTCACAGAATTAGAACAAAAAATTTGCAATTTGTATGGAAACACAAAAGACCTCCAATAGCCAAAGGAAACTTGAGAAAGAAAAGTGGAGCTGGAGGAATCAGGTTCCCCAACTTCAAACTATAATGCAATGCTACATTAACACGACCTTATGGTACTGGCACAAAAACAAAAATATAGATCAATGGTACAGGATAGAGAGCCCAGGGATAAATCCACACATGTATGGTCACTTAATTCATGATGAAGGAGGCAAGAATATACAATGAAGAAAAGACAGCCCCTTCAATAAGTAGTGCTGGGAAAACTGGACAGCTACACGTAAAAGAATAAAATTAGAACACTACCTAACACTATATACAAAAATAGATTCAAGGACTTCCCTGGTGGTTAAGTATCCACCTGCCAATGCAGGTGACACGGGTTTGAGCCTTGGTCCAGGAAGATCCCACATGCCATGGAGCAACAATACCCATGTGCCACAACTACTGAGCCTTCATGCCACAACTAATGAAGGCTGTGTGCCCTAGAGCCCATGCTCTGCAACAAGAGAAGCCACTGCATTGTGAAGCCCATGTACTGCAACAAAGAGTAGCCCCCACTTGCCACAACTAGAGAAAACCCATGCATAGCAACAAAGACCCAGTGCAACCAATAAATAAATAAATAATAAACTCAAAATGGATTAAAGACTTAAATGTAAGACTGAACACTATAAAAATCTTGGAGGAAAACATAGGAAAAACACTCTTTGACATAAACCACAGCAAGACCTTTTTTGACCTGCGTCCTAGAGTAATGAAAATAAAAACAAAAATAAACAAATGGAACCTAATTAAACTTAAAAGCTTTTGCACAGCAAAGGAAACCATAAACAGGATGAAAAGACAACCCTCAGAATGGGAGAAAATATTTGCAAACAAAGCAATGGACAATGGATTTATCTCCAAAATATATAATCAGCTCATGGAGCTCAGTGTCAAAACAAAAAACAAAACAAAACAAAAGATCAAAAAATGGGCAGAAGACCTAAATACACATTTCTCCAAAGAAGACATACAGATGACCAAGAAGCACATGAAAAAAATGCTCAACATCACTAATTATTAGAGAAATGCAAATCAAAACCACAATGAGATATCACCTCACACCAATCAGAATGGCCATTATCCAAAGATCTACAAACAATAAATGCTGGAGAGGGTGTGAAGAAAAGGGAACCCTTTTGCACTGTTGATGGTAATGTAGATTGGTACAACCACTGTGGAAACAGTGTAGAAGGTCCCTTAAAAACTTAAAAATGGAACTTCCATATGACACAACAATCCCACCACTGGACCTATACCCTGAGAAAATGATAATTCAAAAGGACACGTACCTCAATGTTCATTGCAGCACTATTTACAATAGCCATGACATGGAAACAACCTAAATGTCCAACGACAAATGAATGGGTAAAGAAGATATGGTACATATATACAATGGAATATTACTCAGCCATATAAAGGAATGAAATTGGGTCATTTGTGGAGATATGGATGGACCTAAAGACTATCATACAGAGTGAAGTAAGCCAGAAAAAGAAAAACAAATATTGTATATTAATGAATATATGCGGAATCTAGAAAAATGGTACAGATGAACCTATTTGCATGGCAGGAGTAGAGACACAGACGTAGAGAACAGACATGTGGACACAGGGGTTGGGGGGAAGGGGAGGGTGGGACAAATTGGCAGATTAGGATTGACATATATACACTACTATGCTTAAAATAGATAGCTAGCAGGAACATGCTATAAAGAACAGGAAGCTCAGCTCGGTGCTCCGTGACATCCTAGACGGGTGAGATGGGGGGTGGGGTGGGAGGGAGGTCCAAGAGGTAGGGATTATAGGTATACATATAACTAACTTACTTCATTGTACAGCAGAAACTAACACAACTTTGTAAAGCAATTATACTCCAATAAAAAAGTATATTACTAGACAAAAAGAATAATTCTTGTTATCTAGTGATGATTGTATAACAATGTGAATATGCTTAATTGTCACTGAACTGTGCACTTAAAAATTGTTAAAATAGTCAATTTTGTATTATATATATTTTGCTATAATTAAAACACACACACATGCAAAGAATTATCTTAATATTTTAAATAAAGAAATTGTGAAGAAATTATTATATAGGTAACCCTCACACTTTCAGATTCCAGCACTCTGTTCCTTTGTAGATCCAAACTTCCCTCTGGTATCATTTCTCTTCAAGCTGAATAAATTTCTTAAATATTTCTTGTTTTCATGTGCATGTTCATACTGTTTGGAGTTCACTGAGCTTCTTGTATATATGGATTCATATTTTTCATCAAATTTTGGACAGCTACATGGAAAAGAATGAAACTGGATCCCTTTCTTACACCATACACAAAAATCAACTAAAAATGGATTAAAGACTTGATTGAATACAAGACCTGAAACCATAAAACTCCTAGAAGAAAAACATAGGAGGTAAGTTTCTTGACATTAGACTTGGCAGTGATTTTTTGGACATGGCACTAAAAGCAAAGGCAACAAAAGCAAAAATCAACAAATGGGACTACATCAAACTAAAAGCTTCTACACAGCAAAGGAAACCATCAACAATTTTGAAAGACAGCCTAACAGACAAGAGAAAATATTTGTAAACCATATATCTGATAGGGAGTTGACATCCAAAATATATAAAGAACTCATACAACTCAGTAAAAAAAAAAAAAAAAAAAAGCAAGCAATCTTTTTAAAAACTAGGCAGAGGAACTAAACAGACATTTTTCTAAAGCAGACATATAAATGACCAACATGTACGTGAAAGGGTGTTTAGCATCACTAATCAGGGAAATGCAAATCAAGAATAAGATATCACATCGCACCTGTTAGAATGTGTCTGCAATCACTAGCCACACTACATGCCCCCAAAAGTTAGGCATTGGTGAAGTCCAAGGTGTCCTGGGGTAATTGTCTTTCATTTAAATAAAATGTCTATTGTCCAAAAGACAAGAGAAAAAAGTATTGGCAAGGATGTAGAAAAAGGAGAATCCTTGTGCACTGTTAGAGGGAATGTAAATTGCTACAGCCACTACGGAAAACAGTATGGAAGTTCCTCAAAAAATTAAAAATAGAACTACCACATGATCCAGCAATTCTGCTTCTGGGTATATATCAAAAGGAATAAATCATGTCTCAAAAAGATATTTGTACCCCCATGTTCATTAAAGCATTATTTACAATAGCCAAGATATGGAAACAACCTAAGTGTCCATTAATGGATGAATGAATAAATAAAATGTGTTGCATGTTATTCAGCCATAACAAAAAAGGACATGGAAAGTTTGCAACAACGTGGATAGAGCTTGAGGGCATTATGCTAAGTGAAATAAGTCATATAGGGAAAGACAAATATTATATGACCTTACTTACATATGTGGGGTGGGGAGCAGGTGAAATGGGTGAAGATAGATAAAAAATACAAATTTCCAATTATAAGATAAATAAATTCTGGGGATGCAATATACAGCATGTTGACTAAAGTTAACAAAACTATCATATATTTGGAAGTTGCTGAAGGTGTAAATCTTAAAAGTTTCTTTCTCATCATAAGGGAGAAAAGGTAACTATATGAGCTGATGGATGTTAACTAAACCTATTGTGGTGATCATTTTGCAATAAAGATCTTTCTCAACTTATGATGGGGTTATATCCTGATAAATTCATTGTAAGTTAAAAATATAAGTTGAAAATGCTTTTAATACACCTAACCTGCTTAGCCTAGCCTACCATAAACTTGCTCAGAACACTTACTTACATTAGCCTACAGCTGGGCAAAATCATCGAACACAAAGCCTATTTTATAAGAAAGAGTTTAATATCTCGGGTAATTTATTGAATTACTGAATGTGAAAAATAGAATGGGTTGTATGGGTACAGAAGGGCTGTAAGCGCATCTTCTGTTTATCCTTGTGATTGTGTGGCTGACGAGAAGCTACAGCATCATAACAGAGTATCATACCACACATCTCTATCCTGGGAAAAGATCAACATTCAAAATTGAAGTATGGATGGGTAGAATCAAGATGGCACAGTAGGAGGTTGTGCGCTCACTCCCTCTTGCAAGAGCACCGGAATTACAACTAACTGCTGAACAATCATCGACAGAAAGACACTGGAACTCACCAAAAAAAACCACCCCACATCCAGAGGCAAAGGAGAAGCTGCAATGAGATGGTAGGAGGGGCACAATCGCGTTAAAATCAAATCCCATAAATGCTGGGTGGGTGACTCACAAGCTGGAGAACAGTTATACCACAGAAGTCCTGAGGGTTCTGAGCCCCACATCAGGCTTCCCAACCTGGGAGTCCAGCAATGGGAGGAGGAATCCCCAGAGAATCAGACTTTGAAAGCCAGCAGGATTTGATTGCAGGCCCTCCACAGGACTGGGGAAAACGGAGACACCACTCTTGGAGGGCACACAAAAAAGTGTGCTCACCAGGACCCAGGGGGAAGGAGCAGTGACCCCATAGGAGACTGAACCAGACCTAGCTGCTGGTGTTG
This sequence comes from Hippopotamus amphibius kiboko, assembly GCF_030028045.1. Taxonomy (NCBI): domain Eukaryota; kingdom Metazoa; phylum Chordata; class Mammalia; order Artiodactyla; family Hippopotamidae; genus Hippopotamus; species Hippopotamus amphibius. The sequence continues at coordinate 28,912,768 of NC_080200.1, read as the reverse complement.
GAGGGTTGCCTGCAAAGGTGGGGGGCAGATGTGGCTCACAGAGGAGACAGGGGCACTGGCAGCAGGGGTTCTGAGAAGTGCTCATTGGAGTGAGCCCTACCAGAGTCCACCATTAGCTCCACCAAAGAGCCTGTAAGCTCCAATGCTGGGTCACCTCAGGCCAAAGGACCAGCAGGATGGGAACACAGCACCATTCATTGGCAGACAAGCAGATTAAAGTTTTACTGAGCTCCGCCCACCCAGCCCAACCCACCATCAGTCCCTCCCATCAGGAAGCACCCACAAGCCTCCTAGATAGCTTCCTCCGCTAGAGGGCAGACAGCAGAATCAAGCAGTATCAGCACTATTTCATCTTGTGGAACTGAAAATCACATCCACAGAAAGACACAGAAAATGAAAAGGCAAAAGATTTTGTACCAGATGAAGGGACAATATAAAACACCAGAAAAACAACTAAATGAAGAGGAGATAGGCACTCTTCCAGAAAAAGAATTCAGAATAATGATGGTGAAGATGATCCAGGACTTTGAAAAAAGATTGGATGCAAAGATCGAAAAGTTGCAAGAAAAGTTTACCAAAGACCTCGAAGAATTAAAGAACAAACATACAGAGATATGCAACACAATAACTGAAATGAAAAATACACTAGAAGGAACCAAAAGCAGATTAACTGAGGCAGAAGGATGAATAAGTGACCTGGAAGACAGAATGGTGATAATCACTGATGTGGAAAAGAATAAAGAAAAAAGAATGAAAAGAACTGAAGACAGCCTAAGAGACCTCTGGGACAATGTTAAATGCACAAACATTCACATTATAGGGGTGCCAGAAGGAGAAGAGAGAGAGAAAGGACCCGAGAAAATACTGGAAGAGATTATAATTGAAATCTTCCCTAACATGGGAAAAGAAATAGCTACCCAAGTCCAGGAAGCAGAGAGAGTCCCAGGCAGGATCAACCCAAGGAGAAACATGCCAAGACATATAGTAGTCAAACTGACAAAAATTAAAGACAGAGAAACGTTATTAAAAGCAACAAGGGAAAAATGACAAATAACATACAAGGGAACCCCCATCAGGTTAACAGCTGATTTCTCAGCAGAAACTCTACAAGTCAGAAGGGAGTGGCACAATATATTTAAAGTGATAACAGGGAAGAACCTACAACCAAGAATACTCTACCCAGCAAGGATCTCATTCAGATTCAGTGGAGAAATCAAAAGCTTTACAGACAAGCAACAGCTAAGAGAATTCAGCACCACCAAACCAGCCTTACAACAAATGCTAAAGGAACTTCTCTAAGTGGGAAACATAAGAGAAGAAAAGGACCTATAGAAACAACAACAAAATAATTAAGAAAATGGTAATAGGAACATACATATCGATAATTACCTTGAATGTAAATGGACTGAATGCACCAACCAAAAGACACAGACTGGCTGAATGGATACAAAAACAAGACCCATATATATGCTGTCTACAAGAGACCCACTTCAGACCTAGGGACACATACAGACTGAAAGTGAGGGGGTGGAAAAAGATATTTCATGCAAATGGAAATCAAAAGAAAGCTGGAGTAGTGATACTCATATCAGATAAAATAGACTTTAAAATAAAAAATGTCACAAGAGACAAGAAAGGACACTACATAAAGATTGAGGGATCAATCCAAGAAGAAGAGATAACAATTATAAATATATATGCATCCAATATAGGAGCACCTCAATACATAAGGCAAATGCTAACAACCATGAAAGAGGAAATCAATAGTAACACAACATAGTGGGGGACTTTAACACCCCACTTACACCAATGGACAGATCATCCACACAGAAAATTAATAAGGAAACACAAGCTTTAAATGACACAATAAATCAGCTGGATTTAATAGTTATCTATAGGGCATTACATCCAAAAACATCAGATTACACATTCTTCTCAAGTGCACATGGAACATTCTCCAGGATAGATCACATTTTGGGTCATAAATCAAGCCTTAGTAAATTCAAGAAAATTGAAATCGTGTCAAGCATCTTTTCTGACCACAATGCCATGAGATTAGAAATCAATTACGGGAAAAAAAAACAGTAAAAAACACAAACACATGGAGGCTAAACAATACGCTACTAAATAACCAACAGATCACTGAAGAAATCAAAGAGGAAATCAAAAAATACCTAGAGACAAATGACAATGAAAACACAATGATCCAAAACCTATGCGATGCAGCAAAGGCAGTTCTAAGAGGGAAGTTTATAGCGATACAATCCTACCTCAAGAAACAAGAAAAATCCCAAATAAACAATCTAACCTTACACCTAAAGAAACTAGAGAAAGAAGAGCAAACAAAACCCAAGGTTAGTAGACAGAGAGAAATCATAAAGATCAGAGCAGAAATAAATGAAACAGAAACGAAGAAAACAATAGCAAAAATCAATAAAACTAAAAGCTGGTTCTTTGAGAAGATAAATAAAATTGATAAACCTCTAGCAAGACTCATCAAGAAAAAGAGGGAGAGGACTCAAATCATTAAAATTAGAAATGAAACAGAAGTTACAACAGACACCACAGAAATAAAAAGCACCATAAGAGATTACTACAAGCAACTGTATGCCAATAAAATGGACAACCTGGATGAAATGGACAGATTCTTAGAAAGGTAAAATCTTCCAAGACTGAATCAGGAAGAAATAGAAAATATGAAGAGACCAATCACAAGTAATGAAATTGAAACTGTGATTAAAAATCTCCCAACAAATAAAAGTCCAGGACCAGATGGCTTCACAGGTGAATTTTATCAAACATTTAGAGAAGAGCTAACACCTATCCTTCTCAAACTCTTCCAAAACATTGCAGAGGAAGGAACACTCCCAAACTCATTTTATGAAGCCACCATCACCCTGATACCAAAACCAGACAAAGATACTACAAAAAAAGAAAATTACAGACCAATATCACTGACGAATTTAGATGCAAAAATCCTCAACAAAATACTAGCCAACAGAATCCAACAACACATTAAAAGGATCATACACCATGACCAAGTGGGGTTTATCCCTGGAATGCAAGGATTCTTTAATATACACAAATCAATCAATGTGATACACCATATTAACAAACTGAAGGATAAAACCCACATGATCATCTCAATAGATGCAGAAAAAGATTTTGACAAAATTCAACACCCATTTATGATAAAAACTCCAGAGAGTGGGCATAGAGGGAAACTACCTCAATGTAATAAAGGCCATATATGACAAACCCACAGCAAACATCATTCTCAATGGTGAAAAACTGAAAGCATTCCCTCTAAGATCAGGAACAAGACAAGGATGTCCACTCTCGCCACTACTATTCAACATAGTTTTGAAAGTCCTTGCCACAGCAATCAGAGAAGAAAAAGAAATAAAAGGAATCCAAATTGGAAAAGAAAAAGTAAAACTGTCACTGTTTGCAGATGACATATTGCTATATATAGAAAATCCTAAAGATGCCACCAGAAAACTGCTTGAGCTAATCAATGAATTTGGTAAAGTTGCAGGATGTAAAATTAACACACAGAAATCTCTTGCATTTCTATACACCAACAATGAAAGATCAGAAAGAGAAATTAAGGAAACAATCCCATTCACCACTGCAACAAAAAGAATAAAATACCTAGGAATAAACCTAACCAAGGAGGTAAAAGACCTGTACTCAGAAAATTATAAGACACCAGTGAAAGAAATCAAAGAAGACACAAACAGATGGAGGGACACACCATGTTCTTGGATTGGAAGAATCAACACTGTGAAAATGACTACATTACCGAAAGCAATTTACAGATTCAATGCAATCCTGATCAAATTACCAATGCCATTTTTCACAGAACTAGAGCAAGAAATTTTACGATTTGTATGGAAATGCAAAAGACCCCGAATAGCCAAAGCAATCTTGAGAAGGAAAGACGCAGTTGGTGGAATCAGGCTTCCTGACTTCAGGCTATACTACAAGGCTACAGTGATCAAGACAGTATGGTACTGGCACAAAAACAGAAATATAGATCAATGGAACAGGATAGAAAGCCCAGAGATAAACTACAGTCAACTAATCTATGACAAAGGAGACAAGGATATACAATGGAGAAAAGGCAGCCTCTTCAATAAGTGGTGCTGGGAAAACTGGACAGCTACATGTCAAAGGATGAAATTAGAACACTTCCTAGCACCATACACAAAAATAAACTCAAAATGGATAAGAAACCTAAATATAATGCCAGACATTATGCAACTCCTAGAGGAAAACATAGGAAGAACACTCTTTGACGTAAATAACAAGATCTTTTTTGATCCATCCCCTAGAATAATGGAAATAAAAACAAAAATAAATAAGCGGGACCTAATGAAACTTCAAAGCTTCTGCACAGCAAAGGAAACTACAAGCAAGACGAATAGACAACCCTCAGAATGGGAAAAAATATTTGCAAATGAATCAACCGACAAAGGATTAATCTCCAAAATATATAAACAGTTTATCCAGCTCAATATCAAAAAAACAAACAACCCAATCAAAAATGGGCAGAAGACCTAAATAGACATTTCTCCAAAGACGGCATATGGATGGCCAAGAGGCACATGAAAAGCTGCTCAACATCACTAATTATTAGAGAAATGCAAATCAAAACCACAATGAGGTACCACCTCACACCGGTGAGAATGGGCATCATCAGAAAATCTACAGATGGTAAATGCTGGAGATGGTGTGAAGAAAAAGGAACGCTCTTGCACTGCTGGTGGGAATGTAAATTGATACAGCCACTATGGAAAACAGTATGGAGGTTCCTTGCAAAACTAAAAATAGAACTACCATATAACCCAGCAATCCCACTGCTGGGCATACAACTAGAGAGCACCATAATTCAAAAAGACACATGCACTCCAATGTTCATTGCAGCACTATGTACAATAGCCAGGACATGGAAGCAACCTAAGTGTCCATCAACAGATGAATGGATAAAGAAGATATGGTACATACATACAATGGTAAAAAGTAATGAAACTGGGACATTTTTAGAGACATGGATGGACCTAGAGACTGTCATACAGAGTGAAGTAAGTCAGAAAGAGAAAAATAAATATTGTATATTAACACATATATGTGGACTATAGAAAAATGGTACAAATCAACTGGTTTGCAAGGCAGAAACAGAGACACAGATGTAGAGAACAAACATATGGACACCAAGTGGGGAAAGCAGGGAGGGTTGGGGGGAGAATGAATTGCGAGATTGGAATACCAAATAGTACACTCTAAATATATGCAGTTAATTGTAAAAAATAAAAAATAAAAAAAGTCAAAAAAATAAAAAAAATAAAAAAATTGAAGTATGGTTTCCACTGAACACATATAACTTTGCATCATCATAAAGTCAAAACATTGTGAGTTGAACAGTTGTTAAGTCAGAGACTCTCCCTATGTACAAATATTAAATCATCATGTACTGCATCTAAAACTGATATGATACTATTTCAATAAACTTGGAAAAATATAAAAAATTTGGCCATTATTCCTTCAAATATTTTTTCTATCCCAATATCATTCCTCTTCTCCTGAAACTCTGCTTACAGTTTCCCAATCATTGTCCTCCTACTGGCCTCACAGAGCCTTACCCTGAGCCTGCCAGCTTAGCATTTGGCCAAAGACTCAAGGGAATCACCATACAGATTTCTACATTTCCTTCTCTGTACAACTCCCTTCTCTCTGTTACTGTCACACAAATTCCAGCTGCTGCAGCAGCTCTAAAATCTAACCTCCAATTCCTCCGCCAATGAAACCAGTTTGTGGTTTGGAAAGTCCTCCCAGGTAAAAAGCTGAGATGAATGTGGAGCACCTTCTCTCAGATTTCACATCCCTATAGTGTGCTTCGTACCTCTTCCACAGTATTACAGTTGTCTAAGGGAGGAAGGTAAGTCCAATACCTGCTTCTTTGTCATGGCTGGAACTGAAAATCCTCCATGCTACTTTTCTCCATTTTTAAATGTGAATGGATAGTCAAAGATTACCATATATATGAGAAAAGCTTCTTATACCAAGTCAAGAGACCAAAACTAACAAGAAAGCAAACAAACAACCTGAAAAAGGCAGAAACCATGCACAGAAAGAAAAACTTAGAAAAGAAACATATTATTAATATCCCTGGGGGAGATACTGCATCCATGATCCAAAAAGAGAATTTTATATTTTCAAAGGGTGGGAAACTATTCAGAAAAAAAAATGCTTTTAGAAAATAAAAATATAATCCAGAAATATAAAGTTCAACCAAGAGCTGGAAAATATAAGGAATTAAAAATTTTTAATTTATAATCCAGCCTAAGAAGTCTAATGGCTGAATAACAGAATTTCAGAAAGAGAAAACAGAGGAGACAGGGAAATCAAAGAAATAATTCAAGAAATTTCCCAGAAACACAAGTCTCCAGAAAGAAAACCCCCCATCAACAAATTCTCTGCATAATTGATGAAAATACATCAACAGGAAAGTACATCACTACGAAATTTTAGCACACTGAATAAAAAGCAGTACTTTTAAGCTCCCAGGTTGAAAGGGGAAAAACCAGTTTATATTTTTTAAAAAAGGTGATCAATTAGAATGTTTCAGATATCTTGACAGCAGGTCTGGAAGGAAGCAGACACCTTCAGAATAATGGGGAAAAATACACCTCCAAACTAGATACTATCTATGCTGAACAAAGCCACCAGTCATGTATAAGAGTAGATTAAAGACATTTTCAGACATGCAATGACTCAAAATAATTACCTCTCATGCTTCTGGTTTCTAGAAGCTATTATAGAATGTACTTATACTATAAGAAAGAAAATCAGAAAAGAGGATGATATAGGATCCAAGAAAGAGAGGCCCCAGCCCAAGAGTGAGCAAAGGGGAGCCCCAGGATGATGGTGAAGTGAGGCTCCTGGATAAAAGCTGTGTACCAGGCACAAGGCCACCTGTTCAGACTGGAGTGGGCCAGGAGGCTCCAGGAGTGAGTTCCTCAAGAAGTTCAAGTCTCAAAGATATCTGATGTGTTCCTACACAACCAAAAGATTTACCTAACTAGAGGAAAGTTTGGGTATAAAATTAGTGATAAGTGCTCGTGCATAGAGCAGCAGATGACAGTCATTACCTCCACTGCAAACAGAAAGCTGTTCAAGGAAAGGAAAAGTAATTACGGTACAACACGGTTCAGCTGAGAATAGCATTTACAGAGACATAATGAAATAGCTCCTGAATAGCAATCTAACTAAAATGACAATAAAATTGCATATAGTGGGAAGATGAGGGATTAAAGGTGGCTATGGGAGTTGCAGACAGACAGGGAAGGGAAGAGAGCTAAATTTTCATCTTGCATTGTGGAAACGCAATAAATGAGGGTTAAAATGAAATAATCAAGAAGTAGCAATATAAGCATGCTATTTATAGGTATGAAAGTTAATGCCTAAAGAATCAACCAGGGACTTCCTAGGTGGTGCAGTGGTTAAGAATCCACCTGCCAATGTAGGGAACATGGGTTCGATCCCTGCCCCAGGAAGATACCACATGCTGTAGAGCAACTAAGCCCGTGAGCCACAACTATTGAGCCCATGTGCTGCAACTACTGAAGCCTACACGCCTAGAGCCTGTGCTCCACAATAAGAGAGGCCACCACAATGAGGAGCCCGTGCACCACAATGAAGAGTAGCCCCCGCTAGCCACAACTAGAGAAAGCCCGGGTGCAGCAATGAAGACCCAATACAACAAATTAAATAAATAAATATAAATTTTAAAAAAATTCCAGCTGCCTTTAAAAAAAAAAAGAGAGAGAGAGAGAGAATCAACCAGAAGAATAAAACAGGAAATGGAGGGATTGTTATCCTTGGTATCATTCGTGCACAATTTCTTATGTTTTTACATTATGTATTATGCATATTTTATGTGCATGAATTGATACAACTTTGATGACCAATAGTAAATTTAAAACAACAATGTGATGACCATTCCTAGGTAAAAAGGCTTTTTGTTTGTTTGGGGTTTTTTCGGTTTTTTAATTTTAGTTTTTAGTTTTAAGGATTACCTCCAAAGGGTAGATCCCTAGAAGTGAAAGTATTGGGATGATGGTGTACCCTTTTTAAAGTTTTCGTCACATTTGCTGTATTCTCTAAAGGGTTGTATCAGCTCCATTCTATGAGCAATCTGTTTCAACTTAGACTTGCTTAGCGCTTCCTGCATGACAGGTGACACCAACACTGAGCTTCTCTGCCCCAAAGGTCTGAAGTTTGACTACTTAGCTGTGGGTTACAGGACCCCAGAGGAGAGAGGGAGCACTCTCAGACACAATTGGAGTAGGCTTGTTGGAGAAGGTGACATTCAAACTGGACAATAAAGAGAAAGGAAGTGCTTTACATATGGGGGGAGGCAGAGAAGGACTTCTGGTAGATAGTGAGAAAAGGCTGTTTTGTATTCTTTCATGTGATGGTCAGTCAGGTGTGACCACAGAAGAGACACAGGAGAGAGGAGAACAAAGTTGATTATATTCACAGGTCCTGGAAACAGGAGGCAGGGCATGCAGGGTCACATGGGAAAGCACCAAGGTGGTCAGTAGGCAGAAGAGTGGAGTGAGAGGGAAAAGTCTAGGCCAGAGCTTTATTGGCATTTTCTTGGAAAAGGCAACGCAGGGCAGGACAAACAGTTTAAAAAATGGCCAGTTTGACTATACAATGTAAGGGTGATAGTTAGTTGCCTGGCCCCTGGCCCTCAGATAAATGAGGCTGGAGAACACTGCCTCCTGGGGTGCGTGGCCAGGTAGAAGAGGTAGGGCTCTGGAGTGGTTAGTTTCCACATCAAAGCTGTGTTTGTTCTGGGCCCTTTGCCAACTCTTAAGAATTGGCTAGCCCAGGAAGGGCAGTCTCTCCAGCTAGAAATGTTTTTGTTAAGGTGTCAGTACATTACAATAAACAGAAAATAAAGATATAAAGAATCCAAAACCGTCTCAAATTAGGAAGGGTGTGGGGAGGCAGTCTTAAGGATAACTGGGACCAATGACAGGAACACCAACACCCCCTCCCTCCGCCCCTCCTCTCCACCTCTATATGAGCCTGGGTTGACTTCATTCACTCATGACAGCTTCTCCCCTGGGTGGAGACATGGCAGCCTCAGCTCCAGGGCCAAAGGGAAAGACACTTTTCTAAGCTCTAGGTGAAAAGAGCTCCCATTCACCTGGCTTAGATGCAAAATCCCCTCCACCACAAACACACACACACACACACACACACACACACACACACACACACACACACTGCAGACCCCTGCAACTGGGAGTTGGTACTGTGATCGAACCAGCTGGTGTCAAGGGTTTAATTCTATAGCTAATGGGTGGTGACTCATAAGGGCATGGTTGAGCATGGTCCCACTCCCAGGGAACTGTGTACTTGGCCTTCTTCCTGCCTGGAAACTCTTCCCCCAGATAGAATGGCTTCCTCTCTTGTTCTCCTTGGCCCCTTCTCAATGAGATCTTTCCTGCCTTCCTCTCCTGCAACTAGTGCTCACTGTCCACTTACCCAGGCTTTTGTTTCTCCATGCCATGTATGTGCCACCATCTGGCTCCCATATCTATCCTTGTGAGCTTGCTCTCACCCTGTCTCCCCCAACCCCTACTAAAATACAACTTCCATGGGGGCAAAGCGTTTGTCTGGGTTGTTCCCTACTGTATCTGTAGTGCCTGGAACTGTGCCTGGTGCATGGTAGGTGGTCAATAAACATGCAGACAATGTGGCAGAAGCAGTGGGTAGAAGAAAATCTTCTCAAAAGGAGAAATACCACAGGTACGGTGCCAGGGAGTCATGGAAGCAAGGGGACACTCGGAGTGGTGTGTCTCATGGCTGGAGTCCAGGAAAGGCACATCTCTGAACTGCTAGAGCTCCTGTGGGCTTCAAGCCCCAACCCTCTTTGGGAAGGCTTCTTCTACTTTCTCTCCCCTCCTCCGGATAAAAGCTAGTGGGGCACTGGGGAAAGAGATGAGTGACAAAGGGAAGGATGATAGCTGTGCAGGGGAAGCAATGCATGGCCATCTAGCTGGCTCCTGTAGGAGTTGATGGGGAAGCCAGCTGTCCTGTCTGAGACATTCCTCTCAAATGGGTGGGAAGCTGTCTTGTAGCCCAGCTGAGGGCAAGGTCACGGTGAGGAGGAGGACATGCTCTTAGGACTCAGAGTGGCCAAGAGGGAGAGTCCTGAGAAGAGGCAGGTGAGCCCCTGAGTGCCTAGGGAGCAGATGCTGACCAGGGGCCGGGAGGCAGGTGGAACCCACAGTAATGAATGACATCCCTCCCAGTCCTGTGCCCCACCTTGTCCTGACAGTAATGTGGGCTTTAATACCTGCCATCCTAATGAGGAGACAGAGGGGCTCACTCCTAAACAGACCCATCTCTTAGAAGGCTACCTCCGTCAGGCCAGTGATTTGTCTGTTTTGTTCACAGAAACATCCTGAATGACCATGACAGGGCCTGGCACAGGGTGCACCACACATCAGTATTTGTGGAACCAGGGGACTACTCACCACGCACTAAGCAAGCAACCTGAAGGGACAATTGAGTCTCCTTTGGGGTGGCCTTAAGGCTATAACATGGCTAATGTGTTGTCGTTACAAGGAGACTGCTTTCAAGTATCAGAGATATCCAGGGGTGGGGACCAGGCCTGCCTCCTCTTCCCAATCTGGCCCTAAAGGGCAGGATCAGGTCTAACTGGGCTCCTGCACCCACCGCTTCCCAGGGTTGATGTGAGCCTGAATGTTTGTTGAATGAGCAGTCCTTCAGACCCTAAGAAAGCTGGTTTATCCAGAAAAGCATCAGGGCTGTATTCCCGATCTCATTTCCCACTGCCACCCCTAGCAGCAGGTCTAGGCATCAGCAGGAGTGGAGACCCTGGTATCTTAACTCCGTGAAGACCCCCTGGCCCTCCCCAGCACCCTCCTCAGGGCTTCTGGTCCCATCAGCAATTCCCTTCATTTCTTGGTTCAGGCCCCTGACTCCCCATGCCTGTCCTCAAACCCCTCAAATTTCGCCCACATGGTTCTGAAGCTACCCTCATGCCTAACCAGCCTCACCTAGAATCTCCCCTGTGGATTCTCACAGCTGTGATTCATGCTCCCAGAAGGACATCAAAGCTCTGGCTTCAGCCACTGGGCTCTGAGCCCTGCTGGGCAACTCTGGACAGGGGTGGAACCCAGCGCAGACTGGGTCCAAGACAAAGGACACGAGTTGCTTAGGTCAGCTGAAACCCTGAAGGTAGGCTACAGGCATCTCTGGGCAGGACTGCCCCATCCCCAGGCCCAAACATGTCCCCAGCTTCTCCTGCCTTCTCCCAGCTCTGTGCTGACTCTCAGGCAGCTTAACAAACCCGCAGGAAATAACCCCTACGAAAGTCCTTGAATAGTGTCCTCTCATCCTGGGTTGAACTCTGCCCACCTCAGAAACCATATCTTTGGCAGGGAATGAAATTCTCTGAGTTGGCCTTTGGGCCTTCACCCTGTGCCTGGAGTGGGGGTGCTGGGAGAGGTAATCTCGCTGGGACCCCATCTACTGAAGAGTGGGGCAGGGAGATCTCCAAGGGAAACCCACTAAAAGAGAGTGCATGCTGAGTGGGCGGAAAGAGTCAAAAGATGTTTCACCAAAAGATGCCCATATCTGCTGTGCCCTCCTGTGGTACCCCTCAGCCTCCTCATGTCCCCACTGCCATGGGTGCCCAGACACAGCTCTGGGGCTGTGTCTGGCCACTGGATGTGCCATTTGAGCTGCAGCATCTGCGCAGCCCTAGCCTGACAGGCCCTTTTGTGGGGAACAGACTGAACCTGCTGAGTCCTGCCATGGGACCCTCCCCACATTCCCCAGATGGAAGAGGCAGTGAGGGGCAGCAGGACAGGGTAACATGTCTGACTCAACATCCTGAAGGACTGAGTCTCAACCTCGCTCATCTCACAATGGGGGGTAGTAATCCCTGCTTACTGAATTAAAGGTGAGGATAGCTGTGGGAGGACTCTGCAGAATCACTCACTGTCAAATGTGAGCTGGGCAACGTGTCTCCCTGGCAGTTCCCCTAAGAGGCACTGAGCTTGGATAACATGCCTTGGACATCCTTAGGTGGGTCACTCCAGTTTGGAGTGGTCTATGAAAACCAGATGACCACTTATTCGTTTTCAGGGACATACACACTGGTCCATGAAAGGCCACCACCAGTATGGAGCTGAGGCAAGGGGTGAGAATAGTCCAAAGTGACTGATTTCAGGGGCTCGCACAGCTCCTCCCTCCTAAGGTGCTTGCAGCCTCTCCTCACAGCACCTGTTAAGACCTCAGCGGTCAGGGACAGGCCTGGTCAGGCCTCTTGGCCTTGCCTCTTGCCCCCTGACAGGGCTAGGGGGGCAGCATTTGCTTCGGCTTCATTGGCTGATCAACATCCCACTTAAGTGTCTACATTCTGAATTTCGGGCCTAACCCATTCACAGGAGAGCAACACGGGGGGTGGAGAGTTCCCCAACCCTTCCCTCAATGGGGTTGTACTTGATCTATTCTGAGAACAGGAGGGCCTGGAGGGTTCAAAGCACATCCGGCCTATCAGTATGTGTGTATGGGGCTCGCGGCAGCCCTCAAGCACTGGGCACTTGGCCAGGTGCAAAGGAAAGACTCTACACTCCACAAAGCACCAAGTTAATGAATGAAGCTCCACACAAGGCCCAACACTGAGCACTGTCTTAAGTGGCACAGATAACTAGAGCTCAGCCCTCAAGGAGGAGAGCCCTGGGAGCATGGGCTCACCCATGAGGCTCCTCCGAGGAGGAAGCTAGGCCTGAAGGTGAGAGAGCAAGGAGCAGCAGGGTATGCCTGTGGGTGAGGCCACGGTGGTATTGGGACGTAAGAAATGGTGGCTCAGGCTGGGGCCAGCAATGATCCTGGAATTCCCCAGGGCTTTCCAGAAGCCAGAGAGCCAGGGTGGAGTGGGTTATCTCTCTTATCTTGTTCTTCCTGCACCAGCCACAGCTAGGCAGCCCTGGGCAGGTACTCACGGGCAGCTGGCATACTCTGTTTTTGGCAGAGATTGGAGGTGGGCTGCGAGGACTCACAGGAGGGAGGAGAGCCTGGGGCCCTGAGCCAAGGCCCGGCACTACACTCAAGATAAGAATTGAGGGTGCTAAGGGGAGAGGGTGGCAAAGGGAGCTACCCCATCCAGCAGTTGTGCAAGAAGAAAGGAATGTCTCTGGCCAAATTTCATGGCTAATGGGAACTGTCTTCTTGTCCTGGGTCAGCCCCAGCAGGCCCCCTCCCCACCAGCCCAGAAGATCTGAAGTGTGGAAGGTAAGGGGGAAGCATTTCTCATTGTCAGGGAGAAGACATTCTTACCCAAGTTTACAGACAAGAAAACTGGAACTCAAGGAGTCCAGAAAGCAGCCAAAGGGCCAGGCAGGTGGGAGCAGGCCGGGAGCAGCCCAGGGTTGCTAACTGCTCGCACTGGGCTGTGGAAGGAGGGGCTGGGTGGGCTCGTGCTGGGAGTGGGCAAATGTCCCAGGCAGTTGTCATTACTGACCGGGAGAACAGGAGGTCCAAGAGTCAGGAAGGCAACAGGAGTCAGGGGCACAGAAGCCAAGATGAGCTTGAGCCAGCAGGGTCAGAGCCATGCTGTGGACTGACCCAAAAGGCAGGGTCAGGTCAGGAGGCAGAGCATCGGAAGTGGCCCAGGAGTATCACCTGGATCCCCCTCAGAGGCCTCTGGGTCTTCCTGGGCTTGGCTTGGTCACCTGGTATTTGAGGCCCTCTGTGTTCACGTCCCTGAGCCCCTCCAATCATTCCCATGATTCTGCCTTTAAATAGGTCAATTTCTTCTCTCTCCATAAGCACATTTCAGTCTCATCTCACAGCTGACCCCGCCTGAAATAGTCTCTACTTACAAACTACAGCTTACCAAAATCCTGAACTTCAGTCCCTCCCTCCAGCTTTATCTCAGGAAGGCCTTCCAGGAATCATTTCCTGACCACTCCTACCACAGGAACCTGGAATTTCTCTGGCTCCTGGAGCATGTCAGTGAATCACTTAACACTGGCAGAAAAACTAGTGTGTGCTGGACGCTCATGGAGAAAAGAGCACCCACCATCCTCACTTGGAGCTCACAGTCGTCGGGGAGACAGACGACCAGAGGAGGGAGCAAATACACCATGGCAACTTTGACCTGGTGATGAAGGGAATGATCAGTGTACTGAGGGTGGAGATGAGAGGTGAGGCCTCTCTGAGGTGGGGTGGGGGGAAGGAGCCTGCTACAGAAATCTGCTGGCATTCCTGAGTGGGCCTGAGATTCAGCAGGAAGGCATGAGGCTGGTGCTGCTTGTGGTGGGGACAGGCCCAGGCAGAGTTGGACAGGTTGCATATGCTGAGGACCTGGTTTTGGGCTTTGTTCTTAGATTCATAGGAAGCCACCAATAGACTCCTGGGAAGTGTGTAGTAACTGATTTGCATTTGGGAAACTTACTCTGGCGCTGTAGTTGGGGAGAATTGGAGAGGTCAAGATTGGATCCTGGGACATATTTGAGGCCATGGCAGTTGGCCAATTCAAGATGATGTTCTTGGACCACGGTGGTGGTAGGAATAAGAAGTAAATGGATTTGGGGAGCAAATCCTTCACTGCTACCCACCCTTCCAGAGGGATTTCATCTGCACTCAGGACTTAGCCATCACACATATGCTCCCAGCTCCCACACCTTGCACCTCCTGCCAGATCCAGACCTACCCCCAGGATCCTCCCAGACACCACACCCAGGTGTCCTCAGGCACCCCCGAATCCCATAGGGCCAATCCCCTGATCACCACTGGCTCCTGCTTCTCCTCTTGCATCCTCTATCAGGGTGATGTCACAACAGCCAGAAAACTAGTCAGCACTCTAGGCCAGGGCTTTCAGACTTTAAGGTATACATAAATCACCTAAATACAGGTTCTGATTCAGCAGGTCTGGGAGGCCCCAAATTCTGCATTTCTGACAAGCCCCCAGGTGCTGCCACTGCTATTAGTCCTTGGAACCCAGTTGGAAGAGTGTGGCTTTTGGTCTTCCCTCTCTCTCACCTCCCTCTCCACATCCTGAATACTTCCCGAATCTGTCCCCTCTCCCCTTCTCCTACCACCCCCGCATTCAGGTCCCATGGTCTCTAACCTAGATTGTTTTAGCACCTCCTGACCAGCCTTCCTTTGGTTCATGTTTCTGAGGGGTGTTCCCAGGAAAAATCAAATGTTCCATAAGAAGTATTACTTATCCAGATGCCTTAGTCACAGTTACCAAGAGGGTTATGACCAAGGGCAGGCTGCAGGGTCCAAGGTGCCCCTTACCACTCATGCTGTACAAGGCTGGAGCATGTGCACAGAGTAGAGTCCTGGAGGGACTATCAAGATCAAATCCAGGAAATGGACTCTAATAGAGTCGGGTCATCCCATCACTCCTGGGGCCTGTCTGATAGCGGGCCTGAAGATGCTGGGCCAAAGCAAGGGGAAGCCTTTTTTGTTTGTTTTTTCAGTGTCAACATTTATTTCCCTCCCAAGTAGCCATAATATATATACCCATTTAGCTTTGAGAAATGCAATAATGAGAATACCAACAGGATTGCTCATATATAAAGAAAAGAAAGAAAAGCACATCCTGCACAGGAAACATCGCAAAGACCTCTCTAACCCAGTAGTGCAAGTTAATGGTATATTTCTGGCATTGTCACCTTTCACTTGATGTATAATAATTTTATAGGACAGATTTAAAGGAAAGATTTTTGTTTTATTTTTTAACCCTAGCAGATTTTTTAAAAAGAGGTTATATTAAATGACAATGCAGTCTGGGTTTTTTTTTAATTAGTTTTTATTGGAGTATAGTTGCTTTACAGTGTTGTGTTGGTTTCTGCTGTACGGCAAAGTGAATCAGTTACACATACACATATATCCACTCTTTTTCAGATTCCCTTCCCATTTAGGTCACCACTGAACACTGGTAGATTTCCCTGTGCTATGCAGTTGGTTCTCATTAGTTACCCATTCTATATATAGTAGCATATATATGTCAATCCCAATCTCCCAGTTCATCCCAGCCCCCTTTTCCCCTTTGGTAACCATAAGTTTGTTTTCTACATCTGTGACTATATTTCTGCTTTGCAAATAACTTCACTGTACCATTTTTCTGGATTCCACATATAAGCTATACTATACAATATTTGTCATTCTCTTTCTGACTTACTTTACTCTCTATGACAATCTCTAGGTCCATCCACCTCCCTACAAATGGCATTATTTCATTTCTTTTCATGGCTGAGTAATATTCCATTGTATATATAAACCACATCTTCTTTATCCCTTCCTCTGTAAATGACAATACATTTTGAATCGGGGAAAGAAAGCAATTAAAAATCCCAAACTTCTATCAACTTACTCAAAATAAAAATACATATAGAATTATGGAAATATAGGTTGATTGTTTCCACTATGTAAATTGATGCTGCTGTTTGAAAGGCTCACAAGTTATTTTTCAAGTTTTTAAAGTCCATCTTCATTCCTCAATAAAGTAGACCTATATTTGCTGGGTGCTAGTTTCTGGGAGGGAAAATACCCCATGTGTTCAATCAGTGGGTCTCAGATTTTTGTAGTGTGGACTAAAATCACCTGTTAAAATACAGATGCTCCAGCCCCAAAAGAGCTTCTGATTCAGTCCCCCCTGGGGAGTTAATATTTTAAAAGAAAACAACAACAAACAAAACAATTCAGAAGATGCAGATACCCACCCCACTTTCATGCTGCCTCCTCTTCTTCACTGATGCCAATGGCCCCACCTGGTGGTCTTAGTGTGAGATACATGCACTCCTAAAGGAAGATTACCAGTGCAACCCCTTCTTGGACATGGGATAGGCTCATTACACACAGTATCGCTTCTAATTTTTCCCAAAACTCCTTACATAAGATATCCTCCTCCCATTTCACTGATGGGGAAAATGAAGCTCAGAGAATAGACTAGAACTTAGCCTTTTTGTGGTGATTGTTTTGCACTATCTACAAATATTATGTTGTATACCTGAAACTAATATAATGTTATTTGTTAATCATACCTCAATAAAAGAAAAGGGGAAAAAAGGAAAGGGAGTGTTGACAGCTAAAGGTTTCCACAGAGGAATGGGGAGGGAATGAATTCAGCTGAAGCAGAACCTCCTGCGATCCTCAAGGCCACCCAGATCAGGGGAAGTTTGGGAGCCTTTCCCAGCTGTCCATAGGGCCCAAGAGTCCCAGGCTGGCCAAGGCCAGGGCATTGCCCTCTCCCAGGACAAAATCAGCTCTGTGGTGGCAGCTACAAGCCAGAAAGTCCTGCCCATAAAATCTTGGTTGTTTCTTCCGTTCACTTGCTAATGGAAGAACAAGAACCACCTGGCACTTGAGGAAAGACTAATTACAATCCTCATATTGCATATTTTATGCTCACCTAAAAGCTGTCCACAACTTGCTTTTTTCTCTTGGTGTGGTTTTTGAGATTTACTCATCATAAATAAATCAAGTAATTAAGTTTTTCAAAATTTCTTTTTATGCATGTTTCACAATTTATTGATTGACCTTTAGGTTGATTTGGTTTTGCTTTGTTTTGGTTTCTGCAATTACAAATAATGCTTAAGAGCTCTGTAACTTTGGAAAGTTACTTTGAACCTCTCTGGGCTTCTGTTTAATAGAAGCTTGGTTTACAGATACTTATCTGTAAAAAGGGGGTGATAGTAGGTTTGTGATAAGGATTAAATGAATTCATAAATGTAAACAGTGTGTCTCAATCAAGGGCAATTTTGTATCCAGGGAAAATTTGGCAATGTCTGGAGACATTTTGGTTGTCACAACTTGGGGAAGGAGGCTGCAGCTGTTACTGGAAGCTGGTAGGGATGCTGCTAAACACCCTACATTGCACAAGGCAGTCCCCACGCACAAAGAATTATCCAGGCCAAAATGTCAGTAGCACCAAAGTTGAGAAACCCTGGAATAGTGCATGGCAGAAAATAAGCACTCAGTACATGTTAGCTACTTTTCAAGCGTGGCAGTGAAAATTCTTTTTCTTATTTTCTACACAGAAGCATGAGAATCTCTCACAGAAATAATCACTGCCTACCCTTGAACGTTTTCCAGAATTGTTTTACTCAGCCATAAAGAGTACCTCAGTAAATTCTAAAATGTAGCAATTGTGCAGAGTATTTTCTTACCAAGAAGCAATAATTGAGAGTTTGTAACTACATAAGATCTTCCTGCCCCACCCTTACTCTCCCACACCTACTAGAATTCCAAAGCCACCAGCGTTTTAAAATTTCACAAGTAGCTATTTTTTAAAAGGAGTAACATAGAGTGAAATGTTACTTTATTTAGTAAGATCAATAATAATATTATATATTAAAAGCTGAGTACAATGAAAGGAAAATGCAGGAAAAAAACCACCACAGCCTTATGAAATTTTATAAAAATAAAGAAAATGTAAAACAAATGAGCTAAGTATTCACTTCTAGAAAGAAAATAACCAATAAAATACCAAGAGAGTAAGAGGAGGAAATTAATAAAAATGAAAAAAGAAATCAATGAAATAAGAAGCAAAAATAGCCCCAATAAATAACTATTATTTGAATGACAGAAAAAAAGTCAAAATTCTGACAAATACATCTTTAAGGGGGAGAAAGCTAGAAACAGAAATAAGCAATATTGGGAAAGAATATGACCTTAGATTTATAGACTAGAATTGTAAGAATTCTGTTTGGATAAAGTACTGTCTGTACCCATTTGATTTCACTGCCATGAAAACCACAATAAAGGGATGAAGAGGGGTAAATAAACCCACAAAACAAAAATGGGGAGAACTAAGGGGGGAAAACATCAACAAAAATTTGGAAGCTAGAAAGCAGATATTTCAATCATTACTGACTTAGACCCCAGATAATCAAAATAATAAGCCAGGCGTGAGGAAAGCTGAGAAGCTTGATTAAAACTTCAAACTGGATTAAAACCCTGCACCAACCTGGACCATGTGACTCACCATCAGCTACAAAGCAGCAAAGTTCCTGGCTAGCCCAGCTCTCACTCCACAACCAGTGCACAGGTGATGGTGCTATCTGCCAGCAGCAGCAGCAAAGTCTAAAAAATTAGAACCAACAGACTAACCTGGTGACTGCCTGATAACAGGGAAGATTAAGTGGGAGTGACAGTCCCCTTATGTAATAACCTAAATAGAAGGCTACTATAGAAAATCACTTGTCATACAAATATGCTGGAAAACCACTATTGGAATGAGAAGAGATCATCAAATGAGGCCAATACTGAGATGAATTAGATGTTGGAATTATCTGACAAGGATTTGAAAGCAGCTGACATAAAAATGCTTCAACAATCAATTACAAATTATTTGGAAACAAATGAAAAAATAGAAAGTTTCAGCAAAGAAAAAAGTTATTAAAAGAATCAAGTGAGAGCCTGAACTGTTCTGAAAAGAATCTCTCTTTAGGTCTTTGGATGGAGGTGAAAAAAAACATCTTTCAAAAATGGCAATGGTATCTGAATTCCTGAAGCAGGCCTGGTTTATTGGCAATGAAGAGCAGGAGTACATCAAAACTGTGAAAACATCCAAAGGTGGTCCTGGATCAGCAGTGAGCCCCTATCCTACCTTCGATCCATCCTCGGATGTTGAGGCCTTGCATAAAGCAATCACAGTTAAAGGTGTGGATGAAGCAACCATCATTGAAATTCTAACTAACAGAAACAATGCACAGCGTCAGCAGATCAAAGCAGCCCATCTCCAGGAAAAAGGAAAGGCCCTGGATGAAGCTCTGAAGAAAGCCCTCACAGGTCACCTTGAGGAAGCTGCTTTGGCTCTATTGAAAACTCCAGCCCAGTTTGACGCTGATGAGCTACGTGCTGCCATGAAGGACCTTGGAACTGATGAAGACACTCTGAATGAAATTTTGGCATCAAGAACTAACAGAGAAATCAGAGAAATTAACAGAGTCTATAGAGAGGAACTGAAGAGAGATCTGGCTAAAGACATTGCTGCAGACACATCTGGAGATTATGAGAAGGCTTTGCTTTCTCTTGCTAAGGGTGACCGATCCGAGGAGCTTGCCCTAAATGACAACTTGGCTGATACAGATGCCAGGACCTTATATGAAGCAGGAGAAAGAAGAAAAGGGACAGATGTGAATGTGTTCACTACCATTCTGACCACCAGAAGCTATCCCCATCTTCGCAGAGTGTTTCAGAAGTATTCCAAGTACAGTAAGCATGACATGAACAAAGTTCTGGACCTGGAGTTGAAAGGTGACATCGAGAAATGCCTCACAGTTATTGTGAAGTGTGCTACAAGCAAACCAATGTTTTTTGCTGAGAAACTTCATCAGGCCATGAAGGGTGTTGGAACTCGTCATAAGATACTGATCAGGATTATGGTTTCCCATTCTGAAATTGACATGAATGACATCAAAGCATGCTATCAGAAGCTGTATGGCATTTCTCTCTGCCAAGCCATCCTGGATGAAACTAAGGGAGATTATGAAAAAATCCTGGTGGCTCTCTGTGGAGGAAACTAAACATTCCATTGGTGATCTCAAGTTTTTGATCAGAAGACTTTTTAATTATATCTTTTCATTCCATATCATAGAGTTGAATAGGAAAGTTTCTTCAACAGGAATATAGTTTAGTAACTCCTTCCTGGAAAATATAGCTTATAAATCATTTTTTGTATTATAACTTTATATAATACAGATAAGCTTTTAAAAAATATATATTTACTCCAAACTACAAAACCTCATAAAGAGGTTGTTCTAGTAACATTGCCTGAGAAAAATGTGTATGTCGCAGAAAATAAAATGATTTTACAGGAAAAAAAAAAAGAATCAAGTGAGATTGGTTCAAGATGGCAGAGTAGAAGGATACGTGCTCACTCTTTCTTGTGAGAACACTGGAATCACAACTGACTGCTGAACAATCATCGACAGAAAGACACTGGAACTCACCAAAAAGACACCCCACATCCAGAGACAAAAGAAAAGCAGCAATGAGACGGTATGAGGGGTGCAACTGCAATAAAATCAAATCCCGTAACTGCTGGGTGGGTGACTCACAAACTGGAGAACAGTTATATCACACAAGTCCACCCACTGGAGTGAAGGCTCTGAGCCCCACGTCAGGCTTCCCAACCTGGGAGTGTGGCAATGGGAGGAGAAATCCTGAGAGAATCAGATTTTGAAGGCCAGTGGGATTTGATTGCAGGATTTCCATAGGACTGGGGGAAATGGAGACACCATTTTGAAGGGTACACAAAAAATAGTGTGCACACCAGGACCCAGAGGGAAGGAGCAGTGACCCCATAGGAGACTGAACCAGACCAACCTGCTGGTGGTGGAGGGTCACCTGCAGAGGCAGGGGGGTGGGTGGCTGTGGCTCACCATGGGGATGGGGATGCTGGCAGAGGGGATTCTGGGAAGTGCTCATTGGCAGGAGCCCTCTTGGAGTTGTCCATTAGCCCTTGCAAAGAGCCTGTAATCTCCAATGCTGGGTTGCCTCAGGCCAAACAACAAACAGGGTGGGAACTCAGTCCCACCCATCAGCAGACAGATTAAAGTTTTACTGAGCTCTGCCCACCAAAGCAACACCCAGTTCTCCCCACCACCAACCAGTCCCTCCCATCAGGAAGCATCTACAAGCCTCTTAGATAGCCTGACCCACCAGAGGGCAAACAGCAATAGCAAGAATAACCATAATCCCGCAGCCTCTGAAACAAAAATCACAGCCACAGAAAGATAGGGAAAATGAAAAAGAAGAGGACTTTGTACCAGATGAAGGAACAAGATAAAACCCCAGAAAAACAACTAAATGAAGTGGAGGTAGGCAACCCTCCAGAAAAAAACACTTCAGAATATGATGGTGAAGAAAATCCAAGACCTTGGAAAAAGAATGGAGAAGATGCAAGAAAAGTTTAACAAAGGCCTAGAAAATTAAAGAAGAAACAGAGATGAACAAAATAATAACTGAAATGAAAAATACACTAGAAGGAATCAATAGCAGAATAACTGAGGCAGAAGAACAAACTAGTGACCTGGAAGACAGAATGGTGGAAATCACTGCTGTGGAACAGAATAAAGAAAAAAGAATGAAAAGAAAGGAAGACAGCCTAAGAGACATCTGAGACAACATTAAATGCAACAATATTTGCATTATAGGGGTCCCAGAAGGAGAAGAGTGAGAAAGGACCTGAGAAAATATTTGAAGAGATTATAGTCAAAAATTTCTGTAACATGGGAAAGGAAATAGCCACTGAAGTCCAGGAAGCACAGAGAGTCCCACACAGGATAAACCCAAGGAGAAACACATCAAGACACATAGTAGTCAAACTGATAAAAATTAAAGGCAAAGAAAAATTACTATAAGCAACAAGGGAAAAGCAACAAGGGAAAAACAACAAGTAACATACAAGGGAACTCCGATAAGGTTAACAGCTGATTTCTCAGCAGAAACTCTGCAAGCCAGAGGGGGTGGCATGATATACTTAAAGTGATGAAACAGAAGAACCTACATCCAAGAATACTCTACCCAGCAAGGATCTCATTCAGATTCAGTGGAGAAATCAAAAGCTTTAGAGGCAAGCAAAAGCTGAGAGAATTCAGCACGTCCAAACCAGCCCTACAACAAATGCTAAAGGAAATTCTCTAAGTGGGAAACACAAGAGAAGAAAAGGACCCACAAAAACAAAGCAAAAAACAATTCAGAAAATGGTAATAGGAAAATACATATCGATAAGTACCTTGAATGTAAATGGACTAAATACTCCAACCAAAAGACACAGACTGGCTGAATGGACACAAAAATAAGACCCATATATATGCTGTCTACAAGAGACCCACTTCAGACTTAGGGACACATACAGACTGAAAGTAAGGGGATGCAAATGGAAATCAAAAGAAAGCTGGAGTAGCAATACCCATATCAGATAAAATAAACTTTAAAATAAAGAATGTTTCAAGAAACAAGAAAGGACACTACATAATGATCAAGGGATCAATCCAACAATTATAAATATTTATGCACCCAGTAGAGAAGCACCTCAATACATAAGGCAAATGCTAACAACTATAAAAGAGGAAATCGACAGTAACACAATAATAGTGGGGGACTTTAATACCCCACTTACACCAATGGACAGATCATCCAGACAGAAAACTATAAGGAAACACAAGCTTTAGATGACACAATAGACCAGATAGGTTCAACTGATATCTGTAGGACATTCCATCCGAAAACAGCAGATTACACTCTCTGTTCAAGTGCACAAGGAATATTCTCCAGGATAGATCACATTTTGGGTCACAAATCAAGTCTTGGTAAATTTAAGAAAATTAAAATTGTATTAATCATCTTTTCCAAGCACAACACTATGAGATTAGAAGGGGGGAAAAACTGTAAAACAAACAAACACATGGAGGCTAAACAATACACTACTAAATAACCAACAGATCACTGAAGAAATCAGGGAGGAAATCAAAAAATACCTAGAGACAAATGACAATGAAAACACAATGATCAAAAACCCATGGGATGCAGCAAAAGCAGTTCTAAGAGGGAAGTTTATAGTAATACAATCTGACCTCAAGAACCAAGAAATAACCCAAGTAAACAATCTAACCTTACACTTAAAGAAACTAGAGAAAGAAGAGCAAACAAAACCCACAGTTAGTAGAAGAAAGGAAATCATAAAGATCAGAGTAGAAATAAATGAAATAGAAACAAAGAAAAGAATAGCAAAGATCAATAAAACTAAAACCTGGTTCTTTAAGAAGATAAACAAAATTGATAAACCTTTAGCAAGACTCATCAAGAAAAACAGGGAGAGGATTCAAATCAACAAAATTAGAAATGAAACAGCAGAAGTTACAATGGACACCACAAAAATAAAAAGCAACCCAAGGGACTACTACAAGTAACTATATGCCAATAAAATGGACAGCCTGGAAGAGATGGGCAGATTCTTAGAAAGCTATAACCTCCCAAGTGTAAATCAGGAAGAAATGTACAATATGAACAGACCAATCACAAGTAATGAAATTGAAACTGTGATTAAAATCTTCCAACAAACAAAAGTCCAGGACCAGATGCTTTCCCAGATGATTTCTATGAAACATTTAGAAAAGAGTTAACACCCCTCCTTCTCAAACTCTTCCAAAAATTTGCAGAGGAATGAACACTCCCAAACTCATTCTATGAGGACACCATCACCCTGATACCAAAACCAGACAAAGATACTACAAAAAAAGATAATTACAGACCAATATCACTGATGAATTTAGATGCAAAAATCCTGAAGAAAATACTGGCAAACAGAATCCAACAACACATTAAAAGGATTCTACACCATGATCAAGTGGGTTTTATCCCAGGGGTGCAAAGATTCTTCAATGTACACAAATCAATCAATGTGATACACCATATTAACAAATTGAAGAGTAAAAACCATATGATCGTCTCAATAGATGCAGAAAGAGCTTTTGACAAGATTCAACACCGATTTATGATAAAAACTCTCCAGAAAGTGGGCATAGAGGGAATCTACCTCAACATAATAAAGGCCATATATGACAAACCCACAACAAACATCATTCTCAATGGTGAAAAACTGAAAGCATTCCCTCTAAGATCAGGAGCAAGACAAGGATGTCCACTCTTTCCACTATTATTCAACATAGTTTTGGAAGTCCTTGCCACAGCAATTAGAGAAGAAAAAGAAATAAAAGGAATCCAAATTGGAAAAGAAGTAAAATGGTCAGTGTTTTCAGATGACATGATACTGTACATAGAAATTCCAAAAGATGCCACCAGAAAACTACTTGAGCTAATCAATGAATTTGGTAAAGTTGCAGGATACAAAATTAACACAGAGAAATCTCTTGTATTCCTATACACTAACAACAAAAGATCAGAAAGAGAAATTAAGGAAACAATCCCATTCACCATTGCAACAAAAAGAATAAAACACCTGGGAATAAACCTAACTAAGGAGGTAAAAGACCTGTACTAGGAAACCAAAAGATACTGATGAAAGAAATCAAAGACTACACAAACAGATGGAGGGATATAGCATGTTCTTGGATTGGAAGAATCAACATTGTGAAAATGATTCTACTACCAAAAGCAATCTACAGATTCAATGCAATACCTATCAAATTACAAATGGCATTTTTTACAAAAGTAGAACCAAAAATCCTAAAATTTGTATGGAGACACAGAAGACCCCGAATACCCAAAGGAATCTTGAGAGGAAAAAAAGGGGGAGCTGGAAGAATCAGACTCCCTGAATTCAGGCTATACTACAAAGCTACAGTAATCAAGACAATATGGTACTGGCACAAAAACAGAAATATAGATCAGTGGAACAGGGTAGAGAGCCCAGAGATAAACTATGGTCAACTAATCTTTGACAAAGGAGACAAGGATATGCAATGCAGAAAAGACAGCCTCTTCAATAAGTGGTGCTGGGAAAATTGGATGGCTACATGTAAAAGAATGAAATTAGAACACTCCCTAGCACAATACACAAATATAAACTCAAAATGGATTAAATGTAAGGCCAGACACTAGAAAACTCTTAGTGGAAAACATAGGAAGAACACTTTGAAATAAATCAACACAAGATCTTTTCTGACCCACCTCCTAGAGTAATGGAAATAAAAAATAAATAAATAAACCAGTGGGACCTAATGAAACTTAAAAGCTTTTGCACAGCAAAGGAAACTATAAACAAGACAAAAAGACAGCCTTCAGAATGGGAGAAAATATTTGCAAATGAATCAACAGACAAAGGATTAATCACCAAAATATATAAGCAGTTTATGCAGTTCAATATCCAAAAAACAAACATTCCATTAAAAAAATGGGCAGAAGGCCTAATATGCATTTCGCCAAAGAAGACATATGGATTGCCAAGAGACACATGAAAAGCTGCTCAACATCACTAATTATTAGAGAAATGCAAAACAAAACTACAATGGGGTATCACCTCACACCAGTTAGAATGGGCATCATCAGAAAATCTACAAAAAGTAAATGCTGGAGAAGGTATGGAGAAAAGGGAACCCTCTTGCACTCTTGGTGGGAGTGTAAATTGATACAGCCACTATGGAGAAGAGTATGGAGGTTCCATAAAAAACTAAAAATGGAATTACCACATAACCCAGTAATCCCACTACTGGGCATATACCCAGTGAAAACCATAATTCAAAAAGACACATGCACCCCAGTGTCCATTGCAGCAGTATTTACAATAGCCAGGTCATGGAAGCAACCTAAATGTCCATCAACAGGTGAATGGACAAAGAAGATTGATACATATATACACTGGAATATTATTCAACCATAAAAAGGAATGAAATTGGGACATTTGTAGAGACATGGATGGATGTAGTGACTGTCATACAGAGTGAAATAAGTCATAAAGAGAAAAATAAATATTGTATATTAATGCATATATGTGGAGTCTAGAAAAATGGTACAGATCAACCAGTCTGCAAGGCAGAAATAGAGACTCAGATGTAGAGAACAAACATAAGGCACCAAGGGGAAAAAAGCGGGGGGGGGGGATTGGGGTGGGATGAATTGGGGGATTGCGATTGCCATATATAATTACTAATAAGAAAAAAAATCAAATTGTACACTTTAAATATATGCGGTTTATTGTGTGTCAATTATATCTCAATAAAAGTCCTCCAAAAAAGAATCAAATGAAAATTGTAGAACTGAAAAATATAACATCCAAAATGTAAAAACTCACTGCACAGACACAATAGTAGAGTGGGGATGACAGAAGATAGAATCAGTGAACTTGAAGACAATCTGAACAACAGAGAAGAGCCTGAAAAAATAATGAATAGAGACTCAGGGACCTGTGGCTCTACAATAAAGGACCCATGTAAGAAGGGTCCCAGAGGAGAGGAGGAGGATGTGGGAACAAAAAGGTACTCAAAGACATAATGACTGAAAATTTCCCAAACTTGGTCAAAAACATAAACCTACAGACTCAAGAATCAGACAGAATCCCAAATACAAGAAACCCAAAGAAATCCACACCAAGACACATCGTAATGATATATTTGAAAACTAAAAACAGAGGGAAAAAATCTTGAATACAACTAAAGAGAAATCATATAATACCTACAAAGGAACAGCAATTCAAATGACAGTGTATTTCTCATCTGAAACCATGGGAGCCAGAACGAGATAGCACAAAATTTTTCAAGTGCTGAATGAAAAATTGTCAGCTCTGAAGTGTAAATTTGGTGATACTGTCCTTCAGAAAAGATGAAGAAATAAAGACATTCTCAGGTAAAGGACATCTAACAGAATTTATTGCCAGCGGACCTATCCTTAAAGAATGGCTAAGGGGAGTGCTCCCTAGAAAGAAAATGATGACAGAGGAGACTGGGCCCTCAGAACAATAAAATTAGTAAACAGAAGTAAACACAATAGATTATCCATAACCTCATGAGTTTCCTTTATTATATTTTTGGATGAAGCAAATGTTATAGCATCACCAGGTGCTATAACTTTTAATATATCAGCAATATAACTTTAGTATATCAACAATTGCTTTAGATGTAAATAGTCTAAATACATCAATTAAAAGACAAAGGTTTGGGAAAAAAGATAGAGATTTGGAAGAGTAGATTAAAAATAATAGCCTAACTATATGATGTTTATAAGAAATTCACTTCAAATATGATGGCAGAGATAGGTTCAAAGTAAAAGGGTGGAAAAAATAGTATCTCCAAGCCCAGAGAGTTTCACTGCATATTTTACCAAGCATTCAAAGAATTAATGACTGATTTTAATCTATTTCAGAGAATAGGAGAGGAAGGACACTTCCCAACTAATTGTATGAGCCTGTATTATTCCGATCCCCAAATCAGACAAAGATAGCACAATAAAGAAAACTATAGACGAATATCCCTCATGAATTTAGGTGCAAAATTCTTCAAGAAAAATTTAGCAAATCACATTCAATAATGTATAAAAAGATGATACATCACAACCAAGTGGGATTTTTTTCCCAGTTATAAAGGTTGGTTAAACATTTGAAAATCAAGAATGAAGTTCATATGATTATTTCAATTTATACAGGAAAAGCATTTGACTAAATTCAACAAACTATTCATGATAAAAATTCTCTGGAATAAAAGGGGACAACCTTTTATTGGGCTACAAAACCAATAGCTAACTTTGTACTTAATGGTATGACTTTCCCTCTGAGGCTGAGAAAACAAGGCAACAATATCTGCTTTCACCACTCTTACTCAACATAGTACTGGAATTTCCAAACACTGTGACAAGGCAAGAAAAGGCAAAAAAAAGGCATACAGATTGGAAAGAAAGAAATAAAACTGTTTCTACTTGCAGACAACATGATTGTCTATGTTGAAAATTCCAAGCAATGTATAAAAATCATCTAGAACTAATAAGTGAGTTCAGTAAGATGGCAGGATACAAAGTTACCATGCAAAAGTGTTTCTATATACTGGTGACACACAGGTGGAAACCAAAATTAAAAATACCATTTAGAATTGCTCCAAAGAAACAAAATATTTAGGTGTAAATCTAACAAAACATGCACAAGATAAATATGGTAAAATTTATAAAATGCTGATGAAAGAAATCAGTGAAGACCTGAATAATTGAAGAGACATACCTTGTTCAAGATTTGAAAGATTCAACAAAGCAAAGATGCTAATTCTCCCCAAATTGATCTACAGATTTACAACAATCCCTATAAAAATCTCAACAAGGTTTATTTTTATAGATACAGAAGGGCTTGTTCAAAATTTTTGATGGAAAGGGAAAGGCCCTACAATAGCCAAAACAAATTTTAAGAAGAAAAAAATTGGGAGTAATCACTCTTTGAGATGTTAAGTCTTTACTATCAGCTACAATAATAAAAATAGCATGATATTGTCAGAGGAATAGTCATATCGATTAATGGGACAGATAGAAAATGAAAGAAATAGACCAATACAAATATGTCCATTTATTTTTATTTGTTTTTTGTTTCTGTTTTTTGTTTTTTTTGTTGTTGTTGTTCATTTATTTTTAAACAAAAGAACAAAGCATTTCAATGAGAGAGAGACAGACTTTTCAGTAAATGGTGCTGGAGCAAGTATGTACTCACAGCAAAAACAAAAAACCTTGAACTAATCCTCCAATTTTATACAAACTTTAACTCAAAATGGACCATGGACCATATAAAATGTAAAACTTCTAGGAAAAAAAATAGGAGAAAACATTCAAGACCTAGAGGAGGCAAACAGTTCTTAACCAAAAGCATGATCTGTGAAAGGAAAACTTGATTAATTGGACCTCATAAAACTTCAAACTTTTGCTCAGCAACTGACCCTATCAATAAATATGAAAAGACAAATTATAGACTGGGAGAAAATATTTGCAAATCACATATTTGACAAAGGACTTGTATCTAGAATATATAAAAAACACTTCAAACCCAACATTAAAAAGACAATTCAATTTTTAAAATAGGAAAAAGACACGTGTAGACATTTTATAAAAGGATATACAGATAGAAAATAAGCACATGAAAAGATGTCCAACATCATTAGAAAAATGCCAAATAAAACTATTATGAGACATCACTATATACCATTGAGAATGACAGAAATAAAAATAGTAATAACACAAAGGATGGTGAGGATGTGGGGAAACTGAATCCATCATACATTGCTGGTGGGAATGTAAAATAACACAGTGTAATATAATTTTTTAAGCTCTTTATTGGAATATAATTGCCTTACACTGTTGTGCCAGTTTTTGTGGTACACTGAAGTGAATCAGCTGTATTTGTACATGTATCCACATATGCCCTCCATCCTGCGACTCCCTCCCACCCTCCCTATCCCATGCCTCTAAGTCCTCACCCATCATCGAGTTGATCTCCCTGTGTTATGCAGCAGCTTCCCACTATCTATCTATTTTACATTTGGTAGTGTATATATGTCAATGCTACTCTCTCACTTTGTCCCAGCTTCCCCTTTGCCCTCCCCCCACCTCATGTCCTCAAGTCCATTCTCTACATCTGCATCTTTATTCTTGCCCTGTCACTGGGTTCATCAGTACCATTTTTTTTTAAATATTTTTTTAAACGCTGTCTTGACCCAGTTTTGAGGCCAGGCTAAAGGCTGGTCAATTCTCCTTCTTGAGCAGCCAGTTAAGCCCAGATTCCCAACTATTGAGTTTACTGGGCTCTCATACTCCTAGCCACTATACACCTGCCCTAATCACCCCAAGGCCAGGTACCAGACAACAAGGAGAGCCCCTATGCTGTAGGGCTGATTGATATTACTCAAACTATCGAACACTAAACCTGCTTACCTTGCCTCAGTCATTCTTTCCTGCAGAAACACAATAAATGTGCTTGCCCACAATTCCCCCATCCTTCTTCCTCTTTACTGACCCTGGTGCTTCCTTGCATGGCCTTGTGTGAAGTGCTGTGTTCTCCCCCATTGAACTCTGACTAACCATTTTTTCTCTCTTGACCTGTGTCTGGCCTCATCATATCTCACCCAAGGTCATACAATTAAAACGTACAGCCACTCTGGAAATTAGTTTGACAGTTTCTATTAAACTAAAAATGGAATTAACATATGGAATCACAGTCTTGGGCCTTTAGTATAGAAAAATGAAAACTTGTTTTCACACAGAAACCTCTACATGAATATTCTAGCAGCTTTATTCATAATAGCACCAAACTGGAAATGACCTTACTGTCTTTCAACTGGTGAATGGTTAAAGAAACTGTGGTACATCCATATCATGGAATGCTATTCAGCAATAAAAAGGATGGAACTACTGATACATGCAACATCTCAGATGGGCATCATAGAAATTATGCTGGACAAAACTCAAGAGGATATACACTGCATAGTCCCATTTATATGACATTTGTAAAAGAACATAATTATAGAAATTAGTGGCTAACCAGGCCAGGGCTAGCTGGGGAGGGAAGGATGTGACTGTATAGGGGAGAACAATGGAGATGTGAAGTGACAGTACAGTTAAATATCTTGATTACAGCGTTGGTTCCATGCAGCTACATGTGACAAAATTGCATACAGCTACACACACACACACACACACACACACACATGCGCGTGCGCGCGCACGTGCATGTACTAACTGGTGAAATCTGAATAAGCTCAATGGTTTGTACCTAATGTCAGTTTTCTGGGTTTGATATTGTTCTGCATTTATGCAGGATGTAAATATCAGGAGTGGTAGGGTGAAAGGTGCATGAGACCTCCCTGTACATTTCTTTGCAACTTCATGTGAATCTATAATTATTTCAAAATGAAAAGTTTTTTTTTAAGGGGAAGGGGATTCCTGTGAAGGAAAACAAACAAAACAAAACTTCAAAATCTTCAAAAGTCTCAGAAATTGGTATTAGCTACAACTGCAAAGTGTAGGGGAGGATAAAATCAAGAAGGATAGGAGAAAGCACTTAGGAAATTAGACCACAGATTCTCTCCCTCACTCTGCTTAGCCAGGTGTCTGCCCCTCCCTACTCTGAGGGTTTGTTTTCTGTTTAAAGCAGAGGACTTTCTAGATATTTATTCCTACTAAACTCTAAGAATGCTGGCAAGTAAAAGGAGGCTGGGAAATTTCATCTTTATTCTGAATAAAGAGTTATCCTGCAGTCCTGGTACAACTTATCTCTTTGGCCTCCTGTATATCCATGTGCACCTTTCTTTCCATACATGCCCCCATCCTCTCCCCAAGAGGGCGACCTAGAGGCCAGTATAGGTCAGAGTGTAGAAGGTCCCACTATGCCTTCTTGTGGTTCAGTGACCTAAGAACTAAAAGACATCTGCCTCCAACACACAGAATATATAATTATCAGTAGGAATAGGACAATTGCAGCAAACAAACAAACACAATCTAATTCAGAAAGTAGGAGGATGGTAGATATACAGCAGTCACTGGTTCTTGCCCACTGGGTTTTCTAGGTCTCCCTTCTCTGGAAGTAAGGTTATTGATCAGCCCACTTGGCAGTACCTTGTCAACTGGCTTCTAAAGCTTTGTCCCTGCCTTCTGGCAGTTGTATTTTCTTTCATGGTCACATTAGACTTAGGAATTAAAGCATCTGCTTCCTGCTGGTGCAGGTCTGGGAGACTGGGCACTTATTTGGGGGTTAAAAAATTATGGAATTGTAGGACATATTGGTGGTCTCTTTGACATTTCCCTAAAATATCTAGCAGGCTTCCAGTCTACACTCATCCTATTAGTTCCATGTGAAAGTACCCATAGCCAAAGAGCTGCCTTGACATAGTTTTTAAATTTTAAGACTTGCATCATCTGCCTTTGTGATCTCCTCATTACCCAATTTCATAACTTAATGAATCTGAGGCCATTTTTAAATTAATCAACATAATTTGTAAAGCAACACTCTCAATCTACTTTCTGCCAGTTAGCTTTTGGTTTCTACGTGACAGGGCATCAATCTTATCTCCTGCCAAACATCTGCCATGATTTTGGAGGAATTCAACCTGGAAATGGTGTGGTGTCTGCTCCATGAAATGCTCAGAAACCAGGCTTCTTTCAGTTCCTTTTTTTTATTCTGACATTATGGGCCTCATTCTTGTTGTCCAAGACAGCAGCTCCATACTCTAGGCAGTGGGAAAGAAGAATGACTAAGGGGGAGTTTGCAGCAATGGATAGGGCCTTCTTTGGGGACAGTAAGAATAGGTGCCATTGCTTGGAAGAAGCATAAATGGGGATATTTGGTGTCACTGGGTGGAACATGATTCATGCTTTTCCTTCCATTTAATAGATCTGTTGCTGAGAAGCAGCTGCTCAGATGGAATTAAATTGTTTTCAAGCTTGTGAAAATCTTTCCCAAGTCTTTTTCACATTTGGTGGTGATATGTGACTAATTCTTGCTAGTGGAATGTGAGAAATGCTGTGACTTGAGGTTGAGCTAGTCAAGAAACACTTGTGCTTTCTCCTGATCTCTCCCCTCTTTACCAGTGGATACAGAGGACTCCAAAACTGAGGGCAGGGGTTCTTGACATTTTTTATGCTATGAGCCTCTTGGCAGATGCCATGATCATAATAATGTTTTTAAAAGGATAAAATAAGGGGGGCATAAATTGGAAGAATGGGATTGACATATACAGACTACTATATATAAAACAGATAACCAAGGACCTACCGTATAGCACAGGGAACTCCATTCAGTGCTCTGAAATGACCTATATGGGAACGGAGTCTAGAAGAGAGTGGATATATGTATATGTATAACTGAATCACTTTGCTGTACAGCAGAAACTAACACAACATTGTAAATCAAATATACACCAATAAAAATTAATTTAAAAAAGCATAAAATAAAATAGCAGGTTGGCCAAAAATTTCCTTCAGTTTTTAAGTAAAAATGACACATTTATCATTTTCACCAAGAACTTTATTGAACAACATATTCACTGTTTTGTTCCACTACCTTCTGCCATTTTTCAGGCAATTCATAATTCCATCTTCCCAAAACTTTTTATGTTTTCGAGCAAAGTACTCTTCCACGTGGCTTTTATACTCTTCCAGGGAATTGAAATTTTTTCCATTAAGATAATTTTGTAAAGACAGAAATAAATGGTAATCTAAAGGTACAATGGCTGGTGAATACGGTGGATGAATCAGAACTTACCAGCCAAGCTGTAACAGTTTTTGCCCAGTCATCAAAGTAATATGCAGTCTTGCGTTATCCTGATGGAAGATTATGTGGTTTTTGTTGACTAATTCGGGATGCTTTTCATCGAGTGCTGCTTTCATTTGGTTTAATTAGGAGCAGTACTTGTTGAAATTAATCATTTGATTTTCCAGAAGGAGCTCATAATAGAAGAACTCCCTTCCAATCCCACCAGATACACATCACCTTCTTTGAATGAAGACTGGCCTTTGGTGTGGTTGGTGGTGGTTCATTTCGCTTGCCCCACACTACCTCCCATTCCACTTATTGTAGAGTATCCACTTTTCATTGCCCATCACAATTTGTTTTAAAAACAATGTTATCATTACATTTAAGTAGAGAATCGCATGTGGAAATATGGTCAAGAGGGTTTTTTTTTGCTTAACTTATGTGGAACCCAAACATCAAAACGATTCACATAACTAAGCTGGTGCAAATGATTTTTAACACTTGATTTGGCTATTTTGAGTATGTCAGCTATGTCCTGCGTGGTACAGTGTTGACTTTTCTTATTTAATGTCTCAATTTGATCGCTATCAACTTCAACTGGTCTACCCAACAGTGGAGCATTATCCAGTGAGAAATTTCCAGCACGAAACTTCACAAACCACTTTTGACATGTTCAATCAGTCACAGCACCTCCTCTATACACTGCACGAATCTTTTTTGTGTGTGTTTCAGTTAGGTTTTTACCCTTCTTGAAATAATAAAGCATAATATGTTGGAAATGTTGCTTTTTTCTTCCATCTTCAATATTAAAATGGCTATACAAAAATTCACCAATTTTGCTAAATTTTTACAAATGCACACTATATGAGAGCTGTCACAATACAATCTAACAAAATTGTTTCACATGCAGTTAAAGACAAGCTAATTGCTACTAGAGCCATCTTAAGGAACAAACCAGATGAACTTACAAGGAAACCAGTTATACTGAAATACAGTTACCAAAATATTTTAAGTACTATGATGTAATAATATTTATGCATTTAAATAGCATGTTAAATAACAAGTTCTACTGGTTGGTCTGATACCTACCACATTTTCAAAGTCATAAATGAGTGAAAATGATATTTCTAGATATACCCAACATTTTCTTTTAGGATGATAAAACTGTTTTAGAAATAGAGAGAGGTTGTACAAGATTGTAAATGTAGCAAATATTACTGAATTGAACACTTTAAAATGGTTAATGTTAAGTTATATAAATTTTGCTTCACTTGGGACTTCCCTGGCAGCGCAGGTGTTGAGAATCCTCCTGCCAACGCAGGGGTCACAGATTCGAGCCCTGGTCTGGGAAGATCCCTCATGCCATGGAGCAACTAAGCCTGCATGCCACAACTAACTGAGCCTGTGCTCTAGAGCCCAAGAGCCACAACTACTGAAGCCCACGCACCCCAAAGAAGAGTAGCCCCCACTTGTTGCAACTAGAGAAAGCCCATGCGCAACAGCAATGAAGACCCAATGCAGCCAAAAATAAATAAATAATAAATAAAAATTTGACCTCAATTAAAAAAAATGAAATTGGGAGGAGAAGATCTTCATCATTCAACTGTGATAGGATATGAAAATATCAGGCTGAGGTTAGTCATTGTTTATAGTCACATCCTACTGGGGTTTGTTATTTAGATTCAGAATGGCAGGAAAAGCTAAACTCGACCCATCTGAGTTTGCTGTACCTCTCCCTGACTTCTATCCACAGATCTCTTGGGGGTACACGGACCCCAGAATAAGAACCCCTGCCCTAGGAGACGACAGAGGTGTGAGAGGAAAGGATCTGAGTCCCTGAATCACTACTAGAAAGAAACATTACCTGCTGATTGGATTATTTTTGTGTCTGTTTATTAGAGAAGCTGGTATTATCCTGAGCCAATCCACTCCAATTTCTGCTCAAATTACTTCAAATCAGGTTTCCATTTTAGCAACTGAAGGAATCCAAATACATTCAGAGAGTGACCCATGAATCAAGACCCATGAATGAAGAAACCTGGGACTTTTGTCCCCTCAGGCTCTTCTGATGAGGTCCCACGGCCACAACCATCTCTGAAAGGACCCACATCCTCCTCTGCATCTCTTCAGATTTTCACCTTCAGCTCCACTGAGTTTCCCTTTGGAGATCCCACAGAGGGTCTGGACCAACCTACTGCCCACAGAGGCAGAGAAGCCACCCAGAGGGCCATCAGTCCAGGTGAAGTGCTCACATAGGTATCCTGAAGATGAACACCATTCCCCTGCTTGCCCACTGTGGTGTCAAGGGGGCCTGGGAGGTCTGCTGAAAATGTCAGTTTTGGGAACTTAACAGGTCTCATTTTACCTACCTCAAACTTCCCCTAAATTTTTTTTGGGCCAATTTCCATAAGAAACATCTTTCAGACTTCCCTCCTAGTTCAGCCTCCTACCATCACTTCAACACCCCATATCCCATAATAAGCAGCAAGTTAGCAAAACGTTTTTCCCCCCAGGGCAGTATCAGTGATTAATCTGCCTGTAGGCCTTAAATCAAACAACCCTAAAGTCTGCCCTACATTTAGACCCCCAGGGATGGGAGTCAGTAAATATCCTTATTCAGTAACCGTATTTGAGAATGTTTTAGTTAGTTTGTTTTGTTTTATTTTGTTTTGTTTTTTAAGGCCAAAGCATTGTAATCAATTCAAATCTTTGAGGAGTGTGGCTGGAGTGGGGCCAAGGATGAGACCTCCACTCTCTTCTTCATGCTTTTCTGTAGTTTAGTCTTTTTTTTTTTAAACTGTGACCACAAATTATTTTTATAAAAATGAAAAAGGTGGTTTAATCTTAGGGAAAAAAACCATATATGGGCAAACCTCAGAGATATTGTGGGTTCAGTTCAAACCATTGCACTAAAGCAAATATCACATTAAAGTGAGTCACACAAATTTTTTGGTTTCCCAGTGCATATGAAAGTTGTTTACACTGTAGTGTAGTCTATTTAGTGTGCAACAGCATTATATCTAAAAAACGTACATACCTTAATTCAAAAAAATCTTATTGCTAAAAAATGCTAACCATCATCTGAGCCTTCAGTAAGTTGTATCTTTTTGTTGGTGGAGTGTCTTGTCTTGATATCAATGGCTGCTGACTGATCAGGGTGGTGGTTGCTGAAGGTTGCACTGGCTGAGGCAATTTCTTGAAATAAGACAATAATGAAGTTTGCCATATTGATTGACTTCCTTTCATGAACAATTTCTCTGTAGCATGCAATGCCATTTGATAGTATTTTACCCACAGTAGAACTTCTTTTAAAACTGGAGTCAATCCTTTCAAATCCTGCTGCTGCCTTATCAACTAAGTTTGTGTAATATTCTAAATCCTTTGTTTTCATTTCAAGAATCATCACCAGGAGTAGATTCCATCTCAAGAAACCACTTTCTTTGTTCATCCATAAGAAATAACTCCTCAACCAAAAGTTTTATCATGAGATTGCAACAATTCAGTCACATCTTCAGGCTATACTCCTAATTTTAGTTCTCTTGCCATTTCCACCACATCTGCAGTTACTTCTGCCACTAAAGTCTTAGACCCCTTAAATTTTTCCATGAGGGTTGGAATCAACTTCAGTCAAACTCCTGTTAATGTTGATATTTTGACCTCATCTCATGAGTCATGAACAGTATCTTTTTCAGGAGGTTTTCAGTTGACTTTGCCAAAATCTATCAGAGGAATCACTATCTATGGCAGTTATAGCTTTACAAAATCTGTTTCTTAAATAAGAAGATTGGAAAGTCAAAATTACTTCTTGATCCATGGGCTTTAGAAAGGATGTTGTGTTAGCAGGCATGAGAATATTAATGTTTTGTACATCTCCATCAGGGCTGTTGGGTGACCAGGTGCTCATTGTCAATGAGCAGTAGTATTTTGAAAGGAATCTTCTGAGCAGTAGGTCTCAACAGTGTTTTTGTTTGTTTGTTTTCGGTAAACCATGATTCAAACAGATGTGCCGTCATCTAGGCTTTGTTGTTTCATTTATATAGCACAGGCAGAGCAGACTGAGCATAATTCTTAAGGGCTTTTTTGGATTTTTGGAATGGTAAATGAGCACTGACTTCAAGTCACCAGCTATGTTAAGCCCTAATGAGAGAGTCCGCCTGTCTTTTGAAGCTTGGAAGCCAGGCATTGACCACTCCTCTCTAGCTATGGATGTCCTATCTGGCGTCTTCTTCCAATATAAGGCTGTTTCATCTACATTGAAAATCTGTTTAGTGTAGCCACCTTCATTCATTATTTTAGCTAGATCTTCTAGATAACTTGCTGCAGCTTCTCTGTCAGCACTTGTTGCTTCATCTTGTACCTTTATATTAAGGAGATGGCTTCTTTCCTTAAACCTTGTAAACCAACCTCCGACAGCTTCAAACTTTTCTTCTGCAGTTTCCTCACCTCTCTCAGTCTTCATAGAATTGAAGAGAGTTAGGACCTTGCTCAGGATTAGGCTTTGGCTGAAGGGAATGTTGTAACTGGTTTGATCTTCTATCCAGAATATTAAAATGTTCTCCATATTAGCAATAGGGCTATTTCACTTTCTTATCATTCATCAGTTCACTGAAGTAGCACATTTAATTTCCTTCACAAGCTCTTCCTTTGCATTCACAGGTTGGCTAACTGTTTGGCATAAGTGGTCTAGCCTTCAGTCTATCTCAGTTTCGTTTTTTTTAATTTTAATTATTTATTTTGTTGGCTCTGTTGGGTCTTTGTTGCTACACACGGGCTTTCTCTAGTTGCAGCTAGCGGGGGCTACTCTTCATTGCAGTGTGTGGGCTCCTCATTGTGGTGGCCTCTCTTGTTGTGGAGCAAGGGCTCTAGGCACACGGGCTTCAGTAGTTGTGGCACATGAGCTCAGTAGTTGTGGCCCAAAGGCTTAGTTGCTCTGCAGCATGTAGGATCTTCCTGGGGCAGGGATCAAACCCGTGTCCCCTGCATTGGCAGGCAGACTCTCAACCACTGCGCCACCTAGGATGTCCCTATCTCAGCTTTTGACATGCCTTTCTTACTAAGCTTAATCATTTCTAGCTTTTGATTTAAAGTGAGAGATGTGTGACACTTTCTTCCAGTTGAACACTTAGAGGCCATTATAGGGTTATTAACTGGCTTAATTTCAATACTGTTTTGTCTTTGGGATTAAGGAGGACTGAGGAGAGGTATAAAGACAGAGGAAGGGCTGCTCAGTGAAGCAGTTAGAACATACACAACACTTATTAAGTTTATTGTCTTATGTGGGTCCAGTTTGTGGTGCTTCAAAACAAGTGCAATTGTAATATCAGAGATCATTGATCAAAGGTCACCATGACAAATATAATAACAATGAAAAAGTTTGAAATATTGTGAGAATTATCAAGCATGACATAGAGACATGAAACGAGCAAATGCTATTGGAAACTGACACCAACAGACTTGCTTAATGTAGGATTCCTGCAAAGTTTTAGTTTGTAAAAAATGCACTGTGAAGCACAATAAAGTGAAGTACAATAAAATGAGGTATGCCTTTGCAGCTAGAGCTGGTAGCATCTAAGCATATAGATGCTAGTGGCCATCTTTCCTGCCTGGTCCCACAGCCCTTGTGAAGCTGGTGGAGAGGAAAGCTGAGTGGAGGGTTGAAGAGTGAGATTGGATTGATTCTTGTTGATATCTTAAGATGCCTAAACTTTTCAGTTACGTGATACCTGAATACATAAATGACCTGTTTCTGCATCAAGCTTATTTGAGTTGGGATTTTATAACTTACACAGGGAGGTCTTGCCTAACACAAGCAACACTTTGGATCTGGAAAGGCATTTGGTGGGGTTCTCTTTAGATATTTAGAAAGAACAGGATGTGCACGGGAAGGGCCATCATCAGTTCCCTCTCTGTTGTAGCTAGTCTACTGAGATGGTCCCAAATAAGTCTCCCCTTCCCTTTACATGCATGCAGCTCCTGCACTGCCACATCCTCTTCTCTTAAATCTGGGCTGGTCTTGTGACTGCTTTGACCAGTAGAATACAGAGAAAGTGACATTCTTCAAAGGGTCTGGAAGCTTCCACTTCTTCTCTCTTGGAGCCCTGGGTTGCCATGCAAGATGTTCAGGATAACCTGCTAGAGTGAAGCCACAAAGAAAAGTGGGAGGGTGAGACACTGCAGTACAGGGAAGGCTTGTTAGGGACATGGAGGTGCCAGAATGCAACCCCAACCACCATCTCAGTAAAGGCATGAGAGACCCCAAGTGAGACCTGGAGCACTAGATGCATGATATATAATAAACTTGTGGTTCTATGCAACTAAGTTTTTTTGTTATGCGACTGGACTTCCCTGACTCCATACACATGGTGCCAAGCACAAAAAGTAGCTCCTTTTGGGCAGATGAGTTACAAAAATTCACCCCTCTCTCCAGGCTGGAGCACAGGTTGCCAGGGCACAGCACTGACATGGGGGGCAAAGAGTACTACTGGCTCCTCCCTCAGTCTCATGACACTTTGTAGAGCACAGGGGCTGCACAATCCCAGTACTCAGAAGCCTTGGGTTGGAGGCTGTGGAGGGATGCCCAGTCAGTCTGCACCTGTTCCTAGCAAACTCCTACCCCTCCTGGGCTTTCATGGTGCTGTTGTCCAGTGTCCACTGACACTAGAGGACTGGGCTGTTGAAGCTGAAAACACAGCCTCTGTGCACTGGTGCTGAACTGACTCTTGGAGTTTTGGGTGAAGTAGAAAATAACAGCTTTATTGCTTCCCCAGGCAAAGGGGGACACAGCAGGCTCATACCCCTGAAAAACTGTGTGTCCCAACCCAGAGGGATTTGGTGAGGAGTTTTACAGCAATGGTTCAAGGGCGGGGTTGCTGATAAGATTAGAGTGTGTGCAGAGCCTGCACTCCTTTAATCTGGTCTCAGGTAGCCTCTTGATGAGTTTCTCTGCTTCATTTAATCTGGCCTCAGGTGGTCTCTGCAATGAAGAATGCTGACATCTTCCATCTGTTGGGGGTTTTAGTTCCATAAAGAGCTCAAAGATACTTTTATGTGTATCCCTTGAGATGGAACCAGAACCTGCCCCAAGGCTGCACTATTGTTTCTTGGTTCCTCCTCCCTTGTCTTTGTATCCCCTCCTTTCCCTGATTAGCAACTGTTTGAAAGGCTTCCATGCCCAGGAGCTCCACAGGGTCCTGCTCGGTTTCCCTGTCACTGTTGGTTTCTTGGCAAATG
The DNA here is from genome assembly GCF_030028045.1 of Hippopotamus amphibius kiboko. Lineage (NCBI taxonomy): Eukaryota > Metazoa > Chordata > Mammalia > Artiodactyla > Hippopotamidae > Hippopotamus > Hippopotamus amphibius. Next base: position 28,871,793 of record NC_080200.1, on the reverse strand, counting down.
GCAGGCAATGACCATCCCTAGGTCATGTTGGGGAGAGGCAAGCACAGAACTCAAACAGCTTTTGTCCCTCAAGTTTTTCCTTGCCCTTCCAGCTGTCCTCTGCTCCAACAGCAGCCAGCCATTCTGAGTATCCCCTAGCCCAATATAGCAGTACAGGGTTTTGTTTCTATTGTTAGTTCCTGGACCCTGTTTCACTCTCATTTCTTCAGAGCTGATGTTCCAGGAAAGAGCCAGGAGCCCACCCTGGTTTGCCATGTAGGTTTGTGGACAGCTATTCCTTCTTCCTCAGGCCACGCCTGTCCTCATACATCTCTACTGGGTTTTTAACAGTCGGTTGAGTGTTTCTCTTGTCCCTAGGCTGTGAGCTTACTCAGGGCAGGCTGGGGCTTGATTCCACTCTCTGCCCTGATCCCAGCGCAGGGCCTTGACCATCAGTTAACTGACGTGCCCTCAGGCAAGCATCACCAATCAGCCCAGTCCTTTCTTTGCTCATTTTCAATCACCACCTAAATAGATCATCTTGCTTTCTGAACACAGCTGTGGACAGTTACTCTGGCCTAAGATCCCACCACCAGAACTGTCCTTAAACTTACTGGACTGAAAGGCCATTAGTTAATTTTTTCTGTATATCTGAGGCAGGAAGAATCATGCAACTGCTCACGACTACACCTCTTGTCTTTAGGCACATCAAGGTACTAGCTAAGGGGGACTTCCCTGGTGGCACAGTGGTTAAGAATCCACCTGCCAAATCAGTGGACACGGGTTTGATCCCCGCTCTCGGAAGACACCACATGCCACGGAGCAACTAAGCCTGTGTGCCACACCTATTAAGCCAGTGTACTAGAGCCCGTGAGCCGCAACTATTAAGACCGTGTGCCACAACTACTGATGCCCACCCACCGGTGCTCCGCAACAAGAGAAGCCACTGCAATGAGAAGCCTGCGCACCCCAATGAAGAGTAGCCCCCCTCACTGCAACTAGAGAAAGCCTCCACACAGCAACAAACAGCCAATAAACTAATTAATTAAAAAAAATATACTAGCAAAGGTCAAAATTCTGAGAGCTTGTCCCTGTTTGCATGTAATTGACAGCCGAAACCACATGGAGAAAGATCAAGGAAACAGAAGAGAGGAACACAAATAAACAGCCTGACGCCCCAAAAAAATAAAAACAAAAAAAAAGCTAGCTGAGAAGCGTAGGAGCGTGAAGAAGATGAGAAAGCAGAAGCGATAAGGCAGGAAACGAGCGAGAAGAGTGCAAAGAGAAGCGGGAGGTGGGACCCTGGAGCGCGCGGGGCCGGCTCACTGCTCCCCATCATGGGGGAAGAGAGGGGGCGGGGCCTGGGGAAGCGGCCAGAGGAGAGCGACCTCCCCGGACGCTGAATGGTCGCGCCCGGCGGCGGCGGCCAATAGGTGGCTGGGATGTTGGAGCGGCAGCGTCGGTCGCGGCGCTCGCTAGCTGCGGGTGGGGGGGAGGGGGTGGGACGGCGGTCGCCGCCATGATGCTTGTTTGCTTTCAATGAAAACGAGGGGGGCGCGGAGGAAGCGGCGGCGGCGTCGGTGGCAGCGGCGTCGGCTGCGCGGAGGCGAAGGCAGCGGTGGGTGCGGCGAGGAGGGCGAGGCCGGAGGCAGAGAGGCCGCCAGGCCGTAGTGGCGGCCCGCGCAGGCGGCTGAAGCGGGCGGCGGCCGCGGCGGATCTCGGAGGGAGAACAAAGAGCGGCGGCTGAGGCGGCAGCGGAGCGGCGACGGCGGCGCTGCGGCGGCGGGCGGGACTGGTATGGTGTTTCCACAGGTCAGACCCCGCTGCACCCACAGGCAGGAGGCGGCGGCAGCGGCGGAGGAAAGCGGCGCCCCCCCGGAGGTGAGCGAGGCCGCGCTGGCCGCCACGGGCCCCTCGCGGTTGCGGCGCCGGCGCCGGAGCGCGGGGCCCTGGAACAGGAGCAGCCAGGGTTTCGTGGGCAGCGGGGCCGCGGCTTGGAGGAGGTCGCGGCTGTTGGAGGCTTGGAGGTGGTCGCGGCTGTTGGAGGTCCCTGGACGCGCGGCGGTCGCGGTTCCCCTAGTCCCCAGGCCGCGCCCCAGCGCCGATTCTGGAGGTGGGGGGCGTTGATTGACGGGGCGGGGGGGCGGGAGCGCGCAGGGAGCGCCAGTCTTGGGGGGATGCCCCGGCTCTCCCCCTGGCTCCGGTCACCGGGAGGAGGCGAGCTGGCTGGGATGGGCGGCAAGTTTGGAGAAGCAGCATTGTGGGGTGGAGGGTGGAACTTCACAGTCACCGCGAAGTGGAAAGCCGGCTGTTTATCTCCTCCTGCAGAGGTACTTAAAATTGAGTTTCACGCAAGTTTTTTTAGGGGATGGAGATGGGAATGACAAGGATAAAGAAGCCCTTAGCATCAGATGAAGAGATTAATGATATTGTGGGGACTCCGAGATACTTTTAATTAGTTGAAGCAGTTTTGTCTCATAACCCGAATCATATTTCTCTCCTTTATTTCTAAACACCAATCATTATTTTCTTTAGAAACTTTTTTCCCTTGACTCTTTTCCTCCTACACCTTCCTCAAAGAGCCTGCTAACGAACACCGGTAACCTTTAATTGAACTGTTACTGCAAATGACAGCATTGTGAATGGTCATCTTGCTTGTCCTTCTTGGATTTGTTATTATGTTAGGCTGACGTTTAATCTCCTTGAAAATGAGTTCCCATACTTACCTGTTTTCCAGGTGGATCGCCCGGTTAGTGGTAGTGCGAAATCTTCTTGCCTTCTTGTGTCTGGGGATTTTAATTTTGGAGAGGAAGAGAGTGAATATGCATAAGTGAAAAATAAAATGGCATATAGTAGCACTTTGTGTTTTTCACAGTGCAGTAGAATGTGTCATCCCGAAACAGTTTTGTAAGCTGTAGGAGCTATGTCCCTTGACCAGAAGGTTTTGAAGACTTTGTTTTGTAATTGCTATCAGGCCAATTATTGCAGTCTTTAGAATGTGATGACTTCTGGAATAAAAATTGCTTAATATTTTTACACCAGTGATCTAGTCCAGTCGACTTGCTTTAAACAAAATATTTGTATAGCTGCTGTTGAGGAAACAAGCTTAGAAAGGTTAAAGTGACTTGCCCAAAGTATTAGAGTTAAGAGGGAAAGGACCAGGTTTTGTGTAAATGTGAGAGCGCATGAGAGTGATGTACTTGGTGGAGATTAGTTCTTTTGGGAGGGCAGAGTGTGTTTTAATAGATGGAAGTTATTTGAGGTAGTTGAGTCTGGTCAGTTCTCAGTAGGTGAACAAGATAACGAAATGGTCAGAAAACAAGGATGTGACAAAAGACAAAGTTTCCTGTGAGGCTCAGAGGATTTTGCATGTTTTCAGAAGTGTCTTGATCAGTGGTAATGTAGATGAAGAGGCTCTTTTGAATGCCTGTTTGATTTGTCAGTATTTTCAAGTTTCTTAAACCTTGGTGGCAGAGTAAAACTTTTCAGACCCTTTTGAACAGACATGAAATTGGTTACAGAACTTTGTCCTGGCTACAAATAAAGGCATTTGCTTCTGGAACATATTTTGGTTAATGCTTAGGCATTCCACTATATTCATGTTAGCCATTTTTATATTCTTTAAAGCATAAAGCTTTTTCATATCATAGTACAACAGGAAGGGATAATATATGTAAGGCATACTTGAGTAGATGGTCAAGGCTACTCATAGCTGTAGCCTTTGGGCCATGAGGGGTGAGGGCCCTCTTCAGCACATTCGTAACTTTCCCATATGTAAAGTATACTGGTTGGGAAACTTTGCTTTTAAAGTGTTTGTTTGCATATAAGATGGGGGCTTATTTAGGCTGCCTTAATCTTACACTTCTCTGGGCTTTACCTCTCCCTCATCCACTTTTATTTTCTTGGTAAGTTACATGCAAGGAATAGTATATGCTGGACCCTGCGTGTTGGACCCTGAGAATTAAAAAGTGAATAATACTCATTTGCTGTCTTCTTGTTGCTGTAGTCTTAGTAGGTGTACAAAGTGCTGTAAGGGAACAGGACAGAATGATTAAATTTGTAGAATATGTGGGAGCAGTTTACAGAAAATAGCACAGAATAGGTGTTTGTCAAACTGGGCAGATGGGGTCATTTCAAACAAAAGGCACTGTGGGTACACTGAGATGCCACACGTTGGGATAAGGCCTATATTGATATAAGGCCTATACTGAAACAGAGAGAGTGACTGCAAAGGTGTGTCACTAGGTTTTGAAGAACCATGCTTACTAAACTAAAAGTGAGGTTTATATCTTTATCTTATAGCAAAGGAGAGAGCCAAAATATTTTTCATAGGGGAAAAAGGTAATTTAGAGATCATTTGGGCATCAGTGTGGAGAATTAAGCGGAGGCCATACATATAAAAAAGTCACATTTAAGATACTATGGAGTTAGTGACTCAGTCTATTTTAAACTTGAATATAGGGTGTTATGTGTCTGTGATCCCTTTTATAGTGGGCTTGAGGGCTCAGTTCAATTGCTGTATAATACAGGGTAGTTTAAACTCAAAATGTTTTGAAAAAAGTTAAGAACAATAAAAGAAATGAAACCCATATAATGGTACATGTGAAAGTTCAGGCATTCAGAACTTGTCTTCGCAGTTGGGCTTGGGCAGACTGTAGAGCTTAAGCTGGAAAAATCAACTCTGCTCACCAGAAGTGAGAGCCACCAAGCCTAAAGGCTATGGCTGCTGATGGTCTGTGAGGAGATGGACTGTAAACATTTTGTGAAAGTGGGGGGAGGGCAGTTTTCTCTCCTGTATATTATTGGAATTGAAATATTGAAAATTTCTTAAAGCCTAAGAACTCCTCATACAGCTGTTAAATTATATCATCAGTTCTGCTGTAAAACAACAGATAGGTTCCTAAAAATCACATGGTATGCAAAATTGTGCTGTAAAAACTTTTGGGAAAAGTGGGACTGGGGCACAACACTCAAAACTTTGTCAGTGATTTATTGAAAAAAAAAAAAAAAAAAAGAAACCTGGTAAAAACAGTAGCACAGTCTTACACATGTTAAATGTTTAAGGAATACATAAATACTACAAAAAATGTGTCACTTTACCTTGAAAAAGACCTGGTTTGCTTGTGGAAATGGGCATCAGAAGGGTTGCTGCTTGTGCGTTACTGTAAAGTGGTGGAAGGAGGGTTACCTGAAAGCAAATGGAATGTTATAAGTACACCAGATGTGGGTACACGCGCACGCATACACACAGATTGAACTGATGTAGCTGGTAGGTGTTGTGAGGTGTGTGTATTTTGTGTATTTCTGTGCAGCTGGGGGCAGGTTTCTGTCTTCATCTAGTGTTTTTCACAGACAGAAATCACATGTAAGCAAATGGGAATTTTGTGTTATGCTCAAATTTTCTAATCTATCAATCATGTTAGAACAAATTATTTTCAGAATAATAAGTGATACAGCAGAACTGATTATACTTGAACACAGCATTTTAAAATAGTGCTAAAGCTCAGTTCCCAAAATACTGGAAACACCCATGTGTCAGTCACCATTATAGACTTGCTACTCTAATAGCGCTTATGCTCTTTTACTTCAAGTGGATTTATGATAGTGTGGAGAGAAAAACAAATGAACCAGTAAAGTGCTCATCAGGTTATATCGTAAGGAGGAATACACAAAGCATTTGGGGCATGATAAAGAAGGAGCAACTAATTGTGCTTGGGAAACTTGAGGGAGTCATCTCAGAGGTCTTTGGGCTGAGTTTTGAAGGTTAAATAGAGGTTTGTTAGACTGAGTGGTACATTTCAGTGAGAAGAAAGAAGTGTACAAAGTTAAATACAACTTGGGCTGTGAAACATAATATGCAAAGATGAAAGGGACAGGAGGAGTGGCCAGAAACATTGTGAATAGTGTTAGGCTTTTTCTTAAAGTGTTGGGACTTCTGTATATAATGGGGACTCATTGAGAGTTTAGGTGGATAGGGATGGGGAATTTTGTGTGACATACTTTTTCAGGATACATAGTAAAAATGTGAAGGCTGGATGAAGGGAGTCAAGAAACCAAGGTGAGAGAGTTCATTTAAGTCCTTGTGAGAGAAGTATTCTGGAGCTGTTAAAGACTTCTTGATGATTTATAAGGTCAGCATTTCATGAATAATTTTCTTTCTTAGTTTTTAGGGGGAAAAAAAAGAGACTAGTGGGACAAGACTGATAGCTGCTATATTAGAACTTCCCCAAATGATTGTATAAATGAATTAGCAGCTAGAATAAATGTTGAATACCTCAAAAGGCCAAAATTCCAACTAGATAGGTGTAGCTAGAATACTGTGATTGTAAGAGAGGGAGGAGCAAATAGATATGGAAAATCTGGCAAAAGATAAAAAAGAAATGAAAAGGTTTCTGTTGGCAGCTTCATTGCTGGAGGTATAAACAAGATGGTTGTTGCTAGTCTCGTGCTAAGAGAACAGGTTAATATCGATGGCTCCCTCTTCTTACCTTTTTTTTTTAAATAAATGTATTTATTTAACTTATTTATTTTATTGGCTGTGTTGGGTCTTTGTTGCTGTGTGCAGGCTTCCTTTTTAGTTGCGATGAGTGGGGCTACTCTTCGTTGTGGTGCGCGGGCTCCTCATTGCCGTTGGCTTCTCTTGTTGCGGAGCACGGGCTCTAGGTGCGTGGGCTTCAGTAGTTGCCGCACATGGGCTCAATAGTTGTGGCTCACGGGCTCTAAAGCACAGGCTCAATAGTTGTGGCACACGGACTTAGTTGTTCCATGGCATGTGGGATCTTCCTGGAGCAGGGATCGAACCCATGTCCCCTGCATTGGCAGGCGGATTCTTAACCACTGTGTCACCTAGGAAGCTCTCTCCTTACCTTTTTGATCTCAGTAAAGTTTCACCACACAAATCATGATTTGACTTAATGCCCTGCATGATAGTGGGCACTCAGCTTTGCTGGTTAAATCATGTCATAATTGTCTTAATATGTCCTTTTGCTCTATACTTTATATTTGACTTAAAATATAGAAATTAAAAATTTTAAGCTAGAAGTATTTGTAATTTTAAGTTGAAATTTGTGGATGACCTATACTTAGTGTACCTTCATAGTTATATTTTGAGTTAATTTATTGGGTTGAATGAAACTGCTAGTATTTGACTTTGAAAGTTGGTAGTTTCCTGTGGTGTTGCAGTACACTCTGGCTTCCCTCTGTATTTAATATTCACTCGTGTTTTTAGGCACAGGCGCATGGTTAGAATTGCATTTTAACAGCAGCCTAGTAAACTCTTCTGGGCTGTTGGTTATTGGCTGGGCACAGCAGATGCAGATGGGGATGCCAGTCTTCTCCTTTTAGAGCTTAGACTACTGTATCTGCTGTGTGACTCTGTTTTGGAGGAGTATTTTATCATAATTTTAAAATCTTTTTTCACAGAGGTCTTATTGATTGGAAATTTTAGTTAAATCAATGTGGACTTTATTTTTATTCTACTTGAGAAAAGGATTTTTAAGGAATTGAGATTTTGGGAGGCAGGAGGAGGAGGCTACAGAAACCTCACGTTCTTAGAAATATTAATAAGATTATTTGCCTTTTACGTTCTCATTCTCTTATGAGTATACAGCGGAGTTTTCTGGAGACTAACAAAATGATGTGTTATAGCTGATCAGTTGAATTCAGAGCAGATAGGCAAATCATGCTGTCTTCTGGCCAAAATGTAAGACAATGTCACTCTTCTCACAAAATTTTATTTTGTTTTTGAAAGCAGTTACTTTTCATAAGAATGTTGGTTAATGTGTGATAGGTTTATTATATTTAATGAGTTAATACATATTTTAAAATTACTTAGTTCTAATTTCTAGTATGGTAAATATTGATATAATCCACACAAATGAAAGGTCTTTGAGGTACTTGAATATAAGGGTTCTGAGATCTGCTGTGTTAAATATTAGGTAGAATTTGGGAGTAGAGAATACAAGGTGAAGAGTAGTTTGGAAAGATGATACATTTGAGAAGGAAACTCAAGGGCTCATGGTCTTAGCAACATGCTATTTGGAGAATGAACACAAGATCTTGGTTTCATCAGTGACAGAATTCTAGAGTTGTGTGAGGCATTGGTGTAATAGAGTACAGCTTTGCAGCTAGGTTGTTCCAGGTTCAAATCCTAGCTCTGCTACTTGCCAAGTGTGTGCGACCTTGGGCAAGTTATTTAAACCCAGAGTCTCAGTTTCCTCATCTAAAATAAAATGAGGATAGTGTCTACTTCATGGGTTGCTATGAGAATTAAATCGAGGTAATTATAGGTAAATTATTGCATAGTGGTTGAAAGCATAGACTTTTGGATCAGACTTGGGTTAAAATCTCAGTTGTGCCAGTAGGATCTCTGTGATCTCAGGCAAATGACTCATTTTCTGGACCTTCCTTTCTTTATGTACGGAGAACAATAGTATTTACTTACAGGAGTACTGAGGGTTAAATGAGATAATGCGTGTGAAAGGCCTGCCGGTTGGTGAGTGCTCAAAACCTGTTAGCTGTTGTGTGCCTAATGCAGAGTGTGGCAGATAGGCACTCAACACAGTTTTACATTACCCCCACCTGTTTGAGGTTTGCTCTTATTTTGCCGTAGCGTGTCACTAAGACTATGTTTATACAGTTTTACCTTTAAGTTTGTCCCTATGCTTCTTATCCCAACCTGTCCCAGAACTAATATTCTCAGTCTTTGGTTACTTAGGTCCTTTCTGTCTGATTTCTCTAGATTTTGCTGTCAAGATTAGAAGCCTGTATTTTTCTTACTGCTGGTAATATGGGCACTGCTTTTGTTAGCACACTTGTCTCTTACACAGTGTTTGCTTTTTTTGTTTGTTTGTTTACTGTCACAGCTTATCCCCTTGAACTCATATAAGTATTAACCAAGCACTTACTATTTGCCAGGCTCTGAAATTATACAGATATTTAAAATGTAAGTGCAAAGAGCCTATACTAGAGTAGGTGAATGAGGCGTGTAAAAGAAATTAAGGTGGGGTTAAAGAATATAACATTAGAAATATCTTCAACGTTCAGAATAGCTCAGAGCAGGGAATGATAAACTCCTGTGTTTGTGAGGGTTAGGGAGGAAGTCCTAAATTAGAGTGGTGTTTGTAAAAAGGGTTATAGTGTGATTATATTATTGTAAGATTTTTGTTTGCACCGCCCCACCCCCAGTAGATTAAGAAAGATCCAAGATTGTGTACATATTTACTATTTATTCCCAGCACCTGGCAGAGTGCTTGGCACGTAGAAGCAGAAGGTGCTTAGTAAATATTTACTGAATGAATGATTCTGTAAAGAAACCTCCCTGAAGGAAGCATGGTTCAGATGTATTGAATTGCTTTTTTAGGATTTTTCTTCTTTGAAAACCTGATTTTGAGTCATGAAGGAAAGAATGTTTAGACCAGTTTATTAGAATAATGTGCTAGGTCTTACACGGGATACTGGGAGATACAAACTAGGGTGATAGATGTAGTAAGTGTGTGGTGTGCAGAGGAAAGAGTAGTGAACTTGTGCCTTTGTTGGGAAGGGTTTACAGGGGCTCTAACATCTAACCTGAGTTGCCTTTAAGGGGTAAGAGTTTAGGGTGAAGATTCTCTTTGGTGAAGGGATTGGCATGTGTTATTGAAAGATTGTCTTAGACGTAGGTTTGCTTTAACTTAGGACTTTATAACATGACTTGTATGTAAGTGGCTGAAGATGAGTGAGAAAGTAGTTGCGTAAATCCAGATTGTAAAGGACTTTGACGTTAGGGCTTTAGCTAGGTAGGCAGAAAGGGCCATCATAGATTTTTAAGCAGGAGAGTGATATGAGCAGGCATCTATCAGGAAGATACAGAGAAGGTTGTTTAAAAGTTGTAGCTGAGAAATGGGGGTGTGAATTAACTTTAGTAGCTGTGAAAATGGAGAAGACAGGTTTAGAAGTCCTGAAGAGGTAAAAATCAGTTGGATTTAGTGAAAAATTGGGTAAGACCCAGGGAAAATTTGGATAGGAAGAAGTAAATTGGCACCAAGGCTAGTGGCACTACCTTTTCATATATTTCCTAACTTGTAGCTCTGTGAGGAGCCTGATCATTAAGTAAAAGGATTTTTCTGCACATGAGTTTATTTCTTCCTTCTTCCTTCCCTTCCTTTCCTCTGCCCCTCTCCTTTTTTTTCTCCTTTGTGTTTGTGAAAGAAGTAAAGCACCAAGAATGGAGGAGAAAAAGTAACAAGAAAAGGAAAAGAGGAATTTAGCATTTTTATCTTGTCAGTTAAGATTAGCTATAACTCAGCCTCATTTCCCTTGGGGAAAAACTGGCCAATACAATTAAATTGTTTAACTTCAGAGTGCCTTTTAACAAGAAACAGATTTTTGTACGTTGTCAAAATAACATGATCTCATAATAATTCATTAATATTTCAAAATATGAACTACGTATTAAATGTTTCTCCAGCAGTCCACAGAATTTGCAAATCTAGAGAGTAGTCTTGACACCAGCTTGTTGAAGGTAGCAGACCAGTTATCCTGCAGAAAGTCCTGCATTCCAGTTGATTCTTTGGCGTCATCTGGCCAATTCCTCCAACTCTTAATCAGGGTAAACATTGTTGGTGTGTATTTCATATTCTGTCAGATCAGAAGACCCACCATAGCTGGTTCTACCCCCATTAGTGTGGGAAGATTGATGAAGAGGGTAACAGTTTATTCCTCTCTTGAACATTTTCTACCTTATAATCAAAAAACAATCTCTGTTGTGGTGTTACCTTAGCATTATGCCGGTGCCAGTGATTTCATCTAATGGTTTTAACCCAGTTTATAAATCCTTGTTTTAAAAAGGCTCATTAGGAATTATGAAAGGATGCTGTGTTTGTTTTTGTTAATTCTTTCATTCTTCATTTATTAGCTGTCATTCTTTTGTAAAATAGGACTTTTTTTCACCTGGGGCTATTTGATGACTCTGAAATACAGTACCCGCTAAAAGCATAAACACTTAAATCTTTCTCTTTAGTACCAATTTTCTTAGTTTAAAAGCTGCCTCAAATGGTGGCTGACTTGCACTTATGGTTCCCCCCCCCCCCCCGCCACCTCCCTCTTACCCCCTCCCCTGTGTCTTTTTAAGCCATTTCATAAAATGTTTAATAATGAAAGCATATCTTTCTATGCTGGTAAATAATGTCCTGTATTTCTTTAAGGTAAATAGTTATTCTAAGATAATGAAAAACCATTTCTCTGAGATCTAGCTCAGTGACAGATTTTATGATGCCAGAATCAGTAGTGATGTTTGGCATTGTACTGGAGGAGTTGGAGATTGACTAGTCAGGGGCTATATGCTGACTCTGGCCTAGCTATTTTTTAAAAGTCTTTTGTAATTCTCCTTGACAGTTTTCAAGTCTATTTTGGAAATCTTATATTCTTTTTAGATAGTAATCTGCAGTGACATTCTGTATTTTTTAGAGAGTAAGATCTGCTTGTTGATTTCAAAGCCTTGGGAAAAATCCGAAATTGTGTTCTTATATCCTTTTCTCTACCTAGTTTCCAATACTATGTTCGGTTGCACTCCAAGAAAAATGGATGTGGTTGCTCAGTGGGCAGATATGGTCCTCAGAAGGGCTTGATTGCCCAGTTTGCTACCATTTCTTTTATTCTATCATATTTTACCCTCCACTTCCTAATCTACACTCTCAGGGATTATGAAAATAAAGATCTCCTTACTGCTTTCAAGTAATGAGCTGTCTTAAAATTTAAGACAACCCCTCACATGTCATGAAAACCAAGAAAGGGAGTGATTGGCTGCTTAGGCAGAAATCATGACTCTGATGGAATGACCCCAGGTCTAGGGCCTGGGTTTCAGACTTTAGTTCGGTAATACTTTTATTTATTCTCTGAAGTGTGATCAAACTCTGGACGTTGATTCACACTAAGCTCACGTGATATTGATAAATCAGACTTCTGAACTTTCACTAAGAAGTCAAATGATTAATAATTAAATTTACTAACCTCAGCTGGACAGAGCAGCTTACCATTATTAAATTCTATTTGGAAAAGCCAGTGAGGATCAAATGGCTGTTTTGTAAGTAAAATCTAGTCAGAATAGTAGCATTTGGATGATCTTATGGAATCTTAAGGGATGTTGTCATCAAGCTCTGGTAGCCTTACACAGCATTTTGTTATTACTGGTGTATTCATGTGATTCAGAATGGGCACTTGCTTCTCCAGATTGTCCTCTAGATGGAGCAGGAACAGTTGTTGACTGTAGAGCTCTCTCTGTTAGGTATTTTTTGTGTTAGTTTAAAAACTTCAGTCATTGTATTCTATGCTGGAGAAATTAATGTGTAGGAGAATAGTTTTATTAACCATATTTAAGAAAACAAAAAATAAATGTGCTGTTTCTTGTGCAGATGGTTACTCTCACCATTTATATTCTTACCTTCTTCAAAAAGCTTTTTAGGATTACTTATCTCCTTCATGCTTTGACTACATGGTCAAAACCATTTCTGTGTTTGAAAAATAGCCCTACTTCTCATCATTAGAGAAGCAACATAGCATAATGAAAGTAGCTTTAACTTTTTTCCAATTTTTTTATTGTAGAAAGTATACATAACATAAAATGTACCATCTTAACCATTTTTAAGTGTAGCATTCAGTGGTATTAAACATATTCATAATGTTATACAGCCATCACCATCGTCCATATCCATAACTCTTTTCTTCTTGTAAAATTAAAACCTCAAGCCCATTCAACAGCAACTCCCTTTGATGTAAGTGATTGCTGACTGGCTCACTTTAAATTCACATGATGGTAGGTTTTTCTCCAGCTTTATTTAGCTGCGTAGGTGTCCAGAGTACGTGGAGACTTGGTTAAAAGCAAATTATGGCTCATCCAAACACATAACAGAAAGTGAGACTGGGGCAAGGAGTTTGGGGGAATATGCGAGGGAGTGAGATTTTATTTCACCTAAATATTTCAGTATGTGTCTATAAGAATAAGAGTTTTAAAAAATACCACAAGTAAAATGAACAGCAGTCCCAATATCAGCTTAGATTTAGTTCTTCAAATTTGTCTGATTTTCAAAAATACTTTTTACACTTGATTTGGTCAGATCAGACCCAGACAAGGTCTGTACATTGCATTTGATTGCTGTGCCTCCTAAGTCATTTAATATCAACTTCCTCTTACTCCCCCTTTTTCAGGTCATTCATTTGTTGAAGAAATTGAGTCTTCTGTCATGTTGAACTTTCATGTTGAACTTTCCATAGCCTGCATCTGGCTGGCTGTATTCTTGTGGCATTATTTTAAAATTAAGAAAAAAATTTTTAATCATGGTAAAATATACATAAAACTTACTATCTTAATAATCATTTTAAGTAGTGTTAAGTCTATTCACATTGTTGTGTATTGTGCTATTTTTAACATGTTCCTCTGTCTCCCTTACTTAGTGTAGACTGGTACCAGATCTAGAGAGGCTGATTTGATTCAGGTTCAATTTTTATTTTTAATTTTTTGGATGAAGGGGCAAGGGCATACATAGTGTTGGCATACAAGTCTAGTTGTCCTGATACTGAGATTGATCCTTGGGTTGAGGTCTTACAGCCTGATCTACCTATTTAAAATGTTCTCATTGGATTTCTTTCACCTAATGCTTTTATTAACCATTGATGGTCATCCATTTTTTCATTAGAGGTTGTGAAATAGTGGTTTTTCTAATTATGTAACTCTTTCTGCATTTATTAGCTAGAATTCTGTTAAGAACATTTCCTCATCTACTTTCTGCCAGAAATGCAGAGTAAATGCTTGATTCTTTCCCTTTATTTTCCAATTTTTGGGTGACTTAGTTTTCTTTTTTTTTCCTGTTAAAGTTTTGGATTCATGCTGTTGATAATGACTCGTAGTCTTCCTTTTGATGTTCAGGTTGTCTTCTCTGTGGCCAATGGGACCTCCTTAAGCCGGCTCATGTGTCCTTCACAGCCACAGCTTCTTTCTTGGTGTCCAGGCTTTTGTTTGTATTTCTCCGATTCCAGACCAGAAATCCTCAATTTCTCCAAGGAGCTCCTCGCTTCCTTTTAGTGGGAAATTGTGTTTAGAGATAACATGAGTGTCTGCTTTTAAAAAAGATGTTATTTTAAGTTATTTGATTCTTCCAAATATTGATTGGTTTCTTTTCTTAATTCAACAGGCATGCCCAAAGAAAAATACGAGCCCCCTGACCCTCGGAGGATGTACACAATTATGTCCTCTGAGGAGGCAGCAAATGGAAAGAAATCACATTGGGTGGAGCTTGAAATAAGTGGTAAGACATGCAAGCAAAAATTATGGTATGGAAGTTAAGATATGGTAGAAAATTGTTTTCTAATGCAAATAAATACACAAGGGAAGCAATGTTGTGTTTTACCAGTGCTGATTTATCTTAGAAGCTGGAAGGTTCAGTAGAAAGAACATGATTTGAGTCAAAGTTCAAAACCCATTCATTGCTTATTCTCTCACTATCAGTGTCCTTTTATAAAATGGGGATAATATCAAGGATGAAATGAAAATAACACATGTGAAATGCCTAGTGTACAAAGGTTTATTTTGATAGTTAATTCTCTAATAAAGTAGGAAAGAGCTTTTACATTATCAAATTACAGGTTTCCAATGAGGTGGGAAATGCCTGTTCTAGTATAGGTTCTGGGATAGATTTGTTTCTCCTTATTTTCTTCATTTGCTTTTCAGTCTTGGGTCTCTGGAGATAGCCTTATTCAGAAACACAAAATCTTAAAGTTCCTGTCTACCTTTAATGCAATCTTCAAAAGTGGGAAAGGGACATTATTTCTCAAGACAACCAGTGCTAAAGAAATTTTGTGTTAATGTTGCCTGACATGCCTCCCCATACTTTCCTTCTAGTTTGTCTTGATTTTTGCCTTCTTTCACCTGACTGCCCTTGATTTTTTTTTAAATTTAATGCAGGAAACATTCTTAGTATGCAGTATGTGTAAAACATTTTGCCAGGTGCTGTACTAGGCATATGGAAAATATATAGATGAAAAAAACACAGTCCCTTTCATTCTGAAGCTTATGGCATATTAGGGAGTGAGAAGAAGGGAATATACCAATGTAAATAACTAATAGACAAAATATAACTGCCAAGTATAAGTAGAAAGGTGCTATACAGAAAGCAAAAAGGAAATAATGATAATAGTATTTCTCCCTTGTAAGCCCAAAAGTTCTGATTAATCTGTTGAGTAAACCTAAACACCCTCCTCTGCAGCCATAGTAGAGGTCGGTGCCCACGTGGGTCTCTTCTGTTTTCCCTTTTCTGATTTTTGGAGTGCTGGTGTGGTGTGATGGGGAGTGAAATTTCCCTCTTCTTTTGCATCTCCTGTCAAATTTGATTTTCTATGTCGGGGGAGCCTTTGAAGCACAGGCAGTCACTACTCCGACTTCCCCTTTTAATTTCTGCAGGATTGGTATTTAACTATATTTTTCTCTTTTTTCAGTCTGCATTAGCAGTTTTTTAATTACAAGTCCTTTGCTTCTAGGAAGTTTGGATAATCTAGAAAGTGCTCACTTAGTTCAGTGAGATTGAATCTCTGAGGTTAAAGGAATTCTTCGCTCGCTCCTCCCTCTACCTCATGTTGGGAGCTCCTTAGTAACTTTGAGTCACTGTTCTCTCCTTACTCTGAACTTTGGGAAGAAATCTGTGTACAAGATGGGAAGAAAGAGGAGAGGTTCCTCTAAAGTAACATTCTTAACAAAGTCTTATCTTTATCAAGTATCATGGAGCATAAACTATTGATTGAATAGGTCTGTGGAATAAGACCTTGTAATTAACAAAGCCACTATCAGGAAGGTCAGTTTATTGTCTTAGTCCTTAATACGTAAACTTCTATGTGTAGAAATTTTCAAGGCTGAATTCATTTCATGGTAAGACCATTATTTCATGTATATGCTCTGGCATCACTTCCTTAAAATCCTGTTACACAAAGTTCTAGGGATCTGAGGTTATTGAATCCTAGACCTGCAGGAACCTCATATACTCTTCTGGTTGTAGGGAGATGGGTAGTTAGATGCTTGTGCCATTTGGAGGTAATCGGATAAGCCAAATGACTATTAATCATTTACTTTTTAAAGAAAGCCTTTTTTTTTTAATTGCAAAATGAAAGGCAGATAAAACCAGGAATTCCTGGCAATCCAGTGGTTAGGACTGTGCGCTCTCACTGCTGAGGGCCCGAGTTCAATCCTTGGTTGGGGAACTAAGATCTCCAAAGCTGTGGGCCATGGCCCAAAAACAAAAAAATCCTTAAGAAAACCACACAAATATATTAGTGACTTATTATAAGGCCAGAGCCTTATAATATCCAGGTCAAGAATTAGAAGTTTTTCACTTACCCCAGAACCCCTTCCATACCACAGCCAATCATAACCCATTCCCTGCTCCCCAAAAGTAACTGTTACCCTGACTTTTATAGTAATCACTTCTTTTGTTTCCTTATAGTTTTAACAGCAAGTTATGTATACCTAAGCATTATAGTTTAGTTCCCCCATTTTTATTTGATGTGTTAATTTACATGTCCCCCCTCCATCCTTTACAGTTTATCTGTTGAACCTGTTCCCCTGAAGTCTATATTTTGCTGCTTGAAGGTTAACATGTTTCTCATCCATATGGGCAGCAAGGATGCAGAGGCTTGAGCAGACTCAGAATGTAAGACCCTTGATGGGACTGAAGGTTGTGTTGTGTATGTGGTGTTGTGCTTTTTCTTCAGAAGGCACAGAAGGTATAAAGGCTTTCTTTTCTACTGATGTTCAGTGCCTAGAGCCATTAATTCTTTGAGGGTTGCAAAATAGTAATATTCTTTTTTTTTTTTTAATTAGGTGAGCTGCATCTGTAAAGAGATACTTTCTCTTTTTTAAGTTTAATTTTTATTTCATAATGGAGTATAGTTGATTTACTCCCTCATTTACTAATTGATTACTCAAGGTACAATTTGTATAGTAAAGGCAGAAAAGAGTGCTTATTTCTTTCCTTTTATTTACTAGTTTTCAGGATAAACTGTTGTCCTTTGAGGGTGACCAGTTGGATTTTTAAAGTATCATTATCAACTAGTGTATTTGGGTTTCAGACATATGCCATGAAGTTGTCATGACTACTCTTATTTTGTTGCCTAAAACTGTCCTGTTGGCAAATGGGAGAGCTGCTTTAAATGACTTCTGAATTCCTTGACATAACCCAAGTTGTCTTTGGTAGTTTCCTTCCTATCTGGAATGGCAAGTTGTTCTTGCCTCATCTTGTATTTCCTGCTTCAAACCTGAAGTGTGTCATTTTTTCTTAGGAAATGACAAGTTGTTTTACTTGGAAATGCTGTTTCAAGACCATAATATGTGTTGCTAGGGTTGCTTGTTGCTACTGGGTTGGGCACTGTTTCTAGGTCTTTTCACTGGACAGTGCTAGGAAATTTGACATATGTGTTTGTGGTTATATACATTTATGAAGAAAGATGTGATTAATATATACTTATTTTTATGATAAAATATCTTTAAAGCTGTAAAATATATTTATATATTTAAAATTAAAATCTTATGAAAATACTTTTTTGACTCAAATTCAGAGTAACAGGAGTTTTAACTAACCTCTTTTATAATACATCTATATCTTCTTTAATACTGAGAGACCTAGTTCTCAGGGTCATGGGATGATGGAGTTTGAATATCCCATAATTACTTAATTGCTTTATCCCATATTATACACATAATAATCTTACAATAACAGAACTAAAAATACTACCACCAATATGAGTTGTGAGAGTAGGTAACAACATTTTGCAACCCCCCCAGGTTAAATAGCTGTACTCAATCTGTATCATCAGAGTATGGTAGCCATTAGGTACTATCAGCTTTCCAATTTAACTTGCACAAACCCCCATTTAGAATTGGTTTTGCAAGCAACTATGTATTCAGTGCCTCCAACCAGTTCATTTGTTTCCTAATTATTTGGTTTTCTGGAAGCTTGTTCTCTAGATCTTTCCTTAGAAAGGGCTCGTGGGAACAACATTCTGAGTTTCTTGCAAGTTGATAACAGTTTCTGCCCTTTATATTTGAGAGTCAATTTGGCTGAATGTGAATTCCTTGGGATTAAGGAAATGTGAATTCTTTCCTTAAGTGTCTTAAATATGTTACTCCAGTTTTGCTGTAGGCTTGATGACAGTCTAATTTTTTTTCATTATTAGTTATTTGCTCTTTTTTGCCTAGATGCCCAAAGGATTTTTTCCCTTTAAAATCAGTAATTTTACTTGAATGTATTTTGGTATAGGTTGTACTACCTTGATATTCTCAGGTATAATACGCTCTTTCAATGTGTAGTTTGAATTTTTTCTCTTTTAATTTCAGGAAAGTTTCCTTGGATTATAATTTTAGTAATTGTTCTGATCACTTGCTTCAGTTCTTTCAGAGAGATTTATTCTCTGAATTTGAATATTTCCATATTTGTCTCAGAATCACTTTTAAAGTACAGTAAGTTCACTCCCTTTGCAAGTACAGACAGACAATCATGTAACCACCATCACAATGACAATATAGAATGGTTTTATCACCCCAGAAAACTTCCCCCTCCTCCATTGTAGGCAGCCTCCCCCCACCCCCATTCAGCCCCTGGCAACTACTGATTTTTAATTTTTTTTTTACTAGACTATTTTTTTAGAGCAGTTTTAGGTTCACAAGCACCTTTGACATAAAGTACAGTGCATGACCCCTCCACTCTCAGCATCCGCCACCAGAGTGGTGCATCTGCTACAGTCCATTACCCTACACTGTCACATCATTATCATCCAAAGTTCATAGTTTACATTAGGGTTCACTCTTGGTGGTGTACATTTTTGGGGTTTAGATAAATGTATAATGACACGAATCCACCATTGTCGTATCATACAGAGTAGTTTCACTGCCCAAAAAATCCTGTGTGTTCTGCCTGTTCATTCCTATTTTGCTCCCCCTGAACCCCTGGCAACCACTGATGTTTTTACTGTCTCCATAGTTTTGCCTTTTCCAGGATGCCACATCCTTGGAATCAAACAGTATGTAGACTTTTTAGACTGGGTTCTTTGACTTAGTAATGTGCATTTAAGTTCCTCCATGTCTTTTCATGGCTTGATAGTTCATTTCTTTTTAGTACTAAGTAACATTCTGTTGTTTAGACATATTGCAGTTTATCAGTTCACCTACTGTAGGACATCTTGGTTACTTCCAAGTTTTGGCAGTTATGAATAAAGCTGCTATAATTGTCCACATGCAAGATTTTGTGTGGATGTAAGTTTTCAACTCCTAGGTAATTGCCAAGGAGCACAATTGCTGGATCATATGGTGAGAATATGTTCAACTTTGTGTTAAAAAAAAAAAAAAAAAGCCAAACTTTCTTCCAAAATGGCTGTATCCTGAGCACAGGCTCAGTAGTTGTGGCGCAAGGGCTTAGTTGCTTCTTGGCATGTGGGATCTTCCTGGACCAGTGCTCAAACCCATGTCTCCTGCATTTTTAGACTGATTCTTATGCTCTGTGCCACCAGCGAAGCCAAGAAAGTGATTTTTTAATCCTTTTTTTATTTTTTCATTTGTGATTTTAAATATTTTCTCTTTTCTAAAAGTGTTCTCTTGTTAAGCTCTTTATAGTTTAGTTTTCCTTTACTGAGTTTTTCTAAACCTTATTTATGTTCTTTTATTTCTTTATCATTTCTTAGTACCTTTCAGCTCATTTTGAAATTGTAGGTGATAGTTTTGGGGGTGTGTTTGTGGTATGTTTTTGTTGTCTATAGGGAGTTATTCTGGTCCTTACATTCTCTTTTCTTATAACTAACTTTTAAAAATATATAACAGCTTTTATGGGATTTGACCTTATAACTTTCTGTTCATTTTTATTTAAATTTAGTTTTTCTGAACTTTTAGGTGTGATTCAGGATACTTCAGAGCTCCCTCTTCTGTGTGTGTTTGTTTGCATAGTGTTCTCAACTGTGGGAACTTGTTTTCTGAAACTTTCTGGTTCTGTTCCCTTCTCTCATTTTTATCTGGACCTTTTGCATTCATCTCTTTTATACGTGTCCTACTTAATTTTATTTCTATTTTTGGAGCTTTTTCCCCCTCAGTGTGGGGCCTTGGCTGGTCAGCTGAAGAATTTCTGGGGCCCAGACTACTTTCAGACTCATTATGGACAGGTTGTACTTGTTACTGAATTGCACTAAACTCCTCCCAGTTGTGATAATGTGGGTGGGTGGGTGCCAGTGTGCTCTTCAGAACTCCAGAGATTTCCTTTATGGCACTCTGCCCTGTGAACTATAGCCACCTTGGCATCTTTGGACTCTCAGCTTCCTTTCCTCAACTTACGTAACATGGCCAGACTTCACCTGGTTTCTGTCTCCCTGTACTGCTTTCTGGAAACTGTAGCAGTAAACTGGAGCAGTCTTAAGGGCCCACTTTGTTTGTTCCTCGTCTATCAGCGATTACTGTCCTGCCTGGTATTGGATGCCTGAAACTCAATTTCTCATATATTTGGTTTTTCAGTTGTTTTAGGTGGGAGGGTAAATCCAGTCCATATTATTCTATCTTGCTGAAAATGCAAGTCTGTCAGTTTTAAAAAAAAAAAAAAAAAAAAAAAAGATTGTGTTTGGTAACTACAATATCTGAATTTTCTGGGAGTTCTGTTTTGTTGTTTCTTTTTTTTTCTTCTGTTTTTCATTCCTTTGGTCTGATAATTTTCATAAAATAGTAGCAATTATGTATGAAATGGTAGAATAATTTGATGGTCTGGATGGTATTCTCTTTCTTAGGAGTGAATTTGCTGTTGTTTTTGTCAGGCAGCTGTGATAGGAGTGCGGGTGACCTTAACTAATCAGGGATCCATTCATCTCATTGAAACCTGGTGTTCTGTGTTTGTAAGAGTTGACTTACTGCAGGGTTACCCCTATTCCATATATAGATGCCATCTGGAATCATGGTTAACAGAGTCTAATTCCTTGGTGGTTCTTCAATTCATGTTTTGTCTTCCCTACTGTGAAGGGGACTTAAAGCTGTGCTCGGTACCTCAGCCTCTCAGCCCCTAGCCACAGCAACCAGATTAAACTTAAAAACTTTTGCACAGCAAAGGAAATCATCAATGAAACAAAAAGACAATGGGACAGAATATTTGCAAATGATAGTACCTATAAGGGATTAATATTCTTCCTGACATGTAACAGAAATGCAAAATGAGACAACCTCTTTGCAAAACAGTGCGTTAATATTTTTAAAAGTTAGACACACACCTATCACATGACCAGTTCCATTCTTAGGTATTTGCCCAAGAGAAATAAAGCTATGCCCACACAAAGACATACATAGAATGTTCACAGTAGCTTAATTCGTAATAGTCAAATACTAGAAACCATCCAAATATGTTCGTCAACAAGTGAATGATAAACAAATGTTGGCATATTCAAATAATGGAATAATACTTGATAATAAAAAGAATAACTACTGACCAATAAAATGGATAAATCTCAAATTAAGTAGAGAAGATAGACAAAAATAAAAGAATATATACCTTATGACTACATTTACATAAATATTCTACAAAATGTAAACTAATTTATGGTTACAGAAATCAGAACAGTGGTTGCCTGGGTATGGGAGAGGGGATGGAAAAATGAGGGTGGCAGGGAAGGATGGATTAAAAATTCAGGGGAATGATGGGTATGTTCATTCTTGAATGTGGTGATGGCTTCAAAGATGTACACACAGACCAAAATATATCACATTACTCAATTATCACATGTCAGCTATACCTCAATAAAGTTGTGTAATAAAATCTATCTTGATCTAAGGTGTTTTTCCTTACTGTATAATAATTAACAGTAGAATCTGTGACAGACTATTTGTAAACTCAATTTTATTTACTTACTTTATTTTCAGGTCATAAAACTGAAAAACACAGCTAATATTCAATATGAATAAAGCACTTATTATTTTTGCTTTTTTTCCTTTACCTAAAGGAGATGAATCCCAAAAGAATATTGCTTCGATTTATGTCAAAGAGTGTTAGTATCATGTATATTATAGTATCATGTATATGTATAGTATCATGTAATCTTCAAACAGTTATTTCTTGTCTGATTGCTGTGGCTAGGGCTTCCAAAACTATGTTGAATAATAGTGGCAACAGTGGGCTTCCTTTGTCTTGTTCCTGATCTTAGAGGGAATGGTTTCAGCTTTTCACCATTGAGTATGAGGTTAGCTGTGGGTTTGTCATATATAACGTTTATTGTGTTGAGGTAGGTTCCCTCTATACCCACAGTCTCTGGAGAGTTTTTATCATAAATGGATGTTGAATTTTATCAGAAGCATTTTCTGCATCTATTGAGATGATCCTATGGTTTTTATTCTTCAGTTTGTTAATGTGATGTTTCCCATTGATTGGTTTGTGGGTATTGAAAAATCCTTGCATCCCTGGGATAAATCCCACTTGATCATGGTGTATGATGCTTTTAATGTGTTGTTGGATTCAATTTGCTATTATTTTGTTGAGGATTTTAGCATCTGTGTTCATCAGTGATATTGGCCTGTACGGTTTTTGTTATATCTGTCTGATTTTGGTATCAGGGTGATGCTGGCCTCAAAGAACGAGATTAGAAATGTTCCTTCCTCTATAATTTTCTGTAATAGTTTTAGAAGGATAGCTGTTAACTCTTCTCTAAAAATGTAGTAGAATTCACCTGTGAAGCCATCTGGTCCTGGACTTTTATTTGTTGGGAGTTTTTAAGTTACTGATTCAAAATCAATACTGGTAGTTGGTCTGTTCATATTTTCTATTTCTTCCTGGTTTTTCTAAGAAATTGTCCATTTCTTATAGATTGTCCATTTTATTGGCATATAGCTGTTCATAGTAGACTCTTATGATCCTTTGTATTTCTGTGGTGTCAGTTGAACTGCTCCTTTTTCATTTCTGATTTTATTGATTTAGACCCTCTTCCCTTTTTTCTTGATGAATCTGGCTCATCAATTTTATCTTTTCAAAGAACCAGCTTTTAGTTTCATTGATCTTTATTATTTTCTTAGTCTCTATTTCATTTGTTTCTGCTCTGATCTTCATGATTTCTTTCCTTCTACTAAATTTGGGATTTGTTTGTTCTTCTTTCTCTAACAGCTTTAGGTGTAAGATTAGGTTGTTTGAGACTTGTTTCCTGAGGTAAGCTTGTATCACTATAAACTTCCCTCTTAGAACTGCTTTTGCTGTGTCCCATAGGTTTTGGATCATTGTGTTTTCATTTTCATTTGTCTCTAGGTATTTTTGATTTCCTCTTTGATTTCTTCAGTGGTCCATTGGTTGTTTAGTAGCATATTGTTTGTGTTTTTTGCATTTTTATTCCTCGTAGTTGATTTTGGTCTCATAGCGTTGTGGTCAGAAAAGATGCTTGATATGATTTCAGTTTTCTTAAATTTACCAAGGCTTGTTTTGTGGGTTAGCATGTGATCTGTCCTGGAGAATGTTCCATGTGCACTTGAAAAGAATGTTTATTCTGCTGCTTTCATATGGAATGCTCTATCAATTAAGTCAGTTTTGTCTAATGTGTCATTTAAGATCTCTCTTTCCTTATTTTCTCTCTAACGACTTCCCCCTTAATGTAAGTGGGGTGTTGAGTCCCCTACTATTATTGTGTTACTGTTGATTTCTCCTTTTATGTCTGTTAATATCTGCCTTATATATTTAGGTGCTCCTATGTTGGGTGCATATATATTTATAAATTGTTATATCTTCTTCCTGGATTGATCCTTTGGTCATTATGTAGTGTCCTTCTTTGTCTTTGTAACAATGTTTATTTTAAAATCTGTTTCGTCTGTTATAAGTATTGCTACTCTGGCTTTCTTTTGGTTTCCATTTGTGTAGAATTCCTTTTTTCCATTCACTTACTTTGTGTGTGTCTTTAATTCTGAAGTGAGTGTCTTGTAGGTAGCATATATAGGGTATTGTTTTTGCATCCATTCAGCCACTCTGTGTCTTTTGGTTGGAATGTTTAGTCCATATACATTTAAGATAATTATTGATATGTATATTCTTATTGCCATTTTGTTAATTGTTTTAGATTTGTTTTTTTACATCTTTTTTTCACTTTTCTTTTGTTCTCTTGTGATTTGATGACTGTCTTTAGTGTTATGTTTGAATTCCTTTTTCTTTTTTTGTGTGTATATCTATTATAGATATTTGGTTTATGGTTACCATGAGGTTTTGTATAGTAGGCTATATGCATTCTAAAACCCTGCATTTGTACTGCCCTCCCCTTACAATTACTGTTTTTGATATCATATTTTACATCTTATTTTTTTGCATGGATATAGATGATTCTACTACTTTTTGTCTTTTAGCCTCCCTACTAGGTTTGTGTGTATATGATTTCCTACGTTTACTATATGCTTGCCTTTACTGGTGAGCTTTTACATTTTCATAACTGTCTTGTTTCTAGTTGTGGCCTTTTATTTTTCACCTAGAGAAGTTCCCTTAACATTTGTTGTAAAGCTGCTTTGGTGTAGAGCTTAGCTGTTGCTTGTCTGTAAAGCTTTTGATTTCTCCATCAAATCTGAATGAGAGCCTAGCTGGGTAGAATATTCTTGGTTGTAGGTATTTCCCTTTCATTACTTTAAATATGGTGTGCCATTCCCCTGTGCCTTTCAGAGTTTCTGCTGAAAAATCAGCTGATATGAGAGGTTTTTAAAAATCAGGAATGGATGCTGATTTTGTCAAATGCTTTTCCTGCATTTATTTAGGTGATTTTCTTTTCTGAGAAAACATTTTTTTAACTACATTTTTTGTGTGTTTTCTGGCACAGATCTTACTTGGTCATTATCCTTTTGATTTGTTGATATCCTTTGGATTTGTTCTGTCACATTTACATTTATGTTCATGAGGATGTCATTTTGTAGTTTTCTTGTACTAGTTTTGCCTGATTTTGGTATCAGGATGATGTTGACCTCATAGAATTGGAAAGTGTCCTCTTCAGTTTTCTGGATGAATTTGGATAGAATTGATGTTAATTCTTCCTTAAATGTTTGGCAGTATTCAACAGTGAACCCATCTGGTTCTAGAATATTTTTCATGGGAAGGTTTTTTATCATACATTCATAATGTTGTGCATCCATCCTACAATCCATCTCCATAGCTCTTTTCATCTTGTAATTCGCCTTCACTTTTGAACGTTTTTTTTCTGGGTTGCTAGGTCAATAGGACTTTTTTCCTTCAGTGCATTAATGTGGAAATTTTTTTGCCTGTGTGTGTTTGTTTATCTGTCTGTCTCTCTTTTGGTAACAACTATAATTGGTAACAGTATAATTCACACAATTCACCTACCTAAAGTGCAGATTGAGTAATTTTTATATATTTACAGAGTTGTGAGCCCATTACTATAGTCACTTTGAGAAAATTCTCATTTTCCCTAGAAGAAAGCCTGAACACATTAGCAGCCCTTCCCCATTTCCTCTTAGCCATGGTGTTCAACTTTAGAAGTTCAATTTGAATGCCTGTGCTATCTTGTATCACTAGTTACTATATTTAGTCTTCTAGCTTGTGACCATATGTGATATAATTAAAGTCACTTTAAATGTCTGTCTACTAATTCTATCATCATTATCTCTCTGGACTGGTCTTAATTGACAGACTTTTCATTATGGATAATATTTTCCTGTTTCTTTGCATACCTAGTAATTTTTAATTGGGTGCCAGGTATTGTGAATTTCACCTTCGTGAGTGATGTGTGAACCTGGGTGATGTGTGAACCTAGGGATTGTTACCTCTGCTCCTTTTGGGTGTTTTTCCCCCTCAGGCTCAGGAATTTCTTACATGCATATGCTGATCAATACTCAGTTGACAACTTGCGGGAGACCTCAAATCTCCAGACCTCTCTGTTCATCTCTGTCCTGTCTGGTACTCTGCCTTTGTAAATTCTAGTCATCCTGGCTTCCCTGGTCACTTGCTCTGTGTCCTGAACTTGGTGGAGATCAGTGTTCTTCTCCTGGAATGCCCTCTCTGTTCTGCTGTTCAAGAAGTAAGCTCAGGCAGTTGTAGGCCTGTCTTGTGTGTTTGCCATTCTTCAGGGATCACTCTCGCACACTGATTGGCGTCTGACCTCTTCTGTTGTTGATTCATGTATATTGTCTGGTTTTATAAGTGTTCGGTTGGGATAGTAAATTTGGTCCCTGTTACTCCATTTTGATTAGAAGTCTCTAGACTGCTTTTTCAGCCAGTAGAAAATCAGTTCTCAAAGACTAGTATATTTTCATTACATCCATTTGTTTCATTCTCTCTCAGACTACATCCTGGACCACTTATCCCCTATATCCCCATATTATGGCAAAAATTCTTAGATAGATTTAGAAACAATTATCATCTTATCAAGAAGTGCCAAAGTACAGATTTAAGTAGTAAGTGCATTGAAAGAAATTATTCTGTTTCTAGTCTCTGCTCTTGACGCTTGAATCCTATGTCTGTTCCTGTTTGATTATGTGTAGTTATGACTTAAGATCTGAAATGTTTCTTGGTAGGCATTTTTATTTTTAATTATATAGTACAGATTTGTTTAATTACATGATTATTGATGAAATTATTACTTAGGTACTCTTGGTTTTAAAAGTTTGCTACACTGAGAATATCTCATGTACCTTTTGTTTTTAGGCAGGATTCTTGTTTTCTGGAGTATGGATATGGAAAGCCTCTGAGATGCTAGATTTGATTTTTTTTTTCTTAAGTCCAAATCATTCATGTTGAAATATTGGACTGTTACTATAAGTTATTCATACTTTTTCTTGTCATAGATAAAGTCTTAACTATTGTGCTCTTAAAAATAGAAATGCAGTCTAAATATTGATATATTGCCTTAAATGGGTTTTTTTTTTAGTTTGCCAGGTGGAGAGTTTATAACTTAATCATAGCAGTGAATTGTTCTAGAATTGGTAAGGTTTCTACTGTTGACCCCTTTCTCACAATTTTTTTGTGTGATAAATTATTACTCAGTAAAACATCTAAATGTTACTTAATCAAGGGACCAAATTGTAAGAACACTATATAATCCTTGTCCCATTTTTTTCTTCTTTTACAGGAAAAGTAAGAAGCTTAAGCTCATCTTTGTGGTCACTAACTCACTTGACAGCTTTGTATCTAAGTGACAATTCCCTGTCCCGCATTCCTTCAGACATTGCCAAGCTTCACAATCTGGTGTATCTGGACCTGTCGTCTAATAAAATCCGGAGTTTACCAGCAGAACTCGGAAACATGGTATCACTCAGGTATACAGATTCAACTTAGCACATAGCTATATACTCCCTAAAAGAAAATACTATTATATTGTTAGGAAAAACCACTTTGTTAGGAAACAGTATTGTCAATTTAATGGTATTTGAACACAAACATGACTATATCCTTTAGGTAAAGTTTTCTAAGAAAATTGTCAACTAATAAAAAGTCATGTAAACCCATTGTCTAAAATTTATTTTATTGCTGTTTTGTGTGATATACTTTATTTTTGAAACAAAATTTTTGGACGAAGTGGGGCAGACAAAAGGTGCTTATGTTATCCCATATATGCACTCACCTGTGACAGACAGTTGAGGTGCTTTTCCCCCACTAAATTCTGGGGCCCATACCATCCTTAATATAGGATCCAGGAAACCATTGCCAATTATTGATACCTTTTTGGCCATCCCAGGGCTTGTATGCATGATAGTAACAATGCTGGGACTTGAAAGAAGCTAAAATTAGTGATTGAATATGGGGAACTGTAGTGTGGACTATAGGAGGTAGATATGATGTGGAGTCCCACAGAGTTCAGATTTGAAGCCTGACTCAGTTGTTGATGGCTTGTGTGATTTGGGGCAAGTTTCTTACAGCCTTGCTGAGTGTTTCTTCATCTGTGAGGTTCTTGTAATAATGACCCAGCTAAGGCTGAGATTAGAAATATTTGAAATAATGACTGAACTGCTAGCAGCCCTGCTTGGTGTGTATTGTATTAGCAAATGGTGATTGCTATAACCTCTGTTTTATAAGATAGATGAGGTCTACCCAAGTTGAATATAAGCCAATTTCCAGCTATTATGTTAACCCCAATGGAAAATCTTACCCCATGTCATATTACCTCCCCATCCCTTTTTTTTTTTTTAATTCCACTGGCTTTTCTGCTGCCTTCTGTCATTTGTTGCACAGTAAAAAGGAGTAAGGACCTTGTGAGAGTTTCTTTACCTCTTTTGCTTCCAGGCTAGCCCTTTGACATTTTTTTAAGGCTTAATTATCGAGTATATACTATGACTATTTTTTTACCCCCTGAAGCAAATTTACTTAAAGGACCTTCTTTCCTGTGTGATATATTTAGAAATAAACAGAAACCAGGTATTCAGAACGAGTTTTTCTTGTTCAGTTTATGGCCTCATCAGCCTCTGGTTTACTCAGTAGTAACCAAGCTTCATTTAAATTCCAAGAACCAAGGATTATAGAAGTATCAATAGTTCTCATTCACTTGTAAAAATTGACAAAACTTATTGCCAGTATATTAATATTGTGTCTTTCTTTTTTTCCTACTGACGATTCCTTTCATAGTTAAATTTTCTATACAAAACAAATCATTAAAATAATTAGTAGCTATTAATATAGCTGCCATTATTTCTAAAGTGAAACTTTAGTAAATTTGGAGAAATATTAATCATAAACTTATTGTGCAGCTACCATAAGCTATTTTGATTTGGTACTATATGATCATTTAAATTCTCTTTAAACAATTCACACGTTAGGCTAATTTATCATTTCCACTTTCTTAAACATGTGTAGTAGACCTCCATGTATGCTAGACCAGTGCTGCTCTCAGGGTGTGCTGTTTTCAAAACTGTGTCACTAGCCTGTAGTGAGATACACAGCATGTAGCTGTTGAATCTTATACTTTTAAAAAATTGGGGCTTACATTTTGTTGGTCTTTTTTTTTTTCCTCATCTCATTTTTATAGTAATTGATTTTTTTTCCTGTGTTTTACAAATGTATTAGTCTGTGGCAGTTTGGGGGGTTTTTGTTGTGTCTTTTTTTTTTTTTTAACCACATATGATTTGAGAAGCACTATACTAGACATTGGCATATAACACTAAAATTTATATTCTTAGGAATTTATATCTTAATATTCCTAGAAATTACATTGTTAATTTTAGCTGTTAGTTAAAGGTTAATATATCCTCTGACTTCCTGGAATTTTTACATCAACAGGGAACTCCATTTAAATAACAACCTGTTACGAGTTCTACCTTTTGAGCTGGGAAAACTGTTTCAGTTGCAGACTTTAGGCCTGAAAGGTATGACTTCCCATGTTTGTGCTTCTTATGGTTTGTATGTATGTCTTTGGGTCTAAAGAAGCCATAAGCGGGAACCCTTTTGCCAGGGATTTGGAGGTTCATTCTTCCCCAGAGTGCATTTAGTTTGTTAGATACGGTCCAATGATTTTCTCTCTTTTTCACTTATAGGTTGTCTACTAGTCTTTTTGTTATTTTTTGCTCCTAGCCCAGCCTTGCTTTTCTAGCCTTTCTTTGTCACCTGTATGTTTGGGTGATACATTCCTGATGTCATGCTGTAAACAGCTTTTTGTTTGTTTGTTTTATGTTTTGTTTTATGTTCAAATCTCAAAAAATGGAGATTCTCACAAAGTGCAGGAAACAAGTAGAAAATCTTGATCCATTTGGATCCTCTAATAAAGACGAGTATTTAAGCATTCTTTAAAAAATCAAAAAATCAAAAGTAGAATTGATTTATAAGGACTTCATTAATATGTTAAAACTTGGGGACGTAATTGACCTAGTAAGAACTATTGGGAAATATGTTTTTAGACCAGCAAGGTTAAAAGTCACATTTCAGTAAAATGCCAGTACCTATAAATTTTTTATCACATTGTGATTCATCACTAGTCTTGTAGATGTATCCAGCTTACTCTATAATTGATACCTAAAAAAAGATCACAGGGGGCTTTTCCTGACGGTTCAGTGGTTATGATTCTGCCCCTCCACTGTAGGGGGCACCGGTTTGATCCCTGATCGGGGAACTAAGATCCTACATGTTGTGTGGTGCAGCCCCCACCAACCCCCCCCCCCCCCAAAAAAAATCACATGATGACATGTTCAAGAATTGTACTTTTATTTGTTAAAAGTACAGTTATAAAGTGAGGTTTTATTTCTATAAATCCTTTTCATATTATGAAAGTAATAGTATTGTTCACAAAAACAAATGGAAAAATACAAATAATACATTTACAAATATATGTAAAACCATGTTCAACAAAACATCAGCTTTATAAATGGTTCTTTGGAAAGTTTTTTTTCTGTATGGGCTACTCTGGCTGAGGCCTCTTAAAATGGAAGTCAGGGAAATGTGAGCTGCAAATGCCTTTTCCTGTTATATCTCCCTATGGTAAGTCTAATTTATTCTTATTTTCCTGTTTTTAAATTTGAAAAACAGAAAAATATAAAATGTAGCAAAGTATAATCCATATATGGACTACCAGAATTAACAATTAATATTTTGTCACCTTTGTGTCTGCTTTTTAATGCAAAAGAAATAGAACATTACAGAATGTTGAGGCCCTCTTTGTTCCTCTTCTAGTCTCTTTCTTGTCCCAGAGGCAGCTACTGTTGTATGTCCTTCTGGTTCAAGGTTTTGTAATCTTACAGTATATATTTTACAAACCTTAGTCTGTATTCATTTCTCTAAGGATTTAGGATCATTGGTCACAAGTTTTCACACTGATTTAATGTGCATAAAAATGCCTGTGGAAGTTAGCACTGGGGATGGGTAGGGAGCCTTTATGTCGCCTTCATGTTTGATGATTCCTTGGTCTTCCCCTTCAGAAAGGTCCTTTCCTGTTTGACATTTATGCTTTTATGTCTCTTTCTTAGAAGTATGGTTTCACTGAGATGTTTGTTTTTCTCAGTCTGTCTGCAAAGGCAGTCTTTTCACTTGGTTTCACCTCTTTAAGACAAATCCTATGTTATTTTCCTGAGCTTTGCAACTTACACTTTAGTATTGTGGTAGTTGCTTCTTAAAACGGTTACATTTTCCTTGCTCTCTGAAAACTTCTTTCATGATTTCTCATGGCACCTGTTAATTATTTGGAAGAGAAAATGTATCACCTAGTTCAGAAATCATGTGTATTTGCTGTATCCTCCATTCGGACAGAACCAAAGTATTTCTGCCTCATGAATCAGTTCATATCATTTTCTTCAAAGTGGATTACACAGGGCTAGCATGCATCACCTTTTTTTTCCCCCCGTTTTTCCATGTTCTTAAAATTTTTTCTACTGTGAAAGATAGAACTATAACCTTAGATGTGCATTCATTTGTTTTATTTTGAGATACTTAGATTCACATGAACCTGTAAGAAGTAATGCAAGGAATAATTCATGTGCCTTTTACTAGTACAGCATCACAACCAAGATATTGACATTGATACAGTCAATACACACAACAGTAGCATCACCAAAGGATCCCTCATGTTGCCCTTTGATAGCCTTTGCTTTTCTCTTGCCTCAGTTCACTCCTTAACTTCTGACAACTGCTGATATGTTATCCATTTCTATAATTTTATTTCAAAAATAATATATAGGTAGAACCATGCTCTGTGTGATTTTGAGATTGGTGTTTTTTATTTGTTTGTTTGTTTTAACTCAGGTTAATTCTTTGCAGATTCACCCAGATCGTTTGCTCCTTTATACTGATGTAGTATTCCTTGGTATGGATATTTCATGGGTTCTTTAACCATTCACCCACTTAAGGACATCTGGGTGGTTTCCAGTATTTTGCTGTTATAGATGAAGCTGCTCTTAACGTTCTGTGTGCAGGTTATTGTGTGAACATGTGTCTTCATTTCTCTAGGATAAATGCCCAGGAGTGCAATTGCTGGGTCATATGTTAGTTTCCTGTTCAGCTTTTTTTAAGAAACTGCCAGGCTGTTTTCCAGAGTGGCTGTACTCTGGAAAACAATAATAAATTTTCACCAGTAATAAATGAGTGATCCAGTTTCTCTGCATCCTTATCAGCATTTAGTGTTGTCACTATTTTAATTTTAGCCTTTCTGATAGCTGTGATGATATCTCATTGTGGTTGTAATTTGCATTTCCCCAACGGTTAAAGATACTGAACATCTTTGCATGTGTTTGTCATCTGTATAGCATTGCCTGTGAAATATCTCTTATGTCTTTGCCCATGCTCTAATTGGGTTGTTTTTCACTCTTGAATTTTGGGAGTCCTTTATATATTTTAGATACTAGGCCTTTGTCAAATATGTGATTTGCAGATATTTTCTCCCAGTACATAGCTTGTCTTTTCATCCACTTTTGGCGGAGGAGGGGGAGTGATTTCCCCCAACACCAACAAACAATTGTAGAACACTAGCTGGATGTCCTATAATTCAACTCAGTTCTGACACAACTTACCCAGAGATAGCATCAGATTCCACAGATAAAGGGCTCCATCCTACAAAACTGTCCCATCCCCCTTTCCTTCCAACTTCAGATGCCAGTCACAACCCAGCTTGTCGTTTGTGCTTGGGCCTCTGACCAACCAGCTACAGATTGAAGGTTCCCATGACCCCCACCCTGGATTTGATTAATTTGCTAGAGTGGCTCACGGAACTCAGGAAACCCATTTACTCACTAGATTACCTGTTTGTTGTGAAAGGATATAACTCAGGAATAGCCAAATGGAAGAAATGCATAGGCCAAGGTATGGGGAAAGGGCACAGGGTTTCCATGCCCCCTTCCAGGTGCACCACTCTCCCTGACTCTCCACATGTTCACCAACTCAGAGGCTCTCTGAGCACCATCCTTCTGGGCTTTTATGGAGGCTCCATTACGTAGGCATAATTGATTAGATCATTGGCCATTGATGATTAGTTTCACATCCAGCCTCTCTCCCCCGGCGGGGGTGGACGACTGAAAGTTCCAACCCTTTCGTCACGTAGTTGGTTCTCTTGGCAACCAGCCCCGTCTTTCAGGTACGTCCAAAAGTCACCTCATTAACAAAACGAGACATCTTTATCATTCTCACCACTTAGGAAATTTCAGAGGTTTTAGGAGCTATGTGCTAGGAACAGTGGACAAAAAGCAAGTATATATTTCTTATTACAGATCACAGTATTACACAGGGTCTTTTATGTAGGAAAAGTTTTAAATTGTTACGAATTCCAGTTTATCAGTTTATCTTTTTATGGCTCTTGCTTTTAGTGTCAAGCCTAAGAACTCTTTGAAATAGTTCTAGATCCCCAAGATTTTCTCCAGTGTTTTATACTAAAAGTTTTATGGTTTTGTTTTACATTGAAGCCTGTAATCCATTTTGGTTTTTTGCTGGTACATGTCCAATTACTCAGCACCATTTGTTGAAAAGTCTGTCCTCTATTGAGTTGCTTTTGCACCATTTTCATACATCAGTTGGACATATCTGTGTGGATTTTCTATTCATTGATCTACATGTCTGTCCTGCCAGTATCACTTAGTTTTTGGAACTTGAAATAGGGTAATAAGTCTTGAAATAGACTAATTCCTCCTCTATCGTCGTCGTCTTCAAAATGGTTTTAGCTGTTCTAGTTGTTTGGCCTTTCCATAAACATTTTAGAATAATCTTGTCCATAGTTACAAAAAATATTGCTGGGATTTTGGTAACCTGTATATCAAACTGGGGAGAACTGACATCTTTTACTGTGTAGAGTCTTCCAATCCGTCAGTGTGCTATGTCTCTCCATATATTTAGATCTTTGATTTTTTTCATCAGTGTTGTGTAGTTTTTGGTATAAAAGTCCTCAAATGTTTTGTTAGATTTATACTTGTCTTTTTGTTTGTTTTGAGTAAATGATAATGTATTTTAAATTTTGCTGTCCACATGTTCATTCCCAGTGTATAGAAATATAATGAATATTTGGTATTTTTATTTTGTATCCATCTACTTTATTGAACCTAGCTCTAGTTCTAGGAGTTGGTTTCTCTTTTTTTGGTAGGCTTTTTGGTAATTAAATTTTTTTTATATATATATAAAATTAGTCAACTGCAAATAGGGACAAGTTTCTTTCTTTCCAGTATGTGTGCTTTTCTTTCTTTTTCTTGCCTTATGGCACTGACTAGAACTTCCAGCACTATGTTAAATAAGAGTTGTGAGAGCAGACACCCCGTCTTTTTCCCCGAACTTAGAAAGTATTCTGTCTTCATTATTGAGTATAATAATGAAGCAGTAGGTATTTTGTAGATGCTCTTTATCAATTTGAGGAAGTTTCCTTCTATCCATCTTTTTCTGAGAGTTTTAAATCGTGAATGGGTATTTAATTTTGTCAAATGTTTGTTCTCCATCAGTTGATATGATGGGATATGTAGCTTTTTCTCTTTAGCCTGGTAATTAATTTTTGAATATTGAACCAGGCTTGCATTCCTGGAATAAAATCCACTTGATCATGGTATATAATTTGTTTATTGCTGACGTGTGTATGCTAATATTTTCCTAAGGATTTTGACTCTATATTTATGAGAGATATTTGTCTGTAGTTTTGATTTTTGTTTGTTTTATACTCACTTTGCCTGGTTTTGGTATCAAGGTGATACTAACTTTATGAAATGGATTTGAAAGTGTTCCCTCATCTTCTGTTTTCCAGAAGAGATTCTGTAGAATTGAAGTTAATTCTTTTTTAAATATTTGGTGGAATTTCTCAGTGCAGCAGTTTGGAGATTTCTGGTAGTTTTAAAATTCTGAATTCATTTCCTTACATATAGTGCTGTTAAATCATCTGCTGGGTGAGTTGTGATGGTTTGTGGTTTTCAGGGAAGTGGCCCATTTCATCTGTGTTGCTTACTTTATGTATGTGGAGTTGTTTATAGTGTTCCCTTATCTTTCTGATTTCTTTAGGGTCTGTAGTGATATCCTTATCCCCTTTCATTGTTGATATTGGTAATTTTTGTGTTCTCTTTCGTTATCAGTCTTGGTAAAGGTTTGTCAGTTTTATTGATCTTTTCAAAGAAACAACTTTAAAATTTTTTTCTTCTATTTTTCTGTTTTCAGTTTCGATTTCTTCTCTTTAGTGTTTCTACCCATCTTTTTGCTTTGGGTTTATTTTGCTCTTTTTCTATAGGTTCTTAGGGTAGAAGCTTAGATTATTGAATTGAGGCTTTTTTTCTTCTTATGTATGCATTTAGTGCTATAGATCTCCATCTTGGCCCTGCTTTAGCTGTGTCCAGCAGCAAATTTTGAATGTTGTGGTTTTATTTTCACTAGCTCAGTGCATTTTGAAATTTCCCTTCAGACTTCCTCTTTGGCATGGGTCATTCAGAATTTTCCAAGTGTTTGCAGATTTTCCTGTTGTCTTTCAGTTAACTGATTTTTAGTGTCATTCCATTGTGGCTGAAGAATACATTCTATGTAATTCCAGTTCTTTTAAACTTGTGGACATTTGGTTTTATGGCCTAGGATATGGTCTATCCTGGTATTTGTCCCTTGGGCATTGGACAAGAGTTTTGTATTCTTCTATTCTTGGGTAGATGGTCTAGAAATATCAGTTAGATCCAATATATTTGTCTAATATCTATTAGATTGATGGCATTGTGGACTTTTGTCTGGTTCTCTCAATTTTTGAGAGAGGGGTGTTGACGTCTCCAACTGTAATTGTAGATTTCTCTATTGTCCTTTCAGTTCCATCAGTTTTTGCTTAAAATGTTTTGCAGTTTTGTTGTTTGTTGGATACACATTTAGAATTGCTAATTCTTCTTGGGGGATTGGCCCTTTATCATTACATAATGCCACTTGCAGTGTGGTAATTTTCTCTGAAATCTATTTTATCTAATTTAGTAGTCTTTCCTGCTTTCCTTTGACTAATGTTTGCATGATTTTTTTTTCCATCCTTTTCCTTTTACCCTGCTTATATTGTTGTATTTGAAGTGAGCTTCTTGCTGATAGCATATAGCTGGGTCATGATTTTAAATCCACTCTGCCAATCTCTGTCTTTTATTTGGTGTATTTAGACCATTTACATTTACTATAATTATTGATTTAATGGGGCTTACATCTGCCACTTTATTTTTTGTTTTCTGTTTGTTCTTGCTTTTGTTTTTCTGTTTTCTTTTTCTTGCCTTCCTGTGGGTTACTTGAGCATCTTTTTACATTTCCATTTTAATTTGTCTGTAGTGTGTTTGAATTATCTTTTTTAGTAGTTGCTCTAGGTATTTCAGTATATAAACATAACTTATCATAGGCTTCTGGTATTACTACTTTACCAGTTTGAATGAAATATAAAAACCATAGCTCTTTTTATGACCTTTTATTTGCCTGCCCCCCCCCCCCCATTAACTGCCAAACATGATTTAGAAAACTTGAGAAGGAAAGCCTATTATATTTGCCCATCTCTTTTATTAAACCATAATTTTTTTTCTTCCTTCCTAATAATTCCAAGGTTCCTTCTGTTATCATTTCCTTTCTATTTAGAAAACTTTCATTATTGGTTCTTTTAGGGGAGGTCTGCTGGCAACAGATTCTTTTAGTTCTCTGTCATCTGAAAATGTCTTTGCTTCTCCTTCATTCCCAAAGGATATTTTCTCTGGATATTGGATTTGGGGTTGACACAGTTCTTTTCTTTCAGCACTTGAAAAATACTGTCACTTTCTTCTGGTTTGTGAGAAGAAATTTGTGGTTATTTAACTTGTTTGTCCCCAACAGATAAGGTTGTTTTCCTCTGACTGCCTTCAAGATGTTTTTCTTTGTCTTTAGTTTTCAGAAGTTTAGTTATGATGTTGCTTGGTGTAGATTCCTTTGGGTTTATCCTGTTTGAATTTCTTGAATCTGTTGATTTAGGTTTCTTGCCAGAT
Organism: Hippopotamus amphibius kiboko; assembly: GCF_030028045.1. NCBI lineage: Eukaryota > Metazoa > Chordata > Mammalia > Artiodactyla > Hippopotamidae > Hippopotamus > Hippopotamus amphibius. The sequence continues at coordinate 28,834,994 of NC_080200.1, read as the reverse complement.
TGGGGAAGCTTTCAGCCATTATTTCTTTAATACTTCTTCAGCCCTGTGCTCTTTGTCCTATGCTTCCACGACTCTGTGGACATGAATGTTAAACTTTTGTTGTAGTTCCACTGGTCCCTGAGGCTATTTGTTCATTTTTATTTTTCAATCTGTTTCCTTTTGGTTGTTCAGATTGCATAATTCTAGTGTTGTATCTTCCAGTTCACTGATTCTTTCCTTTGACCCTCTCTCTATTCTGCTTGTTGAACCCATCCACTGAGCTTTTTATTTCATTTATCTTATTTTTCAGTTTTAGTATTTCCGTTTGGTTTTTTACGTTTTGTTTGGTTACCAAAACTTTCCTTGTCTTTACTGAGTCTTGCTAATTTTTTGTGGTTTATTTCGGGCATGTTTGTAATTTCCCATTGAAGCATTTTTATCGCACCTTCTCTGTTTTGGTCAGATCATTCTAATGTTTCTGTCATCTCAGTGTTGGAATCTGTTATCTTTTTCATTCAGTTTGAAATTCTTGGTTCTTGTTATGATAAGTGATTTTCTCTTGAAGCTGGACATATTTGTATTATAAGACTCTGGATCTTATTTAAACCCTTTTTGCTGGCTTTCTCTACCCTGCTCTGGCAGGGAACGGGAGAGCACCATCTTCTCACTGCCAGGAGAGGTAGGAGTTAAGATTCCCCTTAGCCTTTGTTTACCTGAGGGTCAGCTGGGTGCAGGTGGCAGTTTTTGCTCCATGTGTCACTGCATTGGGGTGACCTCATTACTGGTGAGAGGTAAAATTCTTGACTTTCCTCAGCCTCCTCTGATGTCATCCTCAGAAGTGAGGTGGAAGAGCACCTCATTGCTGTGGGTTGGGTGGAAGTTCAGGCTTCCCTTCGTGGTCTCTACTAACACCACAAGATGGACAAGGAGATGCATGTTACTGCCTGGAAGAGATAAAAAAGTCCCAGCTACCTTCTTGGCCTTCTCTGAAGCTACCCTGCTAGGGGTGTTGGGGTACCCCTTTACTTCCTCATAAGAATAGAAGTCTAAGCTCCCTGCTTGGTCTTTAAAGGCATGAATAGAGAGAATGCCATGTATGTTTCTTTGGTGTTTAGCTGGAGTAGAGCTGTTACTATCAAAGTTTTGTTTTGTCAGGCTGTCCTTTCCTGGCCCTTTGGCTTTTGTTGGAAATTTTTTTTTCTGTACCTGTTGGTGTTTCCATGTTGCTGCCTTCTTCAGCTCTATGTCTGGGATATATGAAGCAAGTAGTAAATCCAAGGAATTCACCACTATGTTGTTCCTCAGGTGTTGAGATCTCTGATCATTCTGCTTTCATACCATGTTTCAGAGTCTTAGGTTTCTTTATGTGTAAGTACAGGGATTTTAGTTGTATTTAAGCAAGAGGAATAGGGAAAAGTATGTTTACTTCATCTTTCCAGAAGCAACTTCTCTCATTTACTTTTGTTCCTTAGTTCTGAGACCCAATATCATGTTTTAATTCCAGAATGTTTACTCTATGTATATTATTTTTCCAGGCAATGAAAAGTAGATTAATTTCAAATTTAATTAATTCCAAAAAGCAAGCAGACATTGGGTGAAATATACCATTTGGCTTCATGAATTTATTAGCGAGTCAAAAATAGGTGTTTGGGGATGGTTTTTAATTTTATAGAAAAATCTTAGAAGGGAGGATCACATACTTATAAGTACTCAGCAGTTGCCTTAACATATTTTTTGCACTAGAAAGTAGTAAAAAGACAGCATTAGTGTAGGTCTAGTTAGAATGGGATGCTTACCTGGTACTGAGAAGTATTTAGTTGACTTCATTTTCTTAAGATATCCTTAACACAGGATCTTGGTAACTTTCAGGTTATAGTTATCAGTCTCATAGGATTGTGACTAAATGAAAATTTCAGGGCTCTGGTAGCTGTAAAGAACTGTACACATATGGGGAATGATATTATTGTAACTTGTCTTCCTGCAAATATATACTTTGCACTTATAGGAGCATATTTTTACCTTTACAGTTCTTAAAATCCTAGAGATCTTAAAGGTCAGCTGACTAAGCTATTCTTCCCATCCATGTAATCCAGATTTTAATGAAGGATACTCCACTACCTCACAGGTCAGGGCATTTTATCTTAAATAGTTCTAAAGTTTACTAGTCAATTCTATTCTGAGCTTGGTCCTCATTCTGTCTTTTGAGTCTATTCTTTAAACAGGAAAAGGGGGAAAAAACAGCTTTTTTCTTCTGTGTCGTGATCATTCTTATATTCTATATTTTTTTTTTAATTTGGAATGGCTAAGATCTCTTATCATTTTAACTGTCTTCAATCTATAGAATGTATTAGTCTTTCTTAAAATGGAGCATGGATAGGAACTTTGCTTTTGAAACAGTGTGCTGTTACTTCTCGTATGTACAAAATCCTTCTGAGAAAATCTGAGACTCTCATTAATGGGTGTAAATCATTGCATTTGCTTTCATTTTTGGCACTTAAGAAACAGAGATTGAATTTACTATTGGATCACTGCTGTGGGGTTTTCCCTTTCATTAGTGGTTTAATCTTAAACCAGGTCTGTCTCATTTTATTCATTAGAATTTTTAAAATTCTAAGTGCTAGACTGCATTTGTCACTAGGATGTTTTCTTTTTAACTTTGTAGCATTCTTAAATTTTGATTCTCTAATTCATTATATTGGCTCTCACCTTTCCTTTGCCTCGTCCTTCTTCCCACTCTTCCCGAATCCAGTTTTGCTCGTTTTGATCCTTTTGAAAGCATTGATGAGGCAGGGTCAGATGCAAAGCACTATTAGGTATCTTCAGGATTGACATCAGTCCATTAAGAATCATTTTTTGGATACTTCTGTAGTATGTGGTATGAAACATTTATACTCTTCACATCAAAAACTGAAAAAAATATTTTTTCTAGTTTAGTATGTTAACAGTTAATATATAGTTTTTTATATATAGTTATATATATGGTTAATATATAGTTAATATACGTTGTTATAGATCTGGTAATTTCGGTATATTTTTCAGTTTTGAAATATTTTAGTATTTGTCTTGGTTTCATTTTACCTGTTTTAAAAATATTTCCAGGAAATCCACTTACCCAGGATATACTGAACCTCTATCTGGAACCAGATGGAACAAGAAGGCTACTGAACTATTTGCTTGATAATTTGGCAGGTACTGCAAAAAGAAGTAAGTGGTCATTTGATTAAACCATTTTTTTTAGAAAGACATATAAGAATATTTTTTAATTTTGTGTTTTATATTCAACTAGTTTCAACAGAACAACCACCTCCAAGATCTTGGATTATGTTACAAGAACCAGACAGAACACGGCCAACTGGTTGGTAGCCTAATTCTTTAAATCTCATTTTTACTTTGTCTTTATAAACCTAACAATACTGGTATGCTTTAGGTTATGGGCAGTGTTGCAGTAGACTGCTTAAGGTTGATTTGGTTTGGGAGATAATAGTAAAGACTTGTTTACCTGGCCTCCATACTATGCTACAGCAAGTTTGGTATAAAGCAGCACTTCTCAACCAGAGGCAATTTTATCCCCCAGAAGACATTTGGCAGTGCCTCAGGATATTTTTTGATTGTCAGCTGGTAGAAGTCCTATTGGCATCTGTGGCTAGAGATCAGAGATGCTGCTGTGCACAGCACAGCCCCCCACAACAAAGAATTACCTACCCGTGATGTTAATGGTGCTACTGTTGAGAAACTCTGCTCTAAAGCATTGATCAAGTTCAGTTATAATAAATACACCAAAGTCTTTCTATAGTGTAAGTTTCCAAACTCTACTGTGTTCCACATGTATTTGATAATACAAAAGTTTAACTTGAGAGAGAAATCAAAGTAATGACTTCTAATCTCCTTTTAAAATTGTATGAAACTAATTTGAGCACTTCTGTGATGTATGCAACAGGATTTGGTCTATAATACCAAATAAAATGTGGTTTTGTTTCACGTGAATTAATAGTAGTTGCTCTGTAGAAGAAAAGTAGACATGCCTATTAAGAAAACTACCTGTCAAAGTTCCACATTCTATATTTACAATTGGTGAAGTGCTGGAGGGAGCATAGAAATGAGGAGTCCTGGTCTTAGAGGCTGAAGGACTCAAGATCGTAGTCTGTTAGCTTTCGAACCTTCTGTGTGTGTACCTCTGTAAGCAGGAAACACATTATTATTTGTATTAAAATTTGTTCACGTATCCATCCTTCCTTTATTATCTGACTTTACTTACGCCATGTCTGGCATATAGTAACTTTTCAGTAGATATATATTGAATGAATAAAGTCACACTTAGCATTTAAATGAAAACTATTGAAATTAATTATGTTTTTTTTTTTCTGCCACGTGTGTGAATAAGTAAAGTTATCTTTCCTACAGCCTTGTTTTCTGTCATGTGCTATAATGTTCTTTGTGATAAATATGCGACCCGGCAGTTATACGGCTACTGTCCGTCATGGGCACTAAATTGGGACTACAGGAAGAAGGCCATTATTCAAGAAATCTTGAGTTGCAGTGCTGATATCATAAGTCTTCAGGTAAGTCATCAGAACAGTACTTGTTTAAATTGCAGAAATACCCCAACATTGATCAAGCAAAGGACAGCTTGGGAATGCATTACAGTGACACATTTGAAGTCCTAGCTTTAGCAATTCTTAAAATACAACTTTTTCTGTATTTAGTGAATTCTGGGAGCATTCACTACCTGCTGTGCTTTTGTAGCACTGTGCTGCCAAATTAAGCAAATGGGTTAAGCTGGGTTTTAAGTGTTTGCTGTGATAGCTAAAGGTTTACCTTTTCCTCCCTGATGCCCCTGCACACTATTTTTTAATTGGGTGGCAGTGTTACTGAAATTGTGGCACTATCAAGATATAGTTTTGCTCTACTACCAGCGGTAATTGAATAATTAGGGCAAAATGGAAAGAGCATTGGACCTAGTGCACAGTAACTGGATTCTTAGTCCAACTTTCTTAATAACTTACATGACCTTGGGCACATCACTTTCTCCTTGTGGCCTGAAATTTGATCTGTGGGGTTCCTTCTGCCTCTCTGATACTTGTTCTACACTATTTCTAAAATATAAGGAAATATATATGCATAGGGGTGTATGTCTCTCCATTCTTTATTCCTTAAACAACAAAGAATTGACCTTATCAACTGGTACCTGTAAAATGACAAGTAGGTGTTCTGATTGGTTTCAGATAAATTACATTGAAAAGATGTAATTCTTCATTCTGCAGATTGGTCCTTTGAAATTACTTTAAGCTCTCAAACTGTACATATAAAGGTAATGCATGGGACTAATTTTTGTCTTATGGAATAACTCTGCTGTTTACAATTTTTCAGGAGGTTGAAACAGAACAGTATTACAGTTTTTTTCTGGTAGAACTGAAAGAACGTGGCTATAATGGATTCTTTAGTCCTAAATCTAGAGCTAGGACAATGTCAGAACAAGAAAGAAAACATGTTGATGGCTGTGCGATATTCTTTAAGACAGAAAAGTAAGTCATCTTATTTCTTTCCTTCCTTCCTTCCTTCCTTCCTTCTTTCCTCCCTCCCTCCCTCCCTCCCTCCCTCTTTTTCATTTTGGGCATGCCACATGGCATGCAGGATCTTAGTTCCTTGACCAGAGATCGAACCTGTGCCCCCTGCAGTGGAAGGTCGAAGTCCTAACTACTGGACCACCAGGGAATTCCCCAGCCATCTTATTTCTTAAAAAGAAAATTTTCTCTGTGTTTGTAGGATGGGGGCCAAGGGAATGGAAATTAGTTGTCAAATAAGAGAATGAGACATTATATTATTACTCAAGAAAACAATACTATTGATTTAGAGGGTTTTGTTTTGATTCATCAGAAATAATGTTTTGGAGGATGTGTTGAAAGTGCTGCTATTTCTTCAGGTGTTTGTTAGGGTTTAACTCCAATTGTTAATTGAAACACCTTGTAATTGCATTCCCTCTCGGGGAGGGAGAGAGATTCTTAAGCCCATATTTTGGAAGAGAATTATTTTAAAATTATAAGATGGAGTATTCCAACATGAAACCTAAACAGAAGATGACTACATTATCTTAAGTTGTAAAAGTTTTTCAAGATATTACTTTTATCTGTAACAGACTGAGAACAACTTAAATGGACATGGGAAGCTTGGTGTTAAGTGTGGAGGAGTTTCCATAATGTAATTTACATGCCATCATATCTGTTAAGGAAGCTTGAGAATATTGCATTTTTCACAAAACTAATATCTTGGTATTCCCAATTTTATATTTGTGTGTGTTTTTGTTTTAGATTTACTTTGGTTCAGAAACACACTGTTGAATTTAATCAGCTAGCAATGGCAAATTCAGAAGGGTCTGAAGCTATGCTGAACAGAGTCATGACAAAAGATAACATTGGAGTTGCTGTACTGCTAGAGCTTCGAAAGGAATTGATTGAAATATGTGAGTGACCTTTTCACTTCCTATAAAATTGACCTCCAAAATTTAATAGAAAACAGAAAATCTATTACGTATTAATAGTCTTGTCTAACACCTGAAGAAACTCAGAATTTAAATCTTTTCTAAAACGTCGTACTCATTTTATCTCTACCGCAAAGCCAAGATGGGGAAACAGTGCCCAGAAAAGTATTTCAAATCTTAAAAGGCATAAAGCCAAAGGAAAAAAAGCTTTTTTTCCTCTCAAGAATTTTTCACATAAAATGCTGAAGTAAATATTAATTAAAATAACTGCTCAGAGAGAAGAACTCCATACACTCATATAATTTCTTGGCAACAAGGATATTCTGTATGCTGACCTACTTTTAGTCATTATTTTAAAGGTCTTGAGTTTTGTAGAAATGGACTACTTATTTCAAATTAAATGTATGTTTAGAGTGACCATCACTCTAAGAACTGAAACTTCTGTCGCTTGAACAGTTAGAAAGGGGGATATTTAATCTGAGGGATAGAAAAGATGAAAGACAGAACCTAGTGACTGTCTTAAATATGTCTTCAGAAAAAAGGGTGTCAGTTTAGATTTGTGATGCTCAGTTTAGGGCATCTAAAAGCCCAGAAGTTTTAAGAAGGTGGAACTATTTAAAAATCAAGTTGTCCCAAATAGAGTGGGCTGTCTTTGTTCAAGTAGTGAATACGCTATACTGGAAGTACTCAACCAAGAGGTTAGATGTCTGTTTCTCAGGTTTGTTGTAGGGTATTCAGTCATCAGGTGGGAGATTGTTAACTAGATTTTAGGGTTCTTTATTGTTCCCAAGATTCTGAGAGATTACTTGCTTTCAGACCCTGTGAGAGTATATTGAGCTTATGGGCAAGTTTTGTTTGTTTCCTTTTGTTTTATCTAATATAGCTGGAAAGCCACATCTTGGAACAGAAAAGCAGCTTATTCTTGTGGCCAATGCTCACATGCATTGGGACCCTGAATACTCTGATGTGAAGTTGGTTCAGACGATGATGTTCCTCTCAGAAGTGAAGAACATCATTGATAAAGCCTCGAGAAGCCTCCAGTCCAGTGTATTGGGAGAATTTGGAACTATTCCACTGGTGTTGTGTGCAGATCTTAATTCTTTGCCGGACTCTGGTAAAAAAACAAAACAGAACATTGCTGTTTTATGTACAATACTTGCTGACTTAAAGTGTTTTTGTAATGTGTCATTTCTGATAATTCCAAGTTTAGTGAAAATGAACATTCGTTTTATAGTGTCAGCTGTGAATCAGGTTAAAAAATTTTTTGTGGAGTAGGGGTCCATTTTGAAAATGAAATGGTATTATGAAGGACCTCAGGAGGAAGGATGTTAATCATCTTCAGTAAACATGTAGGTGATAACTTGAAGTAACTTATTAAAGAACATATTGTATTTCATTATTCCCAGGTTATATGTAATGTAGACTCTGAAAAGGTTATTAAGACAGACTCCTTGGGATTCCAGCATGTGGAAATATAATCCAGTTTAAATTTGACCATATATTAAAGGAGCTCAGATTTTGGTGTGCTTGATTAGAAAAATACACCTCAGGTGGAAATTGAGATTTTTTTATTTACACAGATCAGGCAACTGATTTTAACAAAAGATCAAGAAGCTTGATATTTAATCAAAAAGTAGAAGAATACAGAAAGCCTTATTCTTAAATACTTTTCCATAGATAGCACAGAGTAAAAAACATAGTTCTTATAATATCAAACTGTTTCTTTTTGTCTTTAAGCTACTTGTTTATACTTTCTCATATACGCAAGAGTACTTTTCCTTGGACTTGCATGCAAGAATGTGGGCGTTCACACACACACAAACACACACACATCTGCATTGGTTAGATTCAGTAGCACATCACTACTATTGCAATAGATGAGAGAATAGGTAAGACAGAAACCATGTTAAAATTCATTTTCAGGGGAAATAAAGGTGTCTTAAGATCGGTAATTCTCTAGCCTATCTCATCAAAGACATCTGGGAATTACTGGCAATTTCTCTATATGCTTTTCATCCTCTTTTTAGCTACAAAGTATCTCAGGGGCAAAGAGAGACTCCTGTCAAGTAATACAGATCTTAAGACCCATTTCCATGTTGCAAAATATACTATTTTAATAGCAAACACATGGGAAAATGTATGTCCAGTTTTGCTAACTAATTAAATGAAAGTTAAAGATTTGCAGAGCCCATTTTATGCTTCACATGTTGGAAAAATAGTGTCCAGAGATGGTAAAGTTGCTCTGTAACTCTTTCATAGTTGGTTCTCTCTCTCTCTCTCTATGTGTGTGTGTATATATATATATGTGTGTGTGTGTGTGTGTGTGTATACATTTTTCATTTCCACCAAGAACTTTATTTAACGACGTATTCACCATTTTGTTCCACTACCTTCTGCCATTTTTCAGGCAATTCATAATGTCATCTTCCCAAAATTTTTTATCTTTTTGAGCAAAGTATTATTCCAGGTGCCTTTTATACTCTTCCAGGGAATTGAAATTTTTTCCATTAAGGGAATTTTGTAAAGACCAAAATAAATGGAAATCAGAAGGTGCAATGTCTGGTGAATACAGCGGATGAATCAGATCTTCCCAGCCAAGCTGTAACCGTTTTGCCTGGTCATCAAAGAAACACGCATTCTTGCGTTATCCTGGTGGAAGATTATGCATTTTCTGTTGACCAGTTCTGGATGTTCCTTCCATTTGGTCTCATTGGGAGCAGTACTTGTTGGAATTAGTTTGGTTTTCTGGAAGGAGCTCATAATAGAGGACTCCCTTCCAATCCCACCAGATGCACAACATCACCTTTGAATGAAGACCGGCCTTTGGTGTGGTTGGTGGTGGTTCGCTTGCCCAACTCTCTCTTCCATTCCACAGTATCCATTTTTCGTCGTCCATCACAATTTGTTTTAAAAACAGAACGTTTTCATTGCGTTTAAGTAGAGAATTGCATGCGGAGATACTCTCAAGAAGGTTTTTTTTCACTTAACTGATTTATGTGAAACCCAAACGTCAAAGCGATTCACGTAACTAAGCTGGTACAAATAAGTTTCACCACTTGATTTGGCTGTTTTGAGTATGTCAGCTATCTCCCGCGTGGTATAATGTTGATTGTTCTCATTTATTGTCTCTGTTTGATTGCTATCAGCTTCAACTGGTCTACCTGACCGCGGAGCATTACCCAGCAAGAAATCTTCAGCACAAAACTTCGCAAACCACTTTTCACATGTTCAGTCAGTCACAGCACCTCCTCCATGCACTGCACAAATCTTTTTTTTCACGTTCAGTTGCGTTTTTACCTTACTTGAAATAATAAAGCACAATATGCCGAAAATGTTGGGTTTTTTCTTCCATCTTCAGTATTAAAATAGCTACACAAAAATTCACCAATCTTGATAAATTTTTTTTTAAGTGCACGCTGATATGACAGCTGTCACAATGTAATCTTAACAGAATTGTTTCAAACGAAGTTAAAGACAACTAAGCACTACTAGAGCCATCTTACAGAAAACATGAAGTGAACTTTTTGGCCAACTATATGTGTGTGTATATATATATATATATATATATATATATATGCATGCACAGTGAATCATAATCTTGGTATTTTATACTAAGCATAAGCAGAAACCTACATATAGTAAGATGTTGATTGTGGTTTTGGTTTTTTTTTTTTTTTTTAAGTAGAAATAACACGAATTTTTTAAAAAATAAGGAACTAGTTTAACAAATACTATATACATCAGCCCAGTTGTGCAATCATTAAAAAAAATTTGAGAAGACACATAAGTTCATGTGATACAGTGAAGTGTAGAATATTCATTATACTATAATTAAAACCATGGATTTATACAAGTTTTGGTAAATGTGTAAAACAGTAAAACATTTTAGAAAGTGGGAATATGTGATTTAAAACTTTACTGTTAGGTTTTTAGTTGTGTGTTGTACACTGTATTGTACTTGACAATGCAAAAAGTACACTTATTTTCATTATAGGTGTTGTAGAATATTTGAGCACTGGTGGAGTAGAAACAAATCATAAAGACTTTAAAGAACTGAGATATAATGAAAGTCTTACAAACTTCAGCTGTAATGGGAAAAATGGGACACCCAATGGAAGGATCACTCATGGTTTCAAGTTACAGAGTGCCTATGAGAGTGGCCTGATGCCTTACACAAATTACACATTTGATTTTAAGGTGAGTTTTGAGATTAATAAACTTTTAAAATCTTTTTTTTTTTAGAGTGCCTTATAACTTTATGATGGCTTTAAATGTTAGCGTTCAGAATGGAATCAAGGCATCTCGAATAAGTTGACAGCAGCATTCTTCTTTTACTCTTAATGCAGAATTCCATGTGTTAGAGTCCCATCCTTACTTTATAGATACCTATTGGAATCATTTCCAGGGTAAGAAATCAGACGAAATAATGATAGTAAATCCTGAGTTAACTGTCACCTTTTTGGGGCAATTTTTGTTTTTATAGGCTCATTACTAACAGCTGGATATGCAGGACCATCATATTTAATTTGATGTCAATCGAGATGAGGTATTCCATCTCTCCTATTTCAGTTTAACTGAAACTGTACTATTTGAGAACCAAAATGTTTATTATTAGATATTTTTAAAATTTCTAATATATATATTTATATGCTGCCTTACACAATTAATGGATTACAATATGGAGTCTTTTCCTTAGTAATTCTTCTCATTTTTATTATCTGTGGTTATTTAGGGTTTGTGTTCAACTGTCCTTTTTTTAGCTACCTTTTGCGTTTCTTGCTCTCTTAAATCCTAGTTTTCCATTTCTAACCTACTGAGAAAATAGTCATTCAGGTTAGATTGTCTGTTAGAATAGTGTAAATACTTGTGTTAACTGGTTCTTAATTTTAGAGGGGAGGGTTGTTTAGACTCCTTTGAGAAACTGTTGAAAGCTGACAGGTTTTTTTTTTTATTTGGCTTTGGAGATTCATAGTACTGTAGATAATGATTTAACCCTGGGAACAGTGTGTAGAGTTGAAGAGAGACTAGGGTAGACTCTGGAGAAAACGAACATGTAAATGATGGTAACCAGAGAAGCGGAAAACCAGGACAGTATAGGCACTGAAATGCTGAGGAAAGAAAGCCTTTCTAGGTAAAGAGGAATGAATTCTAAGCTTCAGAAAGATATTGGTAAGAGTTGTTTCACTGGAGAGCTGGTCAGAGAAATTAGAATATGATGAGTTGAAGAATAACTGAGCAATGAGGTAGGAAAAATCAACTTTAAAATTTTTATTTCAAGCAGATTGAGTGAAGGAAAGGTGAAGGTGATAACTATAAGGGGAGAGATGAGGGATTTTTTTCCTTTCTTGTTCCTGTTACTGATACAAAGTTAGGAAGAAGACTCTTGGATGTTTCGCTTAAATGCTTTTGGCCAAGAGCATGTAAAAGAGAGACTGAAGTTATAGGGAGGAGAAGAGCAAACCAAGCGTAACCTAGCTCTGTGCCAGATGATGTGTCTGGGTACTGTTGAGGGTTCTGAGGGCAGAGACAGCCTGGCCCTCATGGAATCATGATCTGGTGGGAGAGATAGGTCTCAGCCACACAAATGAGTATATAGTTAAACATTGAGGTGTGCACTAGCAGGGGAAAAGAATCAGACATGGTAGGAGCTGTTAAGTGGGAGCAGGCAGGATTCAGGAAGGCCTTGGGAAAGTGGTTAAACTTGGCACTTGAAGGTTGAGAAAGATTTGGTGACAGTACAGGAAAGTTCCAGACATGGGTGGAGGTCCTGGGGCAGGAAAGAGCTTGGCACTGAGAAGGAATGTACCCCACTTCACACCCTGCCCCCCTGCTCCCCAAAAAGGGCTAGTATGGCAGTTGTGTAGCAAGCATGGAAAAGTGTCACAAATTAAGTTAGGAAAGAGAAGCAGAGGCCATATCATGAAGGATTCTTTGTCTTGTTAAAGATTTTGAAAAGATTCAGATAGGAGGAAGAATGCTTATCATCCCTAAACTTCCTTCATTCTCACATTTGGGGATGCCATTTGGTTTATATAGTACTACCTTTTCCTACTAGCTAATAAGTTTCTTTGTTTGCCAAACATGACTCGGATATGTCTTGAAAAGTTCTCAGTATTTCAGTGTTATCTTATGTTGGGCCTTGTCTTTCTTTTTGCCTTATATTTTTCAGGGTATAATTGACTACATCTTCTATTCTAAACCTCAGCTGAACACTTTAGGCATCCTGGGACCTCTGGACCACCATTGGCTAGTTGAGAACAATATCAGCGGCTGCCCACACCCGCTTATCCCCTCCGACCACTTCTCACTTTTTGCACAACTGGAGCTCTTACTGCCTTTCCTGCCCCAAGTTAATGGCATTCACCTTCCTGGCAGGAGGTAGTCAAGTACCTTCAGAAGATGACCTCAGTTTCATTCTTAAACTCGTAAAAAATCTGAACATAGGGGAGTGAGATATGGCCACTAGGGGATTTCTTTTGTTTTTCTTAATGATGATTTGAGTTTTCAGTCTGATTATTTGATAAGGATATATAGTATGAAAGCCAGGTGCTAGCAAACAGACAAATTCTGAGCCCGATATGCTTTATATACTGTTAGACAGGGATTGGTGTGTTTGCACCTATCTTTAATTTGTTACAAGTAATTTTCCTGTTTCTTCTATCCAATATAATATTTTCATGCCTTGAAATAGGAAAATGTTTGAACAGCATATTCTCTTTGCACAGAAATCTGTAGCACTACTTTTTTGAGGCCAGTAATAACATCCAGAGATCATTCTTCCATACTTTACTCCCTCCTTTTTCAGACTTGTTTGTAAAACATAGAATTTGAATTTAGCCTTTATGATTGTATATGATCCACAGAAGACCTGATATATGAAATTTTGTACTAAAAAAATCAGATTTGGAAATGATTGTATTGTAATCTAAGGCTAAGTTTTTTTACCTGTTTCTTGTGTTTTAAAGGCCAGCTTTTACAAGAAGTTGCAACAGACTTTCTCTGCTGATGATTTGCACTGTTAGGGTTTTGTTAGCCCTTTTGTACTACTTTGTTTTTAAATTGAGAACATTGCTCTTTAAATCTAAATCTGTTTAAAGTTTAGGACATTTTCTTGGACCAGAGGCAACTTACCCATGAATTCCTGGGTTTTTACAAAAAAAACTATCTACCAGGACAGATAAGCTGAGCAGTGAATGATCTGTAGGCATTTATGGACTGAATGTAATGGTTGATATATGTACATTCTGATATTTTTAAATCCTTAACTTTTTTAAGTTAAAAATTACAGCTGCTTAGGTACAGCTTCTTAACTCCTTTTTGAGACACTTGTCCTATCTCCACTGTGCCTGCCTGAATTTGTTCTCACCAAGCACTGCCTGTGCATGCAGAGAAGATCTGTGCATCCTCTTTTGTATTTTTTAAATACTGTTTAACATTTGTGAGAGTTTTATGAAAATGCTTTTGTATGAGCTGTGGCTTTTTTTCCATTGTGAAGCATTGAATATCACATTTTGGAACATGTTCATAGGGTGGGTCCCCAGGTCTTTGTTCACCAGACCCAAGCACTGCTTCTTGGTGTCATTGCACAGTGCTGTTCGTCACCCAGAATATTACTATCATGTGAATTCTTTTTGTTTTCCATGTATTCCTTAGTTTCCATGTTTTTTAAAAATCATTCCTTTAAAAAAAAAAGTAATTTTCCATTTATGAAGCAATAGAAAATAAATGAAATGTATATTCAAAACAGGTCCCTAAGACAATACTTCAGATCATTTTTAAAGTGACTAAGTCATTTTAATGTCAACCAAGATAAAAGTTATATTATACCTTGTATTTTGCCCATAGTGCCATTAGTAGAATAGAGATTAAAGCCAGCTTTAACTTTGCAAAGTTAACTCTTATATGTTCTGTTATCATTCATTCGTCTCTCAAAAATCAAATGAATTCAGAGGGAACTTGGTCTAACTGCTTTTGTTTCAACTGCAGGCAGGGGAGCAAAAGGACACCATGTTATGTGAGCATTAAGAAAAGAAATTGTTGAATGTTAATAACAATTTTTATACAGAGATTGAGTCATTTTGGATAATGACTTAAAATTTTATGAAGAATGTTCAGCACTTAAATGTGCTTATTCTGTTTTTAAGAGAAAATAAAATTACATACTGTTTAAGTAAATGATTCTTTTTTTTTTTCTTTTTTTTTCTTTAAAAAAAAAATTCTCCACAAGGTTTTGATCTTGAATCTTTGTCTGGGACCTCGTTTTTCCTTTGAGGTTGTTTTTTTTGTTTGTTTGTTTGTTTTTAAGATTTTGTTGTGATGGTTTTTTATTTTTTGCTTTTTGTTTTAAGTTGTGCTGACACCAAACACATCCGGTTTATAATCAGTACATTGGAAAGCTGGTTTTATTGGTATAGAACCAAGCATAACTTTTTATGGGGTTTCTTTTTGTTTTGTTTTTTGTAAAGTGTGAATAAAAGATGTGTTTACTCATTTTTCCTAAACACTGTTGGTAATATGCATCATGACAATTTCCAGCAAGGGCAAGCTGGAGCTGGTTGGACTGATGAGATGAAGGAAACTGTTTTTCCTATGATCTGCATTATGTAATAACAGGTCCAGAGAGCTTTATGGAAGAGGAAGGGGGAGAAGCACTTACTCTATTTGTTAATGGAGGATGTATTCTTTTCATAGTTGCTGGAACTATAGTGCACTTGTTAGATGCTGAAGGTTTGAGCTTTACACAAAATGTTTTCACCTGTATTTGTTACTGTCTACAAAATATTTGAATTTGGGGGCAGCATAGTAAGATATAATGGCCTCTTATGTCTTGAAAATATTTATTCTTGCCTCTTCTAGGCAGACTGCATTCTGTGGCAGACTGCCTTTTGTGAGTCAATTTGAACAGCTTCTCCACCTTATTGGATAGTGATAAATTGAACCAAGAGTGTAGATTTACAACTGTAATCTTCAAAAGAGAAAAAAATATTTTGAGTCTATAGGGAATAGATGGTCACACCAAAAGACTTAACAAGACTGTTAAGCAAGGTTTTGTGTTTTAAGTATTTTCCTGTGTCCTGAATAACTTCCTATAATCCATACTCCCTGAAATGCAATAAAAACTAGTATGTTTTCACAGTATAGGTTTTCTTCAGAAATTCTGTAACAAGTATATTTAATGTGGTATTGCCATAATGTAATTTCAGTGTTCTTACTGGATAAATCCATCTTAAGAATGTTTTACAGAAAATTTGGGGTGTGTTTTCTGTTTTAATGATCAGAAATTTGGAGGTGTTCAGTTCCTTGTAAAATCTCTTGAAGTACAGTTTACCATATTAGTGGTAATTATTTATGCTTTAAGAATTTAAATAATGTTCATCAAGATTAATTTATGACATAATTTAAACTGAAGTTGTAGAAATAAATTGTTGATTGCAACTTTAATAGTCCTAAAAGATAGGCAGGGAACATCTCCAAGAAATATGTTTTCATTTTTACTTGATTTGGTGACAGCCAGGAAAACTTACTCTGAGTTAGCACTTTGAAACCTAAGGATATTATTAAATTGGGTGGAATGCACTTCTAAATGTTGAAATTAAAATTTCAAAGCTCTTATAAGATTTCAGGTTTTCAATAATAAATTCCAGTTTTAGTATTCCAGTTTTTACAGTCTAAACTTATGGAATTAGTTTCCATAGTGACTTTTAAGGTTTTCAGGTCATGCTATATAAGTACAGAAGCCAACCTAGGCAAAACAATTAATGAACCAATACGAATACCCAGTACAAATGCTGCAGATAAGTCAAAGAACACCTTTAGCAAGTGTTTCTCCTCCACTTGTAAACAGTATTTTAAGATGTTCACTTTGCTCTTCTTTTTGGTTACATAAATTTTAGTAACCAGTATGTTGAAGTAGTGTCTAAAATAGAGCATCTAGTCTTTATTCACAGTACATTATACTGTGAATTGCACTGGACTAACTTTCGTTTACCATTCATGTAACAAAACGCAGCACATAATCTGCACTAAGCTCAAAGAACGTCCCATTTGCCTAGGCAGCTTTTTGATAAGGGTAATGGGAAACTGAATATGACCTATGGGCTGGTGGTAACAAGGGCTTTTACTCTTCTTTTCAGTGGAACCTCTTGGTCAAATTGTAACTAGCTAGTATTATATTTATATACAGGGTCTCTTTTCTTTACTAATGTATTTTCCTACTCATAGCCAACCAATAAATTCAATTATCTGTTTCAAATATTTTTAAAGTGTAATTTGTATAGCTGTAGTACTGAGGTTTGAGAAAATATGTGTTAATCAGTGGACCACTTATTTACATTTCTGAGTCATCTGGCACAGGGTTATAACTCACCCTTTGAAAGGAAGAGTGAATGGGGACAGCCATGATATGGGGAGACGGTGTAAACTTAAGGATCTCCTTATTGGCTGTGTTGTTCTGTATAGCACTTATATCTCTGCCAAAGTTCAATTTTATATTTAGGCAACTGATGGTCCTTTTGTATAAGGATTTTTGCTGTTGTTGTTACCCATATACCTCATAGTATAAGAAATGGGCTCATGTGTCTTTCATCCTTTGGAAGGAGGTTGACATATTTTGAATAAATGCTTTTAAATACAGTAGCAAACATTGTATTGGTGGGGTAATACTAATTCATTAAATGTTTTGTTACATGTATATTTTGTTGTATATATAAACTTTTAAAATGTCTAACTTTCCAACTCTCCAGAGCATTAAGTCTATTTAGTTTTTAGAAACTACTTCTTTAACAAATAAATGTAAATTTTTATGTAGATGCTGGGGGAAAATGTCCTTTAAAATCACAACACAATTAGATAAAATGGATGTTTGCTGAGATGTCCAGTTTTTGAAGTAGGCATTTTCTACCTAATCCTTAATATATGAGTTTTACCTCTGTAACAGAAGTCTTGTTCTTCCTTATGATTGCCCAAAAAAAGTTGTAAAAGTTAATGAAGTATGCCTATGTTTATAAACTCTAGTTAATGTTCTTTAGAGGAACAGGTGTCTAAGGAAACATGAACTGAAATATATATGGAATGAAGTTTTTAGGTTTTAGTTAACAATGTTGTATATACTGAGAATTATTTAGGTATTCAAATTTAAATTGAGTTTAAAATAAGCTTTCATAAGTACTTTAAAGGCAATTTTAATATACAGGTTATGTATTATAAGAATCCTATAGAATATAGTTTTTGCTCGAATTTTACAAGAATTCTTTTACAAGAATTACTAACTATAAGTTAATAATTTTCTCCAAATAATAAAATAAAAAATGTTCTAAGTAGATTGTTTCCCAAATGAGTCTAACCAACTAATCTATAGCTAGGAATTGAGAAGACTGCTGGATTACAAGGTGAGTTGAAGACCAGTTTCTACAGTTACTTTAGCAACATTAACATTTTAAATCAAATGAGTAGGGAGAGGTCCATTTTCTCATTTTCTTTCAACTGCATGCTTCAAATCACTCTAATCCACTTAAAAGTTACTAAGTTATTTTGGGTCTGGCTACACCAGCCTGACTGGAGGTGGTCTCAAGCTCTCTTATTGCCAGATACTCTTCAGACTTACTAGCAAAGTGAGTTTAAGCTGTGGAGCCCCAAAGAGCCAACTCAGCACGACTGCTTCATGCATTTATTAAGGGCTTTTGACTGCCAACCCTATAGCCCTGGTGATTTCAGTATCTCCCTTTCATGGCAGTCCTGCTACTACTATTTCCCCCCCCAAGCTTTGTGTCATTCTTGAAAGCCTGGTCCATGAAAGACATTAAAAAGGGATGCTGGTGTGATCAAATCCGGGCAGAAGAAATCTGCAAAATGCAAGACTTGCTTGCCTTTTAATATTCACACTGATGTAGGTGGCTGATTCTCAGGGCAGTGATGTAGGTGTGAGGGGCACATGCTAACATTCTGAGCTTCATCTGGGGAGTTACCATCTCCCCTCCCCATGAAGATGATGCTTGATAGTGGTGACTTTGAACAGACCTGATGAGTGGGAGGACTATATGTAATTGGCCCATTTTGATGAATCAGAATTGTCCTTAGTCTACTTTTCCTAGAGAATTTCTTCTGTCAGACACTATTTAGATTGGAAATAGAAATTTATCAGACATGTTCTCTGACTTCAAGTTGTTCATTGGTCATTATAATCTAGTGTAATATGTGCTAAAGATAGATATACCAGGTATGGGGGGAGTAAACCTCTGCTACATGGGTCTATAAAATCTTCCAGGTGACTAGAGCTGGTTATGAAGGACTAAGAATGTGTTTACTGGATGAATATTAGGAGCTGTATTAAACGCCTTCGTGAAATGTGTATAGTTATGAATGAAATGGATCTTGAACATGATGAGAGTCTTTCAGTGGGAAGTACACTAATGGAGTGTCCGGAACACAGTGGGCACCTTTGAACTTTGAACCATGTACTAAAGTTTGAACTTCATCCTGTAGGTGGTGGTAAAAAGCCACACAGGGTTTTAAATGGGAGTAGCATTACCTAGTTTGTGTTTTAGGTCCTTCTAGCGGTGCTATGGAGGGTGGATTAAAACAATGACTAGTTACCTGGTTTCTTATGTGGTCCAGTTGACAGATGATAAGCTGAGGACAGCTTGCAGGGCAGTAAGAGTAGAAAGGAAGGGAAATTTGACATATTTAGGAAATAGAATCAGTAAGAACCTTGATTCCTGCTTCACTCATGGGAGAAAAGACGGGTAAGTGAGTTTTGTTCATTATTTCCATTAGGCAAACCCTTACTCAACATCTCATGTCTTCACCGCCAAGAACTTTGTTTTTCCTTTATTGACCTGATAAAAATAGTCAAATTTGTTTCTCAAACTGCATTTTACTTCATTTCCCATTATAATTCATTCAGATTTTAGTCTGCAAAAGAGATCCAGTGTGCCCCTACTAGACAGTTAAGTAATTCTGGAAAATAATAAAAGATAGCACTTGATGCTGGTTTGATTGTTTCAGCCTATTTCCTTTAGGTTTTTTTATATTCTTGAAAATGACTTATGTGTAAAAAGACTACTTGTCAGAGATCAAGGTAAGATTATTCATTAGAAGATGCTTCACTAGAGGAAGGAATCCGGCAATTCTAAACCTCTTATCCCCCCGAGGATAAATTTCCCCTCATGCAGTGAATCAGACTGTGTTATTTAATATGGCACCCTCTAACCACATGGCTTCTGAGCACTTGAAATATGGCTAGTGTGAATGGAAGTGTAAAATGCTTTTTGTTAAATGAAGCTATTAATTTTGATAGGACCATATTTCCCTTTATCTGTTGCATTGTGTAAGCAACCAGTGTATTGCTTGTTTGTATTATCACCAGTTGATGTCAAATAATTGGTTCCATTCTACCAATGATTTACTAACAAAAGTAACATAATGTGTTCACTTGAATATTTTATGCAAGCAGCATGAGTTATTGTGCCTATGTAAATCACAGTCATTAACGTGAGATACATAGTCACTCTAATATAATTGAATTATTTTTTTCTAGTTCAAAAAGTAAGTATGAACAAATTATTAAATTTAAAATCTGTTCTACTTATACAGAACTGAGCTAGTACCACAACTGGAAAAGACTGAAAGATATATCATGAATTTTATGGTTAATAATAATTGCAATTTGCTGCACCAGAGCAAAAGAAAAATTTTTTAAAAAAGAAAGTGAACAATACTAAGATAATTTTCTTGAACTGTATATTGAATTTTCCTCTCAACAGTCAAAAAAGCAATCAACTGAAATCAGAAAGTCCAACAGAAAGCTTTATAACAGTTTATAAGAGGATAAGAGCTTGTATTTGTGCACAGAAAAAAACTTTCTGATGGATTTATGTTTTCTACTATGAAAGTTTTGTTAGAAAATTATGAGGAAAAGACAGTGTTTTACAGAGATGAAATATCTTCAGTTAAGCCAGCAATTACCTATAGAATTTAAGACCTTTCTAACAGTACTAAATTCAAAATTGAAAAATTGGAAGTACTCTGTTAGCTTTAGGTGAGCTGTGATGTATAGGACAGTGTCCAGTTAATACTTGTATGCTTTATCTTAAAGAAGTTCCAAATTTACAAAAAAATGTGAATCCTCAGCCTAAAAAAGATGTCACTGTGGTATGTTTTTGCGTCTTTGACATCTGCCAAAGAGTTTTGCTAGATAGGAAAAAAACAGTCTATCGCTACAGAAAGTGCTTCTGCTATGTCAGGTCACAAATTTGGATTTCTTGAAATTTTTAAATGAACCTGGATTTCTCTTACTGTTTTTTTTCACCTAGTGATGCTTATTGGAAATAAGTTTCCTGAAAGACTCATTGAAAAGTGTCACAGTTGTTAAAATTGATCAGTATATAGGTTCAAATCCAGGAGCAATAACCAATTAGTGATAAAAGACAATTTAATGATCATCTTCCTTATTAATGCTCATTGGTTGAATTATTAAGAATTTTTTAACAATGGTTTATTAATTCCAGTTTCAGATTTTCTTGCAACAAAAGGAATGCAAAATATTCAGTAATCAAAAGCAAAACATGTCAGTGTAATACACGTTTTCTTGCCGATATCACACTGTATATGAGTGAACCAAAATTGAAACTCCAAGTAAAGGAAAAGCTTATTTGTGATCTTCACAGACAAGTACAAAAATTTATGTTGAAATTGAAGCATCGTGATACAGATTAAGAAGTGCTGATTTTGCATAGTTTCTGACATTATAAATTTTTATTGTAATCAGCATTTTGTAAATTTGCCACAAAAGCTACCAGAAAAATTTGAAGAACGTTTTTTTTGATATTGAGTAAGTATAGAGTTGCCTTTTAAATTAAGCAAATACCACCCCCCTCCCCCTTTGAATTTGATTTAATCCAGAGCTGACACAAGAATTAATACTTGAACAGAAAAGTTCTTAACTTGGAAAGAAATTGATAACATTTTGCTAAAAAATTAAATAGGTTCATCTAAAAAAATTTTGTTGATATGAATCCAAATGTTTTAATGGTTTTTTGAGTAGTTGATTCAGTTATGGGAAAGCAAGTCTTTATTTGGAGCAATTTGCATGAGTCTACTTTTTCCACTGTGAACTCAATTATGAAATTGAGTG
Source organism: Hippopotamus amphibius kiboko (assembly GCF_030028045.1). Taxonomy (NCBI): domain Eukaryota; kingdom Metazoa; phylum Chordata; class Mammalia; order Artiodactyla; family Hippopotamidae; genus Hippopotamus; species Hippopotamus amphibius. Next base: position 28,813,410 of record NC_080200.1, on the reverse strand, counting down.
CAAAAATTGTGAAACAGAATGTTACACTAGAAAATAATGCAAAAAGATGTAAATGAGTAAAGGAACAAAAAAGACATGAGACTGAAGAAGTAAAATGGTAGACATAAGTCAAATAATATTAAGTGTGAATGGATTAATCCAGTCAAAAAAGAGATCAGACTGGATAAAGATAAACATGACCCAACTATATGCTGTGTACAGGAGACATAATTTAGATTTAAAGATACAAATAGTGAAAGTAAAAGGATGGGAAAAGGTGTTACATAAACTAAACTATCAGAAAGTTGAAGTGGCTATACTAATAGGTTACACAGACTTGAAAGCAAAATATGTTGTTAGAAATAAAAGGGGTCATTTTGTAATGCTGAGCAACACCAATGATAAGCAGCCCCAAACTACATGAAGCAAAAACTGACAGAATGGAATGGAGTAATGATAGTTGGACACTTTAATACCCTTCTCTCAGTGGATAGAACAACTAGACAGATCAACAAAACGGGACTGGAACAACACTAGATCTAACAGATATGCGTAGAGCACTCCACCTAACAACACCAGAATACACATTCTTCCCAAGGGCACGTGGGACATTCTCCAATATTCCATAGGCTATATCATCTAAAACAAGCTTCAATAAGCTTAAAAGAGCTGAAATCATACAAAGTATATTCTCCAATCATAATGAAGTTAGATATAAAGTTGAGAACTCTGGAAATATGTGGAAATTAAATAATACACTTCTAAAAATCAATGGGTCAAATTTAAAAAAATTAGAAAATACTTTGAAATAAATGAAAAGACATACCAAACCTGGTGGGATGCAGCAAAAACTGCTTAAAGGAAAATTTATAGCTATACCTACATTTTTTTAAAAACTGAAAAAACATTAAAAAAGAAAAACCCATACCTTCCACTTTAAGACACTGGAAAACAAAGAGCAAAGTGAACCCAAAGATGGCAGAAGAAAGAAAATAATATGGATTAGAGCAGAAAATAATGAAATAGAGAACAGACAATTGAGAGGAACAAAAAAGTTGGTTCTTTGGAAAGATCAGCAAACTTGATCAAAGAACATTCGAATTACTAAAATCAAGAATTAAGGTGTGGGGGGGACATTACTACCAACTTTACAGAATATGAATTATTATCAGAAATGATGCTAGTGAATTACATAACACACGAAATAGGCAAATTCCTAGAAAGAACACTACCAAACTGACTCAAGAAGAAATAGAAAAAGTTGAGTAAACTTAAAACAAGTAAAGAGATTGAATTAGTAATGAAAGAAACTATGTGGAAGGAAAAGCCCAGGCCCAGATGAATTTACTGGTGAATTCTAAAAAGAATAAATATAAATTCTTCACAAACTTAAAAAATTTGAAGGAACACCTCTTAACTCATTCTATGGGGCCAATATTACCCTAATATCAAAACCAGACAAAGCTGTCACAAGGAAAGAAAACCACACACTTAACATCACTTATGAATACAGATGCAAAATTCTTTAAAAAAAAAAAAAAAAAAAAAACTAGCAAAACAATCCAGCAAAATGTTAAAGGATCATACATTACGACCAAATGGGATTTATCCCAGGAATGCAAGTTTGGCTTAATATCTCAAGATTATCTGATTAGGCATGGGAAAGGTATTTGACAAAATTCTACAACGCTTCATTTAAAAATAACAAAAACCCACTTGCCAAGCTAGGAATGGAAGAGAACTACCTCAACCTGATAAAGGGTGTTTACAAACAACCCACAGCTAACATCCATCTTAATGGTGAAAGACGGAAGACTGTCCCCCTAAGATTAGGGGAAGAAGGAAAAAAAAAGTCCACTCTTACCACTTCTATTCAGCATTGTACTAGATGTTCTAGCCAGGGAAATTAGGCAAGAAAATGAAATAAAAGGCATTTTTTTTTATTGTTTGTAAAACCATATGGCATTTGTTGTTCTTTGGAAAGATCAGCAAAATTGATTGGCCTTTACACTGCACAGAAAAAAGAACACTCAAATTACTAAAATCAGAAATGAAAGGGGTACGTTACTACCAACCCTACAAAATAAAAAGGATTATTATGGAATACCATGAACAATTGTATGCTGATGAGTTAGATAAACATAAATTGATTGGAGAGGAAGAAGTAAAACTATATTTGCAGATGACATAATCTTGTATATAGAAAATCTTAAAACCTGTTAGAGTTAACAGACAAATTCAGCAAGATTACAGGATAATAAGGTCAATATACAAAAATCAATTGTATTTCTACTCACTAGCCATGAACAATTGCAAATTAAGAAAATTTCATTTACAATAGCATTAAGCAATTAAATACTTAGGAATAAATTTAACCAAAAAATGCAAGACTTGTACACTGAAAACTAAAACGTTGGGAAAAAAAACCTAAGTAAATGGAAAGACATTTCATTTTTATGGATTGAAAAATTTAATACTGTTAGGATGGCAATACTCCAAATTGATCTATGGAGCCAATGCAGTCCCTAAGAAAATCCCATTGGCTTTTTGTTTGTTGCAGAAATTGACAAACTGATCTTAAAAATTCATACAGAAAGCTAAGGGACCCCAACAACCAATCTTGAATAAGAACAAATTTGGAAGATTCAAACTTCCTGATTTCAAAACTGATTACAAAGCTACTGTGTAGTGTTGGCATAAGGAAAGCATATAGATCAATGGAATTGAATTGAGAGCCTAGAAATAAACTCTTACATTTACGGTCAGTTGATTTTGAACAAAGATGCCAAGACATTTCAATTGGAAAAAGGAATAGTGTCTCCAACAAATGTTGCCAGGCAACTGAATATCTACAAGAAAAAGAATGAAGTTGGACCTCTACCACACCCCATATACAATTAACTCGAATGCAAAAAAGCTAAATGTAAAGGCTAAAACTACTACAGAAACCCTTGGGGAAAAAAAATAGGTATAAATCTTCATGACCTTGAATTAGGCAATAATTAACTTAGATAAGACACCTTTTAAAGTACAGGCAACCAAAGATAAAAATAGATTATCCAGACTTCTTCAAAATTAAGAACTTTTGTACTTCAAAGGAAAAAAAAAGTAAGACAATCCAATATTTGCAAAGCACGTATCTGATGAGTCTAGTCTCCAGAATATATAAAGAATTCTTACAACTCAACAGTGAAAAGACAACCCAATCTAAAAATGGTTAAGGGATTTGAAGAAATATTTCTCCAATGAAGAGTGACTTCTAATGGGTATAGTTTCTTTTGGGGCTGATATATAAATGTCCTGAGATTAGGTAGTGGTGAAGATTGCACTACACTGAATATTCGAAAACCTCTGAATTAACTTTAAAGGGGTGAATTTTATGGTATATGAATTATCTCAAAAATAATACGTAAATGAAATCATTTTGTATGATTTCTTCTGGGACTTGAATTCTTTGGTCACTGTGTTTTTGAGATTAATTCATGCGAATTCATGCAGTTGTAATAGTTGTGGTTAATTTGTTTTCACTATAGTACGATATTGTATTGTGTGAATTTTCCAAAATATATTTATTTATTCTTTTCGGCAAGTGTCTTTGAGTTGTTTCTAGTTTTCTTCCTCCTGCCCCCACCTTTACAAATCATTCTGCTCTGAACATTCTGGTAGGCACTGGAGTACAACAGCATCTCTGGAGTACGAACTTGAGGGTTGGAATTGCTAGGTGGTAGAGCATGCACATGTTTGACTTACTAGGTGTGCTTAACTCTGTTCAAAATGTTTGTTCCCGTTTACTCTCCCACCAGCAGTTTGTGAGATTTTTTTCATTGTTCCAACAAGCCTATGCTTGTTTTTGTCTGGTTTTTAATTTTTGGCAGTCTGGTAGGTATAATGATATTTCATTGTGGTTTCAATTATATATCAGATTCCTCTTATGACTTTATGCCTATTGAGGATTTTGTCCTTTTCTGATACATAGCTCTTTACATACTCAGGACACTTATCTTTTATCAGTTATATGTGCTGCATATATTCTCTCACTTTTAATCTTTTTTTTTTTTGACTTTGTATTTTGAAATGTTTCCAACATATACCAAAGTGCAGAGAACAACTGCGCTCAATTCACCCATCACCAAGCTTTGATTACCATTACATAGCAGATCTTGTTTGAACTAGCCCACCTGTTGTGCATACCCTGGGTTATTTCAAAGCAAATCCAGACATCATATCACTTAATCCATAAATATTTCAATACATATTTCAAAGAGATAAGCATTCTTTTAAAAAAATATTTATCAGCTTTCAGAATATTGAGTTGACTTCCTTGTGTCTCTAATGGGTACCGTACAGACTATTTTTCCCTGTATCAAAGTCACATGGATTTGAATGTATTTATTGAATTTTATCCTTTGCATTTATTACCATTACTGATGTTCAAGTTACCTCATCTCTGGCCAGTGGGAGCTTTATTCAAACTGGTACCTGTGTCTTTTGGCACAATCCCAGTAGTCTTTGGTAGCCTTCTTCTATTCCGTATGGAAAGGTGTTCCATTTCCTGCTCCAGACCTGGAATCAGCCATTCCTCCAAAGATCCCTGATTCCTTTAGTGGGAAATGTTATCTAGAGGCCACAATTCTCATTAGTAATGTTACGGGATTAGTCAGTTTCTGGGTCCTTTTAGGAGACAGAGATAAAAGGATTCTGCCCCCACCCCCACCCCCCAGCCAAGGATAAAAGACATCAGGCAATTATAATTATACTTTAAGTTCAAATCCTGAGCTATAAGGTTTTTACTTTAATCACTCATATCAGCGTCTTCTTTCAACTTTGCCAGAAAACTCAGATTTCAATGACACTAATATAATTACTCATTTGACTTAGAATATTCAAAGAATGGCCTCAGTATTTCAATGCCACCAACCAGAAAAGTTTCATTGTTTTTACAATTCTTCTTGTCCTTGGGGTGCAGGATGCAGAGTTCCAAATTACTACATTTTCATGTTACTTGAAATAGTTTTTCTCTGTTGATTATACCACCACTGGAAACAAAGTTAGGTTTATATGTTTCTTTGAAACATTTTTAATTGAAGTATAGTTGATTTACAAAATTATAAATATCAGTTTCAGGTGTACACCATAATGATGCAATATTTTTATAGATTATAGTCCATTTAAATTTACTACACAATTCAGGGGTAGAGTCACGTTGGTGGGGTAGGAGGATGTGGAGTTCACAGCTCCTCACAAGTTGGGCACCTACTAGGCACTGGGGAGGGAACTTGGACACCTGAGGAGTTGGGAGGAATCCCTGCAGGACCAGATAAGATGTGGGAGAGGAGGAGGGGAAGAAAAGTGGAGGTGGAACAGGACCGGCATCCCTGGTGGGGGCTGAGGGAAAGGAGAAGTTCCCATGCTCGGAGGGGCCCACTCACAGGGAGGGGGATCAGCAGGGTCTGAGGGGGACCTTTGGGGTATTGGGGGATCTGAGGGAAATGTGGCCAGCATCTCCTCTGCCCAGTTGGGCCCAGACAAGCCTGCTGGGGTCCCAGGGATGAGTTCCCCCCCTTCCCCCAAACAAGACTGCTTCTGACCATGCAGATCCTCGACCTAAGTTCCCCATCCCCCACCCCCCACTAAGGCCTCTTCCAGCCATGAGAGTCTCAGGCCCAAGTCCCACCCATGCCAAAGTCTCTGTGGACAAGCCCTGGCTCTGAGCCCCACCTCTGCCAAAGCTGCCTTTGGCTAAGAGGTTTCCAAGGCTTCCTCCAGCTGTGCTGGCCCCTGCAGGCACACCTGTGAAGGCCTGCACCCCAGCTGGCCTGCTCAGGCACGTGTGCTCTGGGCCAGCTTCAGGAACAGAAGCTGGTGAGAGGAGAACACGAAGAGGTGGGGCTGACACAGCAGGTCCAGAGACCTACCTAGAGGTCTTGGAGGACTACTGGAGAGGCAGGGGCTGGTTGCCTTTATCTCACCATGCTAGAGGAGGCACTAGGGAATTTTTTTAAGCTCTTTATTTGGATAAAATTGCTTTACACTCTTGTACCAGCTTTTGAGGTACACCAAAGTGAATCAGCTGTATTTATACATATATCCCCATATCCCCTCCCTCCCACGACTCCCTCCCACCCTCCTTGTCCTGGCCCTCCAAGGCATCACCCATCATCGAGCTGATCTCCCTTTGTTATACAGCAACTTCCCACTAGCTATCTATTTTACAGTTGGTAGTGTAAATGTGTCTATGCTAATCTCATTTCATCCCAGCTTCCCCTTCGCTACCCCCCAACCCCGTGTCCTCCAGTCCATTCTCTGCATCTGCATCCTTATTCTTGCCCTGTCACTAGGTTCATCAGTACCATTTTTTTTTTTAGATTCCATATATTAGGGAATTTTTTATTTTAAATTTTTAAAAGTTTTTCTTTAATTTTTATCTTATTTTTATTCTTTTTCTTTTTTGTTCTTATCTTTTAATTATATATACTTTTTAAATTTTATTTTATTTATTTTTTATTTTTAAAATTTATTTTTTATGTTTTTGCTGTTGTGGCTCTGTTTTGTTCTTGTTATTTCCTTTTTATTGCTATTTTTCTAATATATTCTTTTATTTTTGTAATTTTATTTTTTTATTCTTTGTTATTGTTCTGCTTTCTGTTTGTTGCTTGCTTATTTATTTATTTATTTATGTATTTATGTATTTATTTATTTTGCCTGAGCACCTGTAGTGGGAGCTCTGAACTCCACTCCAAGCCACTGGACTAACAGAGAATTTCAGGTCCAGGGAATATTAATCAGTGTGAGATCTCCTGAAGGTTCTTGTCCTGTCATCAAGACCCAGCTCCACCCAATACCCTGCAAACCCCAGAGCTGGATGCCTCAGGCCAAACAACCAGCAAAACAGGAACACAGCCCTGCATATCAAAAAAAAAAGAAGAAAGAAAAAATGAGATGAAAAAAAAAAATGTTACAGAAGAAGGAGCAAGGTAAAAACCTATACTACCAAAGAAATGAAGATGAAATAGGCAACCTACCTGAAAAATAATTCAGAGTAATGATAGTAAAGATGATCCAAAATCTCAGAAATAGAATGGATTGAGAAAATAAAAGCAATCTTTAACAAAGACCTGGAAGAACTAAAGAACAAACAGTGATGAACAACACAATAACTGAAATGAAAAACGCACTAGAAGGAGTCAATAGAATAACTGAGACAGAAGAACAAATAAGTAAGCTGGAAGGTAGAATGGTGGAAATAACTGCTGAGGAGCAGAACGTTGAAAAAAGAATGAAAAGAAATGAGGACAGTTTCAGAGACCTCTGGGACAACATTAAACACACCAACAGTCAAATTATAGGTGTCCCAGAAGAAGAAGAGAAAAAGAAAGGGTCTGAGAAAATATTTGAAGAAATTATAGTCGAAAACTTCCCTAACATGGAAAAGGAAATAGCCACTCATGTCCAGGAAGTGCAGAGAGTCCCACACAAGATAAACCCTCCTTGGAACATGCCAAGACACACATTAATCACACTAACAAAAATTAAATTCAAAGAAAAATATTAAAAGCAGCAAAGGAAAAGCAAAAAATAACATGAAATGAATCCCTATAGGGTTACCAGCTGATTTTTCAGCAGAAACTCTGTAGGCCAGAGGGAGTGGCAGGATATACATAAAGTGATGAAAGAGAAAAAACTACAAACAAGATTACTCTACCCAGGAAGGATTTCATTCAGATTCAACAGAGAAATCAAAAGCTTTAAAGACAAGCAAAAGCTAAGAGAATTCAGCATCAAAAAACCACAATAAATGCTAAAGGAATTTCTCTAGGTGGGAAACATAAGAGAAGAAAAAGACACAGAAAAACAACCAAGAGGAGAGACAAGAAGATGGTGGAGGAGTAAGATGTGGAGATAAGCTTCCTTCCCACAAATATATCAAGAATACATCTACATGTGGAACAGCTCCTACAGAACACTGGCAGGGGACCTAAGACTTCCAAAAATGCAAAAAAAATATCCCCACGTAACTGGGTAAAGCAAAAGAAAAAAAGGGGAAAAAAAGAGACAAAGGAATCAGGGTGGGACCTGCCCCACTGGGAGGGAGCTATGAAGGGGGAAAAGCTTCCACACACTAGGAAGCCCCTTCACTAGTGGGGACAGGGGTAGCTTTGGATCCCCCAGAAGAGAGGGCAACAACAGATGCATGGAAGGCAGAGCAGAGAGATTCCCGCACAGAGGATAGGTGCAAAGCAGCACTTCCCAGCCTGAGATGCTTGTCTGCTTGCCCAATGGGGCACGTGGGGCTAGGCACTGAGGCTTGGGCTTCAGACGACAGACCCCAGGGAAAGAACTGGGTTGACTGCATGAGGACAGCCTAGAGGGGCTGGTGTGCCACAGCTAGCTGGGAGGGAGTCTGGGGAAAGGCCTGGGACTGACAGAGAGGAAGGAAACCTTTGCTTTGGGGTGCTCAGGAGGTGGCCCACCAAAGGAGCTTCCTGCTCCATGTGCTTACAGGCTGTAGGGCAATGCCTATGCAGGTGCTCCTGTGAGCCATGGCTGTTACATTGGAACACAGAGCCTACTGCCACAGCCACCAAGGGTCCTGTGTGCAAGGCAAGTTATTTTCCACACCCTCCAGCAGCTGGTGCAGCCCACCACAGCCAAGGGTCTCACGTTCAGGACCAACTTCTCTGGGAAAATGCACAGTGCCTCTCAGGCTCATGCCAACCTCTGCTGCTGCAGGCACTCCCCACACACTTCAATTAGACTCCCATATCCCTCCTCCCCCCTGGCCTAAATGAGCAAGTGAGCTCCAATCACACACTTTTGCCCCCTCTTGCCTGGGTGGGGAACCAACACCTGAGAGCAGCCCACATGCAGAGACAGGACCAAAACCAAAACCGATCCCCAGGAAGTGTGGGACCAAAGAAGGGAAAGGGAAACAGATGCAGGAGAAGCAGATTAAATATCCACAATTGGCTTGATAGACCCTGCATCTGTGGATTACCTGAATAGATGAATGTTCCTACAATTGAGGCTGTAGACTTAGGGGGCAACTGTGGACTTTGGGGGCAAGTACACATGGGAATAAGGCCAAATAAGAGTCTGCGCTGACTCCACAGTGCCCACAGCAGGTGGGGAGACCTACCTGGAAGTATTGGAGGACTTCCTTGTTTGTTTGACTTGTTCCTGGTTCTATGTATTTGTTATTTTAATCTTTAGTGTATATTTTCATATGTGGGTTTGCTTATTGGTTTGGTTGCTCTTTTCTTTGTTTTCTGTCTTTTTTCTTTTTCTTCTCTTTTATTCTCTTTTTGTGAGTGCAAGTGTGTACATCTCTTTGTGTGATTTTGTCTGTTTTGTGTTGTTTTTATGACTTGCCTTGGGGTTTTGTTTGTTCTTTTTTTCTTTCTTACTTTCTTCTCTTTCTTTCCTCTTCCTTCCTTCCTTTCTTCCCTTCTTTCTTTCTTTCTTTTTTTCTTTCTTTCCTTTTTTTTCTCTTCTTCTTCCTTTTCTGCTGTGCTGTGCAGTTTCCAGGGTCTTGGTGCCCCAGCAAGCTATCAGACCTGGACCTCCAAGGCAGGAGAGCTGAGTCCAGGACGTTGGACCACCAGAGAACTCCCAACCTAATGGTATATTAATCAGCAAGAGTTCTCCCAGAGGTCTTCATCTCAACACTAAGATCCAGCTCCACCCAATGGCCAGCAATCTCCAGTGCTGGACACCTCAGGCCAAACAACTAGCAAGACAGGAACATTAGCAGACAAACTGCCTATAGCCATACTAAGCTCACAGACACACCAAAACACACCACTGGACATGGCTCTGCATATCAGAAGGACAAGATTCATTTCTACACATAAAGACAAATCACCAGTCCCCCCCACCAGGAAGCATACACAAGCCACTGGACCAACCTCCCCACTGTGGGCAGAAAACAGAATTAATAAGAACATGACTCTGCAGCTTGAGGAAAGAAGACTCCAAACACAGCAAATTAAACAAAAAGAGAAGACAGAGAAGGATTCAGCAGATGAAGGAAAAAGGTAAAAACCCACAAGATCAAACAAATGAAGAAGAGATATGCAGTCTACCTGAAAAAGAATTCAGAGTAATGATAGTAAAGATGATCCAAGATCTTAGAAATAATATAGAGGCACAGATGGAGAAAACACAAGAATTGTTTAAAAGGAGCTAGAAGAAGTAAAGAGCAAACAAACAGTAATGAACATCACAATAACTGAAATTAAAAATACTCTGGAGGGAATCAAGAGCAGAATAACTGAGACAGAAGAAAGGATAAGTGACTTGGAAGATAGAATGGTGGAAATAACTGCCATGGAGCAGAATAATGAAAAAAGAATGAAAAGAATTGAGGACAGTCTCAGAGACCTCCAGGACAATATTAAATGCATCAACATTCAAATTATAGGGGTTCCAGAAGAAGAGGAGAAAAAGAAAGGGTCTGAGAAAATATTTGAAGAGATTATAGTTGAAAACTTCCCTAACATGGGAAAAGAAATAGTCAATCAAGTCCAGGAAGCACAGAGAGTGCCATGCAGGATAAACCCAAGGAGAAACACACAGAGATACATATTAATCAAACTATCAAAAATTAAATTCAAAAAAATATATTAAATGCAGTAAGGAAAATCAAATAATAACATACAAGGGAATTCCCATAAGCTTAACAGCTGATCTTTCAGCAGAAACGTTGCAGGCCAGAAAGGAGTGGCAAGATATATTTAAAGTGATGAAGGGAAAAACCTACAACCAGCAAAGACCTCATTCAGATCTGAAGGAGAAGTTAAAAGCTTTACAGACAAGCAAAAACTAAGAGAATTCAGCACCACAAGACCAGGTCTACAGCAGATGCTAAAGGAACTTCTCGAGGCAGGAAACACAAGAGAAGGAAAAGACTTACAAAAACAAACCCAAAAATAATTAAGAAAATGGTAATAGGAACATACAAATTAATAATTACCTTAAATGTGAATGTGTTAAATGCTCCAACCAAAAGATACAGACTGGCTGAATGTATAAAAAAAACAGACCATTATATATGCTGTCTACAAGAGACACACTTCAAAACTAGGGACACATACAGACTGAAAGTGAGGGGATGAAAAAAGATATTCCATGCAAATGGAAATCAAAAGAAAGCTGGGTTAGCAATACTCATATCAGACAAAATAGACTTTAAAATAAAGACTATTAAAACAGACAAGGGGGGCTTCCTAGGTGGCGCAGTGGTTAAGAAGCCGCCTGCCAATGCAGAGGTCACAGGTTCGATCCCAGCTCCAGGAAGATCCCACATGCCGCGGAGCAACTAAGCCCGTGTGCCAAAAAAAAATAAAATAAAATAAAATAAAAACAGACAAGGAAGGACACTCCATAATGATCAAGGGATCAATCCAAGAAGAAGATAAAACAATTGTATTTATGAACCAACATAGGAGCACCTCAATATCTAAGGCAAGTGCTAACAGCCATAAAAGGGGAAATTGATAGTAACACAATAATAGCAGGGGACTTTAACACCCCACTTACAGAAATGGACAGATCAAATAGAAATTAAATAAACACAAGCTCTAAAAGACACATTAGACCAGATGGACTTAATTGATATTTATAGGACTTCCCATCCAAAAACAACAGAATACACTTTCTTCTCAGGTGCACATGGAACATTCTCCAGCATAGATCACATCTTGGGTCACAAATGAAGCCTCAATAAATTTAAGAAACTTGAAATCGTACCAAGTGTCTTTTCTGACCACAATGCTATGAGACTAGATAACAATTACAGGAAAAAAACTGTAAAAAATGCAAACAGATGGAAGGTAAATAACATGCTACTCAATAACCAAAAGATCACTGAAGAAATCAAAGAGGAAAGTAAAAGGTACTTAGAAACAAGTGACAATGAAAACACAACAACCCAAAACCTATGGGATGCAGCAAAAGCAGTTCTTAGATGAAAGTTCATAGCAATAAAACCCTATCTCAAGAAACAAAAATCTCAAATAAACAACCTAACCTACATCTAAAGCAATTAGAGAAAGAAGAACAAAAAAGCTCCAAAGTTAGCAGAAGGAAGGAAATCATAAAGATCAGATCAGAAATAAATGAAAAAGAAATGAAGGAAATAATAGCAGAGATCAATAAAACTAAAAGCTAATTCTTTGAGAAGATAAACAAAATTGATAAACTTTTAGCCAAACTCATGAAGAAAAAAAGAGAGGATTCAAATCAAAATTTGAAATGAAAAAGGAGAAATTATAACAGATATCACAGAAATACAAAGGATCATAATAGACCATTACAAGAAACTATATGCCAATAAAATGGACAACCTGGAAGAAAGGGACAAATTCTTAGAAAAGTACAACCCTCCAAGACTGAATCAGGAAGAAATAGAAAATATAAACAGGCCAATCACAAGTAATGAAATTGAAACTGTGATTAAAAATCTTCCAACAAACAAAAGTCCAGGAACAGTTGGCTTCACAGGCAAATTCTATCAAACATTTACAGAAGAGCTAACACCTAACCTTCAGAAAATGTTCAAAAAAAAATTGCAGAGGAAGGAATACTCCCAAGCTCATTCTACAAGGCCACCATCACCCTGTTACAAAACCAGACAAAGATATTACAAAAAAAGAAAATTACCAATATCACTGAGGAACATAGATGCAAAAATCCTCAACAAAATACTAGCAAACAGAATTCAACAACACATTAAAAGGATCATACAACATAATCAAGTGGGATTTATCCTAGGGATGCAAGGATTCTTCAATATATGCAAATCAATCAATGTGATACTCTATATCAACAAATTGAAGAATAAAAATCACATGATCATCTCAATAGATGCAGAAAATCTTTTGACAAAATTCGACACCCATTTATGATAAAAAACTCTCCAGAAAAGTGGGAATAGAGGGAACTTACCTCAATATAATAAAGGCCATATGTGACAAACCCACAGCAAACATCATTCTCAATGGTGAAAAACTAGAAGTGTTTCCTCTAAGATTAGGAACAAGACAAAGATGTCCACTCTCACCACTATTATTCAACATAGTTTTGGAAGTCCTAGCCATGGCAATCAGAGAAGAAAAAGAAATAAAAGGAATCTAAATTGGAAAGGAAGAAGTAAAACTGTTTCTGTTTGCTGATGACTTGATACTTCATATAGAAAACCCTAAAGATGCCAACAGAAAATTACTAGAGCTAATCAATGAATTTGGTAAAGTTGTGGGATACAAAATTAACACAGAAATCTCTTGCATTCCTATGCACTAACAATCAAAAATCAGAAAGAGAGATTATGGAAAAATTCCCATTTACCATTACAACAAAAAGAATAAAATACCTAGGAATAAACATACCTAAGAAGGCAGAAGATCTGTACTCAGAAAACTATAAGACATTGATGAAAGAAATCAAAGATGACACAAACAGATGGAGAGATATACCATGTTCTTGGATTGGAAGAATCAATATTGTGAAAGTGACTATACTATCTAAAGCAATCTACATATTCAATTCAATCCCTATCAAATTATCAATGGCATATTTTACAGAACTAGAACAAAAAAAATCCTAAAACTTGTATGGAGACACAAAAGACCCTGAATAGCCAAAGCAATCTTGAGAAAGAAAAACGGAGCTGGAGGAGTCAGACTTCCTGACTTCAGACAATACTACAAAGCTACAGTAATCAAGACAATATGGTCTGGGCACGAAAACAGAAATATAGATCAATGGAACAGGATAGAAATCCCAGAGATAAACCCATGCACATATAGTCACCTAATCTATGACAAAGGAGGCAAGAACAAAAAATGGAGAAAAGACAGCCTCTTCAATAAGTGGTGCTGGGAAAACTGGACAGCTACATGTAAAAGAATGAAATTAGAACACTCCTTAACACCATACACAAAAATAAACTCAAAATGGATTAAAGACCTAAATGTAAAACTGGACACTATAAAACTCTTAGAGGAAAACATAGGAAGAACAAAGTGTTCTTCTTTGACATGAATCACAGCAAGACCTTTTTTTGACCCACCTCCTAGAGTAATGAAAATAAAAACAAAAATAAACAAATGTAAAAGCTTTTGCACAGCGAAGAAAGCCATAAGTGAGATAAAAAAGACAACTCTCAGAATGGGAGAAAATATTTGCAAATGAAGCAATTGACAAAGGATTAATCTTCAAAATACACAAACAGCTCATGCAGTTCAATATCAAAAAAACAAACAACCCAATCAAAGAATGAGCAGAAGACCTAAATAAATATTTCTCCAAAGAAGATATACAAATGCCCAAGAGGCACAAGAAAAGATGCTCAACATCACTAATTATTAGAGAAATGCAGATCAAAACTACAATGGGGTATCACCTCACATTGGTCAGAATGGCCATCATCAAAAGGTGTACAAACAATAAATGCTGGAGAGGCTGTGGAGAAAAGGGAACACTTTCATTGTTGGTGGGAATGTAAATTGATACAGCCACTATTGAGAACAGTATGGAGATTCCTTAATAAAACTGAAAATAGAACTGCTGTATGACCCAGTAATCCCACTACTGGGCATATACCATAATTCAAAGAAAACCATAATTCAAAAAGACACTTTCACCCCAATGTTCATTGCAGCACTATTTACAACAGCCAGGACATGCAAGCAACGTAAATGTCCATCAACAGATAAATGGATAAAGAAGATGTGGTGTATATATACAATGGTATATTACTCAGACATAAAAAGGAATAAAATTGGGTCATTTGCAGAGATGTGAATGGACCTAGAGCCTGTCATACAGAGTGAAGTAAGTCAGAAAGAGAAAAACAAATATCGTATATTAACACATATATGTGGAATATAGAAAAATAATACAGATGAACCTATTTGCAGGGCAGGAATAGATACAGATGTAAAAAATGGACATATGGACACAGTAGGGGAAGGGGAGGGTGCGATGAATTGGGTGTTTAGTTTGACATATATATACTACCATGTGTAAGATAGATAGCTAATGGGAACATGCTGTATAGCACAGGGAGCTCAGCTCAGTGCTCTGTGATGACATGACCTAGATGGGTGGAATGGGGGAGGGGTGGGAGGTAGGCCCAAGAAGGAGGGAATATATGTACACATATAGCTGATTAATTTTGTTGTACAGCAGAAACTAACACAACATTGTAAAGCAACTATACCCCAATAAAAAATAAATAAAACTAGCTATAAAAAAATAATAGTTATTACAGGGAATTCCTTGGTAGTCTAGTGGTTAAGACATGGTACTTTCCCTGCAGGGGCCCGGCTTTGATCCCTAGTCAGGGAAGTAAGATCCTGCAAGCCATGTGGTGCAGCCAAAACACAAATAAAATAAAGTTATTACAAAATAATGGTTATATTTCTATGTGCTGTGCAATATATCCGTGTCACATTTATTTTATATGTAGTAATTTGTGTCTCTTAATCCCCTACCCTATCTTGCCCCTCCCCCAGCTACTTTCCCCACTGGTAACTACTAGTTTGTTCTCTATATCTGTGAGTCTGTTTCTGTTTTATTTATTCACTTGTTTTATGTTTTTAGGTTTCACATATAAGTGATAACATACAATATTTGTCTTTCTCTGTCTGACTTCTTTCACTAAGGTTAATACCCTCTAGGTCCACCCACATTATTGTAAATGGCAGAAGTTCACTTTTTTTATGGCTACTTATTATCCCATTGTGTGTGGGGGGGGGGGGTGTGTATGTATATATATAATATCTTTATTCGTCTGTCGATGTACACTTAGGTTGCTTCCATGTCTTGGCTACTGTAAATAACGCTGGTATGAAATTGGGGTGTATGTATCTTTGGAATTAGTGTCTTCATTTTCTTCAGATACATTCCCAGGAGTGGAATTGCTGGATTATACGGTAGTTTTATTTTTAGTTTTTTGAGAAACTTCCATACTGTTTTCCATAGCGCCTACACCAATTTACATTCCCACAAACAGCGTATGAGGGCTCCCTTTTCTTCACATCCTTGCCAACATTTATTATTTGTGGTCTTTTTGATGGTAGCCATTCTGACAGTTGTGAGGGAATATTTCACTGTGGCTTTTAAGTTGCATTTCTCTGATGACTGTCAGTGTTGAGCATCTTTTCATGTGCTTGTGGGCCATCTTGTTTCTATTTATCTATTTATTTATATTGAGGTATAGTTGATGTACAATATTACATAAGTTTCAGGTGTACAACACAGTGATTCACAATTTTTAAAGGTTATATTCCATTTATAGTTAGTACAAAATATTTGCTTTATTCCCTGTGTTGTACCCCTAGTTTGTGAGGTGATATTTCAGGTGTGAGGTGATATTTCATTGTTGTTTCTGATGATTAATCATGTTGAGCATCTTTTCATGTGCTTGTGGATAGTCTTGTTTTTGTTTTTTTTTAATTCAATGTTTTGAAGTTGCTTTAAAAATTTGGGGGGATGCTTTTAGAATCATGTAAAATATTTACATGGTTACAAAGTCAAATTGGCAAAATAAGATACTTAAAGAAATCTAGCTTTCTCTCTACTATATTCCCTCTTCCCCAGGATTATTGTTGGACTCTTTCCCCGGGAATCTGTAGGAAGAAGGAATCTAGCCATTGCAGTTAGCCTTGGGTCTTCAAGTGATGCTCATGGCCTTTCTCTTCTAGGCACTTTGATTTCCCCTCCAGTATTTTCCTGGTAAGTCTTCCTAGGTGGGAGGTAGCAGGGCCAGGTCATGATGGGGTCCTTTGTCTAGTCCCCACGCCTACCGTCAGTCCCAGCAAGCTCTGTGCATACAGTGTTCTCCCAGAGATTCCCCTGAGCATTTTCATCCAGTGTATTAACTGAGGAACGGTTACCAGATCACCTGCACAGAGCCTGGATACATATGTAATGTGGAGAGAGACTGGCCTGGGGTCAGGTCATGTCCCTACTGCCTTCTTGGCCAGAGATGCAACATAATTCATCTCATTACAGGCTCATTTTTGTCCAGACCAGAGCTTTACACAGAAGGTTAGAACCCTTGAAAATCTGGTGGTCAGTGTGTTGATAATGAAATTTAAATTTAATGTGGATCCAGGCGGCCTCCTCCCTATTCTAGTTTAACTGTGAATGCATCAAAATGGTCCCTGCACAAATTTTAACTCCCTGCATATCCTTGTCAAAATATGAACAGAAAAAGGCCAGGCCCATTGAAAGAATGGGTAATCGTTAAATCCATTACACCTGTCACCTGACTTCACTCATCAAGGTTATTTTAATTGTTGCTAAAAAATGCCCTTGTATCACCTTCATGCATCACGTGGCCTCAACAATAAGATGTTTGCCTGAGTTTTTCTCCAGGAACTTGGAGTCAGCTGTGTCTAGTTTGAGCTGAGCCAGTTAAGACTGGATAGGACTGCTGACCCTCCAACTGCGCCTGTGCGAGTGTCCACTCGGTGACATTTTGATGCCAGAGGGCTGAACACTCCACCCTCAGATCATGCCAAGCACCTCTATATTTGAACACACAGAGGCCTGTAGTTTAGTTAAGCCTATCTATAACAAATCTAGTTTGGTAACACCACGTTTTAATATAAAATAGATGAAAATGGATTCAGTGTGTTCATAAGCAAAATAGGGAGAGCCCTTCCCAGGAAATGTGAAGCAGGGTTATGCTTTTTCTCCACTTGTAATTTATCAATAACAAAGGTGTTTACTGAGAAGTCTCCCCTGAGATGGACATCATTGTCCATGTTCTGGTACTTTCCC
The DNA here is from genome assembly GCF_030028045.1 of Hippopotamus amphibius kiboko. NCBI lineage: Eukaryota > Metazoa > Chordata > Mammalia > Artiodactyla > Hippopotamidae > Hippopotamus > Hippopotamus amphibius. The sequence goes on along the minus strand of NC_080200.1, from coordinate 28,795,641 downwards.
ACCAACAGCGGGGATCTCCCCAGAGACGGCTGCTCCTCTGGTAGAACAGAAGGAATCAAAGTCATTAGGTTATTTCAGTGAAACCACAAGGAAAGCAAACACACCTGCAGTTTTCCTACAGCCCTGAATCCTGCCCCATGACAGGGAAGAGAGCTAAATTAGGGGCGGAAAACACTTTCAACATTAGCAACAAATGGCTTTGTCTAGAGAGTCCTCACTGATCTTCAAGGATTAAATAATTCCCATGATTTGTAAACAACTAAAGAGCATAACAGGGAAAAAAAGTCCTAGTTAATTTTCAAATCCAGTCTAACTCAGATACTTGCCTGATCCCTGTCACCTTTCATTACTGGCTCTATGCCACCTACCACGTGTCAGTTGTAATTCTCTCTCTCTCTCCCTCTCTCTCTTCCCCTCTCTCACAGACACATAAGCTGAGGCCTCGTGCACCTCCTGAGGCGTAGGGACCAAACCAGCCTTCGCCCCAGGCTGAGGGCCCTCTTCCTTCACTACTGCTCACAGCAGGGAGAAGAACGGAAATTAGCATCAAGGTGAGAAGACCTCAACCCCAAAGGGGCTCTTATCTACGTTTATTGAGAGAATAGAGGAAGGGTAGAAATGGTCAGGGTTGGGCATCTGGTCCCAAGCCTGTAGGTGGCAGCATCTTGTCCCCAGGCAGGGATATTCCAGTCTCAGCTCAGCCAAAGAATGTCAATGCCCCCTCAAAAGGAGAAGCCAAGCTTGAGCATGCTCCCCCTCCAGCCACTGGCGCTGGGAGGGTGAGGCGAGGCCCCAGACACCTGAGGGACCTCAGGTAGGAAGGCACAGCTGCGACTCTGGTGAGGGTTCTCAAGTGGGTCGTGACACCTAATCTGTGCTGGGACAGGCACGGGCAGCATCCCTGTGACAGCATCCCTGTCCAGTACCTTACCCCTTCTGGCCCTCCCCAGCCCTGCTGTGGTTCAGATATGGTCATCATCCCGATTCCTGCCCAGGGACACCTAGGTTCTCCTGGGGGTGGGAAATGATGTTTCCCCGACATGGGACCCGGATGCCTCTCGTAGGATTTTGAGGAGTGGGGTACTTCCACCCAGCTGAAGGATAGCAGGAGGGGGTTGCTGGCATAGGGAGGGTGCCCACATTATCCGCAGAGCCTTCAGGGCCCCTGTAGCCTCAAGGCCCATCTCAGCCACACACTTCCTGGAGCCCTCCACGAGATGCTCCCCTGGGAGTCCTAGGCTGGCCAGCATGAGCTTCAGAGGGTTGAAGCCTTTGAGAAAGGGGTTGGCCACAGGCCCAGCCCCAGCCTTCACGGCAGTGGGGATTGCAGCCACAGGCGGGGCCACAGGCTTGGCCATCGAGCTTACAAAGAAAGCAGCAGCTGCAAACGCAAGTAGAGATGAACTGCCCACCTGGACCTGCTGAAGGCCTGTCTCCACCAGGAGGTGCCCAGGGTGGCTTTACAGACTGACCAGCACCCCTGACCACCTGCTTACTCCCTCGCTGACTGCTGCCCTGTGCTAGTCCAGGCAGGCCTGGTCAGTTGAGAGAGGCAGCTGTGCAAGCTGAGAGCTGGGACCTAGCAAGGAGCTGGCTGGACAAAAGGACATAGGAGGTGCCTTAAGAGTGGAGGGAGGGAAGGTGAGCTCTGTGGGAATAAGGGCAGGCTTCCCAGAGCAGGGGACACCTGGGCTGTGCCTGAAAGAATGAAGCAGAGAGCATACGAATATTCCCAGACTAAGGCCTATGCTGCCACTAGCCTGAGGGTGGGAGAGCCTGGTGTTGGTGGGTAAAGAAGAGAAACTGGGGTGAGCAGAGGCATGAGAGAAGGCCTAAGGGATCAGATGGGGCAGACCCCAGAGGGCTTGAAGACCGTAGGGAGGAGCAAGACTTCCTGCCAAGAGAGATGGGGAACCCTGGGAGGTGGTAAGCAGAGGAATGACCTGGTCCCTCTGGGGCACTGGAAGGACTGGCACGAGGAGCCTGGTCCCCAAGGTGCGGAGGCAGCAGGGTCAGGACTGGCCAGGGTGGTAGACAGCAGAACCACTGTCGGGGCCCAGAGTGAGTGGCCGGGAGCCGAGGCCTGAGTGCACTCACCGGAGTGGCTGAGCAGGACCACACAGAGCACCAGGAAGGTGCTGGTGAGCTTCATGGCAGACTCTGTGGATGCTCCTAGGACCAAAGTTCCACTTCCCAGAGCCTGGCTCTCTGGGCTTCATATACCCCGTCCTCGCCCCTCTCTAGGGCTGGGGCCTCCCCCATCCTCCTGTGAAAAGCTCTGTTTGCTTGGATAATAGACAGAGCCCTGGTCAACTTCCTGCTCAGGCCAATGGGTCCTGGGAGGCCTGTACCCCCTACCCCACCCTAGGTCTCGGGGACTTCCTCTTGACAGGGGCTCCTGGGTCAGAGGGCTGGGCCCTCCGGTGAGTGCACGAATGGAGGCTGTGCTTTGTCTGTAGAAGGCTCACTCAGGCCTTCACCTTTCCAGAGAGCTCTCTAACCTAACCCCACCTGGCCTCCAGTAGTCCTGTGGCTGGGAAAGGAGCAGGTACGTGACCCTAGTCCTTCCCCATGCTTCCCCCTAGACCATGGAAATGACATGCAGTGGGGCTCCTCATGGCTCCTTCTGGTCCTGGGGAGGTCAGGGAGGTTGACTGAGGGAAACTCTTGGGTATCCTCCCAGGTGGTCAGGCCTCACTCCTGGCCACCTCCCTGGTTAGGGCCACAGAAAGCTACCAAAGCAAACAGAAGGATGCTGGACATTTTTCCATCTTTGAAATCAGTCTACACACTGGGGCATTTCTCCTAAAGTCCTCACACATCTGTCACTACAGAGTATGATGATGGAGAACAAACAAAACATTTAGCCCTGTGACATCAGTGCATCAGAAGGGCGGATGACTTTTCAGTGAGTGTCCTAGAATACCCCCATCATTGTTATAAGCGGATCTTGACCTTTGCAGCCTGAGGGATCTCCAACCCTCTGGCCCCAAACTCCCAAAGCCATCGTCACTTCTATGGGCGTGTCATGCTCATCCTTCAGACACAGAGTGGCTGGGGAGTAGCTGGCAAGAGTGTGTGCCCATTCACACTACTACAATGGTCTCTACTCATTTCTTACATTCTTCCTTGACTGTTTTGTTTGGGGTTTTTTGTATGTATTATAAATGTATGTTTTGGTGTTTGTCATTGTGGAAGCAAATTCAGGAAGAAATGCATTTTCAAGTTATGAACATTGAGCTTCCCAGGGACCTCCTGGAAGGAATGCTGCTCACGCGGCAGGGACAAGACCTGCAGCATCAGTGTGGATGCGGCAGGGTGGGAAAGGCAGCAGGCTGTGGCCAGAGCCAGAGCCTCCTCCTCTCAAAGGGCACTCCTGAAAAGGTGAGGTTCCCTTCTCCCACTGGTCAGGGTAGCCACCTCCCCCACAGGCAGAGGGTGCCGGAGGTAGGGGAAAACCAGAGGGGCTTCTCTATGAAACCCAAGGCACAAGGGCTCCCCAACGTGGAGACTGGTTCTGGGGTGAGTGGGGACGTAGCACAAGGCAGGTAAGGAAAATGTGGACACAGCAGACAGGTTTCTCCCAGTTTCAAACCAAGGAGATTCTGTCTTTGCCCACCTTCCTCTTCTCCATATCAGCGTGAATCTCCTGCCATTTTCTCAGGCCCAAGAAGGGACGTGGTTTCCCCCACACTACATCCCCTCCAGAACCACGGCCTCGACTCAGGATGGAAAATGTGTGCCCTAAGAAGACACGGCTGGTTTCCTCAATGTGTGTATGTATGTGTGTGTGTGTGTGTGTTGGGAGGGTGGTGCTGATTGGTGCCAGAATGTTCTTATATGCCCTCTTGTCCCTTTGAGCCCTGGGGACATGGCTCTTGCTAGAGCAGGTATGGTGCATGCCAGCTTCGGGTTGGAGAGAAGTCAGTGGTTTCCAGGGGTCCCAGACGGCTCAGGTCCCCCCACAGCTGCAGTGTCCCAGACCCACTGTGGGCCAGCAGTGGTGGGCATAGGCTCTGGCCCAGGAGAGCCACATGGAAAGACTGAGGAGGGCTGAGGTCAGACTGCCGTTTGCTGTGGGGACCTGAGTCACGACTCTCTTCAGTTGACATTCTGTTGGAAGAACTACAGAAGGGACTGCACTCCTACAGACGGCACACTGCAGCTTGTGGTGGTGTTGGCTTCACCCAGACCCCTTCATCATCTGGTGGTCGAAGAGCAGCCCTGTGTGTAGAGCTTGGACCACACAACTGAGCGTGATTCCCAATCGGCACTGGAACATGGCAGAATCCGGGGTTAGTGGTTCCTTGGAGTCGATGTAACTACTGACCCATTTCACAGCTCTGGGGCTGCGTTAGGCAGCATTCCTTAGGATTCAAGGAGCCACAGCCATGTCCCTGACGGCCAGGATTAGGAGGCCCTGACACTACCCGGCCTGGTAGGGCACATCCTTAGATGTGAGAAAGAGTGGGTTTACAGAAGAAAGAAAAAGATGGACCAAGTTTCCTACAGGGGAAGGTGATCTCAGCCCCTCTGCTTCCCTGCCCCCCACCCCAGCCACTTCCTCTCCCAAAAGATGACTCCTGCCAGCCCATTCCATGCCTTGGATGGTATGATGGTGGGGCTCCTCAGTTGTCAGCCACTGCTCTTCCTGGTGTTCCTGGTGCCTGTTGTTTATCCGGTGCTGGCCCTCTCTGCCCCTTGGCTCTTCTCTTTCGCAGCTACAGAACCAGGGAAACAGCCCCTTCGGGCTGCAATCTAGGCTCTGGGCTCCAATCCAGCATATCAGACATAGGAGTTCAGGACCCAAAATACTCTGGCCTTTTGATTTTCTTTGCCATTGCTTCCTTGGGGGTCCCACATGGACAGCTGACGCAAGACAGAATTCCGTGGGTTCTTGGCCAAAACCCACCTAATGGCACCCCAATCCTAGCAGCAGATTCTCTAGGTGACTTTTTCTAGTACTTTATCTGACCTTCTGGATCAAATGGATTAATAAGGGCCGGGGATCAGCCAGGGAAGATGGTTGAAGAGTTGACCTGGAATTACAGAGCCAGGGCATGTTGGGATCTAGAGCTCCCTGACCTCCTTCATTAGAGCTGCTGTCACCGCGCCCCCAACTGGCTCTCACCTTTGCTTCCGGTGCCAGGACAAGCAGATACTCGTTACATCTGAGATCAGAAGGGCGATAAAAGTATTTAATAAGGTTACATTAAAAACATTTTTTGTGGGACTTCCCTGGTGGCGCAGTAGATAAGGCTCTGTGCTCCCAATGCAGGGGGCCTGGGTTCAATCCCTGGTCAGGGAACTAGATCCCACATGCATGCCGCAACTAAGGAGCCTGCCTGCTGCAACTAAGACCTGATGCAGCCTAAATAAATAAATTTTTTTGGTAAATTTTTTTCTGATATGAAACACAAGTTCCTCATGCTGATGTTTGTAGAGTTTTGCCTGCCACTAATTGCTGATGCTTCCCAAACTCTGCAATGTAAAGCTTCACCAGGGTCCTCTATAGAATGCTTTGTATTGCCCCTTCAGTATCCCTCCTGCCCCCGACGTGTGGCTTATGGCAAATTTTGCCACCTATGGCTCCAGCTGGGAAGTAGAGGGGTTTCCATTTGGCTCTGAAGAGACAGAGGTGCACTCACTCCACTGCAGTCCAGGACAGGAACAACTCACTCGCTCTGCAGAAATGACTACAGCCAGTTGCTCCAGCAGACCCTCAGAGGGCGCTCACTGACTTTCAGAACTCCCCCATTCGGTCTCATACAAGGGATACATTTTCTTTTTTTAACATCGTGTTGACCTTCTAAAAAGAGGCTTCCCACCTTCCCTGTCTGTTCTCCTCACTGAAGCCCTCATCGATTAGCTGAAAATAACTCTGTCCCCATCCTCCCTGGCTGAAACCCCAAAAGGTCTCTGTGATTCCAGAGAGGGGCATTTGTGGGTGGGTGAGTTCCTATTTATTCTGCCACAGATGTATGGGGAAATGGATGGATGTGTGGATGGAGAGATGGAGAGATGGATGGGTGGGTGGATGGATGGATGGATGGGTGGGTGGATGGGTGGGTGGATGGAGCAATGGGTATCTGGAGGATGGGTGGGTGGGAGAGTCAATGGAGGGGAGGTGTGGAGGATGGATACCACTGCAGGTAGTGTCCTTCCCAGTTGACTTTTAATGTTGCTTTTGAAAGACATGACTTGGTGAGGGCAGGGCTTTCTCCTTAGTGTGGTCACTCCTAGGGGTATTTCAATTGTTATCTCACCATTGAGGTGGCAATGTGGCAAGTCACAAATGAGAAAATAAGGCCTCAAGGGGCAGTGCCTGGCCCAGGGCCACCCAGCCTCAGGGTGCCACATTCTCTACTCTCAGCTACGAGCAGCCTTCAGAGCACAGCCTGGCCCAGGCTCTCTGCCTGGTGGCTCAAGGCACCCAGGCTTCATTCAGGGATCCACAGGGCAGGCCTCCTTCTCAGTGATGCTACAGTTCCCTCTCTGAACCTGCATGTGGACGTCTGATGGGGCGGACCCCATCACATGGGCACTGGCCAGCATCTCGGGCACCCTCTGTGGCTGATTATCTAGGCTGAGGTGCCTGGCCTCAAGAGTTGGCCTGGGCCTTCTAGGGACAGGTGGCCTGGGGGGATCTATCATGTGGGTGGGGGAAGCCAAGTGTCTGTGCTGCAAGCTGTTTCCTGGGTTCCCCCTACTAACAGTGAGCATCAAGGTCAGGGAATCTGTAGGTCTGAGGGTGCTTACAGGGCTGGCATCCTGGCCTACCCACTCTGGGTGTCCCTTTGTCTTCCCCCAGGACACCAGCACTACCACCCCATCCAGAAGATCCTGGGTGCTTCCAATGCTGGCTTTCCCCTCTCTTTGGAACTACTTCTTCTCCCATTTGGACCCTGGCCCCTTCCCAGGCCTGAGGAAGCCAGGAAGACCCCTCCTTGGGTATGGGTCAAGCTCTGTGTCCCCATCCTTCCCTCATCCTCCAGGCTCTTCCCCTGGTACTTAGGCTCCTGGACCTTCCTCCTGGACTGAGAATACCCTGGGCCTCAGGCAATGGGGATGGAGCAGGTCTTAGGACTGGCTCTTGGAGAAGACCACTTAGGAAAAGGGATTTTCCCACATATCTAACCTGGATAAGGACCCAACTAAGAGCAGAATTCCTCTGCCCTTCCTGAGTCTTCCAAAGCTGTGCTCTTCTGCCCCTCACAGCCCACCCTGGTGCAGCCCAGCCACTCCCCACCCAGGCCTTACCCGGCTGCCAGGAGGTCCTGTTCTGCTCCTTCAAGAGGTGTGCTTCTCAGAGCATAAATGGAAGTCAGAGCTCATCATCGCTTTCTCTAAACTTCGCCTTAAAACAAGAAACCAGCTCCTAACTTGGGGCTCCCAGACCCCATAGGATGGGCTCCTGCCAGCCTCTCCCTACCTCCCCCTACTCCAGGTCCCTCCTTTCTTCTGACCCAAGGCCTTCCACACCAATCTTCCTCCTGTGCAGAGCTGCGCCCACCTGTCCCTCCTTATAGAGGGGCCTGTGGGGACAGGGACTCTGCCGTGTCCCAGGGCCTAGGACAATGGTTGGCTCAGAGCAGGGCCTGATGCCAAGAGACAGTGGTGACATTTGGACAGAATCAAGGGATACTCAAGTGTGCTCTTTCCCTGATTCCTCCTAAAGGAGGTAATTCATGGGTCTCTGGTAGAAATGAATAGGAGTGTGAGGCTGGGGAGGAGGGGAGGTGGGAGGAGGGGGTGGGCGGGCACCCTGTGAAGGGCTAGGGCCTGAGAGAAGGAGCGAAGAGAAGGTTCCTGGGAGGTCGGAGGGGCTGAGGGACCCCGAGGTGGGAATACACGGTTGCCTGGTGCGATCCCCTCCCCCCCCCCCCCCCCCCCACCCCGCGATGACAGTGACTCACACCTGGAGTCTCTGATGCTCTGGGGAATGAGGGCAGGTGCGGACACTCAGTGCAGCCCTGAGCATCCAGCCCAGGTGGGACCAGAGGAGCCCGGATGGGCAGCCCCACTTCAAACAGGGCACAGTGGAGGCACTGGCTCCCCCCAACATGTGGGAGCACTTTGAGCTGGGTGAGCAGCCAGGCATCCGGATGGCTGACACCTGGCTTGAGACATTCGCTGAGGGAAAGTGGCTAAATTCAACCAATGATATTGTACAGTTAAAATGCCCAAACTCAGTGGGGATCTTTTCTGTATTCACATGTAGAATTATAGAGGTAAAAATGACAGCAAACCCACTACCACCAAAAGCTGCCTTTGTGGGGAGGAACTCTGCCCATGAGAGTTGAAAACGAGGCCAGGACAGTGGGCATTGCAGCCAGGTGGTGTAGCACATAGCCGGCCCCTGAGGAATGAGAGAGGCTGGGACAGGGTAGGCAGAGGGCCTGGCCTCAAGGTGGCCTCTGGTTCCTGACCTTTGCTGGGCTTCTGTCTGCTGCCTTGGGTGAGGTGCCCACTGGGCTGTGCCGACAGCTGGGTCCGTGGGACATGGCCCACTTTCCTTCCTGAGTCCCTGGGACTGCTGCTGGGCTAACCCCTCCTGGGAAGCCTGCTGAGGCCGTGTGCAGAGGGCCAGGGTCACACCCCATTGTAAAGCCACCTCTGCCAGCGGCTCACGTGTGAAGGGAAGTCACACAAACATCCCAGGGCAGGGGTGTGGAGGGCCCTGCCACACTCACCTGGCTGGAGTTCACCTCTCTGGGTGGGGATTGAAGTTAGGGTCCTAGCTCAGAAACCCCTGATCTTGGGGTCCAGGTGTGCATGCAGTCATTGAGGTGACTCTGGGTGCACGCTGCACCACTCTTGTCCTGTCCCGTCTGTGGTCTGTGATGGAGGTGGTCATAGGCTCTTTCTGGGGTCAGAGGGGGCGCGGGGTGAGACTCAGGGAGTTGGTGGCAGGGACCCAGCCTGGGCTGTGCTCTCAGGCCCATGGGCCACCGTTGCTCAAGGCCTGAGGCAGCATTTGGTTCTAGCAGGTGGGGACAAAGTGCTTTCACTTTATCCATAAAGTAAACATCAGGGGAGTGCGTCCCTAGCTCTCCCAGAAGCCTGCGTCCTGGTGCTGCTATCGCCCTCTGCTGGTGGCTTTGGCGGACACCACAGCCCACTGGGCAGAGAAGGGGGACTGAGCTGCCTCTGCTGCCCTTCCGTTTGCGTGGCCTGTCCAGTGGCCTCGTGGGGCGGATGCTCAGGCAGGTGGAAGACCGGAATAAAATCTTCACAGAGGGCTGGATTTAGCTGAGAACCCATTCATTGTAACTCAAGACTGGCATCAAATTTATTATTATCTTTTGTTAAATATTTTATCTTTTCAGAGCATATGTTCTACAAGGGGGGTGGGGGGTAGATTTTCTTCCCAGTACATTTTTGTGTGTGCAGTTATGTGACAGGAGGATGTGACACAAACAGGTGGTACACATGTGGGGAGGGGTCTCGGGCCTGGGCACCTGCACGCAAATCATGAGTTGCTCCTCTGATTGAAAAGAGCCTCTAAACGTCCACCAGGTAAACATGAGACCCAAGACTCACAGGCAGGTGACATCAGAGGAGGAGGTCCACTGAGGACAGTGAGGATTACAGTCACACCTGCATTTAACATATTTTAAAGGAACAATACACAGGGCTGGGGGGAGGGTCCTGCCGGGCAAGCCCCAGCTCGCTGCACGGACGCCTGTCCTGCAAGCGTCTCATAGGGTAGGGGTGGGGTGTCCATCTCTATGGTGTTAACTGGGATGAGGGTCTTTCTCCTGCTAGGGGTGTGGGTAGCTAGGCAGTGTGGACTGGGCTGCGGGGGCCTGGGCAGAATGGCTGCAGCCTCCAGAGGGTCCTCTGCTGTTCTGTGAGAGCAGAGGCTTGACCTGCCAGGGCACTGATGTCAGGTACAGATCTGGGGGCAGAAGATGAGGCCTCCCTGGGGCCACAGGAACATCTGCCTCCTGATACAGAGCAATGCTGGTGGGTCCTCTGGGCCAGCCCAAAAGCCTTCCTCGGTGCAACGCACAGTGTTTGCCTCTCATAAGGATGTTCACAGCTTGGGTGGTGCCTTGGGTGGCAGGTCCAGGCCCCAGAGGGAAGAACCAGGTGATTCTCATGTGGGGCAGCTCTAGATCATCAGGTGATTCTTCCAATTCTGGGCCAGGTAGGTGAGGCTGGGGACCTTCTCCAGAGAGAGGTGGCCATAGTGGGGTCTTTTATGACAGCACTTGACTGGGTGTCAGAGGCAAGGACCATCCAGATTCAGAAAAACCTTCCCTGCGCTCCCTTCAGACTGAAGTTTCAAAAAGTAAATTCTTCACAGCAGCTCAAATAGTCTCTGAAGTTCTAATGAGAAAAACAATGTTGAGTAGTTCGTCTCAACGCTCAGGAGAAGAAAGCTTGCTGGAACTGGCTTGGCACCACAGAGATGGCTATTCTGATCAGTTTGGCCAGGCTCAGGAAAGAACATCCCCCAATCCCCCAGCAAATTTCTCATGTGTTGCTCTGAGCTGGAAATATGGCATCTTCTCTTGAGCCCTGGAGAGGCAAGTGAAGAAAGCCATTCCTACGGGAAGAGAGGCTGTGCAGCGGGGGCAGCATTTGGGAAGGGAGCTGTAAGACCACAGCTCAATCTCGATTACTTTGTGATTCTCAGACCCTCACACTCCTCATTGGAAATAAGGGCTCACACCACCCACCACGCTGAGAGGAGGCACCCAAAGAGATATTTCCCGTGAGAGGGCCTGGCCTGGGGCTGGCCCCGGCAGACGCTGAGCTAAGTGGCATCCGAACCTGAAGGGGAGAAGGGCCCCAGGGATCTACAGGGTGGTCCTGGGCAGACATGGGATGGAGTTCAAGGGAGCCCTGGAGCCTGGGTTTTACTCTTCCTAACTAAGGAGGAAGAAACGCCTCCTGGACCAAACTAAACGAGCTGAGTTCCCAGCCTGGGCCTCCAGCCCTCTGCTTGCTGGCCAGGCACAGCCCCCACCACCTGTCGGAGCCCAGGGTCCAGTGGGCCTTGCCCGAAGCTGCTTTAGTAGCTGCTGTCTGTGAAGAAGTGTACTTGGGTGGACAGGGTGCCATCACCCTCCTCTGGTGGCCCCGCCAGCTCTCCGTACTCGCTGTTGTAGAACACTTGGCCCCGGGCCCCCCGGTCCGGCTGCCGCCGCCTCCCTTGGGGGTCAGGGTGTGCCATGGTCACGTCCATATTCCCGTCTGGTCCTTTACAGCTGCTGAGATAGGGAAGGTGATGTCAGTGAGAAAAGAAGAGTGATTGGAACTGTGTTGGGGTCTGATTGGAATCACCAGACACAACCAGAGCAATAAGCACAGCCAACACACACAGACGACTGAGAAAAACAAACCAGTGTGACTGCTGGCAAACACTAGAGCTTTCTTTGTCCCAAGCCTGGGCATGGGATGATGGAGAAAGCCCAGCTTCATCTCCCCAAACCTGCTTCTCTCCCAGTCTTGCCCATCTCTGTAAATGGCATCCTTTCTTCCTCCCTTTCCCTCATCCCTCATGTCCAGCCCACCCAGAAGTCCTGTCCTTTCTTTTCCAAAATGCATCCATGCCCCTCAATCCATGCTCTGCCCCTACTTTAGAGTAAGCTGCCATCACTGCATGCGCTGCACTGCCGTAGCACATCTTTCTTCTTTCATTCATGCCTCCCTATAGGCCAGTCTTCAGAAATCCTTCCAGTTAGATACTGTCCTCACCCTTCAATAGCTTCCCGTCACTCTCAGGATAAAATCCAAGCTTCGCCCCCTGCCCCAGGAGGCCTTGCAGCTTCCAGTCCCCTATGATTCTCCCTCCTTAGCACTCATTCCTATTTTCTTTTTTTTTTTTTTTGCCTTTTTTTTTTTAATTTTTTTTATTTTTTGGGGGGTACACCAGGTTCAATCATCTGTTTTTATACACATATCCCCGTATTCCCTCCCTTCCTTGACTCCCCCCGCCTCGAGTCCCCCCCACCCTCCCCGCCCCAGTCCTCTAAGGCATCTTCCATCCTTGAGTTGGGCTCCCTTTGTTATACAACAACTTCCCACTGACTATTTTACAGTTGGTAGTATTCTTTTTTTTTTTTTTAATAAATTTATTTATTTATTTATTTATTGGCTGCGTTGGATCTTCATTGCTGCGTGCTGGCTTTCTCTAGCTGCAGCGAGCAGGGGCTACTCTTTGTTGCAGTGCATGGGCTTCTCATTGCGGTGGCTTCTCTTGTTGCAGAGGATGGTCTCTAGGTGTGGGCTTTAGTAGTTGTGACAGGTGGGCTCAGTAGTTGTGGCTCGTGGGTTCTAGAGCGCAGGCTCAGTAACTACGGCATATGGGGTTAGTTGCTCCAGGGCGTGTGGGATCTTCCCAGACCAAGGGTCAAACCCATGTCCCCTGTACTGGCAGGTGGATTCGTAACCACTGCATCAGGGAAGCCCCCAGCACTCATTTTCTTTGAGTTTCTTGAAAATTTATTTCATTGCTTTTGCTTTTGTTTTTGCTTTGCATAGTGCTAATGAAAAGCCTGATGCCAATCTCTCTCTCTCTCTCTCTTTTTTGTAAGTGACTTGGTCTTTTTGCCTGAATTCCCAGAATGTATATCTCTAAAGTCTAATAGTACAACTAGGATATGTCTCAGAGTTTACTCTTCTTGGGCCAGGTCTCTCAGGTACCCTTCCAATATAGAGATTCAGGTTTCCTTTTATTTAAGAGAGTTATCTTGAATTACATATTTAAAAATATTAGTTCTATTTCACTGTTGGCATTTTTCTTCTTCAGAGACACCAGTTGTACATACAATAGATATTTTCTACTCAACATTTAAATTTTTCACTTTCCTTCTGACCCTTTTGGCCTCTTTACTTATTTCTTACGTGACCTCTTTTCATGTCTATCAAATGTGCCCCCCACTGTAAATCTGATCATGTCTAATTGCCTCTTGGGCACTCTGCTCTTTTTTTTGAGAGTGTTTGTCTTTTATTTCAAATTCTTCCATGAATTTGTCAGCTCCCATTTGATATCTTCACAGGGTCCATTTCTATGCTGAATTTTAAAACTTATGATTCATTGTGCAGCTGCTTATGTAATTATAAATGTAATTCATGTTGTGTTTTATCCCAGTTTTTCCATGCTTTTCTTGAGTGTTTACAGTTACTGAAAAGTTTTAACTCTAATTTTCTTTTTTATTCTTATAATTACTCTGTATGGATAGTGCTTATTTTTTCTGTTCATGATTAGTCATGCTGAGATTATGCTCTGGAAGGGGGGCCAGGGAAGTGGGTATCTCCCTAGGTTTCTTCATCCAGGAGTGCTGTATCAGATCCACATCACCTTGAATTCCTTGAACTGCATCCCTCTTTCCAAAGGCTCCATTTATGTCCCATGCTGTATAACCACTGGGGACCAGCCAGTCACTTAGCAGGGAGTGCTGACCCCCTCTTGGCTGCTGCCATGCAGCTATACTTATCAACCACAAGCCCAGGGTTTCCAGATCTTCCTTCCCCCTACAGACGGGTGAAATACCACATCACAGGGAATGGGACCTAGCATCCTGAGTGGCCATTGAAAGGGCTGGGTGGACCACCTGGAAGTAAAGATGAGTTAACCTCCCACAGGGTAAGTACTAACCAGTGGCTAACAGGAGATAGGAAAGAACTAGGCAGATAAACTCCCTCCTTGTCCCTGACAGATGCCTCCAAGGCACAGTCCATCCTTGAACCTGTTTGGAGAATGGTCCATATGCCAAGTGAATGCACCTGCAAAGTGACCCCTTTGTGGCTCATCATAATGTGTTTCTAAGGGAACCTGGAGAGAGAATAGTGCCTTTTGTTACCCCTGCCATGAGGTGCAGTCTCTGTAATGAACAGATCCTTCGGTGTGTACCTGTCTTCTGGATTCTTAACACCATCTTGCTTCCATAAGACTCTTCTGCAACTTTATTTTTCCTTCACCACCAGGCACCTGAAGTGTACGCTCACTTCCTGCTCATGGCCCTTTCAGAAGCAGTGCCTTCCCAAGACAGCTGTCCTAGTCCTCATTCTCCATTATCTCCCCAGTCTGTGTGGCCACTGTTCCAAGGACCTTTACACTCCCTTCTCACAGGGCAGTCCCCATCCTGTTCTCCTTCTGCCAGGGCTTGGGTATGCCTCTGCTGGTTCTGCTGCGGATTTCTCTACCCACACGTAACGGGAGTCTCTCCCCTGGTTATATCACAGGCATGGGCTCTGAGAGGCCTTGTTTCATGTGTTGTTTTTAGGAAGATGTGTGGGGATTTGAATTTAAGTAGCTACTATCCTCTGGCTCACACTTATACTGAATTACTTTTGGGGGAGATAAAAAAAATGTTTGGTAAAGAAACATTAGCCAGAAACTAGTTCTGTCAAAGAAATTAGCATTCATTTTCCAAAACTAGGTTACTAGTAGAGATCACCCAATAGAATCAATAAAAACAAAAAGGCCAAGATGCATGATACAGATGCAGTAATTATCCCCAGGCATGCGACCCCACAACCACAAGTGTTCACAGTGCTACAAACACGCCGTTTGCAGGCTTCTGGGAAAATAACGATACTTGGCTAAGTTGTAGAGGTCTTAACTAAACCTACCAGAAAGGTGAACAATGACATCAACTATCCTAATATGATACAGATTAACACTTGTGGTCTAGGGTAAAATATTCAGTGACAACATCTATTGATTCAAACACAGCCTAGGCAGAAGCCAAGATTTGCTCTGAAAACCTATGTCAGGTGAGCTGAAAAGGGGCCCCTGACAGACACAGGTTCAAAAGCGGAAGTGAACAGTCTGAACACAAGGATCTGATAAAAGCAGAAAAGAACACTGTTTTATATAATATTGTAGGTCCTGTCATTTAAATAGCTATGAGCAAGTCAGCTAGTAAAGAGAATAAGTAGACATTTAACTATTTTATATATACCTTTAAAAGTTTAAATATTCAGGTTTTTTTTTTTTGTTTTTTTTTGTTTTTTTTTTTTTTTAGAGAGGGGAGCTGTCTTCTTGGGTAAATGGAGGTCATTGTTTACCCAGGTCACCCCCTATGCAAGCACACAGGAGGATTTCTCTGTAACTGTAATTCTTATCAAAGTAGGATGCCAGGCAGCTCTAGGTCACATGATCTGTGGCCTCCCCTGGGCTGGGAGAAGGGTGTTACAAGCATTGGCATGGTGGATCTTTCTTGGTTTCACAAAGAGGTATTGTTTGAGTGTCTGTCAAATGGGAGGGAGGTTTGGGGACCAGCACCAGGTGTGCTGGGTCAGGACAGTGATGGGGAAGGGGGGTCCTCTGGGAAGGCTGGTGGACAAAGGCCTCAAGTCCCAGAGTGGCCTGCCTTGAACACACTAAAAGGTACTATGGAGCCATGAAAGGTTTCAGGAAAGAGAGTGACAGGCACACGCAGGCCCGGCTTCCTTCCCCTGGCCCCTTGCAGGGGAAGAGGCTCCAGAAGCCCTACCTGAGCCCGCTTTCTTGTCTGTGCCTGCTCTCCAGCCGCTCAAATTCCTCGGAGGCCAGCACCATCCCACTGTCCGTCTGGCTATCCTGTGCAGAGAGAACAAGCCAAGGCTGTGGTCCCCATGGACCTGCCCCGCTGCTGACCTGACACTCATCCTGAGGGAGGTGTGAGGGAAACAGGCATCCATTCCATCACTGGAGACTGTAGGTTAGGGTCACATGCCCCCACCACAGAAGGGGAAACTGAGGTCTGGCGGGGCCATGCCTCTCTACTTAGGAGGGTGGCAAAACTGGGACACCCCTGTTGGGAGACATACAAGGCAGCTATACACATGCTCAGGGCACAGGCAGAGCAGGTGTACCAGAGAAGCAAGGAAAGTATCAAAAGAATCTGGCAGTTCCTAGCATAGAAAAGTGATCCTCAGACACAGCCCAGGTTTACTGGGGCTGCGTCATTGTCACCTTTAGTGTGACTTGGCATAGTTTTCATTTTGATTTCTGTGGAGGGGAACTGCACTCTTGTCTTCATCTGGCCCTGGGGACGGGGGCCCGGGTCTGCATGGCTCTGGTCCAGGGCACCCGCTGCCACTCCTGTGTCCAGCCTCCCCTGGGCCTGCACTCACTCACCAGCGGGGAGGCTGTCCATGCTTTTACAAAATGGTCAGACTGCCTCCAGCTTCAAGGAGCTGATTGACTGCATCTGAGAACAGAGGTGGTTTTCCTGTGCCTCTTACCCCAGCCTCCTCCTCTAGTGACACCATCTCCTCCTCTCTGGCCATGCAGCTTGATGGCCACCAAAGGGGGGCCCTGACTCAGGCTGATCCTGGGAGAACCATCTAGAAGGAGGAGCCATCTTTTTACTGCGGCTTCTTCCCTGCTGGGAGAGAGAGTCTGGGACACTGGGGAGGGGAGGCCCTGTGTGAGTGAGGAGGGCACAGGTGAAAGCAGCTGAGATACGGTGACACTACATGGGTGCCCAGACCCCAATGTGCCTCAGGTACAACCTGGACTTGACGTTTTCAAGCTGGTTTCTGCCGCTGGCCTCAGGACTTCCTAAAATCTGACTCCCTGGGGAAAGAGCCCAGTGGTCCTGACCTAGGGGGCACAGGTCCACCCACCCCACTTACCACTGAGGCCTTGTAGGTTGTCGGGGTCATGGGAAATTCTTCAAACGTTTTCATCCTGGAGGGACCCTGGGTCTGAGTCCCTCTGGCAAGGCACCCCGGAAAGGACACACAGTTATAATACCTGGGAGGAGAAAACGAAGAGTGCTGAGAAATGCACTTCAGCACCCCTCCTGAAAGCTCTTCCACCTCTCCTTCTGCACCCCTCTCCGCTGGGGAGGGCATGGAAGGCTAATGCAGGGCACCCAGCCTGGGTGTGACACGGAACCGTAGAGAGACTGGGGCAGGACTTCACCCCAGGATGGGCCACCCTGTACAAGGCAGGCAGTCCCAGTGCTGCAAGCTGCTGCCTGCCCTGCACGTGTGTATATGGGGTGCACATTCCAGTGCCTGTTGGGGGCTGTCCCCCAGGCTTGGCTGTGCTTTATGCTGGGGGAGATGGGGTAGGGAATCTCAGAGCTCTTCTCTCAGCAATGCCAATGGGAATGTCGATACATGACCTTCTTGGACTGTAAACATCCACTGGCCAGAGACCTCTGACCCAAAACTCTGGGAACTTCGGCTACATTCGAAATCCTAAATGCAGGTTAGTGAGTGACCTGTCCTGCTCCCAGGGTCCCTGCCAGTGGTCCTTGGGACTCGCCCCTCTCCCCACCCGCTCCGTTTTCTTTCCCCGCAGTGTGGAGCTGGCCAGGGCATTGTGCCTGAGCTGGGCACTCCCTTGAAATTGGGCAGTGGGGCCTCTCGGGGCTAGAAGTGTGGGCAAGTGGAGGAGGCCAGAGGGAAGCACTGAGGAGGCATGGAGAAAAGCAAAGTCGCAAGGCCGCAGCATTGGAGGGCCCCCGGGGCTAACCAGGCCCACCAGGCCACCACCCGCACTGGCACTGTCGTTTAATGTCACTTTGCTCTTTGAGTTGGTGTACAATGGCCTCCCAAGTCCTTGTAGTTCGTTCTTCCTTGATGACTGATGAGGATATAACGTACTATGTCCAAACTGCTTTCCCCTCCCCCAGGGGACCCCTGGACCCAGAGAAGGTGGCTGACCTGGCAGCCAGGCTGTGCCGGTGCAGGCTCGGCGGGCTGTCCTCTGTGTCAGCATCAGTCTCCGCGATGTGCAGGGCCGTGGTGGACGCCTGCAAGAAGCTGCCCTCCTCTGAGCTCTGAGAGCCACAGGGAGCCACGCCGTCCTCCTCTTCCTGGCAGGAATGGCACAGATGGCCAGGGTCAGAGGCCCCTGGGCCCCTCTTAGCCCCCGCCCCTGAGCTCAGGACTGCTGGAGTTTCTGACCCTTCAAGTGCTGTGCTCAAGAGCTTCAAGGACTGAGTGAGCCAGGCAAATTCTTCCCGCAGCCCTCCCAGGTGCCCCGTATAAGGTGGAGGCAGACACAACAACAGCGTCCTCACTCCAGAGCCCCGGCTGCTCTACAGCCTCAAGAACCAGCACCAGTACTTCTCACCCTCTTTTGGGGGCAGAACTGGACCCCAAGTGCCCATCTCTAGCCCCTGAGGCTGGGGAAGCAGGCAGCTCCCTGCTCCTTCCTCCAGGTCCCGGGGCACCAGCTGTGGTCCTGAGCTGCCCTGAGCCAGCCCTGAGCTGGCTTTGTTCCCCACCCCTGTGGGGGGAGATACAAGTCAAAGGCAGGTGCAGGGGGCAGAGCTGCAGGAGGCAGAAGGGTAGAGAGGGAGGTGGAGGAACACATCACTATTCTGCCTGGAGATGGGGCTCCTTGCAGGCTCCCTGAGGACCGGCCTGGGGCTCTTCATGGTCAGAGTTGGGCTCCGACCATCCACCTGATGGCCCCTGGGCTGGGGGTCAGACGTTGCTGCAGCAGGACAGGGAGAGTGGGGGCTCACCTGCTGGCCCCTGCCCTGAAGCAGGTCCCCCAGGATCTCCACCAGATCTGAGAAGGCAGGCCTCTCTTTGGGGTCTCCAGCCCAGCAGCTCAGCATGATGCGGCGTCTGCGGGTGCAGCCAGATGCCACTCTGTGGTCTGAGTGCACCCCTCACCCTGCCCCAGCAGACCCCAAGCCCCCTGCCTAATGTCGACCCCTCCCTCCCCAGGGCTTAGGCAGGGCTGTCCCTCCTGCCTGCAGGGAGGAGAGCTGTCAGTGGACCAGGGATGGAGTGAGAGACTGTGTCTGCAGACTCCACCCCCACCCTTGTGCCTGCACCTTCCACCCTGGCCGGCATGCCCCCTTTCCCATGCCTGTACACAACTCCCCTTCCCTTTTCCCCATGCCCACCCACCCCTCCAGCCCCCCAGTGCCTCACGGCTTCCTGACAGACTCACACGGCAGGTGTGGCCAGCTCTGGGGCCCTCATCCGGGTGCCCTCTTTCAACCGTTGGCAGAACTCCTCATTGATCTGCACCCCAGGGTATGGGGAGGCCCCTGATGGCAGGCACAGGATGGGGGGGTGTGGGTGGGGAGTGGGCTACCGCTGTTCAGCCCAGACCCCAAACCGCCTCTGTCCCAGCCCCCCATGGCAGGCTGCTCATCCTGCTGTTCCCTCCCCCGGGGGTAGTTCTTCATTCGGTTAAGAGGACGGCGGCACCCGCTTGCTAGAGCCGCCACGAGCTTCAGCGCTTTCACAGTCACATTAGTGAAAACATGTCCCGTCCTGGGACCACCAGGGTCAGCAGAGCTTTGATGAGCAGCTGAGCTGCTCTGTCACAATGACCCCTCTTTGGAGAAGCCTTCTCCAATTCTTCCTTTCGTCCCATAGCTCTACCAGCAAACAGGATCTAACCCCTCCTCGCCCTACTTGCCTCTCCTGACCAGGGGAAAAACAGCCCCTGCAAGCCACACAGCAGCAGAATGACCCCTTTAAGGCAAGAGTCAGACTGCCCTATCCCTCCCTCAGAACGCTGCATGGCTCTCAGTAGACTTCAATTCCAGGTCTGCATCCCAGGGGGCCTGCAGAGGCTGCACAGGCCTCCTCTCCTAGCTCTCGCCGCATCTCCCAATGTTACCTGCTGACACCCTGCCCGCCTCCAACACGTGGGGACCGTGGCCCTGTCAAACCCCTCACCCTGGACTGCGGTCCTCACAGGCCCATCTGCCTCTATCCCACGCACCTTCATCAGCCCGGCCCCTCCTGGCCCCTTCAGCTCACACACAGCACTGTCCTCCCTGTGCTCTCTTGCTCTTTTGTCTTTAGTAACTGCATCAGTCATGATTGCCATTCAGTGTTTTCACTTTTCCACTTGTTCACTGCCTCACCCCTACCCTGGTGGGGGGGGCTTCACTTGGTCCCAGTGGGGCCCAGGTTCCCATGTTAGGCTCGTGCAGATGTGGTCACTGAGTGAGCACCCAGTCTCCTCCCAGCTGCTTCCCAGCCCTGCAAAGGCAGAAGCAGCATCCCCAACAGCAGGTGAGGAAGGGGCTCAGCCAGGGACGGAAAGATCTGCAGAAACGTGTAAGGCCTTATCCTCTGTGACCTCTGGAGAGCCTAGTGGCTGCTGAGTGAACACAGGGTTCTGTCCTGACACAGGCTGGAGGTGAAGGGGAGAGGTAGTGGGCGCTCCCACCACCTGCCTCAGAGCAACCTGGGCTGCTCACTCCACCTCAAGGCTGCTCAGCTTCCTGTGCAGAGGGGCTGGTGGTTGGAGAGCCCCCTACCTCTCCCCTTCACCTGCAGGAAGACTGCCCCTTCCCCTGCACCCTGGCCTGTACTCACCCAGGGAGAAGATCTCCCAGAGCAGCACCCCAAAGGACCACACATCGCTCTGTGTGGTATACACCTTGTCGAAGATGCTCTCGGGGGCCATCCACTTCAGGGGCAGCCGGGCCTGTGGGAGGAACAAGTGTCCCCAGTCGGGGAGGGAAGAGAGGGAAGAGGCCAAATCCTTGGGCACCCCTCCTCCTGCCCCCCAGTCTCCCCAGGACTCTGGAGTCACAACCCAAGAAAGACATTTGGGTCACATCCACCCTGTGTGTATTCAGGTGGCTCCTGCAATTTGCCCTGTTTCCCCTCCCGCGTCCCGCAGGTACCTGGTGCCTCCCTTGAAGGCTTCTGCTCTGGGTTCATCTGGGCCCCTCTCTTCCCCTGTGCTCTCCCAGGGAAAACTTGCAGCCTTCCTCCAGCTCCAGACCCTTTGGCCCAGCACACCGAGGAGCCCTGTATCCCTGCGCACCCTCACCAGCTCCCCCTCTATCCGCTCACTTGGTTCCCGCACTGGAAGCCTGGTGTCATTCCTGACCCCTCCTCCTGTGGCTCCTGATGTGCCTTCCTTCCTGTGACTTCTACCTGAGAGCCCTGAGGGCCACGGCCCTTCCTGACTTGCCTCTGCCTCCACCTCCGCACCCCCATTCCCCTCTCCTCACAGCCTCAGAGGGGGCTTCTGGACAGCACACCTGACTCTTATCGCCACATCCCCCACACACCTGTGAGTTAGAATGAAGGACAAAAGCCTGCATGGTGGGCCTCTCATCGCTTGGACCCATTTTGCCTGTTGACCTCCCTCTAAGCCTCTTCCTTCCTCCCCTGGGGCAAAACCCTAATCAGCTTTGGGTGCTCAGATGCCTCCCTGGCCGCCTCTGAGCACCACCAATGAGACACAAGTTGCACCTAGCACCCATGTACTTTTCTGGGCCATGCTACACCAGGTCTGTCCACCTCCCGGTCAGACGCCATGTAAGGTCCACCTCTGCATGCCAAGCCCCCATTGGGCAGACATGGGGAGTCAGTGCACCTAATGGACCAAGGTGCAGGGCCAAACACAGGCTCCAATTGCAGTGCTGTGGTCGCTGTTTGTCAGCTTCTGTCTCCACTCACCTGCCCCAGGTGCCTCAGCAGGGTCACCAGCATCCCTGC
Organism: Hippopotamus amphibius kiboko; assembly: GCF_030028045.1. Classification (NCBI taxonomy): domain Eukaryota; kingdom Metazoa; phylum Chordata; class Mammalia; order Artiodactyla; family Hippopotamidae; genus Hippopotamus; species Hippopotamus amphibius. Next base: position 28,774,248 of record NC_080200.1, on the reverse strand, counting down.
AGGCGCAGGCCCTCAGACCTTCCATGTAGATGGCAACGAGTCCCCCACCCTGCTCCATGGCCCCCAAGCCTCACTCGCCCTCCATGGCCTGCACTCACACTGCCCTTGCGCACGTAGTCAGGGTCTTTGTAGATGTCCCGGGCCAGGCCGAAGTCACAGATCTTCACCACGTCACTTTCTGACAGCAAGATGTTCCGAGCAGCCAGGTCTCTGTGGATGCACTAGGGGTGCAATGAGGTGCAATGGAGTGACCGGTTCAGGCCCCCGGGGCCACACCCACACACAGAGCTCCAGGGTACCCCCTCTGAGCCCTGCTCTTTTAAGAACAGATTTCTGCGTACTGCCAGGACTTGCCATGGAGAGAGCTCCTGGAACTGTGGGGACAGCAGAGGAGGCTATGCAGTGGGACAGATTTATTCTGTATCTAGCTCTGCCTCTGACTAGCTGGAGATCTTGGGAAGTCAATTCCACCCTTTGGGCTGAGTTTACAATTCTGCAAAGTGGGAGAGATGCGCCTGGACCACAGCTTTGCTGTGGGGTGAGCTAGGACCAAGCTTGACATGCTGATGTGTTTTGGCCTTTCTTCTCTCTGAAGAGCCTGACAGGGTAGTCACCTTGCGAGAAGCCAGGAACTCCATCCCTCGGGCCACCTGGAAGCTGTAGCAGACGAGGTCTTCCATGGTCAGTGGACTCAGCCACAGGTCCTCAGCTGCACAAAGAAGTGAGGCTGGCTCAGGAGGGTCCCCATCTGGGACTCCCATCTTCCACCCAGCTCCAAAGGGAGCGTCTGCTCACTGAACCTGGCTTCATCCCTCCTTGCTGGGCTTAACAAGCACGCTGGCCCCCTCTCCTGACCCTCAGCTTCCATTCTCTCGGTGACACCCACTAACTACTCTCAGAGCAATAAATACTGTTGCCACACTAGACCTTTGCCCCTGCTACTTCTGCCTGGAGTTCTGCAGGGCAAACTCCTATTCATCTACAGATGCCCAAATCAAACATCAAAAGTCTCTGTGAAGAGCGAAGTAAGCCAGAAAGAGAAAAACAAATACTGTATGCTAACTCATATATATGGAATCTAAAAAAAAAAAAAAAAATGGCACTGATGGACCCAGCGACAGGGCAAGAATAAAGATGCAGATGCAGAGAAGGGACTTGAGGACATGGGGGTGGGGGTGGGGCAAAGGGGAAGCTGGGACGAAGTGAGAGAGTAGCATTTACATATATACACTACCAAATGTAAAATAGATAGCTCGTAGGAAGTTCCTGCATAACATAAGGAGACAAACTCGATGATGGGTGATGACTTAGAGGACTGGGATAGGAGGGTGGGAGGGACGCGTGGGAGGGAGGGGATATATGTATAAATACAGCTGATTCATTTTGGTGTACCTCAAAAACTGGCACAACAGTGTAAAGCAATCATATTCCAATAAAGAGCTTTAAAAACAAACAAACAAACAAGTCTCTGTGAAAACTATTTCTGAGGTGTCCTCTCTTCCTAGGGCAGAATGCATCACATGCTCTCTCTCGCATGGCAGCCCCTCCCCGAGGGCCCCAGGTCAGCTATCCCAGGGGGCACCAGCCATCTCAGAAAGAGGAAGCCAGCCTCTCACCTTCTGATACCGGAGGGGCCTGCCCTGCTGCGCCCTTGCCCATCAGGAACCTTGTGAGGAGGGCCCTGTCGCTGCCCCCTGGCCTCCGCCGGTCAGCCTTGGCACCCTCCACCATGGAGCGGAAGCGCCTTCGCTGCTCAGGGGACTTCTCCTGCGATGCACAAAGCGGGTCCGAGGGGGCGGAGGCTCGACATCCGCAGCAACGTCCCTCCCCGCCCTTTTCCCCCCGGCCCACCTAGGCGCCTTGCCCGCTCACCAGCAGAGCTCTGGCCCCTGGGGTAGCGCCCACCTACCGCGTAGGGGTTGAAGGCCTCCCGCTTGGCGCGCAAGAAGTTAGAGAGGTTGCCGTACTTGCAAAACTCCACGATCACCATGAGGGGGCCTGCGACAGGGCAAGAGCCAGGCGCTTTGGTGACTGAGGAAGCGCTGGAGGGTGAACACCGCAGCCACGGCCCCGCCCCAAAGCCCTCCTGCACCCCTCCTCGTCCTTGCCCATCCCCAGCCCAGCTGGCCCCTCGCGTCCGCAAAGACAGAGCACCCTGGGGGCCTGGCCCTCCCGCCAGGGTGCCTGAGCTCCTTACCGTTGGGCTTGGTGCATGCCCCTAGGAGGTTGACCACGTTGAGGTGGTTCCCGATGTGGATTAGGATTTTGAGCTCTGACATCAGGGCACGGTGCTCGCTGGCTGTGGCGCCCTCTGCAGGGAAGACGGGGGCCTCACATGGTGCCTGGCTCGCTGGGCCTAGGACCCAGCCCCCGCACGCCTCTCCTCCTGGGCTTAGCTGAGGCATGGCCAGAGGTCTTGCTGGTAGGGGCACAGCACATTCCACCTGCCTCTTTGAGGCAAAGGGTTTAGGTGGAACTGGTAAGTATTACTCAGAGGTGAGCCCCGGGCCGGGCTCTGACTCCCACAGACTCCCTGTAGAACCCAGGGTGAGAAGCAGCTCTGAACCTCAGTTTCCCCTCCTGCACCACAGACCCACCAGCCCACCCAGAACTGCCGATCATCACCAGCTCAGCCACCCCTTTTACCCACTGACCCCACACCTTTCAGCATTTTCACGGCCACAGTGTCACAGCTGCTGCCCTTGTTGATCCCAAAGGCGGAGGCTTCCACCACCTTCCCAAAGGCCCCGTGGCCGAGGACTCTCCCTGTGGGAGCAGGGAGCCGGTTCCAGGTGAGCTGTATGGGGGTGAGGGTGGAGAGGATTGGGCAGAAGGGACAACCCCTGTGGAGGGCCAGGAAGGAAGGCCCAGGAGGGGGAGGAAAGTTGGGGGCCCCTCTGCCAAACAGGAAGTGCATGGGGATCGGGAGTGGGAAGTGAGGGAGAGGAGAGGCAGACAGGAAGGCCTGCATCCTCTCCCAGCAGGTGTGATGGGCCCACCCTGCTCAGAGCAGCAGGAAGTGACCTCGGGGGCCTGGGAACTGAGAGCCCCAATCACGGCTCTGGGGATGCACGCCCAGATGGACAGGTCGGGCCAGGTGGGGGCCAGGTGGGACTCTATGGCATGAGTTCTGAGAATGGAGGCATTTCAGGGCTCCAGCCTGCCCAGCTCCACAGCAGCTGAAGCTGTGTCTACCTAGCATTACAGTTTGGGTGAAACAGGCTGGGTGCGGGTCTCACCGAGGTGCAGCCGTTCCCGGGGAAACTCCCACCGGCTGGCATCATAGGACAGGTATTCACACTGCTCCTCCAAAGGCACTTCCCCAGGGTCCATGATGATGGACAAGTAGCCAGTCTTGATATCTGCATGGGTTGGCTGGGGGTGGGGATGCAGACAGCTCACTGACTTGGCCATACCACACTGGCTTGGGTAGAACTTTGCCCAGGACAGATGGGATCTCCTTAGGGACTCTGAATATAAGAGGGGACAGACAACCTCTGGTCCTGTAAGAGCCCAGCATGGAGGGGTCAGGGAGGCCTCCCAGGTTACAAGGCTTCCAGGTGACCCTGGGTGGAACCATATTCCTTAGCTTAAGGGCTGGATAGGGTGGAGAGCCCATGAGGAACTGGGGAGAGACTCAGCAGGGGGAGAAGTGCTCACCCTCCTCATGTTACAGAAGATGAGGAGGAGGAGGACCCAGAAGAAGACGGCGATGACCCCGGTGCCAACAAGGATCACGATCTCCATATTGCCTTTATCCTCGGAGCCTGAGTGGGCAGAAAGAGGCTACTGTGTGCGTGCTGTGAGGGGGGAGAGGGTGCACCCTGAGGGAAGTGTCCCTTCTGGTAGGCACGACTTGCAGTGAGGTGGCCACGAAAAGACTGCGCCAACTGCTGGTGGAAGGAGGATGGAGGGGCACAAGGGGAGAAGCCAGACCTTCCACGGCCACGCTAGCTGAGGAGTTGACGCAGCCCTTGGCGTTGCACACACTGCACAGATAGCGGCCCGCATCCTCCTCGCGCACGCGCTGGATGCTCAGCCTCTGATTCGAGTCCGCCAGGTCGATTCCTGCAGCGAGTGGGGTGGAGGTTCCGGTAAGTATGGGGCCATGGCCTCGTGAGCTTCTGCACCCTGCCCTTCACCCACATCCATCTCCGTACCGGACTCTTCCTCCAGCAGCCTCTCATCTTTGTACCACACGATGCTGGGCACGTGCGACCCGGCCACTGGGCACCGCATTTCCAAGGAATCGCTCACGTTCACCAGGAGGTCAGTCAAGTTCTGCGTAAGCCGTGGGGCTTCTAGAGCTGGGGGCGGGGTGGAGACGGAGCTAAGTGGAACTGGAGAAATCTCCCCTAGGGCTGGGAGCTCTCAAAGCTGAAGCTCTCTTGAGCTCGGGGTGGGCAGGGCTGCACACCTCCACGGAGGGGACTGGGGAGGGGGATGCGCTTGCAGGCTCCAGCTCGGGAATGGACCGCCCAGCGTGCTGGGCTGGGGGTGAAGTCTCCTCGAGAAGCGCCCCGCGGCCCTGCCCCTTGGGCCCTGCCTGCCTCACCCTGCACTGCCAGGTACTTCTTGTGGCAGTGCTTGTCCTGGCTGCGCCGGTCCTGCACCTCGCACACGTAGTCGCCTTCGTGTTCCGGTGCCACGCTGGGGATGGTCAGGCTGAGCGTGGCGTGGCGCACCCCGGGCACCGCCTCCTCCAGGCTGGCGGCCAGCGGGGTGGCGAATAGGTGCACGTTCTTGCAGTCCAGCAGCAGTGGGTTCCCGTGGGCGTCATGCAGAGTGGACAGGTTGAGGCGGTACCAGCGCAAATGCTCGTATGTGTAGTTGTCGGCCCGGCAGCTCAGGCGCACGGCTTGGCCCTCTAAGGGCTCTTCTGACGGCTCCGATTCTATGCTGAAGCCGTCTGGGATGGCTGGGGAGGGAGGAGGAGCAGCTGCGACCTTGTGGCATGTGCTGGCTCACCTATTCCCCTGGCCAGGGGCTCTCTCTCCCCCTTTCTCATTGGCCTTTGGACTCACTGAGCTCTCAGTTAAGGGTGTACATCCCTCGTAGCTGGGCCAGGGACACCACACTGGAGCCCTCTTCTCCCTCTCACTGACAAGGGACCAGTTCTCTGAAGTCAGTTCCACCAGGGTCTCCGCCTGCCTTGCCTCCCTCTAGCTTTTTCCTGGACAAGCCGAAGCTGGCTGCTGCCCCCACCTCTCCCAGGAGCCCAGATCATCGATAGGTTCCTTGCTCGCAGGCTCAGCATGGCCCTCAGGCTCATCCTCCCTCATGGCTGAGCACACTCCTCACCACTGTCCTCTCCCTGAAACAATCTGGTTTTGTTAGCTTTTCGCAATGCCTCCCAATTTCCTTGTATCCCCTCTGGGTGCTCACTGTCAAGTTCCAATTTTAGTATATGTGCTGCTGAAGCGAGCACCACTGTCAAGTTCCTATGGGCTCCTCTCCCCTCAAAAAAAAAAAAAAAAAAATGTGCTCTTTGGCTCCATTTCTCTTCCAGGTGCCCTCATCTACACCTCTGGGCCCAATGACTGTCCTTCCATGTTCTTCTTAGCTCTTCTGAGGTCACTAACAAGTTTGAAAATCTGAGGAAACTATGGACCTTCTCCTCAGGGCTACACACACATACGAGCCAGCTGCTGTGCCAGATCCAGGGCTCGGGAAGGGCAGCGGGTGGGAAGTGGAGTTAAGTGGGGCTGTGGAGAAAAAGAGGGCACCCCTAGGGGAGGCACCTCCAGGTCTGGGGGCAGATGGTGCCAATCCATCCCAGTGGGTTACCACCCTGGTCCACAGGCTGATGGCCTCCAAACCTATCCCTTTTGCCCAGAACCGGGGGCCCACTGGGCCCGGATCTCTCTCCTGTGTGCCTCAAGATCACGAGAAACTCAATGGACCCCAATCTAGGCATATCATCTTCTTCCAGGTCTGCTCTCCTCCTGTGCCCACCTGGTTCCTGGCCTCCATCCAGGCCTGCCCAAGTCACTCACTGGTCACATAGAAGTAGATGAGCCGCTCATCCTGGCCCACTTTGTTGAAGACCACGCACTTGTACATGGCGGACACGTTGGCGTCCTGGATCACCAGCTTGCTCACCGTCTGGACAGGATGTGGGTCAGGCATAAGGACCCATTTCCTGCCCGAGGTCCCCTACCCCAACCTCCTCTTTCTGCATGGAGGTTGCTGTGCCCACTAGAGTAATGGGGGAAACAGGCTATGGGCTGGGGATGACGAAAGCCCAGAGACAGTACCAGGAATAGTGAGTCAGGGAGAAGGTGGTGAGGCCCTCGGGCAGCAGCAAGCGGTGGCTGCCCAGAAAACTCAGGGGACAGCACTATGGACAGCTGGCCTCAGCTGTGGCTGAGGTCAGAGGGCAGCATTAGGTAGGACCAGAGAGAGCTCTGGCTGTGGGTGGGCTCAGGCTGTGGCCATGTTGAGGAGGGGACAGGGGCCTGGTAGCACTGGGTTGGTCCAAGCCAGAGTTAGAATTCATGCTCTGGTCACATCAAGGGTCGGCCTGTGGTCCAAGGTCAGCAGCTGGTCACTGAGATCCTTGTGATGTGCCCAGAAATCCCGTGTGGCTGCCCATGTCACCTCTCCCAGTGCCCTGGGGAGTGGCAAGAGGAGGGGCTGGCTTCCAGGGCTCCTGAAGGACTCTAGCCTCGGGGTGCGGTTAGAAAGCTTGGAAGCAGAAGAGGAGAGAGGGCCATAGGCCCTGCCCACCATCCAAAGACCCCACCCCCCCAACCCCAAGCCGGGCACTTCCTGGCCAGCCTGGAACAGGAAGAGGCTCTGGAGGTGTGTAGGAAAACAGGAAGTGACTATAGGAAGTGGGTGCCTTTGTTCAGTCCTTCCCCTGCCTGGCCTCTTCTAGGCATTGCCCCCAGCCTGGGCCAGCGGCTCAGCAGCCTTTGGTGGGGATGGAGCCAGCCCTCAGCCCCAACCCTACCAGCCCTAGGTGGCTTGGGCCCACAGCCTCGAACCTCAGCTTCCCTGTCTGGGAAGCAGTTGGAATCTGGCCCCCACAGTCTACACGCAGGCGGGGAAGCTGATGCCCAGAGACACTGCAGAAAGGTGACCGACTCTCAGCTGCTATCCAGAGAGCTCTGCAAGCCCAGTGGAAACCTGGAAGGCCAGCAGGGGGCCCCACCCTGCCTCTTTTCTTCTCCCCCAGCCACTCAGTGGCCTGGCTGGCCCATACCTTATTTTTGCCCTCCACAAACTCGGTCCAGGTGTCCAGGCTCTCAATGGGGTTTACAGCATCCTGTGTGGTCACCTCCCTCCAGTCCTGGCACTGTGGCATTTGGTCTCGCTGCTGCCACCGCCGGCTGCTGAAGGCAAGGAGGGGCAAGGGCAGGTCAGGGCTACAGGCAGGGAGGGCCCACACTGGGGGTAGGGTCGAGCTTTGCTCATACTCAGGGTCATCTCACGTCATGGTGGGTAAAGGCTGGCCCTTGGGCCAAAGGGAGTGGTGGGGAAGGGACTTTGTTTCTAGAACACTATTCAGGGCCCGGTGACCCATCCTGCACGGGCAGCTGAACACAGCCTTCCCCAGTAAGCTAGGACCTGCACCTGCAGAGCACCTTATGCCCTTGGCTCTGTGGTCATCCTACAGTCAGATGTGCTCCCTGCTCCTGCCTGCATGTGTCCCTTCCTGCAAAGTCCATCCAGATCTCCTGGGGAAGCAAAGTCACCACTCCTGTTACAGGAAGGCCTCTCCCTCCCCTTTCTAGAGCTGCAGCCCCTCCCTGGGCTGGCTGTGCATCCCAGCACCTTTGATCTCCTGCTGGGATGGGGGTCTAGGGGGAAGGGGCAGCCAAGGGAGGCTCTTGTCTGTCCCTAATGGAGCAGTTGGCCCCAGCACACTGCAATCACGCAGAGCATAATGGTAGAGAGTCAGAGGGAAGCACATTTGGAGGTGCCAGTGACCTGCAGTGTTGTGGTCTAGAAGCATCTCTCATGAGCCTTGAATGTTGTGGGCTGGCCACCCCCACTGAACATTCCTAATTGACCATGCAAGGGCCACAGCCCCGCTGCTGCTATAGCCACCCTGTGTCCCTTAGGTTCCCAGCTCCCGGCCCTCCCCAGCCTGTGACCCTGCACCTTGCCCATCAGGAAATGGCATTTTCATCCTCCACAAACTCGGTTTAAGTGGCAAATGTGACTAGTCACTCTTCTACTCAGCACCATTCACTGGCTCTCTAGTGCCTTCCAGACCACTGACCACCCTGGCGGCCTCCATTCTTGGCCCTTGCCTGTCCAAGTTTTCCCTGTCCTCCCAGACCATCTGTGTTATTGGTGCCCACTCAGGTAGGGCAGTGTGGCCCAGCAGCTGGGCAGGATCTGCTGCTTACTGCCGTGACCTTAGGAAAGTCACGTCCCTTCTCTGACTTCACTTTTCTCCTCTCTAAGGGGTCACGGTGAACGCTGCACAGATGAGCTGAGGAGCCTTGAGTCTCAGTACAAGTCTCACAAAACTAGCCCAGGTCCACCTGTTTGGTGATAGGCGTCCTCGCTGGTGCCCAGAGGCATGTCCTTTGGTCCCCTCCAGGTACGCACTTGTGTGTCTGGGGGACTTTGCTTTCAAGGGATGTGGGTGTGGGCTGGACCATCCCCAGTGTCCAGCCTGGCCTGACGGATATCAGGAAGGGTCTGAGCCTTGCTCAGGCGAGGTGTGATCAGGAACTGGCTACAATCCCTGACTCGTGATAGGGTTCGGATTTAGAGCAGATCTCTCGGGAGGGATGTGGGCAGTCAGTGGGGGTTATGGCTGAAGTTGGAGATTCGGCTGGGAAGAAGGGGAAGACAGGGTGGAGCCACACTCACAGGCTGCGCTGGGCGAAGGTCTTGCAGGGCGTCCACGGCCGCCAGTGCCACTGCACGCTGAGAGGAGGGGGCACCCCGTAGGCAGTGCAGGTGAGGGCCTGGCGACTATGGCGGGAGTAGATGCTGGGGGAGGAGGCCTCCTTCTCGTGGATGTGGGGGGGCACTGGGGACACAGGCAGACAGCCAGTCAGTCAGCCCCCACCACCCCCCCTGCCTGCCCACCATCTCCTCTCCCGTCCCACGCACACATACCATTTACCACCAGCTCCAGGCTGATGTTGCGCCTCAGGCCAGCCGCGGAGTTCCACAGGGCAAGGGTGTAGATGCCCGCACTGGCTTCCGTCACCTCCTTGAGCACCAGAGCGTGCGGACTATGGCGCCCTGACACGGCCTTCCTGTCCTTGTACCTGGCCCAGGAAGGGAGTTCAGGGGGCTGTGGGGACCCCACCCCAGCCCCGTCCTGGCACTCCTTCCCCAAAGCACACCAGCCCCTATGACTGGAATATACGTCAGGAGGCAGGAGAGGCCAGAAGCAAGAGTTCCTTCCTGCACCAGAGCAGGCTGCTAGGGAGTGTGGCAGGGCTGCGGCAGCTCCTCTGGACTGGGGAACAGATGGCCTAAAGGCTATGGGGATGGTGTCCGGGTCTCACAACGCCTACAGGCTCAGGACCAACTGCAGTCCCCAGGGGGCCTTGTCTCTCTCTCATAGGCTTCGCAGGTGTGTGCTGGGAAGGGGGGGAGGCGCAGTCCCCGAGGGGCGCAGCTCAGCCCCTTACCACACGGGGGTCCAGGAGCCCTGACCCTGGCTCTGCCCTTCCTGGAGCTCTCCAGATGTGGGGCCTTCTCATTGCCCTGCCCCCTCCCCAGGGCCTTTGCAACTCGCTGTCCTGCCTTGCTTGGATGCTAGACACCTGCACCCTCTCTCCCATGTTCATCATCGCCCACTCGTCAGAGAATCTGTGGGAATCAAGAGCCAGCCCTCGGGCCTTGGCTGCCCACCCGCACACCAGTGTTCACAAGTAGCTATGTTACTGAGCTGTACCGGGGCTGTCCCTTCGCTGCCATATCCCCTACACGCAGAGCGGCACCCAGCACACGTAGGTGCTCGGTACACATGGGAATAAACGGATGGCACCTCCCCAGTCCTGAGCTGGGAGTGCCCCTGTAACCCAAGCTCTGGACTCTGCCTGGAAGCAGCTCTCCCTTAGGCAGGTGCCTTTCCCTGCTTTACTAGGCCGGGGAGACACTAGGAGAAGCATAGCCCTTGGGGCAGAGAGTGACGGTGAAGGGGAGGCAGGGGCCTGGCTCTCAACTGCAACACCAAAGACGGGTCAGAAGAGATGCGACTTGCCAGGAGTCACACAGCAGGGCAGGGCAGGGCAGGGCAGGACCCAGGCTGTGAGGCCTGCTGGGCGCTGGTGCAGACTCCTGGTTGCCACCTGCTGCATTTGTGATCCTAGGTGAACTGCTTCAGCCCCCAAGCCCCTGTGTCCTCATTTGAAAACCAGGGAAACCAAATGCACCTTCTGGCAGGTGTTGTCAGGCCTCCCTGAGATGTGGCCTTTAGGGTCAGTATGATGCCAGACACACAGAGGCTGCTTTGGGAACCAGGACCAGCCTGCCTGTGTCCACTAGATCTCCATCCATTGAGTTACTCACAGTCATCACACGATTACCCAGAAGACTGGGCCCCTATGGGGCAACGGTCACCGTTAGCGCCCTGGCGCAGGTGTCTCAGTGAACAGTGGACCCAGCTGAGCACTTCTTGGAGGCGGGTATGGGCCAAGTGAGAAAAGAAAGGCCAGATGTGGTGGGAATGGTGAGAGGCAGTCAGCTGCCTGAGGAGCAGACCTGGGCCAGACCTCTGATGCGACAGAGCTGGCCACCCTCCCAGACAGGGTCCGTACTACTGGCCTTGGAGGGCGGGGGACAGGGCCCTAGACATCTCCAGGACGCTGCACCTGTGAGGGAGGCTCTTCAGGACCCTGTCTCAAGGGTCCTGGTCCTGCACCAGATGCCCCCGATGGACCCCAAAGCTCACTGCCACACAGCTCAGGCCCAGCCCAGGACCCAGCACCATGATAATTTGTGAAACCCCTGTGACGTTGCTGAAATTCTGGTTAGAGGGATCCTGGGCATGGCGACCTGTTTGGAGAGGGGCCTAGGACACCCAAAGCCATCCCTCTAGGATACCCTCCAGCAGGGACCCTCTGAGAGGCTGAGTGGGTGCAGGAAACAGGTAAAGCCCTGTGCTGCGCCCACTACACACACACGTCACAGGAGGCCGCTATTTACACTCTTGTACAGTTTAGCAGCAATTCAGGCCAACCTTCCCTCTAGCCAAAATATTGCTTTATATGCATAGTCCTTAGAATTTTTATAGGGGTTCCCCAGCCAGGGTGCAGGCCCTGATGGGGGGGACAGGTCCCTATCGAGGTCTCAGGGAGTAGCCCTGATGGGGAGAATGCTGCCCTTCCCTCCTTGTGGTCCTTTCTTGCACTGGACCTGGTGGGTAGTGAGGGACAGGAGCGAGGGAAGTACCATTGGAACTCCGGCGGGGGGTATGCTGCCAGCTTCACGGGCAGTTTCACCAGCTCGTCTCCTGCTGTGGCCTCCAGGACGGGACCCTTGAGCAACTCGACGGTGATGAAGGGCTTTTCTGCCAGACGGGGGGCATCAGGGTAAAGCCAGGGCCAGCATCACTGACCCACCACCACCCAGGGATGTGCAGCCACTCCCAGTGGCCAGATGTCCTGCTCTCTGGGGTGTGGGAACTGGGCGGTCCATCCACTCACGGCCCTCCCTTCCTTCTGGCTGGACTCCACACTGCTCAGGTGTACCGTGACCTATGACCCTGGGCCCACACTACACAAGAACCCTTGTTCCCCAGGCTTGACGACTGACACCTGACCTCGCCCAGGCCACGCTGGGTACCATGACCTCGCAGGCCGTACCATGCACGATCACATCAGTGCTCTCCTGGAACTGCTGGAAGCCGTTGTTGGCCAGGCACATGTATGGGCCCAAGTCACGCTGGCTGACGTTGTGGATGGTTAGGATGCTGGAGAGCTCCGTGTGAGTCTGCTGGGAGCGCCGCTCTGGCACCCACTTACCCCGCTCTGCCTGCCCAGGACCAGGGGAAGCACAGGGTTAGAGCAGGCTGGCTCTGGCAGAATGGACTCCCATAGGCACACACCCCAGCCCAGCCAGCGATAGCTCCAGAAGCCCTGGACCCAGACCCAGAGTTTTCTTTGGGATAGGAAAACCTCCCTATCAGACAGGGGCTCCTGGGGCAGGACTGAGTCCTCACCTCTTGTACACAGAGGTGAGTGTGTGCCAGACCAGGGCGAGTGTGCACAGTGATGGGGATTCCTGGGGATACTTTAGGCACAGCCCCTGGCAGGGCTGCTGACCTCACCTGCTTCCCTGGATAGTCCCAGTCGAAGGTGACACCCGAGTTGAACTCGGCCCACACAGTGCAGTTCAGGACCAGCTTTTCCCCAACCAGCAGCTCCAGGGATTTCTTGGGGAACAGCTGGATGTCATAGAGCTCGTTGCCTGGTGACACACGCACAGTGACCCCCATGCCCCTTGTAGGACAGCACGCACAGAGTACAGGGCACAGGGTGCCCCCTGAGAGCAGCCAAACCGTGGCACCTATAGCCCCATTACTGGGAACTGTGGGGGGCGGGGGGGGGGCGGAGCGGGGTCCCTGTCCTCTTCCTGCAGTTCTCCTCCCAAGACGTGGGGAGTGGTCGCTCGGGGAGGGCCCCGCAGCCCTAGGCAGCCCCTACCTGTGACGTGCACGACGAAGGGGTTGGATAGGAAGGCCCGGCCGCCCCAGGTGGTCTCACACTGCAGGTACAGGGCGTCGCGCAGCAGGGCCGTGGGCACCCGCATGCCTCGGCGGTCGTCCCACACCACCTCCTGCCCATCAGGCCACAGCGCCATGCTTTGCTGTGGAGACACGGTGGCTGTCAGCGCCCGGCTGCCCCCTTCTTCTCGGCCAGACCAGCAGCTGTTTCCCCAGGGACAGGACAGGAGGACCCGATCCAGGGTAGGGGGCGGGGCGGGGTTGTACCGAGCGCAGCGTGACGTTGAGGCCAGGGATGGACACCAGGCAGGGCACCCATATGGAGTCTTTCCTGTTGACCAGCAGTGTGTTTGCCTTGTTGATGAACGGCTGCCCCGAATCTGAGGAGAGGGGCCAGGTTGTGGGAGCGGAAGGTGGGCCTCAGGGGGTCTCTGCCCAGGTCTGGGGCCACAGGCAGCCCCGTGGAGTCCCAAGGCTGGGGGTGGAGGTGCAGGTGCCAGCTACCCCTCCAGGACCCAGGACTCTGCCCATGGGTTCTGTGCGGCCGTGGAGGCGGGTGCTGGGCCTCCCTCACCTCTCACAAACACGTAGGTGCTGGCTGCAGTGGTGCCCTCAATGCGAGCCTTGATGTACTTGTAGTAGCAGTGGTAGCTGCCCGTGTCATTGGCGTGGGCCTCCTGCAGCAGCAGAACCTTGCAGTAGGGCCGGGCATCTGTGCCCTCACAGTCTCGCACGATCCCCGTGTCCTCGCCGTCCTTCTCCTCCATGACTGGTGCATCCTGAGCCCCTGGCCAGGCCCACTCCAGGGGGTGCTGCCCCCTTGCAGAGAATGCAGGAGGTCAAGAGGGGCCCAGGCTGCAGCCCTGGGAGACCGTCCCGGTGGAGCCTCCTCAGGGGCAAAGGCTTGCCTGTAGCTCATCTCACCCAGAGGTCAGGGCAGACCAGCGTTTGGGCGCATACCGCAAACCCGGGACAGGGTGCTCCCTGAGCCCCCTGGGGCCTCTGCCTGGCTCCTGGGCCTGCATGCGGCAGGTTATCCTGCAGGGAAGCCTGAGCTTCAGATTATAACTGCGGCTTCAGGGAAGATAGCAGGGCTGGGGTCTGTGTGGGTGGGCCTGGGGCCAGGGAAGGGTGATTGAGGGTGGGTGCAGGCAACCTGGGGTCCATGCAGGATGACCTGGGGATGGGCATGGGGTAGCCTGGGGCCATTGTGGGGTGACCCAAGGGTGGACATAGGGTGACTGACCTGTGGTCCATATGAAATTATGAGGAGTGGGTGTGGGTGAAATGGGGGGCGGGGGTGCAGGGTTCCTGTGTCTGCAGGGCAGGGGATGGTCTATGCCTCCAGGTACCTACAGTCAAGCCACCTGGGAGCACCCCTAAGCCTCAAAGCCTCTCTGCCCTGGGGAGGGGCTGCCTCTTGGGTTCTCTGCCACCATCTGCTCGCCCTTCTGTAGTCTCTTTGGCCTGCCAGGTAGGAGGGACCTAGGCCCCTGCTCCCCTGGCTGAGGGCTGAATACCTGCAGGAGATGGACAGGCTGTCACTGGAATCGATGACGTGTGTCTCCTCCGTGATGTTCAGGGCTGGGGGGGTCATGGAGTAGCCACTCGTCAGGCCTGGGGTGGGAGATCGGGTTAGGCTGGGTCATGAGTTCACCAGATGACATCAGTCTGGCACTGATGGGCCGCACCCAGGGCAGGGGCCGCCTAGGCTCTCAGCCCTGAGCAGTACCTATAAGGCCCCACGACAGCTGGTAAGCACCACTGCAGGCTGCCTCCTAGCTGCAGACTGGGCCCAGCCCCAAGGGAGCCCTGACTGAGGCCTGGACTGAACCCAGACCCCTAGCCCCACAGGAGGAGAGTCGCCAACATGAAGTCTAGAGGGGAGACCACAGGCCTCATCGTACTTTGGGGGAGGCCTGGAGCGCATCTCCTCGGCATTGCAGCCCCCACATTTCGGCCTGGAGGACCCTCCCACAAGATGCACAGCTACTGCTTGGGAGGGGGTCCTGCATAGTGCAGACCCCCAGACATACCCAGAACTGAGGCCTCAGTTTCTCCCCGGAATTCTGACTGTGCCCTGGCCCTGTGCCATGTCCCGTGGAGTCCACCTCACATGCCCTTGGTCCCATCAGTTTCTCTTCACCCCCGAGGCACCCTCTGGCTGCCTCAGCTCCCCTTTCTCTGCTCCCCCTGCCTCAGCACCCCATCTTTCAACAGAGCTAATCCCCAAACAAATAACTGCCTTGCCTGGTTAAAAACCCTCCTGCAGCCCATGCGGCTCCTTACTCCCCAGCCTCCTCCCAGCAGGACAGTGTGCACGTGTGTGCTGTCTCTGTATCCGTGCGGGTAGATCTATGTTTATAAGACGGATATATGAGTGGTGTGTGTGACTTTGTGCATGTGTCATTGACACGTCTGCGTGTGCACGCATGTGAACGTGTGTGTGTGTGTGTGTGTAATCCTGGGGGAGGATGGGAGCAGCCCCAGGGGAGGTCTGGACCTGGAACTCTGGCAGATGCATCCTGCCAGGACCATCCTGAGACAACAGGAAGAGAGGACCATGTGGCTGGAGGCCCAGGGCTGCGTCCTGTCCCTCCCCCGAGTCCCTGTCCTCCTGGGGGGCACAGCCCACTCTCCTGCCCCAGCCCCCAGCGCCACAGGTTCAGCTCCTCTGCCCTTCCCAGCCCAGCTCCCTGGCTCGGGGTCTTGCCCTGGTGGGTAACTGTGGGAGGCAGAGCCTAGGGGAAGCCCCACCATACTTGGTTCTACACCACCTTACAAGCTGCCTCAGGAAGCAGCACCAGGACAGCACACTCTGCACACCAAGCTCTCATCTTGGCATCACACGGACAAGATAGCTGCCAGGGCCTGGCCGGCCTCTCCCTTATGTGCCTCCTGCTGGCCTAACTTCTCTGGGTGCCACACCACTGTAGGTCAGAGGCAGAAGGCCCTCATCCAGCATGTAATCCCACTAGTATCTAGTACAGCCAGAGAAACTGAGACCCTCCAGCTGGCCTCTACCGCAGCCCTAAGGAGGCAGCCCCTCCTCTGGCCAGCTGCCGTGACCACTGTGAAGTCTCTCCTTAGCTTGAATCCAGTGCACCCCCTCCTGGCACTCAGGGCAGCAGCCCCACCCTGGGGCCCTGAGCTGGGAAAGCAGACCTGGGCTCTGCCACCAGGTCCAGTCCTCCCCAGGGTGGTACCAGCCCCGTATCACACCTCCCCACCATGTACCCTGGGGCGGCTGCGGTGGAGGAGCCCCACAGCGGGGAGCCTCCCCTCTGGTGGTGAGGGCCCAGGGAGGAATCCAAGAAGGACACCTCCAAGATGGGCTTTGAAAGCAAAGTAGGATTTTCCAGGCAGTGGAAAGTAAATAAAGCCATGCCAGGCAAACTGGCCTCTGAGCTACAGAAGGGGTGAGGGGGATGATGGACTTGGGTTTGGATCTGTGAGGGGATGAAAGAACTGGCTCTCCCAGTGGACCACTCAGGAGTCAGGCCTGAGGCTGGTAGGTGGGTACAAGAGGAGAGGTGTAGCGGCCAGGACCCACCTGCCCTGGGTCACGCACGCCCCATGGTGAGGTCCGCAGCGTTGCCCTGGGGTCCCTGGGGAGGCCAATCAAGGGTCTCCTTCTCCGGGGTTCTCCTCCAGGGCACACACCTGGTACCCCTGACAACAGAGCTATGGCAGTGGTCGGCCCAGCTTCCTTGGACAGCTCCCCTTTACTTCCAAGATAAAGTGGGGGACCCCAGGCCTCTCCCTTCTGTCCACTCCCGTGCTCTCCAGCTTCAACTCCTGACACATCTGAGAGCCACAGACCTCTCACCATTGTCCCAAAGTGCCAGGTTTTTCATATCTTGACGTCTCTGACTACTCATTTTTTTTTGCCCTGGACATTTGTATTTCCTTCGCTCCCGTGGAGCTCCCTCTTTAGGATCTAGTTCATGAGTCTCTTCTCTATGAGGCAGTCCCTGTTACTCGGGCAGCTCTGGCTTCCAAGCCTCATGCTGTTAGAACACTTATTGGACTCAATTGTGGTTTTCTGGCCACATCTGAACAGAGGCTGTATTTTACTCATCTTTCTAACCTTAGTACAAAAGAGGTGCACACCAGAGACTGAGGGGATGGATTCAAGAACGGTAGGATGGAAGACGGATGATCAGATGAATAAATGGATGGATGTGTGGGAGGGTGGGTGGCTTGAGTGGACAGATGGGGGATGGAGCCTATAGGAGCTTCCTCCCTAGAGGTCACCATACCATCAAAGGAAGCATCTGCATCATGGTGCCAAATGGAGGACCACCCACAGTGTTTGCCAACCCTTTCGCCCATCTGAGAGAGCCTTTCCTCTGCTGCCACGTGTCCAGAATTTCCACAGCACTCATTTCTTCACTCATGTCCGCTGGACCCTGAGTGACCAGTAGTCTTCACTGGAGGCATCACTGGCCTCCTCCATCCTTCCTGCCTTGACTGAAACCTGGCTCTCTGAGGACATCACTGCCCCTGGGGTGACATCAGAGAACTCCTTGCAGTCACTTCCCCTTTTCCAGCAGCACCACCCACTCCCCACTAAAGCTGTCATCAGCTGCTGTCCTGGTCACTTCCCCACATTCTCTGCTCCTGACTCTTCAGGCCCCTCCACCCCAACTCAGGCCATTCCCCATAACTTCAGCATTCACACGGGTGAGTCACCAGCACCCTGGCCTTTTCGGTCCTTGTCTCCATTGTCCTCCGTCCCCCCCTCAGCCCCTCACTTCCTGGGCATACCCTGGACTTGGGCCCCACCAGAAGCTGCGCCATCCCTGAGTGCCTATTTTCTTGTACTTCTCTCCCTGCCTCCTCTGCCTCTTGATAGGTGCCCCTATCTCACCACTGCTAAGTTCTTCAACCTCATCCAAACTCTGAGGCCAAGGACCTCTCAGCAAGGCGGCCTGCTCCTGGCCTCACCCCTCTTCGGCACCGTGCGGCCCATCACCCGTCACTCGGAATGCTCCCTTGACCCTGCCCACCACCCCAACCCTGCAGCACCCGTGTCCCTCAGTAGGTCGGCATGCAGCCCAAAGCCAGAGCCCTGTGCTGCTGCCTCCCCCTTTCTTTTCCTGTTGGCAGACCCTAAATAGCCCTCAGGCTGAAGTTCAAGGTGTTCCCTCCTCCCTCACTCTCAGCATTAATGAAGTCAAGCCATCAGAGAGAGATACCTCATCTTCCCACATCCAAATCCCACACCCCTGCCCTAGGCCCTGGAAACTCTCTGACATGCCTGCTCCAAAGGCCATGCCCTCCATCATGCTGGGGATCCCATCCCCCAAAACTGACCACTGCAGATAATTTCTTTCTTTTCTCTATGGAATCATCTCCCAACTTATAAACAAACAAAAACTCTCCAAGTCCTTGACCCTATATTCCCTTCCCCTTTCCTATTCCCATTCAGAGCAAAAGCTCTGCTCCATCTTCTTCCTCACGTTTGCTCATCTTCCCACAGGGCGCAGCCCCTTCCCCTGCTTCATGGAGCCGCTGGTCAGGGTATCCTGTGACCTCTGTGCTGCTGCAGGCGGCACTCCAGGGCAGGGAGGAGAGCTGTTCCTTCTTCTGCTAGCTTCCGTGAGCTCACTCTCCCCTTGTCTTCCATCCCCTCTGGCCAACACTAAATGCTGTTGCTCCTTGCTCTCTTCTCTACCAGTCTCTCTCCTAAGCGTCCCTATACTTCCAAAATCTCTACCTCCAGACCAGACCCCTTCTCTCAACTCCAGCCTTAAGTATCCAGCTGCCACTTCACTTGGCCACCCCACAGACACCTTGAGTTCTACATTTCTGATGCTGAACTCCAGACACATTTTCTCCACCCCTACCAAAGGCTTCCCCTTGATAGCTCCCATCTCCCCAAACGGGAGTGCCTGTGGGTGCCCACCTCTCCCACCCTGGCCCATCCATCCGCCACCAAAGCATCCCAGAGCCAGCCTCCGCTCTCCTGCGGGAAATTACCCACCTGCACTTGCCCTCAAAGTGGCCCCCTGGCCCCCTCTTGCCCTCCTCCAGTCCCTCACAAAGTTGATGGTGATAGTTTAATAACACAAAGTGGCCAAATCGCGCTCATGTTTAAATTTTGTCAGTGACTTTCCACTGCACTTTAAAGAAAATCCACACTTCTGACCATGGCCTGGCCCCGTCCCCTCTCCACACCCACTTGGTCCACTCTTATGCCCTGTTCGTGTCCTCCAGCCACCGTGGCCTCCAGGGTGTTCCATAAAATGCCATGCTCCTTCCTAGCCCAGGGCCTTTACACACACCTCTGATTTGCCTCCTCTCACATGCCTTGCACAGCTGGCTTCTTCTCACCTTCAGGCCTCACCTGCATCCCCCCCATCAAAAACCTAAGTGCTCTTTTAAGTTCCACCTTAACCTCCTGGTTGCTTATTTCATTCTCCTTGTCACAATATGTAATTGTTATTTACTCATTTATATAAGTTACGTTTTTCCATTTCCTCTACTAGACAGTTTCAATGGGGTAAAGACCCAAACAGTGCTTTTTTCTACCCCACTCCATGCCTAGCACTGCACCTGAAACAGAGTCAAGGCTCCATAAATCCTTGCTGAATAAATAAACGAATGGGCAGATGGATGAATGGACAGATGGATGGATGAGTGGATGAATGGAAGGATGGGTGGATGGATGGACAGGTGGAAAGATAGAAGGAAAGATGGCTAGCTGGATGGGCTGATGGATGGATGGATGGATGGATGGATGGATGGATGGATGGATAAAATGGATGGAAGGATGGGTGGATGGAAAGATGGATGAATGGCTGACTAGTTGGCTAAACAAACCTCTGATGTCTTCCTTTGGGTTGGAACTGTGTCAAACCTTGTTGTTCCTTTGGAAAAGATGTTTTCAGCTTTAAAGGCCCGGCTCCCTGGTGACCATGTGTCCCCCAGGCTGCTCTGCAGCTGGGGCAGACTCAGGCCTGGGCTGCCATGCCTAGAGGCTCCATGCTGCCCAGCCCCCACCTGAAGCCCCAAAGAAGGCCCATCCTTCCTGCCTGGCTGTTGTCTGTCCCTGCTGTCCTTCCCTTCCCGAAGCAGGAAGCACTGTCATCCTGGCCTCTGCCGCACTCCCCCTGCCTTCCTGTTCCTGGCCCAGGAACTGGCTTCTTCCTTCCCCTGGACAGCGGCCCTGGCCTCCTCGCCTGAGCAAAGCGGTCGGGGCAGGCTCCAGGCCGAGGTCAGGGAGGCCAGAGTGCATACCTCCTCTTCTCTGTGCTGTCAGCAGCCTTGAGCAGTGGGGCCCTGAGATCAGCCACAGGCACTGGCTGTGGGACAGCACACCAAGATCCTGGGTGAGGGGCAGGCAGGGAGGTGGGAAGTCTTGTGGGTGAGGTACTGACCACAGCCCAGCAGTCACTGCTTCACCTGATTATCACAGCCTGGGAGGGAGGGAGGGGTCATGAGTCCAGTCAGCAGTGAGGAAACTGAGTCTCCAGGCTCCACATCAGTGGTACCCAGCAGCTATGCAGGAGCCCAAGTCTGGCCGATCCAGGCCCATCCCTGCCTGGGACCCAGCCCTCACATCTCTCCATCTCCTTCTCTCCCACTGCCACTCCAAGTGCCATTCTCCCTACCTCTGTGCTCCCTAGCAGTCTCCTTCCTGGCCTCCAATTTGTCCCTCAGCCTAGAGGACACCTTCACAGCTCCTTGTGGCCCTTTGGAGGTGTGAACACCCTTGGCCTGGCCTCCAACAGGCCCCCCTTCTGGCCAGCTTCACCTCCCCATGCTTCTGCTACACAGGCAAGATACCAGCCACACCCAGTGTCCCCCTGCTGAGCACACCAGGCCCTCACCCACCACGCAGGGAAGCTTTGTATCTTTGGGTGGCTCCTGGAGGCCAGGATGTCATTGGCCCATGGCTCTGTCCTCAGGCCCAGCACAACCAACTGAGAGATGATGTCAGGAGGGTTTGAGAGCTCAGGGATGCCCCTCCATGCTCCAGCAGAGTGTAGCAGCAGTGGGTTTTGCATTTGGCAATTTCTTATTTCAAGCCCTGTCATGGTCACCCGGTGGGTGACAAGGGCTGTATGGCAGTCCTGCTAATCTGGCTCCCACTCTCCTTAGCAGCTGTGCCCTGGAAGACAGAGGCAGCCAGGGCCAGGCGCGTGGCTGCAGACTAAAGGCAAGCCAAAGGGAAAGCATTGGGCAGCAGGTGAGGCCAGGCTGGTGTCTCCATGCATCAGTCCCAGGGCTGGGCCGAGTTGGGGAGCCTGCTCTAGGGCCCTCTCCCTTCACTCTTGGGGCCCGGCTTGTGCATAGACCTTGGGAGTAGGCTCAGGGGTGTTCTGTCTTGGAGTTGCCCCCATGCCCACCTGGATAGCAGCCTCTGTGCCTCCAGCGGTCAGGGGTGAGGGCAAGAGTCCATCAGTCCTCCCACCTCCCACCCCACAGGACTGAGAGGGCTGAGATGGGAAGGGCTGTTCAGAGAGAGTGCTCAGAGCTCCGTGAGCCAAGCTGCATGCCCTGCTATGTCCCTCTGACTGTATGACCTTGGGCAAGTCACTTCCCCCTTCCAAGCTTGTGAAATGAGACTTGTCCCCAAGACCCCAAATAACATAATACCACACTAAGAACCGTTGTAAGAATAAACTGTTGCTGGCTGGGGCACACTGAGACCCTCTCTGTCACTGCCTGCTGAGTGCTTTGCATGTCACAGCTGTTGCATCGCACTGTGACTCTGTGTTGTGGTCACTGTGCCAAGGTGGGGGGGTGGTCAGAGAAAGTCGGGCCAGTGGGAGGGAGTGTGCGTGTGAGTTGAAATGGGCTTTGTAGACTGAACAGGAGCTTGCTGGCCCAGGAGGAGGGCACAGAGGGCAGAGGGATGTGTGCAAAGACCAGGTGACCTTGGGCTGTCAGGTAGGTGGAACACATGGAGCGTGGTGTGGGGCAATGAGGCCCAGCCCTAGACTCGGGGCTGGCTCATTTACCTGCAGCCCTGCTCAAGGTGTGCTCCCTCCTCTTGGAGATGGCACAGCCCCAGGGCTTCGAGCCCATCTCTGAGCTCCCCCACCCTCCCTGGCAGCTCTCTTGAGCTCCAGCCCTAGGGGGCTCTGCTTCCCAGATGTCTCCTGCCAGGTGCCCCTCCCGCCCCACTCAGACCTCGACCACACCCACCACTGAGGAGGACAGCCAGGGGGCACAGAAGTGTCCTCCAGCCCAGATGAGCAAGTGTTTAAAAGAATAGATGAGAGAGTAGCATAGACATAGATACACTACCAACTATAAAATAGATAGCCAGTGGGAAGCTGCTGTATAACACAGGGAGATCAACTCGATGATGGGTGATGCCTCAGAGGGCCAGGACGGGGCAGGGTGGGGTGGGGAGGGGAGTCACAGGAGGGAGGGGATATGGGGATATGTGTATAAATAGAGCTGATTCACTTTGGTGTACCTCAAAAGCTGGCACAAGAGTGTAAAGCGATTATATTCCAATAAAGAGCTTGAAATAAAAAATAAATAAATAAAATAAAAGAATAGAGAATCCCCAGTGTTGGCAACAACATGGGCAAACAGGTACTCACGGGCATGAAAAAATGCTCCTACAGTTTGATCCCCCAATTCTGCTCTCCCCAGTACACCCTGTTACGACAACAGACAAGAACAAACACGTGCTGTATGCCAGCACAGCCTACGCCACTGTGCCTACCATACCCCTCTACTGTCCCCCCAGAGGTGGGTACCATTCTTATCATTTTGCTGATGAGAACACTAAGACACAAAGGTTGACTTGCTAGTCGGAGATTATCTTTGGGGGACAGGATTATGGGAAGCTGCTATTTACTCCATACTTCATCAGAACCAGTACCAACGGCAGGGCATCTGGAAGCACCAGGCCTGCCCCTCTCCTCTCCCTGCCACCCTGGCAAAGTGCTTTGCGCTTACAGAGCTCAGATACTTAGCAGCAGATGCCTTCCAGCCCGAGTGCCACCCCTAGACCTTCCGGGGCTGCCCCTTCCAGGCCCCTTCCTTGCCTGCCCAGCCTCAGCATCCCTCCTCTGGCTCCCACACCCGTGTCTCCCCACGGATCCAGGCCTTTCCCAGCGGTTATTTAGAGTGTCTTTCTAGAACACAAATCCCTGTTCTGTCTAAAACCATTTCCTGCCTCTCCACTGCTTGGGAGTGGAATGTGATCTTCTCACATGATTCTCCAGTCACCCTCATCACTTGCCGGATGCCCACTCTAGCCCCAGGGTCACGCAAAAACCTAAAAAGGTTCCCTCCTGGGGGCCTCTCTGCATGTTTCCATAGCTTCATGCAGTGGCTTGACAGTCCCTCAATGCAAGGATGAGAGCCTTTCCAGGGTGGCACCCCAGCATGGGACTTGGCCCTGGATTGCTCTTGACTGGCCTTCTGTGGTTCCAGGGAATAAAGCTACGGCACACAAGTGTGTGGGCAGGTTCGGTGGCGAGGGACGGAGGTGCAGATGTCCTGCACTGAAGCAGGCACATCTGCCAGGGGTAGGACTAGGGGAAAGCAATGTGTCTAGTGGCAGCCTGCTTCTGAAAGCTCTCTGGGACATCAAGGTGCAAATGTCCATGAGGTGGTCAGAAATTTAGGATCCCACATGCCCACCTCTCTAGTGCTTTCCCTGGGGACTGTAGACAACACCTGCCATGCCTGCCCCTTCTTGCCCCTCAGCCCCTATGCCATCTGGCACCAGACACCAGACAGTTGCCAGCTCCCTCAAAGCTGCTCTATAGCATCTAATGAGCCATTTCACTCCTCTGGTCTTAATTTTCTAATCTCCAAAATGGGCACAATAGCCTATGTCACAAGGCTAAAATCTTCACACACTCTAGTGTGAAGAAATTTAGTTAACCATTTCAGACTGAGGTGTGTGTGCGTGTGTGTGTGTGTGTGTGTGTGCACGAGTGCTGCTTCATACAAATGAAACTCCATTTGGCAGAATTCAGGGTAGCTTTGAGGATGGTGCTTTAGGTTAGGTAAGGATAAGAGATTCCCCTGAACCTGCCTGAAAGCCTAGATACTTTGCTCCCAGGGCACACAGGGAGTGGGAATGAGGCCCTGCTCCTGTCCTAGCAGACCCCTCCCACTTAGAGCAGCCTCCCACAGTATCTGGAGCAGGAGAAAGGTCATGCGCTGAGGCTGGGGTATGTGATGGGTGCAGGCTAAGTGGATGCGGGGCTACGTATGGCTGCCCTTGGGACCTCAGCAGGAGGGCCTGTACCATCAGTCCGAGGGGAGCCAGGGGGTGGGGGCGCTGAGGAAGGCTCGGATATGTGTTTTAGCGTGGTCCTGCTGAAGCAGCACAGAGGCAGTTTTGGGAAGCAGGGAGTGTTAGAGTGGCTGAGTGGGACCGAGGGCTGCCTGAGTACCTCCTGGGGGTGAGAGGGGAAGGACGGGCACCCTGGTAGCTGCGGAGCTCCCAGTACAGCACAGCTGTGGGTGCAGTCAGCTATGCCAGGCAGCTGCCCTGGCCTTTCTAGGGTCAGGGCTCTGCTCTGTGGCGACAGGACGGGTGGTGTTATCAGACAGCCCAGCTGGCTCAGAGGTGGCCCCCCAGCGCTGCTAAATCTGGGCCACGGGCTCCTGCCGCAGGAAGAGGGAAACGCAGGCAGGATGTCCTCTCCTGTGGCTGACAAGTCCTTTCCCATGAACCCATGCTGACCTCGCTGGCCACGTGGCGGGGCTCCCCCACTTGCCACCCTGACCTGTGCCTGCTCACTGGGCCACCCTCAACCCAGCCAGGCCTCGGGGACTGGAGTGGCCTGGGGCACTGGAGCCGTGCAGGGGCGTGCCTGCTGTTGGCCACACCCAGCCTCTGCGGCAGCCAGCACCAAAGCCCGCATCTTCCTGCTCCCAGACTTCTCCCTTCGGAGTGACCGGAAAACTGAGATCCCAGAGGAAGCCAGTGTCTGAAAAGGATCGAAACTCAGGAATCCCTGGCTCCAGCTGGACACGTCGGCCGTGTCTTGCTCAGAGGTTGGTGCAAGGAGTGTGAGAGGCTCTCCTCTCCCGACCCATACCCCTCTCTGGGGGGGTATCACAGGTTAGGCCCTCGTAGAGAGAAATCTGCAATATGGGGGGAAACACCCAAATGGCAGCAGGAGGGATGTAAGCTAGACAGAGAGAACTTCCCCTCATTGCTGAGACCCCACTTAGTTTCCCTAGGTTCCCTGATTCCCCTCTGCTTCATCACATTCAAGTGCTCCCAGCTTTCCTCCTTCCTGCCTTCGACTGGAGGCCCTGCCTCCCCAGTGGAGTGTGTCCTCTTTCCCCACACATCCTCCTCTTCTCAGGGTCCCCATCTGGCAAACAATTTCATGACCTATTCTGTTGCTTAAGCCAGAGACTGGCACTCATCCCTCTCTCTCCACCATCCCCTGTTGCCTCCTTCCCTGGCGTATCTTCTGGGTTCATCCACAGCCTCCTTGCTGTGGGCTTGCATCTGGTCTCACCCCTCTGGGGATGCCTTCAAGGGAGTCTGACCAGGCAGCTCCCTCCTCAGACCTCCCCTTTCCAGGTGTGCTGCTGGCTCCTGCCACCTCCACTTGCCTGTCTCCTCTACCCCATGCCTCCGCCCCCAGGAGTCTAGCCTCATCTGAGCACCATCTGACTTTTCTGCCTCTGGGCCATGGAGGGGGTCTTTGCCCTACTTGGAATCCGCTTCCCTGGAGACTGCAGACTCCTCCAGAAAGCCCCAAGCTGGAAGCAACCCTGTGCAGCCCACAGCCACCAGCTGGGCCTCACTGGGGCCACTGAGCACTTTTGTCCCTGGGCTATGATGCCATGTTTGTGTCCCTGCTCAGGAAGCCCCCTCAGGATGAGCTTGGTCCAAATCCTCCCTAGGCCACCCTGAGCAGACACTATACGTTTCAACTTGCACAGAACAGCAGTCCCCTTGCCTGGGCTGGGGTGCCACTGCCTGGGGGTCAGGGTGGGGGTGGCACAGCAAGAAGCTGACAAGATAGGCCCCTTGTTACACCTCCTACCCAGTCTCGTGCCTGGCCGTGTGGGCATCGTGCTCTGGGGAGGCAGAGAGCCCTTCAGCCACCCTGAGCCGGTGCCTCAGGCATGCTAGGTATGGAAGCAGCACCTGCATTTGAGTCCCTGAGCACTGAGCTGGGGCCGGTGATCCACAGGCACCAAGTGAGATGGGCCTAGCCCCCACTTCTGCCTGCACTGACCTGCATCCCCACCCTAGCCCCACGCCTCTGTCCACTCCTGGGTCTGGCTCACGGCTGAGGAGCAGGGACGGCGAAGAGCTAGGATGGTCATGTGCGCTCAGCCCATGGCAAGTGCCCGCATCCTCAGGCTGGGCCAACCAAGCTTCTGGCAGTTGCCTCCTTCCCCTACATGACCTTCAGCTGACTGCCACTGTTCAGAGGCACAAGCAGCCTCTCTCTAGACTAAGCTGCAAGAAACAAAGCCTGTTGGAGGTGACCTTTGCTACCTCCCTTCTCTATGGGGACACTACTAGGGCAAAAAGTCCAGCCCCAAGCACAGGCCCTCAGTGCTTGCCAGCTTGTTGCCCTGCTATGCATGGGGAAACTGAGGCACAAGGAAAGGAAGAGAGGGGCCCAGGCAATATAGCAAAGAATTTAGGAATAGAGCTAGGACAAGAGTCTGGTTCTGGGCCCAATCTCACAACTTTGAGGGTCAGCTTCAGGGCCAGACTGCTCACCTGCCAGCGCATGGCCTCCCACGCTGGCTGCACTGACACTTGCCCGCACTGGAGCACTTCTGCTCCAGCATCCCCCATCAGGCTGGGAGCTCCTCAGGTCCTCCTCAGCCCAGAAATGGGTGGCACACAAGCAAGGCTCAGGAACAGTGGCGATGGTCTGCTCTGCATGGGGCATCTTCTCAACAGCCATGCCCTGGTCCAGCCTGGGCCACCCCCCTCCATGGGCCCCTTAGCTTCATTCTCTCTCTTCCCCTTCACTGCCCAACTTTGGTAAGAATCACCTGCACTCACTGCAAGGCTGACCTCATCCCCCCGCCTTCTCCACCTCCCACTCTGCTCTAGTGAGGAGCACCAGAACACAAGCCCCTCCTGGTTTTCATTACACCCTGCATGCAGAATGTTTCCTGTCTCCCTGGAAACCTCTCCCTCTCTGGTCCCCTCCTTGGGGGAGAGGGTCCCAACCTGGACCCTTTGCTCTGTTTCCTCTCCAGCTCCCCAGCCCCATCTCTCTCCTGAGCCTTGGACACTACATCCACTGCCTGCTCGATGTCTCTTCAAGGTGGGATCTCCCACTCCTCAGCCCTGAAGCCCAGCCACAGCTGCATTCAATTCTCTCCCCACACTCATTCAGTCACTCAACACATGCTGAGCACCTGTGCCAGCCTGGTCCTGGTCAGGGTGCAGAGGAGCAAGGAAGGGCCACATGGCAGCCCCTCTGCTCAGACCTGCCCTGACTTGAAGGCCACACAGATGTCTTCCTCTCTCCTCCTCCCCCTAGGTTCACCCACACCTCACTCACCTCCACTATCCCCAGCCCTTCAGCCCATATAGGCACAGAGAACAGAGCTCTGTTAGCCCAAAGACCTGGGATGACCATTTCCCTTACCACTGTCTTCCCAGGGACTTTGGGGGAAGTTACACGTGTCCTTGGTCTAAGTGTTCCCATCTGTAAAATGGGTCTAACACTCCCTTGTGAAGATTAAAAGAAATGAAGCATGTAAAGCCATCATTCAAAGCCCACGGTGTTTAAAAATAGCGAGGTCCCCATCTCTCCCTTCAGGCCTCCCAGAACTCCTCCTTCTACCACTGGGGACCCATGACCCCTCCTCCTCTGATTTTCAGGGGCGCCAGATCTTGCACGGGCTTCCAGCTCATCGTCCCCTCATTCCTGATACTTTATTTTGACATCTCAGAACCACCATACCCCTCTGCTCCCTCACTCATCCCGCACACTCTCTTCCCTCCAATCCCTCCAGCAGCAACCTCCAATCATGTTCCCATCACAAACGGGACCTTACCTCTCCTGTGTTTAAGACCCGTCCTTGGCGGGCCCTGCCTTGTGATGCAAGATCCTTAGCATGGCCTTGCAGGGTCCTACTCTCTCACATAGGGCTAGGGCCGGCCTTCTGCCTCTTCTGCCACCCTTATCACTTATGAGTTGCCGACTCAAGATTCACCTCAAGTTTCAGCACTTACCTGAGCCCAATCTGCCCCACGGCGCCTATCTCCCACGATCCCGAGCCCCTACCCGCGCAGTCCTCGGCCTGGGGAAGGTGGCCACCAACCAGAGTTCCCAGCGCAGGACCGATCTCGAGCGCAGACTACAGGCGTCTGGAAGTGCGCACCAAGGTCTGCGACCCGGCGGGGATTGCAGCCTCTGTGCCGGCGGACAATCCCCGGTGCGCGCGGGTCGGAGGACAGAGCAGTGCGGTGCCTGGACTCCACGAGAAAGCGTGTGAGCAAGCGAAGGGGCCCAGGGCCAAGGGAGCTGAGCCACAGACGGTGGAGCGAAGTCGGGAATGAACACCATCTCTGCGCTGCGGTGCAGCCCGGCGCCCCGTCCCCGCCCTTTCCTCATCCCCGCCAGCCCGGCCCGACTCGCCGTGCTCCTTCCGGCGTCTGAATCCCTGGCTCCCGACCCTGTCTCCCCGCGTGTTCGAGGGTCCCCGGAGCCCTGTCCCCCGCCCGTCTCGCGTCGGTGCGCTCCCACTATCCGCCCAGGGAAAGCCTCCCCCCCTTGCGGCCAGCTGCGCACTGGCGCGGGCGGAGGGCTCACCACGCTGGCTGTCGAGCAGTCCGAGGTAGACCCACAGGCGCAGGCAGAGCGCGGCACCCCGCTGCATCTCCGGCCGCTGCGGCTCGGGTCAGATGCGCTGCGGCTGCTAGGGCTGGAAGTGTGGGCGCCAGGGGAGGCGCGGGCGGGGCCGGGGCGGGCCGGGGCCGGGGCGGGGTTCCCGGGGCGGGGCCTGGCATCTAAAGCCGCCCTCGCACCTCTCAGCCCCGCCCTCCCTCCTAAGGAGACTCCCGCCTAGATCTGAGGGTGCTGGCTTTGCGCTGGCTTTGCTGGTCCCTGCCCCACTTCCGAATCAATCGCAGCCCCTTCAGGCCGGCCCTGGGGCTGCTACGGCCAGTCCTTCATTGTGCGCTAAAAAGGGAACAAACCCCGCCGTCAAGGTTGGACCAAATGTGGCCGCACGTATATTTCTGTAATTTTCTTCGATCAATAAATACTATGTTCAAAGTAAGGGAAAAAAACAAAAGAGCAATAAATATAATTTAAAATGGCAATATATCAAATCTTTGAGAATATTCGGCAGACTTTATCTTACCGCCTACGTGGTGTAGATGGAGGCTGTACACTTGGATCAAGCCACTCACTATAACCAACCTCCATCCTGCAGGCATGTCCTCTTTAGATTTCCTCCAAATAGTTTTGCTCTGAGCTCATTCATAAGTCCTTTTATCAGGTGACACTTTGCTCTGTGACTTGGCGACCCTCTCACAGACTTCCTTTCTCTTTTCTGTACTGTCTCTAGAATTTTCCTATTTAAAAACAAATCCCGTGAGGATGACTGTCTCCCTCTCCTGCTTTTTAATTCACACTTTTACTATCCCTCCCCTCTACCCCCTGTAAAAGTCCATTCATCCTTGCCAAAAACCATTGTTGATGACAACTGTTACCAAATCTTCAGTGCAAGTAAGAATATATTAAGTTGTAATCACATATAGATGATTTAATAAGTAATGTTGGGTAAAGTAGGCAACCCAATAAATGAAGTTAGATTTTTTTCCTCAACCATGTATTGATTTTCTTTCGATTTTTGTTTAGTTTTAGTATCTGGAAAGTATATATGAATGTATTATAAATGTAAATTTTAAACCAAACACCTATGTTTCAACCACCCAGATCAAGGTGTATAGAATGGCACTAGCTTTCCAGAAGCCCTCCCTTTCCCCTCCCTAACCCCCAAATCCTGGCTTTATCATTTCTTTGCTTTTCTTTATCATTTTATTGCCCAAATATGTTTTGCTTGTTTTTTAACCTTATTTAAATGGATTCATCGTGCACACATTCTTTTGCTCAGCATCTTTTGTGAGATTCATGTGTACTGCTATGAAGACCTATATTTCAGGCATTTTCATTGCTGCATAGTCCTCTGTGTGATAAAGCATCGTTCCTTTGTCCATATACTGTTGATGGACGTTTGAGTTGTCACCAGCTTCCAACTTTCCTGCTACAAACCTGCTTTTATATGTTTCTTGGTGTCCACGTGCCCTATTCTCTAGGTAGTGTGTCTAGGAGTGACCCTATTAGTATATGCATCTTCAACTTTGTAAGTGGTACCAACTACTTTTTCATTTGGTACCATTTGGTGCTCCACAGCAGTGTAACTAGCTCCCTGTGCTGCACATCTTCATGGACACATACTGTTTTAATTTTTAAATTTAGCCTTTCTAGTTGGTTTGTAGTGGCATCTGTTTATGGTTTTCACTAGCTTTTCCTTAATTAATGTTGAATTTGAGCACATTTTTGTAATTGTCCGTTTGGATTTCAAATCTTTTGCTTCTTAGTACAACCCATTATCTTTTCCTTATTGATTTGTAGTTCTTTATATATTCTGGATATGAGTCCTTTGCCAGTTCTGGTTATTATTGTTCTGGTTACTATTGCTGTGCATCTCTTTGTTTTCTGACTTTAGGGTTTATGTTATACATCTTCAACTCATAGTAATCTGCCTTAAACTGATAATATACCACATGTGTAATAAAAAACACCTTGCAATAGTTTATCTCCATTCTTCCCTCTCAGCCTTTATGCTGTTGTTGTCATTCATTCATCTTATTTATATGTATCATAAACTCCACAATACATTGTCATTACTTTTGTATAAGCTAGTCACTTTTAAAGATATTTAAATAAAAAGAAAAATATTATATATTTATCATTTGTGATCTCATATTTTCATCAGATATCATCAGGTATCAATTTCCTTCTGCCTGGAGGACTTCTTTTAACATTTCTTTTACTATGGGTCTGCTAGTGATGAATTCTTTCAGCTTTGGTATATCTGAAAAGTCTTTATTTCTTCTTCTCTATTCCGGGACTTTGATGATATGAATATTATGAATATTAACAATTTGATATTGTCCCATAGTTTCCTGAGACTCTCTTCATTGTTTTTTAGCCTTCCTATTTTTTAAATTGTGGTAAAATACACTTAGAAAATGTAGTATCTCTTTTCAATTTTTATTTTAAAAAAATTATTGAAATATAGTTTTTACAACTGGTTTGTAAGGCAGAAATAGAGACACAGATGTAGAGAACAAACATATGGACACCAAGTGGGGAAAGTGGGGGGTGGGGGGTGGGGGGAATGAATTGGGAGATTGGGATTGCCATATATACATTACTAATAAGAAAAAAAATCAAATTGTACACTTTAAATATATCCAGTTTATTGTAAAAAAAAATAAAGATTTGTATTAAAAAAAAGAAATATAGTTGATTTACAAATGTGTTAGTTTCAGGTGTGCAGCAAAGTGATCTACATATATATATTTTTTCATTTTTAGATTCTTTTTTCATTATAAGTTATAACAAGATATTGAGTATAATTCCTTCTGTTGTATAGTAGGTCCCTGTTGGTTATTTATTTTATATATAATAGTGTGTATATTTTAATCCTAAACTACTAATTTATCCCTCCCCCCCTTTCCCCTTGGTAACCTTAAATTTGTTTTCTATGTCTGTGAATCTATTTCCATTTTTTAATAACTAGGTTTAAATTTTAATTTTTTGTATGTATTGGAGAATTTGGCATGCTTTAGATACATTTAATTTAGTTTGTTTTTCCTCCAAACTGTCCATTGAGATTTCCTCAGACTTTTCTAATAACTTTATAAAGTAGTGGTTTCTTCTTTGTTTTTGGTTTGTTTGTTTTGTGATTTTTTTAAGCTCTTTATTGGAATGTAATTGCTTTACACTCTTATGCCAGTTTTTGAGGTACACCAAAGTGAATCTGCTGTATTTATACATATATCCCCTCCCTCCCGCAACTCCCTACCACTCTCCCTATCCTAGCCCTCTAAGTCATCAACCATCATCGAGTTGATCTCCCTGTGTTATTCAGCAGCTTCCCACTAGCTATCTATTTTACATTTGGTAGTGTATATATGTTAATGCTACTATCTCACTTCATCCCAGCTTCCCCTTCACCCCCTCCCACCCCATGTCCTCAAGTCTGTTCTCTACATCTGCATCTTTATTCTTGCACTGTCTCTGGGTTCATCAGTACCTTTTTTTTTTTTTAGATTCCGTATATATGAGTTAGCATACGGTATTTGTTTTTCTCTTTCTGGCTTACTTCGCTCTGTATGAAAGTCTCTAGATCCATCCACCTCACTACAAATAACTCAATTTCATTACTTTTTATGGCTGAGTAATATTCCATTGTATATATGTGCCACATCTTCTTTATCCATTCATCTGTTGATGGGCATTTAGGTTGCTTCCATGTCCTGGCTATTGTAAATAGTCCTGCAATGAACATTATGGTACATGTTTCTTTTTGGATTATGGTTTTCTCTGGGTATATGCCCAGTAGTGGGATTGCTGGGTCATATGGTAGTTCCATTTTTAGTTTTTTAAGGAATCTCCAAACTGTTTTCCATAGTGGCTGTACCAACCTACATTCCCACCAACAGTGCATGAGGGTTCCCTTTGCTCCACACTATTTCCACTTTGTAAATAGGTTCATTTGTATCATTTTTTTAGATTCCACATATAAGTGATATCATATGATATCTGTCTTTCTCTGTCTGACTTAGTTCGCTTAGTATGATAATCTCTAGGTCCATCCATGTTGCTGAAAATGGCATTATTTCATTCTTTTTAATGGCTGAGTAATATTCCATTGTACATATATATATCAATAGTAGGATAAATGAAGTAGAACAGATCAGTGAGCTGGAAGACAGAGTAGTAGAAGTCACTACTGCAGAGCAGGAAAAAGAAAAAGGAATGAAAAGAAATGAGGACAGTTTAAGAGACCTCTGGGATAACATCAAGCACACTAACATTCTCATTATAGGGGTTCCAGAAGAAGAGCGATAAAAAGGTCCTGGGAATCGTAACCATTTTAAAGTGTACAGTTTAGTGGCATTAAGTACATTCACATTGTTGTTCAACTATTGCCACTGTCCATCTCCAGAACTCATTTCATCCTGTAAAACTGAAACTTGATATCCATTAAACAACAACTTCCATTCCCTCCACCTCTAGTCTCTGGGAACTACCATTCTGCTTTCTGTCTCCATGAATTTGACTGCTCTAGGTACCTCATGTAAGTGGAATCATACAGTATTTGTCCTTTCGTAACTGACTTATTTAACTTAGCACAGTGTCCTCAGTGATCACCGATGTATCAGAGTCTCCTCACTTTTTAAGGCTTAATATTCCATTACATGTATAAATATAAATATAATACAGTATATATATAACACATTTTATCCATTCATCTATCACTGTCTACTTGGATATTATACCTTTTGGCTATTGTGAATAACACTGCTAGGAACATGACATATATATATATATATATATATATATATATATATATATATATATATACACATATAATCTTTGAGTCCCTGATTTCAATTCCTAAAGGAATTGATGGATCATATGATAAATCTATCTTTAATTTTTAAAGGAATTTTCATACCATTTCATACTGTTTCCATAGCAGCTGCACTGTTTTACACTCTTACCAAGAGTGTACAAGGATTCCAATTTCTCTGCATCCTCGCCTACACTTGTGATTTTTTCCTCTCCCCCGATAGTGTCCATCCTTTATGGGTGTGACATAGTATCTTCTTGTGGTGGTTGATTTGCATTTCCCTCCCGGTTAGTGATGTTGAGCATCTTTTTTTGTACTTATTGGCCATTTGTACATCTTTGGAGAAATGTCTATTCAAGTTCTTTGCCCATTTAAAAAATTGGGTTGGTTTTTTTTCCATTAGCCTTTTTTTCTAGTTTGTTGCCGTTGGATAGTTTCTATTGTTGTTTTTCAAGTTCCTGGGTTTTCCTTCGGGTAATCTGCTATTTAACCCCTCCCGTGAATTTTTCAATTCTAATATTATAATTTTAAGCTCTAGGATTCCATTTGATATTTTCATATATTTCTAGTTTTATGCTCATTGGGTTCATTTGTTTTTCTTTTAAAATTCTTCAACATATTTATGACTTTTAAAGTCATTGTCTGCTGATTCCATACTCTCTCTCATTTATGGGTTTGTATTCTGTTGACTGGTTTTTCTCTTGGTTTTGTGTCACATTTTCCTGCTTCTTTGCATGTCTAGTAATTTTTATTGGATGTTAGGCATTTTAAATATTATACTTATGAATGTCTGGGTTTGTTATGTTCCCTCTGAAGGCACTAATATTTGTTCTGGTAGACAGTCAAGTTGTTTGTAGATCAGCTTGTTTCTTTTGACATTTTTAAGCTTTGTTGTGGAGATGTGGTATTATCTTACTAAAGCTTTACTATCTTGGGGTTTCTAATGAATGTCTCAGGTGTTCAAGAAAGTCTCTTTCTGGCTATTGCTTCTAGTCCTTTGTGTGTTCTTGGAATTGCTCAGCCCATAGCCTTCTTCCCAGCCTCTTGGAGTTTTGCCTCACGCAAAGGCAAATGCAGCTTGACACTCAGCAAAAACTTGAGGTGACTCATTTACAGATTTCTGGAGTACTTTTTATGCATAACTTCATCTTGTCCTGAACTCTGTACCACAAATTCCAGCCTCCCTGGCCTTCCTAATTCTAAACTATGTTGTCTTAACTCAGCAGGTCGACTCTGCTTTATTTGGGTTTCTTTTCCTTGTGCCATGATCTAGAAAGTTTAAAACTTTGTCTGATTCATCCAGTCAGACAGCTGGACTATTTGTAGAACTCACCTGGTTTGTTGTCCAATACCTGAAAAGCATCGCTTGATATATGTTGAATGCTCTTCTAGTTGTTTATAGTCAGAGGGAGAATTTGTCATGGTGAAAGTGGAAGTCTTCTAATTTTAGTCGAATTTGCATTTATGTGTATATTGGTTATTTGGACACTCTCTGTTTTGAAGTCTCTGTTCAGTTCTTTTGTCTATTTTTTTTTGTGGTTGTCTTTTTTTGTTTTTAATCTGTAGAACTTCTTTATGTATTCTAGATACAAACCCTTCAATAGGCATTTACGTTGCAAATATCATCTACTCAGTGACTCGCCTTTGCCTTACTTTAACACTGTCTTTGGTAAATGAGAGTTAGTTATTTTTAAATCAATTTTCATTAGAGTATGGAAGTTATTTTTAATGTAGTACATTTTATAATTTTTCCTCTTGTGCATTTTTGTGTGTTATATTCTAAAAATTTTCTGTGTATCCGAAAGTGATCAGGATATTTTCCTCCACTTTTTTTCCCTCAGTATGTTAGTTTTCCTCTTTCCATTTATATTGACAACCCATCTGGAACTGATTTGTGTATGGTGTTAGATTGGTATCAAGATTGGTTTTGTATTGCTATTTAATTGATTTAGTGTATTTTATGGAAATAACCAGACTTTTCTGACTGCAAACCATGTCACCTTATATGGATTAATCTGCTCCTGGACTGTTATGTTTCATTTGTCTGCTTGCCTATCTTGCCCAGTACCACACAGTTGTAATTACTGTGGTTTTGTAATAACTATTAATAGGTAGTCACGTTGGTCCTTGAAATTCATACTTCTTTTTCCACAGTGTTTTACATTTTATTGGCTTTTTGCATTTCCATATTAATTATAGAATCAGCTTGTCAATTTTCAGAAACAAAAAATATGCTAGAACCTTGATTGGAATTACATTGAGGAATTTGGAGGAATTATCATCTTAACAGTTTTCACTTATCAATATGCTATGTCAATCTATTTATCTAGTTTTTCTTTTATTTATATCTATAACACTTTGTAGTTTTGATTTATTTTTTAAAAATTAATTAATTTATTTATTTTTATTTATTGGCTGCATTGGGTCTTCCTTGCTGTACCCAGGCTTTCTGTAGTTGTGGAGAGTGGGGGCTACTCTTCGTTGTGGTGCGTGGGCTTCTCATTGCAGTGGCTTCTCTTATTGCAGAGCACAGGCTCTAGGTGCATGGGCTTCAGTAATTGCAGAGCATGGGCTCATTAGCTGTGGCTCATGGGCTCTAGAGTCCAGGCTCAGTAGTTGTGGTACATGGGCTTAGTTGCTCCATGGCATGTGGGATCTTTCCGGACCAGGGATTGAACCTGTATCCCCTGCATTGGCAGATGGATTCTTAACCACTGCACTACCAGGGAAGCCCCGATTTACCTTTTTTTTTTTATTATAATTCCAATCATAGTATTTTCTAACTTCCAGTGTTATTTCTTCTTTGAACTATGGGTTATTTAGAAATATGTTGTTTAATTTACAAATACTTGGAGGTTTTTATTTCCAGTTTAATTTTATGTGATAAGAGAATGTATTCTCACTGAGTTCAATTGTATGAAATTTATTGAAACTTGCTTTTAGGCTCAGCATGTGGTCTATCTTGGTAAACTTACTAACCTTGACAAGGTTGTTTGGTGTAGCATGGCACTATACATGTCCCTAAGTCAAGTTGTTTAATCATGCTCTCCAAATGTTCTATATCCTCAACTTTCTGTTTGTTTGTTTTCTTGTTCTTTGCAATTACTGAAAGAGATATGCTAAAATTCCAACTATAATTGGGGTTTGTCAAATTTTCTTTTAGTTTTGTTAATTATTGCTTTACATAATTCCAATATATATTATTACATGTTTATATATTTGCTTCCTATGAGTTAATGAAATGGGTGTTTTTGCTTTGGAATGGATTAATCAAGTATTTTTTATTGTTATAGTTTTTTATCTTCTGTTACTGTGATGGATGGCAAAGGCAGTCACTGTCCTTTACCTCTCTTTCTATCCATGCCCTTTACAATGCAACTTGGAAGCTCCTATCATCAATTTTATGTATTTTGAAAGAGAATTATTAGAGGCATGCAAATTTAAGATTGTTTACATCGTCTTATTGAATTGACTCTCTTAGTGGTGTGTAATGTTTGTAACTTTTATCTCTTGTAATACATCTTAAAGTGTAATATGTCTGACATTATTATAGACACACCAGCTTTCTGTTGGTTTTTATTTGCGTGGTTTATCTTTTACTTTCAACCCACAATCAATTCTGTTTTAATTCAACATATGGGTTCTTAAAACTCATCATGCCATACAAAATCCCACAATTAAAACCATGGAGTGTATTGGGGAAATGGGACCAGGGGCATAAAACTCACAGACGTCATCAGGGACACATACAAAAGATAGGAACCTAGTAAAAATGGTAGCACAGATTCCACTGTTATGGCTGTGTGAGGAGCTCTGTGGACACTGCTTAAAATTATTTTAAACATTTAAAGTCTCTATAAATGGTGTGAAGCATACAGAAAAGGAAGAAACATTTATTCAAGGAGACCTGCTAAAACTTGGCAAAAACAGTGAGCGTCTGTGGTAACTGAACAACAACCTGCTCCCTCCCTCCCTTCCCCCAGCTCAGAGTGTTGGAAACTCCATTTCAGACAAGAACACAGGGCATCCTTCCCCCCAGTTGGAGGCCCAGGAAGGACAGGGCATCAGGATTTCTCATCTTGCCCTTGGCTATCCATTGTAGAGGCTAAGTTCCTGGTGAATGTGGTCAAGAGGGGGGGCTCCCACGTTCTGTCCAGTCTCCACTCATGAAAGATAGGGTCTGCTTTAAGTGTGGTCCGCTGAGAATACAATGGGTTGCCCTCACCCCAGCCAGCATGTAAAGTGGAGATTCCATACCAGGAGAGGCAAACCAAGAAGACCAGAGGCTGCAGCTTGCCCTCTTCTTCTATGGAGCACCCAGTTCTTATAACAGGTGTTTTTCTCAGAGAGAAGCATGCCACTGTCCCCCCAACTCTAGAGATGTGGCACCAAGATTTTTGCCCAGAGGGAGAGGTAGGTGTAAAACAGAATACTTTGAACCTCTTCCAAAAGGAACTGAGCTTATTTGCAACAGAAAGTTGGACTGTTCAAGCCTAAGGAATACGCTAAAAAATAGTGGAGGTTGTGGTAAAAAACAATGAAAGGGGACACTGCTAGATTTCTTAGAACTATAAGCTAAACCATGCGGTGCCTAGTTTACCAGAGAACCAGGAAATGAGACTGCTAAGAAGAGCCCTCCTTGGGCTCTTTGTTGGCAGAACAAATCTCAAACACTGACTTCAAAATCTGTCCCTGTACGAGAATCCAAATTTAATTTGATCAGTCTGTGCAACAATTTAAACCCTGGGGCATTATTAAAAACAATAGAGCATTCAGTCAGCAATTAGTGGAGCTCAACATCTGGGTGTGGGCAGGGAAAGAGACAAAGAGGCTAAAATCACTATTTTCCCAGGGTGAGTGTGCACATGCTTAAGGCTGCACTCTCCAAGACTTCACACTGCAGGGGAGAAATTGACTTCACTAAAATAATTCAGTGAGTCACTAAGCAAATAGACAACAAATAATGACAACAAGTCCTGGGGAGGGGGAGGACAGAAACCAGTACCCAGAATTGCTATAATATCGTAACGGGGAAGAGCCAATTTGGACTCCATGTTGGATCTGTTTCTTTGACTTTAGGCTTTACTTTTCATTGCTTTTGTTATTATAATCATACATAATGGCCTGCCTAAGGAAACCCTACCTACCTATGAATAGCAGTAAGAAAGAAGAAACGAACACACTCCTTCCCCAAGGCTGCCCATTTCAGGAGACATTTTGCGAGACAGTCCTTTTTTACTTTACTTCCTCCCTACCTCTCCTCTCTATTCTGCCTTTTTACTTTACTTCCCTCTCTGATTCCATAAAAGAAACTGGCATCCAGACCCCAATAAGATGGTGTTTTGGGGGACTCTAGTCTGCCATCTTCTCGGTCTGCTGGCTTTTTGAATAAAGTCGTATTCCTTGCCTCAACACCTCATATCACAATTTATTGGCCTGTTGTGTGGTAAGCAAAGCAAGCTTGGACTCAGTAACAATACACTACTTAAAATGTCTGGTTTCCAACAAAAAAAAAATATTACAAAACATGGGGGAAAAAAACCCAGGAAAATTTGATCTTTGCATGGAGAAAAAAGTAGGCAACAGAAACTGCCTGGAGAAAGAAGAACTGTCTGGTTTAACAGACATAGACTTCATAGTAGCCATTATAAATGCCTTCAAAGAACTAAAGAAAACCATGCTTAAAGTAAAGGAGGTAAGATGAAAATGTGTCATCAAATAGAAAATATCAATAAGAGGCAGAAAAGATTAAAAAGAATCAAATGGAAATTCTAGAGCAAAGTATAATAACTGAAATGAAAAATTCACGGTAGGAGGCTCAACAGCAGATTTGAGCTATTAGAAGAAAAAATTAGTGAGCTTGAAGATAGATCAACAGAAATTATATCAGCTGAAGAATAGTGATAAGAAAAGAAGAAAAATGAACAGAGCCTCATAGAACATGGGACAACATTAAGTTCATCAACATATGTGTAAGAAGAGTGCCAGAGGATAGGAGATAGTGAAAGCAGGAAAAACATTTGAGGAAACAATGGCTGAAAATTTCCCAAATTTGAGGAAAAACTTTACACAGTTGAGAAGCTCAATGAATTGCTAGTAGGATAAGCACAAAGAGATTCACAAGTAGACACATCATAGGAAAAATGCTGAAAGACAAAGAGAAAATCTTCAAAGCAAGAAGAGAAAAATAAATCATCACTTATGAGGTAACCTCAGTAATAAATCATCACTTACCAGGTAACCTCAGATTTCTTTCCTCAGCAGGAACAATGGATGCCAGAAGACATTTGGATAACATAGTCAAAGTATTCAATGAAAAAAAATTGTCAATGAAGAATTACATGTCCAAAAAAGTTATATTTCAAAAATGAAGACATAATGAAGACATTCTCATATACACAAAACCTGAGAGAATTTGTTGCCAGAAAACACATCTTACAAGAAATACCAAAGGAAGTTCCTCAGGCTGGAAGCAAGTAATCTCAGACAGTAATTTAATTCCACATGGAAAAACAAAGAACATCAGTAAAGTAATTATACTGAAGAGAGTATAAATGCATATTTCCTTTTCTTTCTACTCCTAACAGATCTAAAAAAAACAATTGTATAAAATAATGTGTATATATTTGTGTTTTGGGCATTTAACATATAGGAACGATATCTCAAAGGAGGAGTATGGGAACAAATCTGTGTTGGGCTAAGAAATGACTCAAGATGTTAGCTTGAAGCCACAGGAACAAATGAGGAGAACTGGAAGTGGTAAATTAGAAGGCTAATATGACAAAAGCTATTAACTATATCTTTGATCTCCTATCTTTTATCAGCTTCTTTAAAAGACATAAAGTTATATAAGGTAATAATTATACAACATATTGTTGTATTTTTAATATTTATAGATGAAATTGTGTATAAAAATACCAAAAAATGGGAAAAGGAAATAGAGCTATATAGTAGTAACACTTCTATATCTCATTGGAATTAGGTTACTATATATCTGAATAGATTCTGATTGACTAAGATGTATATGTAAGCCCAAGAGCAATCACTAGTGAAGCAGCAAAAAAAAAAAAAAAAAGTGCAAAAAATCATTAAAGAACTTAAAATGTTACATAATTATGTAACATATATAAATATGTAACTTAAATGTTACATAATGTAACATAGTCACTTAATGCAGGAGAAAGTAGAAGAAGAATAGAAGAACAAAAAAGACATGAGACACAGAAAAAAATAGATGGCAGACATAATCCAGTTATATAAATAATAATGTTAATTGTGAATAGATTAAATGATCTAGTCAAAAGGCAGAGACTGTCAGACTATATAAAAAATAAGATCCAATTACATGCTATCTAGGGTAGAGATGCTTTAGATTCAAAGATACAAATAAATTACAAGTAATAGGATAGAAAAAGATATATTATGTAAATAGCAGCCATAAGAAAGCTGAACTGGCTATGTTAATATCAGACAAAACAGACTTTAAAATATCAATAACTAAGGTCACCAAAGATAAAGAGGAACATTTTAAAATGATTAAAGGATAAATCCATCAGGTAGATATAGCAATCCTAGACATAGATACACCTTACATCAGAATATCAAAATACATAAATCTAAAACTGACAACAATAAAGGGGCTATTAATGACAAAGTTAAAGATTTTAATAACCTACTTTCAATAATGGATAGAGCTAGTATGCACAAGATCAACAAGGAAATAAAAGACCTGAACAACACTATAAACCAATTAGAACTTATAGAACACTCTACCCAACAGCAGCAGAAGCAAACATTATCCTCAAGAGCAGACGTAAGAGTCTTTAGAAGAGGTGAGATGCTAATAAAATTTTAGAAGATTTAAATTATACAAAGTAAGTTCTCTGACCATGATAAAATGAAATTAAAAATCAATCACAGAAAAGAAATTTGGGAAGCTCACAAATGTGGAAATTAAACACATTCCTAAATACCCAATGGGTGAGAGAAGAAATCAAAAGGGAAATTAGAAAATAATTTGAAATGAAGGAAAGTAGAGACACACACACCAAAACTTACAGGATGTAGCTAAAGCAATGCTTAGAAAGAAATTTATAGCTGTTAATGCCCATATTAGAAAAGAAGAAAGATCTCATCCGTAACCTAACCTTCCACCCTGAGACACTAGAATAAGAACACAGTAAGCCTAAAGCAAGATGATGAAAATAAATAATAAAGATCAGGATGGAAATTAATGAAATTAAGTATAGAAAAACAACAGAAAATTAATGAAACCAAAGTTCATTCTTTGAAAAGGTCAATAATATTGAAAAAACTTTAGCTAGACTAAGAAAAAAAGAAAGGTATTGCAAGTTAGTAGAATCAGAAATGAAAGGTGGGCTATAACCACTGACCTTACAAGAAAATAAAGGGATTATGAAGGAATATTATGAACAATTGTATGCCATTAGATAACTGAGATGAAATAAAAAATCTCCTAGAAAGACACAAACTACCAAAACTGACTCAAGAAGGAATAATCTGAATATACTTACAATAACTAAAGAGATTGAATTAGGAATAAAAAACTACCCACAAAGAAAAATCTCGAGCCCAGATGGCTTCATCAGTAAGCTCAATTAAACATTTAAAGAAGAATTAATGCTGATAGTTCACAAACTCTCCTGAATACGGAAGAGGAGGGAACACTTCCCAACTCATTTTATAGGGCCATTATTATCCTGGTACCCAGACAAAACAAAGACATCACTAAGAAAGAAAACTATACCCCAATGTCTTTTATGAATATAGATACAAAAATATTCAACAAAATACTAGCAAATCATCTCCACCAACAAATAAAAATAACTATATACTAGGGATTAATTCCAGCAATGCAAGGTGTAACATCTGAAAATCAACTGCTGTAGAATACATAATCAAAACCCAAAATATCACTTCAATAGATGCAGAAAGCACATTTGACAAAATCAAATACCCTTTCATAATAAAAACACTAAAAAGTAGGAACAGACATGAACTTCCACAACCTAATAAAGAGCATCTTTGTTTTTGTTTTTGTTTTAAACACAGTTCTAATTGCGTGCAGCAAAATAAATTTATTTCCTTTATCAGGCAGCCATTAAGCCACTCTTCACAATTTTCTAAGTTTGACTAATTACCTAATGCTTTTAAAATTGTCTGTGAATTATGGAGACCTTTGCTTCAGGGCTTTTCTTTACCTATCTGAAGCTGTCTGCTAATGTTAATTAGATTGTAACCACTAAATTAATATACAGTAAAGGAAAATAAATAACTACATGCATAAGAGGTAGAAATGCCATTGCTTTCCCACATATTTCATGTTTTTTTAAATTTCAGGCAATGACCTAAAATATTATTCTCAAGAAAGTAACTGTGTCATGGGAGAGGTTTCTACTCAAAAATTTTAAAGGTTTAATGATTTCAGTAAATCATTATTAATCTTAATAATGAAATTTCTGCACTTTAAATGGTAACCGACAATGTTTTTAGCTCTATAATATTTTCATAATTTACCTGTTTATAAAGAGCATCTTTGAAAATCCCACAACCAACATCATTCTTTTTTTTTTTTTCTGTGCACAGGCTTTCTTTTTAGTTGCAGTGAGTGGGGGCTACTCTTCAGTGTGGTGCACAGGCTCCTCATTGCAGTGGCTTCTCTTGTTGTGGAGCACGGGCTCTAGGTGCATGGGCTTCAGTAGTTGCTGCACACAGGCTCAATAGTTGCGGTTCACGGGTTCTAGAGCACAGGCTCAGTAGTTGTGGTACATGGGCTTAGTTGCTCTGCGGCCTGTGGGATCTTCCTGGAGCAGGGATCGAACCCATGTCCCCTGCATTGGCAGGCAGATTCTTAACCACTGCACCACCTAGGAAGTCCCTGAAATAGACTTTTTAAGAGGAATTTTAGAATCACAGCAAAATTGAGTGGAAGGTATGGAGATTTCCCTTATACCCCCAGCTCCCGCACAGGCCTAGCCTCCCCTATGATCAATATTACCGACCAGAGTGGTACATTTGTTACAACTGATAAACATACATTGACACATTATTATCACACAAAGTCCATTGTTTACCTTAGGGTTCACTTGTGGTGTACATTCTGTGGGCTTAGACAAACACACCCACTATTACAGGGGAGTTTTCACTGCCCTGGAAAGGCCTATGTGTCATAGGTATACAGGAGGAAGAGTACGGACTGGAGTAGGAGTCTGATGAGGCCTGGGTCCTCAGAGGGACTTGATGTCCCCAGTACTTCGGGCTTGCCCCAGGAAGGGGCCATGAGATGATTGTTAGGGGGATAGCTCAGGGCACAGAGGCAGTGCCTTGTTCGCTTGGGGGTAGCCCAGGAATAATGCGGGCACCACAGAGATGCCCATGTCTAGCACAGTGCTGGAGTCCCCAGCCTGTGGAGAGTAAACAAGCAAGGGCCAAGGGAGATGCCTGCAATAACAGGCCCAAGGCAGCCTCCCAGAGATGGCTTTCTACCGTGCATGCCAGGAGGGCAAAAGAGAGGTCCCTGGACGGGTTACCACAGCATGCACTCAGCAGGTATGGCCTAGAGGAG
Organism: Hippopotamus amphibius kiboko; assembly: GCF_030028045.1. Lineage (NCBI taxonomy): Eukaryota > Metazoa > Chordata > Mammalia > Artiodactyla > Hippopotamidae > Hippopotamus > Hippopotamus amphibius. The sequence continues at coordinate 28,730,428 of NC_080200.1, read as the reverse complement.
CTGTGGTCACAGTTGGAAGCCACAGCAGGGCACTAGACTGGTCAGACACATGCCAGTGGTCCAAGACAGGAGACCTCAAGCCTGCTGCTGAAGCAAGAACTTCAGGGAGCCTCTAAGACATTCAAACTTAGATCACCTTCAAGAAGGAGGGGAGATAATGGAGAGGGAGGGAAACCTTGACAGACCAAGCAATGACTAAAAAGACATTGAGTTAGCTTGGGAGGATCTGAGATTCAGCATAGAAATGGTTGAACAAAAGTGTAGGCACAGGTTTGTTTACACCATCTGTGGAAATGGATGGTGCCTGAGAATAATTTCGTCCCACTATAGGTAAAAAACATATATGTCTGTGCCTCTGAGTTACAATGTGTGTATGACAAAATCTCCGCATTTGTGAGAGAAGAGCCCCAAGAACAGATTCAGTTAAATAAATTATTTGTTTAGCTACGCATCACGGAATACCAGACAGCCATTAAATGGAGGTGATTGCTTTATACGCACTGAGGTGGAGAGAAGCACATGAGGTGTTGTTAGGTGGCAAAAAGCAAATGGCAAAGAAAAATGTACACTGTGGTCCCCTTGAAGTGAGAAAAAGGAAGGGAGGGAGGGAGAGAGCTGGGGAGGATGAATGGTAAGGATCCGCCACTGCCTCACAGTCAAGGTGCTGCTGCTGCATCTTGAGTGGTGGAAGAGGAAGACCCTCCCTTAGTAGAGCCCCCACACATGCCAGCAGCCCCAACCCCACCCTCATGGGTCACCCTGCCTTTGGCCCCCATTCCCTCCCCCTACAGAGGGCATGCCTGTGACCTCATTTCCCCAAAGACTGGCCCACAGCACCCCATCTTCAAATAGTTCACGGTCTGTTGTGGGGAACTAGATTTGATTCTTTTGATTCTTTTTACCTGGCTCTGGGGACCCAATTTAGGAACACAATCAAGTCTTCAAGCGTTCCATTTTGTTTGAAGTAATGTGCTTTTGAAGCCCCTGCATAACTGAAAATATACATTTTTGAAGACTAATTTTTCCCTTAGACCTGTGTGTGTATGTGCATACGTGTGTTCTTGGTGCTATTGTCATGCATTTCTACTTTAATACTGTCTCTTCTCCACATCGTCTCTGCTACCTTACAGACTCTCTTTCTTGGATGACAGCATGGCATGCAGCATAGAAGTTTTGTCTGCTTCACAACATTTTACCACATGTAATTTCAAGCTCTGATTAATATGTTTCTCAGCTCTGACATGAGCCCTGCCACCTAATGGATACCAAGCTTACACTGTGACAAGAATTTTAAAATAGCATAGTCACAGAAACCACTTGCAGATGGTGAGATGCAGGGATACTGCCGTCTGGCTTACAAGATCCTAAGCAACGATGGCAACGATTTGGTTACTGCCTAACTGGTGCCACCATGTGGCCATGTTGTGCCATGTGGCCACGTGCTGAATACTAGTGATCTTTGAAAATCATGGCCCCAATTATTTCTTTTAATGCAGAGGGATGCACAGTATCTTCAAAAATTGTGCACAAGGTTAGGATTTATGAATGAGTTTTAGCATGAAGTTTCAAATTTACATACTTTATACTTATAGAAGAGTGCACAAGAAGAGACGAACTTCAAGGAAAGCTGTGTGGACAATGTGTCAAGAGGATCTATCTTTCCTCTTTCCACCTGTGCTGGGGTGCCCAAAGAAGAAAGCCCTTCATTAGAGCAGGTGACAGATCCAGTAATGGTTGTTATATTTACCAGGTACTGTCTGTGGCCAGCCCCCATGCTAAGTACTCCATGCATTTATTTAATTATTCACTTATTCATTCAACAGTTATTTCTTGCATTTCTACCACGTGACAGGCACTCATGATACGGGGAAGGATGAATAAAGAAATGAATCTTCAATTTCAGTTAGTATTTTATCCACTCATGAAATTAAGTAAGACTTAGGTATTTCTTTGCCGAAAGTGCCAAATACTTACAACATATGTATTGAGTAGCCCCTTCAGACCCTCAGAACTGTCAGGCTTTATCATCTATGACATACTTTACAGTTGCATATGAGCTCGGTCTATTTCTGGGCTCCCTGCTCTATTCCACTGGTCTATCAACTATCCCTGTGCCAGTACCAAACTATCCTAATTATTATGGCTTCAGAATAAATCCTGATATCTGATACAGCAAATCACACCTCTTTATTTTTCTCTTTTGGAAGTCTCTTGGTGATTCCCAGTAAATTTTGTGTGTCTGTCATAATACAGGTTTTGTTATTATGTATTTATGATGAAATGACTGCTATTGAAAAGATCCCAGGAAGAGGGAACACACTGCCACACCATGGGGGCTACATAGGGAAGCAAGGGGGTCAGAGAGGAGGCAGAAAGAGGAGGGGAACTGTGGACAAGAGCCTTTATTGTAGTTTTTACAGAAAGAAATCAGTGACGCAGGATAAGCAGTTTGGGATTGGCTAGTTTGAATGATTTCAGTGGACTCTGAAGCGTAGGGATTCCCCTAGGTGTGTGGTATCAGCTCTGGGGCAAGTGGCCCAGAGTGTGAGTGCCTATAAAGGAGGTGGATTGAGTCATTTGAATAGGAAAGAAGTGCTCTCAGGTGAGGTGTTTATTACCTCTAGAAATTGGCTAACCCTAGGAGGGACAGTCCCTCCAGGGTCAATAAGACCTCAGAAGTCAAAGCATCAAAATCCAGAAAATAAAAGACATGAGTAATACTATATCCATTTTAAAATGTATTTACAAATTTACCTACAATAAATTCTGTGGTGAACAGTTTTATGAGTTTTTCAAATGCATAGATGGGTGTATCAATTACCATAATCATGACACACAGTCCCATCACTTCCTCAAATCTTTCATGCTGTACCCTAGCCCCAGTGCCTGGCAACCACTAACCTATTTTGCTTTTTTCAAAATATCATATAAATGCAACCATACAGGAGGTAGGTAATCTTTACAGTGACTTCCTTTACTTATCATAATGCTCTTGAGTTTCATCTAAGTTACTGTGTGTATCAGTAATTAGTTCCTTTTTTAATGAGGTAGAACTCACTAAACAAAATAGACTATTCTAACCATTGTAAAGTGTACCATTCAGTGGGACTTAAGGCTTAGTACCTTGTTGTGCAATCATCACCACTATCTAGTGCCACAACGTTTTCATTTCCCCAAAAGTAGATACTTTACTTGTAAAGCAGTCATCTCCTTCTCCCCTCTCCTTATCCCTTGGCAATTACAAATTTGCTCTTAATCTCTGTAATTGCTTACTTTAGATATTCATACAGATAAAAACCATACGATTTGTGGCCTTTCGGTCTGGCTTCTTTCACTTAATGTATTATTTTGAGGTTCATTCATGTTGTAGCATGTATCAGCACTTTATTCCTTTTTGTGACTAAGGAATATTTTATTGTATAGATAGATCACATATTGCTTATCTACTCATCCACTGATGGATGTGTGTCCACCTTTGGCTGTTGAGAATACTGCTGCTCTGAATAAATGTGTACTTGTATGTGTTTCGTTCTCTGTTTTCAGTTCCTCTGCATACATATCCAAGAGTGGAACTGCTGGGTCACCTAGTAAGTGTACCTTAATTTGTTGAGGAACGTCAAACTATTTTCCAACGTCAAACAGTGTGGCTGCACTATTTTACATCCCCACCAGCAATTTAGGAGGCTCTGATTTCTCCACGTCATGGCCAATAGTTGTTATTTTTTGTTTTGTTGGTAATACTCATCATGGTGCACAGTGTCTAGTGATTTTGATCTGCATTTCCCAAATGACTAATCACACCGAATATCTTTTCATGTGCTTGTTGGTCATTTGTATATATCTTCTTTGGAAAAATCTCTGTTCATCCCTTGCCCATGTTTTCATTGAGCCGTTTGTCTTTTTGTTATTGACTTGTAGGAGTTCTTTATATATTTTGGACACTAGAACCTTATCAGATATATGATTTGGAATTTTTTTTCTCATTCTATGGATTATCTTTTCACTCTCTTGATAGCATACTTTGAAGCACAAAATTTTTAATTTTGATGAAGTCCAGCTTATATTTTCCTTCTTGCTTATGCTTCAGATGTCACATCTAAGAAACCATGGTTAAATCCAACGTCACAAAGAATTATCCCTTTTATTCTATGAGTTTTACAGTTTTAGCTCTCACATTTAGATCTTTGATCCATCTTGAGTTAATTTTTATTTATCACATGAGATAGGAATCCAATTTAATTCTTTCACATGTTGAATATCTAGTTGTCTCAATATCATTCATTTAAGAGGCTATTTTTCCCCATTGAATTGTTTTGGGCACCCAGGTTGAAAATCAATCGACATTTGCAAAGGAATCAACAGACAAAGGGTTAATCTCTAAAATATATAAACAGTTCATGGAGCTCAATATCAAAAAAACAAACAACCCAATCAAAAAATGGGCAGAATACCTAAATAGGCATTTCTCCAAAGAAGACATACAGATGGCCAAGAGGCACATGAAAAGCTGCTGAATATCACTAATTGTTAGAGAAATGCAAGTCAAAACTACCATGAGGTATCACCTCACACCGGTTAGAATGGGCATCATTAGAAAATCTATAAGCAGTAAGTGCTGGAGAGGGTGTGGAGAAAAGGGAACACTCTTGCACTGTTGGTGGGAATGTAAATTGATACAGCCACTATGGGGAACAGTATGGAGGTTCCTTAAAAAAACTAAAAATAGAATTACCACATGACCCAGCAACCCTACTACTGGGTATATAACCAGAGAAAACCATAATTCAAAAAGACACATGCACCCCAGTATTCACTGCAGCACTATTTACAACAGCCAGGTCATGGAAGCAACCTAAGTGTCCATCAACAGATGAATGGATAAAGAAGATGTGGTGCATATACACAATAGAATATCACTCGGCTGTAAAAAGGAATAAAATTGGGACATTTGTAGAGACACAGATGGGCCAAGAGACTGTCATATAGAGTGAAGTGAGTCAGAAAGAGGAAAACAAATATCATATATTAATGCATATATATGCGGAATCTAGAAAAAATGGTACAGATCAACCAGTTTGCAAGACAGAAATACAGACACAGATGTAGAGAACAAACATATGGAAAGCGGGTGGGAAAAGTGGTGGATGGGGGGGGGGGTGGGGGGGAATGAGTTGGGAGATTGGGATTGTCATATATACAGTACTAATAAGAAAAAAATATCAAATTGTACACTTCAAATATATACAGTTTAATGTATGTCAATTATATCTCAATAAAAATTCTTTAAAAAAAAAGAAAAAGAAGGAAATCAGTTTCCTCAGGGACCGTTTCTCTTCTATGTCTTCCCCACCCACTCCAGACCATACCTTCTAGTGTCTTTTCATGCCCCACAGTTTCTCCTTATGTCAAACACTAGACATTTTGTTTTTGTTTTTGTTTTGTTTTGTTTTTAATTTTTTTTTTTATTTTTTTGGGGGTACACCAGGTTCAATCATCCGTTTTTATACACATATCCCCGTATTCCCTCCCTTCCTTGACTCCCCCCCATCGAGTCCCCCCCACCCTCCCTGCCCCAGTCCTCTAAGGCATCTTCCATCCTCGAGTTGGACTCCCTTTGTTATACAACAACTTCCCACTGACTATTTTACAGTTGGTAGTATATATATGTCTGTGCTACTCTCTCGCTTCGTCTCAGCTTCCCCTTCACCCCCCCGCCCCCTCCCATACCTCGAGTTCTCCAGTCCATTCTCTGTATCTGCATCCTTGTTCTTGTCACTGAGTTCATCAGTACCATTTTTAGATTCCGTATATGTGAGTTAGCATACAATATTTGTCCTTCTCTTTCTGACTTACTTCATTATGTATGACAGATTGTAGTTCTATCCACCTCATTACATATAGCTCCATCTCATCCCTTTTTATAGCTGAGTAATATTCCATTGTGTATATATGCCACATCTTCTGTATCCATTCATTTCTTGATGGGCATTTAGGTTGCTTCCATGTCCTGGCTATTGTAAACAGTGCTGCAATAAACATTATGGTACAAGTTTCTTTTGGGATTATGGTTTTCTTTGGGTATATGCCCAGTAGTGGGATTACTGGATCATATGGTAGTTCTATTTGTAGTTTTTTAAGGAACCTCCAAATTGTTTTCCATAGTGGCTGTACCAACTTACATTCCCACCAACAGTGCAGGAGAGTTCCCTTTTCTCCACACCCTCTCCAACATTTGTTGTTTCCAGACTTTGTGATGATGGCCATTCTGATTGGTGTGAGGTGATACCTCATTGTGGCTTTGACTTGCATTTCTCTGATGATGAGTGATGTTGAGCATCTTTTCATGTGTTTGTTGGCCATCTGTATGTCTTCTTTGGTAACACTAAAATAGACATTTTGAATCTTATACTGTCAGCTCTGGGAATCAGATTTTCCTCCCTTCTCAGAATGTATTGCTGATACTTGTTCTGGGTTGTCTTTTGTTTAGTGATTTTTCTACACAGTTTTTGGAAAGTGTGTATTCTTTGTTGCGTGTGACCACTCAAGACGATGTGTTATCAGCTTGGTGCTTAGCTCAGTACTTGATAGAGATTTTCTTAAATGACTGAAGAAAAACAATTCTCCCAGTCTTTTCAGATTGATTCTGTGTTGGGGCCCTCCTTCAATGCTTAGCCAGGTCACTTACAACCCTGCCTTCACCCTTCTTCCTGCTTGCACATACCCTCAAGGTCAGCCAGAGGTGAAAATTTAGGCCCTTCTCAGGTCTTCTCTGAGTCTAAGCCCGGGGCAGGCACATGTCTTCTAGATTCTCCAGTATAGGCAGGGGATTTTCAAGGTTTTTATTCTCTTAAATATCTTCTTTCTAGGTTTTTTGCTCTATTGCTTGCCCAGAATGTTATCCCTTGCCCCAGCAACTGCAGGGAATACATGTGCAGTGATTGCATTTGCCTTCTTTTTTTAAGCTCTTTATTGGAGTATAATTGCTTTACACTGTTGTGCCAGTTTCTGCTGTATAACAAAGTGAATCAGCTGTATTTATACATATATCCCCACATCCCCTCCCTCCCGGGACTCCCTCCCACCCTCCCTATCCCAGCCCTCTAAGTCATCACCCATCATTTGAGTTGCTCTCCCTGTGTTATGCAGCAGCTTCCCACTAGCTATCTATTTTACATTTGGTAGTGCATATATGTCAGTGCTACTCTCACACTTCGTCCCAGCTTCCCCTTTGCTCCCCCTACCCCGTGTCCTCAAGTCCATTCTCTACATCTGCATCTTTATTCTTGCCCTGTCACTGGTTCATCAGTACCGTTTGTTTAGATTCCATATATATGAGTGAGCATATGTTATTTGTTTTTCTCTTTCTGGCTTACTTCTCTCTGTGTGATAGTCTCTAGGTCCATCTACCTCACTACAAATACCTCAATTTCATTCCTTTCTATGGCTGAGTAATATTCCATTGTACATATGTGTACATTTGCCTTTAAATGCTTTTGACAAGTGTCATCAGGGAAGCTGCTTCAGGTCTGCAAGGCTTTGAAGCAGGTGAAACAAGGTGTTGTTATTTTTTCTAGGAGCCACCAGACAGGTCAAAACATACAAACACAGTAAGAATAGGTTTGTTTTGATCCCTCTAGTACCAGCAACTAGCGACAACCTGCTGCTGCCTTCCTGATGCTTCGAAGCCAGAGATTGGAGGAAAGCACACAGGAAAGTTAAAATGCCACAGCATGTTCACTAAATTCAGTAGTTTTACTAAGCATTCCCCAGTTGTTGTAAGTTTTTAAAATTAGTCTAGGGTTCTTAAAAACGTAATTCTGATGGTTTTGAAAGTTTATCTGTTGCTTTTGTGGAGGAATGGGATGTTAGAATTCCCTACTTTGCCTTTTTTTTTTTTCTGGTTACATCACTGTTCTTTTTATTGCGCAGTCATATTCCATTGTGTGGAAGTACCAGTTTATTTATTTACCAGTTGGAATAGTCCCAGTTTCTGGTGATTATGAATAAAGTTGGTGTAAACAAGTTTGGTTAACATAAGTTTTCTCTAGGAGCAGGTTTGATGGATTGCAAATCAGATAAAGGATTGTATACAGAATATAAAGAACTCAAATCGCAACAATAAAAAATTAAACAACTCAATTTTTTTCATGGGCAAAAAATCTAAACACAGTTCACCAAAGAAGATATGAGGATGGCAAAGCACAAGAAAAGATACACAGCATCATCAGTCACTATGGAAAGGCAAATAAAAACATTACACACCCACTAGAATTGCTGAATTAAAAAAAAAATAGAGAAGCAAGTGCTGACAAAGCCCCAGAGCAACCAGAACTCTCATACACCTCTCATGGGAATGCAAACTGGTAAAGACACTCTGGACAACAATGTTGCAGTTTCCTATAAGTAAAACATTCACTTATTGCGCATCTATTCTCCCAGTTTGTTGCCTCTCCTTTCAGTCTCTTAACCGTGTCTTTTGCAAAGTAAACATTTTAATGTTTATAATTCCAACATCCTTTTTTTCGTTATGGGTTGTGGTTTTGCTGTTGTATCTGAAAACTTGTTGTCAAACCCAAAGTCACACAGATTTTTTTTATGTTGTCATCTAGATGTTTTAAGTTGTATATTTTGCATTTAGGCCTATGATTCATTTTGGGTTAATTTTTATGTGGCACAAGGTATAAATTGGAGTTTATTTTGTTGAATTTTAATGTTCAATTTTTCCAGTATCATTTGTTGAAAACACTATTAGTCTTTCCTTTGTAATTTCTTTACTGGTTTAAAACTGCCATGGAACTAATAAATGTTTGATTCCATTTTATATTATTTTTTCCCAGGATACAATTATTTTATTTTTTTCATGATCTCATTTAAAATATTTAATCAGGGGTTCATTTAGTATATAAGTTGTAGATCTAACTTTATTTTTTGCCAAATTGTTATACCATTTATCATACTATTACCCTCCACTCTATACATACTCCTTTTAAAGAAGCATGCTTTGCCCCTAAAGAAAAGAACAGAAAGAAAAAAACCCTATCATATCATTTTTTTGGTCTTCTGCTCTATCTGATACTCTGTATTTCTATTTTTTTGTGCCAGTATCAATAATTTCAAGGCATGTTGTTTGGTAATATGCTCTAATATATGCTCTAATCTGTGTGATCTTTTGCTTTTCATACCTATTACTTTTGTTTCAAGGGAATTTTAAAATAACTCTGTTAAAATATCCTTTGATGAATTAGATTTTAACATCATTTGATTTGTTTGCATTGCAAATATATTTACATCTTGGTATTTGTGTTTATTTAATGTGTCTCTCCTTGTACTTGATTTTCATCTCTTTCTCCTAATAAAACCTTGAAGGGTTTAAATGTAAAATAATTGATTTTTTTGAAAATTAATTGACCATATATATGTGGGTCTGTTTTTGGACTTCACTCATCTATTTATATATCTTTAGTCCGATGACACATTGGCTTTATTCCTGTGGCTTTATAAAAAGTCTTGAAATCAGAAATCTGCAAGTCTTCCAACTCTGTCCTTTTTCAAAGTTGTTTTGGCTACATTAGGTCCTTTGCATTTCTATATGAATATAAAAACAGCACATTATTTTCGTTTTAAAAAATAGCCTGTTGGCATTTCAGCTTAGATTGCACTGGATGTATAAATCAATTTGGGAAGAATTGACATCTTAAATATGTGTGTGTATACACACACACACACACACATATATATATTTTTTGGGGGGTGGGGCTGTTTTGGGTCTTTGTTTTTGCACGCAGGATTTTTCTAGTTGTGGCAAGCCAGGGCTACTCTTCTTTGTAGTGTGCGGGCTTCTCAGTGCAGTGGCTTCTCTTGCTGTGGAGCACGGACTCTAGGTGCAAAGGCTTCAGTAGTTGCAGCACGTGGGCTCAGTAGTTGTGGCACATGAGCCCTAGAGCAAGTGGGCTTCAGTAGTTGTGGCACACAGGCTCAGTAGTTGTGGCTCATGGGCTCTAGAGTGCAGGCTCAGTAGTTGTGGCACATGGGCTTAGTTGCTCTGCAGCATGTGGAATCTTCCCAGACCAGGGATTGAACCCCTGTCCCCTGCATTGTCAGGTGGATTCTTAACCACTGCACCGCCAAGGAAGTCCCTGACATCTTAACAACATTGAGTCTTCTCATTCATGAACACAGAATCTCTCAGTTTACTTAGGATTTCTTTAATTCCTCTCAGCAATACTTTGTAGTTTTCAGTGTACAGGTCATGTGTATTTGTTGCCAAACTTATTTGCAAGCTTAAAACATTTATTTAATTTTTAATTGTTTTCATTGATTCTTAATTTCAATTTCAGTGTTTTTGTTTACTTTATTTTGTTTTATTGTTTATATTGGTTTTTAAATTTCAATTCCAATGATTCTTTGTGACTATATAGAAATACAGTTGATTTTGTTTGTTAATCTTGTATACTGCAACCTTGCTAAACTCACTTACTTATTTTTAATAGTTTTTTGTAGCTTCTATTGAAATTTCTACATGGAAGATCATGTAATCAGTGAATAAAGAGAGTTTTACTTCTTTTCCAACCTGGATGCCTTTTATTTTTTTATCCTGAGTTATGCTGATGAGAACCTCTAGTGCAATATTTTTTTAATAAATTTATTTATTTATTTATTTATTTATTTTATTGGCTGTCTTGGGTCTTTTTTTGCTGTGTGCGGGCTTTCTTTTAGTTGCTGTGAGTGGGGGCTACTCTTCATTGTGGTGTGCGGGCTCCTCATTGCCATGGCTTCTCTTTTTGCAAAGCACTGGCTCTAGGTACGTGGGCTTCAGTAGTTGCAGAACATGGGCTCAATCGTTGTGGCTCACAGGCTCTAAAGCGCAGGCTCAATAGCTGTGGCACACGGGCTTAGTTGCTCAGTGGTATGTGGGATCTTCCTGGAGCAGGGATTGAACCCGTGTCCCTTGCATTGGCAGGCGGATTCTTAACCACTGTGCCACCTAGGAAGCTCTCTAGTGCAATATTGAATATAAGTTGTGTAAACAGACATCCTTGCCTTGTTTATGATCCTAAGGAACAACATTTAGTCTTTCACTGTTAAGTGTGATGAGCAGTGACATCAGAGACTACACGTTATAGGGGAAACAGAATTCAAAGGCAAGTCACTTCACAAACAAAAAACTGAAAACAACAAGCTCTGGGGGATCAAAATTCAGAATTGCTACCATATATTATCTTAGAATGTCCAATATGCAACAAAAAAAATCTATAACAAAGAAATAGAAATTGTGACCTATAAATAGGAAAAAAATCAAGAAATAGCAGCTGCCTTTAGAGGACCCAGATGTTAATTTAGCGAACAGACTTCGAAGAAGTTAATATAAATACTTTCAAAGAACTAAAGAAAACCATGTTTAAACAAAGAAAATTATGATAATGCTTTATCAGATGGTGAATAACAATAAAGAGGTAGAAATGATAAAACACAAAAGGAACCAAATGGAAGTTCTGGAGTTGAAAAATAAAATTATTGATATGCAAATTTTCTAGAGTGGCTCAACAGCAGATTTGAGTTCACAGGAAAAAGAATTGGTGCATTTGAAGATAAAGCAATAGAGATTATCCAATCTGAAAAACAAAACAAAACAAAAAGAATGAAGAAAAAATGAACAGTCTCAGAGTTTTGTGGGACACAACAAAATATAATCCACATATGCATAATGGGAACATAAGAAGAGGAGCAAGATTGAGGGCACAAAAAATATTTGAAGGAATATTGGCCCCAAACTTCCCAAATTTGATGAAAAAACAATTCATACATCCAAGAAGCTAATGAACTCCAAGTTGAATATATTCAAAGTCATCTATACTTACATACATTATAGTCAAACTGCTCAAAGTTGAAGGTAATGAGAAAGTTTTGAAAGTAATAAATTAAAATTGACTCATGTACAGGGTAACAACAATAAGAACAATACCTGACATCATCATAAAAAGTGGAGCACACACAAGTATGATAACTTTTCCATGTGATGAAAGAACAAAACCACTCAACTAAGAACCCTATATCTTGCAAAACTATCTTTCAAAAAAAGAAAGTGAAATAAAGACATTCCCAGATAAACAAAATTGAGAAAATTCATTGCTAGCAGACCTGCAGTGTAAGAAATACTAAAGCAATTTTTTTCAGTCTGAAAATAAGTGATAACAGAAAATAGTTAAAGTAGAAAGAACAAAAACCAATAAAGGCAGTTATATATATAATGGTAATGCAGTATAATGATATATTTTCTCTTTCTTCTCTTACCTTATTTGAAAACAATTGCATAAAACAATAATTATCAAATTGTATTGTTGGCCATTTAGCAAATAAAGATGTAATGTATGGGGAATACAAAACTTTCTGAGGAAAAGAAATATAATGCCTGTTTGATGATAATAGCACAAAGAAGGAGAAAGGAAATGAAGCCATGTTGAAGCAAGAAAACAGTAGCAGATAGTATATTGACTCCATAAGAAATGACCAGTACTGAAAATGATAAATAAGGAGATTAATATAAAACAACTCTATAAATACATTTTCTCTTTCACTTAGCTTCTGTAAAAGACATAAGATTATATAAAGCAAAATTATAAAAGATGAGATTACATAAAGAGAAATCATAACACTGTACTGTTGGACTTACATATAGATGTAATATATGTAACAATAAGAGCAGAAAGGAGGGAGAAGAAATGGAGCAAATTTTCTGTATTTTATTAGAATTAATTAAATATTAATATAAAGTAGGCTCTGATAAATTAAGACATATGTTATAATCCCTAGAGCAACTATTAAGAAAACAATTTGCAAGATAGTTTAAATCAATAAAGAAGTTAAAATGGCACTCTAGAAAAGTCCATTTAATGGAAAAGAAGGCAGTAAAAGCAGAAAGAGTTGAACAAAAATATCATGCGACATATAGGAAATAGCAAACTGACAGATGTAACTTTAGTCATATAGGTAATAACATTAAATATGAATAGATTAAGCAATCCAATCAAAAGGAAAAGATTTTTCAGGTTGCATAGGAAAACAAGATCCAAATACATGCTGTATAAAGGAAGCAGTTTTGATTCAAATATACAAATAGATTAGAAGTAAGATTATGGAAAAAGATACATCATGCAAACCGTAACAAAAAGAAAGCAGGAAAGCCTATATTAGTATCTGGTAAAATCGATGTTAAAATAAAAAATGTTTCTAGAGACCATGAAATTTTACAACAAAGTCACAAGAAATATAACAATCATATGCAGCTGTCCAGTTTTCCCAGTACCACTTATTGAAGAGGCTGTCTTTTCTCCATTGTATGTTCTTGCCTCCTTTGTCATAAATTAGTTAACCATATGTGCGCAGGTTTATCTCTGAGCTTTCTATCCTGTGCTATTGATCTATATTTCTGTTTTTGTGCCAGTACCATACTGTCTTGATCACTGTAGTTTTGTAGCATACTTTGAAGTTGGGAAGCCTGATTCCTCCAGCTCCATTTTTCTTTCTCAAGATTGCTTTAGCTATTTGGGGTCTTTTGTGTTTCCATACAAATTGTAAAATTTTTTGTTCTAATTCTGTGAAGAATACCATTGGTAATTTGATAGGGATTGCATTGAATCTGTAGGTTGCTTTGGGTAGTATAGTTATTTTCACAATATTGATTCTTCTAATCCAAGAACATGGTATATTTCTCCATCTGTTTACATCACCTTTGATTTCTTTCATTAATGTTTTATAGTTTTTTGAGTAAAGGTTTTTTGCCTCCTCAGGTCGGTTTATTCCTAGGTATTTTATTCTTTTTGTTGTGGTGTTAAATTGGACTGCTATATGTAAAAGAATGAAATTAGAACATTACCTAACACCATACACAAAAATAAACTGAAAATGGATTAAAGACCTAAATGTAAGACTGGGTACTATAAAACTCTTAGAGGAAAACATAGGAAAAACACTCTTTAACATAAATCACAACAAGATCTTTTTTGACCCACCTCTTAGAGTAATGAAAATAAAAACAAAAATAAACAACGGGACCTAATTAAACTTAAAAGCTTTTGCACAGCAAAGGAAACCATAAGCAAGATGAAAAGACAACCCTCATAATAGGAGAAAATATTTGCAAACGAAGCAACAGACAAAGATTTAATCTCCAAAATATACAAACATTCATGCAGCTCAATATCAAAAAAACAAACAACCCAGGACTTCCTTGGTGGTGCAGTGATTGAGAATCCACCTGCCAATGCAGGGGACATGGGTTCAATCCTTGGTCTAGGAAGATCCCACATGCCATGGAGCAACAAAGGCCATGTGTCACAACTACTGAGCCTGTGCATCTAGAGCCTGCAACAAGAGAAGCCACTGCAATGAGAAGCCTGTGCACTGCAACGAAGAGTAGTACCTGCTCGCCGCAACTAGAAAAAGCCCACATAGCAGCAACAAAGATCCAATGCAGCCAATAAATAAAATAATTAATTAACTAAAAAGACAATCAAATAATGGGCAGAAGACCTAAACAAGCATCTCTCCAAGGAGGACATACAGGTGGCCAAGGGGCACATGAAAGGATGCTCGACATCTCTAATCATTAGAAAAATGCAAATCAAAACTACAATGAGGTATCACCGCACACCAGTCAGAATGGCCATTCATCAAAAATTCTACAAACAATAAATGCTGTAGAAAGTGTGGAGAAAAGGGAACACTCTTGCACTGTTGGTGGAAATGTAAATTGATACAGCCACTATGGAAAACAGTATGGAGGTTCCTTAAAAAACTAAATGTAGAACTACCATATGACCCAGCAATTCCACTACTGGGCATATACCCCGAGAAAACCATACTTCAAAAGGACACACGTACCCCAATGTTCATTCCAGCAATCTTTACAGCAGCCAGGACATGGACGCAAGCTAAATGTCCAACAACAGATGAATGGATAAAGATGTGGTATATATATACAATAGAATACTACTCAGCCATAAAAAGGAATTAAATTGGGTCATTTGTAGAGATTTGGATGGACCTAGAGTCTGTCATACAGAGTGAAGTAAGCCAGAAAGAGGAAAACAAATATCATATATTAACGCATATATATGGAATCTAGAAAAATGGTATATATGAACCTATTTGCAGGGCAGCAGTAGAGACCCAAATGTAGAGAATGGACATGTGGGCACAGGGAGAAGGAGAGGGTGGGATGAATTGGGAGATTAGGAATGACATATATACATTAATTAATAGATAGATACACTAAATAGAGAGCTAGTGGGAACATGCTATAAAGCACAGAAAGCTCAGCTCGGTGCTCTGTGATGACCTAGATGGGTGGAATGGGGAGTGGGAGGGAGGTCCAAGAGTGAGGGGATGTGTGTGTATATATATATATATATATATATATATATATATATATATATCTGACTCACTTCATTGTACAGCAGACAACACAACATTGTAAGGCAATTATACTCCAATAAAGAAAATTAAAAAAAAATCTCGGGTGAAAAAGAGAGTCAAGCATTGAAAACAAAATGCTTTACAAGAAAGTAACATGTAGTGCTTTTGCTCACATTTTATAGGACAAACAAGTCCTATGGCCCTGCAGAAATTCAAGGGGTGGAGAGGTGTAACTCTAATGTCTCCTGATGAAAGAACTGGCTAATAGGGGATAGTTGAAATACCTACACGAGACAGAAAAGTTGCATTTAAATTCCATTTTTCCCTACTCTAAGTGCTCATAATAGCCAGTAATAATTCAATACTCTAGGTGTTCTTGTATTAACATGCTATTAAAATGTTTATAGTAAAAAAAAAAAAAGAAATATAACAATTATAAATATATATGAACCCAACTAGAGAGCCCTGAATTACATGAAGCAAAACTGACCAAACTGACAGGATGCAAGCAATTCAACAATAACAGTTGGAACTCCAATACCAATCCCAATAACTGATAAGACAACTAAATGATTTGCTTAGAAAACAAGCAAGAATGTAGACGATTTGAACAACACTATCTACAAACTACACCTAACTGACATCTAACAAACACTCCTTCCAACAATACCAGAATGCAAACCCTTCTCAAGTGTACCTAGGATAATCTCCAGGATAAACCATATGCCATACCATGAGACAATCCTCATAAATCTAATAAATTAATGTATAGATGTCAACAACATAAGGAAATTTGAGAAATCCACATATTTGTGGAAATTAAGTAACACACTTTCAAATAACCAATGAGTCAAATAAATCACAAAGGAGAGGGGTTTGCAGGAAGATGGCAGAAGAGTAAGATCACCTTCCTCCCCACAAATACATCAAGAATGCACATGTGCAAATCAACCAGTTTGCAAGGCAGAAAGAGACACAGATGTAGAGAACAAACATATGAACACCAAGGGGGAAAAGCAGGGGAGGTTGAGGGGGAATGAATTGGAAGAATGGGATTGCCATATATACATTGCTAATAAGAAAAAAAAATCACATTGTACCCTTTAAATATATGCAGTTTATTGTATGTCAATTGTGTCTCAAAGTTCTTAAAGGAAAAAAAAAAAGAATGTACACGTGGAACAGCTCCTACAGAACACCTACTGAATGCTGGCAGGGGACCTCAGACTTCCAAAAAGGCAAGAAACTCCCCACATAACTGGGTAAATCAAAAGAATAAAAGGAAAAAAAGAGACAGAGGAATCGGGATGGGACCTGCCCCTCTGGGAGGGAGCTGTGTAGGGGAAAAAGTTTCCACACACTAGAAAGTCCCCTCACTGTTGGGGATAAGGGGGGAGCTTTGGAGCCTCAGAGGAGAGGGCTGAATCAGGTGTGCAGGGGGCAGAGTGGAGATATTCCCACGTGGAGGATAGATGCCAACCAGCACTTCCCAACCTGAGACGCTTGTCTGCTTGCCTACTGGAGTGGGTAGGGGCTGGGTGCTGAGGAGAGGACTGGGGTTGGCTGCATGAGGGCAGCCTAGGTGGGCTAGTATGCCACAGCTATCCAGGAGGGATTCTGGGGAAAAGCCTGGGCCTGATGGAGAGGCCAGAGACCTTTGTTTTGGGGTGCTTGAGAGGCAGCCTGCCAAAGGAGCTTCCTGCTCCATGAGCTCACAGACAGGCAGAGCAATGCCTATGCGAGTGCCAGTGTGAGCCATAGCTGTTATATCAGAACCCAGAGTCTGCAGCTATGGCCACCAAGGGTCCTATGTGCAAGGCAGGTCACTGTCCACACCCTCCTGGTAGCCAGTGCAGCCATTCACTGCCCAGGGTCGTGCAATCTGGAGCCAACTTCCCCAGGAGAACTTATGGCACACCTCAGGCTCACTCCAATCTCTGCTGCTGCAGGCACTCCCTGCATATTTCAATTGGAATGCCATATCCCTCCCTCTCCCTGGCCTAAGTGAGCAAGTGAGCCCTAACCAGCCACTGTTTTCACCCCCTCTTGCCTGGGCAGGGAACCAACACCTGAGAGTGGTCTACACGCAGAGGTAAGACCAAAACCAAAATTGAACCCCGGGGGCTGTGGGACCAAAGAAGAGAAAGAGAAACCTCCCTGTACAGCCACAGGAGGAGCAAATTAAATATCCACAATCAGCTTGGTAGACCCTGCATCTGTGGAATACCTGAATAGACAAGTGTTCCTACAATTGAGGCTGTGGACTTTGGGGGCAACTGTGGACTTTGGGGGGAAGTACTTGCAGAAGTAAGGCCAGACCAGAGTCTGAGCTGACACCACAGTGCCCACAGCAGGTGCAGAGACCTACCTAGAAGTATTGAAGGACTTCCTGATTTGCTTTCCACTCCTGACTTGCTTCTGGTTCTCTGTTTTTGCTAGTTTATCTTTTAGTGAATATTTTTGTATGTGGATTTGTTTATTGCTTTGGGTGCTCTCTTCTTTGTTTTCTTTTTTTGTTTGTTTTGTTTTGTTTTCTCTTTTTCTTTTCTTTTCTTTCTGTGAGTGCATGTGTATATGTCTCTTTGTGTGATTTTGCCTGTTTAGTTTCACTTTTACCATTTGTCTTGGGGTTTTGTCTGTTTTTTTTTCTTTCCTTCTCTTTTCTTCATTTTTTCCTTCTTCTTCCTTTTCTTCCATGTTGTGCAGCTTGTGGGATCTTGGTGCCCCAGCAAGGGGTTGGACCTGGGCCTCAGAGGTGAGAGAGCTGAGTCCAGGATGTTGGACCACCAGACAACTCCTGGTCCCATGGAACATTAACCAGCGAGAGCTCTCCCAGAGGTCTCCATCTCAACACTAAGATTCAGCTCCACCCAATGGCCAGCAAGCTCCAGTGCTAGATGCCTCATGCAAAACAACTAGCAAGACAGGAATACAACCCCACCCATTAGCAGACAGACTGCCTATAGTCATATTAAGCTCACAGACATACCAAAACACACCACCAGATGTGGTCCTGCATATCAGAAGGACAAGATCCAGCTCCACCCACCAGAACAAGGCACTACTCCCCTCCATCAGGAAGCCTACAGAAGCCACTGGGCCAATCTCCCCACTGGGAACAGACAACGTAATTAAGAGAAACTATGACCTTGTAGCCTGAGGAAAGGAGCATGCAAACACAGTAAGTTAAACAAAAAGAGAAGACACAGAAAGATGCAGCAGGTGAAGGAACAAGGTAAAAACCCACAAGATCAAACAAATGAAGAAGAGATAGGCAATCTATCTAAAAAAGAATTCAGAGTAATGATAGTAAAAGTGATCCAAGATCTCAGAAATAGTGTGGAGGCACAGATGGAGAAAATACAAGAAATGTTTAACAAGGAGCTAGAAGAACTAAAGAGCAAACAAACAGTAATGAATAACACAATAACTGAAATTAAAAATACTCTGGAGGGAATCAATAGCAGAATAACTGAGACAGAAGAAAGGATAAGTGACCTGAAAGAGAGAATGGTGGAAATATCTGCTATAGAGCACAATGACGAGAAAAAAAAAAATGAAAATAATTGAGGACAGTCTCATAAACCTCTGGGACAACATTAAATATGAATTATAGGGGTCCCAGAAGAAGAAGAGAAAAATAAAGGGTCTGAAAAAAATATTTGAAGAGATTATAGTAGAAACTTCCCTAACATGGGAAAACAGATAGTCAATCAAGTCCAGGAAGTGCAGAGTGTCCCATATAGGATAAACCCAAGGAGAAACACACCGAGACACATATTAATCAAATTATCAAAAATTAAATACAAAGAAAAAATATTAAAAGCCACAAGGGAAAAGCAACAAATTACATACAAGGGAATCCCCATAAGGTTAACAGCTGATCTTTCAACAGAAACCCTGCAGGGCAGAAGGGAGTGGCAGGATATACTTAAAGTGATGAAAGGGAAAACCTACAACCAAGATTACTCTACCCAGAAAGGATCTCATTTAGATTTGATAGAGATATTAAAGGCTTTACAGACAAGCCAAAACGAAGAGAATTCAGCACCACCAGAGCAGCTCTACAACAAATGCCAAAGGAAATTCTCTAGGCAGGAAACACAAGAGAAGGAAAAGACTTACAAACAAAACCTCAAAACAATTAAGAAAGTGGTAATAGGAACATACATATTGATAATTACCTTCAATGCAAATGGATTAAATGCTCAAACTGAAAGACACAGACTTGCTGAATGGACACAAAAATAGGACCTATATATATGCTGTCTACAAGAGACACTTCAGAGCTAGGGACACAAAGAGACAAAGTGAGAGGATGGAAAAAATGTTTTATGCAAATAGAAATCAAAAGAAAGCTGGGTTAGCAATACTCATATCAGACAGAATAGACTTTAAAATAAAGACTATTACAAGAGACAAAGAAGGACACTACATGATGATAAAGGGCTCAATCCAAGAAGAAGATATAACAATTGTAAATATTTATGCACCCAACATAGGAGCACCTCAGTACATAAGGCAAATGCTAACAGCCACAAAAGGGGAAATCGATATCAATACAATAATAGTAGGGGACTTTTACACCCCACTTATACCAATGAACAGATCACCCAAACAGAAATTAAATAAAGAAACACAAGCTCTAAATGATGCATTAGACCAGATGGACTTAATTGATATTTACAGGACATTTCATCCAAAAACTACAGAATACATTTTCTTCTCAAGTGAACACAGAACATTCTCCAGGATAGATCACATCTTGAAATTGTATCAAGCATCTTTTCTGACCACCATGAGACTACAAATCAATTACAGGGAAAAAAAACTGTAAAATACAAACACATGGAGGCTAAACAACACACTACTAAATAACCAACAGATCATGGAAGAAATCAAAGAGGAAATCAAAAAATACTTAGAAACAAATGACAATGAAAACACAATGACCCAAAATCTATGGGATGTGGCAAAAGCAGTTCTAAGAGGGAAGTTCATAGCAATACAATCCTACCTCAAGAAACAAGAAAAATCTGGAATAAACAACCTAATCTTACATCTAAAGCAATTAGAGAAAGAAGCACAAAAATACCCCAAAGTTAGCAGAAGGAAAGAAATCATAAAGATAAGATCAGAAATAAATGAAAAAGAAATGAAGGAAACAATAGCAAAAATCAATAAAACTAAAAACTGGTTCTTTGAGAAGATAAACAAAATTGATAAACCATTAGCCATACTCATCAAGAAAAAAAAGGGAGAAGACTCAAATCAACAGAATTAGACATGAAAAAGGAGAAGTGACAACTGACACCATAGAAATGCAATGGATCATGAGAGACTACTACAAACAACTATACGCCATTAAGTGGACAACCTGGAAGAAATGGACAAATTCTTAGAAAAGTACAAACTTCCGAGGCTGAACCAGGAAGAAATAAAAATATAAACAAATTTCATCACAAGTAATGAAATTGAAACTGTGATTAAAAATCTTCCAACAAACAAAAGCGCAGGGCCAGATGGCTTCACAGTTGACTTCTATCAAACACTTAGAGAAGAGCTAACACCTATCCTTCTCAAACTCTTCCAAAATATAGCAGAGGGAGGAACACTCCCAAACTCAATCTATGAGGCCACCATCACCCTGATACCAAAACCAGACTAAGATGTCACCAAAAAAAAATTGAAAATTACAGGCCAAATCTCTGATGAACACAGATTCAAAAATACTCAAGAAAATACTAGCAAACAGAATCCAACAGCACATTAAAAGTATCATATACCATGATCAAATGAGGTTTATCCCAGGAATGCAAGGATTCTTCAATATATGCAAATCAATCAATGTGATACACCATATTAACAAATTGAATGATAAAAACCATATGATCATCTTAATAGATGCAGAAAAAGGTTTTGACAAACTTCAACACCCATTTATGATAAAAACTCTCCAGAGAGCGGGCATAGAGGGAAACTACTCTAAAATAATAAAGGCCATATATGTCAAACCCACAGCCATATCATCCTCAATGGTGAAAAACTGAAAGCATTTCCCCTAAGATCAGGAATAAGACAAGGGTGCCCACTCTCACTATTATTATTCAACATAGTTTTGGAATTTTTAGCCACAGCAATCAGAGAAGAAAAAGAAATGAAAGGAATCCAAATTGGAAAAGAAGAGGAGTAAAACTGTAATTGTTTGTAGATGACATGATACAAATTTAGAAAATTCTAAAGATATTATCAGAAGTAGCAGGATACAAAATTAATGCACAGAAATCTCTTGCATTCCTATACACTAACAACAAAAAATCGGAAAGAGAAATTAAGGAAACACTCCCATTTACCATTGCAACAAAAAGAATAAAATACCTAGGAATAAACCTATATAAGGAGGCAAAAGAGCTATATGCAGAAAACTATAAGACACTAATGAAAGAAATCAAAGATGATACAAACAAATGGAGAAATAAACCATGTTCTTGGATTGGAAGAATAAACATTGTGAAAATGACTCTACTACTCAAAGCAATCTACAGAGTCAATCCAATCCCTATCAAATTATCAATAGCATTTTCACAGAACTAGAAAAAAATTATACAATATATATGGAAAGCAGAAAAGACTCCAAATGGCCAAAGGAACCTTGAGAAGGAAAAATGGAACTGGAGGAGTATGGTTCCCTGACTTCAGAGTATAATACAAAGCTACAGTGATCAAGACAATATGGTATTGGCACAAAAAAAGAAATATAGATCAATGGAACACAATAGAGAGCCCAGAGGTAAACCTATGCACATATGGTCAGTTTATCTTTGACAAAGGAGACAAGAATATACAATGGAGAAAAGAGCCTCTTCAATAAGTTTTGCTGGGAAAACTGGGCAGCTACATGTAAAAGAATGAAAATAAAACACTGCCTAACACAATACACAAAAATAAACTCAAAATGTATTAAAGAGCTAAATGTAAGGCCAGACGCTATAAAACTCTTAGAGGGAAACATAGACAGAACACTCTATGACATAAATAACCACAAGATCCTTTTGACCCACCTCCTTGAGTAATGGAAATATAATAAAAAATCAACAAATGGGACCTATGAAACTTAAAAGTTTTTGCACAGGAAAGGAAACCATAAAGAAGACAAAAAAGCAACCCTCAAAATGGGAGAAAATATTTGCAAGTGAAGCAACCAACAAAGGATTAATCTCTAAAATATACAAGCAGCACAATCCAAAAAAACAACCCCATCCAAAAGTGGGCAGAAGACCTAAACAGACATTTCTCCAAAGAAGAGATACAGATGGCCCACAAACATATGAAAAGATGCTCAACATCACTAATCAGTACAGAAATGCAGATCAAAACCACAATGTTATCACCTCACACCAGTCAGAATGGCCATTTATCAAAAAATCTACAAACAATAAATGCTGGAGAAGGTGTGGAGAAAAGGGAGCCCTCCTGCACTGTTGGTGGGAATGTAATTTGATACAGCCACTGTGGAAAACAGTATGGAGATTCTTTAAAATGCTGAAAATAGAACTACCATATGACCCAGCAATCCCACTACTGGGCATATACTCTGAGAAAATCATAATTCAAAAAGATACATGTACCATAATGTTCATTGCAGCATTATTTACAATAGCCTGGACATGGAAACAACCTAAATGTCCATTGATGTATGAAAGGATAAAGAAGATGTGGTACATATATACAAAGGAATATTACTCAGCCATAAAAAGGAATGAAACTTAGTTACTTACAAATGAGGTGAGGTGGATGCACCTAGAGACTGTCATACTGAGTGCAGTAATTCAGGAAAACAAATACTGTATGCTAACACATATATGTGGAATCTAGGAACATGGTACTGATGAACATAGTGGCAGAACAGGAATAAAGATGCAGACATAGAGAATGGACTAGAGAATACTGGGGGATGGGGAGGCTGGGATGCAGTGAGAGAGTAGTATTAGCATATATGTAAAATAGATAGCTAGTGGGAAGCTGCTGCATAACACAGGAAGATAAGCTCTGTCCTTCATTATGACGTAGAGGGCTGGGATAGGGAGCATGGGTGGGAGGCTCAGGAGGGAGGAGATATGGGGATATATGTATACATATAGCTGATTCACTTTGCTGTACAACAGAAACTAACACAACACTATAAAGGAATTATACTCCAATAAAGATGTATAAAAATTATGTCAAAAAGAAAAAAGAAATAGCAGTAAACACAGGAAGGTGACCTAATATGCACCCCAGTGTGGATCAAGAAATTTTACTTAATTTATATGTCTTTATGTCTTGGGACAAATACATTAAGGTACAATTTTAATGAGAAAAAATCACAAAGGAAATTGAAAATTTAAAAATTGAGCTGAATTAAATAAAAAACACAAGAAAGCAAACTTATGAAATACAGATAAAATCATATTGAGAAGAAAAGTCACAGCTTAAAACACATATATTAGAAAAGAAAAAATGTCTCAAATCAATAACCTAACTTTCCACCTTAAGAAACTAGAAAAAGAAGAGGAAACTAAACCCAAATTAAGCAGATGGAAGGAAATAATAAGAATGGTGGTGGGAATAAGTTAAATAGGAAATAAAGTAGAGAAAAATAATAAAACAAAAAGTTAGTTCTTTGATAACATTTTTTAAATGGACAAAGCTTTAGCCATATTAATCAAGAAAAATGAGAGAAGACTCAAATTAATAAAGTCAGAAATGAAAGAGGGAATATCACTACCAACCTTACAGAATCAAAAGGATTTTAAGGATGTAGTATATAAACAACTTCATGCCAACAAGTTATTCTCCTATGATGAAATAGAAAATTCTTAGAAAGACACAATTTACCAAAACTGAATCCAGGAGAAACTGAAAATTTAAATCTACTTGTAAGAAATATTGATACTAATTAAAAATCTGAAAGTAGTGAGCATAGATGTGGTTATTAAAAGGTAGCATTGGAAGGACTTGAGCTGATGATAGAGTTCTGAATCTTGGCTGTGTTTTTTATGTGAATCTACACATGTGATAAAATTGCATAGAGCTACACACACACATGCATATTACCATTTGGGGAAACTGGTACATGGACTATCCCTGTATGCACATTTTTGTTGTGAATGTATAATTATTTGAAAATAAAAAGTTAAAAAAATTTTCCACAATAAAAAAGGCCCAGATGGGTAAACAGGTGAATTCTTTCAATAATTTAAATAAGAAATAAAATTAATCCTTTAAAGATTATTCCAGAAAATAGAGGGTGAGGGAGCACTTTTCAACTCATTCTATGAGGCCAGAATCATCCTGATACCACTCAAATAAAGAAGTCAAGAAAACTACAGACTAATATGCTTCATATGCCCAAAAACAACAAAATAAAAGCAAAACAAATCTGGCAAAATATAAAAATTATTATATGTCACGACCAAGTAGGATTTACCCCAGGAATGCAAGGTTGGTTTAATATCTGAAACTCCATGAACATAATTCACAATAATAATAAAGGACAAATGATCATCACAAAAGATGCATAAAGACATTTCATGAAATCCACCATCCCCTCATAATAAAATTCTTCATAAACTAGGAATAGAGGGAATTTCCTGAATTTGTAAGGAGTATTTACAAAATACTCACCAGAAACATTATACATAGTAGTTTTAGTAGTGAAAGACTAGATACTTTTGACCTGAGATCAAGAACACGAGAAGGAAGTCTACTCTCATCACTTCTATTTGACATTGCACTAGAGGTTTTATCCAGTGCAATTAGGGAAGAAAAAAAGCATCCAGACTGGACAATAAGTAAAACAGTCTTTATTCACATAGAACAAGTTCCTATATATAGAAAACCCTAAGAGACACATACATACACACATGCACGTGTGTGTGCTTCTACAATTAAAAAAGGAGTTCAAGAATGTTGCAGGGTAGAAGATGTATATACCAAAATTAACTTCATTTCATTAAAACAGCAATGAATAGTCTGAAAATGAAAGTAAGAAAAACAATTTCATTCACTTATCAGCAAAAAGAACAAAATATGCAGTAACACATTCAACAAAAGATATGCAAGATTTGTACACTGAAGACCACAAAAATTGGTACCAAAAACTAAAGAAGACCCAAATAAATAGGAAAATATCCTATGTTTATGGATGGAAGACTTAATATTGTTAAGATGGCAATATTTCCCAATTTGATTCTACAAATCCATGTAATCCCTATCAAAATCCCAGCTGGTCATTTTTTTTTTTTTTTTTTTTGAAATTGACAAACTAATCTTAAAACTCATATGGTAATGCAAGGAACCCAAGAATGGCTAAAACAATCTTAAAATTTAGCGCAGTTGAAGAATATATATTTCCTAATTTTAAAACTTACTACAAAGCTATGGTAATCAAGACAGTGTGACAGTGGCGTGACACATAGTCCAATGGAACAGAACTGAGATTACAGAAATAAACCCTTACATTTATGGTTACTTGATTTTGAACAAATGTGCCAACACAATTCAATGGGAGAAAGGACAGTCTTTTCAATAAATGATGCTGTACAACCGGATAGCCACACACAAAAGAATGAACTTGGACCCTTACCTCACACAACACACAAAAGTTAATCCAAAGTGGATCACATTCCTACATGTGGAAGCTAAAACTATAAAATTCCTAGAAAAAACATAAGAATAAATCTTTGAGACCTGTGTACAAGAAAAACCTCACCCTTCTCTACTGTCACACTACTGCTATTTTCACAACACTTCTGACACCAGATGCGTGGGGGTTTTCCCCACACCAAGCAATTCTGTGACACCAACTGAGTGTCCTACAATTTAACTCAATTCTGACACTATCTACCTGATGATAGCATCTCAGATCCCATAGATTATGCGCTCAGTTCCAGAAGACTGCCCCCACTCAGGTGCCAATCACAAGTAATAGGTCCCAAGTTTACCCACAACTGTCCCACCTGGCTACAGATCAGAGGTTCCCATGATTTCCTCCCTCTTAGATTCAATTATTTGCTAGAACATCTCACAGAACTCAGGGAAACACTGCTGAACTGCGAGCAATGTGGGAGTTAGGAGTGGTGACCCCTGCACAGTTGAAAATCTGAGTATAACTTTACAATTAGGTCTCCGTATCCACGGTTTCACATACACCAACTGCAGATCATGTAGTACTGTAGTAGTGTTTACTTTAAAAAATCTTCATATAAGTGGACCCATGCAGTTCAAACCTGTGTTTTCCAAAGGTCAACTGTACTTATGTTTATTGGTTTATTATATAATAAAGGATATAATAAAAGATACAGATGAACTGCCAAATGAAGAGGTATATCAGGTGAGGTATGGAAGGGTCCTAAATTCAGGAGCTTCTGTCCCTGTGGAGTTGTGGTACATCACCCTCCTGGTACCTGGATGTATTCACCAACCTGGGACCTCTCCAAACCCCAAACTATTGGGGTTTTATGGAGGCTGCTTCACATAGGTGTGATAAATTGTTATTGTTCCAGCCCCTTTCTCCCCTCTGGCAAACTGGCAGTGGAAATCCCAAATTTATAATTCTGGCTTAGTCTTTCTGGTGACCAGTCCCCATCCTAGAACCACCAATGAGTCCACCCAATCACCTCACTGGAAAAAAAAAGATGCTCTTAGTGCCCTTATCAAGAACTCTGTGCCAGGAATAAAGACAAAGACCAAGTATATATTTCTTATTATAAATCACAATATCACATCTTAAGTTGGGCAAAGATTTCTTGGATATAACACCAAAAGCACAGGTGATAAAATGATAAATTGGACTTTATCAAAATTAAGAACTTCTGTGCTTCAAAAGAGACCATCAATAAAGTGAAAGTATAAGCCATAGATTGGTAGAAATTTTTGCAACTTATTTATCTGATAAGGGACTTGTATCCAGAATTCATAGAGAACTGAAACTTGGTAACAAGTAAAATAATCCAATTTAAAATGTGCAAAATATTTGAATAGACATTTTGCCAAAGGAGAAATCTGAATGGCCATTGCATGAAAAGATGCTTAATATCATTCATTATTAGAGAAATGGATATTAAAACTACAATAAAATACCACTCCTCTCCCACTGAGATGGCTACAGATGGAGACAGACAATAACTGTTGATGAGAATGCAGTGAAATGGAAACCTTCATAGATTGCTGGTGGGAACTTAAAATGCAGTAACCATTCTAAAAGAAGTTTGGAAGTTTCTTCAAATGTTAAACATAGATTTACTATATCATCCCACAATCCTCTCCAAAAAAAGTGTCCACACAAAGACTTGTACGCAAATATTCACAGCAGCATTGTTTACAACAGGCAAAAAATGGAAACAACTCAAGTGTCCACCAACAGATGAATGGATTAACAAGTGTGATATACATATACAATGCAATATTTTTCAGCCAAAAAAGAATAATAAAGATGAAAAGAAGACCATGTGAAGACACAGGGAGAAGCCAAGGAAATAGGCCTCAGAAGAACCTGCCCGACACCTTGATCTCAGATGTTCTAGGCTCCTGAATTATGAGAAAATAAATTTCTGTTGTTTAAGCCACCCATTCTGAGGTACTTTGTTATGGCAGCTCTAACAGATTTTGGTACCAGGAAGTTGGATCCTACTGTAATAAATATCTGAGAATGTGGAAGTGGCTTTGGAACTAGGTAATGGGTAGAGGCCGGAAGAGTTTTGAGGTGCATGTTAGAAAAGCCTAGACTGTCTTGAAGAGACTAAATATAGTCATTAAAGGTGATTATTCTGAGAGCTCGGAAAAAGAGAACTGTAAAGAAAGCTTCTATTACTCTATCTGCTCATATATATGCTATATATATAGGTTCATATATATTTCATCATGAACTGAATGTTGATACAAATATGAATGTTAAAGGTGCTTCTGGGGAAGTCTCAGATAGATATGAGGAATCTGTCATTGGAAATGAAGGAAAAGCAGTCCTTGTTACAAAGTGGCAGAGAACTTGACCAAATTGTGTTCTAGTGTTTTGTGGAAAGTAAAAGTTGTCAGTAATGAACTTGGATATTTAACTGAGGATATTTCGAAGCAAAATGTTGAAGGTGTGACCTGGTTTCTCCTTGCTGCTTATATAAAGTGAGACAACTGAAAAATAAATTATCATGCAAAAAGGAACTAGAACTTGAAGACTGAAAATTCTCAGCTTATTCATATTGCAAAAAATGAGAAAGTGTGCTCAGGAGAGAACACCAAAGATGTGACCGGGAAGTCTTTACTAAAGAGATTATGGGCGTGTGACATGGATCTCAGTAGAAGCACTGTCAGCTCGGGCTGAAGAAGACAGAGGTGGAATGAAATGAAGGAAGGCTGTCAGAAATAGATAATACAGCTGTCTGGATGCAAACATGCATCATCTTTTGAGTTCAGGGAGGAATGATTCTGAAGGTGGGTCAGGGGTCAAGAGGGCTGTTACTTCCACCATGGGTCCAGAGGGCACAGGCTCAGGCAGCGGCATTATTTCCTCAGTCCTGGTTCCAGAGGGTTTGGGGACAAAATTCAGGGAGAAGGCAGAGCCACCACCCTTGTTGATCTAGAGGACAGAGCATTGAGCCAAAGAGGATTTCATTCTCAAGCTTTAAAATCTAATGGAATTGTCCAGAAAAGTTTCTTAGAATTAGCCACATATGTTAATGTCTGTAAATGTGTGCTGTAGAAATATTGCAGACTGGAGAGTAAAAGATGTGAGTTTTAGTACTGATGTTGATATAATAAACTAAATCTTTGAATAAATTAAAAATCTAATGGAACTTGCCTTGCTAGGTTGTGGCCTTGTTAGGACCTGTCAGCCTTCTTCTTTCCAATTTCTCTCTTTTGGAATGGGAGTGTCTATCCTATACCTGTCCCACAATTGTATTTTGGAAGCAGATAACTTGTTGGGTTTCATAGGTTCATTGTTGGAGAGGACTTTTGCCTCAGGATGAATCACATTTCTAGTCTCACTCATATCTGATTTAGAAGCTATTTAGATGAAGTTTTAAACTTAAGAGTTGATGCTGGAATGGGTTAAGACTTTCGTGGCTGTTGGAATGGGGCAAATATATTTTGCATGTGAGTACTTGAATTTTGGAGGCATGGAGAGTGGAGTGTTATGGGTTAAATCGTATCCTTGCAAAATACATATGTTGAAGTACTAAGCCCTAGTATCTCAGAACGTGACTGTATTTGGATACAGAGTCTTTAAAGAGGTAATTAAGTTTGAATGAGGTCATTGGGAGTGGACCCTAGCCCAACATGACTTGTGTCCTTATTAAAAAAAGGAGATCAGGACATGCACACACAGAGAAAAGAAAGACCATGTGAAGACACAGGGAGAAAAGACACAGGCCATCTACAAGCCAAGGAGAGAGGCTTCAGGAGATACCAACTGTTGACAACTTGATCTCAAAATTGTGAGAAAATAAATTTCTGTTGTTTAACAACAGCAACAAAAAAGAATTACTAATACACGATACTATGCAGATGAACCTCAAAAACATGTTAAGTGAAACTAGACATGAGACCATATATTATCAGAGTCCATTTATGTGAAAGGTGTCCAGAAGAGGCAAATGAGACAAAAAGTATATTAGTGGTTGCCCAGGCCTGTGAGTGGGAATGGGGAGCAACTGCAAATAGGCATGAGTTTTCTTTTGGGGTTAATGGAAAGGTTATAAAATTAGATATTGGTGAAAGTTACACACTTTGTAAAATTACTAAAGATTCTTGAAGTGTAATCTTACTACAGGTGAATTTTATAGTAAGTAAATTATACCTCAATGAAGTTGTTTTAAAAATTAATGGTTGAGGGCTTCCCTGGTGGTGCAGTGTTTAAGAATCCACCTGCCAATGCAGGGAACACTGGTTCGAGCCCTGGTCCGGGAAGATCCCATGTGCTGTGGAGCAACTAAGCCCATGTGCCACAACTACTGACCCTACACTCTAGAGCCTGTGAGCCACAACTATTGAGCCCTCCTGCCACAACTACTGAAGCCCATGCACAGCAATGAAGACCCAATGTAGTCAATAAATAAGTAAATAGAAAAAAAAATTTTTTTTAATTAATGGTTGAATTTGTAGAGACATAGATGGACCTAGAGACTGTCACACAGAGTGAAGTGAATCATAAAGAGAAAAACAAATATCGTGTATTAATACATATATGCGGAATATAGAAAAATGGTACAAATCAACCAGTTTGCAAGGCAGAAATAGAGACACAGATGTAGAGGACAAAGATATGGACACCAAGCGGGGAAAGCAGGGAGGGTTGGGGGGAAATGAATTGGGAGATTGGGATTGCCATGTATACATTACTAATAAGAAAAAAATATCAAATTGTATACTTTAAGTATATGCGGTATATTTAAAAAAAAAAAAGGAATCCATCCTGCAATGCAGGGGATGTGGGTTCAAAAAAAATTAATGGTTGAAAAAATTTCTTAAGATGATATTTGTTGGATAACAAATTGTAATGTGTCTATAATTAAGATTTATTTCTTTAACTGGGAAATGGAATACCTTCAAATACCTGGAGTAATTCCATTCATATTGTGGTAGTACATCCACCCAATCATGAATTTCTCTCATTTCATTTTAAAAAGGGCTTTGAAGCACAGCAGGCAGATAAAACACTGGGAGGCTAAGTCAATATTGTTAAAATCTTTTTGCATAAAAATGAAAGTCAAACTCCTGGATTTTATTTTATTTTATTTTTATTGGAATATAATTGCTTTACACTCTTGTACCAGTTTTTGAGGTACACCAAGATCAATCATCTGTATTTATACACATATCCCCGTATTCCCTCCCCTACTCAACTCCCCCCCCCCAACTAGAACACTTAAAGTATAGCACTTTGGATGCTGGTTCCATAAAATCATGCTTCCCTCCTCTGCTTGCTGAAAGCAGCATTGGCTGGAATAACTCCTTTGAAAAACTACCTAGTCCAGTAAAAAGTTGTGGGTCATCCACTAAGTGATAAGAAGCCAAACTAAGGCAAAAAAGATTTCAAAACAAAACAGAAAACAATCAAACCAAAGAAATGGGGTAATTACTAAAGCATCAAAGATTCTTAAATAGTCTGAATATTCTAACATATTCACCCTTCAACTACTAATATTAACTTCAGTCAGAATACTTAGAGGGAGTCAAATTCTGAGTCCCAGTTTGAACTACCAGGTCACGTCTCCCATCCCATAGACACAGACTTACTGAAAAGGAATGACACAAAGGCCTACAGGATCTGCTGAGAGGCAGAACACAAAGATTAGAGTGATGGCAAAGTCTGACCTTCAAAACAGGATTCAAGTTTTAGGTCCCAGATAACATAGCTCCTGGATACAGAGCTGCCTAAAAAGATACCAGCTCTCTACCTGTAAGTTCTGGCTTCCGGTCATTATAAACTGTCTTAGAAACCTTACTTCCCAGAAAAGGGGAGGAGGAGCAAAGAAGGGGCCCCTGGAAAGTAAGATTCTTTGGGAAGGGAAGAGGATGGGGGGCGGGGAGAGCATCCACTCTGGCTTCCCGCGTACAGCGGGCTCCCTCCTGCTATCCTCCTGCTCCCCACCCCTCCCCCCGGACGCCTGGGTGGCTATGCCACCCCGCAGGATCTCGGTGGCACGGGTTCTGAACGACTTCCCCGTGAGGTATCCGGTGCTGACCCCTGAGCTCCAGCATAGAGTGGGCGCTGCTGAGCCCAGAGCCTGTCGGGTTGGGGGAACGCCGCGCGTCTCTTTCCCGCGACGGAGCAGGGGCCTGGCGAGGGCGGCTGCGCCCCAGGGAGCCGGTCCTCCACATGCCAAGCCCCGAGGCCCGCGGTCCCCAAGCAGACGAGGTCCTGCCCTCGCGCAAGCCTCGCGCCCCCTTTCTTCGCTCACGCGTTCCAACAGTTGCGTCACAGGCCGCACACCCGACAGGGAGCGCTGTGCGCGGGGCCCCTTCGGCAACTAACGACAACTCCTCTGAGCCACTGACTCCGTTTGAGGACCTGACCGTGCGCAGTTGCGCCTCATGGGTGGTTACCTGAGCCGGCCTCGCGCTGGCCGGCGGTCCCCCGCTCTGGGGGGCGCGGACCCGCCCGAGAGACCCGAGCGCCTCGGGCCCGCGCACCCTGCCCGCCATGTTCCCCCTGCTTGCCGGGTTCACTCGGCGGCCCCAACGCTGGACTTGGCTCGCAGGCTGTCGTACCAGGATCTTGTGGCTTCACCCCGTCGTCGTCGTCGTCGTCGTCGTCGGCACCGTCGGTGGTTTCTCGTAGTCCATCGGCGGCAATATCCAATCCAGCAACCCCGGTGTCTATTTCTGGGGGTCTTTTCCTCGGTGCCCTTGAGTGGCCATCAGAAGCCACTGCTGTCTGCTTGCAGCTCCAAGACGTTCTGCACTAAAGTGATGTTGAAGATGGTATCTGCTAAGGGCAAACTGATGCTCCGTTTGGCTCTGAAGCAGTCAGTCGTCTGTATGTGGTCTTACCTGTCTGTTCACCTCCCAAACCTTTGTGTAAAGGAGATCCTGGTGAGGGCCCTTGAAGAGAGCGGTCAACTGAGAGCCAAGGAAGAGAAGGACCTGACAGCCCTGGCTGACAGCAAGAAAGGGCTAGAGAAGCAAAAGAAAGAGCACTCAGCCCCCGAGAGTCAGGACGAACAAAGAGGCTCGAACCCCGATGAGAAACCGCAGTCCGCGTTTAGACGTCTGATGGTCAACGGGGTCTTCTCTTCCTTTGTGCCCAGGCCTGGGCCTCTGAAGAGAGACTTCTCTTCCAAGAGCTCAGAAGATACCCTGGTTAGGAAATCCCAGACCTCCTTTTCGAGCTCATGCAGCAAACGAAACGCCATCACCAGTTCATACAGCTCCACTAGAGGTTTCCCAGAGCTGCAGAGGAGCGATCTAGGCGCAGCAGGGCTCCAGGGCCCAGGCTCATCACAGCCTCGTGTGCTCTCAAAGAAAGCCAGCGAGGAAGGCCATCAGTCTAGCCCTTCAGCCTCAGTGGAATCACAGAAGATCAAGAACGAAAAGGCTGCAGATGGCCCCTTAGGGCAGAAACAAATCTTAAATTGCTCACAGCCATCTGACAGTACCAGGCCCCGGAAACGCAAGATTCCTCTGCTGCTGCCCTCGAGGCGAAACGGCCCACCGATCCTGCCCTCACCCCCTCAGCTAGGTTATCCAGTCACTGCCGAAGACCTTGACTTAGAGAAGAGAGCTGCGATCCAGTGGATCAACAAGGTCTTGGAAGGGTAAGACTGAGGCCATCTCAGACTGCAGAGCCTTCCTGTTTTCTCCACTCTGCCAGCCCCCAGCACCAATTCACAGCTGAGGAGCTTCTGGAAGACGTAGAACTCCCCGGGCTCAGTGGCCTTCCCATAGTTGGCTGGAGTAGCCACCTCTGTGGGCTGTCTTGGTTTTCCCTGTTCGTCTTGCTCCACCTGGCTTAAAAAACATTGGTTTCTTTTCCCTGGCCCCCCAGGGTCTGTTCCCGGGTACTTTGCTGCTTGGCCTCTCAGGGGTCCCTCAGAGGAGCATGGCAGCACACCACCAGAGAACAGCTTTGCTCTTGGGGGAGCCCAGGGTGCTGCTCCTGTGGGCCCATCCCCCACCAAGTCAGTTCTCTCCAGAGAGGCAGGGTCCAATCTCATTGTCTTTCTGTCAGATGTGTCCCTAGAAGTTGGACGGCCAGAGGTTGTTAGTCTGGCCTACCCCAGTGGTCAGGATCCTTGCATCAGAAGAGGGAAGTTTTGGACCGGTTTTCTTCCAGGCAGGAGCAAGTAGGACACCCACTGCTGCTATACTTGCCTCTTCCCACCTTCCCCATTTTCTTAATGGGTTCCTGGTCCATCTTTCTTACAATCTATATATTCTCTCTCTCTCTGAACATTGGGTACCACATGAACACTCAGTTGATGAACAAAGTCATATATGTTATACATATAGTCACATATATTTATGTGTCATATATATTTACATACAATCGTATATAATGTAATATATATTATGCGTATATTATTTGTATATATTATATATAATGTAACATAAGAATACATAGTACATATACATTATATATTACGTATGTATAATATGTATATATGTATAATATGTATATATGTATGTATTAGTGCATAATTAAATTTTATAATATATAATATTACATGTATATTATATACTCATGTAATATGTATAACAATGCATATTACATATATGTTTATAACATATACATATATGCTTACTACATTATGTATAGAATATGTATATTTTTAGATGTTGCACTTTTATTTTATTAGAATTATAATATTGTAACATTTATTATTTATTCACATATTTATTGCTATTTATTTATTATTTATTTTAATTGGGGTATAGTTGCTTTACGATGTTGTATTAGTTTCTACTGTACAGCGAAGTGAACCAGCTATGTGTATACATATATCCCCTCTTTTTTGGATTTCCTTCCCATTTAGGTCACCACAGAGCACTAAGTAGAGTTCCCTGTGCTATACAGCAGATTCTCATTAGTTATCTATTTTACATATTTGTGTATATATGTCAATGCCAGTCCCCCAGTTCATTCCACTTCCTCTTCCCCCTTTGGTGTCCCTATGTTTCTTCTCTATGTCTGTCTCTGTTTGCCTTGCAAACAGGTTCATCTGTACCATTTTTCTAGATTCTACATATATGCATTAATATACGATACTTGTTTTTCACTTTCTGACTTACTTCACTCTGTATAACAGTCTCTAGGTCCATCCACATCTCTACAAATGACCCAGTTTCATTCCTTTTTTATGGCTAAGTGATATTCCATTGTATATATGTACCACATCTTTATCCATTCATCTGTAGATTGGATACATTACATTACATATAATATGTATTGAATACATATATAACTTTTTGCTAATTTATCAAATATTCCTGTCTTTGCTTTTTGAGTTAACAGTGGAGGAAGAATTGACTTGTATGAGTGGCCAGACTCTCTAGGTTTTCTGTGGCCCAGCTGGGAAAGCTGGAACTGCTTTATACCTCTAGATGCTGAGTCCTGATTTCTGTTTTTTGAAAAGGCGCTTGCCTTCTCCCTTTCTGCTTGTCACCTGCCCACCTGACCTCACTAGGGGCTGGATCATGCCTAGTGTATGTATGTTAGGAAATGACTTGTGACAACTTTAGTCTTTTAAAAAATTTTAAGTTTGGTATAGTTTTAGACTTACAGGAGAGTACAGAGAATCCCCAACTAGTCTTCATCTAGCTTCTCCTAAGGTTAACATGTTACAGAACAGTTATTGAAACCAGGTAATTAACATCGTTACAATGCTGTTAGCTAAACTTCAGACTTTAATTGGATTTCCCCACTTTTCCAGTAAAATTTTCTCCCTATACCTGTATCAATCCAGAATCCCACATTTCATTTAGTTATCATGTTTCTTTGGCCTCCTCCAAACTGTGACCATTTCTCTATCTTAATATCTTCTGTGACCTTGACACATTTGAAGAGAACGAGTTAGGTATTTTGTAGAATTTTCCTCAGTTTGTACTAGTCTGCTGTTTTCTCATGAGTACATTGAGGTTATGGATTTTTAAGAAAAAATCCCACAGAGGCGATGTATCCTTCCCAGCACATGGGAAAGGTTAAGTTTGATCACCTGATTGAAGTGGTGTGTGCCAGTGTTCTCCACTGAAAATATGTATGTAATACGTATTTAAGTGGGTCATACTTTGATGCTACACAAAAGTCCTGTTTATCCTTAAACTTTCACCACTTATTTTGCCATTATCAGGGGAGCTTGCCTGCAGCAAATGTCATTGTGGTGTTCTAATAGTGATTTCCTACCTCTCTTGTTCTTATACATTTAATTAGAATTCTACTCTAAGGAAGAGTTCTCTGCATTGATTTATTTATTGATTCAGTCATTTATATCTGTATGGACTCATCAATATTTATTTTATTATTTGTGCTATGTCTAACGTTATCACTGTTAATGTTGTTGCTCAAATTGTTCCAGATTTGACCATTATGAGTTCTTTCAGATTAGCTCCTGAGTCTTTTTAACATGTCTGCGTCTCCCTCCCCACTTTTCCCAAGGATTTCTTTACCTTCCAGCTCCATAACATGTTCCAGGATTATCTTGTATTTTACCTGCCCTAGTTCTGGAGTCAACTCCCTTTCCAAGAAGGTTTGGTTCCTTTTATTGGAGAAGGAATTTAAAAAACAAAATCTGGTCATTCAGGTGTGCTCATGGCTACTAGGGAGGCTTTTCTTCTAGATGCTCTCAGAAGACAGAACTGGAGATAAATGTTCCCACTGATACACACTTACATATACTTCTGTATTTCTCTACACTTCTGGGTGTGTGTACACATTTGTGTGTGAGTGAGTTCATACTGATATCCTAGACTCTAATGTAGTACAGAACCAGGGTTCATTTTAGAAATGTTCCTCTTTGCTTATCTGTAACTTCTTCAACAGTTTCTCTAGATAAACCTGGTCTCATTACCTACAATATATTTAATTATTTGTTCAACCTAGAATTGCACATATTTCACACTTGCCAACTCTGTGAGCAACTTACCAAAGTGTTTGTGTACAATTCTTTCTGTGTTTAGCCTTCCAACATCCAGGCAAACACTGCTTTTAAAAGTGACTTGGTTTAGCTCCTTTCAGCAATGCTGCAGTGAGGTTATATGATCCATTTGTACCACAGTTAGATTAATTTGTCATAGTCTGCATTCCATTTTGGGTTCCTCCAACAACCTGGTTGATTTTAATTTGCAAAGTGAAACTCACTCTTTGTGGTATAAAGTTTGCTTACATTTCTTTGAGTATTTTTGTGTATGTTTTCATGAGCAATGCTAGTCTAAAGCTTGCTTTTCTTGTGATGCCTTTGTCTGGTTTTGATATTAGGTTAATACTGCCCATGTAGAGTGAATTAGGAAGACTTCCCTCCTCTACTTATGGAAAGATTTGTAGAAGGATTGGTATGGTTTATTCTTAAAATGTTTGGAAGGATTCACCAATGAAGGCAGTTGGGCCTGGGTTTTTATTTATGGGAGTATTTTCAATTAATAATTCAATCTCTTGTTTTAGGCCTAAGGTTTTCTAATTCTTCTTGAGTCAGTTTCAATAACTGGTGGCTTTCTGGGGACTTTGCCGACTACATCTAAGCTGTATAACTTATTGGCAAGAAATTGTGGTATTTTCTTATAGTTTTAATATCTCTAAGGTAGGAGATGATATCCTTTCTTCTGTTCCTAAGTTTGTTCACCACTGTCTTCTCGGTTTATCTCTGCCTCTCATTCTTTCTCTTACTCTCTTTTTGGTCAGTGTGGCTAAAGATTGATCCATTGTGTTGATTTTTTAAAAAGAGTAAATTTTTGTGGTTTTAATTTTCTCTATTTTGCTATTTTCTATTTCTTTAATTTAGGCTCTAATCTTCATTATTGTATTCTTTCTTCTTCCTTTGGGTTTAGTTTGCTCTTCTTTTACTATTTCTTAAGTCAAAAGACTAGGCTATGGATTTAAGGCTTTTCTCTAAAAAATTTTTAACTGACATATTTGACGTAACATTATGTAAATTTAAGGTATAAATTTAATGTCAATTTGATACATTTATATATATGGTAATATGATTGCCATTGTAGTGGTAATTGGCCCCTCTATCATGTCACATAACTATCATTTCTTTTTAGTGGTTGGATAATTAAGATCTGGTCTCTTGTCAAGTTTGATGACAGTAACACAATATTGTTGTCTGTATTCGCCTATACCATGCATTAGAATTCTTTTTTTTTAAGAATTTTATTGAGATATAATTGACATACAAGAAACTGCATATATTTAAAGTGTACAATTTGAGATTTTTTTTCTTATTAGTAATGTATATATGGCAATCCCAATCTCCCAGTTCATCCCACCCCAAACCCCCACCCCTGCTTTCCCCCCTTGGTGTCCATATGTTTGTTCTCTACATCTTTGTCTCCATTCCTGCCTTGCATACTCATTGAGCTGTACCATTTTTCTAGATTCTGCATATATGCAATATAAGATATTTGTTTTTCTCTTTCTGACTCACTTCACTCTGTATGACAGTCTCTGAGTCCATCCATGTCTCTACAGATATCCCAATTTCATTCCTTTTATGGCTGAGTAACATTCCATTGTATATATGTACCACATCTTCTTTATCCATTCGTCTGTTGATGGGTATTTAGGTTGCTTCCATGACCTGGCTGTTGTAAATAGTGTGGCAATGAACATTGTGGTACGTGTGCCTTTATGAATTATGGTTTTCTCTGGGTATATGCCCCGTAGTGGGATTGCTGGGTCATATGGTAATTCTATTTTTAGTTTTATTAACGAACCTCCATACTGTTCCCCATAGTGGCTGTGTGAACTTACATTCCCACCAGTGGTGCAAGAGCGTTCCCTTTTCTCCACACCCTCTCCAGCATTTACTGTTTGTAGATTTTCTGATGATGTGAGGTGATACCTCATTGTAGTTTTGATTTGCATTTCTCTAATAATTAGTGATGTTGAGCAGCTTTTCATGTGCCCCTTTGCCATCTGTATGTCTTCTTTGGAAAAATGCCTATTTAGGTCTTCTGCCTATTATTTTGATTGGGTTGTTATTTTTGATATTAAGCTGCATGAACTACTTATATATTTTAAAGATTAATCCTTTGTTGATTTGTTTGCAAATGTCAGTTGCAGTTCTAAGAGTTACTAACTTCTTGTTTCAAATTTGTACCTTTAAACAGCATCTCTCCTATCCTACCATCCCTTACCTCCTGGTAACCACCATTTTGGTCTCTGGTTTTATGAGTTTGGCCTTTTTAGATTACACATATTAGTGATATCATACAGTATTTGTCTTTCTCTGTCTGACTTATTACTTAGCATAATGTCCCCAAGGTCCATCATGTTGTTGCAAAGGGCAGGATGTCCTTCTTTTTCATGGCTAAAAAATATTCCATTGTATATACACCACATCTTCCTTAGTGCCTGTCCTTATCTGTGATGGGAACTTAGATTGTTTCCATTTCTTGGCTATTGTGAATAATGCTGCAGTAAACATGGGAGTGCAGATGTCTCTTTGAATCTTTTCATTTCCTTTGAGTATATACCCAGATGTAGCTCTATTTTTAATTTTTTGAAGAACCTCCATACTGTTTTCCATAGTGCATGAACCAGTTTATAATCCCACCAAGAGTATATAGGATTCCCTTTTCTCCATATCCTGGACAATACTTGTCTTTTTCATTGAAATATAGTTGATTTATAATGCTATATTAGTTTCAAGTGTACAATGTGATTCAATATTTTTTAGATTATATTCTATTTAAAGTTATGATGTATTGGTTATATTCCCTGTGATGTACATGGTATCCTTCTATATTATTTATTTTATACCTAGTATTTTGTACCTCTTAATTCCCTTCCCCTATTATGCCCCTCCCCCAAACACTCTCCCCACTGGGGAGACAAACTATTTCTACCAATAATTTTTCCACTGTACCTATGAGTCTGTCTCTGTTTTGTTATATTTGTTTGTTTTATGTTTTTGATTCCACATGTAAGTGAAACATACAGTATTTGTCCTTCTCTGTCTGACTTCACTAATCATCATATCCTCCAGGTCCATCCATGTTGTTGCAGATGGCAATATTTCATTCTTTTTGTGGCTGAGTAATAGTCCATTGTGTGTGTGTGTGTCTGTGTACCACATTTTGCTGATCCATTCATTCGTTGATGGATACTTAGGTTACTTCCATATCTTGGTTATTGAAAATAATGATGCTATGAACATTGGGGTGCACGTATCTTTTCAAACTTGTGTTTTTGTTTTCTTTGGATATGTACCCAGGAGTGGAATTGTTGGATCATATGGTCGTTCCATTTTTAATTTTTTGAGGAACCTCCATACAGTTTTCCATAGTGATTGTACCAATTTAAACTCTCACCAAAGTGGACTAGGGTTCCCTATTCTCCACATCTCTGCCAGCAGTATTTGCTGTCTTTTGATGACAGAATTTGTGACAAATGTAAGATGATGTCTCATTGTGGTTTTGATTTGCATTTTCCTGATGATCAGTGATGTGGAGCATCTTTTCATGTGCCTGTTGGCCATCTGTATGTCTTCTTTGGAAAATGCCTATTCAGGTCTTCTGCTCATTTTAAAAATTGGGTTGTTTGTTCTTTTAGATGTTTACCCCTTATCAGACATATCACTTGCAAATATCTTCTCCATTCAATAGGTTGTCTATGTTTTATTGTGGGTTATGTCACTGTGCAAAAACTTTTAAGTTTAGTTGGATTCCATTTGTTTATTTTTGCTTTGTTTCCCTTGCCCAAGGAGGCAGATCTAAAAAAATACTGCTAAGACTTGTGTCAAATAGTGTACTATCTATGTTTTCTTCTAGGAGTTTTATGGTTTCTGGTCTTAAGTTTAGGTCTTTAATCCATTTGTATGTGATATGGGAAAATGTTCTAATTTTATTCTTTTACATGTAGCTTTCTGGTTTTCCTAGCACCACTTATTGAAGAGACTTCTTCCATTGTATATTTTTGCCTCCTTTGTTGTAGATTGATTGCCATAGTTGCATGAGTTTATTTCTGGGCTCTCTATTCTATTCCATTGATCTCTGTGTCCTTTTGGTGCCAGTGCCATGCTGTTTTGATCACTGTGGCTTTGGAGTATAGTCTGAAGTCAGGGAGTGTGATTCCTCTGGCTCCTTTCTTTTTTTTCCCTCAGGATTGCTTTGGCTATTTGGGGTCTTTTGTGTTTTTCATACAAATTTTAGGATTAACTTCCTAGTTCTGTGAAAAATATCATGAGTATTTTATAGGGATTGCAGTAAATCTGTAAATTGCTTTGGGTAATGTGGCCATTTCAACAATATTGATTCCTCCAATCTATGAACATGGATATCTTTCCACTTATTTGTATCATCTTCAATTTCCTTCATCAGTGTTTTTTAGTTTTACAAGTATAGGTCTTTCATCTCCTTGGATA
This sequence comes from Hippopotamus amphibius kiboko, assembly GCF_030028045.1. Taxonomy (NCBI): domain Eukaryota; kingdom Metazoa; phylum Chordata; class Mammalia; order Artiodactyla; family Hippopotamidae; genus Hippopotamus; species Hippopotamus amphibius. Next base: position 28,688,957 of record NC_080200.1, on the reverse strand, counting down.
AGTTAATTCCTATGTATTTTATTCTTTTTGATACAATTGTAATTGGGGTTGTTTTCTTGATTTCTCTTTGTGATAGTTCATTATTGTATAGAAAAGCAACAGATTTCTGTGTATTAATCTTGTAACCTGCAACTTTGCTGAATTTATTTTTTAGTTCTGATAGTTTTTTGCTGATGACTTTAGGGTTTTCTATATACAGTATCATGTCATCTGCAAACAGTGACTGTTTTACTTCTTCCCTTCCAGTTTGAATGCCTTTTATTTCTTTTTCCTGTCTGATTGCTGTGGCTAGGACTTCAATATTATGTTAAGTAGAAGTGGCAAGAGTGGGCATCATTGTCTTGTTTCTGATTTTAGAAGAGAAGTTTTCAATTTTTCACCATTGAGTTTCTCTCAGCACTTGAAAAATTTGTGCCACTTTTTTTGGCCTTCCTTCATTGTTTTAGATGAGAAATTTGTTGTTACTCAAATTTACATTCCTTTTTGTGCAATATCTTGTTTCTCTCTGACCATTTGAAAACTTTTTCTTTGTTAGTTTTCAGAATTTTATTTATGCTGTGTCTTGGTATGGAATTTTTGTTGTTTTTAATTTTTTTTTTTTTTGGATTGGCTTAGCTTTTTGAATCTAATTTATGTACTTTGACAAATTTGGGACATTTTCAATCATTATTTCTTCTGATACTTGTTCCAGCTTTTTGAATCTAATTTATGAACTTTGACAAATTTGGGACATTTTCAATCATTATTTCTTCTGATACTTGTTCCACACTTTGTACTCTGCTTCTGGGGCTCTGATGATATAAATTCTAGACCTCTTTTTATAGTCCCTCAAGTCTCTGAGGGTCTGTCTTTTTTTGTCTGTGTTGTCTCTGTTAAGATTGAACAACTTCTATTGATTTCTTTTCAAGTTTATTGATTCTATTCTCTGTCATCTTCACTTCTATTGAGTCCATCTAGCAGATTTCAAAATTTCAGTTGATGTATTTTTCAGGTGTATGATTTCCATTTGGTTTTTCCCCCCCCCCCCATTTTGTTTCTTTTTATAACTTCTATCCTATTGCTCAAAATTTTTAATTTTTTATTTGTTTTGAGAGAATTTGTAATTGATTACTGAAATATATTTATGATGACTGATTTAAAATCCCTGAGTGACAATTCTAACATCTTATTCATCTTGGTATTTGTGTCAGTCAATTACTTTTTCTCACTCAAATTGTGGTTTCACAGGTTTTTGACATGAGGAATGATTTTCTGTTGTATCCTCAATATTTTGTTTATTATGTTTAAAGATTCCTATCTCAATCTTCTATTTATCAGGCAATTTTGCTGTTTAGGTTTAGCCTGTAAGTTGACCTATTTTGTGAACTTGACAGTTTAGCTTTCAGAGCCCTGCAGTGCTATTCTGGTCTGCTTCATTCTTCTGGAGCTTCTGTCAATTCCTGCTGGTGCTGTATATGGGGACATAAAGTGTTTCCTGGGTTGCCTAGTGTTCCTGGGCCACCACCTGTTAAACGGGGGAGAGGGGAAAGGGGGATAAGAAGCCATCATTCCTGTGTCTCTTTATGCCACTGATTTGAGGTCAGGGAGACAAGGGCTTTGCTGTTGCTGTTGCTATGGGCAGTTTGGGCTGCTTGTGGAGTTGTGGATTGTGGGTTTGGACTCTCCACTCAGTCTGTTGGGCTTCTCCTTTCTTACCCTTTGGCCAGAGAAAGCAGGCTTTTACTGTTTTTCCTTTTGTTTTTATTTTTTATGTACTACCACAACCACCACCAACAAGAAAACACAGGAAGTCATCATTTGTTAATCCTCAAGTCCTGAGGTCCCTAGTCAGTCTGATTTCTTCTTTCTAGGCTTCAGAGTTCTTTTATTGTTGTCTGTGTGATAATTTCCAAGGTATTTAGTTGCATTAGAAGGGATAATCAGGGAAAAGTAAGTCAATACTATCTATGCATATTATGGAGCTGGTGATTCTAACATTGCTTTGCCATTCTGAAAGTCCCATCCCCAAATCAGTTTAATTATAAATTTTCTAACATAAGTTACATTTATTGCACTTTTGTATTCTCCTCTGTATGGTCCTAGCACAGTCCAAATACCCACCAGTGATTCCCAAGCATTTTTTAATTGTTATTTAGACATTTGTGTTTTTAAAATAGGTGAGGAAATTAATTATATAATTTTACATTTGGGATTATTTTTCTTGCATTCCTGGTCTATTCTCTAGACCTGCCTTTATTCTTGCTGAAATTTTTCTTCAGTAGTTCTTTTAGTGAGGCTGTATGGGAGTAAACTCTCAATCATTTTCATCTTCAATGATTTTTTTGGTACTTACTTTTGATAGATAATATGGATAGGTATAATGTTTTTTTGATTGATACATAAATCCCCTCACCACCTTGATATTAGGGCATGGTCATCTGAAGACACTAAGTTTTGAATCTGTTGGGCAAGTGCATTTTCAAGGATAAGACTTTGTGTTCTGGTTTCAGGGTCAGTCATTCAAATGTGGACTCTTCTACACTCCAGTATGTGTCTTGGGTAAGGTATTGATCCTCTGTTTACTTGGATATAAAATGGATAATCATAAGTGAAAGGTGGGGTTTATATAAGTCCTCTATGATGTCAAGTATTTTGCATTTATTATCCTTTTTATTCTTCATGTAGTCACAACTATTTTTGTCTTTTACAGATAATGGAGCTAAGACCCCGAGCAATCAAATAACTTGAGAATGGTGACATCATAACTCATCTGCATAGGAGCTGACCCTCAAACATGATCGCCTAGGCTGTACTCTGTTCTTATAGTGCAATATCATATTCCATGTAGGGCCATTTTGATACTTAAATAAGATAATCATCTAAAATACTAACTGTAGTGTGTAACTTATACTTAAGTGTTTGGTACATGTTTTCTCTTATTATGACTAGTTTCTCCCTCTGTTGATCACATCTGTGCCCCCTTAGAGAATCCTCCTGCTGTCATGAGGATGCTCATGTGTCAGCTGAGGGGCTGGCTCAGGATGCTCCTCAACCCTCAACCCTTTCTCAAGGAGCCACAAGCAGTTCCAGTTTCCATGCCAAGCTTGGAGGAAGCGCCACTTCCTCATTCCAGAACGCTCTCTGTGTCATGCCACTGAAGCATCTGTATTTGTATCCAGAGCATCATAAATTCCCTTGTCAGTGGTATCATCAACCTCAACCTCTGATTCCCCTCTCTGCATAAGTGCTCAAGTCATATGTGTGGGACCAGTTCGAGGACAGATGCCAATCTACTGTCTTGCACACATACTACTCCTTCTCTCTTGCCTCTGTTCCCCCCAAATTTCATCTGTCTTCCCATCCCACTTCCAGCCACTCACCTTCTCCATCGCCAGCTTTATCAAATCCAATTTAGTTTCCTATTTTAGAATAGTGAGACCCAGGGCAGAGCTTCAACTGTTTAAGAGAATAGGGGCCTGAGACCTGAATCATAGATAAGTCATAATAGAGGAGGAGAAGGCTGAGGCAAGATGTGACACCAACCCTGGAGCAGAGGGCTCTGTGAGGCCAGTGCCAGAGGAAGGCTAGACTGTTCTAGGTTGGGACAGGGAAAGATCTGGTGAGGGCAGAACCTAGTGTTAGGTGGAGAAAAAAGTGATCCTACCCTAAATCATCCATTCTGGGCCCCTTCACGGGTACAGAGGAGGAGGAGTTCCCATAGCAGACTGTCCTGGGAGAGACCCACTGATTGTGGAATGACAGATACTGGATAAGAAAAATATGACCCTCATTGCTTAGGGTTGAAGCCTGGCATTTGTTTCCTACATCCGATGCTGAGCACCGAGGGACTGAGAGCGTGGTCAATGGTCAAGATTCGTTCTCTTTCTTACTTATTTTTTTTTGGGGGGGGGGGGTACACCAGGTTCAATCATCTGTTTTTATACACATATCCCCATATTCCCACCCTTCCTTGACTCCCCCCCCTCGAGCCCCCCCACCCTCCCCGCCCCAGTCCTCTAAGGCATCTTCCATCCTCGAGTTGGGCTCCCTTTGTTATACAACAACTTCCCACTGACTATTTTACAGTTGGTAGTATATATATGTCTGTGCTACTCTCTCGCTTCATCTCAGTTTCCCCTTCACCCCCCGCCCCCTCCCACACCTCGAGTTCTCCAGTCCATTCTCTGTATCTGCATCCTTGTTCTTGTCACTGAGTTCATCAGTACCATTTTTAGATTCCGTATATGTGAGTTAGCATACAATATTTGTCCTTCTCTTTCTGACTTACTTCACTATGTATGACAGATTGTAGTTCTATCCACCTCATTACATATAGCTCCATCTCATCCCTTTTTATAGCTGAGTAATATTCCATTGTGTATATATGCCACATCTTCTGTATCCATTCATTTCTTGATGGGCATTTAGGTTGCTTCCATGTCCTGGCTATTGTAAATAGTGCTGCAATAAACATTATGGTACAAGTTTCTTTTGGGATTATGGTTTTCTTTGGGTATATGCCCAGTAGTGGGATTACTGGATCATATGGTAGTTCTATTTGTAGTTTTTTAAGGAACCTCCAAATTGTTTTCCATAGTGGCTGTACCAACTTACATTCCCACCAACAGTGCAGGAGAGTTCTTTTTTCTCCACACCCTCTCCAACATTTGTGGTTTCCAGACTTTGTGATGATGGCCATTCTGATTGGTGTGAGGTGATACCTCATTGTGGCTTTGACTTGCATTTCTCTGATGATTAGTGATGTTGAGCATCTTTTCATGTGTTTGCTGGCCATCTGTGTGTCTTCTTTGGAGAAATGTCTATTTAGGTCTTCTGCCCATTTGTGGATTGGGTTATTTGCTTTTTTGGTATTAAGCTTCATGAGCTGCTTGTATATTTTGGAGGTTAATCCTTTGTCCATTGTTTCATAGGCAATTATTTTTTCCCATTCTGAGGGTTGCCTTTTAGTCTTGTTTATGGTTTCTTTTGCTGTGCAAAAGCTTTTAAGTTTCATGAGGTCCCATGTGTTTATTCTTGATTTTATTTCCATGATTCTAGTAGGTGGGTCAAAAAGGATCTTGCTTTGATGGATGTCATAGAGTGTTCTGCCTATGTTTTCCTCTAGGAGTTTTATAGTGTCTGGCCTTACATGTAGGTCTTTAATCCATTTTGAGTTTATTTTTGTGTATGGTGTTAGGAAGTTCATTCTCTTTCTGCTAGTAGAGAGCGGACAGACACCCAGCAGGCTGGCCCTCAGCTCAGAGCCTCAAGGTATGATAGGTGATTCAGGGGACACAGGCCAAATCCCACAGGCTTAAGTGCAAGGGGAGTGTCTAGCATAATTTGAGAGACCCTGGGCTCATGGAGTGGCAGCCTCCTGGATGAAGCAAGTGCTGATCTGGGGTAGGGGCTTCCACTGCTGCCACTTAGACATGGTCTTCTGCAAAGATGATGCTCTGACTTCCCTATGTGAGACTCTTCTCTCAAAGACCTGAGATTTATTATCAGAGACACTGCATTTTGTATTTTGTATTCTATTTTGCCTGTTGAGGCCATGAGAGGCAGAGTCTGCCTCTTTCCTAAGGATGTGGATATCATTTGTATCTGTCATCTTGCAAAACAAGGTGTCCACAGACAAATGACTAGGTGTGGAAAGGTGGACAGCAGCCAGGCAGAAGATGGAAGCTTGGCGGCCCATGATTCTTTCCCTATGAGATCAGTGGGGACAAAAGAGGTGGGTGCCCCTTATTTGAAAATGCAGTTAAAAAATCTTTTTCCCTCCTCTCCCTGCCTTTACCCAATGTAATGACATTCTCCTATGAGTGTACATGTATAAACATAAATGACACACAGAAAAATTTGGTACCATTTTTTACAAATGTGGAATTATAGTATGCATTTCTGTGCATCTGACTTTTCTTCCTTAACAACACATCTAAGAGCTCTGCATGAATAAGCTGATAGGGATCATTCCTTTTAAGATCCCAAATCCTGATAGTCACCCAACTCTAAGGTACCAACCCAACACTAACCCTAATTCTTAAAAGTAAGGCCCTAACCATGAAGCCTTACCCCAGCCCTAACTCCAGTCTAACACTAGGGTCCTCACCAGAACCCTATTCCCCAGGCCCTAATCCTATAAACCCTAATGCTGCCTCTGAGGCCCTAATCCATGTGGAAATAAGCTGAAGTGTACTCAGCCCCTCACTATTTTTTTTTAAATTTTAATTGGAGTATAGTTGCTTTACAATAATGTGTTAGTTGCTGGTGTACAGCAAAGTGAATCAGTTATACAAATACACATATCCCTTCTTTTTCAGATTCTTTTCCCATAATAGGTTATTACAGAATATTGAGTATAGTTGCCTGTGCTATACAGTAGGTCCTTATTAGTTATCTATTTTATATATAGAGGTGTGTATACGTTAATCCCAATCTCCTGATTTATCACTTTCCCCCATTTCTCCCCTTCGGTAACCATAAGTTTGATTTTGAGGTCTGTGAGTCTGTTTCTGTCTTGTGAATAAGTTCATTTGTACCATTTGTTATTAGACTCCACATGTAAGTGATATCATATGATATTGCTTTTTTCTGTCTGACTTCATTTAGTATGATAATCTCTAGATCCATCCATGTTTGCTGCAAATGGCATTATTTCATTCATCTTATGCCTGAGTGATATTCCATTGTATATATGTACCACATCTTCTTTATCCATTCCTTAGTCAATGGACATTTAGGTTTCTTCCATGTCTTGGCAATTGTAAATAGTGCTGCAATGAACATTGGGGTGCATGTATCTTTTCAAATTAATCATTTTCTCCTAATATATGCCTAGGAGTGGGATTGCTGGATCATATGATAGTTCTACATTTAGTTTTTAAAGAACCTCCATACTGTTCTCTATAATGGTTGTACCAGTTTACATTCCCACCAACAGTGCAATAGGGTTCCCTTTTCTCCACACCCTCTCCAGCATTTATTGTTTATAGAGTTTTTAATGAATGGCTGTTCTGACCAGTGTGAGGTGATATACCTCATTATAGTTTTGATTTGCATTTCTCTAATAATTAGTGATGTTGAGCATCTTTTCATGTGTCTGTTGGCCATCTGTATGTCTTCTTTGGAGAAATGTCTAGATTTTCCACCCATTTTTTGATAGCTTTTTTTTTTATATTGAGCTGCATTATCTGTTTGTATATTTTGGAGATTAATCCCTTGTCATTTGCTTCATTTGCAAATATTTTCTCCCATTCTGAGGGTTCTCTTTTCATTTTCCTTATGGTTTCCTTTGCTGTGCAAAAGCTTTTAAATTTAGGTCTTATTTTTAATTTTTGTTTTTATTTTCATTACTCCAGGAAGTGGATCAAAAAAGAAATTGCTGCAATTTATGTCAGAGAGTGTTCTGCCTATGTTTTCTTCTATGAGTTTTAGAGTATCTGGCCTTACATTTAGGTCTTTAATTCATTTTTTTTTTTCTTGGTGCACGGGCTTAGTTAATCCGTGGCATGTGGGATCTTCCTGGAGCAGGGCTTGAACCCGTGTCCCCTGCATTGGGAGGCGGATTCTTAACCACTGCGCCACCTAGGAAGCCCTAGGTCTTTAATTCATTTTGAGTTTATTTTTATGTGTGGTGTTAGGAAGTGTTCTAATTTCATTCTTTCACATGTAGTTGTTCAGTTTTCCCAGCACCACTTATCGAAGAGACTGTCTTTTCTCCATTGTATATTCTTGCCTCCTTTGTCAAAGATAAGGTGCCCATATGTGCGTGGGTTTATCTCTGGACTTTCTATCCTGTTCCATTTATCTATATCTCTGTTTTTGTACCAGTACTGTAGTGTTTTGATTACTGTAGCCTTGTAGTATAGTCTGAAGTCAGGGAGCCTGATTCCTCCAACTCTGTTTTTCTTTTTTGAGATTGCTTTGGCTATTTGGGGTCTTTTGTGTTTCCATAAAAATTGTAAATTTTTTTGTTCTAGTTCTGTGAAAAATGACATTGGTAATTTGATAGGGATTGCATTGACTCTGTAGATTGCTTTGGATAGTATAGTCATTTTGACAATACTGATTCTTCCAATCCAAGAACATGGTATGTATGTCTCTCCATGTGTTTGTGTCATCTTTGATTTCTTTCATCAGCATCTTATAATTTTCAGAGTCAGGTCTTTTGCCTCCTTAGGCAGGCTTATTCCTAGGTATTTTATTCTTTTTGATGCAATGGTAAATGGAATTGTTACCCTAATTTCTCTGTCTGATCTTTTGTTGTTAGTGTATAGGAATGCAAGTGATTTCTGTGTATTGATTTCATGTCCTACAACTTTACCAAATTCATTGATTAGCTCTAGTAGTTTTTTGGTAGCATTTTTAGGATTTTCTGTGTATAGTATCATGTCATCTGCAAACAGTGATAGCTTTATTTCTTCTTTTCCAGTTTGGATTCTTTTTTTTTTTTTTTCTTTTTCTTCTCTGATTGTCATGTCTAGAGCTTCCAAAACTATGTTGAGTAAAAGTGTCAAGAATACACATGTTTTTCTTGTTCCTGATCTTAGAGGAAATTCTTTCAATTTTTCACCACTGAGAATAATGTTTGCTGTGGGTTTGTCATATATAGCCTTTATTATGTTGAAGTAGGTTCCCTCTATGCCCACAACTGGAGAAATTGTTCCATAAATAGGTGTTGAGTTTTGTCAAAAGCTTTTACTGCATCTATTGAGATGATCATATGATTTTTAATATTCAATTTGTTAATGTGGTATATCACACCAATTGATTTGCAGATATTGAAAAATCCTTGTATCCCTGGGATACATCTCATTTGATCATGATGTATGATCCTTTTAATGTATTGTTGGATTCAGTTTGCTAGTATTTTTTGAGGATTTTCATGTCTATATTGATCAGTGATATTGACTTGTAGTTTTCTTTTTTTGTGATATCTTTGTCTAGTTTGGGGATCAGGGTGATGATGGCCTCATAGAATGAACTTAGGAGTGTTCCTTTGTCTGCAATTTTTTGCAAGAGTTTCAGAAGATAGATATTAAATCTTCTCTAAATGGTTAATAGAATTCACCAGTGAAGCCATCTGGTTCTGGACTTTTGTTTGTTGGAAATTTTAAAATCACAGTTTCAATTTTAGTATGTGTGATTGGTCTGTTCATATTTTCCATTTCTTCCTGTTTCAGTCTTGGGAGATTGTACCTTTCTAAGAATTTGTCCATTTCTTCCAGGTTGTCCATTTTATTGGTGTATGGTTGCTTGTAGTAGTCTCTTAGAATACTTTGTATTTCTGTGATGTCTGTTGTAACTTCTTTTTCATTTCTAATTTTATTGATTTGAGTCCTCTCCCTTTTTTTTAAATAAATTTATTTATTTATTTATTTATTTTTATTTATTGGCTGCATTGGGTCTTTGCTGCTGCACACGGGCCCTCTCTAGTTGCTGCGAGCGGGGGCTACTCTTCATTGTGGTGTGCAGGCTCCTCATTGTAGTGGCTTCTCTTGTTGCAAAGCATGGGCTCTAGGCATGTGGGCTTCAGTAGTTGCAGCACACGGGCTCAATAGTTGTGGCTCACGGGCTCTAGAGCACAGGCTCAACAGTTGTGGCACATGGGCTTAGCTGCTCTGTGGCATGTGAAATCTTCCCAGAACAGGGCTCGAACCCATGTCCCCTGCATTGGCAGGCGGATTCTGAACTACTGTGCCACCTAGGAAGTCCCTTTTTTTTCCTAATGAGTCTGGCTAAAGCTTTATCAATTTTGTTTATCTTTTCAAAGAACTAGGTTTTAGTTTCATTGATCTTTTCTATTGTTTTATTTTTTCCATCTCTATTTCATTTATTTCTGCTCTGCTCTTAATGATTTCTTTCTTCCTATTAGCTTTGGGTTTTGCTTGTTCCTCTTTCTCTAGTTGCTTTAGGTGTATGGTTAGATTGTCTGAGATTTTTCTTGTTTCCTGAGGTAAGATTGTATTGCTATAAACTTCCCTCTTAGAACTGCTTTTGCTTTGTTTCATAGGTTTTGGATCATTGTATTTTCATTGTCATTTGTCTCTAGGTATTTTTTAATTTCCTCTTTGATTTCTTCAGTGATCCTTTGGTCATTTAGTGACATATTATTTAGCCTCCACGTGTTTGTGTTTTTCAGTTTTTTTTCTTGTAGTTGATTTCTAATCTCATAAGGTAGTGGTTAGAAAAGATGCTTGATATGATTTCAGTTTTCTTAAATTTACCAATTTGTGGCCCAAGATGTGATCTATCCTGGGGAATGTTCCATGTGCACTTGAGAGAAAGTGTATTCTCCTGCTTTTAGATGTAATGTTCTATAAATATCAATTAAGTTCATCTGGTTTAATGTGTCATTTAAGGCCTGTGTTTCCTTATTGATTTTCAGTCTGAATGATTTGTCCATTGGTGTAAGTGGGGTTATAATTCCCCCACTATTACTGTGTTACTGTCAATTTCTCCTTTTATGGCTGTTAGAATTTGCCTTATATATTGAGGTGCTTCTATGTTGGGTGCGTATATATTTACAATTGGATTGATTCCTTAATCATTATGTAGTGTCCTTCCTTATCTCTTGTAACAGACTTTATTTTAAAGACTATTTTGTCTGATATGAATGTTGCCACCCAGCTTTCTTTTGATTTCCATTTGCATGGAATACCTTTTTCCATCCCTTCACTTTCACTCTTTTTGTGTCCCTAGATCTGTAGCAGGTCTTTTGTAGACAGCATATATATGGGTCTTGTTTTTGTATCTATTCAGCCAGTCTATATCTTTTGGTTAGAGCATTTAGTCCATTTACATTTAAGGTAATTGTTGATATGTGTGTTCTTACTGACATTTTCTTAATTGTTTCAGGTTTGTTTTTGTAGGTGTTTTTTCTTCTCTTCCTCTTTTGTTCTTTTCTCATGTGATTTGATGATGATTTTTAGTGTTGTGCTTGGGTTGCTTTTTCTTTGTGTGTGTGTTTATCTACTGTAGTTTTTTGGTTTGCAGTTCCCATGAGGTTTTGATATAGCAATCTATATATAGAGAGAAGGTTGTTTTAAGTTGTTGGTCTCTTAATTTAAAATGCACTTACCATTTCCTACATTTGTACTCTCCTCTCAGTTGCTTGTTTTGATATCATATGTGTGTGTGGATGATTTCCTACTTTTACTGTATGTTTGCCTTTACTGGTGAGCTTTCCCATTTGTGGATTTTTTTTTTTCACCAACTAAGGAAGTTCCTTCAGCGTTTGTTGTAATTTGGTGGTGCTGAATTCTCTTACCCTTTTCTTTCTGTAAAGCTTCCAATTTTTCCACCTACTCTGAATGAGAGCATTGCTGGTTAGCATAATCTTGGTTGTAGGTTTTTCCATTTCATCACTTTAAATGTATCATACAACTGCCTTATGGTCTGCAGAGTTACTGCTGAAAAATCAGCTGATAACCTTAATGGAGATACCCTTGTATGTTGTTTGTTGCTTTAATATCTTTTCCCTTGTATTTAATTTTTGTCAGTTTGATTAATATGTGTCTTGGCATATTCCTCTTTGGATTTATCTTGTATGGGGCTATGTGCTCTTCCTGGACTTTTGAGTGTTGCCTTTCTCCTGTTAGGGAAGTTTCTGTCTATACACCCTTCAAATATTTTCTTGGGTCCTTTCTCTTTCTCTTCTCCTTCTGGGACCCCTATAATGTGAATGTTGGTGCATTTAATGTTTTTCCAGAGGTCTCTGAGACTCTCCTCATTTCTTTTCATTCTTTTTCCTTTATTCTGTTTGGTGGCAGTCATTTCCACTACTCTTGTCTTCCAGATCACTTATTTGTTCTTCTGCCTCAGTTATTTTGCTATCGATTCCTTCTAGTGTATTATTCATTTCAGTTATGTGTTATTCATCTTTTTTTGTTCTTTAAGTCTTCTAGTTCTTTGTTAAACATTTTTTTTGTATTTTGGTCTGTGCTGCCTTTTTTTAAATTAATTAATTAATTAATTATTGGCTGCATTGGGTCTTTGTTGCTGCACATGGGCTTTCTCTAGTTGCGGAGAGCGGGGCTACTCTTCATTACAGTGTGTGAGCTCCTCATTATGGTGACTTCTCTTGTTGAGGAACACAGGCTCTAGGCTTGTGGGCTTCAACAGTTGTAGCACAGGGGCTCAATAACTGTGGCTCGTGGGCTCTAGAGTGCAGGCTCAGTGGCTGTGGTGCATGGGCTTAGTTGCTCCATGGCCTGTGGGATCTTCCTGGAGCAGGGATCAACCTGTGTCACCTGCATTGGCAGATGGGTTCTTAACCACAGTGCCACCTAGGAGGTCCCTGTGCTGCTATTCTTTTTCTGAGATTTTGGATCATCTTTACTATTGTTACTCTGAATTCTTTTTCAGGTAGATTGCCTATCTCCTCTTCATTTAGTTGTTCTTCTGCAGTTTTATCTTGTTCCTTTGTCTGCAACATATATCTCTGTTGTCTTATTTTCTCTAAGTTTCTGTTTGTGGTCTGCTTTCTGCAGGCTGCAGGATAGTAGTTCTTCTTGCTTCTGGTGTCTGCCCCTTGGTAGATGAGGTTGGTCCATGGTCTTGTGCAGGCTTCCTGGTGGGAGGAACTGGTGCCTACCCTCTGGTTGGTGAAGTGGGGTCTTGTTCCTCTGATGGGCAGAGATGTCAAGGGGTGTGTTTTGAGGTGGCTGTGAGTTCAGTATGACTTTAGGTAGGCTGTCTGCTGATGGGAGAGGCTGTGTTCTTATCTTGCTGGTTGTTTGGCCTGAGGTGTTCTAGCACTGGAGCCTGAGAGCTCTTGGGTCGTGCCAGGTCTTGATGCTGAAATGGGGACCCCTGGGGGATCTCATGTTGATCAATATTCCCTAGGACCTCTGCCACCAGTGTCCTTGCCTCCATTGTGAGCTACAGCTGACCCCCACCTCTGCAGGAGACTCTCCAAGACCCCTAGGTAGGTCTATCCCAAGTTCCTATTGAGGTACTACTTTGTGCTCAGTTCTAGTGCATGTGAGACCTTGTGTGTGCCCTCCAAGAGTGGAATCTATTTTCCCCAGCCCTGTGGAGCTCCTATACTCAAGACCCACTGGCTTTCAAAGCCAAGTGCTCTGGGGTTTCTTCCACCTGATGCCAAACCCTCAGACTGTCTTGGAAGGCAATTTTATGTGGGAATGTGCCTTTATAGCCTGAATGGACTTAACTTTTTTTTTGGTGTGGTGGCTGTGTTTAGTATGGATGTCTGCTGTCTCTTTCTTCAGTTATGCTGGCTGTTAACCCCTTGATAGGAGGTGTGACTGATACTGTGGTGACCAGAGTGTGCACTGGGTATTGAATGGGACCTTCCCTTTGCTCTGTGGTTGTCACTGCCCTGTCAGGTATGAGGCATGCTCTTTAGCTGTTGGAGTAGAACCCCCCTCCCAATCTGTTTCTGAGCTGTGTTTCTGATCTGCAGTGCAAGTTAGCCAGGATTGGAACACTCCAACTGGGAGAGAACCCACGGAGTATTCCTCCTCTGGAGCTGCTTACTTGTGGGTGTGCTCTGTTGTGTCACCTTTCACCCATTGTGCAAGCTCACAAATTAAGCTGTTGTTGGCACTGCTCTTGGCCCCACCTTGTTGACAAAAAAAAAATTGCACAATGTGAGAGTTGTGAGTTGAATTTATTTGGGGCAAAATGAGGACTGCAGCCCAGGAGAAAGCATGCCAGATAGCTCTGAGAAACTGCTCCAAAGAGGCAAGGGGGAAGATTAGTATATGTGTATCCTTGGTAAAGGAGGAGTACATGTAATCAAATACATTTTTAGTAGGGGGTTTCTGCTAGTCATGAGAAGCAGATGCCATCATGTAGGGATTAATGCTTTTCTAGATATGAGGAGATGTAAGGATTGGGCTCATAAAATCAGCTCCTGAAAACATCTATCTGAAGACTAGTTCTGCCTATTTTCCAAAGCACAGAGTGCATCATTTCCTGATTTCCACCCTGAATTCCCTTCAGGGGTTGTTGAAAGTCAGCAGCTACAGCAGCACAAAGTGATTTAATTCTTGTACAGGCAGATGGCAAGTTCCATTTTATAGTTGACAGGGCCCCCACAAGGTCATAAGTTAGACCATGATTTGGGAGGCATTCCTAGTCCCATGGTGCTAGGAAGGCTCATTCCTAGGTCTGATGAAGATTTCACCAATAGGCCACTCAATGTGCCAGTACTGAGCTAGGTCTTTGTAACAAAAATCAAAGTACTCTGGACCACCTATATTCCTAATCTGTTATGGTCCAGGAAAAATTCCCTCTTGTTGCATCTTCCCATATCCAGAGTTACACTATTACAATCATTGGTCACATACAGAACTATATATTTGATCAACTGCTTCAAGTAGCCTAGTCATCATTATTTTTGTTGGCGGGTCAGTCACACATTTGGTAATACAATAAACAATAATCTTGTGAAACAGGCAAAATACAATAGAGCTAATAACATTAATAGTGTTATAAGTGAATATTTAAGCCAAGAGCTTCCCATGCCAAACCAGTTTTTGAAGAGGTCAAGACTTCAGAATGGGTCACTTAAGGCAGAAATCTGATTTTTCATATGCTTCATTAAACGTGTTACATTAGAGGATTCATCAAGTAAGAAAATGCAGCATTCAGTTTGAATTAAGGCACAAGTGCCTCCCTGAGATGTTGTAAGAATGTCAGGGGCCATGAGGTTTTATAGCACCACTTTTCTCATCACAGAGAGTTCAGAATTCAATAGGCTAATAGCCTCATTAATATAATTTAAAACCTGTTGAATGAATTTTGTTAAGGCTTCGATATGGCCAATTAGAAGGCACAAAAATAGCTGCTAGTGGTCATACCAGCAGAATACAGATCTCTTGACCCATCAGCTGGTGCCAATGGTCTCTAATTTTTTACATATATGACCTTGAGTCCATGGGAATCCTAGGGTAGGTCTTACTACCCATCCCAGTGGAAGCCAAGGCCATAAATTAGTACCACAAATCCAATGAGTTCCATTAGGTGCAACCCAGTGAATCTCTGGTTCATCTCACTCAGTCAGTTTCATACCAATCACTAAGGGTAATAACATGTAGGCATTGTTCATAAGGCACCCAGCCTAATTTACTGATGCTACTGGGCTGATCATCCTTAATATGATTTAATCATTCCCAATGTAGAGGTGTTTTTAAACTTAAATGATCATAGCCTGCTGTTAACCACATAAATCCATCCCATAATTGTTGGAAGTTTCCCTTTAATAGACAAGAGGTAACAGTTTTCGTTTGAGACTTAGCTGTCATTCTGATTGAGCCTGAGTGACCTTAAAAGAAAATTTGAATTTATGGCCAGTGTCAGAGCAGGTATTATTAATTGGCTAGGCTAGTGGATCTCCCAAACAGGACTATAATTTTTTTTTCTCCTTCTCTAGAGTGAATTTCCTGAGGGCCATCCAATTAGAGCCTTGGAGGAGAGAAATCCACCAAGGCAACCCAAAAGTACTAGTCATAGGTAATTGGCCACAAACCCAACAATTGGGTTGATTTTTAAAATCAACATAGGATTGTGTCCATGATAGAAAAACATTTGATTTATATGTAAAGGTCCAAGAAGTCAAGAAAACATTATGAATGCTCATATGAGTCAGGTCCAGCATCTTGGGCTAGCTATCTACTTCTCATGTCAGCTTCTTCTCATCTTAGTGTGAGTGTAGTTTCTCCTCTGATGTGTCCTTCTGTCTAGGTTGGAGATTGTCCTTTAATTAGTATGCATGATCCCCTGGTTGCAGGTTGTGGGGTATCAGATTTTCATCCAAAGATAGATCACCAAGATAATCTTTTGAAACAAACTTAGAGTGTCCTTTTAAAAACTCAGTTGGACTTTGCATTAATATAGCATAACAGCAAGGAACTATCCAAGGAGTGAACCTTAGTAAATAAGACATCCATCATCAAAACTGACACTTAATATTCATTGAAACATAATCTTTTTCTCTCTAAAATTACCCTCATTTTTACCAAATATAACCAAATTAAGACTAATTTGTTTGCAAAATAAATCTGGTCTCAAAAGAAACTTGGGAGCTTCCTAGGGGGTGCAGTGGTTAAGAATCCACCTGCCAATGCAGGTGACACATGTTCGACCCCTGCTCCAGGAAGATCCCACATGCCATGGAGCAACTAAGCCCATGTGCCACAACTATTGAGCCTGAGCTTTGGAGCCTGTGAGCCACAACTGTTGAGCCCATATGCCGCAACTACTGAAGCCCATGCTCCTAGAGCCCATGCTCTGCAACAAGAGAAGCCACGGCAATGAGGAGCCCACACACCACAACAAAGAGTAACCTCCACTCACTGCAACTAGAGAAAGCATGTGTGCAGCAATGAACACCCAACACAGCCAATAAATAAATAAATTTTTTAAAAAAGAAAAGAATCTTGGCCTAATTTATTTAACTGAGGGCAGAGTGGAGAGATCCCCACACGGAATAGTCAGGGAGCACTCCCCAGCCAGAGAAGCTAATCTCACCCACAGTGGCAGTGGGGGCTGGGTGCCGAGGCTTGGGCTTCAGAGAATAGACACCAGGGAGAGAGCTGGGACTGGCTGCATGAGAACAGCCTGGGGGGGCAGGTATGCCAGCAAGCTAGGAGGGAGTTTGGGGGAAATCCTGGGCCAGACGGAAAGGCAGAGGACTTTTGTTTCAGAGTGCTTGGGAGGAACTTCCCTCTCCGAGAACTCACAGGCTGTGAAGCTGTGCGACCTACAGCTGCTAGATCAGAAAGCCCTTCTGCACGCTGCTTCACTCCCCTCCCCCACCACGTGATTCTGGGCCCATGGCCTGCTCACCTGCTGCTGCCAAGGGTCCTGTGTGTGAGGCAAGTTATTGGCCACACTTTCCCAGCAGCAGAGGAAGCCCACCAACACCAAGGATCCCGCGATCAGGACCAACTTCCCTGGGATAATGCACAGCACAACTAAGGTTCATGGTGACCTCTGCTGCTGCAATCACTCCAGCAGATTTCAGTTAGACTGCCGTATCTCTCCCTACCCCCCAACCTGAAGCTGCAAGTGAGCCCCAATCACACTTTTTTGCCCCCTCTTGCCTGGGTGGAGAACTGACTCCTGAGAGCAACCCACATGCAAAGTAGGGACCAAAACCAAAACTGATCCCTGAGGACTGCAGGACCAAAGAAGAGAAAAACAGCCACTGGAGGAGCATATTTAATGTCCACAATAAGCTTGAAAGAACCTGCATCTGTGAATCAGCTGAATAGAGAATGGGAGTGTTTCTATAATAAAGACTATAGACATAGCAGACAACTGGGGACTGTGGGGACAAATACACACAGGACTAATACCAGATCACAGTCTGATTTCTCCACAGTCCTCTCCACAGCAGATGCAGAAATATCGGAGGACTTCTTGGTATGTTTGTCTTGTTTCTGGTTTTAGATATTTGTTAGTTAAATTTTCACTGTATATATTTGTATGTGGATTTGCTTGTAATTGGTATGAGTACACTCTTCTTTCTTTTCTTTGCTCTCTCATTTTCTCTTCTCTGGTTTCTTTGCCTCTTCTCTTTTTGCAAGTGCAAGTGTGCACATCTCCTTGTGTGATTTTGACTGATTAGATTTGCTTTACCACGAGTCTTGGGGATCTGCCTGTCCTTTCCCCTTCTTCCCTTTTTAATTCCTTTTTTCTTTGCTCTCCTTCTACCTCCTTTTTCTCCATGCCATGCAGCTTCCAGGGTCTTGGTGGCCCAGCCAGGGCTCAAACCTGGACCTCTGAGACAGAAGAGTAGAGTCTAGGACATTGGACCACCATAGAACTCCTAACCCCATGGAATATTAATCAGCAAGTCCTCCCCCAGAGTTCTCATTCTCAACACCAAGCTCCAAATCCAACCAAAGGCCAGCAAGCTCCAGTGCTTGACACCTCAAGCCAAACAGAACAGATATAAGAGGAATTTCTACTAGGCAGCATAGGGAAAGGAGACAGCAAATAGTACAAATTAGACAAAATGAGAAAACAAAGAAACTTGCTCCTTTGCTCCTTGCAGGCAAAGGAGCAAGATAAAACCCCACAAGACCAAATAAATGAAGAAGAAATTGGAAAATGGCCAGAAAAAGAATTCAGAGTAATGAAAGTAAAGATGATCCAAAATCTCAACAACAACACCAAAAAAAAAAAAAAAATAGAGAAAATACAGTAAACATTTAATAAGGACCTAGAAGAACTAAAGAGCAAACAAACAGTAATGAACAACACAATAACTGAAACTGAAAATACTCTAGATGGTATAAACAGCAGAATAACTGAGGCAGAAGAACGAGTAAGTGAGTTTGAAAATAGAATGGGGAAAATAACTGCCACAGAAGAGAAAAAGAAAAAAGAATAAAAAGAATGGAAGACAGTCTCAGAGACTTTGGGAAAACATTAACTACACCAACATTCGAATCATAGGCATCCCAGATGAGAAGAAAAAAAGAAAGGTTCTGAGAAAATATTTGAAGAGATTATAGTGGAAAACTTCCCCCACATGGGAAAGGAAAGTCCAAGAAGTGCAGAGAGTCCCATACAGAATAAACCCAAGGAAAAACACACCAAGGCACATATTAATCAAACCAACAATATTTAAACACAAAGAAAGCTATTAAAAGCAGCAAGAGAAAAGCAACAAATAACATAAAAGGGAAAACCCATAAGGATCACAGCTGATCTCTCTGCAGAAACTCTGCAGGCCAGAAGGGAGTGGCAGAAGATAATTAAAGTCTTGAAAGAGAAAGACCTACAGCCAAGAATACTCTACCCAGCAAGAATCTCATTCAGATTTGATGGAGGAATCAAAAGCTTTACAGACAAGCAAAAGTTAAGAGAAATCAGCACCACCAAACGAGCCTTACAACTGCTAAAGGAACTCCTTTAGGCAGGAAACACAAGACAAGGAAAAGACCTACAAAAACACAGCCAAAACAATTAAGGAAATGGTAATAGGAACATACATGTCAATAACCACATTAAATGTAAATGGATTAAATGCTTCAACCAAAGGACACAGACTGGCTGGATGGATACAAAAACAAGACCCATATATATGCTGTCTACAAGAAACCCACTTCAAACCTAGGGACATATACAGACTAAAAGGAAGGGGATGGAAAAAGATATTCCATGCAAATGGAAGTCAAAAGAAAGCTGGAGTAGCAATACTCATATCAGACAAATTAGACCTTAAATTAAAAACTATTACAAGAGACAAGGAAGGACAGTACATAATGATCAAGGGATCAATCCAAGAAGAAGATATAACAATTATAAATATCTATGCCCCCAACATAGGAGCATCACAATACATAAGGCAAATGCTAACAGCCATAAAGGGGGAATGGACAGTAACACAATAATACTAGGAGACTTTACCACCCCACTTACATCAATGGACAGATCATCCAAAAAGAAAATAAATAAGGAAACACAGGCTCTAAATGAGACATTAGACTATCTTGACTTAATTAATATTTATAGTGCATTCTATCCAAAAACTACAGAATACACTTTCTTTTCAAGTGCACATGGAGCATTCTCCAGGATAGATCACATCTTGGGTCAGAAATCAAGCCTCAATAAATTCAAGAAAACTGAAATCATATCAAGCACCTTCTCTGATCACAACACCATCAGACTAGACATCAATTACAGGGATAAAAAAGCTGTAAAACATACAAACATATGGAGGCTACACAATACACTATTAAACAACCAAGAAGTCACTGAAGAAATCAAAGAGGAAATCAAAAAATACCTAGAAACAAATGACAATGAAAACACAATGACCCAAGACCTATGGGACGCTTTAAAAGCAGTTCTAAGAGGGACGTTTATAACAGTACAATCCTACCTCAAGAAACAAGAAAAATTTCAAATAAACAACCTAACCATATACCTAAAACAATTAGAGAAAGAAGAAAATAAAAGTGAGCAGAAGGAAAGAAATCATAAAGATCAGATCAGAAATAAATGAAAAAGAAATGAAAGAAGCTGTAGGAAAGATAAAATTAAAAGCTTGTTCTTTGAGAAGATATATAAAATTGATAAACCACTAACCAGACTCATCAGGAAAAAAAAGGAGAAGACACAAATAAACAGAATTAGAAATGAAAAATGAGAAGTAACAACAAATACTGCAGAAATATGAAAGATCATGAGAGACTACTACAAGCAACTATATGCCAATAAATTGGATAACCTGGAAGAAAAGGATAAATTCTTAGAAAAGTACAATCTTCCAAGACTGAACAAGGAAGAAATAGAAAATATGAACAGACCAAACACAAGGACAGAAATTGACACTGTGATTTAAAATATCCCAACAAGCAAAAGTCCAGGGCCAGATGGCTTCACAGGTGAATTCTATCAAACATTTAGAGAAGAGCTAACACCTATCTTTCTCAAACTCTTCCAAAATATAGCAGAGGGAGGAACACTCCCAAACTCATTCTACAAGACCACCATCACCATGGTACCAAAACCAGCCAAAGATGTCACAAAAGATAATCACAGGCCAATATCACTGATAAATTTAGATGCAAAAATCCTCAACAAAATACTAGCAAACAAAATCCAACAGTACATTAAAAAGGTCATATACCATGATAAAGTGGGGTTTATCCCTGTAATGCAAGGATTCTTCAATATACATAAATCAATCAATGTGATACACCATATTAACAAACTGAAGCATTAAAAACCATACGATGATCACAATAGATGCAGAAAAATCTTTTGACAAAGTTCAGCATCCATTTATGATAAAAACTCTCCAGAAAATGGGCATAGAAGGAAGTTACCTCAACATAATAAAAGCCATATATGCCAAACCAACAGCCAACATCATTCTAAATGGTGAAAAACTGAAAACATTCCCTCTAAGAACAGGAACAAGACAAGGGTGCCCACTCTCACCACTATTATTCAACATAGTTTTGGAAGTTTTCGCCACAGCAATCAGAGAAGAAAATGAAACAAAAGGAATCCAAGTTGGAAAAGAAGAATAAAATTGTCACTCTTTGCAGATGACATGATATTATACATAGAATACCCTAAAGATTCTACCAGAAAACTGCTAACACTAATCGATGAATTTAGTAAAGTAGCAGGATACAAAATTAATGCGCAGAAATCTCTTGCATTCCTATACACTAACAACGAAAGAGCAGAAAGAGAAATTAAGGAAACTCTCACATTTACCATTGCAACAAAAAGAATAAAATACCTAGGAATAAAGAGGCAAAAGACCTGTATGCAGAAAACTATAAAACACTGATGAAAGAAATCAAAGACAATACTAACAGTTGGAGGGACATACCATGTGCTTGGATTGGAAGAATCAACATTGTGAAAATGACTCTACTACCCAAAGCAATTTACAGATTCAGTGCAATCCAATTACCAATGGCATTTTTCACAGAACTAGGACAAGAAATCTTACGATTTGTATGGAAACGCAAAAGATCCTGAATAGCCAAAGCAATCCTGAGAAGGAAAGTTGGAATTGGTGGAATCAGGCTTCCTGACTTCAAACTATATTAGAAGGCTACAGTGACCAAGACAGGATTGTACTGGCACAAAAACAGAAATGTTAATCACTGGAACTGAATAGAGAGCCCAGAGATAAACCCACACACATATGGGCACCTTATCTTTGATAAAGGTTTCAAGAATATGCAATGGAAAAAAAGAGAGCCTCTTTAATAAGTGGTGCTAGGAAAATTGGACAGCTACATGTAAAAGAATGGAATCAGAACCCTTCCTAACACCATACACAAAAATAAACTCAAAATGGATTAAAGACCTAAAGGTAAGGCCAGACACTATAAAGCTCTTAGAGGAAAACATAGGCAGAACACTCTACGACATAAACCAAAGCAAAATCCTTTTTGACCCTCCACCTAGAATAATGGAAATAAAAACAAAAATAAACAAATAGGACCTAATTAAACTTAAAAGCTTTTGCACAGCAAAGGAAACCATAAACAAGACAAAAAGACAACCCTCAGAATGGGAAAAAATATTTGTAAATGAAATAACTGACAAAGGATTAATCTCCAAAATATACAAGCAGCTCATGAAGCTTAATACCAAAAAAGCAAATAACCCAATCCACAAATGGGCAGAAGACCTAAATAGACATTTCTCCAAAGAAGACATGCAGATGGCTAACAAACACATGAAAAGATGCTTAACATCACTAATCATTAGAGAAATGCAAGTCAAAGCCACAATAAGGTATCACCTCACACCAGTCAGAATGGCCATCATCAAAACATCTAGAAACAATAAATGCTGGAGAGGTTGTGGAGAAAAGGGAATCTTCATGCACTGTTGGTGGGAATGTAAGTTGGTACAACCACTATGGGAAACAGTATGGAGGTTCCTTTAAAAACTGAAAATAGAACTACCATATGACCCAGCAAATCCACTACTGGGCATATACACAGAAAAAAAACATAATCCAAAAAGAAATACGTACCATAACGTTTATTGCAGCACTATTTACAATAATCAGGACATGGAAACAATCTAAATGCCCATCAACAGATGAATGGATAAAGAAGATGTGGTTATATATACAATGGAATATTCCTCAGCCATAAAAAAGAATGAAATTAGTTATTTGTAATGAGGTGGATATACCTAGAGTCTGTCATACAGAGCAAAGTAAGCCAGAAAGAGAAAAACAAATACCATATGCTAACTCATATATATGGAATCTAAAAAAGAATGGTACTGATGAACCCAGTGACAGGGCAAGAATAAAGATGCAGATGTAGAGAACGGACTTGAGGACACGGGGTGGGGGAGGTGAAGGGGAAGCTGGGACAAAGTGAGAGAGCAGCATTGACATATTTACACTACCAAATGTAAAATAGATAGCTCATGGGAATTTGCTGCATAACACAGGGAGATCAACTTGATGATGGGTGATGCCTTAGAGGGTCAGGATAGGGAGGGTGGGAGGGAATCGCTGGAGGGAAGGGGTATGGGGATATATGTATAAATACAGCTGATTCACTTTGATGTACCTCAAAAGCTGGTACAGGAGTGTAAAGCAATTATATTCCAGTAAAGAGCTTAAAAAAAATGCTACATTCTAAGTTTGCTAAATATTAGAGGAGAAATACATCAAATATAGCATAGAAGAAAGACAGAAATAAATCAACAAACCTTGAGTTGGTTTTTGTTTTGTTTTGGTAATAAATTAGCAAAGCCTTTCATAGACTGCTAAGAAAAAAGAAAGATGACTGAAATGAAATCAGAAATGAAAGAGAAAACATTACAATAAATGCTTCAGAAATAAAAAGGATCCAAAGGGCTATTATTAACAATTATATGCCAACAAATTGGATAACCATAGGCAGAACACTCTCCTCATAAATTGCAGTGATATCTTTTCTGAACCATCTCCCAGAGTAATGGAAATAAAAACAAAATTAAACAAATGGGATCTAATTAAACTGAAAAGGTTTGACACAGCAAAGGAAACCATACACACAGTGAAAAGACAATGCACACATTGGGAGAAAATATTTGCAAATGATGTGACCTACAAGGATTAGTCTTGAAAATTTACAAATAGCTCATGCAGTTTAATAGCATCAAAACAAACAACCCAATCAAAAAACGGTCAGAAGATCTAAATAGACATTTCTCCAAAGAAGACATACAGGTGGCCAAGAGGCACATGAAAAGATTTTCAACGTCACTAACTATTAGCAAAATGAAATCAAAACTACAATGAGATATCACTTCACACCAGTCAAAATGTCTATCATCAAAAACTCCACAAAAAATAAATGCTGGAAAGGGTTTGAAGAGAAGGGAATCCTCCAACACTGTTGATGGGAATGTAATTGGTATAGCCACTATGGAGAACAATATGGAGGTTCCTTAAAAAAAACTACAAATAGAGCTACCATATGATCCTGCAGTCCCACTCCTGGGCATACATCCAGAGAAAAACATAGTCTGAAAGGATACATGCACCCCAGTGTTCACTGCAGCACCGTTTACAATAGCCAAAACATGGAAGCAACTTAAATGTCCATCGATCAAGGAATGGACAAAGAAGATGTGGTACATATATACAATGGAAGATTACTCAACCATTAAAAAGAATGAAATAATGTCATTTTCAGCAACGTGTATGGACCTAGAGATTGTCATACTAAGTGAAGAAAGTCAGACAGAGAAAGGGAAATATCATCTGATACCACTTATATGCAGAATCTAAAAAGCAATGATATGAATCAATTTATTTATAAAAACAGAAACAGACTCACAGACTTAGAGAAAGAACTTATGGTTACCAGGTAGGTAGGGTGGGGGGAAGGGATAGTTAGGAAGTTTGGGATTGAGAGGTACACACTGCTATATTTAAAATGGATAACCAATAAGGACCTACTGTATAGCACAGGGAACTCTGCTCAGTGCTGTGTGACAATCTAAATGGGAAATGAATTTGAAAGGGAATAGATACATGTATATGTGTAGTGGGGTTGCTTTGCTGTATACTTGAAGCTATCACTACACTGTTTGTAAACTATATCCCAATATAAAATAAAAAATTTAAAAAAAAAACCCACAAAAGCAGTGTGTTATACACTAACAATGAACTATCCAAAAAGGAAAGTAAGAAAACAATCCCATTTACAACAGCAACATAAAGAAATGAAAATACTTATGAATAAAGTTAATCAAAGATGTGAAAGACTTATACGTTGAAGATTATAGAACACAGGAAATTAAAGAAGACATAGATAGATGGGAAGGCATCTTATGTTCATGGATAAAAAGAATTCATATTGTAAAATGTCCATACTACCTAAAGTCATCTACATATTGAATGTAATCCTTATCAAAATCCCAATGGCATTTTTCACAGAACTAGGAAAAACATATGTAAAATTCATATGGAAACACAAAAGGCTCTGAAGAGCTAGAGCAATCTTGAGCAAGAAGAACAAAGCTGGAGGCATCACACTTCCTGATTTCAAACTGTTTTACAAAGCTATAGTAATCCAAAGAGACATATAGACCAATGGAATAAAATAGAGAACCCAGAAATAAATCCACACATTATGGTCAACTGCTCTTCAACCACAGACCCAAGAACACACAATGGGAAAGGACTGTCTCTTCAATAAGTGGTATTGGGAAAACTGGATATCCATATGCAGAAGAATGAAATGGAACCCTTAACTCACACCATATACAAAAATCAACTCAAAATGGATTAAAGGCTTAAGAGTCAAAAAAGCAAAGTACTAGAAGAAAATATGGGGGAAAAGTTCTTAACATCAGCCTTAGTAACAATATTTTGGACATGACCTCAAAAGCATAGACACCAAAATCCAAAAGAGACAAGTGGGAAAACATCATAGTCGAGAGCTTTTGCACAGCAAAGGAAACAATCAGAGTGAAAAAGGCAACCTGTAGAAGGGGAGAAAATATTTGCAAAGCATGTATATGTATATATCTGATAAGGTGTTAACATACAGTATATAGCAATACAAAGAACTCATAAAAGTCAATAGCAAAAAAACCCCAAATAACTCAATCAAAAACTGGGCAAAATAATTGAATAGACATTTCTCAAAAGAAGATATACGCATGGCCAAAAAATTAGTGCTCAACATTACCTATCATTAGGGAAATGTAAATCAAAATCACAGTGAGATGTCACCTCACAAGTGTTAGAATGGCTATTACCAAAAAGACAAAAAATATCAAGTCTTGGATAGTATGTGGACAAAAGGAATCCTTATACACTGTTGATGGGGCAGCAAATCGGTACTGCCATTATGGAAAACAGTAGAGAAGTTCCTTAAAAATACATCTACCATATGATCCAGTAATCCCACTTCTGGGTAAGTATCCAAAGAAAGGAAATTAGTATACTGAAGAGATGTCTGCACTTCCGTGTATATTGCAGCATTATTCATAAAAGCCAAGATATGGAAACAACCTACGTGTTGGTCAATGGGTGAATGAGTAAAGAAAATATAAAGTATGTGTGTGATGATACACACGTGATACACACACACACACACACACACACACAATAACCAGCATATGCTTTTTTTAGCCTTAGAAAGAATGAAATTCTGCCAGTTGCAAAGAGGGTGAACCTGGAGGACATTGTGCTCAGTAAAATAAAGCCAGACAGAGAAAGACAGACACTGTATTATCTCACTTAAATGTGGAATGTAAAAAAAGTCAATTTCATGAAAGGAGAGTTGAAACATGTGGCCAGTGGCTGGAGGGTGGGAGAAGTGGGGAGATATTCATCAATGGATACTAGGGCTCAGTTTGAGGGGTAAATTCTGGAGACTTAATGTATAGCATGATGACAATAGTTAATACTGCATTGTATACTTGAAATTTTCTAAGAGGATAAATCTTAGATGAAATCTCTCCCCCTTTCCCCCACACAAAGGGTAAATATAGAGATGATAAGTTATATAGCTTGATTGTGGTGACCTTTCACTTTGTGTACTTAACATACACAAATATCAAGTTATACTCCTTAAAAATATACAGAAGTATCTCAATTTAAAGTCTTTTAAGTTGAAATAATTTAAATCTTAATTAACATTTATTAATAATTAAAGTTGTTAGAAATTGCCCATTTGAAGTGTTTGTTTAGTAATTCCAATGTCTGGGTTTTTCAGAGACAGTTTCTTGATTGCTTTATGCTGTGTGTGGGCCACAGTTTCTTGTTTCTGTCCATGGTTTAAAATATTTGTTGAAAATCTGACCTTTTAAATGATACAACATGGAAATTCCGAACATCAAAATAAATAAATAAATAAATAAATAAATTATTTTAAAAAGAAAGAAACTTGGCCTGATAATTTATGTAACTGTGATCATATAGGCTTTTTACTTTGTTGAAACTGTTATAAGGAGCCACAGGCTGGACTTTTAAAAGACCTCTCAGGGCTAGGAAAGCCATGCCAAGGGCTTGGGCTTATCACAGATTTTTGCCTAACAAATGTAGGTGAATCCTTCCCCTTTCAAGTTTCCCAAAACACCTTGAGTTTTCTGTACCTGTTAGTGAAGTAGCCTTCCTAATTTAGCTGATAAAGCTGCTGGGAACCTAAGAGTTTCTAATGTCTGGAGGGAACAGAGAGAAAAGATAAATATTTCAATCCTGCTTTACAAAGGTATAATTTACCAAATTACTCTAAATCATAATTAGTTTGAAGGGAAGGTTTTCCATACACTTGGAAAACACAGATTTAAACCAGTAATTTTCAGGTAGAAACCATAAAATTTATAACCATATTCACCTGTTTAGTCAGTCCTATGTAACTTGTCCTTTTTGTTAACAGCTTATGAAGGCATTAGGTTTCTCATCAGGATTCTGCAATTTCTTACCCAGTTCAGCACTATGGTCTGAAAGTCAGAAACTTGTATTTATCCAAAGTCCTTTTTGTAAGTCTTCTTGAAGAGGAAGCATTTTTGCAAAAGCACCAGAAAAAAACCATAACTGTCTATAATGACATAAGGCTTAAGAATGTGTGTTTAAGATCTGATTGCAATGTAATTGACAAAGAAACTGGTTACTGATGTGACATATAACCCTTTAAGATAATAATTAGAATTGTGACTGATAACCTTTTACCAGGACATATCAGAATTTTAGGAACTCCATATAATTTCTAGAATATCTATATTAATAACAATTACCATACTAAAACCTAAGATTTATTACTCATTTGACAATATTTCCCATGTAACTTAATGTACCAAAAGAACCTAGTTTACACCTCTCTTTGGGATGTTTCAGGGGCCCTTTTAGGCATCCCAAAGTTAGCTAGAGGTCAAAAGGACTTCATCAGAATGTGTTTTAGGAAGTTTTGTCAAAAAAAAAAAATACCAGAAAGGGTTTAGAACACTAAGTCAGATAGGTTCACAGATCACTGTGAAACAATAGTTATTCACTTAGCCAAAGTAACAATAAAAGATTTCAAAGGCAAATACAGAACAGATCACTTAAAAGGTAAGGAAACTTAAAATCTGTTATCAAAATGAAGTTCAACATTTTAAGAAAACTTGTCCTCTTAACAGAAATTCCAAATTCAAGTTTTGCACCAGCTTACTTTTAAAATTAATTTACTCAACTAAACTTATCTAAACTTAGTCAATCCTGATCATGCACTAAACACTTTTCTCAGGGTCCACTTTCAACAAACCTTATCGCTTTCTGTATTATTACTTTAATTCCCATTCAGAAACAGTCACCTCTAAGTCAGATTTACTTACTTCCTTTTCCTTTATTAAAATGTAATTCCATTCTTCAGGCCTTCTTTACTGAAAACGCACATCCTACTTTCCTTAAGCAACAATGAACTGTCCTTTTTGATAGCATACTGTAGATTGGTGAACATAAATATCAGGGATATTTTCTAAAAATGTGTGCTTTCTTTAGAGAATGTAGCACCAAACATATTCATCAATAGTCCTAAATATCCTTTTGTTTCTCTGTAAAAGGAAGCCAATGCTCAATAATTAATGTTTCAGTATCTTATTTTATTCTGGAATCACCTAGCTAGTCAATAAGCTTTCATCATTTAATTTAGTGCAACTCTCAAATTTCAAGTTACCAGAATCTAGAGAGACTATTTTAGGTAGATATTCCTAAAGCGTAAGTATTCTTCTTAATAGAGTTTATCTAAAAGCTCTTATCTCATTTACATTTTCTTTCCTTAGAAGTTTCTTCACATCAAGTTACTTTCCTTGCTGACAAATTTGTAACAGATATAACAAGATTTTATTTAGCTTATATTACACCTAGGCACAATAAATATATATATGTAAATTATACTTAATGTTGATGACTCTAAAACATGTCTATAGTAATCAAACCAACAAGCTTAAGCCACCTTCAATACCAGATATCAGTTTAGAACTGAATTTTACAGATGTCATGAACCTGAAATTCATTCTGGCCAGATTGGTTTCTAGTTCTGAGTATTTATATTGATGGGGGAAATTTTGAAGTTTATGACTTTATGCTAGCTCTGTTTCTGTAAAATCTGCTTGCTATGCCGCGATAAGAACAAGATGACCTAGTTATCAACTGTAACCTTAAGGTGTTCCGATAAGTATGGAATGTCCTGCTCCTGCTCATGCAAGTTTCTGTTTGGAAACACCCCCACCCCGCCCCTTGCATGTAACCCATAGCAACTCCTGCCCGTAACCTATAGTAATTATGTAACCAATCACTTTATGCCAAACTCAACTAGAGCCTTGTTTAAACCAACCAATCAGTCTGTGCCAACTATAGCTATATGCCTTAACCTATATAAGGAAAAGATTCCCCTGAAATGGGGCCCCAGAATTTTGGAGTGTTAGCTTGTCTGGGTCTGCAGGCTAAATAAACCTGAGTTCCACAACCCTCTGAGTGTGGTGCTTGGTCTCTCGTGGGATTGGTTTTCTGCAACATTTTTGGAGGCCCCAGTGAGATTCCAACCATGCTGGCCCCTTGAGCTGCCAGACCGGTGGCTTGGACAGGTCAGGGTGAAGGAGCTCCTAGATGAAAGAGGAGTCATGCCACCCAATGGTATTCCAGGTTCTCTTTCAGACTGGTGCTCTGACTCTCTGGACAGCTGGGCCCCAACCAGACTCTTTGGAGGGTTGGACCAGCTCACCAGGAATGGCCATAGGATCAGGTGAGACCACGGAGTGCTGAAACCAGTCAGGTCCCGTCTCTGGATGGAAGAGGAGCTTGATCACCTCCTACAGTCTTCAGTAAGAAGACCATCAGGCAGGAGCCTTCCAAGAGGGAGAAGGTGCCCATCAGGCAGGGGCCTTCCCAGAGGGGAAAGTTGCCCACAAGTTAGGGGCCTTCCCAGGGGGGAAGGTATTGTGATAAACTCTGGTGTGAATGTGTGTGTGAGTGAGCACCCTGGTTCATTCTCGAACCAGGGCAATTGTGTGGCTCCATGGCCTTCATGGTTATGGAGTCCAAGTGGGCCCTAACCTGTGGTTCCGTGGTGACCTCATATGGCTCAGGGCAATATCTGTTTATGGGGGACCCAGTCCCTCTCTACGAGCCAGATTCAAGTGGGATACTGTACCACCCGCCAAAGCTAAGAGGCATCTAAATTCCCCATGGGGACATGGCCAGGTGGGCATCTAAGTGGCCTCCTCTTCAGAGGGGACACCCATACTTGTTTGTCTTTGTGTCATTGACACGGGGGAGGGGGAATTGGTTACTGATTTGATTTAGCAATTGTGTATGTCCAAATGGCCCTTTTGCCCTAGGGCCCTCGGCTAAAGTTTTCTTAAAACTTTAAGGCTCGCTCTCCCCTTCCGTCAGCTGACTCTTTGAGCTGACGTATTGAGAAATTAGGTTTTCCCCAAAAGACTTGCCCCTTTTGCCAGACAGAGCAAAAGGGGCAAGTCTCTCTAGGTCCCCTGGACCGGTCCATGTGGAGCGGCACACTCTGACGTGTTCTTGTATACTTTTGGATTCTCATTACGAGGCTGCCTTCCTCTGTCACCTTTCCTTCATAATCCTCTGATTCCCCAAGGATTTCAGGCTCTTCACTTAGGTGAGGAGTACACATACTGCTCCTCTGCCTGCTCAGTGCCCTTGAGAGGGTCAATCACCCCAGACCCCCTCTGGAGCCCCACCTGAAGTTATTCCTCTGTGAACCCCATTACAAGGGATCGCCTCCTTTCAGTCCCATCTCCCTGAGACATTTAATGATCAGGGCCATCTTCAGGGAGGCACATAATTGTGCTGTCTGGGAATACTGGGCTTTCCAGGAGTGGCAACATCAGCACTACCTAGGTTATTAGGCCCCAAGACAAGGCCCTTTCCATGCACACCCCTCTCCTCTGGTCAAAAAAATAAATTACACTTGTCAACAAAGGGGAGACAAAGTCATCTTAGGAGGAACTTGCTTGTACCTTTGAGAGGTAAATGTCTTATCTGGTCATCTAAGGAACACTTATCTCTGCTATCTTTTGGAATGCATATTAAAAAAATTTAAATAAAATAATTTAAAACTTGACTTGTCAAAGGTAAATAGAAATCCTAAGTGCCTTTTCTGCGAATAGTAAAAGGGTTTAGCCATCTAGATAGGTGACCTCTAGATAAGTGACCTCTAGATAGGTGACCTCGATTTGTTCCATCTGCTAGAAGCCAATTTAAATCTAACCCCTTGTGACTGATGGCTTTTATGTTGTACCTGACTCAGTACTGAAATTTTAGAATGAGAATTATGAGGCTTCTGTGTTTGTGTGTGTGTTCCTATGTATCTATATGTTCATTGTAGGTGTATGGTATTGCCAAAAGAATTCATAAAAGAGCTCTAATTGGCTTTAAAAAAAATTATTAAGTGCTTATAAATATTCAAAAATAGAAAATAATCTGGCCAGAATGATTTTCAGGTTCATGACATCTGGAAAATTCAGTACTAAACTGATATCTGGTATTGAAGATGGCTTAAGCTTGTTGGTTTGATTACTATAGACATATTTTAGAGTCATCAACATTAAGTATAATTTTATATAAATTTTTATTGTGCCTAGATGTAATATAAGCTAAACAAGGTCTTGTTGTGTCTGTTACAAATTTGTCAGCAAGGAAAGTAACCTGATGTAAAAAAAAAAAACTTCTGAGGAAAGAAAATGTAAATGAGATAAGAACTTTTAGATAAACTCTGTCAAGAAGAATTATGCTTTAGGAATATCTGCCTAAAATAGTCTCTCCAGATCCTGGTGACTTGAAATTGTGGAGTTGCCCTAAATTAAGTGATGAAAACTTATTGACCAACTGGATCATTCCCAAATAAAATAAGATACTGAAACATAAATTACCAAATATCGGTAATTCCTTTTACAGGGAGACAAAAAGATATTTAGGACTATTGATAAATATGCTTAGTGCCACGTTCTGTAAAGAAAGCAAATGTTTTTAGAAAATATCACTGGTATTTATGTTCACCAATCTACAGAATGCTGTCACAAGGGACAGTTCATGGGTGTTTAAGGAAAGTAGGATGTGTGTTTTCAGTAAAGAAGGCCTGAGGAATGGAATTACATTTTATTAAAGGGAAAGAAAGTAGGTCTGACTTACAGGTGACTGAATGGGAAATAAAGTAGTGAAATAGAAAGTGATAAGAAGGTTTGTGGAAAATGGACCCTGAGAAAAGAGTTTTGTGCATGATCAGGATTGACTAAGTTTAGATAAATTTAGTTGAGTAAATTAATTTTAAAAGTAAGCTGGTGCAAAACTTGAATTTGGCTTTTCTCTCTGTTAAGAGGACAAGTTTTCTTAAAATGTTGAACTGCCCTTTGATAAAAGATTTTAAGTTTCCTTACCTTTTAAGTGATCTGTTCTTGTTACTTTGGCTAAGTGAATAACTGTTGTTTCACGGTTACCTGTGAGGCCGTCTGACAGAGTGTTCTAAACCCTTTTTGGGTATTTTGGACAAAACTTCCTAAAATTCTGATGAAGTCCTTTTGACCTCTAGCTAACTTTGAGATGCTTCAAAGGGCCCCTGAAGCATCCCAAAGAGAGATATAAACTAGGTTTGTTTGGTACATTAAGTTACATAGGAAGAAGTGTCAAATGAATAATAAATGTTAGATTTTAGTGCATGGTAATTGTTATTAATATAGATATTCTAGAAATTATATGGAGTTCCTAAAATTCTGATATGTCCTGGTAAAAGGTTATCAGTCATAATTCTAGTTATTATCTTAAAATGTTGTATGACACAACAGTAACCAAATTGATTGACCTTGCAATCAGATTTTAAACACGCCTTCTTAAGCCTATGTCTTAGACGATTCTGGTTTTATTCTGATGCCTTTGCAAAATGCTTCCTTTTTTAAAAGATTTATGAAAAGGACTTTTGGATAAATACAAGTTTCTGACTTTCGGACCATAATGCTGAATGGGGTAAAAAAAAAAAAAATGAAGAATCCTTATGAGAAATGTGATGGCTTCATAAGCTGTTAACAAAAGGATGTTACATAGGACTGAGTAAACTGGTGAATATGGTTATAAATTTTATGGTTTCTATCTTAAAAAATTACTGATTTAAATCTGTTTTCCAAGTGTAAGGAAAACCTTCCCTTCAAACTAATTATGATTTACAAGAATTTGATAGAGTATACATTTGTAAGCAGGATTGAAACATTTATATTTTCTCTCTATCTGATCCCTCCAGACATTGGAAACTCTTAGGTTCCCAGCAGCTTTATCAGATAAATTGGAAAGGCTACCTCACTAACAGGCATAGAAAACTTAAGATATTTTGGGAACCCTGAAAAGGGAGGAATTCACCTACATTTGTTAGGCAAAAATCTATGATAAGCCCAAGCCCTTGGCATGGCTTTCCTAGCCCTGAAAGGTCTTTTAAAAGTCCAGCCTGTGGCTCCTTATAAAAGTTTCAACAAAGCCAAAAGCCTATATGATCAATTACAGTTACATAAATTATCAGGCCAAGTTTCTTTTGAGACCAGATTTATTTTGCAAACAAATTAGCCTTAATCTGGTTATATTAGGTAAAAATGAGGGTAATTTTAGAGAGAAGAAGATTATGTTTCAATAAATATTAAGTGCCAGTTTTGCTGATGGAGGTCTGTATTTACTAAGACTCACTCCCTGGATATTTCCTTGCTGTTGTGCTATAGTAATTTAAAATCCAACTAAGTTTTTTTTAAAAGGACGCTCTAAGTTTGTTTCTGAAACTTATCTCAGTAATCTATCTTTGGATGAAAACCAGATGCCCCACAACCCACAACCCAGGGATTATGGACACTAAAAGGATGTAATTTAAAGGACAACCTGCAACCTAGATGGAAGGACACTTATCAAAGGAGAAACTACTCTCACACTAGGATGAGAAGAAGCTGACATCAGAAGTAGACAGCTAGCCCAAGATGCTGGACCTGACTCGTATGAGCGTTTCAAATGTTTTTCTATCATGGGCACAATCCTATGCTAATTTTGAAAATCAATCCAATTGTTGGGTTTGCCGCCAATTACCTATGACTAGTACTTTTGGGCTGCCTTGGTGGGTTTCTCTGCTCCAAGGCCCTAATTGGATGCCCCTTAGGAAATTTGCTCTAAAAATAAAAAAAAAATAAAAAATAAAAAAACTATAGTCCTGTTCAGGGATCCTCTTGCCTGGCCAATTAATAATACTGGCTCAGATTTCTGTGACCCGCTCTGAAGTCTTGACCTCTTCAAAAACTGGTTTGGCATGGGAAGCTCATGGCTTAAGGATTTACTTGTAACTCTATTGATGCTACTAGCTATATTATTTGTATTTTGCCTGCTTTTCAAGATTATTGCTTCTTGTATTACCAAATGTCTGACTGAACTGCCAACAAAAATAATGATGGCTAGGCTACTTGATGCAGTTGATCAATTATATAGTTCTGTATGTGATCAATGATTGTAATAGTGTAACTCTGGATATGGGAAGATGCAACAAGAGGGAATTTTTCCTGGACCATAACAGATTAGGAATACAGGTGGCCCAGAGAGCTTTGGCTTTTGTTGCAAATACCTAGCCCAGTACTGGCACACTGAGTGGCCTATCGGCGAGATCTTCATCAGACCTAGGAATGAGCCTTCCTAGCACCGTGGGATGAGATGGTCCTGAAAAGCCTCCCAAAGCATGGTCAAATTTATGACCATGAGGGGCCCCTGTCAACTATAAATTGGAACTTGCCATCTGCCTGTACAAGGACTAAATCACTTTGTGCTGCCGTAGCTACTGGCCTTCCACATCCCCTGAAGGGAATTCAGGGTGGAGACCAGAAATGAGGCTCTCTGTGCTTTGGAGGATGGGTGGAACAGGTCTTTAGATAGTTAGATATTTTCAGGAGCTGATTTTATAAACTCAACACTTGCATCTCCTCATATCTAGAAAAGCACTAAATCCCTACATAGTGACATCTGCTTGGGTGGAAGACGGGTCCTGGGGTTTCCAAACCCCAATTTACATGCTTAAAAGTATTATCCAGCTCCAGGTGGTAGTTGAAATCATTACTAATGAAATGGCTCTTAATTTATTGACAAAATGACAAAGCAAGATACGTAATGCTATTTATCAGAATCGCCTGGCCCTAAATTACATACTGGCTGCAGAGGGGGGCGTCTATGGGAAGTTCAATCTCAGTAACTGCTGCCTATAAATAGATGACAAGGGTAAAGTCATAGAAGAGATAACCAACAAAATGACCAAGATAGCCCATGTGCCAGTCCAGACATGGGAAGGATGTAATCCTAGAGAACTGTTTGGAGGCTGGTTTTCATCCCTGGGAGGACTTAAAACACTTGTGGGAGTAGTTCTGCTCCTCTTCGGAACTTGTCTCCTCTTATCTTGCCTCCTGCTATTACTCCTGAAGCTAGTCTCTGGCCTGGCAGAGGCTGTAGCAGATAGAAGGGCAACAACCGCACACCTCCTAGCCCTGAGAGGTTACCAGCCCCTGGGCCTGGATGACCAAGAAGTTGACACCTTGTAAAAATTTTAAAGGGCTTCAAGAGGGGGGAATGATGGGGGGAAATTTGAAGTTTATAACTTTATGCTAGCTCTGTTTCTGTAAAATCTGCTTGCTATGCCGCGATAAGAACAAGATGACCTAGTTATCAACTGTAAACTTAAGATGTTCTGATAAGTATGGAATGTCCTGCTCCTGCTCATGCAAGTTTCTGTTTGGAAACACCCCCACACCACCCCTTGCGTGTAACCCATAGCAACTCCTGCCCGTAACCTATAGTAATTATGTAACCAGTCACTTTATGCCAAACTCAACTAGAGCCTTGTTTAAACCAACCAATCAGTCTGTGCCAACTATAGCTATATGCCTTAACCTATATAAGGAATAGATTCCCCTGAAATGGGGCCGCAGAATTTTGGAGCGTTAGCTCACCTGGATCTGCCAGCTCAATAAACCTGAGTTCTCCAACCCTCTGAGTGTGGTGCTTGGTCTCTCATGGGATGGGTTTTCTGCAACACTATAAGTGCTTAATTTTTTAAAAGCCCTTTTATGAATTCCTTTTTGGCAATACCATACAACTACAGCAAACATAGATACATTTGAACACACAAACAAACACAGAGCCCTCATAGTTCCCATTCCAAAATTTCAGCACTGAGTCAGGTACAATATAAAAGTTACAAGGGGTTGGATTCAAATTGGCTTCTAGCAGAAGAAATAAATCGAGGTCACCTATCTAGAGGTCACCTATGGAGATGGCTAAACCCTTTTACTACTGTTTACAGAAAAGACACTTAAGATTTCTATTTATCCTTGACAAGTAAAGTTCTAAATTATTTTACCCTCTTTTTTTTAAATTATACTAAAAGATGGCAGAGATAAGGTTTCCTGAGATGACCAGATAGGACATTTGCATCTCAAAGGTACAAGCAAGCTCCTCTTAAGATCTTTGCCTCCCCTTTGTTTAATACTTACAAGCCTCTTAAGATAAATAGGGACGGTTTGGTGAGTGGTAAAAAGAATTGGTGGGTTTTGGATTATTTTTGGAGCCACAATTAAATCAACAAACATTAATATCAGTTATTAATTTGATACTGAATATTTCCCAGTTCACGTGAACCTGAAATTTATTTAGCTTACTTTCTCTTGTACTTTAGAATTGTTCAATTTGTAAGTGCCTATTTTTCCTTAAGCCAATCAAATAGAGCTCATTTACAAATTAACCTCAACAACAATGTCCAAAGACAAAGACTCACACTGAGATATACATATATCCAGACAGACATGAACTCAAAGCTTCATCTTCCAAGCTTAGTCGTGAATTAGATATCACAAAACAAAAACTCACTAGCTTATAAACAGCTGGGATAAGAAAAATGTAAAGTGCTTCTTCCAGTTTTGTTGTTTTTTTTTTTTTTCCTTTTCAATCTCAGGAATTATAGGTGGTTTGGATAAGATATTTGTTCCTGAGAGCTCTGGTCTCAAGGCAGGGGGAGAGAAAATCAGGATCTCCTTAGTAGGGTCAGAATTTTGCTAGCTTTTTCTACTGGTTGGGAATTAAATGGGGGTCCATTAAACCTTCAATTGGCATTGTGTAATTAATTGACACAACTGAAGGTTCATAATTTTCATAGATACCCATTTTCCTTTTTTTTTAATGGTTTTGAAAAGCTGGTCTGATATAGTTTCAATTAATTAATTGTTGGCTTCCCTCTATTATTTCCTCTTTTAGAAACTTCTAGATACCAATCAAAGTAAGCATTCCTTTCAGTCTTTTTGATCTTACAGCCGGCCTTTTGTTTTTTTTTTTATTTCCCTAACTGTGCACGCAAAAATATTTTTTGGACTATCAGAAGAACGCCGAAGACTTTTTGTTTACGCCTGAGCCACCGGCGCCCTCTGCAACAGGCACCTCCAAGCCTGACTGAGACATCAGTGCGTCACTGCTCACTCCCTCCCAGGAGAAGGAGCCACTGTTGTACCCTCTCCCTCCCCACACACCGACGCTTACAGACGAACAATAAAGGAACCTCTGCTGGTCACAGAATAACGCAAAAAAACCCAAGGACAAGCAACCCCAAAAGTTTGGACAACCATGAGGAAACAAACACCATGCAGGCAAAGGAGCAAGAAAAAAACCCACAAGACCAAATAAATGAGGAGGAAATAGGAAAAATGCCTGAAAAGGAATTTAGAGTAATGATAGTAAAAATGATACAAAATCTTGATAACAAAATAGAGAAAGTACAAGAAACAGTTCATAAGAACTCAGAAAAACAAACAGCAATGGATAACAAAATAACTGAAATTAAAAATACTCTAGATGCTCTAACCAGCAGAATGACTGAGGCAGAAGAACGAATAAGTGAGTTGGAAGATAGAATGGGGGAAATAACTGCCACAGAGCAGGAAAAAGAAAAAATAATAAAAAGATTAGAAGACAGTCTCAGAGACCTCACTGATAACATTAAGCGTACCAACATTCGAATTATAGGCATCCCAGAAGAAGAAGAAAACAAGAAAGGGTCTGAGAAAATATTTGAAGAGGTTATAGTGGAAAACTTCCCCAACATGGGAAAGGAAATAATTAACCAAGTCCAAGAAGCACAGAGAGTCCCATACAGAATAAACCCAAGGAGAAATACACCGAGACACATATTAATCAAACTAACGACAGCTAAACACAAAGAAAAAATATTAAAAGCAGCAAGAGAAAAGCAACAAACAACATATAAGGGAAAACCCATCAGGATAACAGCTGACCTTTCCACAGAAACTCTGCAGGCCAGAAGGGAATGGCAGGATATCCTGAAAGTCCTGAAAGAGAGAAACCTACAGCCAAGAATACTCTACCCAGCAAGAATCTCATTCAGATTTGAGGGAGAAATCAAAAGCTTTCCAGACAAGCAAAAGTTAAGCGAATTCAGCACCACCAAACCAGCCTTACAACAAGTGCTAAAGGAACTTCTCTAAGTAGGAAACACAAGAAAAGGAAAACACCTACAAATACAAACTCAAAACAATTAAGAAAATGGTAATTGGAACACACATGTCAATAATCACCTTAAATGTAAATGGATTAAATGCTCCAACCAAAAGACACAGACTGGCTGAATGGATACAAAAACAAGACCCTTCTATATGCTGCCTACAAGAAACCCACTTCAGACCAAGGGATACATATAGACTGAAAGTAAAGGGATGGAAAAAGATATTCCATGCAAATGGAAGTCAAAAGAAAGCTGGAGTAGCAATACTCATATCAGACAAATTAGACTTGAAAGTAAAGACTATTAAAAGAGACAAGGAAGGACACTACATAATGATCAAGGGATCCATCCAAGAAGAACATATCACAATGGTAAATATCTATGCCCCCAATATAGGAGCACCTCAATACATAAGGCAAATGCTAACAGCTATAAAAGGGGACATCGACAGGAACACAATAATAGTGGGAGACTTGAACACCCCACTTACATCAATGGACAGATCATCCAAACAGAAAATAAATAAAGACACACAAGCTTTAAATGACACATTAGACCATCTCGACTTAATTGATATTTATAGGGCATTCCATCCAAAAACGACAGAATACACGTTCTTCTCAAGTGCACACGGAACATTTTCCAGGATAGATCACATCTTGGGTCACAAATCAAACCTCAGCAAATTCAAGAAAATTGAAATCATATCAAGCATCTTCTCAGACCACAACGCCATGAGATTAGATATCAATTACAGGAAAAAAACTGCAAAAAATACAAACACATGGAGGCTAAACAATTCACTCTTAAACAACCAAGGAATCACTAAAGAAATCAAAGAGGAAATCAAAAAATATCTAGAAACAAATGACAACGAAAACACAACAACCCAAAACCTATGGGATGCAGCAAAAGCAGTTCTAAGGGGGAAGTTTATAGCAATACAGTCCTACCTTAAGAAACAAGAAAATGATCAAATAAACAACCTAACCTTACACCTCAAACAACTAGAGAAAGAAGAACAAAGAAACCCTAAAGTGAGCAGAAGAAAAGAAATCATAAAGATCAGAGCAGAAATAAATGAAAAAGAAAGGAAAGAAACCATAAGAAAAATAAATAAAACTAAAAGCTGGTTCTTTGAGAAGATTAACAAAATTGATAAACCATTAGCCAGACTCATCAAGAAAAAAAGGGAGAAGATGCAAATCAACAGAATTAGAAATGAAAAAGGAGAAGTCACAACGGACACCTCAGAAATACAAAACATCATGAGAGACTACTACAAGCAACTATATGCCAATCAATTGGATAACCTGGAAGAAATGGATACATTCTTAGAAAAATACAATCTTCCAAGACTGAACCAGGAAGAAATAGAAACCATGAACAGACCAATCACAAGTACGGAAATTGAGGCAGTGATTAAAAATCTCCCAACACACAAAAGCCCAGGACCAGATGGGTTCACAGGTGAATTCTATCAAACATTTCGAGAAGAGTTAACACCTATCCTTCTCAAACTCTTCCAAAATATTGCAGAAGGCGGAGCACTCCCAAACTCATTCTACGAGGCTACCATCACCCTGATACCAAAACCAGGCAAAGATGTCACAAAAAAAGAGAACTATAGACCAATATCACTGATGAATATAGATGCAAAAATCCTCAACAAAATACTAGCTAACAGACTGCAACAGCGCATTAAAAAAATCATACACCATGATCAAGTGGGGTTTATCCCTGGGATGCAAGGATTCTTCAATATACGCAAATCAATCAATGTGATACATCATATCAACAAATTGAAGGATAAAAACCATATGATCATTTCAATAGATGCAGAAAAAGCTTTTGACAAAGTTCAACATCCATTTATGATAAAAGCTCTCCAGAAAATGGGCATAGAAGGAAATTACCTCAACATAATAAAAGCCATATATGCAAAACCAAAAGCCAACATTGTTCTCAATGGAGAAAAACTGGAAGAATTCCCCCTAAAAACAGGAACAAGACAAGGGTGTCCACTCTCACCACTATTATTCAACATAGTTTTGGAAGTTTTAGCCACAGCAATCAGAGAAGAAAAAGAAATAAAAGGAATCCAAATTGGAAAAGAAGAAGTAAAATTGTCACTCTTTGCAGATGACATGATATTATATATAGAAAACCCTAAAGACTCTACCAGAAGACTGCTAGCACTAATTGATGAGTTTAGTAAAGTAGCAGGATACAAAATTAATGCACAGAAATCTCTTGCATTCCTATACACTAACAACAGAAGAGCAGAAAGAGAAATGAAGGAAACTCTCCCATTCACCATTGCAACCAAAAGAATAAAATACCTAGGAATAAACCTGCCTAAGGAGGCAAAAGATCTGTATGCAGAAAACTTTAAGACATTGATGAAAGAAATCAAAGACGACACAAACAGATGGAGGGACATACCATGTTCCTGGATTGGAAGAATCAACATCGTGAAAATGTCTGTACTACCCAAAGCAATTTACAGATTCAATGCAATCCCGATCAAATTACCAACGGCATTTTTCACAGAACTAGAGCAAGAAATCTTACGATTAGTATGGAAACGCAAAAGACCCCGAATAGCCAAAGCCATCTTGAGAAGGAAAAATGGAGTTGGTGGAATCAGGCTTCCTGACTTCAAACTATACTACAAGGCCATAGTGATCAAGACAGTATGGTACTGGCACAAAAATAGAAAGGAAGATCAATGGAATAGAATAGAGAACTCAGAAGTAAGCCCAAACACATATGGGCAGCTTATCTTTGACAAAGGAGGCACGAATAT
Source organism: Hippopotamus amphibius kiboko (assembly GCF_030028045.1). Classification (NCBI taxonomy): domain Eukaryota; kingdom Metazoa; phylum Chordata; class Mammalia; order Artiodactyla; family Hippopotamidae; genus Hippopotamus; species Hippopotamus amphibius. The sequence continues at coordinate 28,647,674 of NC_080200.1, read as the reverse complement.
ACAATGGAAAAAAGCCTCTTCCATAAGTGGTGCTGGGAGAACTGGGCAGCAACATGCAAAAGAATGAAATTAGAACACTTCCTAACACCATACACAAAAGTAAACTCCAAATGGATTAAAGACCTAAATGTAAGGCCAGACACTATCAAACTCCTAGAGGAAAACATAGGCAGAACACTATATGACATCCATCAAAGCGCCATCCTTTTTGACCCACCTCCTAGAATCATGGAAATAAAATCAAGAATAAATGAATGGGACCTCATGAAACTTAAAAGCTTTTGCACAGCAAAAGAAACCATAAACAAGACTAAAAGGCAACCCTCAGAGTGGGAAAAAATAATTGCCTATGAAACAACGGACAAAGGATTAACCTCCAAAATATACAAGCAGCTCATGAAGCTTAATACCAAAAAAGCAAATAACCCAATCCACAAATGGGCAGAAGACCTAAATAGACATTTCTCCAAAGAAGACATACAGATGGCCAACAAACACATGAAAAGATGCTCCACATCACTAATCATCAGAGAAATGCAAGTCAAAGCCACAATGAGGTATCACCTCACACCAGTCAGAATGGCCATCATCACAAAGTCTGGAAACAACAAATGTTGGAGAGGGTGTGGAGAAAAAGGAACTCTCCTGCACTGTTGGTGGGACTGTAAATTGGTACAGCCACTATGGAAAACAATTTGGAGGTTCCTTAAAAAACTACAAATAGAACTACCATATGATCCAGTAATCCCACTACTGGGCATATACCCAAAGAAAACCATAATCCCAAAAGAAACTTGTACCATAATGTTTATTGCAGCACTATTTACAATAGCCAGGACATGGAAGCAACCTAAATGCCCATCAACAAATGAATGGATACAGAAGATGTGGCATATATATACAATGGAATATTACTCAGCTATAAAAAGGGATGAGATGGAGCTATATGTAATGAGGTGGATAGAACTACAGTCTGTCATACAGAGTGAAGTAAGTCAGAAAGAGAAGGACAAATATTGTATGCTAACTCACATATACGGAATCTAAAAATGGTACTGTTGGACTCAGTGACCAGAACAAGGATGCAGATACAGAGAATGGACTGGAGAACTCGAGTGTTAGCCGATCCCTCCTCTAAAAATTGTAGAGATGGTGTGAATCTCCTGGAAATCAGCATGGAGGCATGGACCGGGACTTGTGGTTTTCCAAAGCAACATCGAAAGGCGTGATATCTGCACAGCCAGTAGCACCTTCAGGAGGACAGAGCCATGCCATGCATCATGTGGGACCTTAGTTCCCTGACCAGGAATCGAACTCATGCCCTCTGCATTGGGAGCTTGGAGGCTTAACCACTGGACCACCAGGGAAGTCCTGATGATTATGCATTAAATGACAGGCAGATGCAAGGGAAATGCAAATATTCAACTGAAATCCACCCATGTTTGAAAATACTTAAAGCAACTAGTATCTCCTTAGAGAATATGAATGCCTTGCATAGGGAGGAGATATGAAGTCTAACTCTGACTCTGACACTAATTGAATGGCATTGAGTAAATAATTTAATGTCTCTGAGATTCCCTTTCCTCATTTTTAAGTAAAATAAGGTTTTTTTCTTAAAAAAAAAAAAAGGGATGAGATGGAGCTATATGTAATGAGGTGGATAGACCTACAGTCTGTCATACAGAGTGAAGTAAGTCAGCGAGAGAAAGACAAATATTGTATGCTAACTCACATATACAGAATCTAAAAATGGTACTGATGAACTCAGTGACAAGAACAAGGACGCAGGTGCAGAGAATGGACTGGAGAACTCGAGGTTTGGGAGGGGGCGGGGGGTGAAGGGGAAGCTGAGACGAAGCGAGAGAGTAGCACAGACATATATATACTACCAACTGTAAAATAGATAGCCAGTGGGAAGTTGTTGTATAACAAAGGGAGTTCAACTCGAGGATGGAAGATGCCTTAGAGGTCTGGGACGGGGAGGGTGGGGGGGACTCGAGGGAGGGGGGGGGGGGGGACTCAAGGGAGGGAGGGAATACGAGGATATGTGTATAAAAACAGATGATTGAACTTGGTGTACTCCCAAAAAAATAATAAATAAATTTAAAAAAATTTTTTAAAAAGATAGACAAGAGCCTGAACCCCTACAATTTTATGAAACTGCCATCCAGTCTTGAACTGCCTACTTCCAGATTTCTTTTATATGAGAGAAAAATAAATCTCCAATTTATTAAAAAAAAAAAAAAAAAAAAAAGAAGAACGCCAATTTGGTCATTTTAGATTGAGATCTCCCTTAGTATAACTTTCCCACTTTAGTAGGTATTTGCAAGTATATGTTTTTGCAGGTACATAAACCTGGCTGGGGTGTTAGAAAGAGGCTGGCCTTCTGATGCCCCATGTTTCTGTGAGAGGCTCTATTTCCCATTTTGAAATTGAATTTGTCTGGAATTAAAAAAAACTAGTGAAATTGTGTGGTGGGCCAGTGTGCTGCTTGTAAGCTTAACTCCGCTAGGCATCACCCCAGAGTTGTTTCAGTTCTCTTAAGCACCTCGGTCCTCCCTTCGGTAGTCTAAGACCACCATGGGTGCTCGGATCGCTGAATAACCAATTCTTATTTTGCGACCTCTGGTGAGCAAGTGTTTTAATTAATGAGTGGGTTTCCCTATGGGACCACTGCACAGTACGAGGACGGTGCCTCCACTACTCCCGTGAATCTCTCAGTCACCTGAGAGAGCCGTACTGGCCAAGAGTCTTGTCCTTTGTCTTTGGAGCAAAGCTCTCATGTAATATCTTCAACTTTATCCCAACAAACTCAATTAAGGCAGCCAAATTGAGGAAAAGGGTCAGATCAGCCTCTCACCTAACAACTCAGCCAAGACCACTCAGTCTCCTACAACTGAGCAAACCCTGGTATCTTTCAACTGACACCCCCCGCCCCCCAGTATTTATCCACTGGGTGGGTAGTTCCCTGGTATTTTTCAACCAGGCCTCCCCCCCACCCCGTATTTTTCAACTGGGAGGAGGCAGGTACCTGCTACACTGCCAAATAAAACTCAGGATCATCAACTAATAAGGGAGATCCGAGAACCAGAAGAGACCTACCCAAATTCATCTGGACTCCCCAAGGAGGCAGATGGGCTCAAGGGGCCTCTGCTGGTACCAAGGCTCCGGTTCCTCATAGAGTTCAGGTGAAGGAGAGAAGTCCACTCTTGGTCCCTTATTCGTGGTCGCCAAAACTGTTGACTTAAACAAAAATTGCACAACATGAGAGTTGTGAGTTGATTTTATTTGGGGCAAAATGAGGACTGCAGCCTGCAAGACAGCATCCCAGATAGCTCTGAGAAACTGCTCCAAAGAGGCAGGGGGGGAGATTATTATATATGTATTCATGGTAAAGGAGGAGAGCATGCAATCACACATTTTTTTTGTAGCGGGTTTCTGCTAGCCATGAGGAGCAGAGGTCACCATGTAGGGATTTAGTGCTTCTCTAGATATGAGGAGATGCAAGGGTTGGGCTCATCAAATCAGCTCCTGAAAACACTTAACTCTCTGAGGACCTGTTCTGTCCATCTTCCAAAGCACAGAGTGTTTCCTTCCTGGTCTCCACCCTGAATTCCCTTCAGGAGATGTTGAAGGCCAGTAGCTGCAGCAGCACGTGTGGTTTAACACCCCCTGGCCTGAGTCACCTTGACTTGGCCTCCTGCTCCCCTTGTCAGCCCAGTCCTGCCCCCCAGGAGGAGTCCTTCCAGGGCCCACTATTTTTTTTCCTTTTTTGCTGAGTTGTGTGACTTGTGGAATCTTATTACCCCAACCAGGGATTGAATCTGGGCCCCTGGCAGTGAGAGCACAAAGTCCTAACCACTGGACTGCCAGGGAATTCCCCCAGGGAATTTTTCAAATGCAAACCAACTTTTCAAACACTTTTCAAATACAAACCAACCATCTCCTCTACTGGACTCATGCTCCGAGCCCACTGTCCACCTGCCCTGCTCCCCTAGGGTCAAGGTCCAGGCTGCTTGGGGTCCCTGCACCCCAGAGCCTATGAAGTTACTTAGCCTGGCCGGTCCTCAGCCTGCTCACCCCACCTGCCATTCCCTCTACAGAGACGTGATGAAGGCCCCGGTGTCCACAGCTCTAGGCTTCTCTGTCTCCTGCCCTCTCCGTGTTCCCTGTGTGGTGAAGCCCTGCCTGGTTTCCCGTCCCCTCCTCCGGGACTGTGAGTAGAAACTCGCTTTTCAATGGCACTTGTCTCTTGATCTGCTGATGTTACTGAACCTCAAATTTTCTACTGAATGATCTAATTTATTTTATTTTTTTTATTGGAATATAATTGCTTTACACTCTTGTACCAGTTTTTGAGGTACACCAAAGTCAATCAGCTGCATTTATACACATATTCCCTCCCTCCCATGACTACCCCCCACCCTCCCTATCCCGGCCCTCTAAGGCATCATCCATCATTGAGTTGATCTCCCTTTGTTATACAGCAACTTCCCACTAGCTATCTATTTTACCGTTGGTAGTATATATATGTCTATGCTACTCTCTCGCTTCATCCCAGCTTCCCCTTTACCCCCCGCCCCCCCCCAACCTCGTGTCCTCCAGTCCATTCTCTGCATCTGCATCCTTATTCTTGTCACTGGGTTCATCTAAATGATCTATTTTAAGCCAATCTACAAGACACTTTGCAGAGACTTAGAATAAACAAATGAAGAAGTGAACTGTACACCGCTTCACAATATCATCAAGTGTAATATTTTACTGTGTATTAAATTCCTTTTCCCACAAAATCATAGGCTCCATCAGGGCGGAGGGCATATAAAAGTCACGTGGACAGGACTAGACACCTGCGAGGTCCTAACTGTGCATGTCCCCAAACTGAGGGCTCAGGCCCAGGCTTGACCAAGTCCCAGTTTCTGCCTTCATGCTGTGAGTGGAATTTGGTTGATTTTTCAAATTCAGCGTTTATACTTGTCAGCTTAGCAGGGAAATTGTTGGTTCCAAACCCATGTTTCCAGCAATTACACCACACACGGCACAGAATGCTCCCTGAGTTATTTGATTACAATCTGCAGATATTGGCAGGGAAAGAGTCAGTGGAGCATATTACAAAACAAGCTGCTTCTCTGGGAGAGTCTGGGGATGGTGCCCCTGGAAGATGTCAGCTCCTGACTCGTTCAATTGGGAGCGTCTATCTTCCCATATGAGGTTCCAGAGGAGCACCCAGAGAGAAGGGTGGGCTGGAACTGAGCTTGGCTGTCACCCATGGAAGGGAGGGCTGGAGACATCAGACAGCTGTGGTCCTGGGAGAAGCCAGACCCAAGGGAGCCACAGGAAATGTCCCCATCAGGACTGCTGTCCTGCTTAGGAAAAGCCTCAGCGGCTGTAACACAGGGCCCACTGCTGAGTGGCAAAACAGAAGTTGGCATCCCTCACGCTGGGTCTGGAGGCAGATGGTCCAGGGCTGGTCCAGAAAGCCCCTGTCCCTGATGTCCTGTTGTCCCAGAGGAGTTGCCTCCTCCATCTGGGCAGGACGAGCTCCAACCTCAGAGCTCATGTTCCCAGAGGCAGGACAGGGGGAGGAGAAGAAAGGGTCTGCTTCTGTCTCCTGGGGCATGTTCTAGAGGTGTGCACATCACCTCCCTTCCCATCCTGGAGGGAGAGCTTGGTCACACAAGCAGCCTTGCTGCAGAGGACATGGGGACTCTGTAGTCCTGGGCGGCTGCATGACCAGCTAAAGGTCAGTGTCCAGTGCCCTGGGAAGTGGACAAGGCTTGGGAGCCACTTGGAGGCCTCGGCCCCACCCTTTCTAATGTTCCCTCCCACCTCCCAACCCCTCTCTCCCCTGAGGTCATGTTTTATGAGAGATTGTCCCTTAGACAAATTGTATTAAGCAATTCATAGTTCAGGAACCAGTTGAAAATCATGGGCTGGTGGGTGCTTTTCATGAGTTTTGCTGGCAAATTGCTGGTGGGGCTTCATCGCTGACACTGAAGCTCTCCCCCACCAGAGCCCACTGGGCACCAGCAGCCAGAGGCCTCTGGTCCACTGGAAGATGACTGTGTCACTCCCTGCTCATGGATACCCTCTGCTTTAGAACAAAACCCACAGCCCTCCCTGGGGGACTGAGCTTGGACAAATGAGGGTTCCCAGAGGCAGCCGTGGCCTGGCCAGCCCAGGCCCAAGGCTCACAGAGGAGGAGCCAGTCTCATGAGCACAGCGTTCTGATATCAGAGCCCATTGCTTGACTGCTTTCCAGCCCTGAGCTGGGGGTGTTTCAGTTTCAAGACACAGAGTACAGTGGGGGTGGGCCTGGAAGCAAGGGGGGCTGGTCCAGCCCCCCACCCCTGCTCCCGACCTCTGTCCTTTGTGTGCCTGACACTCCAGCTTCCTCCTGCCCAGAAGCCTGCTCTCCAGTCCCTGTGGTCAAACCCATGCATCAGGACCTTTCTCCCCCTCCCCACCCCCACCTCATGGGGGAAGGGGAGAGCCTGACTCCTGCACGATAGCCAGGAAAGTCAGATGTACGGGGACTTGACCACGCCATGCACAGGCTGGTTCACTGGACCTTGTTATCCTATTATGGGTGTCTCGGTCATAATTAACACAGGCCACAGCACCAAACATTCCGCTCAGCCCTTCAGAAAATGTTCAGTAATGTTCATGCAGGAAGGTAATACACTTTTTCTTCACTTCTGCCCTGCAGTGCAGCAATTGTTGCTGTTGGGTGTCATTGTGCAAATTCTCTTAGGTCATTTTTCCATTTAGTTCTTCTGATTAATTCCAAGTACTACATGACTACATGCTTCTCTAACTGGAAAATGCACAGACCCAGTTCTGTGCAGGGACAGTGCAAAACAGTATGTGATACATCTTTCTTCAGTATCAAGTTTATTAACAAGAATTGGAAGAACCAAGGAGTTGACAAGAACTATCCTCCTCCCTAACCAACGTAGAAGACAAAAGAGTGGGGGAGGGAAGAAGAGCCCAGAATGACAGTCCAGTCTCTGAAGTTTCACCCAGGTGGGGACTGATGGGTGGAGGTGGCTTCTCTTCTGGTCACCCAGGGTGACCTCTTTTCTGGTCACCCAGGCTGCTCCAGGCCATCCTCTGAGCTGGCAAGGTTTTTGATTACGGTACTTCTGAGGGCGTGGTAGTGCCAGACACCCTCCTGATTTGAATCCCATGCAGAGAACACATGGGGTGTTACTGGGCTTACTTTATTGTTTTGCTTCTTGCTGGGCAGCCTGAGCAGAAGTGTTTTATAATAAAGTTCCAAGGACTTCCTAGGTGGTGCAGTGGTTAAGAATCTGCCTGCCAATGCAAGGGACACAGGTTCCATCCCTGCCCCAGGAAGATACCACATGCCATGGAACAACTAAGCCTGTGAGCCACAACTATTGAGCCTACACTCTAGAGCCCGTGGGCCACAACTATTGAGCCCATGTACTGCAACTACTGAAGCCCATGCTCCTAGAGCTCATGCTCCACAAGAAGCCACAGCAATGAGGAGCCCACGCACCACAATAAAGAGTAGCCCCTGCTCTCCGCAACTAGAGAAAGCCCATGTGTAGCAACAAAGACCCAACACAGCCCATAAAAAAATAATAATAAATCTAATAAATAAATAAATAAATATTTAAAAAATAAAGTCCAAGTTTCTCCCAGCCATCCCCTGCTGTCTCTGGCTGTGGCCAGAGGGAGTGACTGGGAACACTCTCAGGCTGCCCAGTGCAGGAGGAGCTTCCGGTGTTGGACACACATGGGGGCAGTTTGTTCCCTCTGGGGCTCCAGTGCTGCTGCTGGTGCTGCTGGTGGAGGGGGAGGCCCCAGGGCCACACTGGGGGGCTGGGCTGGGGTGGCAGTCCTTGCCTCCAGGCTGGGTGGGGGACTGGCAGGCTCTGTGGTCTTCTGCCCCGACTCCTGGTCCTCCTGCAGTTGCATATTTTCTTCCTGGTAGAGCCGCGTGAGGAGGAGTATGGACACCTCAGGGTCTGAGGAAGGCTCAAGTTCATGGCTGCTGAGGTCAACAGAAGGGGAGGGCCTCACAGTAATGATACAGCCCCCCACCTTTGGTTCCTTGGAGCTCTCGCTGCCAACTTCCTCCTCTTCCTGAGTCCTGGATCTGATCCCACCTTGAGCCCAGAGTTATCAGCACTGTCACCCTTGGTCCTTGTCACAGGACAGCTCACAGGGTGGCCACAGTGGCTCCTCCTGGCCCATGTTCACCATGGATGCCTCATGAGGTCCGTTAAGGTGCCTCTGTCCCTGCGGTCAAGGGCAATCATTTTTTTAAATAAGATGTTTTATCTCTGAGGAGAGATATGGTGGGATGGGGTATCGCCCTCTTAGGAGTCTCTGGCACAGCTCCCAGAAGTTCCATCCCCCAAGGGGCAGAGACCCAGTCACCATAGTATAAAGTACCATTCCCAGGCTCCACAGGTCCCCTGCAGGGCTGTCATAGCTCTGCCCCCAGGAAGGGTTGCGTGGCAGAGTAAGCAGGGCTGCCACAGAAGGTGTCAAGTTTGCCTCTCTCGCCACACTCATTGTTGAGGCCAAAGTCCATAATTTTGATGTTCTTGTCAGCATCAAAGAGGAGAGTCCCTGGCTTCAGGTCCTGGTGCATGACACCCGTCTGGTGGCAGTGCTGCAGGGTGGAGATCAGCTGCCAGAATGGGCCCGGGGCTTCCACCTCTGTCATGTGCCCATGGTCCTCCAAATGGCTGGACATGTCCCTCCCACTGAGGCACTCCATCACCTGGAACAATGCCTCCTCTGTGTCAATAACGTCCAGTAGCTTTACAGTTTTGGGGTCATTCAGAGCCTTCAGCTGTGCCCTTCCTGGAAAAGTTTCTAGAAGCTGGAGTAGCTCTGCAGACTTTTTATAAAAAAATTTGTTTTATTTATTTTTGGTTGTGTTGGTCTTTGTTGCTGCACATGGGCTTTCTCTAGCTGCAGCGAGCAGGAGTTACTCTTGGTTGCTGTGTTTCAGCTTTTCTTTGCGGTGGCCTCCCTTGCTGCGGCACATGGGCTCTAGGCGCTCAGGGTTCAGGCTTTTGGGCTACAGAGCCTCGGCTCAGTAGTTGTGGCTCACGGGCTTTGTTGCTCTGCGGCATGTGAGATCTTCCCGGACCAGGGATCCAACCTGTGTCCTTGCATTTGCAGGCAGATTCTTAACCACTGCACCACCAGGGAAGACCTTCTGCTGGCTTTTCCTGATGACCTTGACAGCCACCACTGTCCCAGTTAGAATGTGCCAGGCCAACTTCACCTTGGCGAACCCACCTTCACCAATGGTGTGGAGGATCTCGTAGTTGTCAATATGAGCCTCCCTGTCACCAGAGATGGCCGTGAGGCCCTGCATAACTATACTAACAGTGCTAACTAATAGTAACTATACTAACTATGCTAATAAACTATTAACTATACCAATTATGGTAACTAAGCCAATGATACTAACTATGCCAACTGTACTAATACTAGCAATACTAACTAAAACAATTTTTAAGTTAAATGAGAAAAGAACAAAGGAAAAAGAAAGCAGAAAGAAGAAAATGGGAAAAAATGAGAGGAAAATTTTTTTAAATAATAGAAAAAATAAAAAGACAAAAATAAAAATAAAAAGGAAAAGAAAAAAGAAAAATAAGAAAGAGTAGAGAAAAAAATTTTTCAAAAGTCCACAAAATGGCAAAACCAAGGAAAAACAAGCTAACTGTGAGTCCAAGGCCGTCCGGTCACCGAAAGCATCTTCCTGGGCTCTAAGGACCAAAACATGGGCCCAGCTGGGGATTTACATAGATTTTTTTTGGGGGGTGGGGTTGGGGCTTGTTTTGTGAATTTCATCACAGTGGTACCCTGTGAGGTCAGAGCAAGAAATGGACCAACCATGGCTGGGGATAAACCACAGTGGTTTTTCTCAAATTTGTGGGTTCAAGACTCCTTTACACTTAGGAAAAAAGATTCCAAAGAGATTATTCTTTATGTGCTTTTTTAAAAGATTTATTTTATTATTTTATTATTTATTTATGGCTGCATTGGGTCTTTGTTGCTGCAAATGGGCTTTCTCTAGTTGTGACAATTGGGGGCTACTCTTCATTGCAGTGCACAAGTTTTTCATTATGGTGGATCCTCTTGTTGCAGAGCATGGGCTCTAGGCATGTGGGCTCGGTAGCTGTGGCTTGCAGGCTCTAGAGCACAGGCTCAGTAGTTGTGGGGCATGGACTTAGTTGCTGCTTGGCATGTGGGATCTTAGTTGCCTGACTAGGGATCAAACCCACGTCCCCTGCATTGGAACGCAGATTCTTAGCGACTGCACCACCAGGGAAGTCCCTAGAGATAGGTATTCACTTTGTTAGAAACTAAAATCTGTAAGATGCTTCAGTGGCCCTTTCATTTTACTTTGAAAATCTGCAATAGTTTTAAAGACCTCATAACATTTACACATGAAATATTCAACTCCTTTTCCTTAAACTCTCATCTCAAAATAATGTTACAATTTAACTGGCTTCACTATATTAAGGAAAATATCCTGGTGCATAAGACACAATAAGGTATTTTATACATGTCTTTGAAGCTGAGAGAAGGTTTGCCAGGAAGATCATGAGCAGATTTCTCATCAGGAGCCTCAGAGGCCAGATGGCGTGGGTCTGTGTATTTGAAGTGTTGAAGGAAAGAAGCTGTCAACCAAGAGTGCTATGTCTAGCAAAACTGCCCTTCAAAAATAAGGGAGAAATTAAGACATCCACACTTTTGAGAGTTGAGAGAGTTCTTAACCACCAGACCTGCCTGCAGCAGGGAGTCTTTCAGGTTGGGTTGAAGGACCCTGGACAGTAACTCAAAGCCTTATCAAGAAATAAAGTTCTCTGATAAAAGTAGATAGATAGGCAATTAGAGAAGCTGGTACTATTGTAACTTTGGCTTGTAGCTTCACTTTTTGTTTTCTATTTGATTTAAGAGACTAATATATAACCAAAAAAAACCCCTACAATTATTAGCCTGATTTTGGACACACGATGCACAAAGATGCAATTTTGTGACATGAGTAACTTAAAGGGGGTGGAGTCAGGGCTGTATACGAGCAGACGTTTTATGTGTTATTGAAATTAAACTGGTTTAAATTGGCATTAGAGTGTTATTACTTTGGATGTTATTTGTAATCTGATGGTAACCACAGAGGAAAGTAGCTATAGAATATCCACAAAAGGAAATTAAATGTTTCACTACGAACAACCAACTAAATGCAAAAGAAGATGGTCATGCAGGAAATGAGGGACAAAAAAAGTCATAAGGCACACAGAAATCACAGAGGAAAATGACAAAGTTAACTCCTTCCTTATCAGTAATTACTTTAAATATAAACAGATTAAACTCTCCAGTCAAAAGATAGGCAGAATGATAAAAACATGTGATGCAACTATTTGCTACCTATAAGAGACTCATTTTAGATCCAAAGACAGAGAAAAGTTGAACATGAAAGGATAGGAAAAGATAGTCCACACAAATACTAACCAAAAGAGAGCAGGGGTGGCTGTACTAATATCAGACAAATTAGAATTTAAATCAGAAAAGTTTACAAGAGACAAAGAAGGACATTTTATGTTACCAGGAGGTTCAATACAGCTAGAAGATAAAATCATAAACATTTATACACCTAATGACACCATCAAAACACATGAGGCAAAAGTGGACAGAACTGAGGGGAGAAATAGACAGTTCTACATAATAGTTGAAGCCCACTCTCCATGATGGATAGACAATCAGACAAGATAAGGGAGGAGGTAAAGAATTTGAACAACACAATCAACCAATTAGGTCTAACAGACACATACCTCCCCCCCCACCTTGGGAACACATGTTCTTCTCAAGGGCACGTGGGGTGTATATAAGATATAAAATTCCTGGCTTGGCGGAAGTGGCATTCCCTGCTCATCTGAAGAACACTGCACAGGGGCCAGGTTAGGGGGATATCCCACGTTCAGTGTTAGTCACATGTAAGGTATCTCGGAGATATCCACATATTTAGAACAAGTTGGTTGAGACATGTGTAGGGCTAGAGCTAGGAATCTGAGAACTGTTAACACATCACATGTGAAGTCTTAGCATAGACTAGAGCACACCTGGAGAGTAAATATACAGTAACTGGGACCTGGGGCAAAATCTTCAACATGTCAGCACTTAAAAGACCACTTCCTGGAGAATAAGCAGGCATGTAAGATTCAATACTTGTCAGAGGAGAGGAGAACTTTTCCTGACCTTGTTTCAGGTTTAAATCAAACTTTCAACCGTGTCCTCTTTATATCTGTTGGTTTATGCCAACTCTTCCCATCCCTGATTGTGATTATTAAAATAAACTACAGGAAAATGCTAAAATTCATTTCTCATAGTAACTTCTGACACCCAGAAGAATCTAGGTTAAACATGGTTGGAGTCCTCAAGGAGTTTTCGAGGTTGAAAAAAGCTGTATGCAAATCAAGCTGAGACGACGCTTGGCCTGTTTTCATTTTTCCCAGAATAAAACAAATCAGTTCTTTTTTTTTTTTCTTTTAAGAGTTATTTATTTATTTTTATTTTTATTTTTGGCTGCATTGGGTCCTCACTGCTCTGCACAAACTCTCTAGCTGTGGAGAGCAGGAGCCGCTCTTCATTGCAGTGTGTGGGCTTCTCATTGTGATGGCTTCTCTTGTTGCAGAGCATGGGCTCTAGGCACGTGGGCTTCAGTAGTTGCTGCACACGGGCTCAATAGTTGTGGCTCACGGGCTCTAGAGCACTGGCTCAGTAGTTGTGTTGCATGGGCTTAGTTGTTCTGCGGCATATGGGATCTCCCCAGCCCAGGGCTCGAACTCGTGTCCCCTGCATTGGCGGGTGGATTCTTAACCACTGCACCACCAGGGAAGTCCCAAACCAGTTCTTAATGTGACTTCTCAGAGAATCATTTCCCTCCAGAGTGGCATCTGATTTTCTCACCCACAGCAGAGCAGCTGAAGTTAAGGCAACAGTAGATATTCAGGAAAGAGACCTTTCAAAGGTCACTAGTCAGATGCATAATTTTGACACAAAATATAAATATATAATAGTGTTTTTATTCTACTTTTTGGAAAAAAATAATCTACAGAAAGTAGGAAAAAATGAGATAAATTTAGCACTTCAAAGACAAGTTTTAAGATTTTAATTGATGTGTTTTTAAATACTTTTCCTTCACTTTTCACAGAGCATATCAAATGGAATGTGACCTTCTAAGGATTTAGTGGAAGGTTTGCTTTTTTATATATATATAAATTTATTTATTTACTGGCTGCATTGGGTCTTCATTGCTGCACACAGGCTTTCTCTAGTTGTGGTGAGTGGGCCCTACTCTTCATTGTGGTGTGCTGGCTTCTCATTGCGGTGGCTTCTCTTGTTGCAGAGCTCAGGCTCTAGGTGCATGGGCTTCAGTAGTTGTGGCACATGGGCTCAACAGTTGTGGTTCATGGATTCGAGAGCACAGGCTCAGTAGTTGTGGCATGTGGGATCCTCCCAGACCAGGGCTTGAACTACATTGGTAGGCAGATTCTTAACCACTTCACAACCAGGGAAGTCCCAGATCTGCTTATTTCTGAATACTACGACAATGTTCAGATGCCTTCTATAGAAACATCTTATTTTCTTCTAGTCGATAGCTGTTCTTTGTTGCTACTATTTGTCTTTGATGTCTTTTTCAACTTAGTGATTACTGTGCCAAAAGCTAGAATCATCTTTATAAAACTGGTGGTGGAAGATCACCCAATAAACTGATCTAACCTATACAAAACAAGTCTGTCTTATTCTGTCAACATGTAAAACAAAATTTGAGTTAACCATTTGCAGGTTTATCACAACTGATGCTATGGGTTCAAATATTTTTAGCCCCCACTGCCAGATGAAGTTAAAAAAAAAAAGAAACACTGGCTACAGAATAAGAGACAGTGTGCTAAACTGTTAACTTATACTGTACCATCTATTTTCCTATTTGTCCTCCACATGCTTAAATTCAAATGTAATCTTGCATTCTATTGCAGAAAAGGAACCAGGACAGGGCACAGCTCATTTGCTAATGTGCTATCTTGTGCTTGCCTTAATAAACACATTTATATACAGCTTCAAAAGCAACTTGTTCTATATGTACACCTGTTAGAAAATTCTACTGAAGATATTTCAGATTTCTCCTAAGGTCTAAGTACTTCATATGAGAAAGATAAAAGTCAACATTAACCTCTTACCTTCCTGTAGTACTCTAAGAAACTGACTTTGGGTTCAAATGCTTTCTTAATGATACTCTTTGAATTCTGATCCCAGTCAATATTATGTACTCTGTATGTTTTATTGTTGTTCCTATGGACCAGTTGAGATATATTGGTATTTGATTAAAACACATACAAGTGTTATTAAAAAGAGAGGCTAGACACTATGTACTCTCTAAAAACTAAAATTTTAAATCACTTTGTAATATACAATATTATGGAAAGATAAACAGAAAATAATTCTTAAAGACTATGCTATATGCTAGATGGATGGGGAAGTTAACTGCTACTAGAAAATAAAATTAAAACTAAAAAGGGTAGAAATCATTGGCTATTTCTCCTTTTAAGATGAGTATATTCCCCCCAAACTTTTGTTCTTGAGAAAGGTTATAAGTATCCCTCCCTTATTTTTGTGCAATTCCCACCTCTTGACTTTAAACCCTCCTTTCTCCCTATCTAACATTATAGGACTAGGAAGCCACAGTATCTTAAGACTTGTAAAATCATTTTGCATTATTAAAAGTCTTACTTGGTAAGAACAATTAAACATATCTTTAGAAACTTGTTCTTGAAATTCATGTTCTTCAGTTTGATGATAGAAGTTGAACATGAAATCTAAAATGGTTTCACTTTGAAGGACTTTATGACTGACATCAGTGCAGAGCATGATGTGATTTTCGTATTGAAGAATAGAAGTAGTGAAGCCCAGCCAACCTGTCAATGAAGGCCATGAAGTAACCTCTATGAATATCCAAACATGTTTTATGTGTATCAACTTATGGTTTTTACATTTATTAACTGGGTCAACAGTACAAGTCTTTGAGTACATTTATTTAGTTTTACACGGTTCCAGATAAAGACTAATCTTTTTAAGATCTTCAACAATAAATGCTATTTTATAATAATGTTGTAATAACTTTGTAAGTTCCATTTTAAATTAATATACTAACTAACTTTTTATATTGATCTAAGAGTTGAAAAACATAACTGAAAGCATCTACAATTATTATAATAAATCCAAACCACTTGAGCTGCAATCCTGATACACTACAGTAACTTCTGGAGCAATCATCATTAACTGATGAATTTTGTTACCTATGAGCAAACACAAACTTCGTGTTGGACAACTCTTTATGCTTTCCCCCATGACAGATAAATATTATGTGATTTTTTTTTAAAGCCAAACATTCTGGGACGTCTCCTCTTTATTCAAGCCAGGTTAAATGTTCTCTTAATGTGATGGGTACAACTAATGGCCATTGTGAATTCGATCACTTCAAAACAGAGCTTCACTTTCAACGTTTGTGATTAAACTTAAGGAATAGAAACTTTCCACTTCATACAAACCTATGATTTGGAATATCAGTTGGGTCACTTGGTTTATAATAACTTCATCCAATTTGTTGCAAATTCATGATCTTCAAAAGCCTGGAATTTGCAAGGTCAGAATAGAGAAATGAATATTGGTGAATATTGCTAATACTACAAGTGGAATGGGGTATTGTTTAGAGCAGGAGTTGGCAACCTATGGCTTGTAGGTGGGCCAAATGCAACCTACCTGCTGATTTTAGTATGGCCTAGGAGTTATTTTTTCTTTTTACACTTTTTAAAGGTCTGGGGAAAAAATCAAAAGATTAATGATGCATGAATTACGTGAAATTCAAATTTCAGTGTCCATCAGTAAAGCTTTATTGGAACACAGCCATGATCGTATATGCTCTATGGCTGCTTCCGTGCTTCCACAGCACAGTTGAGAACAGACCATATGGCCTGCAAAACTGAAAATGTTTACTATCTGGTCCTTTGCAAAAAAGGTTTGCCCACCCGTCATTTACAGAAAAATAAATCTTCCATTACATTAATTCAAACAAGTATCCACTAAAATGAATCAGTGACAGATATCTTATGACCAACTTAAAAAGGTAAAGTACAAATCCAAGTATTACATGTCACTACTCTTGTGCCAGTCTCAGCCTCATCCAGATTGCTTCTCACTCAGCAGGGGAAGGGGGTGGGGGGTAGTCTTCACAGAACATGTGTTTTAATTTTGGATTTGGAAAGTACAGTATCCACATCGAAAGCAAATCATAGATCATGCAGTGTATGTGTCCTACGATGGAAGAGGTAAGTCTGAATAGACCTAAATCCTGTCCTGCTTTCTGAATTGGTACTCACTGTGGGAGAGAAGGAATATAAAATTGGGGATAAACTGCCGAGAGAATGTGTGTTCTTAACAGAAGCTCAAATAGGATTTGAAAGATCTAATCTCAACACAAATAGGGAAGTGAAAAACATGACACTTGCTTAAAGCAAATAAATGAGATTTACATCAGTACACCACAACTAAAAATGACGAAAACTCAGAGTAACCCAAGGACCCTAAGCAACCAATGAAAAATCTAGGTACTAAGAGTACAGGTACTTATTGTATATGTCTTTCAACTTTGGATTATGTTTAAAATTTCTCAATAAAATGTTAAAAAAATTCTAGCATACCTCCTGAAAATAATATTATAGGACCACAAACAGGTTGGTGATGTTGGTGGGAGTTCTTTTGTCAAGGTAATTGTTATCCTCACATGCTCTCCATTTTGGGTCTGACTGAAAATTTTAGTAACCTGAAGCCAGAGCAATGGAAAACCAAACTTTTAATTGTTAAAATAGGCCCAATCACATAAGCCTGTTGAACAAGGCAACATTGAAAACTTTTAAATTTAAAAAACAAAGAATGACTATGAGAAAAGAGTAACAATGGGTACAAGGAAAGAGTGTTTAAGTGCCTTATTATTATTTGATTGTAATCATTAAGTCACTCAGGTGGATCTGAGAATGGTACAATAATGCCAAATACACACTTTGGGGCTATTACAGGTCCTAAAAGACAGGAGACCACTGGGGTTTCTTTAAAGCCACCCTAGGCGGTGGCAGTTTAGCTTTGAGGTGGAAAGCCCCAGCTCCCTCTCCCCATCCTGACAACTGAAACAACCTTGTGCTGTAGTCTTTTAGGTAAAAATAATATTGTTCCATCAAAAGCATGACACTTTCCAATTAAATCTTCATGTTGAAAAAGAATAACTGAATGGAGTCTTCTGGCTTCCATCAAAGGGTTATAGTCAATGTGATACTGATATAAGGCCCACTGGGGATGGGATGTCAGTTGAACACGGTTAGTGCTTAGCCTTACTATAACGCCTGAAGAACCTGAAAAAATAAGTCACATTCAGTTAATGAAATATCAAGTTTATTCTTCCTTGAAATGTTCATGCAGACACAGTTCTGTAAAAAAGGGGCTAAAAGCAGCAGACAACACAAAAGTTCTCAGACATCTGACTTTGAAGATGACTATTCTGTTTAGGTAAATAACTACAAGCATCCATTTAGAAATAAATCCTCCCTAAACTAAGTAATTTACAACCAAACCAATGAAATCTCTTTATAGCAAAAAGCTTTAAAAGAAAAAAGTGATGTATGTAATATGTAACAAACCAACATTTCAGTGTAGCTAAAGACATTGATAACCTACTTCAAAACCAAAAGGGACAGACAGGAAAATAGAAAAGCCATCCATACAAAATCCTTCACCAAATGTGCTCTTTCACTCATCATACAAATAAATACCAAAATTAAAATTCTTCAATTCACTCTCCTATGTACTTGAAAACTGTATTCTTAATAATTAACCTGCCTATTTTTGATTCTTTAACATGATCTAGGTTCTGTTTTTTTTCTTAAATAATACTTTAATTGGGCCATGAAGGTAGTATTTAATGTCAAAGAAAAGATTTACTGGAAAAAGTCAATATGTCACAAACAACTCACATTATACTTAAAAGAAAATGAAAAGAAAAAGGTATATCTAGATAGTAGCCCTCAAAAGTTGTTACTTACATAGCAAGCATTCAAAAAATACATTTGTTCTTTACTTAAGTTTGCTTGAATGTAGGGTGACACTTTTTTTTTTTGAGGTCAAATTCACTGAGGTATAATTTTACATGCAAAAACACTCACCATTTTTTAGTGTATATGTCTATGAGTTTTGACAAATGTATAAACTCATGCAACTACCACAACCATCAAGATATGTAAAGTTTGATTCCTACTAAAAATTCTTTCCGACACCTTTGTAGTCAGTTTCTACCCCAAGCCCCAGTCCAATCCCTGGCAACCACTTACTGATTTTTTACCAATATAGCGTTGCCTTTTTTTTTCTTATTAGTAATATATATAGGGCAATCCCAATCTCCCAATTCATCCCACCCCAACCTGCCCCCCCACTTTCCCCCCTTGGTGTCCATATGTTTGTTCTCTACATCTGTGTCTCTATTTCTACCTTGCAAACCGGTTGATTTGTACCATTTTTCTATATTCCACATATATGTGTTAATATATGATATTTGTTATTCTCTTTCTGACTCACTTCACTCTGTGTGACAGACTCTAGGTTCATCTGTGTCCCCACAAATGTTCCAATTTTGTTCCTTTTTATGGCTAATATTCCATTGTATATATGTACCATATCTTCTTTATCCATTCAACTGTTGATGGACGTTTTGGTTGCTTCCATGTCCTGGCTATTGTAAATAGTGCTGCAGTGAACACTGGAGTACAGGTGTCTTTTTGAATTATGGTGTTCTCTGGGTATATGCTCAGCAGTGGGATTGCTGGGTCATATGGTAACTCTATTTTTAGCTTTTCAAGGAACCTCCATACTCTTCTCCATAGTGGCTGTATCAATTTACATTCCCACCAACAGGGCAGGAGGGTTCCCTTTACTCTACACCCTCTCCAGCATTTACTGTTTGTAGATTTTCTGATGATGCCCATTCTAACCAGTGTGAGGTGATACTTCATTGTCATTTTGATTGGCATTTCTCTAATAATTAGTGATGTTGAGCAGCTTTTCATGTGCCTCTTGGCCAACTGTACGTCTTCTTTGGGGAAATGCCTATTAAGGTCTTCTGCCCATTTTTTGATTGGGTTGTTTGTTTTTTTTTTATATTGAGCTGCATGAAATGCTTATATATTTTGGAGATTAATGCTTTGTCTGTTGATTCATTTCCAAATATATTCTCCCATTCTGAAGGTTGTCTTTTCATGTTGCTTATAGTTTCCTTTGCTGTGCAGAGGTTTTTAAGTTTCATTAGGTCCCACTTATTGATTTTTGTTTTTATTTCCATTACTCTAGGAGGTGGGTCAAAAAAGATCTTGCTGTGATTTATGTCAAAGAGTGTTCTTCCTATCTTTTCATCTAGGAGTTTCATAGTGTCGGGTCTTATATTTAGGTCTTTAATCCATCTTGAGTTTATATTTGTGTATGGTGTTAGGGAGTGTTCTAGTTTCATTCTTTCACATGTAGCTGTCCAGTTTTCCCAGCACCACTTATTGAAGAGGCTGTCTTTTCTCCATTGTATATCCTTGCCCCCTTTGTCATAGATTAGTCAATCATAGTTTATCTCTGAGCTCTCTATCCTGTTCCAATGATCTATACTTCTGTTTTTGTGCCAGTACCATATTGTCTTGATTACTGTAGCTTTGTAGTATGGTCTGAAGTCAGGGAGTCTGATTCCTCCAGCTCCAGTTTTTTCCCTAAAGTTTTCTTTGGCTATTTGGGGTCTTTTGTGTCTCCATACAAATTTTAAAATTTTCTTGTTCTAGTTCTGTAAAAAATGCCATTGGTCATTTGATAGGGATTGCACTGAAACTGTAGATTGCTTTGGGTAGTATAGTCATTTTCACAATGTTGATTCTTCCAGTCCAAGAACATGGTATTTCTCTCCATCTATTTGTGTCATCTTTGATTTCTTTCATTAGTGTTTTATAGTTTTCTGAGTACAGGTATTTTACCTCCTTAGTTAGGTTTATTCCTAGGTATCTTATCCTTTTTGTTGCAATGGTGAATGGGGTTGTTTCCTTAATTTCTCTTTCTGATCTTTCATTGCTAGTGTATAGAAATGCAAGAGATTTCTGTGCGTTAATTTTGTATCCTGCAACTTTACCAAATTCATTGATTAGCTCAAGTAGTTTTCTGGTGGCACAAACAGTGACAGTCTTACTTCTTTTCCAATTTGGATTCATTTTATTTCTTTCTCTTCTCTAATTGCTATGGCAAGGACTTCCAAAACTACGTTGAATAGTAGTAGAGATAGTGGACATCCTTGTCTTGTTCCCAGTCTTAGAGGGAATGATTTCAGTTTTTCACCATTGAGAACGATGTTTGCTGTGTGTTTGTCATACATGGCCTTTATTATGTTGAGGTGAGTTCTCTCTATGCCACCTTCTGGAAAATTTTTATCATAAATCTGTGTTGAATTTTGTCAAAAGATTTTTCTGCATCTATTGAGATGATCATGTGGTTTTTATCCTTCAATTTAATTTTTATCCTTCAATTTAATATGGTGTGTCACATTGATTGATTTGTGTATATTGAAGAAACCTTGCATTCCAAGGATACACCCCACTTGATCATGGTGCATGATCCTTTTAATGTGTTGTCGGATTCTGTATGCAAGTAGTATTCTTTTTTATTTTTATTTATTTATTTATTTATTTATTTATTTATTTATTTATTTATTTTATTGTCTGTGTTGGGTCTTCATAGCTGCACATGGGCTTTCTCTAGTTGCAGTGAGCAGGGGCTACTCTTTGTTGTGGTGCACGTGCTTCTCATTGCAGTGGCTTCTCTTGTTGTAGAGCATGGGCTCTAGATGTGTGGGCTTCAGTAATTGCAGCACATGGGCTCAATAGTTGTGGCTCATGGGCTCTAGAGCACAGGCTCAATAGTTGTGGCACATGGGCTTAGTTGCTCCACGGCATGTTGTATCTTCCTGGGGCAGGGATCAAACCTATGTCCCCTGCACTGGCAGGTGGATTCTTACCCACTGCGCCACCTAGGAAGTCCCCTGCAAGTAGTATTCTGTTGAGGATTTTTGCATCAAAATTCATCAGTGATATTGGTCTGTCATTTTCTTTTTTTGTGGTATCTTTGTCTGGTTTTGGTATCAGGGTGATGGTGGCCTCATAGAATGAGTTTGGGAGTATTCCTTGTTCTGAAAATTTTTGGAAGAGTTTGAGAAGGATGGGTGTTAGCTCTTTCTAAATGTTTGATAGAATTCACCTGTGAAGCCACCTGGTCCTGGACTTTTGTCTGGTGGAAGATTTTTTTTTTCTTTTTCTTTTTATCTTTATTGGAGTATAATTGTTTTACAGTATTGTCTCAGTTTCTGCTGTACAACAAAGTGAATAAGCCACATGTATACATATATCCCCGTATCCCCTCCCTCCCAACCTCTCTATTCCACCCCTTTAGGTTTTCATAAAGCATCAAGCTGATCTCCCTGTGGTCTGTAGTACCTTCCCATTAACCATCTATTTTACATTTGGTAGTGTGTATATGTCAATGCTACTCTCTCACTACGTCCCAGCTTCCCCTCCCCCCGGGTGCCCTCAAGTCTGTTCTCTATGTCTGCATCTCTATTCCTACCCTGCCACTAACTTTATCATTACCACTTTTCTACATTCCATATATATGTGCTAGTATATGGTATTTGTCTTTCTCTTTCTGGCTTACTTCACTCTATATGACAGACCCTAGGTCCATCCACCTCACTACGAATAGCTCAATTTCATTCCTTTTTGTGGCTGAGTAATATTCCATTGTATATATGACCACATCTTCTTTATCCATTCATCTGTTGAGGGGCATTTAGGTTGCTTCCATGTCCCAGCTATTGTAAACAGTGCTGCAATGAACATTATGGTACATATTTCTTTTTGCATTATGATTTTCTCTGGGTATATGCCCAGGAGTGGAATTGCTGGGTCATATGGTATCTCTATTTTTAGTTTTTTAAGGAACCTCCATACTGTTTTCCTTAGTGGCTGTATCAATTTACATTCCCACCAACAGTGCAGGAGGGTTCCCTTTTCTCCACACCCTCTCCAGCATTTATGTTTCTAGATTTTTTGATCATGACCATTCTGAATGGCATGAGGTGATACCTCATTGTAGTTTTGATTTGCATTTCTCCAATGATTAGTGATGTTGGGCATCTTTTCATGTGTCTGTTGTCCATGTGTATGTCTTCCTTGGAGAAATGTCTATTTAGGTCATCCACCCATTTTTGGATTGGGTTTTTTGGTTTTTTGATATTGAGCTGTATGAGCTGCTTGTGTATATTGGAGATTATTCCTTTGTCAGTTGTTTCATTTACAAATATTTTTTCCCATTCTGAGGGTTGTCTTTTTGTCTTGTTTATGGTTTCCTTTGCTGTGAAAAAACTTTTAAGTTTCACTAGGTCCCACTTGTTTATTTTTGTTTTTATTTCCATTATTCTGGGAGGTGGGTCAAGAAGGATCTTGCTATGGTTTATGTCATAGAGTGTTCTGCCTATATTTTCCTCTAAGAATTTTATAGTGTCAAGTCTTACATTTAGATCTTTAATCCATTTTGAGTTTATTTTTGTGTATGGTGTTAGGTAATGTTCTAGTTTCATTCTTTTACATGTAGCTGTCCCGTTTTCCCAACACCACTTATTGAAGAGGTTGTCTTTTCTCCATTGTATGTTCTTGCCTCCTTTGTCATATATTAGGTGACCACACGTGTGTGGGTTTATCTCTGGACTTTCTACCCTATACCATTGATCTATATTTCCATTTTTGTGCCAGTACCATACTTTCTTGATTATTGTAGATTTGTAGTATAGTCTGAAATCAGGGAGCCTGATTCCTCCGGTTCCGTTTTTTGTTCTCAATATTGCTTTGGCTATTCGGGGTCTTTTGTGTTTCCACAAAAATTGTAAAATTTTTTGTTCTAATTCTGTGAAGAATGAAATTGGTAATTTGATAAGGATTGCATTGAATCTGTAGATTACTTTGGGTAGTATAGTCATTTTCACAATGTTGATTCTTCCAATCCAAGAACATGGTATATTTCTCCATCTCTTCATGTCATCTTTGATTTCTTTCATCAGTGTTTTATAGTTTTCTGAATAAAAGTCTTTTGTATCCTTAGGTAGGTTTATGCCTAGGTATTTTATTCTTTTTGTTGTGATGCTAATGAGGATAGTTTCCTTAATTTCTCTTTCCGATTTTTCGTTGTTAGTGTATAGGAATGCAAGAGATTTCTGTGCATTAATTTTGTATCCTGCAACTTTTCCAATTCATTGATTAGTTCTAGTAGTTTTCTGGTGGCATCTTTAGGATTTTCTATGTATAGTATCATATCATCTGCAAGCAGTTTTACTTCTTCTTTTCCAATTCGTGTTCCTTTTATTTCTTTTTCTTCTCTGATTGCTGTGCCTAGGACTTCCAAAGTTATGTTGAATAAGAGTGGCGAGAATTGACATCCTTGTCTTGCTCCTGACCTTAGAGGAAATGCTTTCAGATTTTCACCACTGAGAATAATGTTTGCTGTGTGTTTGTCTTATATGGCCTGTTGAGGTAGGTTCCCTCTGTGCCCATTTTCTGGAGAGGTTTTTTTTTTTTTAATTTTATTTATTTATTTATTATTTTGGGAGGGATACACCAAGTTCAATCATCTGTTTTTATACACATATCCCTGTATTCCCTCCCTCCCTTGACTCCCCCCCACCCTCCCTCGAGTCCCCTCCATTCTGGAGAGTTTTTATCATAAATTGGTGTTGAGTTTTGTCAAAAGCTTTTTCTGCATCTATTGAGATGATCATATGGTTTTTATCCTTCAATTTGTTAATATGGTGTATCACATTGATTGATTTCTGTATGTTGAAGAATCCTTGCATTCCAGGGATAAAACCCACTTGATCACAGTGTATGATCCTTTTAATGTGTTGTTGGATTCTGTTGGCTAGTATTTTGTTGAGGATTTTTGCATCTAAATGTATCAGTGATATTGGTCTGTCATTTTCTTTTTTTGTGGTATCTTTGGTTTTGGATTCAGGATGATGGTGGCCTCATAGAGTGAATTTGGGAGTATTCCTTCTTCTGAAAATCTTTGGAAGAGTTTGAGAAGGATGGGTGTTAGCTCTTTCTAAATGTTTCATAGAATTCACCTGTGAAGCCACCTGGTCCTGGACTTTTGTTTGGTGGAAGATTTTTAATTACAGTTTCAATTTCATTACTTGTGATTGATCTCTTCATATTTTCTATTTCTTCCTGATTCAGTCTTGGAAGGTTATACCTTTCTAAGAATCTGTACATTTCTTCCAAGTTATCCATTTTTTTGGCATATTGTTGCTTGTAGTAGTCTCTTATGTTGCTTTTTATTTCTGCGGTGTCCATTGTAACTTCTACTGTTTCATTTCTAATTTTATTGATTTGAGTCCTCTCCCTCTTTCTCTTGATGAGTCTGGCCAAATGTTTATCAATTTTGTTTATCTTCTCAAAGAACCAGCTTTTAGTTTTATTGATTTTTGCTATTGTTTTCTTTGTTTCTATTTCATTTATTTCTGCTCTGATCTTTATGATTTCTCTCCTTCTACTAACTTTGGGTTTTGTTTGCTCTTCTTTCTCTAGTTTCTTTGGGTGTAAAGTTAGATTGCTTATTGGGGATTTTTCTTGTTTCTTGAGGTAGGATTGTATTGCTATAAACTTCCCTGTTAGAACTGCTTTTGTTGTATCCCATAGGTTTTGGATCATTGTGTTTTCATTGTCATTTGTCTCTAGGTATTTTTTGATTTCCTACTTGATTTCTTCAGTGATCTCTTGGTTATTTAGTAGCATATTGTTTAGCCTCCATGTGTTTGTGTTTTTTACAGTTTTTTTCCTGTAATTGATTTCTAATCTCATAGTGTTGTGGTCGGAAAAGGTGCTTGTTACAAGTTCAATTTTCTTAAACTTACCAAGGCTTGATTTGTGACCCACAATGTCATCTATCCTGGATAATGTTCTGTGTGCACTTGAGAAAAAAGTGTAACCTGCTGTTTTTTGGATACAGTGTCCTATAGATATCTATTAAATCAAGCTGCTCTATTGTGTCATTTAAAGCTTGTGTTTTCTTATTAATTTTCTGTCTGGATGATCTGTCCATTGGTGTAAGTGGAGTGTTAAAGTCCCCCACTATTATTGTGTTATTCTTGACTTCCTCTTTTATAGTTCTTAGCATTTGCCTTATGTATTGAGGTGCTCCTATATTGGGTGTATGTATATTTATAATTGTTATCTCCTCTTCTTGGATGGATCCCTTGATCATTATGTAGTGTCCTTCCTTGTTTCTTGCAACATTTTTTATCTTAAAGTCTATTTTATCTAATATGAGTATCACTACTCCAGCTTTCTTTTGACTTCCATTTGTGTGGAATATCTTTTTCTATCCCCTCACTTTCAGTCTGTATGTGTCCCTAGGTCTGATGTGGGTCTCTTGTAGACAGCGTATATATGGGTCTTGTTTTTGTATCCATTTAGCCAGTCTGTGTCTTTTGGTTGGAGCATTTAGTCCATTTACATTCAAGGTAATTATCAATATGTATGTTCCTATTGCCATTTTGTTAGTTGTTTTCTTTTTGTTTTTGTAGGTCCTTTACTTCTTTTTTGTTTCCCACTTAGGGAATTTCCTTTAGCATTTGTTGTAGGGCTGGTTTGGTGGTGCTGAATTCTCTTAGCTGTTGCTTGTCTGTAAAGCTTTTGATTTCTCCATCGAATCTGAATGAGATTCTTGTTGGGTAGAGTGTTCTTGGTTGTAGGTTCTTCCCTTTCATCATTTTAAATATATTGTGCCACTCCCTTCTGGCTTGCAGAGTTTTTGCTGAGAAATCAGCTGCTAACCTTATGGGAGTTCCCTTGTATGTTATTTGTCATTTTTCCCTTGTTGCTTTTAATAATTTTTCTTTGTCGTTAATTTTTGTCAGTTTGACTATGTGTCTTGGCATGTTTCTCCTTGGGTTTATCCTACCTGGGACTCTCTTTGCTTCCTGGACTTTGGTGGCTATTTCCTTTCCCATGTTAGGGAAGTTTTCGGCTATAATCTCTTCCAATATTTTCTCGAGTCCTTTCCCTCTCTCTTCTCCTTCTGGGACCCCTTTAACATGAATATTGATGAATATAATGTTGTCCCAGAGGTCTCTTAGGCTGTCTTCATTCTTTTCATTCTTTTTTCCACAACAGTGATTTTCACCACTCTGTCTTCCAGGTCACTTTTCCGTTCTTCTGCCTCAGTTATTCTGCTATTGGTTCCTTCTAGTGTATTTTTCATTTCAGTTATTGTATTGCTTATCTGTGTTTGTTTATTCTTTAATTCTTCTAGGTCTTTGTTAAATTTTTCTTGCATCTTTTTGATCTTTGCATCCAGTCTTTTTTTTTTTTTTTTTTTTTTTAAGTCCTGGATCATCTTCACCATCATTATTCTGAATTCTTTTTCTGGATGGTTGCCTATCTCCACTTCATTTATTTGTTTCTCTGGGGTTTTATCTTGTTCCTTCATCTGATACAAAGTCCTCTGCCATTTCATTTTCTCTGTCTTTCTGTGGCTGTGTTTTTGTTCTGAAGGGTGCAGTATTAATGGTTCTTTTTGCTACTGTTGTCTGCCCTCTGGTGGATGAGGCTATCTAAGAGGCTTGTGCATGCTTCCTGATGGGAGGACTGGTGTTGGTTACAGCTGGCTGTTGCTCTGGTGGACAGAGCTCAGTAAAACTCTAATCCATTTGTCTGCTGATGGGTGGGGCTGAGTTCCCACCCTATTGATTGTTTGGCCTGAGGCAACACAGCACTGGTTTTTACAGGCTCTTTGGCAGGGCTAATGGTGGACTCCAAAAGGGCTCATGCCAATGAGCACTTCCTAGAACCCCCACCTCCAGTGTACCCATCCACAGAGTGAGCCACAACCACCCCTCACCTCTGCAGGTAACCCTCCAACACCAGGTCTGGTTCAGTCACCTATGGGGTCACTGCTCTTTCCCTCTGAGTCCTGTTGTTCACACTACTTTTTGTGTGCCCTCCAAGAGTGGAGTCTCTGTTTCCCCCAGTCCTGTGGAAGTCCTGCAACCAAATCCCTCTGGCCTTCAAAGTCTGATTCTCAGGGGTTCCTCCTCAAGTTCCCAGACCACCAGATTGGGAAGCTTGATGAAGGGCCCAGAACCCTCACTCCAGTGGGTGGACTTCTGTGGTATAACTACTCTCCAATTTGTGAGTCACCCACTCATTGGTTATGGGATTTGATTTTATCACCATTGTGCCTCTCCTATCACATTTCATTGTGGCTTCTCCTTTGTCTCTGGATGTGGGGTATCTTTTTTTGGTGAGTTCCAATGGCTTCCTGTCAATGATTGTTCAGCAGTTAGTTGTGATTCTGGTGCTCTTGCAGGAGGAAGTGAGTGCACACCCTTCTACTCCACCATCTGGAGCTGGATCCTCAGTGCTTTATAGTTTTCTGAGTACAGGTCTTTTTCCTCCTTAGGTCAATTTATTCCTAGGTATTTTATCCTTTTTATTGTGATGTTATATTGGATTGTTTCCTTAATTTCTCTTTCTGATTTTTTATTGTTAGTGTATAGGAATGCAAGAGATTTCTGTGCATTAATTTTGTAGCCTGCAACCTTACAAAATTCATTGATTAGTTCTAATAGTTTTATGGTGGCATCTTTAGGATTTTCTATGTACAGTATCATGTCATCTGCAAACATGACCTTTTTTATATAAATTTATTTGTTTATTTATTTATTTATTTATTTATTTTTGGCTCCACTGGGTCTTCATTGCTGGGCAGGATTTCTCTTGTTGTGGCAAACAGGGGCTACACTTCATTGCAGTGCACTGGCTTTTCATTGCGGTGGTTGTGGAGCACGGGCTCTAGGCACATGGACTTCAGTAGTTGTGGTATGTGGGCTCAGTAGTTGTGGCTTTCGGGCTCTAGAGCACAGCCTCAGTAGTTGTGGTACACAGGCTTAATTGCTCCAAGGCATGTGGAATCTTCCTGACCAGGGCTCGTACCTGTGTTCCCTGCAGTGGCAAGCA
Source organism: Hippopotamus amphibius kiboko (assembly GCF_030028045.1). NCBI lineage: Eukaryota > Metazoa > Chordata > Mammalia > Artiodactyla > Hippopotamidae > Hippopotamus > Hippopotamus amphibius. Next base: position 28,619,496 of record NC_080200.1, on the reverse strand, counting down.
GATTCTTAACCACTGCGCCACCAGGGGAGTTGAAGAGTTTTAATTCTTCTTTTCCAATTTGTATTCCTTTTATTTCTTTTTCTTCTCTGATTACCATGGCTAGGACTTCCAAAACTGTGTTGAATAAAAGTGGCGAGAATGGACATCCTTGTCTTGTCCCTGATCTTAATGGAAATACTTTCAGTTTTTCACCATTGAGAATGATATTTGCTGTGGGTTTGTCATATATGGCCTTTATTATGTTGAGGTAGTTTCCTTCTATGCCCATTTTCTGGAGAGTTTTTAATCATAAATGGTGTTGAATTTTGCCAAAAGTTTTTTCTGCATCTATTCAGATGATCATGTAGTTTTTATCCATCAATTTGTTAATATGGTGTATCACATTGATTGATTTGCATATATTGAAGAATACTTGCATTCCTGGGATAAATCCCACTTGATCATGGTATATGACCCTGTTAATGGTTACCAAAGTGGGAAGGAGGGGTGGGATGAATTGGGAGATTGGGACTGACATTTATATGCACTACAATGTATAAAACAGGTAACTAATGAGAACCTACTGTACAGCACAGGGAACTCTACTCAGTGCTCCGTGGTGACCTACATTGGGAGGAAATCTAAAAAAGAGGGCATATATATATTCGTATGACTGATTCACTTTGCTGTACAGCAAGAAACTAACAGAACATTGTAAAGCAATCATATTCCAATAAAAATTAATTTTAAAAAAACTATTCACCATTGTAAAGAAGAAAAAGAAAACTTGCTCAGGCCCTAACTTGTAAGGATTCCTTATTAAAGTTTCATGATTGAACATCAAAAAAATAAATAAATATAAATAAATAGATAAATAAATAAATATATGCTCTTCAAATATACAGGTACCATATATTTAGCATATCATAAAAATACAACATGTGTTATATGTTATATATGTTTTATATATGTTATAATAAACATATGCAATAATAAACATATTAAAGATATACCACAGAAGATTAACTATTAGAAAGCTAGAGTGGTTACTGTTAAACAAAGTGAATTTCAGAATAAAGATATTACCAGAGATAGAGATCTTTCATAATGATAAAAGGATCAATTCATCAGGAAGATATAATAATTATACATGTGTATACATTTAACAAAAGAATTTTTAACATTCAGGAAGTAGAAACTGACAGATATGATGGAGAATTAGACAAATCCACAATTATAGCTGGGAATTTTTACACTCTACCTCAGTAATTGATATAAACCAAGGTGAACCTAAAAGAACAAGTAATAAATGAACGCTTTTAACAGTACTATCAACCTACTTACTCTGACATTTATAGAACACTATACCAAACAACTTCAGAACACATACTATCTTCAAGTGTACATGTGACATTCATCAAAATAGACCATGTGCTGGTCCATAAAACACTTTTACTACATGCAAAATAATTGAAATCATACAGAGCATGTTCTCTGACCACAGTGGAACTAAATTAGAACTCAAAAACAAACAAAAAAATCTGAAAAATTTCTAAATATTTTGAATTGATTAGAACATTTCCAAATAATGAGTAGGTCAAAGAAAAAAAATTTTGTGGAAAATCAGAAGATATTTAAACTGAAAGCTTAAAAAATCCCTAACATATCAATATTTGTGGGATGCAGCTAAAGCAGAGGGACATTTAAAGCTCTAAATGTTTATATTGTACAAGAAAGAAGGTTTAAAAATTAATTTTGTAAGTTAAGGCCTGCAAAAGTTAGGGGGAAAGAGCAATAAATTAGAAGGAAAAGGAGCTTGTTACTTGCCCCAGAAACCAATAAAATAGCAAATATATAAACAATAGAGAAAATCGGCAAATCAAAAATGGTCCTTTGATAGAAGAGCCACCTTGAATTTGTCCCAATGGCCAAATGTGGCAAGATTTGAGGAGCAAGATAAATAATGGGTTATAACCTACATGGAAAAAATAAATATCTATGAATCTGATATTAATAAGTATTTAAACATATAATTAAATGAAGGAGAAGGGAAAGCTCTTTCTTATACTAGAATTTTAACTCTTAAATGTAGGCAGAATGATGGAAATAGAAAATCACTACTTAGCAAGCACCACTGTCACAATCTGAAGCAGGCAAGGAATCATTCATGGGTGCTAAAAATTAATAATTTCAAAATCTCCCCCAAGAAGATGCCTATTAATTCCAAAGGAGAAAATAGTAACTTTATAATGGCGAAATCTGGTAGACACCACCTTAACCAAGTGATTAAGTTTAACATTGATTGAGAATGAGACGTCAAATCATGTACCTCCTGATAAGGTTCACTGGGAACAACACAGCAACCATTCGTGCATGCAGCCCCTTGTGCGCCACACCCACCCACCTCCAGCCCCTCCCCCGAACTCCTATAGAGGTATACATGCATGACTGCCACAGACGACTTCAAGGTGACTTTGTGTATCAATCAGGACTTGAGCAGAGTAGCAGAACTAGCAGGAGATTACAAGGCAGGGTTGGATCTTATGAAATGTGGGAGCTAAGCAATCTATGTAAAGCTGTTGCTTCTGTGCCTAGTGCTGGAACCTGAGGTCAACAGAGCAAGGAATTGGAAGAGAAGACAACAAGGACAGATGGGAACCTGTAAGGATGGACTGGAGTGTACGAAAATGGACCAGAACCCACGTTGATCTATCATTGTCTTCAAGTCTTGAGCTCTGATGATGAAAGTGACCTCCTGTAGAAACTGGTACCCTTCATCATGGAGCCAAACATGTACCTGGCCCAGGAGCCTAAGAAGCTGAAGCAGGATCTAGCAGGAACTGAGGGAACTGCATGATCAGGGCAGCTGCCTCAGAGCAACCCAGTGAGCCAGCAGAAATGGGCTCTGTGGACTGCAGCTGGGCATTGCATTAAAGGAATATGGCTGCTGCTTCACTTCCACCCTCACAATGTCATGTGACCCATGATAACCTGGAATGAGGCAGGGATGGAAATTCTGGAAAACAGTTTTAGTTCAGCTAACTTGACGTGATACAAATCCATCACACTTCAACACAGAGAAGTCTTGGTTTCCCTCCAGTGGCTTGGGCCCCTGGACTCCATGCCAGTTCACAGGGCTCCTGGTCTGGACACAGGCACACAAACTGAAGGTCCACAGTAATCAGGGCCCAACATCTGTTCTTGGTGCACAGCCGCATTCTACCTGTATCTACATTCCATGTGCTTCCAAGGCAACGATGCTCAGAAGGAGGCAACCAAGGCCATTTTCCCAGGCAGGCTTACTTCTCTGAGGAAAGGATCCAGACCTGCTGTTACCTTTTTTCGTGAAAGTGTTCCCTTTTTCCCTCTGGAAAAGTTAAGTGAGATGGTTGCAATTTCTTCCTTACGTGTTTGGGACAATTCACCAGCAAAGCCAACTAAGCCTACAGTGTTTTGTAGGAAGGTCTCAAATTATAGATTAAATCACTTTAATATTTAAACTCTTCATATTTTCTATTTATTCTTCTTTCTATTTTGCTAAGTTGTGATTTTTTTCAGGAACCTATGTTGTCTAGATTTTCAAATTTATTGTCGTAAAGTTTTACATCACATCTTATGATTTTTTAATGTCTGAAGAATATGAGCGCCTGCCATTTGTGACAATGTGGATGAACCTGGAGGACATTATGCTAAGTGAAATAAGCCAGATGCAGAAAGACAAACACTGCATGACATCACTGACATGTGGATTCTAAAAATGTTGAATACATAGAAGCAGACAGTAGAGCAGTAGCTACCAAAAGCAAGGAGGTGGTGGGAGAAATCAGACGTTGGTCAAAGAGTACACAGTTATGGTTAAGTAGGATGAGTAAATTAGTATGCCCATTATAGTTAATTATACTGTATTGAATACTGGAAAATTGCTAAGAGAGTCGATTTCAGGTGCTCTCACCACACGCACGCACACATACACACACACAAGGGTAACTATGTGAGGAGATGAATATATTAATTAGCTTAACTGTAGTAATTATTTCACTATGAAATGCATATCAAAACATCATATTGTTCAACTCAATGATGGGTGATTCCTTAGAGGGCCAGGACAGGGAGAGCAGGAGGGAGTCATGGGAGGGAGGGGATATGGGGATATATGTATAAATACAGCTGATTCACTTTGGTGTACCTCAAAAGCTGGTACAAGAGTGTAAAGCAATTATATTCCAATAAAGAGCTTAAAAAAAAACCCATCATATTGTATACCTTAAATACATACAATTTTTATTTTTAAAAAAGAATATGTAGTAACATTCCCTTTTTCATTACTGGTTATTTGTCTTTTTCGTCTTTTTTAAAATTAATTAATTAACTTATTGACTGTATTGTGTCTTCCTTGCTGCATGTGGGCTTTCTCTCATTGTGGTGAGTGGGCCTACTCTTTCATTGTGGTTGCGGGCTTCTCATTGCAGTGGCTTCTCTTGCTACGGAGCATGGGCTTTAGGTACATGGGCTTCAGTAGTTGTGGCACACAGGCTCAGTAGTTATGGTGCACAGCTTTAGTTGCGCTGTGGCATGTGGGCTCCTCCAGGACCAGGGATTGAACCCATGTCTCCTGCATTGACAGGCAGACCCTTAACCACTGCACCACCAGGGAAGCGCCTGTCTTTTTTTCTTAATCTCTCCAGTTGTTTATAAACACCATAATCTTCAAGTAGCTAATGTTTTGGTTTCTAAATTCTCATTATGTGTATGCTTCTTCTATATTCACTCATTTTTGCTTCTATTAGTGTTACTTCCTTCTTCCTACTTTCTCTGAGTTTAATTTGCTATTCTTTGCATTTTTTTTAAGGCTGCTTATTAACATTTTAGTGGGATGTTGTATGGAGCAGAGGTCTAATGTGTGTGTTCAATCTAGCATTTGAAACTAAAAACCCAGATTTATTTATAATATATAAAACTGGAAAATACCTAATTACTCAGCCTTAGGCCTAACTTAAGGTCACAAATACTTTCTCCTATGTTTTCTTGTGGAACTTTTATACTTTTGCATTCTACATTTAGTCTCAGATCCATTTTTTGTTAATTTGTGTGTAAGATGTGAAGCATATGCTGAGGGTTTTCTTCTCCTAATATTAACATCCAATTTTTCCAGCAACATTTTTGAAAAAACACTATCTTTTTTTTCACTGAATTGCCTTCACATATTTGTCAAAAATTCATTCTCCATATATGTGTGAGTCTAATTTCTCAACCTTATTCTGATCTATTGGTCTATTTCTCTATATGCAAATACCACACAATTTTGATTATATAGCTTTGTAATTAGTATTAAAATCAGGTAGTGATAGTTTTCTAATTTCATGCCTCTTTGACAAAGTTATTTTGACTATTCTGTGTGTTTTTAATATTTTCCTGAGTTTTAGGAACAGTTTGTCAATTTCTCCAAAAAAAAAATCCTGCTGAATTTTAATGGGGATTGCTTTGAATCTACAGGTTAATTTGAGGAGAATTCACATGTTAATTTTCAGTAGTTCATTGCTAATATATAGGAATCAAATTGACTTTTGTACTTGGATCTGGTATCCCACAACCTTGCTAAATTCATTTATTAGTTCCAGTAGATTTTTCAAAGATTCTACCAGATTTTTACGTAGATAGATAATCATGTGGTCCATGAACAAAGACAGTTTTCCTTCTTCTCTTCCAATCTGGATCAGTTTTATTTCTTTTTCTTGCCTTATTGAACTGGCTAGAACCTCCATAGTAAGAAATTAAAAATTTTAAAATAGCATTTTTAAAGGTAACAAAAATATGAAATACAAATAAATCAAACAAAAGATGCATAACACCTATATACTGCAAACAACAATACGTTGCTGACAAAAAATTTTAAAGGCCCAACTAAATGAAAAGATATACCTTGTTCATGGGTAGGAAAATGAGTTTATCTATTCAGTCAGTCATTACACCAAAGGAAATATATGGGTGTCAAATAAGCATGTGAACAATTGCTCAATATCATTAGTCATTGGGAAAATGCAAATTAAAGTTATGATGTGATGTCATCACTCACCTAATTGAAAGGCATATTATAAGGACTTGATATCTTTGAGCCTCATGGGGCCCAAAAGGCCAAACTGTGAATTCTCCTGCTTTTGTCAGATATGCTCCCATCCAGAAGGAAAGACTCCCCACTCAGCTAGCTCCTCTATCAGCTAGACCAGCTACATTCCACCCAGTCCACAAGCTAACAGTTTTGATCTCTCTGCTAGCCCATGAAATTATTCAAACAAGCCAATTGGATCCTCCCATAGGAACCAAGGGTCACTCCACCCTTTTGTCACTACAAATCCTGCCTCCTACAGCCCCTGCTGGTTCACTCTGCTCCTGAGTGCAAGCCCCATGTAGACCTGCATGGCATATGACATTCTCTTCCCCTGGGCTATGAGTACATGTGACTAATAAACTGTGGTCTATCTCGTCTGTCCAGTGTTAGGTGTCATGTGTTCAGCCATCTCATACTATTTAGGGTGGGGTTCCCTCCCTCACCGACAGGGTGAATAGGAGACAATCTGAACAAACAGCTAGAATCAAAAAGACTGACCACACCAAGAGCTGGCTGAGATATAGATACACTAGAATTCTCAAAACTGTTGGCAGGAATGTAGAATGGTGTAATAATTTTGGAAATCAGTTTGGCAATTTCTTAAAAAGTAAGATATGGATGGCATTACTGACAAATTGTAGAGTAGGGAATTCTGGGGGCCCATTCCTCCCCCAAAACACTGAAAAAACTTGGCAAAAATTGCTAGAAGCAGCCTTATCAGAACTCTAGAAAACAGCCAAATATTTACAGCAACCAAGCAAAAACTTAACCAGAAGAGAGGCCACTGAAACATGATAGGAGAGCTTTGTGGCAGTTTAACATACCCTTTCCCAGTTCCCTCCTTGGAGCAGTAGTAGTTGAAAACAGAAGTCCACATTCCCAGTGTGGTACCCAAGAACAGAGTGAAACTTGTTCCCAAGGATGAGTGTTTACCTGTTTTGACCGATCTAGGAGGTTCCCTGAAGGACCAACGCAAGGGGCTTACCTTTTTTGCCAACTCCAAACTCTCTCTGGGTGGAGAAGTGGCTGCACCAAGGATAGTCATCAAAAACATTGAAAGGCAAATGAACAAATTTGCTACCACCTGAGGAGAAAAATAACAAGTGGGGCAAACAATAGACACACCAGAAACCTGGGAAGAAAAGCTAGAGGATGAGATATTCTGAAGAATAAGGGCTTTGAAAAGCTCCCACATATAATGAGGGATCTAGAAAGCCTTGTGCATGCCCAAGGAAAGATTCATGCTTAGAAAATCCCTGAGAAGACCTTAAGCTTTTACTTCTTGATGAACTTTAGGCTCCACAGAAGCAGGAAGTGAAGGCCAAGGTGAAGTTGTAAATGATCTTGCTAAGCCTTGACAGATTGCCTCAACACAGAGACCATCTGCAAAGACCTGAATGGTATTTTCTTCTTTTTTTCTTTTTTCTTCTCTCTGTCTCTGTCTTAGTTCAAGGCATTTGAAAAAATTTCTATTGAACCACTAGCTGGTGCTTAACTTAAAGAAACAGACTTGAGAGGCCACACATAAGAAAGAATACAGTCTTTACAAACATAGTTTCAAAAAGTCACTAAACAAACAAGCAGCTGAAACTTACAGCAATCAACAACAAAAAGTCCGGAAGAAGAGGTAGAATCTGATTTCCAGATTACCACAGCATAGTATTTAAAATGCCCATTTTTTTTCTAGAGTCTGTCATACAGAGTGAAGTAAGTCAGAAAGAGAAAAACAAACATCGTACATTCATGCATATATGCAGAATCTAGAAAAATGGTACAGATGAACCTATTTGCAGGGCAGGAATAGAGATGCAGACGTAGAGAACAGATGTGGGGGAAGGGGTGGGTGGGATGAACTGGGAGATAAGGTTTGACATAAATACATTACCATGTGTGAAATAGATAGCTAATGGGAACCTGCTGTATGGCACAGGGACCTCAGCTTGGTGCTCTGTAATGATCTAGATGGGTGGGATGGGGGTTGGGAAGAGGTCCAAGAAGGAGAGGATGTATGTATACATATAGTTGATTCACTTCATTGTACAGCAGAAACTAACACAACATTGTAAAGCAATTATGCTTCAATTAAAAAATGCCCATTTTTTTTAACAAAAAAAAAATGAGTCATGCAAAGAAACAAAAACTATGGCTTATTCACAAGAAAAAACAATAACAGAAAATGTTACTGAGAAAGCACACATATTGGAATTACTAGAAAAATACTTTAACTGTCTTAACTATATTCGAAGGGAAAAAAAGGAAACTATGGACAAAGAGTGAATGGAAACCAGGAGAGGGATGTCTCAACAAATAGAGATTATTGATAAAGAAATAGAAACTATTAAAAGGAACCAAATAGAAGTTTTAGAGATTGCTTTAGACTGAATGTTTGTGTCCCCCCAAAATTCATACTGAAACCTAATACCCAAAGGGAGGTTGAACTTTTCAGGAAGAGGAGGGCCCTCATGAATGGGGTTACCGCCTTCATAAAAGAGACCTTAGAGAGCTTGCTTGCCCTTCCACCATGAGGTTATACTGAAAAGATGGTAGTCTATGAACCAAAAAGTGAACTCTCACCAGATACCAAGTGTGCTGACACCTTGCTTTCAGACTTTCACCCTCTAGAACTGTGAAGAATAAATTTTGTTTGTTTTTGGCTGTGCCACCTACCTTGCAGGATCTTAGTTCCCCAACCAGGGATTGCACCTGTGCCCCCTGCAGTGGAAGTAGGGAGTCCTAACCACTGGAATGCCAAGGAATTCTCCCTAAATTTTGCTGTTTATAAGTCATCCAGTCTATGATATTCTGTTATGGCAGCCCAAATGGACTTTGACATGAAAAGTGCAAAACCTAAAATGAAAAATTCACTAGTGGGGTCCAAAGCAAATTTAAGCTAACATAAGAATAATCAGAGAACTTAAAAATAGTTCAAATAAATGAAATGTCTCACAATTAGAAAGAAAATAGAATGAAGAAAAATTAACAGATCCTAAGACATCTATAGGACACCATAAAGCATATCAACAAATACATCATAGAAGTCTCAGAAGAAGAGAAAGCAAGGAGCTAAAAGAATATTTGAGGAAATAATGGTTAGAAACTTACCAAATTTAATAAAAATACATAAATCTATACATCTGGGAAACTCAACAAATTCCAGGTGGGATAAAATCAGAGATCCACACTGACATACAGTATAATGAAAATGTTGAAAAACAAAGACAAAGAGAGACTCTTAAAAGCTGCAAGATAGAAATGACATCACATATAAGGGATCCTCAATAAGATTAACAGTTTATTTCCCATCAGAAACCATGGAGACTGGAAAGTTGACATATTTAAAGCGCTGAAAGAAAAAAAAAACAACTGTCAACCAAGAATTTTTTTCTAGAAAAATATTCTTCAAAAATGAAAGAAAAATTAAGACATTCCTAGATAAATGAAAGCTGAGGGAACTCAATTGTTAGTAGAATTGCCCTACAAGAAATGCTAAAGGGAATTCTGGCTGAAATGAAAAGACACAAACAGTAAGTCAAAGTCATATGAAGAAATAAGAAACACTGGTAAAGATAACTACATATGTAAATATAGAAGATAGTATATTTGTACTTTTGGTTTGTGCAACTCCTCTTTTTTTCCCTATATGATTAAAAATACAAATATGTAAAACAATGGTTATAAATCTACATAAGTTGAGCACACATATATGAAGATGCAATCTGTGACAATAAATAAATAATAAAAGGGGAGAGATGGAGATACATAGGAGCAGAGTTTCTGTATTCTGTTGAAGAGAAGTTGGTATTAATTCAAATTAGGTTGTTATAAGTTTAATATATTAATTGTAATCCCCAAGGCAGCCATTAAGAAAATTAACTACAAAGTGTACGGAAAAGGAAATAAGAAGGGAATCAACAGTACACTACAAAACATCAATTAAACAGAAGAGAAAACAGTACTGGAGGAATTGAGGAGCCAAAAAGATATAACATAAGGAAATAAACAGAAAAATGGCAACAGTAAGTCCTTCTGTATCAGTTATTACTTTAAATGTAAATGAATTAACCTCTCAAATTAAAAGGTAGAGGTAGCAGAATGATTTTTTAAAAACGTGATCTATATCCTGTCTATAAAAGACTCACTTTAGATCCAGTGACACACACACAAAACTGAAAGTAAAAGGATAGAAAGAGATATTCCATGTGAAGAATAACTAAAGGAAAACTGGACTGACTCTACTAATACCAAAAAAATAGACTTTCAGTAAAAATTTTTACAGGAGACAGAGAATGGCATTACATACAGCTGATTCACTTTGGTGTACAGCAAAAATTGGCACAACAGTGTAAAGCAATTATATTCCAATAAAGAGCTTTTAAAAATAAAATAAAATAAAATGCAAAAAAAAAATCCATCCAAAAAAAAATACAAGTATAAACACATATGCACCTAATAATAAAACCCCAGACATACTATATAAATAAAGAGTATAATACGATAATAGTTGGAGACTTCAATACACCACTTTCAATAATAATAGAAACATAAACAAAACAAAAAGACAACCCTCAGAATGTCCCTTTTCAAGGGATTAATCACCAAAATATACAAACAACACATGAAGCTCAATATCAAACACACAAACAACTCAATCAAAAAAATGGGCAGAAGATTTTTTTCCAAAGAAGACATACAGATGGCCAAAAAGCACATGAGAAGATGCTCAACATTATTTATTATTAGAGAAATGCAAATCAAAACTACAATGAGGTATCACCTCACATCAGTCAGAATGGCCATCATCAAAAATCTACAAAAAATTAATGCTGGAGAGGGCATGTAGAAAAGGGAAGTCTCCTACACTGTTGGTGGGAATGTAAATTGGTACAGCCACTATGGAGAATAGTATGGAGGTTCCTTAAAAAACTAAAAATAGAACTAGCAATAAATAAATAAAAAACTAAAAATAGAACCAGCAATCCCACTCCTAAACATATACCAAGAGAAAACCATAATTCAAAAAGATACATGTACCCCAATGTTTATTGCAGCACTATTTACAATAGCCAGGACATGGAAGCAACCTAAATGTCCACCAACAGATGAAAGGATAAAGAAGATGTGGTACATATATACAATGGAATATTACTCAGCTGTAAAAAGGAATGAAATTGGGACATTTGTAGAGACATAGATGGACCTAGAGACTGTCATACAGAATGAAGTAAGTCGGAAAGAGAAAAACAAATACATATATTAACGTATATATGCAGAATGTAGAAAAATGGTACAGATCAACCAATTTGCAAGGCAGAAATAGAGACACATATGTAGAGAACAAACATATGGACACCAAGGGGAGAAAATGGGGGGAGGGGTTGGGGTAGAATGAATTGGGAGATTGGGATTGTCATATATATACATTACTAATAAGAAAAAATATATATCAAAATGTACACTTTAAATATATGTAGTTTATTGTATGTCATTTATATCTCAATAAAAGTCCTTAAAAAAAGGACCTAATGTACAGCACAGGGAACTATACTCAATGTCTTATAATAACCTCTAATGGAAAAGGATATGAAAAAGAATGGATTTATATATATACGTAACTAAGTCATTTCACTGTACACCTGAAACTAACACAACATTGTAAATCAACTATGCTTCAATTAAAAAACTAAAAATAAAAAAAAGAATATTACTTGGCCACAAAAAAGAACAAAATAATGCCATTTGCAGCAACATAGATGGACTAAGAGATTGTCATACTGAGTAAAGTAAGACACATAAAGACAAACATCAAATAATATTGCTTATATGTGGAATCTAAAAAGATGGTACAAATGAACTTACTTATGAAGCAGAAGTAGAGTCACAGATATAGAAAATAAACTTATGCGTTACCAGAGGATATGAGAGGGAGGGATAAATTGGGAGATTGGAATTGACATATACACACTACTATATATAAAATAGATAACTAATAAGGACCTACTGTATAGCACAGGGAACTCTACTCAATACTCCATAATGGCTATATGGGAAAAGAATCTAAAAACAAGAGTGGATATATGTATATGTATGTATATGTATAACTGATTCAATTTGCTATACAGCTGAAACTAACACAGCATTGTGGAGTAACTATACCCCAATAAAAATTTTTAAAAAACATAACAATTATAAACACATACACACCTAACAATAAAGCCCCCAAACACACAAAACAAAAATTGACCAAATTGAAGGGAAAATAGCTCTACAATAATAGTTGGCGACTTCAGTACAACACTTTCAATAATGATAGAACCATGAGAGAGAAGATCAATAAAGAAATAGAGTACAGTTAACCCTTGAACAACATGGGTTTGAACATCCTGGGTCCACATATACATGGATTTTTTTTCACTAAATGTGGACTACAGTACTCTGTGATCTGCAATTGGTTGAATCCATGATGTGGAACCACAGATACAGAGGGCTGGCTATAAAATTACAGGTGGATTTGCAAACATGTGGAGGGTTGGTACCCCAACCCCTGTATTGTTCAGGGGTCAACTGTACTTGAAAAATAGTATTAACCGAGTAGACCAAAGAGAAAATATACATAACAGTCCACATGGTGACAGCAGAATACAGTTTTCTCAAGTGCATGTGGAACATTCTCTAGAACAGACCATATATTAGGCCACAGAATAAGTCTCAAATAATTGTAAATGATTAAAATCATACAAAGTATTTTATTTGATCACAATGGAGTGAAACTAGAAATCTATAACAGAAGGAAAATCCACAGATATGGGGGAATCAAACAACATGCTCTTAAGCAATAAGTCAAATAAGATATTACCAGGGAGATTAGAAAATACTTTGAGATAAATAAAAATGAAAACACAGGATACCAAGGCTTATGGGATGCAGTAAAAGCACTGCTCAGAGGGAAATTCACTGCTGAAAAAAACCTACCTTAGAAAAAGGTCTCAAATCAATACCCTAACATTCCGCCTTAAGAAATGAGAAAAGAAACAAAGTAAAGCTTTTAAAGCTAGCAGAAGGAAAGAAATAATAAAGATTAGGGTGAAGTGAGATGAAACAGGAGACACAAGAACAATATAGAAAATCAACAAAACCAAAAGTTGGTTCCTTGAAAATGTTAACAAAATTGACAAACCTTTAGCTACATTGGCTAAGAAAAACAAAGACGCTGATTTTTTTTTTTTTTTTTTTTTTGGGCACACGGGCTTAGTTGCTCCGCAGCATGTGGGAATCTTCCTGGAACTGGGATCGAACCCGTGACCTCTGCATTGGCAAGCGGATTCTTAACCACTGCGCCACCTAGGAAGCCCCAAGACGCTGATTATTAAAATCAGAAATAAAAATGAGGACATTACTACCAACATTACAGAAATTTAAGAGATTATAGAAGAATATCATGAACCATGAAAACTATGTATCCTAATGAATTAGATGAAATGGACAAATTCCTAGAAACACAAACAACTGACTAAAGAAGAAATTTAAAATCTGAATACACAACAGTGTAAAGCAATTATATTCCAATAAAGAGCTTATAAAAATCTGAATAGACCTATAACAAGTAAAGAGATTGAATTAATACTTAAAAACCACCCAGCAAAGTTCAGCATCAGGTGTCTTCACTTGTAAATTCTACCACTCATTTAGAGAAGAATTAACACCAATTCTTCTCAAACTCTTCCAAAAAAATAGGAGAAGGAAACACTTTGAACTCATTATATAAGGCCAGCATTACACTGATACCAAAGCCAGATAAAGATATAGCAAGAAAAGAAAAGTACAGACCAATATCTCTTATGAAAACAGATGCATAAATCCTCAACAAAGTACCAGGAAACCAAATTCAGCAGCTATTAATAGGGTGTTACACCATGATCAAGTGGGATTTGTCCCAGGAATGCAAGGGTAGTTCAGTACATGAAAATCCCCAATATCATACACCATATTAATAGGATGAAGGATAAAATGATCATCTCTATTGATGCAGAAAAGGTGTCTGATAAAATGTAACACCCTGGACTTCCTAGGTGGTGCAGTGGTAAAGAATCCGCCTGCCAATGCAGGGGACACGGGTTCGAGCCCTGCCCTGGGAAGATTCCACATGCCATGGAGCAACTAAGCCCATGTGCCACAACTATAAAAAAAAAAAAAAAAAAAAAAACAAAACAAAAAAAATGTAACACCCTTTCACGATGAAAAATGCTGACCATACAATAATACAAAAGACTAGGAACAGAAAGGAACTTTTGCAAACTGATAAAAGCCATGTGCAGAGAATCAACAGCTAACAACATATTCAACAGAGAAAAGCTGATCCCTAAGACTTGGAACAAGATGAAGATACTTGTTTTTGCTGCTTCTAGGCAACATTATACTAGAAGTTCTAGTAAGAGAAATTAGGCAAGTAAAAGAAAAAAAGATATGCAGTTGTAAAAGAAGTAAAATTCTCTCTATTCACAGATAATAGGATCTTAAGTGCAGAAAATTCTAAAGAATCAGGAAAAAAAAAAAAAACCTGCCAAGACCTAAAAAACAAAACAAACAAACAAAAAACATCAATAAAGTTGCAGGATACAAAATCAACATACCAAAAAACACGCCAAAACAAAAACATACAAAGATAAGTTGTGTTTGTATATACTAGCCTGAACAATCTGAGAGGGAAATTAAGAAAAATAATTTTATTTACAATAGCATCAAAAAGAATAAAATATTTATGAATAAATTTAACCAAGAAGGTTCAAGACTTGCACACTGAAAACTGCTAAACTTTGCTGAAAGAAATTAAAGAAGACATAGATAAATGGAAAGACAACTTGTGTTCATGGATTAGAAGACAATATTGTTAAGATGGTAATACTGCCAAAAACAATATACAGATTTAATGCAATCCCTATCAAAATCCCAATGGCATTTTTTACAGAAATAGAAAAAAAAATCCTAAAATTCACATGGAACCACAAAAGACCCTGAGTAGCCAAAGTAATCTTGAGCAAGAAGAACAAAGCTGGAGTCATCACAATTTCCCATTTCAAAACATATGATGAAACTACAATAATCAGAACAGTATGATGCTGGCATAAAAACAGACACATAGACCAAGAACAGAATAGAGAGCCCATAAACAAGTCTACACATCTACAGTCAATTGATCTTTGACTAGAGTACTAAGAATGCAAAATGGGAAAATGATAATTTCTTCAACAAATAGTGCTGGGAAAACTGGATCCACATGCAGAATAATGAAGCTGGATAGTTATATCACGCCTTGTACAAAAAGTCAACCCCAAATGGATTAAAACTTAAAAGTAGACCTGAGACCATAAAACTACTAGAAGAAAACAGGAAAATCTTCTTGACATTGGTCTGGGCTATGTTTTTTTTTTTTCTTTTTCTTTTTTTTTTTGAAAATGACACCAAAATACAGGCAACAAAACCAAAAAGAGATGAGTGTGATTTCATCAAACCAGAAAGCTTCTGCCCAGCAAAGGAAAACAATCAACAGAATGAAAAGGCAGCCCATGGAATGGGGGGAATATTTGCAAACCATATTTCTAATGAGGGGTTAATACCCAAAATAAATAAGGAACACAAATAACTCAATAGCAAAAGACTAAATAACTCAAAAGATGGACAAAGGATATAAACAGATACATCTCAAAAGAAGGGATACAGATGGCCAACAGGTATATGAAACGATATTCAGCTTCAGTAGTCATTAGAGAAATGCAAATCAAAACCACAGTGAGATATCACCTTATATCTCTTGAACGGCTATTATCAGATAGATGAAAGATAACAAGTGTCGGTAAGGATGTAGAGAATAGGAAACCCTTGTACAGTGTTGGTGGGATGTAAATTGGTATGGCCTTAATAGAAAACAGTATGAAGTTCCTCAAAAAATTAAAAATGGAACTACCTTATGATCCAGCAATCCTTCACTTGTGGGTATATTTCCAAAAGAAGTGAAATAAGAATTTCAAAGAGATATCTGCACTGCCATGTTCATTTCAGTATTATTTACAAAAGCCAAGTTATGGAAACAACCTAAATGTCCATCAACAGATGAATGGATAAAGGAGATACGAGATAGATAGAGATAGAGATAGAGATGATAGAGAGAGAGATAGAGAGATAGAGATAAAGGAAATGTGAGATATATATAGATAGAGATGTAGAGATATATGGAGATATAGGTATACATACACAGATACCTATATCTCTCCCTATATATATATGTCTCACATGGAATATTATTCAAGCCTAAAAAAGAAGGAAATCTTGTAATTCATGGCAACATGGAAATGGGAATGAACCCCGAGGATATTATGCTAATTGTGATAATCCAAATACTGCATGATCTCACCTACGTGTAGAATCTAAAAGAGTTGAACTCACAGAAGCAGAGAGTAAAACGGTAGTTATCTGGGGATGGGGGAGGAGGAAATGGGGAGATGGCTGGTCAAGGAGTACAAAGTTTCAGTCACGCAAGATGAATAAGTACTAAAGTTTTAAGGTATAACAATGTGACCATATTAACAATACTTGATTGTATACTTGAAATTTTCGAAGAGGGTATGTCTTAAGTGTTCTCACCATAGACACATAGACACAGATACACACGCGCACACGCACACACAAGGGTGACTACCTGAAGAGATGGATATGTTAGCTTGAATGTGGTGATTATTCCCCAGAGTATATCAAATCATCAAACTGTACCTAAATTACTCATCTTAAATATAGAAAATTTTTAATTTTCAATTAAACTTCCATTTTGAAATTAATTTTTAGAAAAGAGAGTGAAAAGACAACCCACATAATAGAAGAAAATATTATAATTCATATATCTGATAAGGGTTTAGTATCCAGAATATACAAAGCACTTTCCAACTCACCAAAAAGGACTGACAATCCAACATAAAAAATGGACAGATTGAACCTGGTGTACCCCCCCAAAAAAAAAAAAATGGACAAAGGACTTGAATAGACATTTCTGCAAAGAAGATATACAAATGGCCAAGAAACACATGAAAATATGCTCAACATCACAATCATTAGGAAAATGAAAATCAAAACCACAACGAAATGCTACTTCACACCCACCAGGATGGCAATAATAATAACAACAGAAAATAATAAGTGCTGACGGGGACGTAAAGAAATTGGAACACGTGTACATTTCTGGTGGGAATGTAAAATGATGCCGTCTCTTGGAAAACAGTTTGGTGGTTCCTCAAAAAGTTAAACATCAAATTACTCCATGACCCAGCAATTCCACTTCTATGTATATACCCAAAAAAGTTGAAAACAGGTACTCAAATAAATACTTGTACATTAATGTTTACAGCAACATTATTCAGCATAGCCCAAATGGGTAAACAACCTAATGTCCGCCAACATATGAATGGTTAAACAAAAGGCAGTTTATGAATATAATGAAATATCATTCATCTAAAAAAAAAAAGAATGAATTGCTGATACTTTATACAACTTGGATGAACCTGAAAAACATTATGCTGACTGCAAGAAGCCAGACACGTATTGTATTCCATTTTTATGAAAAATCTACCATAGGCAAATCCATAGAGACAGAAAGCAGATCAGTGGTTGTCAGGGGAAAGTGATTAATGGTTTCCAGGGAATGGAGGCAGGGAGGAATGGGGAGTGACTATTAATGGGTGTGGGGTTTTCCTTTGAGATGATGAAAAAGTTCTGGAACTAGATAGTAGTGATGGTTGAACAACATTATAAATGTACTTACTATTACTGAAATGTATGCTTTTAAACAGCTTAAATGGTACATATATTATGTGTATTTTACCACAATTTTTAGAAAAGTAAAATAAGTATCTATCACACGATGTGTCCCTTCCATTATCAGCAGTCAGGACTCAAGTCCTTGATCCTCTGCTTCCTTGTGGAAGTCCCTGTGCATGACCCATCTCTTAAGCCTCCTCTCTGAGACCCTCAGAGGTGACAAGTGGGATCTCCAGAAAGTTCAGTAAGCCTTCAGGCCATACTTCAATGGGACATGAGGGCCCAGCACCCTGAGGGTCTGGTTTGAAATCAGAGGATGGGGTAAGAATCAAGGAGGCTGCCAGTGTGGTCACCTGTGGAAGCCTGTAAGGGTTTGGCCTCAGTTTCCTGTTCCAGAAGTCACAGAGGACACCGTAGAGAAAGACAACCCAGTGAGGGCTGGCTCTTCACGTCTGTTTATCTTCAGTGCCTGCTCCCCAGAGCCTGATCCCAAAGACACAGATCTAGGTTAGCATCTCAGCTTTATACGTGAAACCAGTAACATTAGTGAAATCACCAATCCCTTGGAGCCTCAGTTTCCTCATCTGGGACATGAGGATAATAATATCTCTCGTGGACTAGGCTGAAGAAATGGTGAAGAGAGATTTATGCTGTGCCTCATTCTAAGGTTTCGAGACAGCAAGGTGATGTGTGCCAAGGACCGAGCACCAGCAAGTTTCCTTCCCTCTGTTCCCTCTCCCCTCCACGGGCCCTCCCTCCTCCCCATACACTCTGTCTTCATGATCTCACTCCTTCTCCACCCAAGATTTCAGGAGAGAGTATGACAGTCTCACCCTAGCAGGGAAGGCCCATCTATGTGTAAGCCCAGCGTTCCAAGACTGGCAGAGAGGGGCTCCTGGGAGAAATGGGGGAAGGACAGGGATTCCCAGGACCCCTGAGAGCCCAGCTTTGCCCTACGGAAAGCCACTGTGCTGCATTCTCAACAGGTAAATAAGCACAAGCCACTCCAGGCTCACAATCCATTTCCAAGGAAGTTATACTTGGGGCCAAGACAGCGTGGTACCAGCTTGGAAAAACCTCTAGTCCCTGCTTGCCAGCAGGGCTGCCCCTTCCCCAGACGTGGCAATGCACTCTCTCCAGGCTCTCTGCTGGCGCGGGCCCCAGGCACACATGCCTTTGTGCAGCTGTAATCACAGGGCTCTTCCCACAGCGTGTTGCTCAGGCCTCCAGGTTGCGACATAGTTCTTAGAACTTCGCTTTCCAACGCCATCAAGCCAAAGTATGTAAGTCAAAGGGCCACGCCTGGTTGTGAGAGGTTCCCCCCTCTTTTCGGATTATTTCATCAGAGTAAATTCCCAGCAGTGAGATTCTTGGGCTGGAGAATACGCTGCTTATTGCCAAATTATCTTCCCATAGGCTTATATACTCTTACTATCAATAAATGAATATACTTGGTTTCACTACAGTATTACTGACTTTGATTCTTATTTAACTTTTCAAAATTTTTGCAAATAGCATTCTTCTCCCATTTTTAGAAATAAAAATTGCTTGTTATAATATTCTTACACTAGAGACAAATAAAGAGGTCCCTGGTAATTAGACATCTTAGAGAAAATAACTAAAATCCTAAAATCCCCTATATACCTTGTAAAGACATTTTCCTACATAAATGTAATACCATTATGACACTAAGTAATCAAGAAATCTTTAGTGTCACTTAATGCGCAATCCATGGTCGGATTTCCCTGTGGCGTCAGAAATAAAGTCTGTTTTCTTTTGGGAAGAAAAGATCCCACACAAAGACCACACAGGATATTATATTTCTTGCTTCTCTTTTAATCTACAGTACCCCTTGACCTTTGGCTTTTCTAGCCTTTGATTTACTGCATGAGCCAGGTCAGTTATCTTCTAGGCTGTGCCCTCCTTCCCAATTTGTCTGGGCTGCCTTGCGGTATCATTTAACTGGATCCTTTATCTATCCCTCAACACTCAGATATGGTCCTGACTGGTCAGAGGGCCCAGAGCTGAGAAGAGGCAGGGCAGGATGTGACCCCGGTTTCTTGCCTTCTGCAAGCCTCCTCCCTGCGCTGCAGGCTGGGTGGTGGATCACAGCCAGCCCTGGCATTGGCTGCCCTCCAGCAGTGGCAATCCAGGAAACCAGCTGTGTGTAAACATGCCCCCCTAAGGCTGCCTTGAAAATACCTTCTGCCAGGACACAGCATGACCAACAGTGTCTGGCTCAACAAATGTTTATTGGCCACTGTCCCTTTGTGAAATGTAGGGGCTAGTCTGTTGGCAGCTACGTCCGGGAGCAGTCCAGCAGAGGTGGCCAGGTAAGGTTCCCCTGGAGGTGGAGGTGTGGGTTCGCTGGTGCAGAGATAAAAGCTAAGGCAAGGCAGTGAAGGAACCAGCCATGGAGCAGGTAGAGAGGAAGGAGCCAAAGGGGCTTGGAGATGCCCCACAGTAATGGAGGAGAAAACATCTAACCCAAGGAAGGGAAGTGCTGAATCTTACCCAGACACCAATATCCATCAGTAGGAGAAACATTCCACCAGCCAGCCCAGTCATCCTGGGGAGCACAGCAGCCATTAGATGAGTGGCAGAGAGGCATGCACTTACATACACCCCACTCAGCAAGACAGCTGATGCTGAAAAAGTCAAGCTGCAGGAAAATAGGGACAACTTATGCTATTTATAACACGCAGAGAGATGCTTGAATATGCTGCAGGCAGATGCACGTCTGTAAACGCATAGGGAAGGTCTGCAAGGAGAGTCAGCAAATCCAAACAGTGTCACCTGGGGCTCGAGATTTGGCAGGGGGCAAGTGGTCAAGGAGTCCTGGCTTTCCTGAAATAATTTCATTTGTATAAGAAAAATATATTCATGTATTCCTTGAGTATTTAAAATTAATTTAGTATAAATGGCAAGCTGCTCAGAGACTTCATGCTAGCTGCTGCTACCTCAGCATAGAGGCTGCCAAGGCTGGAGATGCTCCAGGCACTGAGGAAACTGGAATGGACAGCTCCCTAGATCCCAGACCCTGGCTACCACCCCAAGCACTGGGGAACACAAGCTGGGACACATGCCAGGCTCCCAGACCTGTCCAGGCCTGCAGCAGGCCCTCCTGCACAGTGTCCGGGACCCTTGTCCTGGGCCTTCTCCTCCTGGCCTTCCTCCCAAGGACAAGGACGCTGGTGACTAAGGGGTCTGGACTCCAGCTGAGTGTGTACTAGGAATGGCTCCCCAGTCCATCTGTGTCATGGAGAAGTCTTGAGGTACCTCTGACCCTGGGCTGGGGGCACTGGTGCATTGGCTACCACAGGCCCACTCTAGGGTCACTCCTCCAGGTCCAGCCCCTTAAGGTTGTGGCCAGTGGGCGAGGAAGTGCTACCAACCTCAACCCAATACCACCACCTTGGTCAGAACAGACCTAGATCTGGCCTCAGGGATACTTGTTGGAGGCAGAGCCTGGGGAGAAATTTCCTCTCTCACAAGAAGGCATCTTCCCTCCTTAGTCATGTCTGGACCTTGGACTCCAGCTTGGAGCCTGTGCTGCTGGGGCTCTGGAAGGCTGGGGCGGGGCTAACTGACCAAATGAAGCTGCAAAGTAAAAGAGAAGAGTGAGCCCAGGCAGTCAGCAGCATCTCAGGCACTCTGGCAGCCTTGACACTGAAACCCGGTTTCTGTTCGCTGCTGTGGTTTGAGTCTTGTGGGAGGACATCTGTTCCTTACATCTAAAGTGGCCCATTGCTAAGAATAAAGATGCAGATGCAGAGAACAGACTTCAGGACACAGTGTGCAGGGCGAAGGGGAAGCTGGGACAAAGTGAGAGATAGCATTGACATACATACACCACCAAATGTAAAATAGATAGCTAGTGGGAAGCTGCTGCGTAACACAAGGTGATCAACTAGATGATGGGTAATGACTTAGAGGGGTGGGATAGGGAGGGTGGGAAGGAGTCACGGCAGGGAGGGGATATGGGAATATATGTATAAATACAGATGATTCACTTTGTTGTACAGCAAAAACTGCCACAAGAGTGTAAAGCAATTATATTCCAATAAAGAGCTTTAAAACGAAAAAAATAAAGTGGCGCATTGCTAAACTGCCTTGCAGAGAGGAGGTGCCAACTGGCTCCCACCACGCTCTGGCTAAAATACTTCCATACGAGGAGGGAAGGAGGGCATGATAACAGAGTGAGGCTGACTGCTGTTGCTTACATCCCCTGGCCTGCCCTTTTCCAGGAATGAAACTGTACAGACACTGCCAGTGGGGGCCCTGTCCACAGCCAAGTCCTATCCTAAGGTCACACGGCACCCCCGGGTCTCTGTCCCTGAGGTCATTTGATTATTCCAGACATAGCTCTGCCTCTGGGCAGGGCGGGACTGAGGTGTTGAGGAATTGACCCCCCAGGATGAGAGGGGGGATGTCAGTGTCCCAGCCTCCTTGCCCCCAGTGGGACCTCTCGAAAAGTGTGCCTCCAAGTGTCTGAAGGTCCCCAGGGGACTGAGTCCCTCAGTAACCTGCTGTTTATGGGTGTCCCTCCCTTCCCATCTTCCTTCCCCTCCCTCAGATGCTTCCCACAAACTTGCACCCAAATAACCCACTGCAGCACTCAGTTAACTACTTGCACACAAATCCTTGTCTCAGAGTCTGTTTCTGGGGAAACCAAACAAGACAGCAAACTTCAGTCATTGGCTCCCCTACTCAGTGCCTCAATATCTCCATCTGTAAAGTGGACATAATGAAGTTCAGGTGCCCCAGGGTCAATTCCTCCTGCTTCAGGTCATAGGACTCCACTTTCACTTGGGGGAATCACTGTGCCCCATGGGTCTCAGCGGCACCTTTGATCCCGGGCCCAGCCTGCCATGACCTGGAGGAGCAAGGGCCAGGCAGGCACGGCTGATCGGAGCAGCTGTCCTGGGCTGTGAATCCTGTGGGTGTGAGGAGAGAAGAGACAGCCCAGTGCCCTGCGGAAGCTGCCTACTCCAGCTGGCCTGGCTCTGGCTCCTGCCCAGCCTTGGGTCCCAGCCGTCCCACCCACTGTGTAAGCTACCTTTAGCCCTTCTATCACCCCACCAAGCAAGCCTGGCTCCCACATATGGAAACTCCAGCCCTGATCCTCTGCATTTCTGGGGGCCTCCAGGAGCACCTTACATATTTGAGCTGGGGCCTGTGACTGCCAAGTGACACTCTCTCCCAAATTCTCACTAGCAGTTCCCACAGGTGCTGTGGCCCCATGTCTCCTGTGACTGACATGTTTGCAACCTCCTGTTTCAATTCCTGTCCTGCCTCACTGGGTACCTGTAACCTGAAAAGCAGGCACTTTGGTTCTCACAAAATTCCCCTTGAAGACTCAGCCTCTGCCTCCCCCAACAGGAGCCCCAAAACCCTGTACCTTCTGCATCTTCCACTCCCTTCATCTCCACCCTTCTCCCATTCCAAGCCTCTGCAACCCCAGCAACTAAGAAAAGTGCACACAAGACAGCCATCCATATAAATCAGTACACAAGGGCCCTGGTCAGCAATTCGGCTGACAGCTGTGCTGTGTATCCCAGTTTGGGCTCATCCTAGATGACTCACCAGACGTGCAACCGACTCCTTACAGTGCCTGGCACGTGGAAACATAATCACCAACAACGACCTCGGCTCCATCAACTCTACCTTCTCCTTCCAGCACCTTCCACCATCACAGGCGCCCACCCATCATCTATCAATTAGTATAACACAAGCAGTGGGGAAAAAAAGAGATTGCCTCTCAATAGTGAAGAGATACAGTAATTTTTGGCCCAATTATTTCATGGAAGGTTAGGCAACTTAGAAAAATGAATTAAATTCAAGACAATTTACTTGGAGGCACTTCCACGGTAAGCTTTTCAGTGAGAAAAGCAGGATACAGAGAAGGAAATGCAGTATCCCATTTTTGTAATGCAAACAAAACAAAACAAACAAACAAAAAACCCTATGTGTGTGTCTGATTACAGAATGTGGAGAGAAAGGTAAGAAAGGTTAGACATCACGTGGTTAGAAATGGATGCCTGGTTGGGGTGGGAGGTGGGAGAGGGAAGAAAGGGCATGAGGGACACTAATAGCTCAGCAAGTACCCGTAGCTGTGCAGCGAGGTCCTGTCACACGGAGGGGCCCCTGTGGCCCAAGTGGGACAAGGTGAGGGGCCGCTTCAAATCCTCTCCTGGGCTGCGCGGGCGAGGGAGGGGGCATCAAGGCGGATCCAGGACATGAGAAGGCCCATCCTCTCTGCTTGTGTATACCTGTGTGTAGTAAGCTGTACAGAGCTCGAATTTTAAATGTTTTCTATAATGCATAAATAAATACATTGTCCAAAGAGTATGTAACGTAGTTCCCTGCCACCTTGGGGTCTGAACCAGACGGCCCAGTCTAGAGTTAGAGGTCCTCCCACTGGCCCCAGTGATCTGCCCAGTGTCTCTTCCCTACACCAGGGTTCAGTCAGGCTGTGCCCACCAGACAGACACAGCCCTAATCACGTGCCAGATAAGCCCAAGGAGGGAGCGCAGGTGGCCCCGGGAATGGGTCCCTAACCGGTCACACACTCTTGTTCCAAGAAGCAATGGGGACTATTCATTGGCCTCCTTTCCTCAGAGACTTTTAAGGCTGTGCCACAGGCGGCTCACATCAGGACAGGCAGGATCCCTCTGTCTCAGCCTCTCAGGTTTCAGGAGCCTCTCACCCCGGGCCCATCAAATCCCTTTGGTCATCACCTTCGTCGGCATCTTCATCACTGTGACTGCTCCCATCATCACGTCATCAACCTCGCGGTCATGGCCATTGTCCACATCGCCATCATCGTCGTCTTCATCAGGGCAGGGGGGACGATGCTGGTGATGCTGCCAGGCGCACTCTGGTCACCTGGTCTCTTCTGACCTGTACGGTGACCCCAGGGGTTATGTATTGTTATCTGTATTTCAGATTAGGAAACAGGCTCACGCCGGGAATGGGGTCTTTTCCAAAGTCACGTGGCTCCATGGCAGACGGTCTGACCCCACAGGTCCCTACACCTTGGTGGTCCTTCATCGTGTGGATTCCTTCTCCTCTGCTGTGCTCTGACGGCCACGTGCTGCTGCTGCTCACTGCAGACTGGCCCTGATGATGTCCGATTGCTCATCTGCTGGCTTTCTAGGAGCACAAGACAGGAGGAGTGGGCTTGGAGCGAGATGATGCATGGGTGCCCTAGCAGCCTGGAGCAGCATCCAGCCCTGACCACCATGGCAGAGGAAAAAGCCATACTCTCCACTGCTGGTGGTGGTGGCAGCTAGGATGCTGGCCACAGAGCCTGTTCCTGAGACAGCACAGGGAGCAGGTTTGCTCAGGCTTGCTGCTCTAGAGAACTGGTAATGGGCCCCACTTCCCTGATACTTGCTGACTGTCTGAGACCCCTGCCGAGTGCCCCCCTCGGGGGGCCACCATGACTGCGTCCCTGCTGGTGCCGCCCCCATGCAAAGTGCATCATTACATTATCCCTGGCTCTTCATATCAGCCTTGAGCCAGCCCTACCTACAGTCCCAGCTTCTAGCTGGGGGAACTATGGTTAAGGGTGAGGAAGTGGCTGGGGTCACACAGGTAGGAAGTAGGGAAGGTATTATTCAAACCCACTGCTGACGGATTGTCTCCAAAGCCACTTTGGCAGAATAACTGGGATTCTTTTTCTGTGTATTTCCTGCTCCCTTCCTGTCTCTTGTTCAGGCAGGGCTGCGGCTATCTTCTTAGCCTTCCGAGGGGAGTGTTTCCTGGAGAAAGGACCAAATGAAGTCACAGGGCTCAGCCGGGTACTTGCCAGGGGCCTTTACAAATCAATGGTTAGGGTCATCCGTGGTTCTCAGAGCAAGGCCTTTAATTACAAAAGACGGAAGATGTTGAATTCCAGAGCAGAGTGTGAGCCCTTAGTGGGCCTGATGCTGGGGTGGCCAGGTCCTCCCAGGCAGGAATGGAGCCCCTTGGGGATATAGGCAAGTATAGTTGAGACCAACTGGTATGAGTTGAAAGTAGGGCCCCTGCCTTCAACTTCCCCCGCACCCCACCTCCCAGGGGCTACCCAGAGCGCAGGCTGGGCCAGAACCTGGCCTTGCTTCCCAGACGAGTCTGAGGACCTGGACGTCCATCGTGAAGGTCAAGTCTAGCACTGCAGGCTGGAGGGCAGCAAGGGCCCTGGGCCTGAGTGCAGCCTCTAGGGAGACATGTGGGCAGCCGCTCCGAGTTCTTGGGCTCCAGGAGGGGCTGGGGGCACACAGGCCTGGGTAAGCAGCACCAAATGAAGCAGGACGTGGCTGGGTCAGTGTGAGAGTGTGGGCGACCCAGCAGCTACAGGAGGCACCAGGGCTGTGGAAGCACAGTGGCTACTGCAGTGGGCATCTAGAAACCACGTCCCCTCCATCACCTCTGCACCCTAGAACTTAGGTGCCACTCTGGCAGAAGGGTGGAAGAAGAGCTATGAATCCACTGGTTTTAAAACATGAGGTGGTTGAGAAATTTTAGAATTGGAAAAATTGTACCTGAGAGTGGCTTGACAGGGGTTCTGTGCCACAGGTCTCAGGTCAGAGAGCAACATAAGCTGTTGAACGTGAAGTCACGGCTTTGGTGCAGCTGACGGGGACACTGTGGAGTTCATGCCTGGCTTCTCCACTTGCTCATGTCTGATGCCCCCCCACCCCTCCCCCAGGCCTCCTTTGTTCCCTACACTGCCCAGCTGAGTTCTAAAGTAGCATTAAAATATAACATCTGAAAAAAGCTGTGAAAAACCTATATATTGACTCTGCTAAATATTTCTCTTTTTTTTAAGCTCTTTATCGGAGTATAATTGCTTTACACTGTTGTGGCAGTTTTTGCTGTACAACAAAGTGAATCATCTGTATTTATACATATAACCCCACATCCCCTCCTTCCCACGACTCCTTCCCACCCTCCCTATCCCGGCCCTCTAAGTCATCACCCATCATCGACTTGATCTCCCTGTGTTATGCAGCAACTTCTCACTAGCTATCTATTTTACATTTGATAGTGTATATACGTCAATGCTACTCTCTCACTTCGTCCCAGCTTCCCCTTCGCCCCCCCAATCCCGTGTCCTCAAGTCCGTTCTCTACAACTGCATCTTTATTCTTGAATATTTCTGAAAAATTGAAAAATATGTAAATAAAATAAATGGAGAGCTATACTTTGTTCATGGATTGGAAGACTCAATATTGTTAATATGTCAGTTCTCCCAAAGTTGGTCTAGAGGTTCAGTGCCACCTCATTCATAATTCTAGGAGACTTTTTTGTGGAAATCCACACGCTGATTCTAAAATTCATATGGAAATGCAAAGGACCTAGAGGAGTCAAAACAGCTTTGGGAAAGAACAAAGTTGAAGAGCTAACCTTGCTTTGTAGATTTATTCTAAACCTTCAGTAATCAAGACAGTGTGGTTTTTGCCTAAGGATGCCATCTTTTGGATTATTTGAAAAATGTTTAGTATTCCATTTTAATATATGTATTCAATTTATCTTATATTTGTCTTTGTTCAGATTTTTTAGTGGTAACTCTAGGGATTATGATACACATAATTAACTTTTCACAGTCTACTCAGAATCAGTATTTTAAATTCAAGCAAAATATAGAAACCTTGTGGGATGAATTGGGAGATTGGGATTGCCATATATACATTACTAAAAAGAAAAAATATCAAATTGTACACTTTAAATATATGCAGTTTATTGTACATCAATTGTATCTTAATAAAAGTTTTTTTAAAAAAAATAGAAACGTTCACCATAGCTGCTCTCTTTATGTTGTAGCCTTATGTATTACATTTACATCTACATACACTGAAACCCCATCAGACAATACTACAATTTACTTTCAACATCAAACGTGTTTTAAAGAACCTGAAGAGAACAGCCTATTTTATTTACCCAGGTATTTACCATTTCTGTTGCTTTTCCTTTTTTTCCAATTTTCCAAGTTTCATTTCCATATCATTTTTCTTCTGTATAAAGAAATTCCTTTTGCAATTATTTTAGTGCTGGCCGCAAATTATATTAATTTTCCTTCCTCTTATAATGTCTTTATTTCAACTCATTCCTAAAGGATATTTTTGTTGGACCTGAGATTCTATGTTGACAGTCTCTTTAACAGCATAAAAATATTCTTTCCATGACTTTCTGGGTTGCATGGTTTCTGATGTAAAATCCACAGGCATTTGAATTGTTATTTCTCTCATCTAATGTTTCTATGTACATATTTCTCTACATATTTCCCGACATAAGTCTTCAGCTGTTTGATTATAGTGTATCTGGGTATGAATTTCTTTAAGTTTATCCTGTTTGGGATTCATTTAGCTTCCTGAATTTTTTTTTTTTTTACTAAACTTGGGGAGTTTTCAGCCATTATTTTTTTAAATAGTTTTTCCACATTCTTTCTCCTCTCCTTTTGGGACTCTGATGACATACATGTTAGGCCTCTTGGTATTGTGCCATAAGTTCCAGAGACTCTATTCATTTTGTTCTACATTTTTTTCTTCTGCTGTTCATTTTGGATAAATTCTATTGATCTATCTTCAGGTTCATGACTCCTTTTCTAATCAGGAAATTTCTTTATTTTGACTATTGCATTTTCCAAATCTAAAATTTCCACTCAGTTCTCTTTAGTATCTTTTATTTATCCACTGAGACTTTCTTTCCATCCATTTCAAAAGTTGCTTACCCTAGAATAAAGATGCAGATGTAGAGAACGGACTTGAGGACACGGGGCGGGGGTGGGGGGGGGCGAAGGGGAAGCTGGGACAAACTGAGAGAGTAGCATTGACATATATACACTACCAAATGTAAAATAGATAGCTAGTGGGAAGCTGTTGCATAACACAGGGAGATAAACTCGTTGATGGGTGATGACTTAGAGGACCGGGATAGGGAGGGTGGGAAGGAGGGGATATGGGGATATACGTATAAATACAGATGATTCACTTTGTTGTACCTTAAAAACTACCACAACAGTGTAAAGCAATTATATTCCAATGAAGAGCTTTAAAAAAAAAAGTTGCTTGCCCTTACCTCCTGGATCATGAATATAACCACTGCTGTAAAGTTTTCTTGGAGTAGCATCTGTGTCACCTCTGGGTTGGAGTCTGTTGATCGTATAGTGAGTTATGTCAATATTTTCCTAGTTCTTTGTATGTCAAGCACTTTTGGTTTGTCTTCAGAATATTTTGAATATATTATGTGACTCTAAGTCTTGTTTAAATGCTGTAGAGAATGTTGTTTGTTTGTTTGTTTGTTTGTTTGGATGTTTTAGCAGGGTTCTGAGGGTTATGGTTCTAATCTCAGTTCAGTTTTCAAAGCTTTTGCAGTATATTTATATCTATCATAGGTATGCACCACCCAGTGGCTAATATGGGACCTGGATGGTGGTCTGCCCTGTGGTTCAGATCTCAAAGCTATAAATTGGCTGTTTAGAGTCAGATCCATGCATGTACATGCACAGATCATAGGTGAGTGCAGGAGTTCAGGCATAATTTTATGGAATCAGATGGTTTTT
The DNA here is from genome assembly GCF_030028045.1 of Hippopotamus amphibius kiboko. Taxonomy (NCBI): domain Eukaryota; kingdom Metazoa; phylum Chordata; class Mammalia; order Artiodactyla; family Hippopotamidae; genus Hippopotamus; species Hippopotamus amphibius. Next base: position 28,590,064 of record NC_080200.1, on the reverse strand, counting down.
TGAGCTCCTGCCTCTAAGCAATCTCACAACACATTCCTGCTTCCAGGATCATCCCTTACACTACCTGGGTTCCTAGCTAGAGTAATGGGACTTTAGTTTTCCGGCCCTGCCACGTATTTCCTACAGCTGTGCCTGCCGCTGGAACCAAGCAGTGAAAGGACAGAGAGAGCAAAAGCCATGGGTATTCTCCCCACACTCTTGGGACCACAGTTTCTTTGATCAGAAAGGGTTTTCCTATCTCAGAGTTTTAGGCACCTTCCCAGCTGCCCATGCTGCTCTACCTCAGTGGGGACTGCCTGGGTGTGGGGCAGTGTGGGAGAGACAGGAGAAAAATAAATTTCTTCCACTTTCTATTAAACAGAGTGCCCTCTTTCCCACTTTTGAATCAAGGATTTCTCTGAGAGCTCTTTCTATTCACACCCAGTGCCTATTTCTGGGTTTCAGGCTGACTTTGAGTCAAGACCAAGTAACGTCAAAGGAAAAAAAAGTGAGAAACTCATGGCAGTTTAGTGGTATTTAAGGATCTATTTTCCTTTCCAATTCATTTGCTATCCTTTTTAAAAAAAAAAAAAAAGGACTTTATTTTTAAGAGCAGTTTTTGGATCACAGCAAAATTGAATAGAAGCTACAGAGGGTTCCCATGTACTCCCTTTCCCCAACAACATGCACAACCTCCCAAATGTCAACAGCCCACACCAGAGTGGTACACTGGTTACAATCAATTAACCTACATTGACCTGTCATTATCACCCAAAGTCCACAGTTTACATTAGGACCCATTCTTGGTGTTGTATGTTCAACAAACAGAGTTTTGACAAATGTATAATGATGTGTATCTACCATCCTAGTGTCACACAGAATAGTTTCACTACACTAAAAATCTTCTGTGATCCATCTATTCACTGCTCTTCATCCCCACCCACCAAACTCATGACAACCACTGATCTTTTTACCATTTCCATAACCACAGTTCTGCCTTTTCCAGAATGTCATATAGTTTGAAATATACAACATGTGGTCTTTTCAGATTGGCATTTTTCACTTAGTAGTGTGCATTTAAGTTTTCTTTATGTGTTTTCATAGCTTGATAGCTCATATTTTTTTAGCTTTGAATAATAGCCCATTGCCTGGATTATCACAGTTTATTATCCATTCACTTCTGAAGGAGATCTTGGTTGCTTACAAATTTGTAAATTATGAGTAAAACTGCTATTAAACATCCATGTGCAGGTTTCTGTGTTGACAGACGTTTTCAACTCCTTTGGGTAAGTACCAAGGAGCATAATTGTTAGGTTTTATGATAAGGCTATGTTTAGTTTTGTAAGGACTTGCCGAACTGTCTTCCAAATTGGTTTTACGACTTTGCATTCCCACCAGCAATAAATGAGTTCCTGGTACTCCGCATTCTCACCAGCATTTGGTTTTGGCAGTGTTTGGGATTTCGACCATTCTAATGGGTATGTAGTGATATCCCATTGTTGTTTAATTTGCAATTCTCTGATGACATATGACGTGGAACATCTTTTCATATGCTTATTTACTATCTGTATTTCATCACAGATGACCTGTCTATTAAGGTCTTTTAACCATTTTTAAAAACTGGGTTGTTCATTTTTTTATTGTTGAGTTTTAAGAGGTTTTTTTTGGGGGGGGGGTTGTATATGTTGGATAACAGTCCTTTAACAGATATTTATTTTGCAAATATTTCTCCCAGTCTGTGTCTTATCTTCTTATTCTCTTGACAAAATGAGGCAAACTTTTAAAAATTTTTTTAAAAAATCCAAAAAGCAGCACGTTCCTTTGGGGCTGTTATTGGAGAGCCCCAATTTTTTAATTTTAATGAAGTTCAGTTTATCAATTATGTCTTTCATATATCATGTCTCTGGTGTTAGTCATCACCCAAGGTTGTCCAGATTCTCTCTTATGTTATCTTCTAGGAGTTTTATAGTTGAATGTTTTACATTAAGGTCTGTGACTTGTTTTGAGTTAATTTTTGTGAAGGGTACAAGGCTTGTTTTTAGATTCTGTTTTTTTTCTTTAGCATGTGGATGTCCAATTGGTCCAGAGCCAGTTGTTGAAAAGCTATTTTTACCCATTGTATTGCCTTTGCTCCTTTGTAAAGATCAGTTGACTATATTTGTGTGGGTCTATTTCAGGGCTCTCTATTCTGTTCCCATGACCTATTTCTCTCATTTACCAATACCACACTGTCGTGATCACTGTAGCTTTATGGTAAGACTTGAAATTGAGTACTCAGCCTTTGTTCTTCTCCAATATCGTGTTGACTATTTTGGTCTTTTTGTGTCTCCATGTAAACTTTAGGATCAGTTGTTGATATCCACAAAATAACTTGCTGGGATTTGGTTGGGCCTGCATGGAATCCATAGCTCAAGCTAGGAAGAATTCTCATCCTGAGAATGTTGTCTTCATATCCATGAACATAAAATATATCTGGATTTACTTAGTTCTTTGATTTCTTTCATCAGGGTTTTATACTTTTCCTCATATAGATCTTGAACACGTTCTGTTAGATTATACCAAATATTTCATTTTGGGGAGGTGTTAATATAAATGGCAGTAAAACCGTGTGTGTGTGTGTGTGTGTGTGTGTGTGTGTGAGATTGCTTGAATTAAAGGAATTTTTCAAATTTCATTTGTTCATTGCTGTTATATAGGAATGTGTTTGACTTTTTTATACTAACCTTGCATTCTGCAAACTTGCTATAATTTCTTATCAGTTCCAGGACTGTTCTTGTCAATTCTTTTGGATTTTCTCATTACAAAAACATGTCATTTGTGAACACAGATAGTTTTATTTCTTCCTTCCCAATCTGTGCACCTTTTATTTCCTTCTCTTATTGCATTAGCTAGGATTTTCAATTTGATATTGCAAAAGTGGTGAGAGCAGAGAAAGATGAAAGATTATTCATAATCTTAACAGGCAAACTTTGAGTTTCTCACCATTAACTATGATATTAGCTGTAGGTTTGGGGTTTTTTTTAATTAATTATTTATTTATTGGCTGTGGGGGGGGTCTGTTGCTGCGGGCAGGCTTTTCTCTAGTTGCAGTGAGTGGGGGCTACTCTGCTGCAGTGCGCAGGCTTCTCATTGTGGTGGCTCCTCTTGTTGTGGAGCATGGGTGTGCAGCCTTCAGTAGTTGCAGCACTTGGGCTCAATAGTTGCAGCTCGCCAGCTCTAGGGCACAGGCTTAGTAGTTGTAGCGCACAGGCTGTTGCTCCACAACATGTGAGATCTTCCTGGATCAGGGATCAAACCCATGTCCCTTGCATTGGCAGGTGAATTCTTAACCACTGGGCCACCAGGGAAGTCCCAGCTGCAGGTTTTTTGTATATGTTCTTTAACAAGTTGAGGGAGTTACCCTCTAGTTCTAATTTTCTGAGTGTTTTTATCATGAATAGGAGCAAATTCTCTCAATTTTTGTATGTCCGAGAAGGTCTTTATTTCAGGTTCACTTTGGAAGGATAATCTTGTAGAACATAGAATTCTAGGTTAGTGGATTTTTCTCTCAATACTTTATTTTTTTTTCTTTTTCTTTTTTTTTTGAAGAACTTTTATTGAGATACAGTTAACATACAATAAACTGCATATATTTAGAGTGTACGATTTGGTATCCCAATCTCCCTATTCATTCCCCCCCAACCCTCCCCGCTTTCCCCATATGTCTGTTCTCTATATCTGTGTCTCTATTTCTGCCTTGCAAACCAGTTGATTTGTACCATTTTTCTATGGTCCGCATATATGTGTTAATATACGATATTTGTTTTTCTCTTTCTGACACATTTCACTCTGTATGACAGTCTCTAGGTCCATCCATGTCTCTATAAATGTCCCAGTTTCATTGCTTTTTACAGCTGAGTAATATTCCATTGTATATATGTACCACATCTTTTTCATCCATTCATCTGTTGATGGACATTTAGTTTGCTTCCATGTCCTGGCTATTGTAAATAGTGCAGCAATGAACATTGGAGTGCATGTGTCTTTTTGAATCATGTGTTCTCTGGGTATATGCCCAGCACTGGGATTGCTGGGTCATATGGTAACTCTATTTTTAGTTTTTCAAGGAACCTCCATACTGTTCTCCATGGTGGCTGTATCAATTTACATTCCCACCAACAGTGCAAGAGCGTTCCCTTTTCTCCACACACTCTCCAGCATTTACTGTTTGTAGATTTTCTGATGATGCCCATTCTAACCAGCGTGAGGTGATACCTCATTGTAGTTTTGATTTTCATTTCTCTAATAATTAGTGATGTTGAGCAGCTTTTCATGTGCATCTTGGCCACCCATGTGTCTTCTTTGGTCTCTCAATACTTTAAATATTTCACTCCATTCTTCTTACTTGCAGAGTTTCTGAGGAGAAATCAGATGTAATTTTTATCTTTGTTCCTTATAGGTAAGATTTCCCCCTACTTCTGGGGGGTTTTTTAAAGATTTTTTCTTGATCTTTGATTTTCTGCAATTTGAGTATCATATAGCTAGGTGTAGTTTTTTTGTTTGCCATTTATTCAGCATGCTCTTCTCTGAACTTCCTGGATCTGTTGTTGGTTTTGACATTAATATGGGAAGTTCTCAGTGTTGATTCAAATATTTCTTTAGTTCCTTTCTCTCTTTCTTCTCCTTCTGGGATTCTCTTGCAACAGTCTTTATTTTAAAGTCTAATTTATCTGATATGAGCTTTGCTACTCCAGCTTTCTTTTGATTTCCATTTGCACTTTTCATTCTCTCCTAACTTTTTCCATTCTCTCACTTTCAGTCTGTATGTGTCCATAGGTCTGAAGTGGGCCTTTTGTAGACAGCATATATACAAATCTTGTTTCTGTATCCATTCAGCCAGTCTGTGTCTTTTGGTTGGAGCATTTAATCCATTTACATTTAAAGCAATTGTTGATAAGTGTGTTCCTATTGCCATGTTCTTAATTGTTTTGGGTTTGTTTCTGTAGGTCTTTTTCTTCTCTTGTGTTTCCTTTCTTGAGAAGTTCCTTTAGCATGTGTTTTAAAGCTGATTTGGTGGTGCTGAATTCTCTTAGTTTTTGCTTGTCTGTAAAGCTTTTGATTTCTCCATCAAATCTGAATGAGAGCCTTGCAGGGTAGAGTAATCTTGGTTGTAGGTTTTTCCCTTTCATCACTTTAAATATATCCTGCCACTCCCTTCTGGCCTGCAGAGTTTCTGCTGAAAAATCAGCTGATAATCTTAAGGGGATTCCCTTGTATGTTATTTGTTGCTTTTCCCTTGCACTTTTAATATTTTTTCTTTGTATTTAATTTCTGTTAGTTTAATATGTCTCTGTGTGTTTCTCCTTGGGTTTATCCTGTATGAGACTCTCTGTGCTTCCTGGACTTGGGTGACTATTTCCTTTTCCATTTTAGGGAATTTTTTGACTATAATCTCTTCAAATATTTTCTCAGACTCTTTCTCTTTCTTTTCTTCTTCTGGGACCCCTATACTTTGAATATTGGTGTGTTAAATGTTGTCCCAGAGGTCTCTGAGACAGTCCACATTTCTTTTCATTCTTTTCTCTTTATTCTGTTCCATGACAGTGATTTCCACCATTCTGTCTTTCAGCTCACTTATCCATTCTTCTATCTCAGTTATTCTGCTACTGATTCCTTCTAGTGTATTTTTCATTTCATTCATTGTATTGTTCATCACTGTTCATTCTTTAGTTCTTTTAGGTCCTTGTTAAAAATTTTTGTGTCTTCTCAATCCATGCCTCCACTCTATTTCTGAGATCTTGGATCATCTTTACTATCATTACTCTGAATTCTTTTTCAGGTAGGTTGCCTATTTCTGCTTCATTTATTTGGTCTTACAGGTTTTTACCTTTCTCCTTCACCTGCAACATATTCCTCTGTCATCTAATTTTGTCTAACTTACTGTTTGTGATCTCCTTTCTACAGGCTGCAGGGTCATAGTTCCTGTTGCTTCTGGTGTCTGCCCCCTGATGGATGAGGTTGGTCCAGGGACTTGTGCAGGCTACCTGGTGGGAGGGACTGGTGCCTGTGCTCTGGTAGGTGGAGCTGGGTCTTGTCCCCCTGGTAAGCAGGGGTATGTCAAGGGATGTGTTTTGCAGTGTTTTGCAGTGTCTGTGAGCTTAGTACAACTTTAGGCAGCCTGTGTGCTGATGGGTGGGGTTGCTGGTTGTTTGGCCTGAGGCATCCAGCAGTGGAGCTTGCAGGCTGTAGGGTGGCGCTGGGTCTTGGGGCTGAGATGGGGACCTCTGGGAGAACTCAAGCTGATTAATATTGCCTGGGGCTGGGAATTCTCTAGCATTCCAATGGCTAGCATTCAGCGCTCCTACCATGGGGGCTCAGGTTTGACCCCTAGCCAGGAAACCAAGACCCTGTAAGCTATGAAGCATGGCCAAAAAAAAAATAATAAAGGGAGAAGAAAACAGACAAACAAAAACAAAGAAAACAAAGAAGAAAACAACCAAGCAAATTTTTAAAAACCCAAAACCAAAAAAAAAAAAAACAGTAAAAACAAAACAAAAACAAAAAATGAAACAAAAACAACAAAAGAAAGCAAAGCAAACAAAAAATAAACACACAAAATGACAAGAAAACAAAAAAGGAAAAGAAAACAAAGAAAAACCAAGACAAACAATACGAAAAAAAGAAAGTAAAAAAGAAGAAAACAAACAAAATCCAAAAACCAAAACAAACAGTAAAAACAAAACTAACAAAAACAAACAAAAAACAATAAAAAAGCAAAGAAAACAAAAAATAAACACAAAATGACAATGAAACAAAACAAAAAAACAGACAAAAAGTTGCAAAACAAAAACAAAAAAGACAACAAAAACAAACAAAATAAAATAAAAAAGACAAACAAAAGCTATATTTAAACACTAAAAAAATCAGTAAAAATAAAAATAACTAAAAAATGAAAACAGCAAAACATAGCAAAACAATCCCCTGGGGCCTCTACTATCAGTGTCCTTGCCCCCACAGTGAGCCACAGCCAACACCCACCTCATCAGGAGACCCTCCAAGACCTCTAGGTAGGTCTCTGGCCCGCTGTGGGCACGATGGAGCAGCTCAAACTCTGACCTAGCCCAACTCCCATGTGTACATGACCACAAAGTCCATGGCTGCTAAAGCTAGACCAGTCTCAGTTGTGAGAGCATTTGTTGTCCATGCAGATTTTCCACAAGTGTTGGATGTACCAGGCTGATTGCAGGGATTTAATCCACAGCTTCTGCAGCTGCACAGAGAGACTTCAGTTCCTCTTCCTTAGTCACACAGCCCCTGGGGCTTGGCTTTGGTTTCGGCCCCACTTCTGCATGTGGGCCACCCTAGTGTGTCTGGTCCCCCTCCTCCAGGTGAGAGGGGGCAAAGGGAGCAACTTACTAAGGTACACTTGCTCACTTCAGTGGGAGGGGCCAGAGGTGGCAACGCATTGGGGAGCATGTGCTTGCTCAGGCAGGAGGGGGATACAGTGGCTATGACTGGGGCACATGCTTGCCCTGTTGGGAGTCCCTCCCAGTGCCCCTGGAGACAGGGGCTGGCAGATTGAGAGAGAGGTCACAGTGGTGGCCCTGGCCCTTACATCCCACTCAACAATGGGGTCTCACTTCCAAGGAGTCTGTGCTTCCTCTAGGAGCATTCCTGGCTGCAGAGCTCCTCACTCCCATCCCCTCAGGCTGTCTCTGCACAGCCAACAACAGTCCTCTCCTCCGGTCTGCTCTCCTAACACCATGCTTCAGCACCCACCCCCACCCACATTGGCAGGCACATACCTCAGGCTGGGGCACACAGGGCTGTGGTACAGACCATCCATGCAAGTCTCACTCTATCCTGCCTGCCACAGACCAGCTGCTGCACTGTCTCCCGATAGCCTTCAAAACCTCCCCCCACCCCCCACTATTTCAGTGTATTTCACCACAAGTGAGGGGCCTTCCCCGGGTGTGGTAACCTTTCCTCTCCTTCAGCTCCCCCCAAGGTGTGCAGGTCCCATCCCATCTCCTCTTTTCTTTTTCTTCCCTTTCTCTCCTTCATCCTTCCCTGTTATGAGGGGATCTTTTCTTGTCCTTTTAGGTGTCTAAGGGTCCTCTGCTAGTGTTCAACATGTGCTCTGTGTGAATTCCACTTGTAGATGTATTCTTGATGTACTTGTATAGAGAAGGAAACCCTATGTCCTCCTATTCCACCATCTTGAGAATTCCTCTCTGGTATTCTCACTACAAGTATGTTACACCTCTTGTAGTTGTACCATAGTTCTTGAATTTTATGTTCCACTTTTCCAGTCTTCTTTCTCTTTGCTTTTCAGTTTTTGAAGTTTCCATTGACATATTCTCAAGCTCAGAGGTTCTTTCTTCAGTCTACTAATGAGCTACTAATTGGTCTACTAATTTTCACGTCCAGTGTACTAATGAAGCCATTAAAGTCATTCTTCATTTTTTGTTACAGCAGTTTCTATCGCCAGCATTTCTTTTTTATTCTTTCTTAGAATTTCCATCTCTCTGCTTCTATTGCTATCTGTTCTTGCATGTTTCATCTTTTTCTATTCAAGCCCTTAGCATATTAATCATTATTGTTTTAAATTCTCAGTATGATAATTTCAACATTGCTGCCACATCTGAGTGTGGGTCTGATGCTTGCTATATCTCTTCAAACTGTGTTTTTGCCTTGTAGTATGCCTTGTAATTTTTTTTGTTGAAAGCCAGACATGATGTACTAGGTAAAAGGAACTCTTATAAATAGGCCACTAATGATGTAGTGGTAAGGTGTGAGGGGAGAGGGAAGTGTTTCATAGTCTTATGATTAGGTCTCAGTCTTTAAGTGAGTCTATGCCCCTGGACTGTGAACTTCACAAGTGCTTCTCGGTTTTTCACTCCATTGGGCAGGACAGGATGACTAGAGAGGGATAGAGCTGGGTTTTTTTCTCCCTGCAGATAGAAGGCTTAAAGGGGGATGATAATAAGTATTGTCCCCCAGGTCAGTCAGAGAACTCTGATAGGTAAGGCTCTGGCAAAATATTTACACTTGAAGAGAGGACTTTGAAGAAGAACAGAGTGCTCTGACATATTTTTAAATGGTTGTTTTTCCCTCACTTGGCAGGAAGTGCAAGGGGACTTTTCTCGATATTCACTGTGAGGACCTAGTAGAGCTCCTGGAGGTAACACTCACAAAAGTGTGGGTGTCCCCCACAGGCTGGGTTTACCTGGAGCTTTTAACTCTCAGGCTTGTCCACACTGTGCTTCCAACTCATCAATTGCAGTTCAGGCACTGGTTCCTGTGTAGGTTTCTGCTCTGGGGTTTCCACTCTGGTAATTTGTGACTGTGTATCAACTTGTCTGTCTGTCCAATTTTGGGGACAGTGTTTGCCCTATGACTTCATGTCTCTGACAGATCTAAGAAGAGTTGTTCCTTTTTCAGTTTAACTTTTTATTTGTCATTCAGATAGAGTGATGGCTTCCAAGCTCCTTACATGACAAGCTGGAAACTGGGCATCTCACTTGTTTTTCAGAGCCTTCAGCTGTTTCACTCATTCTGTCCAAAGTTTTCATTGCAGTCAGCTGGAGGGGCAGGATAGTGTGCTTATTCCATCTTCACCAGAACATACATCCCCAATTTGTTTTTTGGAACAAAATGCAGTAAATACACGGTTAGGGAAAATACTGAGGATTTTTAACAAAATCTTACCTATTATTTCTGGGTGGTAGGATTTGGGAGTTTTTTTATTCACTTTTTGGTCATTTCCAACGTTTCTCTAATGAGCATTATTGCTTGTAAAATTAGAAAAAAATCATTAAGGACTCTTAAAATAACCCAGGTAATAGTGAGCTCACATTCAGTGGTCAGAATCATTTCTAAGGCATAAGTTTTAGACCATTTGGACAGCTAGAGAGTTCACATGAAGTACTGTTGGGGGGAAAAGGCAGCAACCAGATAATGTGAACATTCTCATCCCAGCCCTGGACACCATGTCTGCTCAGGTGCAAGGAGGAGAACTAGTGCCGATGCTGGCTCATGCTCTTTCAAGCAACAGAGCCCTGAGGCTTTGTTTACTTTTCACTCTATATTTTATATTTTCTAAACATTCCATTAAAATAAAATGTAAAAATCAAACAGAAAAGTCATTGTCATAGGCTGTGACCTTCCCTTACCCAACTCTTTAGGACTGGGGACACATGTAGTACTTGATTGGTGCCCCCCAAAAGATATGTCTATTCCCAAATCCCTAGAACCAGTGAATGTGACTTCATTTGGAAAAAAGAGTCTCTGCAGATGTAATTAAGAATCATGAGATGAGGAGCTCATTCTGGATTATTTGTGTGGGCCCTAAATCCAATGACAGATGACCTTCTAAGAGACACACAGAAGAGGAGAAGACACAAAGGGAAGGTGATATGAACATGGAGGCAGATATTGGAGTGACATGGCCACAAGCCAAGGCAGATTGCAACCACCAACAGTTAGAAGAGGCAAAGAATGGATTCTCTTCTAGAATCTCAGAGGGGAGTGTGGCTCTGTTGGACCTTGATTTTGGGTTTCTGGCCTCCAGAACTATACAAGAATAAATATCTCTTATTTGTGGCAATTTGTCACAGCAGCCCTAGGAAACAATACATCTTCAGAGAGGCCCAACTCTTGGCAGGTAATCCTGCCCAGGCCTTCTCAGACCAGAAGTCAGACCCCAGACAGACTGATGAGAAGTCAGCTGCAATCTGCTCTGGGAAGAGCAGAAGTGTGCAGGCAGAGGCCCTCCAGGAGAGAAGGCTTATAACCAGGGAGGAACCCAGCATCTTCTGAGGAGGTATTTTTGGTATACCTGCGGAGCTACATTATGGAAGTATCTCTGTTGTGGATGTTACTCAACTTAATGTTACCTCCTTTGGCAAATGTGTGTATCAGTCAGGATAGGGAAGGCCATGTTGAAATAACAAAGAACCCTAAACTCTTAGTGAATTATGACAACAAAGGTTTATTGCTTTCTCATGTTACATGTTTATAATGGATTATGTTTGGGTTCTGCTCCATATTTTCTGTCTCCATGACTCAGACTGAAGAAGCAGGCACCATTTGAAATATTAATAGTCATCATGACAGAGGGAAGGAGAGCTTTGTCTGACTCAGTTATTCAAACCTACACAGACAAGGAGGGGAGGAAGTATGACCCTATCATCTGCTCAGTAGGTGAAGAGCTAAAAATATTTAGTAAACAGCATTGGCAACTAGCACACTTTCTGTGAATCCAGAGCCCTTATGTCAAATTGATCTTTCCGTGATCACTACAGAGCAAAGGGCCTGGCTGAGATTGTGTACAATTATGTTGAATAAAAAAGACAGAAAAGAAATAAGGAAGGAAGGTAGGAAGGAAAGAAGGAAGGAAGGATGGGAGAAAGGATAAAGTCCTTGACATGTAGACTGTGTTTAAGACAGTTTTTCCAAACCAGCAATGAAAATGAAATACAGTAGGAGCATTATAAGCATTGGCTGGATGCAATTGAATTGACTTTTATTTTTGTCCCTTCCAGTTTTGACTTGCAGATTTTTGTCAAATCCAAGTCCACAGTCAGACATAGCCCAGGAAAGAGTAGCCTGAAAGCCTGAAGCCAGGAGTAAGGTCTGTGCTGGTGGAGCTGACCTGAGCAGTCAGGTCAGCTGGGCATCTACCCTGGCTGGGTGTCAGAGAAAACCCTGGTGCAGTTTAGGTGCCAGGGCTGTTCCTCCCTCCCCCATCCTTGAGGCTGTGTTCCAGTGACCCAGGGCATGCCCAGTTTTGCACACTGTAAATATTTCTGTGCCCACCTGACTGTTCTGGCAAGCTCTGTCTGGGCCAATATCTGCACCCTACCTCTAACAACCCATGTGGATGACAACACAGACCCATGACCTTGCTTTCATTCCAGGAGTACCCTTTAATTAGTTATGACTTATTACATGCAAGTATCAGAAACACCAATCAAAATGATTTAAAAATAAAGAGTGCAAGCGGTTACAGATTGGGTGGATTCAGCAGTCTACACTAATGCTCTGTTTCTCCGCTTGGCTGGTTTCTGTTTGCCTCATTCTGAGACTTGCTGTTCCCCACTGTGCAGCCCTGGCTTATGAGCCTAGACTGGTTCCAGGAGTATTTTAGGGGTTCAAGAAATATTTGTGGAATGAATTACTGAATGAATGATGGGCTTAGCATTCCAGGTTTACATCCTATATCAGCCTAGCAATTCCAGGAAAAAGAGAGTAGCTCTTTCCAAACCAGAGTCCTCAAGGCTGCTCTAATTAGTCTGGCCTGGGTTTGGGTCATGTATTTGTCAGAGCAGGCTAGATTTTGCCATGGTAACACGAAAATCCTGAGGTCACTTACTGCTTATTCATATCACAGTCCAATGTGTTTGAGGGATGGGGGCTTTGTTGTAAGTAGTCATCAGGGTGTCCAGGCTCCTTCCATCTTGTGACCATTTTCAATGTGAGGCTTTATGGTTACCAGGGAAAAGCAAAAGAGAGAACATCCCATGTGAGAGATGTGTTAGGGTGCAGGTCTAAAAGTATCCATCACTTCTGCCCAGATTCCATTGGCCAGAGCTGGCACAGGAGGAGAATAAAGTGATTTTTAAACATGTAGTATTACAGCTTGCTGAGGGCTATATATCTCCTTGAGCCAGTTGCCAAGGCCAGGAGGCCTCACTGTTCTGACTGGCCAGGTCTAGGTTACACACTCAGCCCTGAAGTCGGGGAAGTGGGTCAGCCCATCAAACCTCCTGGGCTGACTGTAGAGGAGGCCTGCTTCCCTGTGGGGAAATGAGGGCACCATTACCAGAAGTGGGGAGGGTACTGGGCAAGCAGAAATAATGCCAACTTCTAATACCGAGGTATTGCTTTATGACACTCTTCAGCTCCACTCAGGGCCAGCGGACTACTTCTGAGCAACCTCATATGGTCAGGCTGGCCAAAGGCTCAGAACAACTTTGATTTTACTTAAATTATTCTCAAATAAATTTCAGACCCCTGTAGTCCATCAAAATCTAATTTAGTGAGACTATTCAAGGTTTGTTTTCATAACACAGACTCTGGACAGATAAAAAGATTTAGAATAAAACATTAGATACCTAGAGAGTAATATGTATTTTAATAACCTTAGAAAATGATTATAAATCTCATACATACTACTTGTAGAAAGAATTATTCAGCTTTCACTGAGATATATTATAGTAACTAATGAGCCCCCAAATCTCAGTAGCTTACAGCAACAAAGATTACCAACATTTCTTACTCATGTTTTATATTGGCAGTGGGTCAGCAGGCTCTGTTCTCTGTGTCTTCACAGGATGCAGGCTGAAGGATCAGTCCCACTGGGACATGCTGCTCTCACAGCAAGGAAAACAGATCTGGTCAAACCACACAATGGCTTTTATTTATTTTTTTAATTAATTAATGTATTTATTGGCTGCGTTGGGTCTTCATTGCTGTGCATGGGCTTTCTCTAGTTGTGGCGAGTGGGGGCTACTCTTCATTGCAGTGTGCGGGCTTCTCAGCACAGTAGCCTTTCTTGTTGTGGAGCACAGGCTCTAGGTGCATGGGCTTCAGTAGTTGCAGCACACAGGCTCAATAGTTGTGGCACACAGGCTCTAGAGCTCAGGTTCAGTAGTTGTGGCACATGGGCTTAATTGTTCTTCGGCAAATGGGATCTTCCTGGACAAGGGATTGAACCCATGTCCCCTGCATTGGCAGGCAGATTCTTAACCACTGTGCCACCAGGGAAGTCCCCACACGATGGCTTCTAAAGTTTCTACTCTGACATTGTACCTGTCACTTGTGCCCACACTCCATCGGCTGAGCAAGTCAATGGCCAAGTTCAACGTCAGTAGGGCTGGGTAGTATGCTTGTCTCAGAAGGATGCACTGCAGAGGAACAGGTAATAGACAGAGATATCTCACAGGCAAAAGGAGAATGAAAAAGCAGGAACAAAACAGTATCTATGATAAGTATAAAAAATAAAATATAATTATCACAATCTCATCCAGAGATAACCACTGTCACCTTCTTGGTGGATTTTTTTCACTGTATGGTCCTAGACACATGTAAACTAACATTCCTGTCTAACCAAATTTGCATGAATCACTCAAAGTATTCAAACAGAGGCAATCAAATCCAGGTAATCTAACCAATTAGCATTTCAAACCCCAAGCAGGTGATCCAATCAGCCTCCCCCAGTCAAATCCAGCCCCCCACAAACCAATTGCCCAGACCAGTTAATCGATTTGACTGGAGAAACAGCTTAACAGGCACTATACTGCTGGAGTGTGTACTGCATGACAGACATTGGTATTTGTTGACTTAATTGTGCTGATTTGATTATGTAAATTGAGTCCAACTGACTTCATGTGTGCAATACTATAATTTATAAGGAATATATTTTTGGTCATTCAGATGATCAAAATATATTTGTCCCTGGTTCCTGGCTCACAGCTCCCAAAGCCCTTGGAACTTTCTGAATGATAAGAGCAATGGGAGCAGCTTTTGTTAAAAATATTTCACTTTTGGTCTCTGTTCCTGAAAACAGAGTCGTAACGGTGAAATGGATTTCGTATTATTCATAACAAGACCCTTTCCACCTCAACTGTGTTTATGTTAAAGAGGTGACTTTTGGAAAGCACCTAAGGATGGGGGCTGGTTGCCAGGGGAACCAACTGGAACAGAGGCTGGAACCTTCAGTCCCAACCCTGATTTCCCGGGAGGGAAGAGGGACTGAAGTTTGAATCAGGCACCAGTAGCCAGTGATTCAATCCACTATGCCTATGTAATGAAACCTTCACGAAAACCCAAAAGGTGAGGAGGTTCGGAGAACTTCCAGGTTAGTGAACCAGAATGCTTCCCTGCATGACCATGCTGGGCTCTATGGAAACAGAAGCTCCTTCATTTGGGACCTCCTCTATGTATCTTTTCATTGGCTGTTGATTTGTATCTTTTAAAATCCTTTGTAATAAACTGGTAATCTAGTGAGTAAACAAGTAAACAACTCAGGACAGTTGTGTAAGGCCTTCTAACAAATTAATCGAACCCAAGGCGGGGGTCATGGCAACCAGTGGCATGGCAGCCAATGGGTCAGAAGTACAGATAACAACCTGGACTTGGAATTGTCGTCTGAAGTGGAGAGTAGTTTGGGACTGAGCCTTTAACATATGGAATCTGATGCTACTTCCAGGTAGATAATTTCAGAATTGGACTGAATTGTAGAACACCCAGTTGGTATTGGAGAATTGCATGGTGGTGTGGGGAAAATCCCTGACCTCCACACATGGGAATTGGAGCCATAAATGAAATGATACCTAATTTTTTATTTTATAAGGATTACCCTATGTTGTTAAAAACCTAAAAAAAATTTTTTGCAAGCATGATTTCAATGACTATGTAAAGTTCTTTTGAATGGCTGTATCATGACTACTTAACCCAAGTCTTGTGTGGGTTTTAAATAATAAACTGCTATACTGCACATATGTGTTTGTAAAATAATTTCTCAATACAAAGTAACTCATTTTCATCATAGAATATGCAGAGAAAAATTAAATTTGCCTATAATTTTACCTCCTAGAGATAATCATATGAATACATTTAAATATACACATTTATTTATAAACAAAAATGAGATCATGTAAAATGAATGTTGTGTGATTTTCTGATTTGTCCTCATGCTTGAGTCTCAGAGAAGGGGAGATAACAAGACAAAGGGAAGTTTACATCTCTTAATACCTTTTAACATCCCAAAATGTTGCCTTAATGTGTACTTACTCCAAAATTGCATGGGCGTGCCCCCATCCCCCACCCCACTACAGTTAACCCTTGAACAACATGGGTTTGAACTGCACAGGTCCATTCATACTCGGATTTTTTCAGTAAATACATACCAATCTGCAGGTGGTGGAATCCACAGGTAACAGAGCCAGCGGTGTGCAGCCCTTAGCACGCAGCCCTTGCTAGGAGCTATTACCAACACCCCCAACCCCCTTACCGGGCAATGGTTACTGGGAGACCACTAACGCCACTCTAACCGTCATGCTCAGGCATTGGTTGGTGCAGCAGTGGGCCCCTCCCCCTAGTGAGCAACTCTAGTGAGCTGCCATTAGTGGGGGCCATCCTTTCCAGCCAGCGGTTGGCGGAGTGGTGGTCCTCAGGTGGAGAGTGAGGTAAGAGGCAGATCCTGACCTTCTCTGCTGGGGCCCTCCAGCCCTCCCAGCCTCAGGCCGGCCGGGTGAGCTGGGGAGCCCAGGGAACAGGCTGGGGGTGTGTCCTGCAGGACTCCAGAGCCCTGGCCGAGACCGCCCATTGGCCAGACCCAGGCCCTGAGGTGGCGGTGAAGCTCTACCCCATCCCTGCCTCTGTGACCTAATGGCAGTGGCAGTTTGCATGGGACACAGCCTGGGGGACATGGCCCCCACTGTCTGGGCAGCCTGAGGAGCCTGAGAGCCAGTTGGGTCCTGGGCACCTGGCTCCCTCAGTGATGACAGCTGGGCAGGGGCTGGGGACCTGGCCCTGAGGGAGCCACAACTGAGATCTGCCTCTTCAGCCAGGCCTGGGCACTGGTGAGAGGACCCAGATGGGTGCAGGGTGAATGCTCCAGGGCAGGGTCATGTCCCCCCTTCCCCTGCAGGGACCTCTTTTTCTTAGCCAGGCCTGGGCCTCGGAGGGTGAGAGTTAACAATAAACCTTTCTCTGCTCCAAACTGCAATGTTTTGGTATAGTTTGGCCTCCCTGTGCATCGGGCCCATGGGCTTGTGTTTCAGTAACACACAGATGTGGAACCTTGGATACAAAGGGCTACCTGTAAAGCTATAAGCCAGTTTTCCACTGAGCCTCTAACCCCTGCATTGTTCAAGGGTCAACTGTATAGTCATTGTGTTACCGAAATGCAAGTCCACATGCCCAGTGCACATGCACAACGAGGCCAAACTATACCAAAACATTGGAGTTTAGGACAGAGAAAGGTTTGTCACAAGGTTATGCAAGGAGATGGGTGGCTCATGCCTGAAAAACCCCCAAAACCCAAAAGCTTTCAGCAAAGCCCTCCTATAGGAAAGGTAAGGGAGGGACGTGGTTAGTTGTTGCAAACTTCTCGGTGTCAGATCCTTTGTTCCTGAGGTCAGGTCATGGTTACGTAATGATGTTCCTGTAAATCTCCACCAAACAAATGTTACTCTGTTCTGACAGGAAAGGGCAAGGTCCCAAGGCACAACACTCACCCTCCGAGGCCCAGGCCTGGCTAAGAGAAAGGGGTCCCTGCGGAGGGAGGGGGGACATGACCCTGCCCTGGAGCATTCACCCTGCACCCATCTGGGTCCTCTCACCAGTGCCCAGGCCTGGCTGAAGAGGCAGATCTCAGTTGTGGCTCCCTCAGGGCCAGGTCCCCAGCCCCTGCCCAGCTGTCATCACTGAGGGAGCCAGGTGCCCAGGACCCAACTGGCTCTCAGGCTCCTCAGGCTGCCCAGACAGTGGGGGCCATGTCCCCCAGGCTGTGTCCCATGCAAACTGCCACTGCCATTAGGTCACAGAGGCAGGGATGGGGTAGAGCTTCACCGCCGCCTCAGGGCCTGGGTCTGGCCAATGGGCGGTCTCGGCCAGGGCTCTGGAGTCCTGCAGGACACACCCCCAGCCTGTTCCCTGGGCCCCCCAGCTCACCCGGCCGGCCTGAGGCTGGGAGGGCTGGAGGGCCCCAGCAGAGAAGGTCAGGATCTGCCTCTTACCTCACTCTCCACCTGAGGACCACCACTCCGCCAACCGCTGGCTGGAAAGGATGGCCCCACTAATGGCAGCTCACTAGAGTTGCTCACTAGGGGGAGGGGCCCACTGCTGCACCAACCAATGGCTGAATGAGGCCCACTGTGATGCCGACAAATGCCTGAGCATGATGGTTAGAGTGGTGTTAGTGGTCTCCCAGTAACCATTGCCTGGTAACAGGGTGTGAGGTAATGGGGCACAGCAAGGGCTGCGTGCTAAGGGCTTCACACTGCTGGTTCTGTTACAATTGCATTGTGATAATCACTTGATTCCACCTTACCAGGAGACACCTTGGATTGAATCCCAGTGATGGTGACTAACCAACCCCCAAAAGGAAGGGTGCTTTGGGACATCAGCCTCTGTCCCATGACAAGAGCTGTGGGAACAGGCTCTGGCCTTTCTCTGGACATGCAGTGGCTGCTGGTCACTGTCACTTTTCGTTCTCCTCTCTGCCTGGTGAATTTGTGTGTGAGCAGATTCTTGCAGCTCACTCCATGGGAGGGCTGGACTGAGTGATCTGCTCCTAAAAATTAGAACACAGCAAAAGTAATGGATGTCATTTCTGAGATCAGGCTGTAAAAGAAGGTGACACCATCTTGCTCACACACACTCTTTTGCTGGCACTTTCTTCTCCTTTGCCCATTTTGGTGAAGCTAGCTGCCGTGTTGTAAGCTATCCTATGCACAGGCCAATATGGTAAGGAGTTGAGGATGGCCTCAGGACAAAAGCCAGTGAGAAACTGAGGCCCTCATTCTAACAGCCCACAAGGTCTGCCAAAAATCATGTGTGTGAGCTTGGAAATGGATCCTTCCACAGTCAAGCCTTCAGACACCCTAAGCACAGCTTTGTAAGTGTCCCTGAGTCAGTGACACCAGATAAGCCACACCTGATTCCTGACCCACAATAACTGTGAGATAATACTGTTTTAAGCCTCTAAGCTTTGGGCTTATTTGTTACACAGCAACAGAAAACTAAGAAGAGCTCCTACTACTCAGGGAGTATGAAATGCTTGATTTTTATTTTAATGAAAATATTTTCTAATAGTAAAAGTGTTGAGAAGTATTGCTCTAGATGAGAGGTTACAAAATGATAAACCACAAGCCAAAATCAACCTACAGATTGATTTGCCTTTTTTTTTTCCTTTGGAGGAAGTTTATATACACAGAGTTTAAAAAACATTTTGGGAGAGGAAAGATGGTGACAAAGTAGAAGGACATGGAGTGCATGTCTCTCCACAGATGCATCAGGAATACATCAAAAGATGCAATACTTCTCACAGAAAACTGGCTGAACACTAGCAGAAGACCTTGGGCAACAGAAGGGACTACAGAGATCCTGGCATAACTGGGACGAGCAACCTCTGGAGTCTGGATTCCTCAACCAGCAATCAAGTCTGAGGCTCTGGGGATGGAGCACTGAGTCCAGGAAACTAGACCTCTAGAGAGGCCTCAGTCACAGGGAATATTAACCACAGAGAACTCTCATGGAGGCTTCTATAATAGTCTAAGACCCGGCTACACCCAACTGCCTGCAATTGCCAGTGCTGGACACCTCACACAAAACTACAAATAAGACAGGAACACAAACCCACCCATTAGGACACAGACTACCTAAAGCCATATTAAGCTCAGAGATACCCGAAAACACACCACCTGACACAGCCATGCTCATCAAAGGGAAAATACTCAGATCCACACACCAGAAAACAGGCACCAACCCTCCCACCAGGAAGCCTACTCAAGACACTGGACCAATCCCACCACAGGGGGCAAAGAACAGAAACAAGAGGAATTACTACTAGGCAGCCTAGGGAAAGGAGACAGCAAATACTATAAATTAGACAAAATGAGAAAACAAACACCCTGCAGGCAAAGGAGCAAGATAAAAACCCACAATACCAAATAAATGAAGAGGGAATAGGCAAATTGCCTGAAAAAGAATTCAGAGTAATGATAATAAAGATGATCCAAAATCTTGAAACCACAAAACAGAAAATACAAGAAACATTTAATAAGGACCTAGAAGAACTAAAGAGCAAACAAATAGTAATGAACAGCACAATAACTAAATTAAAAATACTCTAGATGGAATCAACAGCAGAATAACTGAGGCAGAATAATGAGTAAGTGAGCTGAAAGATAGAATGGTGGAAATAACTGCAACAGAGCAGGAAAAAGAAAAAAGAATAAAAAGAATGGAAGACAGCCTCAGAGACCTTGGGGACAACATTAAGCACACCAACATTCAAATCATAGGCATCCCAGAAGAAGAAGAAGAAAACAAAGCTCTGAGAAAATATTTGAAGAGATTGTAGCCAAAAATTCTCCAACATGGGAGAGGAAATAGTCAGTCAAGTCCAGCAAGCACAGAAAGCCCCATGCAGAATAAACCCAAGGAGAAACACACCAAGGCACACATGAATCTAATGAAAATTAAACACAAAATTAAAATATTAAAAGCAAGAGAAAAGCAACAAATAACATAAAGGAAAAACTATAAGGATAACAGCTGATGTCTCTGCAGAAACTCTGCAAGCCAGAAGGGAGTGCCAGGATATACTTAAAGTCTTGAAAGAGAAAAACCTACAACAAGAATACTCTATCCAGCAAGAATCTCATTCAGATTTGACAGAGAAATCAAAAGCTTTACAGACAAGCAAAAGTTAAGAGAATTCAGCACCACCAAACCAGCCTTACAACAATTGCTAAAGGAACTTCTCTAGGCAGGAAACACAAGACAAGGAAAAGACCTACAAAAACAAACCCATCAACAGATGAATGGATAAAAAAGATGTGGCACATATATACAATGGAATATTACTCTGCCATAAAAAGGAATGAAATTGAACTATACGTAATGAGTTGGATAGACCTAGAGACTGTCATACAGAGTGAAGTAAGCCAGAAAGAGAAAAACAAATACCGTATGCTAACTCATATATATGGAATCTAAAAAATTGGTACTGATGAACCCAGAACCCAGTGACAGTGCAAGAATAAAGATGCAGATGTAGAGAATGGACTTGAGGACACAAGGCAAGGTGGGGGGGTGAAGGGGAAGCTGAGACAAAGTGAGAGAGTAGCATAGACATAGATACACTACCAAATATAAAATAGATAGCTAGTGGGAAGTTGCTGTATAACAAAGGGAGATCAACTCGATGATGGGTGATGCCTTAGAGGGCCAGGACAGGGAGGGTGGGAGGGAGTCACAGAAGGGAGGGGATATGGGGATTTATGTATAAATACAGTTGATTCACTTTGGTGTACCTCAAAAACTGGTACAAGAGTGTAAAGCAATTATATTCCAACAAAGAGCTTAAAAAAAAAACCAAAACAATTAAGAAAATGGTAATAGGAACATACATGTCAATAATTACCTTAACTGTGAATGGATTAAATGCTCCAACCAAAAGACACAGACTGGCTTAATGGATACAAAAACAAGACCCTTATATATGCTCTTTACAAGAAACCCATTTCAGACCTAGGGATACATACAGACTAAAAGGAAGGGGATGGAAAAAGATATTCCATGCAAATGGAAGTCAAAAGAAAGCTGGAGTAGCAATACTCATACCAGAAAAAAAATAGACATTAAAGTAAACACTATTACAAGAGACAAGGAAGGACACTACATAATGATCAAGGGATCAATCCAAGAACATATAACAATTGTAAATATCTATGCACCCAACATAGGAGCACCTCAATACATAAGGCAAATGCTAACAGCCATAAAAGGGGACATTGACAGTAACACAATAATAGTAGGAGGCTTTAACACCCCACTTACATCAATGGGCAGATCATCCAAACAGAAAATAAATAAGGACACACAAGCTTTAAGTGACATATTAGACCATCTCGACTTAATTGATATGTATAGGACATTCTATCCGAAAACTACAGAATACACCTTCTTCTCAAGTGCACATGGAACATTCTCCAGGATAGATCACATCCTGGGTCACAAATCAAGCTTGGCAAATTCAAGAAAATTGAAATCATATCAAGCACCTTCTCCGACCACAATGCCATGAGACTAGAAATCAATTACAGGGGAAAAAAAGCTCTAAAAAATACAAACATGTGGAGGCTAAACAATATGCTATTAAACAATCAAGAAATCACTGAAGAAATCAAAGAGGAAATCAAAAAATACCTAGAAACAAATGACAATGAAAACATGATGACACAAAACCTATGGGATGCAGCAAAAGAAGTTCTAAGAGGGAAGTTTATAATAATGCAACCCTACCTCAAGAAACAAGAAAAATCCCAAATAAACAACCCAACCTTACACCTAAAACAATTAGAGAAAGAAGAACAGAAAAACCACAAAGTGAGCAGAAGGAAAGAAATAAAAAAGATCAGATCAGAAATAAATGAAAAAAATGAAGGAAACAATAGCAAAGATCAATAAAACTAAAAGCTGGTTTTTTGAGAAGATAAACAAAATTGATAAACCATTAGCCAGACTCATCAGGAAAAAAAAGGAGAAGATGCAAATCAACAGAATTAGAAATGAGAACAGAGAAATAACAACCAACACCACAGAAATACAAAAGATCATGAGAGGCTACTACAAGCAACTATATGCCAATAAATTGGATAACCTGGAAGAAACGGATAAATTCTTAGAAAAGTACAATCTTCCAAGACTGAACCAGGAAGAAACAGAAAATATGAAAAGACTAATCACAAGCACTGAAATTGAGACTGTGATTAAAAATCTCCCAACAAGGGACTTCCTAGGTGACAGAGTAGTTAAGAATCCTGCCAATGCAGGGGACATGGATTCAAGCTCTGGTCCAGGAAGATCCCACATGCTGCAGAGCAACTAAGCCTGTGCGCCACAACTATTGAGCCTGTGCTCTAGAGCCTGTGAGTCACAACTATTCAGCCCATGTACCGCAACTATTGAAGCCTATGCACCTAGAGCCCACACTCCACAACAAGGGAAGCCACCACAGTGAGGAGCCTGGGCACCACAATGAAGAGCAGTCCCCGCTCGCTGCAACTAGAGAAAGCCCGCATGCAGCAACGAAGACCCAATGCAGCCAATGAATAAATAAATGAATAAATTTATATTAAAAATATCTCCCAACAAACAAAAGCCCAGGGCCAGATGGCTTCTCAAGCGAATTCTATCAAACATTTAGAGAAGAGCTAACACCTATCCTTCTCAAACTCTTGCAAAATATAGCAGAAGGAGGAACACTCCCAAACTCATTCTATGAGGCCACCATCACCCTGATACCAAAACCAGGCAAAGGTGTCACCAAAAAATGAAATTTACAGGCCAATATCACTGATAAATTTAGATGCAAAAATCCTCAACAAAATACTAGCTAACAGAACCCAACAGCGCATTAAAAAGATCATACACCATGATCAAGTGGGGTTTATCCCTGAAATGCAAGGATTCTTCAATATACGTAAATCAATCAATGTGATACATCATATCAACACACTGAAGGAAAAAAAAACATATGATAATCTCAATAGATGCGGAAAAAGCTTTTGACAAAATTCAACATCAATTTATGATAAAAATTCTCCAGAAAATGGGCATAGAAGGAAATTACCTCAACATAATAAAAGCCATATCTGAGAAACCAAAAGCCAACATTGTTTTAAATGGTGAAAAACTGAAAGAATTCCCTCTAAGAACAGGAATAAGACAAGAGTGCCCATTCTCACCATTATTATTCAGCATAGTTTTGGAAGTGTTAGCCACAACAATCAGAGAAGAAAATGAAATAAAAGGAATCCAAATTGGAAAAGAAGTAAAATTGGCACTTTTTGCAGGTGACATGATATTATACATAGAAAACCCTAAAGACTCTACCAGAAAACTGCTAGCACTCATCAATGAATTTAGCAAAGTAGCAGGATACAAAATTAATGCACAGGAATCTCTTGAATTCCTATACACTAACAACAAAAAAGCAGAAAGAGAAATTAAGGAAACACTCCCATTTACCATTGCAACAAAAAGAATAAAGTACCCAGAAATACAGCTGCCTAAGGAGGCAAAAGACCTATATGCAGAAAACTATAAGACACTGATGAAAGAAATCAAAGATGATACAAACAGATGGAGAGATATGCCATGTTCTTGGATTGGAAGAATCAACATTGTGAAAATGACTGTGCTACTGAAAGCAATTTACACATTCAATGCAATCCCTATCAAATTACCAAAGGCATTTTTCACAGAACTAGAACAAGAAATCTTACGATTTGTATGGAAACACAAAAGACCCCAAATAGCCAAAGCAATCTTGAGAAGGAAAGACAGAGTTGGTGGAATTAGGCTTCCTGACTTCAGACTATACTACAAGGCCATAGTGATCAAGACAGTATGGTACTGGCACAAAAACAGAAAGGAAGATCAATGGAACAGAATAGAGAACACAGAGGTAAACCCAAGCACATATGAGCACCTTATCTTTGACAAAGGAGGCAAGAATATACAATGGAAAAAAGACAGCCTCTTCAGTAAGTGGTGCTGGGGAAATTGGACAGCAACATGTAAAAGAATGAAATTAGAACACTTCCTAACACCATACACAAAAAGAAACTCAAAATGGATTAAAGACCTACATGTAAGGCCAGACACTATAAAATTCTTAGAGGAAAAGATAGTCAGAACACTCTATGATATACATCAAAGCAAGATCCTTTTTGACCCACCTCCTAGAATAATGGAAATAACATCAAAAATGAACAAATGGGATCTAATGAGACTTAAAAACTTTTGCACAGCAAAAGAAACCATAAACAAGACAAGAAGACAGCCCTCAGAGTGGGAGAAAATATTTGCCAAAAAAGCAACTGACAAAGGACTAATCTCCAAAATATACAAGCAGCTCATGCAGCTTAATACCAAAAAAGCAAACAACCCAGTCCACAAATGGGTGGAAGACCTAAATAGACATTTCTCCAAAGAAGACATGCAGATGGCTAACAAACACTTGAAAAGATGCTCAACATCACTAATCATTAGAGAAATGCAAGTCAAAGCCACAATGAGGTATGGGTCACATGGGTCAGAATGGCCATCATCACAAAATCTAGAAACAATAAATGTTGGAGAGGGTTTGGAGAAAAGGGAACCCTCCTGCACTGTTGGTGGGAATACAAATTGGTACAACCACTATGGAACACAGCATGGAGGTTCCTTAAAAAACTGAAAATAGAAATACCACATGACCCAGCAAATCCACTACTGGGCATATACCCAGAAAAAAACCATAATCCAAAAAGAAACATACCACAATGTTCATTGCAGCACTGTTTACAATAGCCAGGACATGGAAGCAACCTAAATGCCCATCAACTGATGAATGGATAAAGAAGATGTGGCACATATATACAATGGAATATTACTCAGCCATAAAAAGTAATGAAATTGACTTATTTGTAGTGAGGTGGATAGACCTAGATTCCTTCATACAGAGCGAAATAAGCCAGAAAGAAAAAAAGAAATACCATATGCTAACTCATATATATGGAATCTAAAAATGGTACTGATGCACTCAGTGACAGGGCAAGAATAAAGATGCAGATGTAGAGAATGGACTTGAGGACATGGAGTGGGGGGCAAAGGGGAAGCTGGTACGAAGTGAGAGAGTAGCAATGACATATATACACTACCAAATGTAAAACAGATAGCTAGTGGGAAGCTGCCACATAACACAGGGAGATCAACTCAATGATGGGTGATGACTTAGAGGGCTGGGATAGGGAAGGTGGGAGGCAGTCGCGGGAGGGAGGGGATATAGGGATATATATATAAATACAGCTGATTCACTTTGTTGTACAGCAAAAACTGGCACAACAATGTAAAGCAATTATACTCCAATAAAGAGCTTAAAATTTTTTTTTTTTGAGTCAACATTTAAAACTTGGGAGATTTTGGACTTCCTAGGTGGCTCAGTGGTTAAGAATCTGCCTGCTAATGCAGGGGACACAGGTTCAATCCCTGCCACAGGAAGATACTACATGCCATGGAGCAACTGAGCCCGTGTGCCACAACTATTGAGCCTATGCTCTAGAGCCCGTGAGCCACAACTACTGAAGCCCACGCACCTAGAGCCGGAGCTCCTCAACAAGAGAAGCCACCACAATGAGGAGCCTGAGCACCACAATGAAGAGTAGCCCCCACTCGCCACAGCTAGAGAAAGCCCGTGTGCAGCAACAAAGACCCAATGCAGCCAATTTATTTATTTATTTACTTATTTATTTATTTTTAAAAAACATACTGTTTTTAAAAAAAAAAAACTTGGGAGATTTCACATGCACTGAAATTGTTAGCCTCCCTTGACAAATTGGAAGCTGGGCAGCTGTGATCATTTTCACCTGGCAGCTGACACCTAAAGCCAAGCAGGGCTGTGCATAGTCAGGGCGTCTCTTCACCTGTTTGTTGTAGAGGGCCCCATTCCTTCCTGTCTCCGTATCTGAGGCCAGTGCCAGCTGCAATCTATCACTGCACTTCCACCATTTCTTATGATAGAGTAAGAGAAAGTTACGAGAATGTTAAGACACAGCAAAATATTTTTCCCACACCTTCATCAAAGGGAAATAAAAGCCAAGAGGGTCAGGAGTTCATTCAGAGCACAGTTCCACATGATGTCCACTGAGACCAAATATTCAGGATGGCTTCTTCAGCTGATGGGACTTCAGTTAGTGTGACTCCAATGCCAGGAACTGGCCAGTCTGGCTCAGCTGCGGTCATACTTCTAAAGCCTCCACTCTCACTGTTGTTCGGTTCCTTGTTCCTCTTCCTTCTCTCAGGGCCTCTCCCTCCATATGGTCTGTCCCAATAGGCTTTCCAGCAGGAAAGCTGGACTTCTTCCATCCTGCTCTCAAGAGTGCAAAAGTGGAAACGGCTTCTTCAGACACAGGACTGTCACTGGCCCAGAGTCACTTCTGACTTATTCTGTTTGTTAAAACAAGGCACAGTTCAGCCCGCATTCTGAGGAAAAGGACAGCACAGCGATATGCATGCTGACAGGTGTGATTCATTGGGCGGCTACCAATTTCCAAAACAAGTCCATACCTCCTAAGAATGATCAGAAATATGCCAGCAGGGATCATCCTAGGTTATGTCACTTAGAAATTAAAGGAGGTGGGAGAGTGGGATTGCCATACATACATTACTAATAAGAAAAACAATATCAAATTGTATACTTTAAATATATGCAGTTTATTGTATGTCAATTATATCTAAAAAAAAGTGCTTAAAAAAATCAAATAAAAACAAAACAAAAAGCTAGAGGAGGTGGAAAGAGGTGGCCCTAGAGAAGAGGAACACGTGGAGTCACTTGGATGATGCACCAAGAACGTGAAAAACGGCCCGGCAACTGGGAGCTGCCCCAGAGGCTGTAATGTTCCCGACTGAATACAAACAGCTTCTGTAGAATACAGCCACCACCAGGCGAGGCCACCCCATGAACGTGGGGGAACTAGACAGAGAAAAATCACACAATCACACAAATACCATCAGCCCCTCTCCTGGGACCCCTGAGTGGCTACTGTTTCTTTACTAATGACAACACTAAACATCTCTGTTCCTCCTTTCTCCTAAGTAAATGGTATTAAGAATCACCAAAGTGCCTCTGAAGCCAATCTAAGTATTATCTGCATTCCCAAAATGCTCCTTAGAATCATCCAGCAAAAGCGCACATTCTACAAGGCCCTCCCAATTCCCACAGTCCTCCCAGAACGTGTGCTCTCCCTTTGCTGTAGGCCATCTATGACTGCATATTCTGGTGGGCTTTGATGCCATTCATTCATTCATTCAACAGTATTTACTGTCTGTCCACATACTTCTACCTTTCTTCCGCAGGTTTCAGACCTGCGCCAACCTCCCAGGGCCTGATTCCATGCCCTGCACTCTGGCCCCATAGGACTAAATCAGTTACACTGATGCTTTCTGGGACAGGGAAACACTGTCTTAGCACTGGCCCCAGAAGACCATGAAAAGACACGGCCTCAGCATGTGCAAAGGGAGGAGCTTTATTCAACTCTTACAGCCTTCTGGACACATCCCTCCCCTTCCCTTCCCTTCCCTTCCCTTTCCTTGCAGGTCTGCTCTCCTTCCTGGGCAACAGAACTTATCACCTCTCTGGGGTAGGCTGGGCTGTGGAACCGACTGACCTCAGCCATCAGGTCAGGGTCAGCCTCTTCACTTTGTATCCCCAGCCAGAGACAGGGCCTGGCCCTAATCTGGGATGCTCTGGTAGAATTTCTGAAGACGTAATGGGGGAGTGAATGCTAAATCTAGTTAGGAAAGCAAAAGAGCAGAGCTGAGGGTCAATGTCAAAACCCACCAGTGGTCAGAGGAGAGGATGAGGTCAACAGGAAAAGCTGGAAACAGGCTTAAGTCCCAGCAGTGGTCATCCTGGCCACCATTACTGAGGCCCACTCCATGCTCCAGTCACGTGTAACGCTTTACATAACTTCCCTCTAAGCTTCCATTTTCAGGGGTCTCAAGACCATCCTAGAACTCACAAGACTCGATACCAGGTTATATTCATGGCTAGGTTTATTACAGAAAAGGACACAGAGTAAAAGCCAAAAAGAAAAAGATGTGCATCGGATAAGACTTCCAAGTCCTTCCCCAGCTGGGGCCACATAGGACACACTTTTCTCTGTAGCAGAGAACTACAGGGACCTGCATGAAATATCTCTGTCCACGGAAGGCCACTCAAGTCTCTGGATCCAGTTCTTATAGAGAGCGGGTCACATAGGCATACCCTGCTCTGGCAACCAAAATTCAGGATCTCAGAGAGGAAAGCAGATACAACAGCAGTCTTGATGCTTACACAGGAAAATCCCATATGGTACTTTTCAGCAATGCCGCATTGATCCAGACATATGCAACATCATCAATCAGTAGCAAAAAGAAGGTTCTGAGGGCCACATTCCCAGGAATTGGCCAAGGGTCAATCTTGATTCTAGGCTCCCCTGAGGACATATAAGGACTGAGCAACTAGACCTGCTGTGTTAATTGTTTGCTCACAGCTTCATAACAAACTTGTACATGGGATTGCTCACCTATTTACAGAGGAGGAAACCAAGGCTCAGGGATACAAAGTGACAGCTGGGGCAGCAACTTGAACCCAGGACTCTGTGGGAGGCAAGACACATACTATTAATAAGCAAGGACTCTGAGACTAGATAGACCTGGGCCGCACTCTGCCCCTGAATCACAGTATGGCCGCAGGCAATGTCGACCCATCTGTATAACAAAAACAATAATGATAGCTCTCTCAGAGGACCATTGCTAGGAATGTGTGAAGTAGTGCAGGAGAGGTACTTAACACGGTTCATAGCACCCCATGAGCAATGTGTAAACGTGAGCACTCCAGATTTCAGTGATGATGCCATGATGAGGAGGTAGAATGGTTCCCCTGACTCCAGCCAGAAGCACAAAAATTGCTACAAGGCAAGAGGTGTACGTTCAGTCCAAAGAGGCCGCCGCAGCTCAGCTTGGAACACCATGGCCTTCGAGTCCCCAGGACCCTTCCCTGCTGCGTCAGAAGCAGCAGATAGGAAGGCCCCAAAAGGTGATCCTGGCCACCTCCTTGAGACAGGTCCAAGGAGGCCCTGTCTCCCATGGCTGGCACGGGACAGGCTGGGGTTAGGACTTAGCCTGTGCAAGGGTGGTGTCTGGGCCCAGGGAAGCCTGGCTCGTAGACGGTATGTTTTCCTCTGCACAGGAGAGGAGTCGGTCCCCATAGCCTGGAGACTGTTCCAAGTGCCAGGCCTGGCTTTTGCAAGCCCCTTTCCAGGTGTCTATTGGTGGCAGGACTCTGACAATGTCCTCTGTATCATGTTCGGTTTGTGGCCACCATCAAACCTTCAGCGAGGCAGCACTGGGAAGGGGGCCAACGGGTGGGGTAGAATGTACAGACCTGGATCACCATGGGGGCAGTCACCCAGGTCTGTGGGCCTCGGTAGCCTCAGTTGTAAGTTGTACATTGTGCAAAATTGTGATGAAAAGCTGCATGATTCAGAGGGTGTAACGGTCACTGGAGGCCATGCCAGCCCACAGATTTGTATTACCTGGTCCTCACGGAGCATCTTAACATTTTAAACGGATTGCCAACATTTAAACATCAGAAGATATTTGCATAAAGAAAATAATCAAAATAATGGTAATGATATAGAAAACCTACTTATTGGAGAGAGGGGTAGGACAAAGTAGAGACAGATGATACCATCCAAATTCTTTAGAGGATGGTTTATATTTACATGACTTAAATGCCAATTTTTGCTCTTTGTATAGTGATCCTCTTAGACTTAAATTCTCAGACTGTGTTTATGAAATGCTAAAAAAAAAAAAAATTTAGAAGGTAATTTTTATATTACCAAGATACAAGAAACTCTTTATCATCCATCCCAGGTATATAAAGGCATTGTTGATTAAGCTTTTGTGACTTTGAATGCTAAAGCATGGGAAATTTGTTGTTCCTATTACTTAATAAAGAAATGCATGATGCTAAAAAAAAAAAAAAAAAGAAGAAGATATTTGCCTAAAATCTGAATTTCCAGCTTCTCTTTAAAGGTGGAAGGGGGCTGTGGTCTGCCACATGTGAACTGCAGCCTCACAAAGCCACATAAAGCCAGGAAGCAGCCCCCCGCTTCGACAAGGGCCTCCCTCCCCTCCCTGGTCAGCTTCTTGCTCCTCCAGCAGGCAGCTGTGTCTGGACCTTCCAGCTAGAGTGCCAGGCAGGCTGGGCCAGACCGAGGCCTTCCCAGGCTGGATCCTGAGCCCCAGCCCCAGCTCCCCCACGTCCCAGCTGTGGCCCAGGCAGGTGCTGTCTCCCGTCCTGCCTGGGGGACATCACTCTCCCTGACAGCCAGCTGTGGACCTGAGCAGGATGACTGAGGGCGAGGTCAGGGGTGCCACTGGAGGCCCAGAGTAGGGGCTACACTGCTAGGTACTCACCTTCCTCCTCCATATCCAGACAGGGAACCTGAAGCCACATCAGGGCTTGACCCCAGGCGACCCAAGAGATGTTGGCTGCCCGCCACCTGACTGGGAAAGAGCAGCCAGGGTGGGGAGTCCCTGGAAATTACAGACATGGGGAGATTGGAGGCTGTGGGAGCTCTGCACGTTTCGGGGCTCTGGTGGTGCAGGGCAGAGGTCTCACAGAATGGGGACACTGCAGGAGGCAGGCTTTTCTACTACTCAGGACCATTGGGCCTCAGGGGCCTGCCTGGGAGGACGGGGTGCCCCCATTACAGGAAGCATGAGGGCAGGCAGCACCTGTCATTCCTACATCTTCTTGCTCTTGGGGAGCGGGTGGGGCAGGAAACCAGGCGAGCTCCCGGCGCTGAATCTGTGTGGCTCCTGGGGTCCCTCTGGGAGGCAGAAGGCAGGAAACCAGAGGCAGACGGGTCATCTGTCCTCTAGCCCCTGCACTTGCCCTTCCCCCTTCTCGCACCCATCCTGACCTCCCTCCTTGAGTCCTTTTCCTTAGCTTTCTTTGGCAAACTCCTTCAAGACACAGTTGAAAAGTTTCCTCCTCCTAGAAGTTTTCTTTGACCCTTGGGGAGAACTGCCTCTTTCTGCTGGGCATCCCCAGGGCCTCGGACATTGCCAGGTCGCCCCACCAGCCGCCCACGCTCTGTATTGTGATACGATCGTCACGTAGCTGAGTTCCCCCACCAGGCCCTGGAAGTCAGGGACAAGGGCGACCACCTGCATCTCCAGTACCCAGGCCAAGACCTGGCACAGAGGAGTGTCTGGAACGTCCATGGTTCACAGGGCAGGGCCAGTGTGTCCTCTCGGAGCAGCCCACATGCAAGGTCCTTGCACAAGCCGCAGGCCCACCCCCAAAAGTACACAGCCCTGTGGTGTCAGGGCCTGTGTGCAGCAGGCCCAGGGGACAGGTGGGGTCTGCATGACCTCAGAGGGGTGTGTGCGGGACAAGCCTGAAGTCATGCTTGTTTACGAGGCTCTGACACAGCACTCGTCATTTCCTCTCTGCTGAGCCACGCAGCTCTTTCCCACCTCAGCCAGCCTCTGACTTATTCTCTGGCATCCCATGGTGTCACCCTTGCAGCCCATTTCAGCACGGATGACGGGGTCAGAACTGTTTGTCTGCACTTTGGCTTCGTGATGAGAGACCCTCCCAGCAGCTGTCTTCTTGGGCCTGGCATGGTGAAGGCCGCGAGGTGCCCCAGCTGCAGCTCAGTATGTCTCTGGGGAACATGGGAGCCCAGCCAGGAGGTCCCAGAAGGGAATGATCACAGGGACGGAAAGGGGGCATGCCTTCCTGCCCGTGAACCTCCCCATGAAGGGCCAGCAGGGCCAAGTGTCCCGAGAGAGGAGTACCAGGGAGCAGCCAGGAGGGCCTCAAAGAGAGAGAGGTCTATGAGCCCACATGGGTGAGGGGGGGGCAAGGGGCTGGCCAGGGGTCACCAGAGAGGAAGTGAAGCAAGCAGGCCTGCAGCTTCCTCCCCCAGGCGCTGGCCCTGAGGCGAAATGCCCTGAGGGGCCAGATGATGGAGAGACAGGCTTCACAGACTGGAGTGTGCCTGTCCTACCTAAAGGCACTGACATTCAAAAAGCTTCAAACACACTTTGCTGGTCAAAACAGAAATGTGAATAAATACACAGGTACATACACACACATACCCACACATACACTCACATACACACACATACACATATACACACTCACATACACACACATACACATATACACACTCACATACACACATACACACACACAGAGATACTGACATACACATACACACACTCACACATACACACTCACACATACACACACATACACACACACAAACACACATACACGCATACACACTCACATACACGCATACACGCTCACATACACGCACACATACACACTTACATACACACATACACACACGTATACATACACACAGATACTGACATACACATACACACACATACATACTCACACATACACACACACAAACACACATACACACATACACACTCACATATACACACGCACATACACACACAGATACACACATACACATACACACTCACATACACACACATGCACACATAAACACACAGATACACTCACATACACATACACACTCACATATACACACAGATACACTCACATACACATACACACACAAACACACATACCCACATACACACTCACATATACACACTCACAGACACACACATACACACACAGATACACTCACATACACATACACACACACACAAACATACATACCCACATACACACTCACATATACGCACTCACAGACGCACTCATACACACTCACATACACATTCACATATACACACACATACACAAATATACACACACATATGCACACATACACACACACTCACATATACACACATACACACTCACAAACACACACATACACACACATATACACACACATACACACACATATACACTCACATACACATACATACACACTCACACACACACATACACAAATATACACACACATACACACACACACTCACATACACACACATACACACACTCACATACACATACATACACACTCACATGCACACACATATACACACTCACATACACACAAATACACACACATACACACTCACATACACACACACACACACACACACACTGCCCTATTTGGCCCCGACAGTTGCTCTGTGG
This sequence comes from Hippopotamus amphibius kiboko, assembly GCF_030028045.1. Lineage (NCBI taxonomy): Eukaryota > Metazoa > Chordata > Mammalia > Artiodactyla > Hippopotamidae > Hippopotamus > Hippopotamus amphibius. The sequence goes on along the minus strand of NC_080200.1, from coordinate 28,556,634 downwards.
TCCCTGGCAAGAAGCTTGTCAGATCCAGATCCTCACAGCATGAGAGCAAGTTCTTTTGTCTTCAAGAGTCAGAGACTAGGTCAGACTGTGCTTAAAAACAAGGAATTTGTTGTAAACATAGTATGGGGGTCTAGCTATGCTCTGGCCCTTGCTTTCTTATTATTGTCTTATTGAAATACAGTTTACATACAGTAAAATCCACAAATCTTAAGTACAAAGGTGGTGAGTTTTTATCTACGCCTATACCCATGTAACCTCCACCCAGATCAATATGAAAACATTTCCATCACCCCAGAAAATTCCTTTATGCCCCATCCCTAGTCAATCCATACCTGTCCCACCCCCAGAGGCAACCACTGCTCTGAGTTCTATAATCATACATTACTTTAAACTGTTCTTGAACTTCATATAAATTGAATCATCCTGCATAAACATTCTTGTACAAGTCTGTGTGAAGTAAATGGTTTTGTTCATCTTGGGTAAATGCCTAGAGTGAGATTGCTAGGTCATAAATTATCAGTATGTTTAACTTCATCAGAAACTGCCAAGCAGTTTTCCAAGGAGTTGGACCATTTTCCACTCCCACCAGCAATGTACGTGAGTTTCACTTGTTTCATATCTTCATCAACACTTGGTACTGTCAGTCTGGTAAATTTAGGCATGCAAAGGTGTGGGGAATGGTATTTTGCTGAATTTGTATTTTCTTGATGGTCAGTGAAACTAAGCACATTTTCATATGTTTACTGGTCATTTGGGTATCCTCTTTGGTAAAGTGCCTATTCAAAATTTTCTTTTCATTTTTATTGGCTTTTATTATTTTCTTTTTTGATGAGTAGGAGCTCTTTATAAATTCTAGATATTCTATATATTCTAGTCTTTGTAAGATATACGTAGCACAGATATTTTCTCCCAGTCTGTGGCTTGCCTTTTCACTTCCTTAATGGTATTTGTGGGTGAACAGAAGTTTTCTATTTTACTGAAGTCAAATTTGTCATTTTTTTCTCTTATGATTAGCACTGTTTACATCCAGTTTAAGAAATCTTTGTCTACTCTGAGATCATGAAAATATTTTTCTGTTTTCTTCTAGATATTTTATTGTTTTATCTTTCACATTTAAGTCTACGATTTATTTCAAAGTAATGTTTTCTGTGTGGTGTAAGATAAGGGATCAAGGTTCATTGCGTATAAATTTCCAGTTGACCCAGCTCCATTTATCTGAAAGATCTTCCTTTCCCCCATTGAATTACACTGGAGCCTGTGTGGAAAACATATATGTGAATCTATTTCTGGGCTCTGTAGTCTTTCCATTGGTCTGTGTGTCTGTTCTTACACCAATACTACGACATCTTGATTATCGCAGCTTTGTAGTAATCTTGATATCACATCGTGTAAATCCTCCAACTTTGTCCTTCCTCGGGTTTGTCTTGGGTCTTTATATTTCCATAAAAATTTTATTTTATTTAACTAATTTATTTTTATGAAATAATGTTTTTCTTTCATCTTTCTCTGGTATAAAAAGTAATGCATGCTCATTATATCCATATAAATTTTAGAATCAGCTTACTGTCTGCTGGAATTTTCTTATGAATAGCATTGAACTCATAGATCCATTTAAGGAGAATTGACATCTTAACTAGAATGAGCCTTAGAATCCATAAATATGTCTACCTCTCTATTATTTAGAACTTTATCAATTTGCTTTAGTAATGTTTTGTATTTTGAAGTGTATAAATCTTGAACATCTATCATTAAAATTTTTGAGAGTATTGTATTTTGTATTTTTTGTACCACCAAAGTGGTACAAATACTCTCTCTGTTCTTCCCTTTCTCTCAACCATCGTGTACATATTCTCGATCTAAATTTTGACAGGAGCCAGTCTGATTGGCCTGCTCATCACCACAATCTCCCTAAGAAGATAACTGCCCTTGAGTCTGGTGACTAACCTGAGCAGGAGCCTTCAGGTACAATATATTTTCACAGGAGGGAGAGACTGTGTGTGGCAGCTACTGTGACTGACATGACTGCTACAGTTCTGTAGAGGGTTGAATGGTGTCCCCCCCACCCAGAGATATGTCCACCTAGAACCTCAGAATGTGACCTTCATTTAAATAAAAAACCTTTGCATATGTAATTAAAGTAAAGCTCTGATATGAGAACACCTTGGATTAAGGTGGGCCCTAAACCCAATGACAGGTATCCTTATAAAAGACAGAAAGGAGAAGAGACACAGAGAGTGCACAGAGGGGAGAAAGTCACGTGAAGACAGAGGCAGAGATTGGAGTGATGCTTCTACAAGGCAAGGAACACCAAGGATTGCCCACAGGCACCAGAAGCTGGAAGAGGCATGGGATGGCTTCTCTCTCATAGATTCCAGAAGGAGCCAGCCCTGCTGACACCTTGATTTCAGACTTCTGGCCTCCAGAACTGTGAGAAAATAAATTTATATTGTTCTAAGTCATCGAGCTTGCGGTAATTTGTTATGACAGCCGTAAGACACTAACACATACACAAGACTAATAACTGATACCTAATAGACACCTGAACTGATAGATAATTAAAACTAGTGCACCTGATTGAGTGAAAGAGATGCACTTCAGAGAGTGCAGGCAGAAGCACCTCCCTCTTTCACACCACACTTTTTCCTCCACGATGTGGAGGTTGTCCCTGAGCTCCAATGGGGCCAGCCTCAGGCTGGGATTCCTGCAGTAGAAAACAGGAGCCCTGGCCAGTCCCTTCACTGTACTGTGCCATGTTTTTCTGACTCCTCCAGGGTTGGAGGGGTGGGAGAGGAGGGAAGAGAAGTACCATTTTAACCTTGTGTGGTGCCTTCCAGACGTGGCAGATATCCAGATGCTAATTCTTTCCTTGGCTGAGTGCTTCTGAGATGCTCTCAGCACCCTCTGGCTACCGTTTCTTTACACTGGAAAGACCCTCCCTCTGCCTCTGATCTGGAAATTCATCCTGCAGACACCCTCTTGGGTTTGGGCAACACAAGGTCAGCCACCTTTCAGATACCAAGTGGCCACAGGATGCTCATCTTGCTGAGCCAGAGTGTAAACACCAGCCATTCCCAGCATGCTATTTTAGTTAAAGTGACTTTAAAGTAAGATTTAACATCTGGTAGGTCAATTCCTGCTAACCTTTTTATTTTAATAATTCCTCGTGGCTTACTGGCTCTTTCTGGCGTAGTGAATAGTGAAGTAAGCCAGAAAGAGAAAAACAAATATTGTACGCTAACTCATTTATACAGAATCTAAAAAAACAAAAACAAAAACAAAAAAACGGTACTGATGAACCCAGCAACAGGACAAGAATAAGGATGCAGATACAGAGAATGGACTGGAGGACATGGGGTTGGGAAGGCGCGGGACGAAGGGGAAGCTGGGATGAAGTGAGAGAGTAGCATAGACATATATACATTACCAACTGTAAAATAGATAGCCAGTGGCAAGTTGCTGTATAACAAAGGGAGATCAACTCAATGATGGGTGATGCCTTAGAGGGCAGGGTCGGGGAGGGTGGGGGGGAGTCACGGGAGGGAGGGGATATGGGGATATGTGTATAAATACAGCTGATTCACTTTGGTGTACCTCATAAGCTGGTACAAGAGTGTAAAGCAATTATATTCCAATAAAGAGCTTGAAAAAAACATAATTCCTTGTATACTTACTCTTTGCTATAAGCTTTTAAAGCATTTGTCTAGCTCCCGATCTCCCTTCCCATCTCTTTCCCCCAGCTCCCAAAAGCCAAAACACATTAAACTTCTATTTTAATTTGAGGGAAATTACACTTTTATGGTATTACATTTTTCCCATCCAAGAATTTAAATTTTCTCTATCTGTTAAATTGTGAGTATTTCTATTCAGTTTCATAGCTTTTCTCATATAGGTTCTGAATCTTTCTTTTAAAATTATTTCTAAGATTTTATAGCTATCATGAATACATTTTTACTTTCTTTTCTAGCTGTTTTAGAAAAAACAGACTTTTTTTTTATATATCGTATTTTCAGCCACCTTAAATTCTCTTATCAGTCTTAGTAGTCTGTTTCCAAAATGTCTTGGCTTTTCTGGATGTACAATAATTTTGTTTGCAAATAAAGATAATGTTTTCTTTTTTTTCAAATATAATCAATTAACCAATTATTTTCTTTTCTTGCATTATTTCTTTAGTACCTCAAAAATAGGCTTGAATTTAATGGTGATGGCAGAAATATACTTTTTGCTGGTAATTTTAATGAAAATAATTTCAACCTATCAGTAAATAGTATGATACTTGGTTTTGATTAATATGTTTGTCTTAGTAAACATTTTTTCCTTCTATATTTTATTTGAAATTTTTATTAGGTATGATTGCTAAATTTTATTAAATGCCTTGTTACGTGTCTTGATATAGCCACATGCTTTTTCTCCTTTATGTAAATATTTTCTGATGTTGAATAAATTTTCATTTTTGGAATAAGCCCTATTTGGTCACTGTGTATGTATATATATACATACACACACACACACATACACACACACACATATATACATATATATAAAATATAGTGTAAAATATTGTATATTCCATTATATTTTATGTCATATCATATTATATAAAATGATGTATAACTTATAATATAAATTTTATATGTATATAATGCATACGTAATGACCAATAGGGTTTATTCCAAAAATGAAGTTATTCAAATCAGAGAACATTTACACAAAAGAGAAAAAGCATGTGGGTACATATATGTGTATATTACCATGCATACATTATATATATATATAACTGGTTTCAATTTTCTATTACCCTGTCATAGAACAAATGTAATCGTAAAAACAAAGTGAAAATATTAAATTCTAGTTATATACCATGGCCTTTGGAAGGCTCTGCGGTTTAGTGGCTACAGCACAGACTCAGGAGCCCACCTCGCTGAGTTTAAGTACCTACTCTATCACTTCATGTGCCCAGGTGAGAAGCTATATTTCCCAGCCTCACTTATGGATGGAGGTGGCTAAGGAGTTGTAGGCGGACCTTTTGAGAAAGGCAGACTTTTCATGTTTCTGTTTCTCACCTTTCCTCCCCCTTCTCTCTATTTAGACACTGGGTATGATAGCTGGAGGCCCAGTAGCCATCTTTTGACCTTGAGGATGAATGTTACGTGCTGAGAATGGTAGAACAGGAAGGTAGAAGAAACCTGGGTCCTGGTGCCATCATGGAGCCATCACCCCAACTGTAGCCTGCCTAGACCCAGACTGCATTTACGTGGCACAGAAACACACCTGTGTTGTTTAAGCGTTATTTCCTGAATATAATTTCCAGCTGAAAAAAGTAACAAAGGAGCCAGCTCACCCCACTGCAAGCATAGAGTAGCTCTGTGGAGCCTTGCATACCACAAGCCGCTGCCCCCAGCCTCTCCTACCTGTTGCAGACCAATCCTAGGAAAGCAGGAAGGGCGCCCCAAGGGAGACCCAGACCTGTGCTTTCCAGCCATGCAGCCAACGTGGAAATGCATAAGGCACCAGCTATGCTCTTCTGGGAGCCTCCAGCCTGTGCAAGACACCTGGTCATCTTTAGGGGGTTCATCCAGATGCCCAAAACCTAGCCTTCTTGGGACTTAAAGCCCACAGATGTTGTCAAATCCATCAAGACTCAACTTCCCTGTGCTCACCTCCCTGCTGGCCAGCCCCTCAGCCAAAGCCAGTGCCTCAGGCTTTGAATTGGAACCTCCCTCCCTCAAAGCCTGACCTCATTTCATAGAATTTGGTCTTTCCACCAGGGGAATAGTTACCCCTGGTTGGAGGCCCTACCCTGAGGCCCCAGGACAACATGCATGGCCTTTAGCAGCCAGAGCTGTTGGGCCCAGGAAGTTGGGCACATGTCAAAACAGGGCCTGCCTGACCTTTAAAAACAGTAAGTTATACATACTTTACTAAAATGAATGAGCTAGAAGTTGTTCCTGGAAGAAAATTGCAGAAACAAAAGTCCTCCCCCAAGAGGATCAAATAGTTCCCCCAAATAAAAATCAAGCAGAATTTCATAAGAACTCTTTTTGTGTGAGATATATTTTCTAAACTAATACAGACCCCAAATTAAGAAGACAACAAGACACCATTCATGCTCATAACACTTAAACCAGATACACTAATTTTATAACTATTAAAGCAATGGTGATGATTTGATTGCAGTGTGTTTTCCTACCTCAACAAGGTTAACAATCAGAAAGAATGTATTACTCATTATGCTTAATACAAACCATCCATTATGACCACTGGAAGAACACTGACCACGTGGTAACTGCTAAATCAATCTGAGATGCACATAAATACTAAAGTCTTTATTGAAGTGTTTCATATTTGGTAATTACTATGATGCTGTACTCTATTTCATGCTTCCCTTGTGAGCTTCTCTGGCATTCACATAGAACAAATAAATTCTTCATAGTCTCTGTAAAAAAAAACAAACAAACCAGGGGCTGCCTTATGTGAGCTCTTCAAGTTTCCCGTATCTTGTATTCACTGTTTAGAACAACTGGGCAGACCCTTCCTCCCAAAGCCTGTGGGTCTCAGGGCTTCTATAAACTTTCCCATCCCCATACACCCCACAATACTGTTGGCTGGGAGTTTGTCCAAGTCTGGACCCTCACAAACACTGCGCTCTTTCTGTGGGTACCACAGACACCAGGAAGGTGTCTTCTCGCCTGCCTAGTGCTCCCAGCAACATTGGCCCTGCTTTCCACTCCTCAGTAAGAGCTTCTGCTACATCCAGCTTCTTGCACACCTCATTTCCCACCTTGGCCCATGTTTGTCTCCTGGTTTGAGAGGGCAAGATTCTCTAAGTTAGGGATATAAATGGCATCAAACTGGCTTAAACAGCAAAAGAATGTATTGGATCATGTACCTGAAAAGTCCAGGCATGGATTACAGGTCAGACTTGCTCCAGCTCTTCAGACAATATCACCAAGAACATAACTCTGTTCTCTCCACTCTTCCTTCCATGGTGATGGCATCCTTCTGCAGGCTCTTCTCTCACGTTAACAAAGCAGCTGTGACAGTTCTGCACTCATATCCTCTCCCCACAGAGGTGTCTTCTAGAGTTTCCACAATACAGAGAGGATGGGTTGCATTCAAAGAATTCTCAGCAAACAGCTTGTGTTGCATTGGCCCTGGTGACTCAATGAGATTGTCTTAACATGGACCTTCCTTAGCGTGAAAGTTATCCTGGCTTTCATTTGGGGAACGATCCTTCCTCTTGTGGTTCAAAAGGGGCTGACTTCACTGATAGAGAGTAGCAGGTGATCTGAAGCACCGAGGGTACTCAGCCGCGGCCTCCTCCTTACTCTAGACCCCGGGTGCTCATTCCTCGCCCTGGCCTCATTGGGCCAGGAGTCTGAAGCCAGAGGAGATGGGAAGGCCTTGGGGACATGGAGCCCTCAGCACAGGTAGAGGCTGGAGGGGTGAGGGTTCCACTCCACCAGCACCCCCTGCGTACTATAGCCTGGGGCAAAACTGGCCTGCAGGCAATGTGGGCCAGGAGAGAAGGCTGCAGAGGATTCTGTGAGGGGCAGGACCTGTGGGCCTGATGGCCACAGGCACAGAGAGCTTCCCAGAGAAGGTCTTGAAAGAGGGGTGAGGTAGACTGTTTCCCACAGAGAGCATGGCCTGAAAAGCAGGTATATAGGAGCAAGTGGTTGAGATCCAGCTGCTGGATGGACAGGTTAGGGCCCATCCGAGGACCACATGGAACAACAGACAGTGTTGCAGGGGAGGGGTGCACAGATAGGGCCTTGGAGCACAACACTAGCTTCAGCAGACACGTCTGCATCTTTCTTCTTGGATGCCACGTCCCAACCCCATGACCCTTCTATAGCTTCTCCCCATTCTCCAGTGACCTGTCTCTCCTCCACCCAACCCCCACCCTTGCCAACCCTGACCCCCGCCGCCTGCCTGGTCTGGCTGTTCCGCTGTGCACCAGGTTGCATCTGGTATTCATTAGCGAGCAGTGCCCCCCACCCCCTGCTGCTGTCTGCACCCAGCCAGGAGAGCACACAGAGCGGGGTCCCCAGGCCCAGGCCCAGGAGGAACAGGAGGGGGATATAGGAGGATGTGCAGATCTGGGGGATTTGGACATTTTGCAAGAAGTAAGTGGTCTGAGCCAGTCCCTGCAGGCACTAGCGGTGGGGACGGCAACGATGAGGGCGCCTACTGTTGCCATGGCCACAGCTCTTTGAAGTGGACACAGCCAACCGCCCCTGACAGAGGAGGATGCAGGGCTCAGGGAGGTTACGGAGCACCCCCCGGGTAGACATGGGTAGGAATGGAGCAGGGCTCTGCTGGCCTTCCAGACCTTCCTCTGGCCCTTGGGATACCGAGGCGTTGGGGTGACCCACTAAGAAGATGGAGGAGAGAGGTGGCTGCAGGAGTGGAACTCAGGGGGCCAAGCTGAGAAGGGACCTGGGGAGGAGTACTGAGGCCTGGCCCGCAAGTGCTGGAGGCAGGCGCACATCTCAGACCCTCTTACTGCCCTTAGAAACAGCACTGCTTGGACTTTCTTGCTGTATAAGACATCCAAAGGTTCTGGCTGCCAAACTGAGTTCGTGTTTAAGAGACCACACAGGGATGGAGCAGGAGCAAGACTCCGGCCTGCCTGGAGGGCTAGCCTGAAGCAGGTGCCTTTTACCCAGGCCTTACTGAATTGTCACCACCACCTGGGGTCCTATTGCCCATGGTACAGATGGGAGGCTGTGACTCGAAACGAGGTCACTGTGCGAGGTCACGAGCCAGAGACTCCTGCTGCAAGGGCCCTTGGCCTCAGGCTTACCCGTCCTGGGAAGGAGGAAGAGGAGGCAGTGGTGCAGGCACGTTCCTGCAGGGCCTCCTCTGAGAATCCAGGAGGGGTGGGGGGCGGCCGGCCTGCCAGGCTGCAGAGCAGAAGCCTTTACTCCAGGATAGGAAGCCCCACTCCTGCCCACGTCCCTGCTCCGCCACAGGGTGCTGGCATATTTCTCTAGCACATTCTTGGCAGGGTCTTGTTCCTGCCCCCAGAGAGGCAAAACTTTCCCAGTGCCTTCCTGTTCAAGTTCGCGGGCATGGGATGCAGACTCACAGTTGAAAGGACCAGGTGTGCAAACTTGGCTGAACAAAGTTTCTTTTCTTCCTCCATGAGAAGAGTGAAGGCCAGACCTCAGGCTCCTACCAGGGAGCGGAGGGGTTTGGCCCAACCATTAGCTCAGCTGGAAAAAAAGAACACAGCATTCTCAGACACAGGGGCTTCTCTATTTTAGGGACTCAGAGTTCCAAGTTTCAAACCAGTCTCTGTGTTCATGGCAAGAACTGGCTTCGGGTGTCCAGGACAGGAGGCCTCACATGTGTTAGCAAGACGGCTCCAGGGTTCTCTGAGCTGCTGCCCTGGCTCACAGGTATCGCCCCAAGGACAGAGACACAGGAAGCAGAAAAGCTCACTCTGAAAAGACCTTTTAGAGTATTTGGTGTAATTATTCTTCACCATTATTTGCTTTGCTTTAATTTATTGCCATGAATAATGCTTTCATAAAAAGTAAATGAAAACAAAAACGTTATTTTAAAAGATAAGTTCCTCTTAAAAAAAAAAAAATTCCCTGAGTGGGTTATTTAGAGTTTTGCCTAAAATGAAGCACAGGGCAACCATTAAGAAGTATCTTAATGTGTAAGCAGATAGACTCTCCCCCTTCTTTCTATTCTAAGAAAAATAAAAGAAGCAAGACATGATTCTTGAGAAAAAGGTGGACAGAGAGCCTGTTGCAGACCAGCACGGAGACAAGAAGTCCTGCTGGTCCTGGGTCTCCACCCCCATTCATCCAGCTTAGATGGACCTAAGGGCCCCTCAACCTCACTCCACTCTCCATCCCATCCCCACACCCTTTTAAATCAACATGAACAGCTGCTACGCATCAGGCACTGTTCTAGAATCTGGGGCTACAGCAGTGGACAAAACAGAAAAATAAATCCCTCCCCTCGCGGAGGACATTTCCATCAGGGAGAAGGACTAGGGACACAAGACCAGTGGGTGGCCTGCTGACAAAAGCTCTGTTCTGGAGAGAAATAGAGCCAGGAGGGAGGGACGGAGACGCTGGGACAGGGGCTGTGTGTGTGGCCGGCGGGGGGTGGGGGGGGGATGCTTCGTTATTAACCACGATGTTCAGGGAAAAGTTTCATTGAGAAAGTGACAGGGGAGCAAAGACTTGAAGAAGGGAGAGAGGCTCCCACAGGATCCTGAGCGAGGAGAACACAGGCAGAGGGAAGAGCCTGAGGAAAGGAGCTGACTTGTTCCAGACACACCCAGGGAGTCGGCTCTTCTGAGTGACTGGATGAAGGGATAGGTGGGAGAGTGGCAGGAAGTGAAGAGAGGGTGAGGTGGTGGCTCGGAGCAGAGGGGGGACCCGCTTGTAGTGGGTCCCCCCAGAAAAGGTATGTCCCTGTCCCAGAACCTGTGAATGTGACCTTCTTTGGAAAAAGTCTTTGCAGACGTCACAGAGGAAAAGCCAACGTGAAGACAAAGGCAAAGTAAGAGTGATGCCGTCACAAGCCAAGCGATGCCTGGAGCCGGGAGAGGCAAGAAAGGGTCCTCCCCTAGAGCCTCCAGATAGAGGTGACCCTGCTGACCCCCTGACTGCACCCAGTGAAACAGATTTTGGACATCTAGCCTCCAGACAGAACTGTGTGTGACTAACTGCGTGTTTTTTAAGTCACCGATTGTGCGACGGCGGCCACAGAAAATGAATGCAACATTGCAACAGGCCGGGATGAAGGTGGCGAGACCCATGAGGAGGTCACTCCAAGACCCAGCACCCAAATGACTCCCCAAGTCCATCAGGCCTGCCCATACCCAGGGTTTGCCATGTGTACCCACCACCCGGTTTTGTTTTGTTTTTTAATGTCTCTCCTTGTTTTAATTTAAATAAACATTTCGAAATGCAATATTCGATGGCTAAGTTAAATATAAAACTAGATTCATCTTCCATAAATAGAAGGTAACCATGAAAATAAATTCAAAGAAAGCCAAGGTGTTACCGCATCCTAATGACATGCCCCACGACCTACTGAGCTCTCTGAGTCTACAGCCATCTCTTTGTATCTAAAAACATAAAATAGCTCTAGTGTCAGAGAAGGCCTTTCGCCTCAGGGAGAGCTGCTCCAGCAGTGCCCCTCCTGCAGTCAGCACGGCTCCGCTTTGCAGCGCCCACCCCGTGTGGGCCAGCACAGCCTTCATTCCTCAAGTCCCCAAGCCCCTACCAGTGGCAGTTTGGGTGGTGTTGGTCTCTGTGTCAAACCCAGTGGGTGGGAGGAAGGGTTTCCATGATGGGGGCAGGGACTTGCAGGCCAGGGAGGTTGCAAGAAGACTCATTCCCTGGAAATGAATGGTTAAATTGATATGAGCTTCTCCCCTGGACGACGGACAGCCTGGGGATGAACCTAGTTTTACTGGTATTTCTAACTGTTGAGGTTATCAAATGAAGTGCACCAATATTTAGTTACAGATTCATTTTGCTCCACATGGTTTTTAAATCATGTGCACACAGAACTCTGGCTTGAGTTTTTAAAGACACAGGGAGCACACAAATGAATGACACACAGGCATGATGAAAACACTTGCCAGTTTCAGAGACAAGTTGTAGGAGACCCAAATCTCCAGCTGTGAGCTCAGAAGTGTAGGAAATGAGTGTCAGTGACTTTGGTTTGCTCTGCAGAAACACTGCACCCTGCTTTGTGTTCCAAGAGCCTGACCTCTGGGTAAATCATAAACCCACATGCCTTCCTCAGCAGGGAGTACAGATCAAGGTATTTCTTCCCCAGGGCTGTCTGTGTTCCTTTCCCAGAGGTCATAGTTCCTGGCTGGCAGCCCCTCCACATAGCCCCCTCCTCCTTAGTGTCTGATACTGCACACTGCTCTTGTCCCTGCAGGCAGAGGGTAGTGGCAGAACTTCTCCTTTACAAAGCCTGGGGCTCTGCACTCTCCCTCAAGGCTTTCCTACATCCTCTTCACACCTTGATGGAGTCCTTTATTAAACTCTCCTTAATTTACCCTATTGGAATGTGCCTCAGGAAACATATCCTCAAAATGGTCCCTGGGACCCAGTTGTCTACATATTCAAGGAACACAAACAGCACTTCCTAGCCAGGGGGAAGGCGCATACGGGATATCTGGCACCATCAGTCCCCAAAGGATGGCTGGGGGTGGCATGAGATAAGTGCAGGTGGAGGGCAAGGCATTGGAGCATCAAATGGCTATGATACTCAGTTGCTTAGCAACTATGGTCCAGGGAACAGTAACAACCCTAGAGCATCATTTGCCAAAATGTGGCTTCTGTCCACGGACTGGTGCCATCCACTGACTGATTGTTGCTGATCAGAAACTAGGTAAATTCAGAAAGTGCACGTGTTTGGAAATCTTTATAGCATTTTGATCTAGCTGCAATATTCAAGTGCATCCAAGAGCATGACCAGTGCTCTTATTGCCCAGGGCATAGATCTGCTGGGGCATTGTCAAAGACTCACGGTGAGTCACACGTGGTGCAGGCGTGTTCTTAATGTGTGCAGCAGGACCTTGTTACCAGGCGTGGGTTTTTAGAGTTAGTCTTTTCTGTAAGCCAAGAGCATTTAAAATATGTAACCCATTTCTTTCTTTGAAAGATAAATTTAACTATAACTTATAGAATTAATTGTTGTGATTTTTATTAATGAAGACTTGGAGATGAATTTTTAAAATCTGACATGACTTGCTCCATTTTAGAGAAAAGTTTAAAATGGACATCCTGAGCTTGCTTACTTTAAAAGCTTTGCATTCATTTCTGTCAACATACCTCTGTATAAGATTGCTTTGGTTTCTCTACTATCAAAATTACTAAAGTAAAGAACAGAAAAAGCTTAGATATATATTATTCTCTGCGTGTAGCTCTGGGTCAATTCAATCTATTAGATAAATTAACAAGCGAGAGGCAAGTCCATTTAAAAGCTTCAAAAATGGGAATCATTATTGGACTCCTTTTTGTTTATTTACAGCTGCAGAATGACAAAGTTATTAATGTAGTTAAGATTCTTTACATTAATCACCTGTAAGTACACTTTCAGTGACAGGTACAGTTTTGTGATCTTAACAATTTTTTCTAATACAATGCTGGTTCTAATTACATTTACTGAAAAGTAATTTTATGCACGTCAAATCTACTATTTTCTATGTCTTGTTTTTTAATTTCTTTTTTCAGTAAATCCTTTTTACTGTGTTTTACATAAGTACTGGTCTGCAATGGCTTGGAAATTTTTTTAAATGAACCTTCCCCACAGACAGTTTGAGAAGCCCTGTGCTAGAGAAGGAATTTAGGGACAAGGAGAAGTTCAGAGCCGAGAATGTCCACCTGAGCATGCAGGTGCAGGGTCAGGAGGCTTCACAGCAGCCTTGAAGGTGTTCCTGAGAAGCAAGGCAAATGTGAGGGAAAACCACGCCTGGGGCCCTGACTGTGATGACAATTAAATGCTCAACACCTCTGGTATTAGTTACACGTGGTAAGGGTGTGGGGAAGAGGGAGACCCTGAGACATGGTACAGGGACAGTCAGACAGGCACACATGAGGCTGAACTCTGAAACCCCCAGATGCCTCCAGAGCCTCCCTCGACAACAGAGCCCCCTCCTGTGCCAGGAAGTAGCCACTGCTGCACAAAGACCCCTCAATGTCTGTGTCTGTGCGTGCCTGTATCCCTCAGTACCACTGGACCCAGAGTAAGTCACAGTTCACTACATCAGACAGAGAAGTCCAAGGCCTAATCTCAGAAGGGGGATCCTCAACCCCCTAAAAGTTACCTGGCCTTGCCAATCAATCCAGATGGCCAGGAGCCCAGGGAATACGGAGGCAGGGGTTGTGGCACAGGTTCTAACGCGTTCATTAAATGTAAGAATGTATGTAAGAATCAACCAGCCCCCATTCATTCGTAGATGTACCTTATAGGAAAGTGCCGGCTCGGGTTAAGGGAGTGATGCTGTTGGTTAGCCATTGGAAGGCTTGAAGGAATATGGTTGAAACATTGGAAACTCCTGGCACACTGAGCAGAGAGCCTGGAGGGCTAGGAAGATGGGCATTTGAAGTCACATAATAGGTGTCATCTGCTCTACCACTCTCCAAACACCACTCCTGGAAAGGCCTGGAGTCAAGTCCTTCACAAAGGCAGTAAGTAAGGCTTTGGTGAGGGGCCACCCACATCCTTGCAAAGCTCGGTGGCAGCTATCTCTGCGGGTTGGCAACAGCGGGGGACACTGCAGGGGAACTCGGTTATCCCACCCTCAGGGGGAATAATGGAACCCTGGAGAGGCAGAGGCAAGTGGCAGCATGTAATCAGCAGTAACAACACCCAGGTGGTACAGGTACTACAGGAATGCGTGGTAGCAGAGTGACCTGACTATGGGGGCCTGTGCTGGGCGCTAAACAGCCACAGAGTCTTTGGGATGAAATCAACAGGCAACTCTAGTGGGTACAGTGGGGATTTGTGGCCTCTCACCAAGGTCCGGGACCAAGAGTGCCTGGACAGGAGAGGCCCTGAAATGCTAGCATTCTACTTTAAATCTGCCCTTATGCCTTCCCCAGTGAGACTCACGTTCATTTTCCAGAGTAACTATGCACCAGGGGAACGTACCTAGGCCTTGCAGGAATTCGATACTGGCTGTGAACTGATGCTAACCCTTGGAGACCTGCAATGGCCCACGCGTCAGAGTGGGGCTTCTGGAGGTGAGGTGATGGGTGGAGTCTTGGCTAGGTCCATCTCATAGTGGACCACATAATTCTTTCATAACTCCCCGCATGCATAGCGTGAGGGTAACGTGTTTCATACCGAGACGAATCCCCACATTGATTCCCTGACCCAAGACCGTTATGGTAAAAAGTATAGAGCCTTGGCATACTCCCACATCCCCCCAGGAGAGGAAACTGAAAGCGATGCTATTGGACTGGTGTGTGCAGGGATTGGCCTCAACGGCTTGAAAAATACAGTGTGGCGTCTTCCACAACATCCTCACTTAATTCACCTGTGTGTTCAGGGCACGTGTGGCGGCGGCAGGGTTGGGGGAGGGGGAGGGGTGGAGAATGCCGTTCCATATGATATCTTTACCAGGGCAAATACACTCAGCTCCTGGCACCTATTATCCAGCTGTGAATTTGTTTTTCCTGTACCTGTCAGTAAAGAAAATCTAAAGCACTTTGTCCTCACATACCCTGGGGCCATGTCACTTTCTTCTTGAAATCCCACTAAACAAAATGCTGGTCCGTTGCACTGATCACATTATACAGCAGAGGTCTGAAAGGCAGGGAGCAGCAAGCATCCTCAAAGCCCTGGTAAGATACATTCCTGCCAGAGTGTATGAGGTGAACTGTGGGAAACGCAAGGGACCTCCTCAAAGGCGAAGTTTCTGAGGGGCTGATGATCTTGGAGAACGCCTCTACAGCAAGAGAGAAGTTGCTATACATTTCTCCACCCACCAGAAAAAAAGAGAGGTAAAACTATTTGGATTTTGCAGGCAACATCTGCCACCTTTGAATACCTTTTCCAACCATTTCCTGGGTAACCTGTGGTTGTGAGTGAGGCCTGGAACAGGAAAGAGCCCTCCCCGGCACAGACGCCAGGGTCCTGGAGTAAAGCCATGCCCTCTTCTGCCCACATGATTCTCCACTTGAAAACAACTTTCTGAGCCACTGCTGGGCCCTGCTAGAGCATGTACATTTGACTTTAGGGTAGCAAGTGTTCCACATGACAAAATACCCATCAGGAACTGGGTGCTATGTGACCCCAAAAATCCCAAAATTGTATGTACAAACTGCCTTCCATGTTAAAATGGAAATAGTAAGTGCAAGCAGGTCTGGAAGGCACCATGTGCTGTAGGAACTGGAGGCTGGGATCCCCCACTGCATTTGCCCCAGTGCTTCCCAGCCTCCGCCCCAACTCACTTCGGGCGCCTTGAAGAGCTGCTCCATGACCAGTTAACAGGAAGTTAAAGGTCCTATCTCATACATAGATTCTATAGCAAGCCAGCATCAGAACAAAGTGAGAGGCAGCTCCCCTACAGAGCCTCCCCCAGCTGACCCAGAAAGAGCATGCTGAAAGGAAATCCTCTCTGTGGAGGCCATGTATAACGTGGCCTTGGTGAGAGGGATGGAGGCATGTAAGGCGTAAGGGCTCAACAGCATGGACTTTGCTGCACCAAGGCTGATCTGGCCACTGCCACTGCTGCATACCTACCTGCCGACAGCAGAAGCCAGTGCCAACACCCTGGTGTGGCACCACTCCCTGAGGGACCAGCTGGCCATTTGCTGGCAGTTTCATTACGTTGGAGCCCTGCCATCATGGAAGGAAAATTGCTTTCTCCTACTGGGATGATGCATATTCCAAATTCATCTTAGCTTCCCCAGCCTGTAGAGCTTCTGCAGCACCACCGTTCACAGACTCAGAGACCATCTTATCCATCACATGGTACCCCACACAACACTGCCTGCAGCCAAGGGACACATTTTATGACAAAGGAGTGGGCCAGTGCCATGTCCCATCACTGAGAAGCAGCTGGATTGTAGGAGTGATGGAAGGGCCTGCTGAGGGTCCCATTGGGGAATCATCTGTGGGACAATAGCTTCTGAGGTTGGAGTGCTGGCCTGCAAAGTGCTGTACATGCCTCAAACTGGTGACTGATTATGCTGCCATCTCCTCCTTATGCAGAATTCGCAGGCCAGGGAACCAGCATTGGAAGTGGGAGTGGCCCCCTCTCACTATTTCGCCGACACCCACTTAAAGAAGTTTTACTTCCCTTCCCAGTCACCTTAGGCTCTGTGAGAGTTTACCCATCCTGGCACCCAGTGGAGGAAATATCACAGCTGTTGTTCCTACTGCTGGAAGTTGAGAGTGACCCCTGGCCATCTGAGCTCTCCTTTCACTGCACCAATAGGCAGATGGAAGACAACTCTGTACTGGGCAGGAAATTGACCCCAGTTACCAGAAAGAAAATGGGTTATTGCTATACAGTGGGAACAAGGAGGACCCTGTGTGAGTCCAGGGGGTTTCCTGGGGTGCCTCCTAGGACCCCTGGCCCGATAGTACTGGTTAACGGAAAGTGCACCCCCTGTAAAGACAAGCCCGCTAAGGAAGGATTCGGAAGCTGTAGGAGTAAAGGTTCGGAAAGAATCACCAGATAAAGAACTCCACCTGGGTGGTGGAAGGAGGCGCTATAGAAGTAAACTACAGCCTGTGGACCAATCTACTTTGCCACCGGTTTCTGTCACTAGAGCTTTATTGGGACACACCCACACTCATTGATTACGTATCATCTACAGCTTCTGCAGCAGAGATGCGTTGCAACAAAGAGAGCATGGCTCACAAAGCTTAAATATTTACTATCTAGTCCTTGATAGAAGAAGTTGTGTTGGGGAGGATATGCAAAAAAGTGAAACTTTGTACACTTTAGTGGGAAAATGAAACCACTATGGAAAACAATTCAGAAATTCTTCAAAAAAAATTAAAAATAGAACTATTATATGATCCAGCAATTCCACTTCTGGGTATTGATCCAAAGGAAATAGAAACACTGACTTGAAAAGATATCTGCACCCCCATGTTCACTGCAGCATTATTTACAATAGTCAAGACATGGAAGCAATCGAAGTGACCACAGATGGATGAATGGATGAAGAAAATGAAGGCAGTCTTGCCATTTGTGACAACACGGATGAATCGTGAGGGCATTACCGTAAGTGAAGTAAGTCAGACAGAGAAAGACAAATACATATGATTTCATTTATGTGCGGAATCTAAACAAACAAACACAAAATCAACTCATAGGTAGAACAGATCGGTGGTTGCCAGAGGCAGGCAGTGAAGTGTGGTGAAACGGGTAAAGCTGGTCAAAAGTCACAAAATTCTAGTTATAAAATAAATAAGTCCTGGGCATGTAAGGTACAGCGTGGTGACTATAGTTAATAGTACTGTATTGTCTGTTTGCAAGTTGCTAAGAGAGTAAGTCTTAAAAATACTCATCACAAGGAAAAATAACTAATGTGAAGTGATGGATATTACCTAGACTTCCTGTGATCATTTTGCATTACGTATATTCAACTATGAATTGTTATGTCGTCCACCTGAGACTAATATTACATTATATGTCAATTATATATCAGTGAAAAAAGAAAAAGAAAAGAAAAAGTTGGCTAACCCTTGCTATCATTATTGGGAAATGTTGGGCCCACTGTAGAAACACAAAATTTTCCCTGAAAGACTGGATGCTGAGGGCAATCTTCCGTTTGCCCCTCCAGACTCGCTGTCTACCCTCCTCCATCCTATCCTACATCCCAGGAGGTTGATCCGTACGGACCACCTCAAAGGGCTCTCTTTCCCTTTGACATCCATTTGGGTTCAGCAGTGGGAGACATGCAGCAGGAAACTGGAGGAAGCAAGGAGAGTGAGGTTCTTCTGGCCAGATCTCCTACCTCCCACAACCCGAGAACACAGCTTCTGTCAGACAACAACTTCCACACAGCCCCTCTCGTCTCAAAGTTCTGGGAGTTTCTCCCTCTCCTTACCCCTTCAGGCCAAGGAACAGTAACATTCCCTGCTGCTGTCCGCACCTTCACAATGGGTTCTTTTATGAAAATCTTCTCAAACAACCCAATTTGAGGGTGGCATCTTATCCTGCAGGAACCTTGACTGGTACAAAATATAACTGCTTATTTTTTCTACAGTGAAACTTAACATGAATCTTCCAGGACTGTGCTCAGTTTTAGTAGATTCCTCGCAATCCTCACTAATTTAGGGTTTCACTCATGCATGCACCGCACACACCTGCCTTCTCTGAGGTTGTATATAAGTAGAGTGACCCTACAACTGATTTGCGGGGGATAGTCCCATGTGACACCTCTTGTCTCAGCATCATTATTAATTATGCCCTCCTTCACTCCCAGAGTCCCCAGTTTAGATAGTTAACAATATGGTGACCCTACACAGATGGTGCTCTGTGTAGACAGCAAATGATGTGGTGACCTACATAGAAAGTGCTGGGCTAGTCTAGGGGACAGCCTCATTCTTTGGCCAGACTATCCAGCTGGCATCAGCCCCCTTACCTAGTCTGGCACTGAGCTTTCAATCCTTGCAGTTTCCAGTGGCGTCCTCCTCTATCCTGACCACAGAGCCTTCCCTGTTCTACCATTCTCTCAGCTTCTTCTGCCCACTCTTCTAGCCACTTGGGATTTATCAGTTAGAACACATGGGGGAAAAAAAGCCCTGCTTGCAAGAGTTTTTCTCCTTTCTGATTTTTGAAAAGGTGTTTGTGAGACTATGAACTTTCCTTTGAATACCACCTTGGATGCATTCCCTAGGTTTTAATATGTACATTCTTACACAATTTCTGTTCTAATTCCTCTTCTTCTAAGGTTATTTAGAAGGATTTGTTTTTTATTTTCAAGTAGTTTTTTTTTTAACTATCCTTTTATTGTACTCAGAAAAGTATTTTTCTTGGCTTCTACTTTTTGAAAAATGTTTAAATTTATCATAAAATTTCATGAACATTCCTGTCACCTTCTATTATTTAATCCTAACAATTCATCAAGCTACAGTATCATTTCCTTTTCACATGAGAAGATGGAGATTCAGAAAGGGCCAGCAATTTAGGGTCTTTGGGGCAGACAGGGATTCAACCCTAACCCAGTAGACTGGAAGCTGTTTCCCTGCCATGAGAGGAGTCCACTGGGGGATCCCAACAGGAAGAGCCTGCTAGGCAGCTGCTTCTCAGCACTGGCCGGACCTTTGCATCTTCTCAGTGGGTGACAGCAGAGGAACAAGATTGTCCAGTCAGAGATATGTGGTCACCCTTGCAGGCCTGAGAAGCCACCCCCTCAGATCCAAGTGGCAGCCCAGGCCCCACTTGGCCCTCCCTCCAGTGCAGCAGAGGAAGCAAGGCACCGGCAGGGAGGATTACCTCCAGCCTTGCTCACTCAGTCTTGTACTCTCAGAGGCAGCAGGGTGAGCAGCGGGCAGGCAGTGGATGTCAGGCAAGTAGCCAGGACCATTAGGTGGCTACTTTTAATAGGAGCCGTCAGGGGAGGCTTCTCTCATGAGCCAGTCCAGTGTGGCAATTATGGCAAGACAACTTCCAGGCTGGGGGAACAGCAAGGGGCAGGACGTTGAAGATGAAACAAGTGACTTCTTGTGCCGTCCACTCTTTGTCACTAGAGAATCAAGCTCACACATCTGAGCACAGCCCTTGAGGTCTTTCATACCATCTCCTGGCCTCCAATTTGCTCCTTGTTCACATATACACATACATACACCCATGCACACATACAAATATATACATGTACACACACTCAAATACACATACACAAATTCACACACGCACATGCACGTGCACACAGACACACATACACACACAAACTCCCCAGAACATGCTGGACCCCTCCGAGAACAATCTGAACAAATGTGGGCCATGAGGAGTGACGGAGCATGTGTGCCAAACCTGGGAGTGCCACCCCACCTGAAGGGCCAGCGTCAGCAACAGCCTGTGGTCATTTGAGGGCCCCCCAACTGCCAGATGACTCTGCACAATGCACTGAGCTCTCCTCTCTCCATCTGTCCAATGGGTGGATTGGCTCAGAAGGCCTCGGAGTTCCCGTAGCCAGCCACAGCCTGACTCACCCGAACTCTGTAAACAAGCAACATGCAGCGTATTTTCTTCGTCTGTTAATGACAAAATGAAAATCCAAAAATCCTGTTGATCTGGGAGGGGTGACAGAAAGGCCATCTGGCCAACACCCATCCCCATGGCCAGTGATCTTCCATTTCCCAGCTGTGTTTTTAGGAGAAAATAAATAAGACTCCAAAAGCTGCCAACAGGGTGGCTCTGCAGTTGTCCTTGGCAGTGACCCCTCAGAGAACCCCCAGTGACTATGCTCCCTTGCCCTGTCTGGAGCCCCACCCATTGGTCCCTGCTGGGACCACTTTAGTTCACATCACTGAGCAGCAGCAACTGTAGTCCACTTTCCATGGAGGGCCCAGCCTCTGCCTGTGCTATAGCTCTCAGACCCTCTCTGGCCTTCCCCACTGTCCTCTGATCACCTACCCTGTGCTTCATGGTTTGCAGAGCCCATCCTCATCTGTCCTCATAACCGCACAGGAGCTAATAGTTCTCAGCCCCATTTTATAGATGAGAAAACTGAGGCTCAGGAAGATGAAGGGGCTTACAAGGTCACAGGCCTGCAAGAGGGAGCAACAGAAGTCTGATCAAGCCTCTGGGCTTGGATTCTGTCCCTTTCCCCCTACATCTTCCATCTCCTCAAATCCAGGTCCCAACTCCAAATTCCGTCTCCAGCAGAGTCCCCTCTCTGAGCTCCAGACTCATGTCCAACAGACTGAGGACCTCTCTGCTGGGGGTAGGTATCCACAGTCACCCCAGATTCAACAGGGCCCGAAGAGTTGTCCTCACCCCACTCAGCCTGCTACCATCTTATATTCCAAAGACCAGCAAATGGCTCTCTTGTTGCCTTTATAGAGCTGGATATTGGGGGCCATGCCATGGCTCTCTTTCTCCCTACTGTCCCCTTCTGGTAGCTCTGCCTGGGCAACCTCCCAGGTCTCCTGCTCACCTCTCCTGTCACCCCAGGCCTACAGCAAAACTACCCCTGCCCCCCACCCCGCCCCCCGCCTCCCGCTGCAGAGATCTTTCTAAAGTGCAAAGCCCACCAGGTCACTTCTGCTTAAGGACTTTCATGGAAGCTCTGTGAGGTTCTGAAGTTCTGACTGAATTTCAGAAAGCATTTTTATAATTCTTAGCTGATTGAAGATCTTATTTATATTTTTCAATTGAATGCCTTTTTTACAAGCGGAGGAAAACATTGGCCATCTAGGAAATAAGTACAGTCAGGGTGTTCAACATCGACTTACTTGGAGCTGGAAGCATTTGTTTTTGAAGTGGTACATAGTAATAATATGCCATTGTACATGCTGAAAGGTTTCTATGGTACTAAAAGTTGTATTTTATCAAAAATTAAATGTTTTAAGAAAATAATTGGACAGTAAAACAAACTTTTCTTCTTGTCAAAAAACAAACAAAAAAACAGAGGAAACCCCAGCCCCCTGTGCTCCACCCAGTAGCTCAACCTGAGTGGGCTTCCAACATACCTCTCTTCTGCCTGACCTTACCTGTCCTACTGATCTGTGATAGACAAAAGGTTACCCCATTAGCCATGCCCTTAGTCCGGTAACAGCACCTCGGATTTTACTTGGGAATGTCCACCCCCACCATCACCCCCTCAGACACTCAGCAAGTGTGATGGATGGATGTGGCCCATCGAGCATCTTCCCCCTTTCCCACGTGGGGACCCTCCCCTTCGCCTCTCATTCCAGGCGGCTCTGGGGTGAACCCTATTCCCCAGCTCGAGCTCAGGTCCATGACTAGGGAAGTGAACTCACTTCTCACCCCTCCGCAGGGTGGCTCATTATATACACCCCAGCCACCAAGAAAGCACACTTGCCTGAGCCCTGAAATCACCCAGAAGCAAGCTGAGTGGGAGACAGCACCGTGAAGACAGTGTTTGAGCCCTTGGATCTACTTTCAGGAACAGCAAATTTCCTGTCTTTTTTGCTTAAGCTGATGTCAGATCGAGCTGCTATAACAAAATCACTGTAGACCAGGTGGTTTAAAAAGCAGACTTTTTTTTTTTTTCACAGTTCTGGAATCTGGAAGTCAAGATTAAGGTGCTGGCAGATTTGATTCTCCTGGTTCTTGGTGAGAACCCTATTCCTGGCATGAAGACGACTGCTTCTCTCTGACCTCACATGGCCTTTCCTTGGTGCGTGCACGTGTAGGGCGAGAACTCTCTCTCTTGCTCTTCTTGTGAGGCCATTTATCCCCCAGGAGGGTCCCAGCCTCATGACCCCTGCTAAACCTAATCTCTTCTTAAAGGCCCCACTTTAAACACCATCACATTGAGGGCTAGGGTTTCAACATACGAGTTTGGGAGGACACAATTCAGTCAAACATCCAGTTTGAAGTACTTTCCTGCTCCGTGAACTGAGCAGAGGCCTGAGGCCAGCACCGTGCAGGACTCAGGGTTGGGGACAGAAGGCAGGAGGCCAGCCCAGGCAGAGTCCTGTGCTTGGCAAAGACCCCGGGGGTCCCAACACAACGAGATGCCGAGGTGCCCCATCACAGGATTACAGGGATTTCCTTGGTGACAAATGAGAGAACACACGTCACGTCCCAATCATCTTCAGTCAGACAGGTATGAAAGGCACCTGGCACAAAGTCATATGATAGCCAGGGCCCCCGGCACGGGCAGTCCCACAACCTGCCTGTGTGTTTAGGGAGCTAAGACAGGGTTAGCAAGTCCCTCCCAGGAAAGGCTTCTGTGGTCATTTGTTACCAGTGTCTCGTCTCTGCTGTGAATCCACATGTGCATGTGGATATGCCAGGCTGGAGGCGAGGGGTTCCGACGTCAACCTGGTCTTCAGTTAGTTTTGCTCACCAACGTCTGCAGACCACGAGCATTTTCAAAATATTTCACTCCACAGACTGAGTCCATCAGCTTCAGGACATGAGAGAATTTGCACCCCTGTAGGACACAGAGCCCCTTGTTCCCCTTGCCCCAACAGCTCTGCTGAGGAGCTGCCCAGCCAGGCAGCTCTGCCAAGAAGGCCAAGACCTCAGCTCAGCAGGCACGCAGGTGAGGGCAGTGGAGCCACCAGGAAGAGCTGGTGGTGTAGGGGAGGCTGGGCCCCATCACACCCCTGTGGGCACTGTCCCTCACCAATGAGCCTGGAGGGCCCCAGAACTCAGGGACCTTGTCCTGGAAGGCCTGCGTGTGCTCCACAACCCTCAGCCTCACAGCACCAGCTAGGCCTGAGTCACAGGTCTGCCATCGGCCACGTTCCAGGCAGGACAGAAGACCCACGCTGCTACTCCCAGGCAAGGGGCTAGCCCCTCTGCTCCCCAGGAGCACCTAAGCCTTAAGGACAATGTGCCTTTCCCACCAGCCTTGGAGGCACTTGATTTTTTTTTTCAAGAGGATGATGAAAGTGTTCTCACATGGATCGTGGTGACGGTTGCACAGCTCTGTGCATAGGCTTAAAACCACTGAATTGTATGCTTTACACAAGTGAGTTGTACGGTTTGTGAATTATATCTCAATAAAACTGCTCCATTGAAACAAAGCACAGTGAGGATTACACCCTACCTAGTATATTTGTAGCCCTCTTTTCTACTGAACAACATAGCCTGAACATAGCTGTGCTGTGTTTCGTGGTGGATTCTTTCCACTCTTCATGTAACCAGTCCCCTGTTGATATATATTGCCAAATTTCTCTCTAGAAAGTTGCACTCATTGACACTTTCTCAGGCAGTGTGTGAGAGTGCTTGCTGTCTTCTTCTTACGGAAGAAGAGATTTTGCCTTGCTCGAGACCACACCCTGAAGCTGCAGAAAGCCAGGGCTCAAAACTGGCCAGCCCAACTCTGGGGCCAGTGTCCTCTCTGCTGTCACGGCTGCCTCTAGTTTGCACTGGCATCTCCATCCCTTCCTGGTCTCCACATCTCCTGCCTGCTCCAGGCCCTGGGGCTGCTGCTCTTCCAGTAGCACATGGTCCCACACAGCCTGCTCTGTCTGCTCTGAGCCAGGCAGGAGACAGACATCCAAAGGAGCAGTTATGCAGGGCCTCGCAGGGTATAAAAACACTTGCTATTATCAGACCATCCCAAGTGGTGGAGGCAATGGTGTGGGGGAGGCTGTGTATGCTTTATGGATTATAAATTTAAATGTCTTAGAGATGTATCACACAAAGGCACTGTGTAGACACTGTTAGTATCCTGATTTAAATCAAGTTATAAAAAAAACATTTTGAGACAACCGAGGAATATTGAATGCATTCCGATATATATCAGTGTTGAAAATAAGTGAGTGTCTGATAATATTAAGGTACTGCTATTAATTTTGTTCAGTGTGATAATGGAATTGAAGTCATAAGAGTCTTAATTTATAAATACACATAATGAATTATTAACAAATCAAATCATATCAGGACTTGTTCCAGCAAAACAAAACAAAACAAAAGCTGGAGGGACAGGTGAGACAAGATCAGCTACATGTTGGTAATTGTTGACTCCGGGTGACAAGTATGTGGGGATTCATTAGACAAGTTTTGAAATTTTTCATAACAAAAATATGTGTATGTATGTATTCATATCTGCTAAGATCAAAAAAGATTTTCTAAAGATAGTATTGTTAAAGAAAGGAAGTTAAAAACTGCACAATCTGGATTCCATTTGAAAGAAAAGGAACAGGACTTTTTTAGAGGGATGTTATTTCAGAACATGTGCAAGACCTCTCCGTGCCAGCACAACGGGGGTTTTACTGTCCCGCTTGTTTTGTCTCTGAAGGAGGTGTTCTCACCACTAGAGGCATCGAGGTCCTCCTTCATGTCAGCTCAGGCTGGGTAGAATAAATCTTGGTCCCTAACAACGGAGTCACTTCACTGATGCAAAGGTGGAGAACAGACACCCAGCCAGGGCTCCTGCCTTCTCTGGCAGCTGGTTTCCTGGCGCACCGTAAGGTACGAGACCTCCAACTCCCCAGTTCCACAGAAGGTCGAAGTTTCAGTAACAGTCGGTTCACAGGTTATATAAACAGGTGGTGGCGCTACCTGCATCCTGTGAGAACCCTCAATGCATTTCACAAAGATCAGTACTTAGAAGACCATGTCCACTACATGGAGGACCCGCCCCCACAGTGTACTGCACAGAAAGACAGCGGATGCCTACTCAGTGAATGGGCAGGCTACCTGGAACCCCCCAAGCAGGGGCCAAAGAGAAGGCAGTAGTCCTTGTGGACAGGGTCAACCTCACCGAGTAAGGCAGGGCCCCTGCCCAAGCAAAGACAAAGTGCCTCAGAAGTCCAGGCATGCACACCTTCAGGCAGGACTGGGTCCACATGCACAGATCTGCTCTTCTCTGTTTTATTTCCACTCTGGTGGGGATTTTCCCCACCGGGGTCAAGCTGGTTACAAATGACACCCCAGTCTTACATTCTAATACCTTAGTAACTTCGCTGGAAAGAAATTCCCTCTTTTCTAATGGGTCCATCAAAACTCCTCCAGGATGACACTCACTGGTGCTCATAGACCTGATCTAGGTCCCTGGCCCAGCCCAGACCCAACCCCTGTGTCCAGAATATGATGCCATCATTGTCCAGGCCTGGGTCATGTGCTCACTCCAGGAGCCAGGGAGCAAGCAAGCCCCTGTGATCCAGCAGGTTGAGAGCAGAGCCCAGATGTCTCCTCTGCACATCAGTTACTCCAGAAGCACCCTGGAGTACTACTCTGCCGGCCTACCTAGTGAACACCCAGACAGTCCCTCCCTGAAGCCTCCTTCCTGCAGCAGGAGGGTCTGGGAAGGTCTCACATCCCACTGCCTCAACAAACATGGAAATGAGGCCACACGTGGGTCAGGAGTAGCTCCAGGAATGTTCTGGGGCCCAGCCCCTTGTCTGGTGGAAGTGGACGGACCCTTATGTAGGATGCCCTCCATTGCCGTGCAGGGTGGCCCAGCCAGAAGCAACCCCTCCCCACTGACGGAGAGGGAAACCAGAGAGTCCTGGACCCCAAACCTCCACTTTCTGTCCTTTCCCCAGGCTCTAAGAATCACAGCCAAATGCCACTGCTAGACTGGACGACTTGGAGGGAACACACACACTAGCCTTGGAGAGCCCCCTTCCCCACCCCCCACCCCCACACAGGAATCTGTAGGATATCAGCAGCGTGAAGGAGCAGCTGGCCCAGTTGCCTTCGGGCCAGGCAGGAAACCCAGGCAGGGAGGACAGCCAGCACCGGCCTGGGAGGAGAGACAGGGAGAACATGGGGGTCAAGCTCTTCTCAGGACACTGCCACCCTCAGTGACAGGCAACTGTCACCCCTCAGGGTGAGGCCAGGATCGCCAGCTCTTCTAATTGGTCACAAGAAACGGGATGTCCAGGGCACAGCCTGGGCCCTTTTTCATCTCCGCTTAGTAGAGGGGAAAGCAAGGAGATGGGAACGCATATCAGGGACTTCTTAGGTGGCGCAGGGGTTAAGAACCCGCCTGCCAATGCAGGGGACGTGGGTTTGATCCCTGCCCTGGGACGATCACACATGCCTCGGAGCAACTAAGCCCATGTGCCACAACTACTGAGCCTGCAATCTAGAGCCCGGGAGGCACAACTATTGAGTCCTTGTGCCGCAACTACTGAAGCCCCATGCCTAGAGCCCGTGCTCTGCAACAAGAGAAACCACTGCAATGTGGAGCCTGTGCACCACAATGAAGAGTAGCCCCCGCTCACGGCAACTAGAGAAAGCCCATGTGCAGCAACGAAGACCCAATGCAGCCAATAAATTAATTAATTTTTTTAAAAAAGAATGCATATGAGAACCTCTGCAGGGATCGGTGGCAGCGAGAGTCACCAACTGTCACAGTTTGCCCAGGATTGAGGGGTTCCGGGAACATGGGAACGACAGTGCTAAAACCAGAACAGTCCCAGGTAAACTCAGACACAACCCAGGTCACCCTGGGTGGCACCGCTGAACAGAGGGATTCAGAGCATTTCCTGAAGGGAATGTGCAGGATTAAGGACACCAACAGGGCTGGGTCGGCTTTGGGGGGTGCTCTGCCCATCATAACCACTTGGGCAGGAGCCACAGAGAACAGCTGCCAGACAGAACCTGAACCATGGGGGGAGAATGGCGATCCTGACTGCACCCCCACCTCCACCACAGGCCTCCTGCTGGGTGTGTCCCCCTGGCTAGAGCCAACCACAAGTCAGAGGGCCTGGGACCCCAGATGAAGGCCGGCTTCGCAGGGCACAGAGCAGGGGGAGGGGTGAAGAGTGAATCTGGTGACTTTTTGTCTCCGAGGAGATGCTTGCCTGAAATAATGGAGCCTGAAATAATGCACTGTTTGGCATGGGTTGAGCTTGGGTAGTGCCATGCAGGTGTTACCATCACCAACCCCTGTGTCTTGGCCAGAGAGCCTCCAAGGCCTGCACTCCATGGGGCGGACCCGCTGTTCCCCACTCACTGCCACCCCACAGCCAATGCTTGATGCACTCTCAGATTTCTGCTTGCCCCACACAGACCCACACCCTCTCCTGGCAGAGCAGAGCAAGAGGCCAGGCTTTCTCTGGGTACAATGGCACCAGAATTACATCAGGGACAAAGCTGGCATTCCTCGGCCAAATTCAGGCTTCGCAGGACTATTTGAAATTCTTTCTAATCAGAATTCAAACATCAGCTACAAGACAATTTTTGCAGTAGGGCCATATTTTTGTTTAAATAATGACGATATATACAAAAAAATAGTGTTTGTGGTGGGTGTAAGGGGAGGTGGCATAAAACGTTAATAGTGCTTAACCCTTAAAAAAAAATTTTAGGGGGGGACTTCCTAGGTGGTGCAGTGGTTAAGAATCCACCTGCCAACGCAGGGGACACGGGTTTGATCCCTGCTCCAGGAAGATCCCACATGCCGTGGAGCAACTAAGCCCATGTGCCACAACTACTGAGCCTGTGTGCCACAACTACTGAAGCCCACGTGCCTAGAGCTCTTTGCAACGAGAAGCCACCACAATGAGGAGCCCACACACCACAACGATGAGTAGCCACCCCCCCCAACTCGCCACAACTAGAGAAAGTCCATGTGCAGCAACAAAGACCCAACACAACCAAAAAATAAATTAATTCAAAAAAATTTTTTTAATTCTGTATTTCCTAAAATGAATACGTATTTCTTCCAGAAGAATGAAGTTATAAAGATTTATAATTAGCCCTATTTTTTAAAAAAAATTAACTTACAATCATAAAAGAATACATGAATTCAGCCTTATGGCAGACCTCCTCCTCAGTACCTGCAGGAGAGAGAAGCTGAAACAAGTTCTCCAAGGAGCTCCTCGGGAAGGTCTGCTCTGTGCAGCCCAGCCTGTACTGAAGAGCAGTCTTCGCTAGCCTCAGAGCTGGGGGAGCTGAGGGGAGGAGGGGGTGGGGGGGAGGGGGCGGGGCAGTGGAGTGCAGCCACCTGGCGGCCAAAACTTGAGCTGCACAACCCTCCCTGTTTCCCATGCCCTAGCCAAGCTTCTGAGGCCTTCCTCCCCAAGGCCCTCCCTCTGTGGAAGGATTACTACCTCGCTTTCCCATCTAGTTCACCGTTTGGGGCTGTCCTCAAACCCTCGCCCCAGGCCAGACTCTCCAACTCTCCCTAGCCAGGGGCCTTTTGTACCCCACTCATCCCGCATCCACCTACCCCCGCTGCACAGGAGGTGGGAGTGGAGGGCTGGTGGGTGGCTTCCTGCCACACAGTCAGTTCTGTTCTCATGCTTTGCTGCTCCTTGTTCTCCCCACTTCAAGTCTGAGCTGAGGTCCAGCTGCCCTGAGTCAGGGTACCCCATCCAGGTCATGACATCTGGTGTCTGGCCTAGGGTCCCTGAACCCCATCTGCTGTGGGAACCATTCAAGGTCCCCCTAGAATCTCAAGGCTGCCCCCAGATAAAGTGATCCAATGCAGGGCTCCCAGCTGCAAGCACCAGTACCCTGCATCCCCAGCTCCCTGGACCCTCCCCTGAGGCCTGGGAAGCACTGTATTCCACCACTCTGGGCAGGATTGGGTCTTTGGGCAAAAGGAGCCAATATTGAGGTCTGCCTGGCAATTCTGCTCCCAGAGGGGTACAAAGAGATATGGAGGAACAGGTTATCACCCCAGGATTCCCAGTGGCCACAGTCCAGTTGGGACAGTTGGAGACTGGTGGCAAGGTCCCTGAAGGGAGTCCTTGGGAGCTGGTGACAGCCCAGCCAGAACTCCTGCAGGAGTTGTTAGAGAGTGGCCTTCACCATACCACGGACCCTGTAACCCTCCCTAGGCCCCAACAGAGATGACACAGGGAAAACAGCTGAACAGGGCTTGTGGCCGGGAGATAGCAGACACCTTGCATGTCTTCCAGAACAGCCATGGGACTCAGCTGAACTGTGTATGGGGTGCCGGAGAGCAGCTCTTTGGGGTGAGAGAAACCAGATCAATTAGCAAACCTTCTGACTATAAAAATGGCCTTGAGGTTGGAAAAAATGTGCAGGTGAAGAAGCCATGTCTTTGGCTGCTATTTGCAATCTTAGTGTGAGGTCCCACCCTGCTGGCCAGAGGGGTCAAGGTCACTCCTATAAAGTGGGGTCAGAGCTAGCAATGGTGATCAGCCTGGGCACTAGATACCCAGCACCTGCTGGGAGTAGGCTCAGGGCCCTGCTCCACCAGGCCCTGTAGGCTTCTGCCTCCAGCTGCTCAGTCTCACCCTTCCGGAAGCACAGGTATGGGGCCGGGCTGGGGAAGGCATCTATGCACAGTCCCACATCCTCCCTCCTCTGAGAGGGACAAAGCCTGGGTCGCCTGATCCAGCCCCCCACATCCTGGCTTTGTGACTTTGGTCAGATTGCTTAATTTCATCAAACCTCAGGGGCCTCCTGGGCTGCACCTGGACAGGTCCCAGGCAAGGCGAGAGCAGGAAGGGGCTCCAGCCAGCAAGACCAGCTGCCTAATTTCTCCCCTGCACTTCAGATTCCAGTTCCAGCAGGTTGAAGGAATCAGGACTCTACTTGGTTGCAAATGACAGAAGTCACTTCAGAGTGCCTTAAGTGAAGATGGGAAATTATTGAGGCCTGATGCTGAGAAGCCTAGAGATAGATCCTGGCTTCAGGCCCAGCTGAATCCAAGGGCTTCAAAAATGTATACTTTCTCCATCCTAGGGATCTGCTTTGCTCTGGATTCTTCACTCTCAGCCAGCCTCTCCCCAGCCAACCCGGAAGGTGAGAAGAGGGTCCCTGGCATCACCAGTCTACCCTCTAGCCAGCTGTGCCACTGAGCAAGAGACAAGCTCATCTTTTCTGCTCATCTCCCCCAGGTCCATAAGCAGGTTGTCTTGGGCCACACCCTAATCCCTGAACCAAAGCCAGGGCCAGGGGTATCTAATGGTTATTTGGCCGGGCCCAGGCCACTGTCCTCCCAAAGGTCTCTCAGGGGCTGGTCTCCAAAGCAGGGCAGCAGCTGCAGATACCTCCACAGGGGTCCTACCATTCATGCCACTCCCCACCAGCTATGAAACCCCGAGGATGAGAGGGGACAGATGTGGACACTGCTAGGACCTCAGGGCTTCTGCTGTCTTGGTGCTAAGACAGGGCCTGATCCTACCCCCACCTCAGTTACAGAGGGTGGAGGCCAGTCTGGGACAGAACGGCCTGATCTCGCAACTCAAGCTCTCGCCCTCAGCCATGGGACCTTTGCACATACCAGTACCTCCCTCTTGAGTCTGTTAACTTCCTCTGGCAACTGCCCTGGCCCTATACTGACCTGCAGCAGCCCCAGCTCCAGCCCCAGCCACGTCCCAGGCAGCCTGGCACCCTTCACGTTAGCCAGGCCTCTCCCTCCCTACACCCTATGTCTCCCCTGGAACCGTCCGGCTCTCTATGACACTGGACCAAGCATGTGCCTCCCACCACTTTGTAAGCGCCACGAGGGCCCAAGCTGGATCTATTTTCACTCATCATTAGGTCCCTCGTACCAGGACAGGCATGAAGCCAGCTGCTCAGGAATGAGGGAATGAGGGAGCGAAAGTGACAGCCCACTGTGGAGGGTGAGAAGCAGTGCAGCAGTTCCTGAACCAGCTCTGCTGTTCCCCAGCAGGGTTACTCAATCAACCCCTTCCTTACTGCCGCTGAGCCTCAGTTTCCTCAAAGGTCCAATGGGTACAATAAACACCTACTCCTGCCATGGCCTGCAGAGCCTTGTGAAGCTAGAGACGGATTACATCAGGAAAAATGCTCTAGACGAGACGTAAAAAGCTTTGCTTTTTCTCTTAAACGACTGAAGAGTATCTGTTTAGAATTTCAGGATTTTTTTTTTTTTTAAGTAAAATAAAAAACACCAGATGGCTTCAAAGTACGCAAATGTTGGGCCAGTTCTCGTCGTGATCTTCCTCGGAAGACCTGGCCCAAAGTGTAGAGGGAAGGGGAGGGGACGGCCGGGAATAGGGAGGGGGAACGCACGCCTTCGTGACTCACCGGCCCGATTAGGGCTCCCGAGATTAGGCCGGCCGATGGGGCCAGCTGCGCGCAGAGGTCGTCCAGCGCCTCTCGGGGAGGGGGTCGCTTCCTGGGTTCCCCCAGCTTTGCTCAATACTCGGGGAATCCTGGCCTCCGACTTCCGGCTCTGCAGTAAATCCCAGGTGCGAGTTCTGACACCGCCCTGGCTGCCCAATTTGGCCAAAGTCCCTTTCCATCTCTGAGCCTACCTTGTGCTGTGCCCCTGGTGCCCTGAGAGCAGTTTGGCACACAGAGGGGCGCACGCCCGGAACACGTGATGTTATGCCCGACATTGTGCTCTGTGACACAGACTGCCTTAAACCTCACGACGACCAGGGAGTTGGTCCATTGTTATCCCCATTCTACAGACAGGAAAACTGAAGCACAGAGCGGTTCAGTCCCCTGCCTAAGGTCCCACCCCGACTTAGTGGTTGAGTCTCAGTCTGAACTCAGGAAGCATTCACCCCCCCCCCTCACCCCCCGCACCCCTCCCCTCCCCTCCCCATTTCCAGCACCTAACCCCGGACGCCCACGTATTACAGCCGGGACTTGCGCTTGGGAGCCGCCCCTCTCCCGCTGCCCCGACTCTCGGAGGCCCAGTGCCCGCCGTTGTCACGACAACCGGGGGCCAATGGGGAGCGGGCAGGCGGGAGGAGGCCCCGCCTCGATCCCGCCCTTGGAGGAGGGCCTCCGAGCTATAAGGGCCAGAGGCCGAGCGCCGCGAGCCAAAATCCAGGAGCGCAAGGTGCGCACGGGAGCGTCGAGCGTCAGTATCTCGCAAAGGCCCGGAGGCGGAAAAGGCGCGAGGAGCCGCGAAGATGTGCGGTGAGTGCAGCACCCACCTGCGGCCGCCTCGGTGGGGGCCGCGGGTTCCGGCGCCCCAGCCTCTCAGAGCCCGGGCCCGAGAGCCGGGCGCCGGGGACTGGAGGCGGCGCGAGATGGGGGCGTCGATTTGTCCGGGTCCCCGACCGAGGGGCTTTCACCGGCTGGGCCTGCCTGCCCTTGCCAAGGCTGCCGAGTGGGTGTCCCAGGGAGGAGTGAAGGCGGGGCCGGGGAGGTGCCCAACCCTGGTCTCGAACCCACAGAGGGGAGAGAATTGGTCCTGCCCTGGGCCTGGACCCTCGAAACACAGAGGTGTGTCCGCACCCCACGTCCAGTGAGGAAAGCGCCCCCAAGTCGCCCACAAAGGCGGCCAAGCGCAAGCTAGCGCGCATCCGGGTGCGGGGTGCCCAACCCGGCTCTTAGCCCATCGCGAGCACAGTTGAGAGGCGACCACACCTGTACCGTCCCCGTGGTGTCCGGAGCAGCCCGTGGTGCTCTCAAGAAGGGCCTGTGCCTCCTCGTCGCGTCTCAAAATGAACTTCTTGTCCCTAGAAGGATTGATTCCGTTATTGCCGCCTCTTTGCTGGAAAGAGCCCGCGGCGAGGCGCGGGAAAGAAGCAGCACCTACCGCCGAGCCTCGCGCGGAATCTGGGAGAGGGAGCCCTGGACTGGGGAGCGGGGTCGGGCCCCCGGCGTCTCGAATACGGCGGTGACTGGCCGCTGTCCCTCGAGCCTGCGGGACGGTGGGGTGGGCGGCCCGGCCGAGCGCGCGCATCTGCAATTCCTTACTTGCTGGGCCGCCTCCCCTGGCTGGGGAGAGGGCCGAGAACTTCAGCTGGGACAAAAGGTCACTGTGCTTTTATTTTTTTCTTGAGTGAGATTCAGTTTCCCATTGCAGCGTTCTGTGGCTGGAGGACCTGGTGGAACTTTTGAAGCCATGAAAGGCCTCTGTCTGACATTGCTGAGGGCTGCTGGGGTGGGGTGCCAGCGGTGAGCCTTGAGTCAAGGTCTGTACAGGCCTTGTTTCTGAGGCCAGGCGCTCCTGAAAAAGTAAAAAAGGACCGACTGACCAAGGAGCAAGCAGCTGACTTTTGCGATGCAGCCTCTCCCAGGCCAAGCAGACATCAACTGAAATTCCTAAATCCTCAGCAAAAAATGTCAGGACTCCTGGGCTTCATTGGTAACGTACATCTAGGGCTGCCTGTAGGCATTCCTGGGGGGAGAGAGATAAGGCAAAGGGGACAGTTTTGCCAAGAAGCTTTGAGTTCCAAAGTCCTGAGTGTTGCCTTTAAGGCCCTTGGCCACCTGGTGGTCTTAGAGCCAGACTGGTGCACCCAGACCCTCCCACTAGGTCTGAGCCTCCAGCATGAGTAGCTTTCCTCCTCTCTCATGTCCTTCTGCTCCTACCACCACCCTAGCCTTCCATCCAGCTTCCTACATGCATCCACCTTTCTCTGTCATCCTTCTGAGCCTGGAGGTGCTCAGACTCTCAATTTGGAGTTTTGTTCTACTTTCTGAAAGGGCTGCTGTGTTTTTGGCCCCTATGGAAAGGATGGGCTTTGGTTTGTAACTACCTGTGTCCTCCCATCAGGGGTCCCCGCTGGCACACCCCACCCTCCAGCCCTCAGGGAAGTCGGCAGTCTGGTGGAATTCCTGCAATGGGAAAGTTATATCCTTTTCAAGTAGCCAAGAGAAAGTGTCAGCTGGGTGCTAATGTGTCTTTTACATCTTTCTAATCCTTGCCAAGCACCCCTGGTACAGAGGAAGCTGTCCTGGGCTCAGAGCTCACAGCAGCCACTGGCTTCGAACCCATTGGTTTGGTTGGTTTCTGTTTTTTTTGTTTTGGGGGGTTTGTTTTATTTTTGGATTATGGTCTGTGTATATATGGCAAGTGATATTGGTTTTCGTTTATGTTTGTTTTCTTTTGTAATGAGTTTAAGTTTTAAAAACTTTAGTCAATTTTGTAGAAAAATATTAAAGAAATGATTGTGCATTTGGTACAAGGATAGTGCGAAAACTGTGACGGTGCTCCTGGAATAAACCACTTACCCTCTTCCCTTTACCTTTGGAGAAACTGAGGCCCAGAGAGGTCTGTGTGCACCTTTTTCTAAGCAGTGGTTTTAGGTCTTTTCTCTGGGCTGGCTGTGGTCCCGCTGGGACCTGCCACCTTGAATCCACCTCAGAGCTCAGATCTCTGGGGCTGGTTCCTCAGGGGTCAGCAGGGGTTGAGCTGAAGGCCTTTCCTTATCAGTTGCTGGTGACCAGGTTCAGAGTGGCTCCTGCTCTCCCTGTCTTTGCTGTGTCTCCCACAGGAAGCTGGACCCAGTTCTAGTTGACCCGCCACACACTAAGCAGTTTCAGTGAATTGAGAGTTTAGCTGAAGTGACACATAGGTACTCATGGGTAGTTTTGTGGACATCTGAGAAGTGCTGGCATTTTGCTGACTGTGTGCTGATAAAAAGGTTACTATAGTCCCTCTCGTACCCTCCATTCCCACCCCAGAGAATAAGTGCTCCTGGAGAGGCCCTGGGGCCCTGCTGGCATGGTCCTCCCCCCAGAGAAAGGGGCAGGTAGTTGGAGGGCCAGTCCAGAGGCTGACCAGGGATGGAATAAGTCATGAGGTAAATGCTGCCATGGAGGGAAGACCTGGGGCACAAGCTGCAGCCAAACTGGCAGACAGACGTCTTTCTGTTCGGTGCACAGGATTTAAAATTTTTTTTTTAATGACTGTGGTCACCAAATTACACAACTGGGAGATTTCACATAACTAGGTAGGATTTTGACTTCTCTTGAAAAAATCCTAAGATGAGCAACTCTGAGTCTATGTTTCTGAATAGTTTACAGTGACCCCTGGGATGATGGGTGCAAGCTCCCCAGTTCTCTCATCCTGACCCAGCTCCTCACTCACTGATGTCACCTGATGGCCCCCATGCCGTCTGAGCTTGGGACGCCAGCACAGTGGAGACGGAGACACTGACTTCCCCTGGATGAGGGGGAGGGACCTGGGACAGTGCCCCAGGCCTGATTTCAAGCATGACCTCTGCAGAGAGAAGAGGGTGATAGGTGTGCCGGGCTGAGGACATGGCACAAACCCGGGCACGGCAGCAGGCATGGGTGGGGAATCTGACGCAAATGATTGCATGTCCCCTTTATGAATTCATAAGTCTTCCCTGTCCTTCATTCCTGTGTTTAGTAATCTATGAGGGGGGAAAAAGGACTTGAAGAAGAAAGGATTGTTAATTTTTGCTAGAAGATAAAGCCCTTGCCTTGAATTCATCTTCTTTTGTATTAGTTTCTCTCGCTGCTGAAACAAATTACCACACACTTGCTGACTTAAAATAACATAAATCTATTTTCTCACAGCTCCGGAGACTAGTTGTCCCGCAGTTAGTTTTATTGGGCCAACATGTAGGTGCCAACAGGGCCCCGCTTCCTCCAGAAGCTCTGGGGAGACTGTTCCTTGCCTCTTCCAGCTTCTAGTCATTGCCGGCATTCCTTGGCTTGTGGCTGCTCATTCCAGTCTCCTCCTCTATGGTCACATCTCTCTCCTCTTCCATGTTAAAGCTCCCTCTGCTGCCCTCTCATAAGGACACTTGTCATGTCATTTAGGGCCCGTTCTGTATAATTCAGGATAATCTCCCATCTCAAGATCCTTAACTTAATCACATCCATAAAGGCCCTTTTCCATTTACAGATAGATTCTAGGGGTTAAGACCTAATATTTTTGAGGGCCACTCTTCCTCCTGCTACAGCTGGGTTCTTGCTTTCAGATGCCTTCCCCAAGAATAGTCCAGTGTTGCCAATCCCGACAGCCACAAGAACATTGACCAGAGGGTTACCCTCATCCCCTGCACCACACACACCCAGCTCCTCTGGTCCCAGTCAGAAGGTGAACAGAGGCATCCGTTAAAGACCCCTTCCTTCACTGGCGTCATGCCACATACTCAGTTGGACCTAATAGGTTTCATACTTTCTCTGAGAGTCAGTTCCCATGTCATAGAAATATCGTGTTTCTTGCTCTCCATGAGTGTACGTGACACCCTTCCTACTCATCTCTTCTCTGCAGAAACAGTCATGGTTTTATTCCCCAGAATCAAGAGGGGCCAGGACACACACACACACACACACACACACACACACACACACACACACACACACACACGCAGTCTGTGTACTGCACAGTGGTCTTTCAGGAGAGTTTGTCAAGTGCTTACGGGGGCTTGCTTGCCTCTTGTCTTAGCTGAGGAAACAGCAGTCCAAGGAGATTACTTGACTCAGGAGAGCTCATCCTTTTGTCCAGAATTTCTTTTGGCTCTCAGAACCCTGTTATTTTTGACACTCTCTTCCTCCTTAACAGTTCAGTTCATGGATGGATGCCTCAGAAGAGACTGGGCTGGAATTGATGGGACACAGACTCTGGGGTCAGGTCGCCTGGCTTGTTGTCTCTCCAACCCACAGCAGCCTTGAGAGACACACCCTCCTGCACAGTGATACGCAGATAAATGTTTAACAACCAGCTCTTTGGTTTGCCAATTTCTGTGGAGGGAATACTCTCCCCATAACTACTTTCAGGTCATCCATGTGAGGTCCCTGAACCTGGAGTTGGGAAGAGATGCACGCAGTTGACGCTTAGGAGCCAGTCTTAGCCACTCTCGAACACAACTGTCCCTACATATGGGGCTTTCGTGGCACTCTTTTGTGGAGGGCTGCAGAGAGGCCACTGGGCAGGGGCTCAGCACGGGCTGCCACCCTCCTCCACATCTTCCTCCGCCTCCCCCACGTCATCATGCCATTTCCCCATCAGTCTTATTCATCAGGGGTTTCCCAAGCTCTGAGAAACCTTGTGGAGAATTTGTGATATCAGATGAGTAAATAGTGCTTTTCAGTTGAGGATTTATTTTTATATTTAGCAAAATTTACTTATAAAGGAATAGTAACTTGAGGTTCAAACACTCCTGGGAGGAAGTTCTGAAGATTCATTAGGTTCAAAGCCAAGTAATTTAATCTAGTCATCTGCCTCTTTTTAATTTTCAAAGGAAATATTTCAGTGGAAAAAAAAAGCTTGGCTTTTTTATAGCTGAATTTGGCACTTTGAACTTTTTTTTTCTTGAAAAATTTTTAAGTACAATTTAGAATATTTGTATGTTGCTTCCCCTTTGTTTTTTGGTGAAACCCTAATGGAACAGGGACACCAGGAATTTTCTATTAAAAAGAAAAATGCGTTGCCCACATTTACTGCAAGGAAGCAGAGTCTCCTGTTATCTCAGGGATTCGAATGTTGTGGTAACTTTAACCCTTGGAGTCCCAAGGAGGCCTGAAGCAGGGTAAGGCTGTCCCCGGAGGAGCCAGCCCCCTCCTGACCCTGAGCCAGGCCTGGGGGCTCCTCTGCATTTTTGAGAGGACCCAGCTATGCGACCTCACGCTTCCTTCGCATCTCCACCTTTACTCACTTTCGTGAAGAAGCAGCAAAAATTGTCCTCCCCACTTCATGAATAAAGTGGCCTCCCCTGGTCTGCACAAGAGAGACCTGGACATCCAGCGAGGCCACAGCTTCCTTTCAACCCTCGCTCCTGGCCCAGTGGCCTCCCCCTTCTAGGGGCCTCACCTGGAAGAGTATACTGCCCACCTCCCCTGGCATGCCACACACACACACACACACACACACACACACACTCAGGAATTTTATGAAGCAGAAATCCAACTGGCCATGTCTTCCAATGTGGGACTTACTCTCTACTAGACTCATGGACTAAGGAGGTCAACCTCTTCAATTCTGAGAAGCATTGGATGATGATGGAAAGAGCACCCTCTGTCTGGAGAGGGCCCCAACCTGGCTGGGTGGTGACATAGCTCCAGTGGAGGTACAGGTGGTATCTCTGCCTGGGACTGTCCACTCTCAATCACAGCGAGGGCAGTGCTTTTGGGAAGCTGATCCTTGGAAAGATACAGATGTTTTCCAAAACTATAGCCGCAGAATCAGAATGGGGAACCCAGCCCACCCACTGTGGACTTAGACCTTCTTCCCTCATCCTCCAGGCCCCCAAAAAACCCTCCCCCATCCAATACCCCAAGCACCCCAAGGGTTGTAGAGGAAGTTCCAGGAGTTCAGCAATCCTGGTTCTGGCGGGGAATACAGAGACCTTGCCCCTCCATCTAGTGGTTGTCATTTTCTGTCACTTGAAGGTTGAAGCACCCCTGCCTACATGGATGGACCTCTGCAATGCCTTTGGTCATGAGTTCCTATATGATCTCTCAAGTCATATTTGGAGGGAGCATTTGAATTTCCAGACCCCCACGGTGGGCTGGGCTAAGGTACACAGTCTCCTCTTAAAGGGCTCATCTCCATCCTGCATCACGTGTGCAATCTCTTCTGGAATCCCTCTGAGTTTATCTGGGTTTTTCTCCTTTTGGAACCTTTTCTCACTCATTTTCCCCATCAGTTTTGAGAGTGGGACCCTGAAAAGCTGGTTGGAAGCTCTGAATGCTGGGATGGCAGTGTGGGCCTGGTGTATACACTGAGCTGCAGTGGTTAGGCCAAGGCAGCCTCTGCCCCAGGGCTGGGCATTTCTTCAACCAGCTTGGAGGGATTTCACCAACCCTCTTGGGCAAGGGAGGGAGGTATGTAGTGGGAGCCAGCCTTGCTGTGGTTGCCTCTGCCCTGTGGGGAGGGGGCTGGATGGGAAGACAAAGGTGGAGTCAGAAGCAGGAGTGTACGGTGGAAGGGGTGACTTCCCAGGGGTCAGCGGAGGGTGTATCAGCACGACCTGGACCCCACCAGGGGAGCTCTGAGTGTGTCCATCAAGGGCCAGAGGGGCGTCTCCCCACAGCCCAGGTACCCTCTGCAAGCTGTTTCTCATCCCTTGGGGTAGGATTCTCATCAGATCTTATGCTAATTTGAGGGGCAGCAGTGATGAGTCCCTGCAATCAGGTGGACCTGGTTGTGAATGATTCAACTCTTAGGCCTTGGGGCCAGAGACGCCCTGTCTGTTCATGGGAACCACAGCCTGGGCATAGGCATTGTGAGGGTTAGACAAGGTGAGGTTCTGAGAGTATTGGCACATGGGAAGGCTTCATAAATGGTGGTAGGGGTGGTTGTGATTTACTCTGCAGTCCTGCCCGGTGGAGTTCTGGGATCCTTGCCCAGGACCTGATTCATTTATCTAGAAAGCGCTCCGCCCCAGTCCCAGGACCCTCACAGTGCCTGCTGGTTGGGGGTGGGTGATGCTGGGGCATAGAAGCCTCTGTGCTTGAGTGTCTTGGGGTTGCCCCTAGAGCAGTACCTCGCTGCCCTGATGAAAGGAGCTAACACGCAGGGACGCTGGGCTCAGCACTACTCATCCCCCTGGCCTTTCTGTCCCTCGTCTTTACACTGGGGGTTCCATCTGTTTGTGCCTGGTTGAGGGTGGCGATCTCCAGCCCAGCTCAAAGGTCACCTTCTCTGATCACCCCTCCCCAAATCCATTCATGCATACATTCATGCAAAAAATAGTTACTGAGTGCCTAAAATGTACCAGGCTCTGTGCTGGGTTCTGGGAATATAGAAATGAATAGGACAGATAAGCAAGACACGTGTGATCTCCATCCTCGTGAAGGTTGCAATCCAGTGGGGAGTCAGCCAAAAGACGAGAAGGGAAATGCTGTGTAGGAAATGCACCGGGCCATGTGACTTTTATGCCGGGTGGCCACCTATGCAGAGAGCGGTACAGGAGCCCTCTGCCCCTTTCGCACTTCGCAGCTCCCAGCCTCTCTGCCTGCAAGTCTCCTGAGGGGTGCAGTGGTGCCTGTACACCGTGTGCTGTCCTGACTCGCCCTGCAAGGCCCCCTGACTGGTCCATCTCGGCACCTCGCAGCATGTAGCACTGTGATGAGGCCCCCATGGGCCAGAAAGATGTTTATGGGATGGTTTACATAGATCTTTTTATTTATTTATTTATTTATTTATTTATTATTTTTTGGGGGGTACACCAAGTTCAATCAACTGTTTTTATACACATGTCCCCGTATTCCCTCCCTTCCTTGACTCCCCGCAACAAGTCGCCCCCACCCTCCCCGCCCCAGTCCTCTAAGGCATCTTCCATCCTCGAGTTGGACTCCCTTTGTTATACAACAACTTCCCACTGACTATCTATTTTACAGTTGGTAGTATATATATGTCTGTGCTACTCTCTCGCTTCGTCTCAGCTTCCCCTTCACCCCCCGCCCCCCCCAAACCTCGAGTTCTCCAGTGCATTCTCTGTATCTGCTTGCTTGTTCTTGTCACTGAGTTCATCAGTACCATTTTTAGATTCCGTATATGTGAGTTAGCATACAATATTTGTCTTTCTCTTTCTGACTTACTTCACTCTGTATGACAGACTGTAGTTCTGTCCACCTCATTACATATAGCTCCATCTCATCCCTTTTTATAGCTGAGTAATATTCCATTGTATATATATGCCACATCTTCTTTATCCATTCATTTGTTGATGGGCATTTAGGTTGCTTCCATGTCCTGGCTATTGTAAATAGTGCTGCAATAAACATTATGCTACAAGTTTCTTTTGGGATTCTGGTTTTCTTTGGGTATATGCCCAGGAGTGGGATTACTGGATCATATGGTAGTTCTGTTTGTAGTTTTTTAAGGAACCTCCAAATTGTTTTCCATAGTGGCTGTACCAACTTACATTCCCACCAACAGTGCAGGAGAGTTCCCTTTTCTCCACACCCTCTCCAACATTTGTTGTTTCCAGATTTTGTGATGATGGCCATTCTGATTGGTGTGAGGTGATACCTCATTGTGGCTTTGACTTGCATTTCTCTGATGATCAGTGATGTTGAGCATCTTTTCACGTGTTTGCTGGCCATCTGTATGTCTTCTTTGGAGAAATGTCTATTTAGGTCTTCTGCCCATTTGTGGATTGGGTTATTTGCTTTTTTGGTATTAAGCTTCATGAGCTGCTTGTATATTTTGGAGATTAATCCTTTGTCTGTTGTTTCATAGGCAATTATTTTTTCCCATTCTGAGGGTTGCCTTTTAGTCTTGTTTATGGTTTCTTTCGCTGTGCAAAAGCTTTTAAGTTTCATGAGGTCCCATTTGTTGATTCTTAATTTTATTTCCATGATTCTAGGAGATGGGTCAAAAAGGATCTTGCTTTGATGTATGTCATATAGTGTTCTGCCTATGTTTTCCTCTAGGAGTTTTATAGTGTCTGGCCTTACGTGTAGGTCTTTAATCCATTTTGAGTTTCTTTTTGTGTATGGTGTGAGGAAGTGCTCTAATTTCATTCTTTTACATGTTGCTGTCCAATTTTCCCAGCACCACTTATTGAAGAGGCTGTCTTTTTTCCATTGTATATTCGTGCCTCCTTTGTCAAAGATAAGGTGCCCATATGTGTTTGGGCTTACTTCTGAGTTCTCTATTCTATTCCATTGATCTTCCTTTCTATTTTTGTGCCAGTACCATACTGTCTTGATCACTATGGCCTTGTAGTATAGTTTGAAGTCAGGAAGCCTGATTCCACCAACTCCATTTTTCCTTCTCAAGATTGCTTTGGCTATTCGGGGTCTTTTGCGTTTCCATACAAATCATAAGGTTTCTTGCTCTAGTTCTGTGAGAAATGCCATTGGTAATTTGATGGGGATTGCATTGAATCTGTAAATTGCTTTGGGTAGTACAGTCATTTTCACGATGTTGATTCTTCCAATCCAGGAACATGGTATATCCCTCCATCTGTTTGTGTCGTCTTTGATTTCTTTCATCAATGTCTTAAAGTTTTCTGCATACAGATCTTTTGCCTCCTTAGACAGGTTTATTCCTAGGTATTTTATTCTTTTGGTTGCAATGGTGAATGGGAGAGTTTCCTTAATTTCTCTTTCTGCTCTTCCGTTGTTAGTGTATAGGAATGCAAGAGATTTCTGTGCATTAATTTTGTATCCTGCTACTTTACTAAACTCATCAATTAGTGCCAGCAGTCTTCTGGTAGAGTCTTTAGGGTTTTCTATATATAATATCATGTCATCTGCAAAGAGTGACAATTTTACTTCTTCTTTTCCAATTTGGATTCCTTTTATTTCATTTTCTTCTCTGATTGCTGTGGCTAAAACTTCCAAAACTATGTTGAATAATAATGGTGAGAGTGGACACCCTTGTCTTGTTCCTGTTCTTAGAGGGAATTCTTCCAGTTTTTCCCCATTGAGAACGATGTTGGCTTTTGGTTTTTCATATATGGCTTTTATTATGTTGAGGTAATTTCCTTCTATGCCCATTTTCTGGAGAGCTTTTATCATAAATTGATGTTGAATTTTGTCAAAAGCTTTTTCTGCATCTATTGAGATGATCATATGGTTTTTATCCTTCAATTTGTTGATATGATGTATCACGTTGATTGATTTACGTATATTGAAGAATCCTTGCATCCCAGGGATAAACCCCACTTGATCATGGTGTATGATTTTTTTAATGTGCTGTTGGAGTCTGTTATACATAGATCTTAATCAAGCTGTAACCAGATCACACATTTGGTTTCACCATCATTTCCCCAAGTAGAAAGCCAA
Source organism: Hippopotamus amphibius kiboko (assembly GCF_030028045.1). Classification (NCBI taxonomy): domain Eukaryota; kingdom Metazoa; phylum Chordata; class Mammalia; order Artiodactyla; family Hippopotamidae; genus Hippopotamus; species Hippopotamus amphibius. The sequence goes on along the minus strand of NC_080200.1, from coordinate 28,513,172 downwards.
AAATAAGTAACAGTACAATGGTACTATTTTCCTTGTGGTTTTATTTAATGAGAATTTCTCAAGGGCTTCTCACGTGCTGTATGCATACCTGCGTGAGGAGGAGGGAGCACTTGGCCTGCTCCATTTTCACAGATACAGACACTTACTATGTGGCAGGCACTGTTCCTCTTGCTTTACAAAGACTGCCGTGAATTCTCACAGCAACCCTAGGAAGCAGGTGCTGCCATCACCAAGCTCCACTGGGAGTTCAGTGACCTGCTCCAGGCCACACAGAAGCAAGGATGGGTCTGGGATTTGAAATTGATATTTGATGAAGGCAGCGGGCGGTAGCTGCCACCCTCTGTGCTTCTTGCTGTCACAGACTAGTGAGCAGGTGAGGGAGGAGGCACTCAGGCAGGGTGACCCCGAGCCTGTCTTTACACATTGGACCGTGCGCTCAGACAGTGCTTTCTCCCTTCTTGGGGCTCTTGTTCCTCCAGGTGAGCAGAGCTGGGGAGCCATAGTGAAGTCGAATTGGGCTAGCTGACAATCCTGTACCCCCCACTCTCTAATTCATACAGCAGCACCTGGTAAAACACGGTATACAGGCACGTGGCAAAATATCCTGACTGTACAAGAGGACATATGCAGTGGAAAAGGAGTTTCTGCCTTCTGTCCAGCACCCTCGGCAGTGGCAACCACTGCTCCCTGGGTCTTCCAGAAATACTCTACGTGTCTCCTTGTCCCACCTTGGGTAATTTACACACGTTCTCAAGCCGCTTTTTTCCCTTGACTCATCTTAGAGAGGTAGCTTGTTTTCCGAGAGAACTCACAGCTTCGCCTTGTTCTCTGTATAGTGCTGCCTACCCGTGGCCCTACGGTGGCCGCAGGTGGCTGTGTCATCACTTACCTGGGCCCTGCCAGGCATAAGGCTGTCCCCAGTCCTTAGCTACCACAGACAGCACTGAGCAACTATCCTCATGCATGCACACTTGAATCTCTGCACCGATATCTGTTGCATACACTCCTACAAGTGTGGAAGCTTTGTTCAACAGATGTGTACATTTTAATTTGAGAGATTGCCAAATTGCCTTCCAAAGAGAATGCACAAATTTGAACTTTCACTTATTGTCAGACTGGTTGATCTTTACGGATTTCATGGGTTAAAAATGGGTTCTCGATTTCTTTCCAAAGAGAATGCACAAATTTGAACTTTCACTTATTGTCAAACTGGTCTTTACGGATTTCATGGGTTAAAAATGGATTCTCGCTCTAGCTTTTATTGTGGTTGAAAGAGATTCCAGAGGGGAATTCTGACATGGGTAGCAAGTAAAATTCTGGGAAAGCAGCTTTATTTTATTTCATTTTTTTTTAAATAGTAAGAGCATGGTATAGGTGCTGTTTTATTCACTTTCACCTGGTAGCGTGCAGGGAGAATCCAATCAAGAGGATAGAGGAGAGGGACAGTGCTTAAAAGAGTTTACTGAACAGATGTTGGCATGCAAGAGATTGCATGTTAAAAATTAAATTTATGCCTTCTTGCACAAAGACCTTGAAAACCACTTCTTGGCAGCCCCTCTCACCACAGCAATCAACCAAACGGTGCCTGAGTGGCTGCCAGGCCTCCAAGCTGGGTGTGGACGCAGCTGGTGGTCCTGAGGGCAGGGACCCTTTAGCAGTGCCGGCCAGTTCCAGCCCACCAGGGGCTCTTTCAGCAGCACCACCCCGCCACCAAGGAGGCTGTTCAGATCTCAGAGCCAGAGATGCATACGTGCCTGACGTGAGTTCAGCAGTGAAGTTTGACCCAGAGGAAGGGGAATTGCAGGGGAGAATCTGCGAGCAGAGCCGTACCGCGCTCTTGTAAAAGCATTTGGGATTTAAAAGAGTTGGTGTATGGGCCTTTGTGTCATCTGCAATGCCTGTAGCTCCCCTTTGAGAGGGTGCAGGTATAATTCTAGAACAATTCCCAAGGTGCCAGGAAAATTTTGCAGTTTAAAAGATTACAGAAATGGTTTATGAGTTGCTCCATCCTTCACATAACCATCTCCCATAGCTATGTGCTCTTCACATTGACTGGAATTTGACCATCTCCTCGAGGGAGCGTCCTGATTTTTTGCAGAAAAATTAATGTTGTGAAAAGTTTTACCTAAGCATAGATTGTGGTGATAGCTACACAACTCTGTGAATATACTTTAAAACCATTGCATTATACACTTTAAATGGGATCATATTATGGTATGTGACTTGTATCCCAACAAAACCGTAAAAATTTACATTAAAAAGTAACTACCTTTTTTTATATATAAGTAAGGTGACAAAAATACAACCTCTGGCCAGACGCATTTAAGTTTGAAGTGTAGGGTAAATTGTGAACTCTTAAAGCACAGATGCTCAGCCAGGGAGGTGCTTCTCACCTGACCCAGAAGACAAAAATAGCTGACTGCCAAAATTATCCTTGGCCATTTTTTAAAAGAAAATGTCTGTAACTGCTCAGAAAGCACACTATGAGTGTTTTTAAATATAAACCCTGCACCTTAATATTTGTGTGCAGATATATCCTGTATATAGCAGCATACAGTACCGAGGAATGCAAAATATAATTTTTAGCGCTGTGTAATTTTATCGCTTTTCTTTTGACTGTCTAGATTAATTTTAGCAAGTTAAGTTTCATATGATGTGACCCTACTTACTGCTTAGGAATACAATATTTACTTAATTGCAGTTTAATCATTCATTCAGATATACTGTATGACTCGAATATGATCTAGAGACATTACATATGTTACAGAGATACCACGTGTGGTTTGCTTTATAATCATGTTCAGCCCTCAGTTATCTGCAGGCAGGTTGTCTTCTCGAAGGTTTATCTCTGGCAGATTTTTTCCCAATTTTATTGAGATGTAATGGACGTGTAACATTGAATAAGTTTAACATATACAACATGGTGATTTGTATATGTATATATGTATTGGCATATGTTATATATGCGTGTGTGCATGTATTGGCATATGTTATATATGCATGTGTACATGTATTGGCATATGTTATATATGTGTGTGTACATGTATATACATATTGCAAAATGATTACCCCAATAAGATTAGTTAACGTTCATCACCTCACATACTTAACATTTTTCACTATGATGAGAACTTTTAAGATCTACTGTTTTAGCAACTTTCAAATATGCACTAGAATATCAACTATAGTTACCATGCTATACATTGCATCACCAGAATTTATCTTATAACTGGAAGTTTGTACCTTTTGACCACCTTCACCTAATTCCCTCACCCCTCACGCCCCACCTCTGGCAACCACCAATCTGATTTCTGTATTTATAAGTTAGGTTTTTTTAAGATTCTGTATATAAGTGAAGTCATACAGTACTTGGCTTTCTCTGTCTAACTCATTTCACTTAGCATATTCCCTCAAGATTCATCCATGTTGTTGCAAATGGCAGGATTTCCTTCTTTTTTATGGCGGATGGTATTCCATTAATATTACATGGATAAAGAAACCATGGGATATATGGACACTTAAGTTGTTTCCATGTCTTGGCTATTGTAAATAATGCTGCAATGAACATGGGGGTGCAGGTACAGATATCTGGCAACTTTAAAATTTTGCTCAGACCTTTCTGTCATCCTAGAAAATTGTTGAGCAAATTAAAAAATAATAAAATGTAAAAATTAAAACTGAGAAAATAAACCTTCTTTTAACCCTATTCATCCCCGAGGCAGTGCTGCCCAGAGGTTAGGATCATTTAAGTCCTAAAATCAGGTATCTTTGGTTCCTCTCCTAACTCTGGCCCAGTTCCAGAAGGTAAGGGGACGGTAATGACAGATTCAACCTCTAAGGCTGCTTCAAACTTTTTTTTTTTAAAGAGCTTTTATTGAGATATAATTGACATATAATAAACTGCATATATTTAAAGTGTACATTTTGATTTTTTTTCTTATTAGTAGTGTATATATGGCAATCCCAATCTCCCAATTCATTCCATTCCAACCCCCCCCCCCAACTTTCCCCACTTGGCATCTGTGTGTTTGTTCTCTACATCTGTGTCTCTGTTCCTGCCTTGCAAACCGATTGATTTGTACCATTTTTCTATATTCCGCATATATGTGTTGCTATATGATATTTGTTTTTCTCTTTCTGACTCATTTCATTCTGTATGACAGTCTCCAGGTCCATCCATGTCTCTATAAATATCCCAATTTCGTTCCTTTTTATGGCTGAGTAATATTCCATTGTATATATGTACCACATCTTTATCCATTCGTCTGTTGATGGACTTTTAGGTTGCTTCCATGTCCTTGCTATTGTAAATAGTGCTGCAATGAACATTGGGGTGCATGTGTCTTTTTGAATTATGGTGTTCTCTGGGTATATGCCCAGCAGTGGGATTGCTGGGTCATATGGTAATTCTATTTTTAGTTTTTCAAGGAACCTCCATACTGTTCTCCATGGTGGCGGTATCAATTTACATTCCCACCAACAGTGCAAGAACATTCCCTTTTCTCCACACCCTCTCCAGCATTTACTGTTTGTAGATTTTCTGATGATGCCCATTCTAACCGGTGTGAGATGATACCTCATTGTCGTTTTGATTTGCATTTCTCTATTAATTAGTGATGTTGAGCAGCTTTTCATGTGCCTCTTGGCCATCCGTATGTCTTCTTTGGAGAAATGCCTATTTAGGTCTTCTGCCCATTTTTTGATTGAGTTGTTGTTTTTTTTTTTTTTTTTTTTTTGATATTGAGCTACATGAACTGTTTATATATTTTGGAGATTAATCCTTTGTCTGTTGAGTCATTTGCAAATATTTTCTCCCATTCTGAGGGTTGTCTTTTCATGTTGCTTATAGTTTCCTTTGCTGTGCAGAAGCTTTTAAGTTTCATTAGGTCCCACTTATTTATTTTTGTTTTTATTTCCAATACTCTAGGAGGTGGGTCAGAAAAGATCTTGCTGTAATTTATGTCAAAGAATGTTCTTCCTATGTTTTCTTCCTAGAGTTTTAGAGTTTCTGGCCTTACATTTAGGTCTTTAATCCCTTTTGAGTTTATTTTTGTGTATGATGCTAGGCAGTGTTCTAATTTCATTCTTTTACATGTAGCTGTCCAGTTTTCCCAGCACCACTTATTGAAGAGCCTGTGTTTTCTCCATTGTATATCCTTGCCTCTGTTGTCATAGATTAGTTGACCATAGTTTATCTCCGGGCTTTCTATCCTGTTTTTGTATCCATTTAGCCAGTCTGTGTCTTTCAATTGGAGCATTTAGTCCATTTACATTCGAGGTACTTATCGATATGTACGTTCCTATTACCATTTTCTGAATTGTTTTGGGTTTGTTTTTGTAGGTCCTTTTCTTCTCTTGTGTTCCACACTTAGAGAAATTCCTTTAGCATTTGTTGTAGGGTTGGTTTGGTGGTGCTGAATTCTCTTTGCTGTTGCTTGTCTGTAAAGCTTTTGATTTCTCTGTCAAATCTGAATAAGATCCTTGTTGGGTAGAGTATTCTTGGTTGTAGGTCCTTCCCTTTCATCACTTTAAATATATTGTGCCACTCCCTTCTGGCTTGCAGAGTTTCTGCTGAGAAATCAGCTGTTAACCTTATGGGAGTTTCCTTGTATATTATTTGTCGTTTCTCCCTTGTTGCTTTTAATAAGTTTTCTCTGTCTTTAATTTTTGTCAGTTTGACTACTATGTGTCTTGGCGTGTTTCTGCTTGGGTTTTTTCTGCCTGGGACTTTCTGTGCTTTCTGGACTTGGGTGGCTATTTCCTTTCCCATGTTAGGGAAGATTTCAACTATAATCTCTTCCAATATTTTCTCGGGTGCTTTCTCCCTCTCTTCTCCTCTGGGACCCCTATAATGCAAATTGTTGATATGTTTAATATTGTTCCAGAGGTCTCTTAGGCTGTCTTCATTTCTTTTCACATTTCTTGCATCTTTTTGATCTTTGCATCCAGTATTTTTTCAGAGTCCTGGATCATCTTCACTTCATTATTCTGAATTCTTTTTCTGGAAGGTTGCCTATCTCCACTTCATTTAGTTTTTTTTTTTTTTCTGGGGTTTTATCTTGTCCCTTCATCTGGTACAAAGTCCTCTGCCCTTTCATTTTCTCTATCTTTCTGTGGCTGTGGTTTTCAGTTTCACAGAACAAAATACTGCTGATACTGCTTGACACTGCTGTCTGCCCTCTTGTGGAGGAAGCTATCTAAGAGGCTTGTGCTGATTCCTGATGGGAGGGACTGGTGGTCGGTAGGGCTGGGTGTTGCCTTGGTGGGCGGAGCTCAGTAAAACTTTAATCTGCCTGTCTGCCAGTGGGCGGGGCTGAGTTCCCACCTTGTTGGTTGTTTGGCCTGAGGCTACCCAGCACTGGAGCTTACAGGCTTTTTGGTGGGCTAATGGCAGACTCTGGGAGGGCTCACACCAATGAGCACTTCCCAGAACCCCTGCTGCCAGTGTCCCCGTCCCAAAGCCACAGCTGCCCCACACCTCTGCAGGTGACCCTCCACCACCAGCAGGTTGGTCTGGTTCAGTCCCCTATGGGATCACTGCCCCTTCCCCCTGGGTCCTGGTGCACACACTATTTTGTGTGTGCCCTCCAAGAGTGGAGTCTCAGTTTCCCCCAGTCCTGTGGAAGTCCTGCAGTCAAATCCCACTGGCCTTCAAAGTCTGACTCTCTGGGGCTTCCTCCTCCTATTGCCGGACCCCCAGGTTGGAAAGCCTGATGTGGGGCTCAGAACCCTCATTCCAGTGGGTGGTATAACTGTTCTCCAGTTGGTGAGTTGCCCACCCAGCAGTCACGGGAATTGATTTTTAGCGCGATTGTGCCCCTCCTGCCATCTCATTGCGGCTTCTCCTTTGTCTCTGGATGTGGGGTGTCTTTTTTGGTGAGTTCCAGTGTCTTCCTGTCAATGATTGTTCAGCAGTTAGTTGTAATTCCGGTGCTCTTGCAAGAGGGAGTGATCGCTCTTCCTTCTACTCCCCCATCTTGAACTGTCTGGTGCTTCAAGCTTTAATTGATACTTGTGTAAGAATGTAGAGACAGACCAAGGGTCTGTAGTCTCAAGCAGGTGAGTGGAGGAGTTTGGAAAGAACCAACATGATGCCTGTGTCTTCCTATTTGGGGAAATACTATTTTAATGTATGAATGCAGAAAATAAAGCCAAACAAAATCTTCTTAGCTGGTGGGCCTCCTTGAAGATAAGGATTCTCTACGGGGCAAGAGATGATTTTATGCTTGCTGTTGTAAACGTAGTGCTTATTGATGGAAGGGCTCCAAGCAGCAGGGCCAAGTGGAAAGTGGAGCAAAGGCACCAGCCCCTTTTCCTACGTGTCGCAGGAGGCTGGGGTGAGTGACCTCCTTATAACTCTTCCCAGGTGTGTTCTGTGCAAACCAAGGAGTCCACATAGCGGGCACTTCCAGATGTCCCTAGGTGGTTGCTTTCTTTTGCTAATCTTTTCTATTATAAATGTTGCCACAGTGAAAGACGTCTTCTGCAAGTATGTCCATAAGAGAAATTCTCTGCAGTGGAATTGCAAGGCCGTGGTGTGTGAGTGTGTTCCTCACATGCTTTGTGAGTCCTTTTATCACTGCAGGAGGGCTGCATACCATGCCTTTCTTGAAGCAGGAAGGGAGTTTGGCTCTTCCTCCGTTATGTCTGGGGAAAGCCACACCTTCCTCTGCAGGCAGCCTGGAAGCCCTGCGGTGATGCCCCTCCAGTGGTGTTGGTTTCCCCAGAAGTATTTTCTTCCAAACATGAACCAAGTGTTTTGTAAACATAAGGTTTTCCCCTCTTTTAACAGGAATCTTTGCCTACATGAACTACAGAGTACCCAGGACAAGGAAGGAGATTTTTGAAACCCTCATCAAGGGCCTGCAGCGGCTTGAGTACAGAGGCTATGACTCAGCAGGTAGGCTTTGCAGGCTGCTGTCGCATAAACATAATGCTTGTTCATTAAGGACATTTGAAAATGTCTATAGAAAACTAGAAAGAAAAACTAAGGGTAAAGAAAATACCCATCAAAAGCCCCCACGCATCAATATCTGTGTCCCTCCTCTGGTCCTCTGAAGTCTGGGGATGGTAGAGGTGTCATGCAGATCTTTATTGTTTTTACCTAATTATAATTATGCTATTCTGTAATTTTGTATTCTTCTTCTTTCGCTTACCTTGTCGTTTTCCATTACCCTAAATGCTTCCTAACATAATCTTTCTTCGTGGCTGCACAGTCCTCTACTGGATGGCTGTCTCAGAGTTTACTCCTCCATCCATGTAACAAGCGGATATTTAGTCTTTTTCCCATTTTTAATTAAGCAGCCTTAGGAGAAAAAGGAGAGCCAGATAATTAACATCCCTGTAAATTCTTCATAGGAAGCAAGTCAGATGAAAAATTGCAGGAACTCTAGTGCAGTGGAAACACCAGCTAAAGTAGCAAAATGCAAAGTGCCCAAATGTCCTTACATGAGCCCACTGCTATTGGTGGCAGATGTGGTGGCACCCCTCCCGCAGGCAAGCTCCCAAGAATTACCCTGGTAAGAAGCCGGGTGAGGCAGCCAGAGCCCGGCTTCCAGGCATATGTTCCCTGCTGGCTGGGAACAGTCACAGCCTCTTCTTTCCAAGTTGATATCCTAACACTGTCTAGTTCTCTTCCGGGCAGCAAGCCTGGGGAATTAAAAACTAATAAATCCACGGTTCTGTATAGCCCTCACCCTTGGTCATTCCCTGTAATGAAGTATGGGAGACAAAACTTAAATTCCAATCCAAAAAAAATCATTTTTATGTTACAGGTGTGGCAATCGATGGAAATAATAATGAAGTCAAAGAAAGACATATCCAACTAGTCAAGAAAAGAGGGAATGTCAAGGCTCTGGATGAAGAACTTTACAGTAAGTGGAAGACACGCCAGGCAAGAGTAATAAACGTGGCCTGGGTCACTTCAAAGTCTTTCCAGCACTGGAGACTTAAAATATTAACCTACCCAAGCAGGGAAAAATAGGAGGGTTAAGTCTATGTTGCAAAACTGTTTCCCAGGGTATGGGATGGTTTATTTCAGGTGATGGCGCACTGAGAATGTTTTTTTTTTTTTTAATATGCAGTACTTATGTATTTTAATTTTTCTGGCAAATGATACTACTTTTTCGTTTATGGTAAAGACCTATAATTTTCTTTTGAAAGTAAGTTTATTTCAGTGAAGTGAGTTAGGTTACTGAGGAGTACTAAGTAAGTAACAGCAGGGGTCTGGCAGAAGTCCCCAGAATGGGGCCTTTTTGGTCAATGGTGGGATGCACTTTTGCTGTAGCTGTTTTGTCTCCGTGTACTGAAGCCACCTCATGTAACAGTACTGTGTCAATGCTTATCGTTAAAGTGTGGCAAACTTATTTTTCCTTCATCTAGAACAAGACAGCATGGACTTAAAAGTGGAGTTTGAGACCCACTTTGGCATTGCCCACACACGCTGGGCCACCCACGGGGTCCCCAATGCTGTCAACAGCCACCCACAGCGCTCAGACAAAGGCAACGGTATGTAATATAGCCTCGCTCCCCTGTCCCTGGTTGTGCCTGGCTCTGACCTGTGCCAGGGTTGATCCACACCCACCACCGGCTGGCTTCTCAGCAGCCCTGTCTTCCCCGAGTACCCAAACTGGTGGCACTGGGCCCCAGACAGGAGGCAGGTTCAACCTGGCCCCTGGGTAATGCTGACCCCACTGGCATCTACAGGAAAACAGTGGCACTTCCCATGAATGCTGTTGGCTCTAGGGACCCAGCCTGAGTGGGACTTGGTGATGTAAAGGGTTGAAGGCCTGGGCACTGTTCCTCAATTAGGGACCAGGGTGTTCCAGGGGGCTGGGCACTTGAGGAAAGATTGGGGTTCCTTCCTCATCCAGCTATAGCCACCCCTGGCCCCAAAGAGAGTGGTCCTGAGCCAGGGCAGGTGGCAGTGCTCATCTTGTTTAGCATCTCAGGTGCCTAATCCAGTCCTGGTCCCTGTAGCAAGGGCCATCTCGTTCTCCCAACTCTCCCCTCACCATGTCAGCCCCCGCTCATGGGTCCACATCACTTGCTTGAACCCCCAGGACAGTTCTTTCTGCAGTGTTTCTCCTAAGTGATGCCCCAGTCTCTCACGGGGGAAGGACTGGGAGGTCTGGAGCTCCCACTGGAAGCTCTCAGGGACTCTGTGGTCAGCCCCCAGTGGGTACCAGGGCCTCTGGCAGTAGAACACGGGCATATACGATGGAGAGAGGGCATAATCCCTGACTCCCACCAGGGCTCCAAGGGCAGACGAGGGTCTGAAATATCATCTGGGCCTTCTGGTGGGTCTCCACTCTGGGTTGGGCCTGATCAGGTGAGGAGCCCCCGTGACCCACCCCTGGGCATGATGGGAGAGGGTGTCCCGTGGAGAGAATGATTTCTGGAGTCAGCCGGGACTCCACACCCCAAACTGACTCCAGAACGTGGCGTGATACAAATTCTTGCCAAGCCTCATATTAGAGTAGGGATCAGACACATAAGAGTAGCTGTGGGGTGTTTACTATTAGCTAAACACTTGACAAGCCTCACTACCATTCATTGTCATGGAAGCCAGGCCACCTCCCTGGTCAATGTCCTTTGCCCCTGTGGACACCGTGGTGCCCAGAGGCAGCTCACCCTGCCCGATTTGGAAGGGAAAGCCTCCTTTAGAGAACAGAAGAGCCCCATGCACCTCTCTCAGCAGAGCAGCCAGCGATAGCACAGGGGCCAGGCTTTACACAGGCCTACACGGCCAGAGTCTTGGGTAGTGAAGTTTCTTTGCTGGGTGGGGACCATTCCTTGCGTCTGGTCCATGCCCTGAGCCCTCACGCGTCCCACTACTGGGGCAGGCACCCTACACTCAGGAGGGGGACAATAGGCCCCACAGTGCTGAGGGCCTAGGACGTACATCCAGCCTAACCCCAAGCCAGACACAGAGGAGCAGCCGTGCTGGCTGAGGTGACACACTGTACCGAGATCCTGCTCCCTGAGATGTGGCCACGTCAGCCCCAGCCTCCTGCCCCCTCTGACGATAGGGTGAACCCCCACTTCACTGCAGACAATGATTCTGTGTCCCCAAAGCAGGGAGGCTCCAAGGAGATCATCCCCACATCCAAACTTGGACATGCCTGCTCTGACTCAGGATGAGTAACTGAAAATAAAACAACATGGAAAATAAGAAAGGATTTGTAAAATTTCTCTAACAACTCATCAGTGATAGCTGAAGAGAGTACTTTTAAGAAAGACTTATACCCAGTAGCTACACTGTATATGAAAATTACACAAAAAAGTATTCACAGAGAAAATGCAGATTCTAGGAAACCAATTAATGATAAGAAGTTAAGACAATAGGCTGAGATGGAAGAAAATGTGACGGGGTTAAGAAAATGATGTGAAGGAACAATGTCACAATAGATACGAAAAAATATGGAGGAGGAGATGGAAGTGTAGACAGTTAATAGAAAACAAAGTGTTAATCATTCCATATCCCACCTATTTCATGGTATTGTAGCCCACGAGTCAGAGCTCAGTGCGTGGCCAGGTTGGTGGATGCTTTTTATCAAAAGAGAAATGTGTTGTTTCCTCGGGTTTAAATTGTAATCATGGCAGATGTCAGCTCTAATCTCTATAAGTGAAGTTTGCTTAACGCAAGTGTCTGCATGAGCGGAGTTTGTGGTTTCAAGCTGTTAAATTGTCTTTCTTCCATCTGACTTGAACTTCATTTCTTCATAGCGTTTCTTTCTTGACTAAACTTTTCTTCCAGAGTTCGTCGTCATCCATAATGGGATCATTACAAATTACAAAGACCTGAGGAAGTTTCTGGTAAGATGCATCCCCTGGGTAACTTGTAAAGTCAAGTGGTATCGGTTTTTCCCAGAAACTTTCCAACCAGCTCATTTCCCTCCAGAAAAAAAGGCATAAGCTGATTGAGATCCACTCTTGGCCACGTCACCACATTGGACACAAACCTCACCCCCAGTGCAGCCTCCTCCCCAGATCTTGCTGGAGGAGAGAGCAAGGCATTCTCATTTACCTCAAAGGCTGTTGCAGATTCACAGCAGAATCAAATGAAAATGAATTTCTTTTCAAATAAATAACATACCGACTCATACACCAAATGGAATGCGGGGTGGGAGGGCAGACAGCAAGTGTTTCAAGTATGGAGAGGTTGTGGTATTGGTTAGGAGGTGGGTGGATTTGACTCAATGCATTTGATAATTTTGATTGTTATTATTTTGCAACGTCCAGATTAATGGCAAGGACAGCCTTCTGAGGCGGGATGATCTCAGGGAAGACTACAGTGACTCAGCCACATTAGGCTGTGGGATTTGGGCAAACGTTTCTCATCCTTTCCCCGTTTTCCTTGTTCTTGCCTTAAGTCACTGCAAGGACAAGTCATAAGGCAGGACAGGGAGCTGGCAAGGCCAGCATTGCACAACATCCACTATCTGACACTCTGTCCAACCAAATATTCCAGGAAAGCAAAGGCTATGAATTTGAGTCAGAAACAGATACAGAGACCATCGCCAAGCTGATTAAATATGTATTCGACAACAGAGAAACGGAGGACATTACATTTTCAACACTGGTCGAGAGAGTCATTCAGCAGCTGGTGAGTTATACACACATCTCATCTATCTAAATCATCCCTTCCTTCCTTCAGTTTTCGTAAACGTTCATTAGGCAAACTGACACCAAGTACCTGAGGGTTAAAGATGGCTCGGCTACAGCGTCTGGCCTTAAAATGTTACATCCTTATAGAACTGGGAGAAGTTCTGAGGTTTTGCTAGTAAACATCGAATAGAAACTGCTTTGCTTCCTTTTAGCATCTCTGAAATGGTGATAGGCCTTCAGATCTGTGGCTTCTTCCAATGGTGTGTTGCTCAAGGGACCTTGATTGTGGTGGTTCGTGTTGTCATCTTGTCAGTTGAGGTGTGTGCATTGTTAGTTTCATACCCAAGATGAATTTAACCACGTTGGAGGCTTAGAATTGTAGTCTTTCCTCCTGTTTCAATAAAGTAATTATTTGTCATGAGGGAGAAATGCCCACAAGTCCTTACGGAGTGGAGTTGGAAGGAAGGAAGAGGAAGGAAAGACAGCAAGTGTGGACATTTGAGAAGTTTGCTTGTAGAAGAAGAAGGGTGCAAAGAAATGGCTTAGTGGAGGGAGAGGGTTGCAGTTCTGAGGGAGGATGGTATTTTTGTGATAGGAGATATCAGGTCATGTCTGTGTGCTGAAAGCAGTGATCCACGAGGGAGAGAGAGATGGGTTGTCCCAGTGGGCTAGACCCGTGAAACAAGGTCCTTGCAAAGGGGCACATGATGGGGAGATTGTCCAAGAGAGACACCTCTTTGGAGGCGGAGGTAGAGCAGACCCAGGCTCTCCATAGGACGGTGGAAGGAGGAGAGGGCTTCAGACTTCCTAGAATCCATCCTTCTGAGCATCAGTGCTGTCCAATAGCTCCCCCGAGATGGGGGCAGCTTGGAGACAGTGTTCAAGGCCGAGAATCTGGAACATCTGAGGTCAGAGGCTGCTTTGGGTACCTCTGTCGTTTAAAACATATGACCCTTTGGTGTTTTCAATCTGTTTTTAAAAGTAAGTCTACTGTCAGGCCCTTTGCCCTATGCCTCCCATTTTGGGGGACCTTAATTTAGAGGACATTTATGAGTAAGAGTCTGTCCCATAACAAATGTACAGTAAACCAATTTAGTTTTGCAGCATAGTGTCTCCACTTTTCCGTTTGTAATTTTAAATTTTGGAAATGCTTCCCAGTTCTGGCACTTTTAAACTCTAGTGATTTGCCTGAAGCAACACACGGCTCTTTTTGGCAGAGAACAGGAAGAGTTTTTCTACTCAGTCCTACTTCATTGTTGACAAAACCAGCAGCGTGAATGTCTCAGGTTCTGTTGAAAGCACTTCATTTTGGGCAGTTTCAAAGGCCCTTAGAGGCCTGGAGATGCTGGCCCTGGGGTCTCTCTGGCTGTGTGACTGAGTTGGCAAACTGGCCATAGCATGAGGCCTGGGGTCTGCCCAGATTTCCAAACCTTGGAAATCCAGATTTATAGCTGGCTGTACATAAAGTCACGTAGGGTCATGGTTAGTACAGGGTGGTCAGAATGTAGGGGAGAATTTTGCATCAAGGTTTTAAATAGAAAGAGCATTTGGAGTCTTGAGTTAGGACAAGTATATTCTAATTCTGGTTTGCACAAACCGACAAGCTGAGGCACAGAGCACAAGTGGCAGTCAGTGCCACAGAAATAATAATTATAACAACTCAGGCTTCTGATGGGTCTCTATATGTCAGGCAGCTGTTCTAAGCACTTAAAATGCATTAGCTCACAGAAGCCATACAAGGTAGGACTATTTTCTTTCCATTCACCAGGGGGCACAACGAAGGCGGCAGTGATTGCCCAATTAAGGGTGGAGCAGGATTTGAACCTAGGCACTAATGTATGTTGAGCTAAACATAGGTCATAGAGCAGCCCCTTGAATCTCCACAATTGCTCCCTGAGTAGGTACCATCCCCGAGGCTCAGGACAGGACCCCTGGCCACAGTCCTCATTTCCTGAGGTTCTAAATGCAGCAGCCCACCCTGGTCATCACGGAGCTGGGAATTGTTCTTTGTGAGCCTGGACAGGGTGGTTTACATTGCTCACGATGAAATCCACAAGTTCTGGTCTTTGGTACTTGATTGTGTTACCGTCTGTTTCACTCTCCTCTCCCGACATCACCCTGCGCAAGCTGTCCTGCCTTCAGCACCCTGAGTGGGTGACCCCAGGCCTGCCCGCAGTGAAGGGGCACCCAGGGCGAGCTGCCTGGCTTAGTGGGCTGGGCTACAGCAGCCTAACTTAACCAGAGTAAGTCATCCTTCGCTCTTCTTTCCTGTCTTTTCAGGAAGGCGCGTTCGCATTGGTTTTCAAGAGCATCCACTACCCCGGAGAAGCTGTGGCCACAAGGTGAGGCAGAATGCATTGACATTTCCAGTAACAAATAAATAAAATAAAATCACTTAGCTTGAGGCACACGGGAGGAGTAGGGCCTCTGGCAAAGTGGAAGGTACTCACTCTATCTAAGGGACAGCTCTGGCTTAGCCACAGAGAATGTACCCCACCATCTCTGCAGCTGGAGCTTCTGATTTTTTTAAAGAGAAACTAGAAAGTTGGATTTTTATTTGAAATCTCTAGATTCTTAGAAATTCAATTCAAACAACACATTCAAACTAAAACTAAAATTGTATAGCAAGGGCAGATCCAGGTTTCAGGGCCATTTCAGAGATTCCCTTTAGAAAAAGCATGCAAAATTATGAACATGAAATTAGGAACAAAAATGAATGTTGATTTGAATCCACTAAAGAAGAGGCCTTGAAGGCCAAGAGCTCAAGCTTCATCACCTTCATGCCAAGTATGACCCAGGAATCAGCTGAGAGGGCCTGGGTCAGCCCACATGGCATTCTGTTAGAGCCCTGTGGCCCCCAGCACTGTGTGGATTCACACAAGTGGGCATCCTATAATTTTATATTCAGATGGATGGATTATCCACCCATCTGTCCATCTGTCCATACATCTGTCTGTCCATCCACTCATTTTCTACCTACCCATTCATCTGTCCATCTTTCTATCTGTCCATTGACCAATCTGACCATCTATCTATCCATCTATCCAACTAATATTTGTTGAGCACTTACTGTGTTCCGTGCCTTGGGGACCTAGTGGCACCCGACCTGGTCCTACCCTTAAGGACTAGACAGGTGTGCAGGAGGACCGCAGGGCAGAGGATGGCGATGCTCTGTGATGGGGGCTGGGAGGCTGCGCATGGGGGGCCTAAGGGGAAGCAGGTGTCTGCCTGGGGAAGGAAGGCAGAGAAACCAGCATGAGCAAAGGCAAGGAGCCCAGAGCTAGTGTGGTGCATTAGGGATCTGCCGTTAGGCCAGGGTGGTGACGGGGAAGGGCTCTTCTAGTCTCAGTGTGTGCTTACTGACACCTTCTGTGTGCCAGGCATGGGTGACAGCAGCGAACGAGCTTGTATGGACACTGCCCCATGAAACTCGAGAGCTGGTGGAGAGTAGGGAGGTGGGCAGAGGCCCAGTTCGGCAGGGTCTCGGGCGCCCTGTGGTTGCAGGCTTCATTCTGAAGGTGCTGGGGAGCCATTGAGAATGCACCCGTGAACCAGACTGTCATAGTATCTAGGCAGGAAATTATGTGAATGTATTATGATTTTATTTTTTTCTGGGACAGGAACTAACTTACCGTTTGGAATTTAAGTCTTTCAAATCATAGAATTACAAAATACCAGTTGGTCCCTATCAAACTTTGAAACTTCTTTTAAAATCTATTATCATGATATTACTCTTCTGAATGCAGAAGAAAGTAGTGTGAAGAAGCAATAAAGTTTTACTTTTCTAAATTGTCTGTAATTAGCAGCTCTATAATTTCTGGGGCAGTCTTTGGGATGTCTTGGGAGCACTTTGCCCTGGGGAGAAGGCTAGGTGCGGGGACCCTCACTTCAGTGCTCAGAGGACATCCAGCCCAGCCCAGGGTGTCAAGGCGATGGGTGACTCAGCTCCCTCTTGTCCGCACAGGAGAGGCAGCCCCCTGCTCATTGGAGTGAGGAGCAAATACAAACTCTCCACAGAACAGATCCCCGTCTTATATAGGACACGTGAGTTTCTTTTTTTTAAAATAAATTTATTTATTTACTTATTTATTTATTGGCTGCGTTGGGTCTTCCTTGCTGCACACGGGCTTTCTCTAGTTGCGGAGAGCGAGGTCTACTCTTCGTTGTGGTGCACCGGCTGCTCGTTACGGTGGCTTCTCTTGTTGCGGAGCATGGGTGCGCAGGCTTCAGTCGTTGTGGCACGTGGGCTCAATAGGTGTGGCTCACAGGCTTAGGAGCTCCGCAGCATGTGGAATCTTCCTGGACCAGGGCTTGAACCCGTGTCCCCTGAATTGGCAGGCAGATTCCTAACCACTGTGCCACCAGGGAAGCCCAGGACATGTAAGTTTCTTGAGAAGGACTTCAACAGCACAGCACTGTTCTGGTGCCAGCAGCTCCCCTCAGAGGTAGGAGGCCTTCCTCCACTCTGCTGGGGCCAGGTCCAAAAGGTTTTCATGCAGCTGAGACCTTGGCTCCCTTTTTTTCAAAAGCTTTTTACTGTGGGTATTTTCAAACACAGACACAAGTCAAGGGAGCAGCGTGTGGGTCTGTTATGTAAAGGCACCTGTGCCCCGATTGGAGCGTTGATTTGGTTTGTTTTGTTAGCAGCCGATTCAGTGCTCTTACTATTTGGGGATTTTTTTACACCATTCGGCTGACACAGCCAAAGCTAAAAATTGCACATTTCTCCCACACATATTCAGAGGGGAAATTGGCTTCTTCATGTTGTTCAGAGAAAATAGTTTAACAGGATTTGTGATCCTTCCCTTCATTTGCTAGGCAATATTGAGAATGTGAAGAATATCTGTAAAACAAGGATGAAGAGGCTGGACAGCTCGACCTGCCTTCACGCTGTGGGCGATAAAGCAGTGGAATTCTTCTTTGCTTCTGATGCAAGGTAGCTAGACCTTGTTTCCTTTCTTTCCTAGGATTATGTAATCAAGAATGACTGGATAAACACCCCCATTTCTTACTTATTCTCCCGTTTGAGCTGTTTCCTCAAGGCTCAGCAAGGGGAAGGGGTGATGGCAGATTTCAGCTCTCAATGGCCCTCCTGAGGAAATCCTTGCCCAGGGAGCACTTTTTGCATAGCTGTCACGGGCAGCACTGGTGGCCAAAGCCGAGGTCCACTGATCCACATAATGTTTTGGGCCTGTACAGAATAATTTCATTAGTTGCCCACATTTTAAAATTGGGAAATTTCCCATGGAAATCTGAATTTCTAGCTTTCCTGAAAAACCAGCAGATCTGAGCACACCAGGCTGCTCCCTCCAGCCCTCACTGGGGCTGTTCAAAGGCTGCTCCCTTTAGATGTGGCAAGTGTCTCCAGTCCTTTGGTCCTTCCTGAACCTTGCCTGCCTTTGCCAGAGTCTGACCATTCACAAAAGACAGAACCTAATGAGACTGTGAAACTGACATAAAGACTGACCTGTAAACCAAACTCTACATTCTCTTGACAACATGTGGTCTCTTGATTTGTGACATTTGGTGATCCTGAGACTGTGAAGAAAGAATGTTTTTCCTATAATAGTGTTAGGCTGACTGGGTAGCATCTTGATCCCCATTTAATACCATAAATCAGTGATTCGCAGTGGGAGTGATTTTGGCCTCCCTACCCCCAAGGACATCCAGAAGTATCTGGAGACATTATTGGCATGAGTGAGTGGGGGCGTGCTACTGGCATCTAGTGGGTACGGGTCAGGGATGATGCTGAACATCCTACAATGCACAGTGTAGTCCCAAACAGCAAAGAGTCATCGCCCTCCAAGTGTCAGTAGTGCCACGACTGAGAAACTCCGCCTTAAGCAGAAATCAATCTCAGGAGGATTGTAAACTTAAATATGAAAAAATAGGAAAGTTTCTTGAGGGTAACAAATAAGAAGATATTTATGCCCTTGGGATTGGTAAAGATTTCTTAAGCATGACACACAAAACAAAACAAAACAAAAAACAGTAAGCAAAAAGGAAAATGTTGACAAATGAGATTGCAATTTATCAAAACATATCACCAACATAGTAAAATGGTAAGCCATAGAGGAAAAGATATTTGCAGTTTGTATAACCAGCAATGTACTTATATCGAGAATATAGCAGCATTGTCCGAGAATCAAGAAGAAGAAAGACAACCTGGTGGAAAAAATGGGCAAAAGAATTTAAACCCATACTTCATAGTAGAGAATACCCATTTGATAATACCTGTATGAGAAATTGTCCAACCTTATCAGTCATTAAGGAAATTAAAACTACTTACAAAAAATAAATAAGTAAATAAAATAAAAGACAGGGCCAAGATTGAGGGTTTTGGTCCAATAGATTCCAAAGTCTATGTTCTCATCACTACGTCAAACAGTAATTCTGAAATCTGAGTAATTCAGTAAATTCTAAAATTCACGCCCATTTTAGTACAAAAAAATGTATACGCACACGTACACTCAGAAAAGACCGAAACACTTTCCTACTAGTTGAAATAGAAAACCACCGTAAACACCACCACTACTACATTCTTTACCCAAACCTTTATTATGCCTCTTTCCCACCAGCCTTGGCAGGGCCCTGCTGCGAAGCAGGGAGGATACCAGGCGAGGTCTCCTGGGGCACTTGAAGCAACGGGAACCTGCAGCCCAGGCTGCAAGGCCTGTTTCAGCCCACAACCAGCCCTGTACTTCATACTGATAGGAAAGGGCAGTATTTCCCAAACTGTGTTCCTTGTGGCACCATTTCATTGAGAAACTAATATTATTTCAATGATTCTAAGACATACAATTATTTTATAGATTTTAGCATCTAAAAGTGGCATCTTGCAATTATAATTTGCTACAGTTTTAGTTTCTTAAAAACATATAAAGTAATTACAATCTTAAGTACCTTATATTCAGTGAAGTATGGTAGATGTTTCTCAAAAAAAAAAAAAAGGCAAATGCCTGAAAGGAGATTAAAGAATTATTTGTAGGCAATGCAATGATATACTTTAAAAATCCACCTGAAAGGCTGGTAGAAGTAATACTCGTGGCTGGTGAGAGTTTGAAGGTGTGAAAATTCAACATCCCAGCAGCAGCCTCTTTGCTGTCAGCTCAGTGAGGTGGTTAGTAGGGGACCACATCCACCCTGTTCCCCCTCATGTCTCCACAAGTGACTGGCTCTCAGCAAACGTTTATTGAACTAAACAAGTAATCTATTTACCACAGCTGAAAAAAAACTGTTACTCCTTTAAAATAAATTTAAATAAAAATAGTCCAGAACGTGTTTGGAGAAGACTACAGAAGTGTACCATGAGAAACAAGAAGAGATTTGAATAAAGGGAGAGAGTCCACATTCCTTGTTGTTATTCTGAAAACATTCATTGGTTTAAAGTTAATTTAATAATTAAAAATTATTTTTAAAGATGTCGACTCTTCTTAAATTAATCTGTAAATTCGATACTATAATTAAAAGCCTTGACATTATTTTGTTTGTTTAGGTTTTGGGGACTTAATAAAGTGATTATACAACACATTGTATGTAGATGAAAAAGCACATATTAAAAACTAAGAGTGGCAAAGGTGACCCTCTCAGATATGAAGGCACACTGTAGAGCTCTCGTGACAGCAGTGGCGGGCACGTGCTGTACACTAATGGCCGGACACTGTGCGGAGGGCTTCACCAAGACGATCCCATTTAATAGTCACGATAAACCTCTGGTGAAGGCACAGCTGTCATCTCCCATTTTAAAGTCGAGGAACCCAGACGGGCTCAAAAGGCTGGTAAGAGACAAGGGTAAGGATTGCGCCTCAGGTCTAACTGCTGAGCCGGTAATCTTGGTGATTACCATCCATTCTGTAAATTAAGATAGTAATTATATTTAAACATGCAGATGTACACACACAAAAATACACACACACGTATTAAGCACTGTCTGAAGGACCATACAATGTAAGCAGCATTTATCTATTGGACATTGAATTGGGCCATTTTTACTTCTTCCTCGTGTTGCCTGTTTTCTCCTTTTTTTTTTTTTTTTTCAAAGAATGTATATTGTTTACGATAGTTTTTCCAGCGCACTGGCTTTCCACCCTTCTTAATCTTTCTTCCCTAGGATCTGGAGACGCCTCTCTTAGAGCCACAGAACTTGATTATTTCTCTTTTTAACTTTGCGTCAGGAGTTTTAAATGCTCATGTTTCTTCACAGGGCGCATTTTGATGTAGCCCTTGGTAGAAGGAGGGGTTTTTCTCCCATGGTCCTTCAAGTACCACCTTCATGGTTTTTACCATATCTACGTACCACCTGTACTATTGATTACCTAACTTTCTTTTTCATTTACCAACTTTTCCAACTTAATTTTATTTTTAAAAGAAACTCTCTGTTTCCATCTCAGGGGAAAAATCATTATTAGTTTCCACGCAGAGAAAGTCACTATAAAAATAAACACAATGACTGCACATTTCATTAGTGGAGAGATCTGATAGTTTGCTCTTAAGCCCCCCGCCCCCCAACTTTTTCTTGCTCTGTGTATGTGTGTGTAAGGAAAGGAGTCATTTGTCCTAACGAGTTTCCCACCATGTGGATTTTGTTGAGTGCATCCTCCGTGTTCTTCTGTTCACTGTATTTCCTACAAACGTGTTTGCAGGTGCCTAGAAGCTTGATGTTCAGGTTTGATTTTTGGTTTTTTTTTTTTTTCTGGCAAGACTATTTAATAGGTAGTGTGTCCTTCCATCAGGAGGCACTATGTCTCATGGTCTTTTTGTTGTTCTGTTAAAATTGATCAGGGGGTTCAAGTATCACCGAGCCTTATCCATCCGTTATAAAGCTGCTCTCAGCTTTTCATCTCCTCGTTTCAGTAGCCACTGATGGACCTTGATTAGGGCTATTGATAATTAGGAGTTCATAAGTTGATTATTACAATTCTGTCATTCCTTCTTTATTAGCTATATTTGTCCTATAAAGAGAAACTTGCCTTCATAAACTGGAGTTGTTCTGAAAGATCATTTGGAAAAGCAAGATAAATGTTTCATTCTTTCCCTTTATGATTCAGAATAATGTGTTGGTTCCTGAGCATTCTCCAAAGGTGACATTGTTTAGATCCTGGTCTGAAGAAAGCACTTATAGAAGGACATCTATGAGATCCTTGGGGAAATTTGAACATACTGGATATTTGATGATATGAAGGAATACCTATCACTCTTAGATGTGATAATGGTATTATAGTAGGGTAAAAAAAAATCCTTATCTTTTAGAGGTATAAGCTAAAAGGTTTACAGATGATTTGATGTCTGGGATTGGCTTCAGAATAATTCAGGGGGCAGGGGAGGGGCGGCAGGTATGAGGCAGTGTAACTGCCATCTTGTAACTGTCAAGGGCAGGCCCCGTCTCTGACACTCGTATTTTCCTTGCTCCAGCGCTATCATAGAACACACCAACCGGGTCATCTTCCTTGAGGATGATGACATTGCTGCAGTGGCTGATGGGAAACTCTCTATTCACCGGGTCAAGCGTTCGGCTAGTGATGACCCATCTCGAGCCATCCAGACCTTGCAGATGGAATTGCAGCAAATCATGAAAGGCAGGTGTCCTCTGAGGGTCCCTGTGCAGCAGCCTGAGGGGGCAAGTGCTCTGTAGGGGAGCTTCTGAAACTGTCTGCCCTGTCCTGGATGGACACCACAGCCTTCCTGCCTGCTGTGAGCACCAGAGAGGGGCTTCAGGTGGTCTGTGGCTTGTACAGCTCAGGGAAGTGGGGCGCCTGGCCGGGCGACTCCAAAGGAAGCTTCTGACTGTGTCCAGGCCCCAGGTCTCCCTGCTTGATCTGACCCCAGTCCATCAACTGCCTCCGACTGCCTTATGGACTCTCCGGGACACATTCCTACACCCCAGGCATCATTTCTTCTCTGGATGAGAGGCCTGCCGTAATGGGGGACCGTGGACTACTTTCTCCTTATGAGGGGAGCCTTTCTTCCTGCACCCACTTCTCCGCAGGGCAGCCTGGCTAAACTTTTAAGAACGTAAATCATACCCTCTTATCCTGCTGCGTAAAGCCCTCCAGTGGCTTCCCACCGTTCTTAGAATAAAACCCACACTCCCTGCCGCAGCCCACAACCACTCACACCCAGCCTGGCCCCACCTCCCGCAACCCATCCCCGCTGTGCCTCTCGCCGCTCACCCTGGCCTCCTCACTGTTACTCAGACAGGCCGTATGCTTGCTCCCCTGGGGGGTCATTGCACTCACTCAGCTTCTCACAGGACTGACCCCTTTTGATCATCTCCCCTGAATCGTCACCCCCTTAGAGAGCCTCTCCCTGATCCATACCTGCAAGGGCCCCACCCCTCCTCACTTGCTCTGTTTGCTTCATGGCACTCTTTCCACAAGTCCTCTGCCAAGGGCAGCGGACAGGGACCCTGGGATGCTTGGCATGATGCACATGTGTATCCCAGAGGACACTCCCACTCTGTCTGTGGACACCTGTCCACAGGCATCAGGCACGACACCTGTCAGGGCGTCTTGGATGTCATCCAATTTCATTCAGATCAGAGCCCTGGGAAAATGTGGCTGAAAGGGCTCTTCTGGTTTTTTCTTTAATACAGAAGTTAAGAGGGTATTTGGTTTTTTAAAAAATTGCCTGTTTCCTTGGGCTTGCTTAATTTGTACTTCCCTAAGTAGGTGGGTGTTGGAAAGTAAAGCATGTTGCTTTCTTCTGGCCCTGCTGAGAGGAGCGTGGCCCAGGAAGGCTGGCCGTGCCTTTGTTTCTTACATCCCTGGCGCCCTCAAGTCGCGGGCTCTGATATGCACATTGAAGATAGCAATCATACCTGACCTGACACGTCACCATGAGCATCAGGTGGGATAATACCTGGAAACACCCTTTGTCACCTGCAGTGGCCTGTACGTGTGTCCCTATGACTGACTGCATAACAACCTTTCTTTACTGAAAGCTAAGCAGTGGAAGTGCAACAAAATTAAAATTGAACTTATCCTGTCGATGTTTGTTTGACCAGGTAACTTCAGTGCATTTATGCAGAAGGAGATATTTGAACAGCCAGAATCGGTTTTCAATACCATGAGAGGTCGGGTGAATTTCGAGACCAACACAGGTAATGCCTTGTCTGAGCCCTGGGCCAATGCGCAGTCGCTGTGTTGTGTCAGTGTTGACGCCCTGCGTGTGTCCTGCAGTGCTCCTGGGTGGCTTGAAGGACCACTTGAAGGAGATCAGACGATGCCGACGGCTCATTGTGATTGGCTGTGGAACCAGCTACCATGCTGCTGTGGCCGTAAGTGCAAGATGCTGGGTCCTCGGGAGTGCCCGGGAGGCCGTGTCATCTAGGACAACGTGAGTCTTACACGCTGTCCTGCAATTGGCCTTCCAAATTTGGTGCCATGAGCGAGTATGAGAACTGGCACAGAACCCTTGCTCCTGCAGTCTGGCCTATGAATGCCTGAAATTCCCTGCCCACCTGGACACAGAGGTGCCATTTCATAAACTGTCCTAAGAAGCCCAGCTGCCCTTGTCCCTGTAGAATCCACGACTGACTTTAGTCCTCATTCTTGTTGGCTGCAGACGCGGCAGGTTTTGGAGGAACTGACCGAGCTCCCCGTGATGGTTGAACTTGCTAGTGATTTTCTGGACAGGAACACCCCCGTGTTCAGGGATGACGTTTGCTTTTTCATAAGCCAGTCAGGTAAGGGTTACGGGTTTCCATTCGTTCATCCAGGGCTCTGTCCTCTCAGTGACATACCACGCATCTCCCTCCCTCTTTTCATCCAGTGAAGTTCTCTGCACACAGGCCCTGTACCACACTCTCCCATGTACAGGGTCATTTAACCCTCAGAGCCATCAGCTCCTGTCCCAATTTATGGGGAGGGCCATGCAGCCAGGCGCTCCCTTCTCCTGCTGTTCCAAGTCCGGGACTTAAAGGACCACTCACCGGAGTGCTCAGAAATGTGTGCTGTGCTTAAATTAAGGGAAGGTTTAATTCTGCTGGTTGAGAGTCACTTCAAGAACTCTGTGGGCACCATGCAGTGCTCACACCACCCAACAGTGGGAGGCATGGAGAGACGCTGCTCAGGTGTGGAGAGCCCAGGCTGCCTTCAGCTCAGGAAACCCTGCCTGGGTGGCATTCTAACACTAGGCTCGGGTGTTTGCTGCAGCTCAAGGCAGGGCAGAGGGTCAGGGAGGCAATCCGTGGCCATATGCTTGGAATCCCCATGAGCTCAAATAGGGTTTTTATAATACTTAATTATGGAAAATTCCAAACCTTTATAAAAGAGAGACTCGCATAGGGAAGCACCTAGGCTCACCAGTTGTGTTATGGAATAACTCACCCATCTTGTGTCATCATATCCACTTCAACCCCTCCCCTTCACTGGGTTATTTTCAAGTCAGTCTCAGACATCACGTTATTTCACCCATAAATATTTCAGAATGTACCTCTAAATGATAAAAGAAAAATTGTAACACCAAAGTTGGTATCACAACGGAAGCATTCACAGCCATACCCTAATATCTTTTTATACTGCTTTCATTATGAATTTTTAATACCATTTCCATCTCAGTGACAAGCTAAGAACAACTAACACAGACACACCCAGCATCTAGCTGACCACCTCATACCCAGGTGCTGCCTTCATTTGCTACTGTTACCTTTGGGTTTACAATCCCATCAGAGCCTGAAAATGAGTTGGTGGAAGCCACTAAGCAAAGAACAGAGGTGGATTTAATGTGAAGATAACGCAGTGGCACCTCCTGAGTGACTTCATAGGAGGGGTGTAACGTTTCATTTGTTCAGCTCTTTACATTAAATTTTTTAAACTGTATCAAAAATAGGGGGCCTGCTGATGAAGACAGAGCTCCCTTGCTCCCAGCCCTCGCCCCCATTGGCATGGAGGAAGGGCTGTGTGGCACCCCGGTGCACTAGATGCAAGTTTGGGCAGAAACAGGAGAGAAGAATTGGGCCACGGTAGCACCAGCCTGCACTGCAGAGATGTTAGGACAGCACAGCAAGAGTGGTGGCTGTGTGGGTATTGAATGTTTGGTTTTCTGTTGTGGATCATATGTCATTTAGCTTGAGTTCTTTAGGACTTAGAAACACAGGACGTTTGTGCTGGCTTTATACATGAACCTATGTAAGCTTTTTTATAAAAATAATTTGAGTCCATACTAGGGGGCTGCAAGAAATGTTTTTCTTTAAAACAAGATCTCTTTGAGAAGCACCCTTTAGGGGCATTCTTGCTTTTTAAACTGTTAAATCTCAGCCCCTTCTGAATAAGGCAGCTTCAGAGTCCGAGCAAGGGCACTGGGAAACAGGCCCACTCCAGCACCCGCCGCTACTAGGCCTTGAGTGAGTGAGGCATTGATTTCCTCCATCCCCGAGCAGCTCATCCTCAAGGGAAAATGGGGGAGATGCCCCCCACCACAGAGCTGTCATGAGAGTTCAGTGAGACAGTGGACGAGACAGTTCTTGCCACATAAATAGCAGCAAAACCTTGAATGTGAGACTCAGCCAGGGCAGAAGGCCAGCCTGTAGTGCGTTGACTAGGAAATGGGAGGTGAGAAAGTGGAGGAGTACATATAAACCACTCGGTCTTAAGACTCAAGAGAAATTAAATTAGAGACGACCAGGGACAAGAGAGTCTTGAGTCATTTTTAGGAAAAATAATCTCACATATTTTACATGAAAACATCAATTGTAGAACTTAAATGTCCTATGTAACAATGATGCACGAACTTTTAATAAATTCCTTCCAGACTAGTGCCACTTACTAATCAGCGTTCATCGTCTAATTACAGACATGATCACAGTGAGCCACATTAACTGCATTATAAACACCTAAGTGATCGAGTGGCTCCCATATGTCTCTGCTCTCAGGGTCCGCACGTGGAGGCCCCATCCAGTTGAATAGTTTACCGAGTTTTATGACCTTAACATCCCCTAGAACATGCATTTCACACTGAGTGGTAACATGAGAAGTGATAAATTAATTTCAACCTTCAAGTTTAAATCCCCACGAATGTTTTATTTTCCTATTTACTTTTAAACCTAAAGAAGTCTCCTTTGTCAAGATCTAAGTGCTAATTGTGTTTTTGGCATTAATAGCCCTTGAATAATGAATATCTTACGTTAAAAAAAAAACAAAACACAGAAAAACTGTTGAGCATCCTTTCTGAGCACACACCGAGTGTGTCCAGGCATCAGTTTCTGCCTAAGGGCCAGAAGTAAATGAGTCAGGGGGTGGGGGTTAAGGCTTGGCAGAGCCACGTACCTGTGAGCTGAGAAGAAGAACGTGTGTGGCAGGTGAGACCGCGGATACCCTCCTGGCACTGCGCTACTGTAAGGACCGCCGGGCCTTGACCGTGGGCGTCACCAACACGGTGGGCAGCTCCATCTCCCGAGAAACCGACTGCGGGGTCCACATCAACGCGGGACCGGAGATTGGCGTAGCCAGCACCAAGGTAGGAGCTCTGTGGGCACCTGCAGGAGGGCCTCTGCTGGGCGGGTGGACAGGGGGCCAAGAGGGGAGCCCACGGATCTGTTTCGTCTTGAGTGATTGCCACATGCACGCCCCCACCCCCCCGGCTCTGCTAGCACCCCTGTTTTGTCCTCAGGCTTATACCAGTCAGTTCATCTCCCTGGTGATGTTTGGTTTGATGATGTCTGAAGACCGCATTTCACTGCAAAACAGGAGGCGAGAGATCATCCACGGCCTGAGGTCTTTACCTGGTATGTTCCAGGCTCAGCTGCTTGTTGTCAAGTCCCGTGGCCTGTTCCTGGCTGCTCTCCTACTTGAGTCTCTCCCACAAACAATGCTGTTAATCAGTTTCCTTCTCCTCAAAACTTTTAGTTAGCACTGAGTCCCTGCAGCAGCCCCCACGGGGCCAAGAGTAAAGTCCACACTTGTCACCAGGCCGTGGAGCCCAGCATGCTGGGCCCCTGTGCCTCTGACCTCGTCAAGCTCCCTCCCCTTCCCCGGGCTGCCTCACTGACCTTCTGATGCTCAGCAATGCCAGGCTTTTTCTGCCACAGGGCCTTTGCACTGGCTCTTTCCTCTACCAAAACCCTCATCCTCCAGCTCTTCATATGACTGATAGCTCCCATCACCCACATCTCAGCTCACATGTCACTTCCTGGGACCCTCCCTGGCCACCCTAATAGGGGCCCTACTCCCCTGCCCAGCTCTCTATAGAACACTAGCCCATTTGTTTTCTTTCTAGCACATGCCATGATCTGAAATGATCTGTTCTCCTGTGTATTGGCTTGTCTTCCGCAACCAACTGTGTCAGCTCCGTGAGCACACAACCCTGTCCGTCAGAGTCCCTGCTGGATGCCAGGTGTCCAAGCAGGGCAGACATTCAGTAATTGTTCAGGAAATACACAAGAAGGAGTGATGGCCCCAAGCCTCTTCCTGGCCCAGAGTGCTCCTTCACAGGCTCACCAGACTTCCTTCTGGAAGCAAGGGCAAACCCCAAAGAAGGCAGTGAGGGAAAGCCACCATGTAACCCTACAAGGTCTAGGGGTCTGAATCTGACCAAGACAACATGCTGAAAAATTATTGACAAGAAAAGCAGTCTTAACTTTAAGCCAGATAATGATCCTGCAAAAACAGGAACTCTATTCTGCTAAGTAGGCAGTTATTGAGATGTGGTGGGTCTACAAGACCCTTTCAGTCAAAACTATTTTCGTAGTAATATGATATTTGTAGTGGAGAAGATGCTTTGCCTTCCTCACTGTGTGGACATTTGCAAAGGCAATGGTGGCCACCGCCGGCACTTTAGTGCACTTCAAGGCAGAGGCACCACACTGTTCTCATAATCAAAATGCACATAGCTTCACTTAGGAACCTCTTTGAGGATGTGGTAAAATGCATTAGTCTTATTAAATTGCAACACTTTTTAATGTTCTGTGTTACAAGTGGGAGGTTTGCAGAAAGCGCTTCTGCTGCACCCTGAAGTGCGATAGTTGTTCCAGAGAAAAGTGGCCTGTGGTTGATTGAGTAGCAAGCTGACTTGGTACCTGGCAGACAGTTTCTCAAAAGTGAACCAAGTTAGCCCAACACTTCAAGAAAAACGACTGATAATGGTATCTGTTGCTAGTGATAACCTTTGAGCTTTCAACCAAAACAGGATCTAGAAAACTTGCAGCTGTCAGCTCGAGTTTGACCAGCTCGCAGTACTCAAAAACATCTCTGATGAGATCGTGGTGATTTTAACAAATATGATTTTTTTAAAAAATATTTTATAATGAAATATGTCCATTTTTAGATTTGGGTAACTCAGTGAACCAATATTTTGCAAATGGCCAATGCAGTGTTACAAAATTATGCACATGTAAAAGATCCATGTAAATAAGTGCAAGATAGACTAATACATTTTAATGTAACAAGGTAGGAAAAGTTTATTGATATGATCTCAGATTCCACATTGGCACCTGCCCTTTTAAGGAATTGTCACTTCTTAAGTTTGGTGTAATATCAAAGGACACTCACAATTATTTGAAAAAGTTATTTACATACTCCTTCTTTCTCCAACTACATATCTCTGTGAGGCCAGCTTTTCTTCCTATACGTCAACCAAAAAACGTATCACAACAGATTGAATGAGGAAGCAGATATGAGAATCTGTCTTTTATGAAAAAGTCAGGTGTTAAAGATTTGCAGCAATGTAAAATAATGCCACTCTTCTCACTGATTTTTTTTCATTTCATGGTTTTATTGTTATTTTTAAATGAGTGAATAAGTATCTTTCATTTTCTCAGCTTCTCATCTGGTAAATATTGATAGATATAACCATAAAAATAAAGGCTCTTAGAAATTCACCGTAAATGTTAAGAGTATAGGGGACTCCCGAGACCAAAACGATTGAGACGTGCTGGTCAAACCTACGCTGGCTTTGTTCCCAGGCATAGCATTTGGCCCAGATGAGGGGTGTTAATCTGGAGTGTCAGCTCTGTGGCTGGCCAGCTGGGGATTTAGCCTCTCGGAACCTCTGTTGCCTTGCCTGTAAAATGGAGCTAGAAATAACATTTCCCTGCGTACCTTATGTGCCCAGGAAACTATGAACAGAAATACAAATCACCATCGCAATAAAATCCTGGCCAATAGCTCAAGCTATTTCCCATAATCTATGTTTAAATTCCTCTTAAACTAATGCAAGGAAGGCAAGTATTTCAGTGATGTGAATTCCAAAACCTTGTCTTATACACCATAACTTTTCTTTGTGAATCTTGTTTCATAATTGGTGTGACTGGCTCTCTCCCTCTGCTGTGTGCTTGCCTTAGAGCTGATCAAGGAAGTGTTGTCACTGGATGAGAAGATCCACGACCTAGCCCTGGAGCTCTACACACAGAGGTCTCTCCTGGTCATGGGGCGGGGCTATAACTATGCCACGTGCCTGGAAGGAGCCCTGGTGAGCCCCTCTGCCCAACCCCCACTTCCACTGGCCCCTGCATGAGGGCAGGCATGGGAGACACCCCAAGAAACCAGCAGGAAGGAGGGCAGGGCATTGGGCTAGGGGAGGGAAGGGTGTTGCTCACTAACCAGATGTTCTGACATGGAGATTAGGGGTCCCGATTTCCTGAAGAGAAAGGGGCAAGGCACCCTTCTGAGAGCCCCTGAGGTGTCAACCTGCGCCAGGCTCCATCTGGGAGAGCCCATTCATACCTCATGAGCATCTTCTGAGAGGTTGGCAGTTATCGTTCACGTTTTACCCAGGAGGAAACTGAGCCTCCAAAAAATTCTTCTTGTTCAAGATTACATAGTGGAAGCGATCAGCCTAAGATTTGAACTCAGGTCCTCCATTTGGACTTTGCTTTTTCTGGCTACCACAAGCAGTCTGCGTGGGAGGATTTGGGCAGACCAGAACTGCAGGGTCGGGTCTCTGCAGAGTTTCCTGTTACTCCTCAAAACTTCCAAGGGGATCTGGGATCCTTCAGGAATGAGCATTGAAAGCCCTGCATTTTTTGCATCAGCGACTGGCTGTTTTGCCTACCGCAGCAATAAAGATCCATACTGGACTGAGAGAAAGCTGGTGGAGTAGGGGAAGATGCCAGGACCATGGGGCTACTGAGAGGGTGGGAAGCGATATCCAGGGACCCGAGCCTAGTGGTTGCCCTTTACGCACTATCCACTTGCCGTTTATGGGTCGGATGCTCACGCAAGGTAAACGGGAGACAATGTCACAGGTGAGGCAGCATTTGGTACCCAGACATGGGCATCATGTGTAAATCAGCTTGGCTCCCCTTCTCTCCCTGTGGGAGCAAGTGGCTGCACCCCACCACCACCCCCATGTGAAAGACCAATGCCAGGTACGGGAAACATTCAGAGTATTACAGGAGGTAGGGAGTGGGGGTGAGGCACAAGCCATGAGCTGCCTGACTGCAGTGAGCTCCAGCTGCCACATCCTTCCAACAGAGATTCTGACCCCTGCCAAAGGCATTTGAGGGGCCAGGCACACTGCTTCTCAGGGGCAATAGAGGCAGTGCCTGGGTGGGGCATACTTTGGGCACCCCACCTGTGTGCTCCTGCAGTCTGGTGCGGGGTGCTCCGCTGCAGCTCCTGAGTGTGCTGGTGAAAGATGCGTATGCAAGTGTGTCTCCAAGTTAGTCCCGGGGGGAAGAAAGGCGCTTTTACGCTGCGGCTGGCACAAGTCAGTGGCCCCTCTGCGGTGACTTGGGTACTCGCACTCCAGCTGTCTGAGGCATCCAGGGTAGAGCCACACTCCTGAGAATGTTTCCCTGACCCAAATAAATAGTTCTAGGGGAGTTGAGAAATGTTTTCTTCAACACTCTCACCAGTTCCATGATGTGGGTTTAATGGTAACTGAAAACAATGGGTCTCTCTAAACATAGGGGGGAAACTCCATTAACGCCCCTGTGTATATGTGATTTTGCTTGATAGTTAAGTTGGAGCAACCCTTTAGAAGTTATTAATGATCTAGGATTGGGGGTAATTGAATGAAAATGCAGAATACAAGGCCATCATTACAAATTATAACTGTTAGGGACGCTGTGGGGCTGGCTACAGAGAGGAAAGGGGAAAGCTAGACTAACACTGACGTGTCCATCCAAGAGGGAGCCTGCGCCCCAGAGCTGGTCTGGGGGAGCAGGCTGCGTGCTGGGCTTTGTGCCTGCTCAGGACAGCAGCCAGCCCTCTCCCCTGGCCCTGGCCTTGCTGGCTGCCCTCTGTGCTGTTGACCGCTCCACGTGTCCATCTGCCTTGTGGCCCTCAGCTCCCTGCTTCCTGGAATCACCCCTTCCCCAGCTCCCCTTTCTCCGCTCTGGCTGACCTGCTCCCTGTCTTCCCAGTGTGACAGTGATCCCACGTCATGTTTCCCCAGAAAATTAAAGAGATAACCTACATGCACTCAGAAGGCATCCTGGCTGGGGAGCTGAAGCACGGGCCCCTGGCATTGATTGACAAGCAGATGCCCGTCATCATGGTCATCATGAAGGATCCTTGTTTTGCTAAATGCCAGAATGCCCTGCAGCAGGTCACGGCCCGCCAGGTGAGGGTTTTCTGCCAGGCTGGGCCACTTCTCTCCTGTTCTCTCCCACACATGCCCACCTCACCCACCATCGGCCAGCACCAGCGATGGGTATTCCCACTGGGGAGCAGGTGTGAGTGCACACCCTCTCCTGGGGTCCCTCACGCATGGTGCACATTCAGAAAGGGACTGGCCAGCCTGTGGCCATGCCCACAGAAGCTCCCAGGTGAGGCCCCGGGATCCGCATTGTCCAGGGGGGTCCTGGATCCCAGGCCTGGAGACCAGAGGAGGTTTGGTGGAGAGCCCTGGGAGCAGCTCTGATACTGGCCACCCAGAGATCAATTTCACAGGTGAAGGGCACTGTCTTCCACAACATGGCTCTCACTTCAGCCTCTAGCTGCGATCTTTGGGTTTCCTAGGCCACCCACTCGTCTGACCAACTGGATCCAAATTCAGGAGTTCCCACCCCCCCCATTTTCTGTAAAACACAGGCTGCTATCTGTGCCCCGAACCTTCTTCCCACACTTCTTCGGGGAGTTGGCCTCTCATCTTTCAGACCTCAGTACAAATGTCTCCATTTTAGAGAGCTTCGCAGACCTCACTACTCTCTCCCAATCATGTTATGGGGTTTTCCTGCCTTGGTGGCATTCATCTGACATGCAGTGTTATTTATTGGTTTGCTTATTTATGTTTTTGTTTTCCTACCACTTGACTCTGAGCCCCTAGAGTAAAGGGTGAGAGCTCCTGCTCTTTGCAGAGCACATTGGAGCCACCCGATAAATGGGTGCTAAATAAACGCAGCAGGAGGGTGACCCCCCCGCCACCAGGGAAGCATAGGAACCTCGCCAAAAAGCCTCCAAACTCTTTGTCCTTTACACAGATCATATATATCGCCTCACCCATACCTCCAGCAAAAACAAAAGATCGCTGTTATTATCGCAATATGTTGATCTCAGACACTCTGTTGTGTGTGAAGGATGGCTTCTTTCAGAGATAATCTGAATCTTGTGATCACGTTTCTCCATCTTAGGGTCGCCCGATTATACTGTGCTCCAAGGACGACACGGAAAGTTCCCAGTTTGCATATAAAACCATCGAGCTGCCCCACACGGTGGACTGCCTCCAGGGCATCCTGAGTGTGATTCCACTGCAGCTCCTCTCCTTCCACCTGGCTGTGCTCCGAGGATATGATGTACGTCTAAGAACCGCACCTCACCCAGCAAAGGGGAGAGATATAACCCCAGAGTTCCATTCGGTTCTTAAATACTTATTTGGCATAAATATTCATAAGAGAAGTATTTTCATTTAAAATAACTGTTTTTAAAGGAACATACCCCCTGAAAACAAGATGGGAACTGCAAGATGTATGGAGACCGTAGTAAACCCTCAGCTCCTCACCCGGAGGCAGTGTTAATTAGCGAATGTAATATTTTATTCCAGTCTTTTCCTTGTGCCTGTGAATTTTTAAAGATTTTTTTTGAGACAGTATCAAGGATGAAATTTTATAACTTTCTTTTTAGTGTATTACAAATGTTTTCTCACCTCTGGAACCTGTAAGCAACGTTTGATCTTTGCACAATATTCCGCTGCAGTCTTACACAGATTTTAACAATTACTTAACCAGTCTTCTCTGATTTAAACTGTCTTTAATTTTTTTGGAATAACTGCATAAATAACAATTGCAGTGGATTATCTTTGTACATACATCTTCCTTCCATGTTAGAAGATTTATCCTCAGTCTAGCAAATCGTTCAACATTTTGGACTCCTATGTTGTCAATTTCTGTTCCAGAAAAGACCCAATTTATGACCTCACCAGAAAGTATGTGTGCAAATAAACAGGTTTTCTTACCGTTTTATTTTGAGAAGCTTTAAAAAACACACATCAAGACCAAAAACAATATAACAAGCATCTGATGGTATATATATCATGCAGCATTGACATTTGCTAGCATTTTGTCATATGTTTCTTCTCTTTTTTAATGTTACTGTAAATGAAATATGACTCTGTAGATAAAGTTGAAGCCCACTTTATCAACCATGCTCACATTTCCTTCCCAATACGCACCCTCAGCCAATAATTTCATGCATCTACTTCCAAGAAAGGTGAACTTTTAACAGTACAAATTGCACTAGCTGTTTCTATTAGCATGAATCATAACCTTTTAATAATGTTAATACTACATGACACATATCAGGTGCACCATAAATGTTTATTGCATAAACTAAACATTAAACAGTTCAGTGAAGTTTCTGGAATAAGAAACGACTTCCAAGAGGCAGGTCTCAACGAGCTCATGGTTGGAGGTGCCCAAGAACACCTGTCTCCTTGTAGTCAAGTGCTCTGAGAGTAGGCTTTATAACACAGTGTGTTGCTGAGACCTGTGGGGTCCTGAACAGCTACTTTCTGTCATTTTAGGTTGACTTCCCCAGAAATCTGGCCAAGTCGGTAACCGTGGAATGAGAACAAGAGTGTGAGGAGACCATCATCACCTTTAGTCTGATTCAAGACCTGTCCCAGTGACACTAAGTAGGAAGAAAAGCTGGCATTCTGCGTGTTCTGAGTAGATCCCAGTAGAGCTTGACGGCTTTGACGTGCCTTGTACCCAAGTGCTTTGCTTACAGCAGGTAGTGTTTCTCTGTGTCCTGAAGTTGCCAGAGAAGGGAATCATTGTTTACACATGGGGATCTGAGCAGACATTTCCAATACCGTGCAATAGAGATACAGCTCTCTTCAGAGTAACTGTGAACCTTTTTTAACCAACACTAGCTAGTTTTAAAAACAAAATATTTATAATAACAATTGTATAGCTTTTAAGTTATTTTTCTAGTATGTGGCTTTCTGGAGCTGAGGTGACACGCAGACTGTGCCCTCAGGCTACCCAGTGCTCCCAGTCTCTTGGCAGGGAGCCTTCATCTCAGATTTGAGTGCCAGGCGTTGCCCCTCTGGACTCCTTTCTCCTTTCCATCCTCTCTTGGCCGCTCCTGAGTCCTCTCCCCTGACTTCAGGGAAGCCCCCTCCCACCATCTTCCTATGCCTCCCATAAGTCCTGCCAAATCTCAACTCCCTTCAACAGCGTCTTCTCATCTAAATCTCTCCGACTCTCCAACTTCTCTTTCATCTGATCATGCTTCTTTTTAAGCCCAGGCAGCATTTTGGTCCCTGCTCCTGCCCATAGTAAAACAACATGAAAAATCCCATGCAAAAGGGTAGTTTCAAGTGGGTTATCTGTTTAAAAGCATGCACAATCAAAGTACTATGCAATTTTAAGACAATAAATACAGTACAGTTTTTTTGTCTTGTGTGTGTGGATGTGTGTCAATCTCATTCTTTTTGCATACATGGCTTTTGAGGGCTCCTCAATGAACTCGGCAGTATCTTGTGGGGTAGCCCTGTTTGCTGGTAGCCACTGGCATTGTCCCCACACCCGTGACCTGTGTGCTTCTAGGATGAAAAGAGGACTATTTGAACAGAATGGAACAAAATGCAGGCGATGTGGGGCTCTGGGATGAAAATCCACTGATCAGCTATTTGGAGATGATTGCCCAGAGCCTGAACGCAGCATGCAGAGGTGAAACACAAACTGGTACTTTTTCCCCCCAACGAGCCTATAAAGTCACCAGCTTTATGAACAGAATCAGGCAGGAAGATAGAAAGCCACAGGTAGAGTTCTTGTGGAGTTGGAATGTGGCGCCCAACGAAAAGTGCTATCCCAGACAGCTCCAATGGTGTCTTCGTGGCAACTGATTAGTTTGTGTAGCTGTAGAATCCCATCATATCTTTGTTCTGGATTGCCTGTGGGCTACTTAGTGACTTTTCCATCCACTGCTATGCTGTCCCCTTTATCCCAGGGGTTGGAAACCTGGGAACCACGTTTCCCAGTTAAATTCCACCAGTAAGAGGCACTCCTGGGAGATTTGAAGGACAGTTTAGAAAATATATTACCCATTGAGAAATTCATATCACTTATTCATATCACTTATTTCTGCTCTGGCAGAGGCAGACAGGAGGTCCTGTTGTGGCCCTTAGCACCAAAACACCCACTATGGCGGTACTCCCTAAAACTCACCCATCACTCAGTGCTCCAGGCTGTGGTGGCCACCAGCAGAGCTTTCCTGTGGCTTCTCCAAAATCCCAATTCTAGAGAACTGGCAGGAACCCAAGGGGCCATGATGGTATTCTCTGACCTCACTCCTGCCCTTCTCACAAAGTGACAAGGGTGTAAGTCCTGTTGGATATGCCTGTTCTGGTTTCTGTCTTCCTGACCAAACAATGGCCAATACAACTTCTGAGGTTAGGAGACTACAAACTAGGCAGAACATTTTTATCTGAACAAGAATCAGAAAAATGTATTTCATTCTTAACACCTGAGAGGTGATGACCATCCTGACTTCTGTGCTAATTGTTCCCTTGCTTTTCTTGAGAGTTCTACCTGTGTATCTGCCTCATACAATAATACTTAAACAATAATACTGCCTAGTCTTGAAATCGGAGGGCAAGCATACACCAGCCAGGCAAGGAGCGGGCAGCACTGCCCCCGCTTGGCGGAGGCTCCAGGAGGAGGTGAGCAGAGCAGTCTTGGTCTGACTTCCGCTTCTCTGGGAGGTGACAAGGCCCCTTCTGGAGAACTAGTGAGCAGGGCCACAAGTGAGTCTTGGGAAACACAGGGTTCTCTGCAGTTGGGTGCCTGGGAAAACTGAGGTGTAGACCAGGCGCTGGACATGCAGCAGAAGTCTGGTCAGTGAGAGTGGGCTGATCTGTCCTTTCTATTTCTGAGCCCACGTGGTCTACCTCCTGCTCTCAGGGAAGAGCTGAAAACTTCTGAGTGATATGCGTGTCCTCAGCAGAACCGGAGGGGAGAGACCCTCATCAGCACATGGTCAAGACAAGCCAAGTACTGTTGAGAGTCTGGGCCAAGTTCTCCTGGGCGTTCTGTCATCGGGTTAAGAAGGTGGCCTGACATATATACAATGGAATATATTGAGTTATTTGTAGCGAGGTGGATGGACCTAGAGTCTGTCATACAGAGCGAAGTAAGCCAGAAAGAGAAAAACAAATACCGTTTTCTATCTCATATATATGGAATCTAAAAATACGGTACTGATGAACCCAGTGACAGGGCAAGAATAAAGATGCAGATGTAGAGAACAGACTTGAGGGCACAGGGTGGGGGCTGGGGGGGAAGAAGAAGAAGCTGGGATGAAGTGAGACAGTAGCATTGCCATATATACACTACCAAATGTAAAACAGATAGCTAGTGGGAAGTTGCTGCATAACATAGGGAGATCAACTCAATGATGGGTGATGACTTAGAAGGGTGGGATTGGGGGGGGAGGGAGTAGCAGGAGGGTGGGGATTGAGGATATATGTATAAATACAGCTGATTCACTTTGGTGTACAGCAGAAACTGGCACAACAGTGTAAAGCAATTATACTCCAATAAAGGGCTTAAAAAAAAATGAAGGTGGCCTGATGGAAGGGGGATTCTTGGTGAAGAACAGTGCGCTGTGCAGTGTGGCTCAGTTACCCCACACATCTGCTGCAGAGCTGTCACCTTGGGACCATCTTTGACCATCCTCCAGGGGATTCCCTCCTCATCTCTCATGTCTCTTGCTTCCTGTCCCTTGTGTCTTCCTTCCTCTGAGTTTCCTTTTTTGTTTTGGTGGAGAACATCCTTCTTGAGTAAAGATGCTGGGAAGTAAAAGTTTTAGACCTTGCATGTCGGGAAATGACTTTATTACTCACACTTGATTGGGGATTTAGCTAATTATAGAATTAGCAGATAAAAACTTTTTTCAGAGTCATAAAGGTAAGGCTCCCTTATCTTGTTCTCAGTATTGCAGTTGAGGAGTCCAAAGTCACTCTTGTGTGCCTTGTCAGTGACCTGTTTATTTCCTTCCTTTTGTTCCTGTGTTCTGAAATATCACAACAAAGTGTCTTGGATCTCTTTTCATTTAGTGTTGATTTCAGTCTCGTTAATTATGACCTTCAAGTCTGGGATGTTTTCTTGAATTACTTTTTTATAGATTTCTTTTTGTTTCTCTAGCCTCTCTGTTATTCAGAGGTGAAGCTGCTGGGGGGTATTGCTCAGGCGTAGAGCATTTGACTGCAGAGGTGAAGCTGCTGGAATGGCCTGTCATTTCTTAAACTTTCTATTGTTCATTTTATCTTTTTGCTCTACTAATTGGGAGATTTCTTCAATTTTCTCTCCCAACCTGTCTACTACCAAGATTTTTCATTTCTGCCAAATTATTTAATTTCCAAGAGCTCTTTTTCTGGCTCTGGATAGATAGATAGATAGATAGATAGATAGATAGATAGATAGATAGATAGATAGATAGATAGATGGATGATAGATAGATAGATGATAGATGATAGATGATAGATAGATAGATGATAGATAGATAGATAGATAGATAGATAGATAGATAGAGATAGATGATAGGTATAGATAGATGATAGAGATAGATATATAGATATGTATATATATTTTTAAATACATACAATATTTTTAATTAACTAAAGTCCATATTTTATTCATATCTCCTTAATTTGTATCTAATTCCCTTTTCCTATTCAAGGACATCACATGTCTCCTTGTGCTCCTTCTGGCTGTGACAGTTTCTCAGACTTTCCTTGTTTTTGATTACCTTGACAGTTTTAAGGACTATTGGTAGGTATTTCATATTGATAGACTGTCCTACATTTGGATTTGTCTGGTGTTGGTCTTATGGTTAAACTGGTGCTCTGTGTTTTGGGGAGAAAGACCGCAGAAGTAAAATGCCATTCTCATCACCTCATATCAAGGGCACATATTTTCAACAAGTGTTATCACTGTCATGTTCACCATGGTCACCTGACTGAAGCAGTGTTTGTCAGGGACCCTATTTTTCCCCCCCTTTCCATCTGAATTCTTTGGAAGGAAGCCACTATGCCTATACCACACTTAAAGAGTAGGGAGTTTGTCTGTTCTTCCCCACTTTTTTTGTTAAATCATTTATTTCTCTTACTATGAAACTAATGGATTTTTAAAATATATTTATTTACTTATTTAATTTGTTGATTGGCTGTGTTGGATCTTTTTTGTTGCACACGGGCTTTCTCTAGTTGTGGTGAGCAGGGATTACTCTTCATTGTGGTGCACAGGCTCCTCATTGCAGTGGCCTCTCTTGTTGCAGAGCACGGGTTCTAGGCGTGTGGGCTTCACTAGTTGCGGCACACGGGCTCAATAGTTGTGGCCCACAGGCTCTAGAGCACAGGCTCAATAGTTGTGGCACACGGGCTTAGTTGCTCTGCAGCATGTGGGATCTTCCCAGAGCAGGCTCGAACCCATGTCCCCTGAATTGGCAGGCGGATTCTTAACCACTGCGCCACCTAAGTCCCCTAATGGATATTTTATACTTTGAGTCATAACCCAGTACCATGTTACTTATTTTGTTCGAATTGTTCCAGCTATGGCTATTGGGAGCTCTTTCAGTTGGCTCCTGGGACATGCCCCCTCATTTGTGTGTGTTACTCTGTAAGCACTTCCCTTCTTGCGCTACAACCTGCTCTAGGCTCATCTTGTATATTCCCCGCCCCTGCCCTAGAATCAGCCATTGCTCCAAGGATCCCTGGTTTCCTTTATCTGAGAATGGCCTTAGAAAACAAGACCTGGGCTCTGGGTGTGTTTTTACTCCTAGGATGTCATTGCTTCTAGGCCATCTCAGCTGAGAGAGCAAGATATAATCTGTGGGCTGAATTTTTTTTCATGGTGGTTCTTGTTTCAAGGATGCAATGTTTTTTCATACTCTCTGAAGTCTGCAATAATTTTTTTTTTCTTTTGGAATTTCCTTCTCTATATGGTCTCTGTTCCTTTCAAGTTGCAGTTTTCTGTTTGATTGTCTTAGTTTTCTTTGCCATGTGACCTTGGGCTGTCCAGTCAGATTCAAGGTAGGTGGA
Organism: Hippopotamus amphibius kiboko; assembly: GCF_030028045.1. Classification (NCBI taxonomy): domain Eukaryota; kingdom Metazoa; phylum Chordata; class Mammalia; order Artiodactyla; family Hippopotamidae; genus Hippopotamus; species Hippopotamus amphibius. The sequence goes on along the minus strand of NC_080200.1, from coordinate 28,473,143 downwards.
AAGTCCTGAGCACACAGTGCGGCTTATCTTGATGCCGAGATACACTGCCGGTCAGTCTGAAAGGGGGCTTGTGGGGGGATGGAGGTCAGGCCTTTCCTCTAGGCTTCAGGGCTGGTAAGACTTCCAGAGAAGAACTTTCCAGTCCCTTGCCTTTGAGCAAGGGTCTAGTGGCTGGTGCTCTGCGAGATACCTGGAAGAGGAGGGCTGAGGGTCACTCTATTCAGCATTTAGTCTTACAGCTCCCATGCCTTCAGCCATGCCCCCAGCTCAGACACTCTGTTGCTTATCACCAGAGAATAAAACCCAGACGTCTGCCTTTCCCAACTGTTTTCTGCCCTTTCTCCTGCCATGTCCTCACATGAGCCTGACTGACCAGCACAGGGGTGGCAGTCCTGCAAGGGGGAGCAATCAGAGTCCTCCGACTGCCCTTAGGTGGTGGAAGAGCAGAAGGTGACATGGGGAGAAGGGAGCTGACAGAGGAATGGGATGGGATAGAGAGCCTGCCTCTGGCTTCCAAGGCCTCAGCCTGGCTCTCACACCTGCAGTACTGAGATCAGCTCTACCCCTGCTCTCCCTCAGGTGCAACAATGCAGGAAATTCCCCCAAATTGTCCCCATTGGTTTAAGTGCAGTGTGGCTTTCTATAACACACAACTAAAACAGTATTGACTTGAACCCTCTGGCACATCTCTGGTCCTGGTAAGGGCTGGGGAGAAGAGAGAGGAGGGGTTAGCAGAGTGGGGGGAGCACAGGCAAAGTGGTGGTGTGGGGGGCAAAAGCAGCCATGCATTTGGTGCTTCTCTCCTTGAGTCCTTACGGCACCCCCATCAGCTTGGGGTCTCCACCGATGGCCAGCTCCCCGTGGAACTGAGCCTCTAAAAAGCTAATCTGTCGCCCCGAGGAGCACAACTAAGTGGAGAGCCTGACTGGAACCCAGGTGAAGAGGCCCACGTGAGGTGGGCAGGTGGGCAGGGTCTGCTCTGCTGGCTGCAGCGTCAAGGGCAGGGGAGGGCAGCCAGAAACAGGCTCTAAAGAGCCTCGGCAAAAGCGTGAGCAGGCCCAGGGCAGAAGTCCCCAGCCAAAAACCAAGCCACGTTTTCCTCTCTGATTAATCCCCCTCTCTCACCCCTACATCCTACCTCTAAGACCTGACAATTCCGCCTCTTAAACAGTTTTTTGTATCCCTTTACATCGTTTGTTTTGTATAACTTACACACATTAAAAGCCATCCTTTCTTATGTGTACAGTTCTGAGTTTTGACACATGTATAGTGGTGTGAAGGCCACCATAATTATAATACAAATAGAGTATACCCATCATCCGCAAAAATTCACTCGTGGCTCCCGGGAGTCATTCCCCTCCCCACCACTTGACCTTTGGCAATCACTGTGGTGACTCTGCTTTTTCCATAAGTTCATTTAAATGGAATCATAGGTGGTCTTATGCTTGGCTTCTTTTACTTACCATGTTCTTAGTACTTATCCATGTTGTGCACTTGGTACCAGGCCAGTCCTTTCTGTTGTCTGGTAATATCCTACTGCACGGATGTACCACAGTTTGTCTTTCCTTCACTGAATTATGGACACGTGGGTTGTTTCTAGTTTTAAACTGTTTTGAATAAAGGTGCTATGAACATTCACGTGAGCTCTTTGTGTGAACAGGCTTTTATTTCTCTTGGGCATATATCCAGGAATGGGATTGCTGGGTGATATGACAGGTATACGTTTAACGTTATTAGATACTATCAAACTCTTTTCCAAAGTGGATAAATCACTTTGCTTTTACACCAGCAGATATGGGAGTTTCATTCGCTCCACATCATCACCAACACTTGCTACTGTGTTTTTTAATACAGCCGTCCTAGTGGGGTGTGTAGTGATAGTGAGTTGTAATTTAATTTGCATTTCCCTGAAGTCTTGAAACAGTTTTAAAATCGGTTCCTTCCTTTTGACACCTGCTGCCTTGGCCCCGGGCCAGACCTCATCTTTTCTTACAAGGGCCTTTGCAGTAGCTCCCTAATTGGTCCTGTGATGTTAAGCCCCTCATCCCTGAAACTTCAGGTGCCCTAGTGATCTTTCCAAAATAAACATCTAATCACACTGCTCACTTCCTTTCTTAACACACCACAAGAGCTGCCCTTTACCTTCACAGCCAGGTCTCCACCTTGCAATGCCCCAAGGTCTAGCAGGTAAGGGATGAGTGAAGTTGCAGGCAGCTGTGAGTAATAGGGAGTTGTGGAGACTGTGGTGAACTAGGGGTCTCACCCAAAGGGTCGGCTCCCACTCAGTTCCAGCTGACCACTATGGGAATGTGGGTCCCACGTTGCCAGAGCTTTAACTACTCAAGAGAAACCAGCAACTGAGTTTTCAAGGTGAAAGCTCCCAATTTTTAAATGTCGGCAACTAAAAAACTTAAAAAACAAAGAAACAAACAACTCTCAGGGTTAAACGAGGCATATCAGTGAGCTGAAGCTAGATTATGCACCTCCAGTCAGCTGTGCTAATCCACCCACCTCAGAGGCCTCATAACTCTCCAGTACCCGCCTCCATCTCCAACAACACTAGGTGATGTGTGGCTCCCTGAACACAGCATGCAGGTCCACACTTCTGAACCTCTGGGTCTGAGTGCCCTTTCTGCCTAAAACACTGGCCCAACATGTTCCTGCTGGTTTTCCAGCCTCAGCTGGGACTTCCTCCTGTCCAGGAGTCCTTCCTCAACTGCTTCTCCCCATCTGGCAAGCTAGATCAGCTGTCAGGGCTCATGTGTCCCCCCTCCCCCACCCTTGCAGTTCTCACCACACTTGTGGTAGGATCTTCTCACTTGTTGGCCTGAACTGGCATTCTGTGCTCTCTTCCAAGCACAGACCAGCTCCCCGCCCCCCACCCTATCACCTCAGCTCTGTGTCCATAAATGTTCGCTGTACTTCATAAGCCAGAAAGAAAAAAAAAACCAGAATCTTTTCAGAAAACTCAGCATGAAATGCATATAGGTGTGTATGTGTGTACAATGATTTTTGGTACTCACTTTCCGAGGGGTGAGTGCTACAAAGTCAGGGCTGGAGTGTATCTGAGAATGAGTGCTCCTTTGTAAAACCGCAGTTCTGACAACCAGACCTCATTAGTTTCCCATAATCCTTGATGGTGGCAATTTTTGCTGTTTTCTGTTGTGCACCCCCAGGTGGGTGTACCGTTGGGTGTGGGCAGGAGCCTGTCAGGTGAGCCCTCCTCAATGCAGGCAACACTCAGGAGCTACAATTTCAAGCAGGGATGGACCGTACTCAGTTTTAGAAAACTTGTTCTGGTAGCCAAGGTGGGCGTGGCCTAAGGGGGACACTGTACCTGGATCCCTTCCTCCACCCTAACCCTCTTCTGTGGTCCTGGTGCCCCCAGCCTGGCCCTGGGTCACAGGCTTGCCACACTCCCCAAATTCTGCCACCCTGTTCCGTGCCCCTCGGCCCCTTAACTTCCCGCTCTGCAGTCCTGCTCCTTCCCCTCAGTTTGGCCCCTGCCCTGGCCACCCTGTGAGGGCTATCCCTCCTTCACAGTCCACCAGTCTCCCCATCCCCAAAGTCCAATTCCCCCACCCCATCCGCGGACCTCTGAGCCTTTCCCCAATGTGTCCAGCCTCCTTGCCTCACTTCCAGCTTTGCTCATCCAAACCCGGATCTGACAACACCTCTCCCATCATTTTGCATGACTCCAGACCTGCTGGAAGCAGACCCAGAGGCCTGTGGGAGATGCCTCGGAAGGTCACTGTCAACAAACCCCAGGTCCTGGGGGCCCCCAGCACTGTAGTCCCTTCCGTGCATTGACGACTTCGCCATGCTCCTCTGAGACAGAGGCTTGAACTCTGCTCCAGGCGCACCAGCCTGTCTTCTCTTCCCCGCGTTGAGTGACCTGCAGGGAACTGTGTCTGCACACGGCCATCTCCTCGCATCCCCCTCCCCCACTGCTGGCAGCACCCCTACAAATTCTATCACAGCGAGCAGAGGCATCCAAGGTCCCCTCCCCCCGTCCCCACTCGCTAGCCGCCTCAGCCCCCCGGTCCTGGACGCCAAGGCCGCAGCTTCCCCTCGCCCTCACCCTGGGCTTCCCCCGAGATGGGCCGGCTCCGTCTCCCTCCAGGCCGACTCGCCGCCGCCAGCCTGCACCGGCAGCCCAGTAGCGGCCCGGCTTTCGGTCAAGCCAGCCCGCCCCCTTCACCGCCTCCCGGCTCCGGGTTCGGCCGCGGCGCCACGGGCCCCGGTGCGGGACAGCGAGCTCAGCGAGCGCGCCGAGCGGGGCCTGCGTCAGTACCGCGCTGACCCGAGCCGCTGCGCGGCACCCGAACCCGGCACTGAGCGCCCTGGCTCCGCCCCCCGCCCCGCCCAGGCCGCCCGGCCGGCGTCCGCCCCTGCCCCGCTCGCGCGATTGGCCGCGCCCGTGAGGTTTGCTGCGCGCTGATTGGTCGACGCGCGGGTCGCTCAGGCCGGGCGCCGCGGCGGCGGCGGCGGAGGAGAAGAGAGCCAGACCGGAAGGGCCCTCAGCGCCCCGGCGCCCCTCACACCCACTGCGGCGGTGGCGGTGGCGGCGGCGGCGGCGGCGGCGGCGGGGCGGAGCGGGGCGGGGCGGCCGGCCGAGCCGGGGCAGCGGAGCCGCCAGCGCGCAGCGCCGCCAGTCCGCCCGCCTGCCTTCTCCCATCGGCGCGGCGGCGGGGAGGCGAGGTGAGCGCGGCGGGTGGGTTAGGCCCCGCGGGGACTCCCGGCCGAGCCTCGCCGCGGGGGGCAGGCGGGAGGCCCTCGCCGCCAGGGTCCGCGGCGGCGGCAGGCGGCGCGGGGCGGGCGGCGGGCGGACCGGCTTGCGTGGGGCCGACCGCGGTCTGCGGGGCGTGGCGACCCGGGTCGCAGCCCCTTGTGCTCAGGGCTGCCGCAGTCACTCCTCGCTCGCGGCTGTCAGCACCTCAGCGTGGAGGGCCCGCTGCCTAGTGGGGCCCCGGCAGACCCGCCGCGGGGTCTGCGGGCGCCACCCCCCGCCCCCGCCCCGCCCCCACCCCCGATTGTTGGGCACACTGCTGCACCCCCGCTCCGGGATGGTCATAAGACTGGGATCTGGTGCCTGCGACCTTGGCAAAGGCACTGACCCTCGCTGTTCCTCGGTTTTCCCCTTGCCAGAGTGGGGGAAATGTCTTCCCTTTTGGACACTGTTGTTGTTAGGCTATATAAATGTTTGTGAAAGCGCCTGGGCAGGAGCCCAGTGCACGATTTTGAAGAATTGGGCGGGATACCGCCCCTTGCTGGTTCGAATATGGCAGGAACCCCCTCCCCATCATCCCAGAGCTTCCCATCCTCACGGTCCTCCAGTGCCTTGTCATGGCAAACTCAGTGCCCAGCAACGCCAGAGCGGGCCCTGCGCAACCCACCCCAACCCCTTCCCCAACCGAGCACTGTTCTCCTATCCCGCCCATCTTACTTGCCTTGAACTTTCACTCTTATCTACCTCAGGACCTTTGCACCTGCTGTGTCCAGTGATTGGCGTTGTCTCCTGGATCTTTGCACAGCTGGCACCTTCTGGTACTTCTGGCCAGATGTCTCACTTTACACGATGCCTTCCTTGAGCACCCTTTCTTCCCTTAGTCACTCTATCTCATTATGTCGTTTAATTTTTTTCCTAGTATCTGGTTTGAAACTATTCTATTGATTTGCCCGTTTATTTTCTGTCTCTCCCACTAGGATGTAGCTTTATGAAAACAGGTAGTTGTCTGATTTGTCTACTGCTTTATCCCCCGTGCTTAGAAAGCACACAGTAAGTACTCTAATATCAGTTCAGTGAATGAATGAATGACCCTGCCCGTCTGTTGCCTCTGCTTTATCTGTTTGTTTAATGATTTCTGACTGACTTGTGAAACTTGTGTGCAGGTGGAAGCTTGCTTTCATTTTGTGAAACATTTTAATGTTCTTGACCCCTTTATTTGGTAACTGTCAGAACAAGCTGTGATATAAAATCTTACATTTTTATACTATTTTAGCTCTAACTTCCTTCCACACATTCAGGAGACATTTACTGAATTCTGCATTATCTAGGTCAGGCTTTTGGCTCGGCCCTGGGGACACAAAGGCAATAGCAACAGGGTCTCTTCCTTCACAGAGTCCAGGATCCCAGTGGAGACGTCAGACGTAGACAGTGCTAGGACAGCTTGCTGTAGAGGAGGGGCTGTGCCGTGGAAATTTTGAGGAGGTGATGGGTGCTGCTGGAGTTGAGCCTTGCATGGTGATGAGAAACTCATCAGGTGGGGGAGGCAAGGGGTGGGAAAGGGCAGGGGGAAGGAAGAACTTTAGCCCAATGTGGGTCAGAAGCAGCCTGTGGGGCCAGGTGTAAGAGCTTGGAGTAGTAGGGACCCTGGAGAACCAGACCCAGCTTACCCAGCAATTTTTAGAAAGAAGTCAGAACTCGACATTTGTATTTACACTCTCTTAGTTTTTAAATGTTGGCAGTAGCTAATTTTAAAATGTTTTAAATGCTGTGAACCAAGCAAAATACAGGCCTCATTCAGCTTTGTTGATTGTCAACCTCCAGGGCAGGTTGTATAGGAGGGAAGAGTTGCAATGAGCTGGAAAGGTAGCCCAAGGCGAGAGGAGCTAGGCCCTGTTTGTCCAGGTACTCTTTCTTTAATTGTCACTGGAGCCCTATGATAGCAGCTATGAAGCCCATTTATGCAGAGGAGGAAACAGAGGTTCCCAGAGTTTCAGCAGTCTGTTTCATAGCAAGCCCCTGGCAAGTGAAGTTTGAACCCAGGTCTCCCCCAGACTAGCTTTCTTTCCTGGGTCCCTCAGCTCTCAGTATTCTCTTTTGGCTCTTCGTTTGTTCTGGAAGAGCAACATCCAGTCTAGATAGTGTTTGCCTTCATTTAACCCTCTTTTTTTTTCCTTCTAAAGGATCCTGCAGGGTTAAAAATAATCCTGTTTTGGCATAGTCTTCCCGAAGAGCTTTGATTCTCCTGGGTCCCCTGAGGAGAATCCATTCCTGAGGATTTAATTTTCAGGATGCCATTTTGATTTGTTGACAGATTAAAATGTGTTTATTTGTCCTCCCTAAATAAATGTTAGAGGGTATGCCTCAATTTGTCTATTTAAAATAACATTTCTTAATTTTCTGGATAGAGAAAAGTGCCAGATGAAGCAGTTAATAGCAAGTAAACCAATTTATTTCATGATGCATAAGGTAAAACAAAACCACATTTTTTTTCTTAACACTACTGATTTGGCAGGAAGGTAGCTATTTCTAATCTAATCTAAATTTCTATTTCTAGTTTTAACTGGTGTAGTTATACTTGGTTAAGAGGGTGACATTTTTACATAATTTTCCTTAAGAATTATTAAATTTGTATTTGGCCTTTTGTGATTATATGAACTAGTTTCAACACTAGTCTTTATCTTAGCTGTTTATTATGAGAATTTCAAACAGATATGAAAGTAGACAGAGTAGTATCTGGCTTCAGCAATAACCAACTGGTGGCCAGTCTTGTTCATCCCTAACCCCATCCATACACCTCAACCCCCCCCACCCCCATAATTTTCAAGTAAATCCTAACTATCATGTCATTTCATCCATGAATTTTTCAGTTTATGTCTCTGAAAGATAAGGATTCTTTTAAACTCGGAAAAGCAATAATTCCTTAATATCATCAAATAGCCAGTCAGCATTCAAATTTCCAGTTGTTTCATAAATTTTATAGTTTCTTTAGTAGTTTCTTCATTGGAATCAGGGTCCAGATAAGGTCCACATATTGCGATTGGTTGATATGTCTTTAAATTTCTCTTAATCGGTAGACACTCCCCCCCCCATTTCTGTTTTTCTTTTCCTTGCAGTTTATTTGTTGAAGCAATAGCATTTCAGTTATTGGGATTTTACTGATTATACCCCTGCAGTGGGATTTCTTGTGTTTCCTCTGTATTTCTTAAAAGTTTGTAGCTGGATCTACAGATCCAGGACGCCTTCTTAGTGGGGTGTGCGCTTCCTCTAGAGGCAAGTAGTCCTAGTTGGCTCACACTGTGATGCTCAGTGCCCAGACCCATTGATTCATTAAGATGGCATATTATTTGGGGGACAAGTTTGTATATCTTTTGCCTAGCAAGAATTCACTTTTTAAAAAGGACTGTGGACCTTTCCAGATTTTATATTGGCCTTTGGATTGTCAGTTAAAATATTTTTAACTGATGCCTCAAATCCTCTTTAGAAAATGTTGGGGTGTAAATAAATAGATATAAAAATAATGAGCATGAGTAGTCCTCATTTTAGCATAGGAATTCCTTACAGCTAAGGAAATTTACCAACATTTGAAGGTGAACTTCAACAAATTTGATTTTAATTAATGTTGTTTGGTTTCTTGGTTTGTTTTTTTGGTTTTGGATTCTATAAAATATTCCACTCCTTTTTTTACCCCCAGCTAATTTTACCTTAGAACCTTTCTTTAAGCAAAGACTACATACTCCGAAACATTTCAGGAATTGTGAAAATAGATTCTAAAGATGTATGGATTACAAATGAGGTTGTTTTTTTCCCCTTAAAAGCGAGGCATTAATATTAACTCTCTTTATGTTGAATAGGTTCTTGCCTGTTGTGGAGCTGTTATTCGAAGTATTTCTGTAACTGAATTATTTGACTATTAGGAGAATGAACAGGGTGAAAACCACCTGTTAGTTTGTCTTTCCATAGGCTAGCATAGGGGGGCTTGTTTTAAAAACATGTTTTTTTTTTAGAACAATTTATTTAAAAAAATATCTCCACTCCTCTATGATGATTCTAAGAGAAAAAATAATTGTGAATTATTGCTTTTAAAATAACACCTTTTCTTTAAATATATATATATTTATATATATACACGCATATGCATACACACGCATATGCATACACACACATATTTTTACAAAACTGTAAATGATTTAATTTGTTAGACTACTTAAATATTGTGTATCTAAACTGATGCTGCCACTAGTTTGATTTCATTGTATCTAAGCATGAGGGTGCAACCCAGGTAGTAAATCCCCCAGCTCTGATTCTGGAATCAAATCTGTTTTTCCAGTTCTTAATTCTCAGAAACATAGCTACTGTTATATGTTGTAAAGTGGATGTCTTCAAACATTTGCTGAAACATTATCTGCCTGCCACACCCTAGAATGAAAAGTAAATTCTGTGCATTGCCTCCTGTCTACTGTATCTTTCACTGAGGTACTCACCAGTATTAACCATGTCATCAGTTCTTGCACTTACCAGATTTTAGTTCAGATTTTCAGAATGTAGACATTTGTTTGGGATAAGTAGAAGGGGTGTGGTAATATCTGTCCTAAGGTCAGCTGATGTTGAGACCTTGTGCTGTGCTGGGGACTGTGGTAGTTGTCCTCTGAGGTTGATTCTGCAGTTATTCTCGCTCTACAGATGAGTGTAATCACTTGCCCAAGTTCACTCACCCAGATAAAGGGCAGACCCACTGCCCTCTGACTCCAGAGTCCTAATCTTAACCATTGCACCAAGCTGCCTTACCACATTTACTCTCCCACTTAGTTTTGCCTTAACACATATTTACTGGACACCCACTGTGTACTGAATGAGTAGAGGATTGAGAAATAGATCAGACACATTTTCTGCCCTTGAGAAGCTCACAGAGTAGAAGTAGAGATAGACTTGCAGTGCAAATGAATACAGGTTGTGGTGCCAAAAAAGGGGCATGCCTGGCACAGTTCGAAAGCAAAGTCTGTAGAGGAAAACTTGGAGGAGAAGCAAGTGCTTGCACTAGACTTTGGAGGATGAAGTTTGGCCAGGGGAGCAAAAGGGGGAGGGAAGTCATTTCAGGCAGATGGGACAGCTCAGGCAGAGACCTGAAGGTGTGCAGTAGCTGGGCTCTGCTGCTCCCAGGTGGTTTGATAGTGCCTGAGAGTGGGTCAGAGGCCCTCCAGAACTCCTCTGCTCTTCTAAGGATTAGAATTTTACTCTCAAGGCAGTCAGTCACTATTGAAGGAATTTAAATGGGAGAGCAGTATGATCACTGCATATTTTCAACAAATCTTTTTTAATTCCTTATTTTGAAATAATTATAGATTCACAAGAGGTTGCAAAAATAGTACAGAGAGGTCCTGTGCACCTTTCACCCACTTTCCCCCCATGGCTGTATATTTATATACCTATAGTACAATATCAGAACCAGACAGTTAGCATTGGCACAAAGCTTGTACAGTTCTGTGTCATTCTACCACATGTGGAGGTTCACATACCACCACCATCACCATCAAGATACAGAACCATTTCATCATCCCACACCCCTTGTACTACCCCTTTATAACCACATCCCCCCCCCCACCTTGCCCCCCACCATCCATAACCCCTGGCAACCACAAATCTGTTCTATCTCTACAGTTTTTTCATTTCAAGAATTTGTATAAATGGAATTATGCACTATGGACCTTTTGAAATTGGCTTTTATCACTAAAATTGTCACTAAAATTTCATAATACCCTTATGACCCACCCAGTTTGTTGTGTGTGTCCGCAGTTTGATCACTTTTATTGTCGGATGGTGGTCCACGGTGTGGATGTACAGCAGTTGGTTTAACCATTCACCCCCTGAAGGACATCTGGATTGTTTCCAGTTTTGAACTATTACAAATACAGCTGCTGTGAGCATTCACATAAAGGTTTTCATGTGGACAGATCTTTCTTTCTAATGTAGCATGTGTACAGTGGTTTGCAGGTATCAGGAATGGAGGCTGGGCGAGCACTTGGACTGTTGGTGTGTCTGGGGAGCAGTGAGGCCTTTCCTCACAACACTGGGCACTGGGGCTGGAGGTAGGGAGACTGACGACTACAAGGGGCCGGCAGGAGGAATCCTTGCTGTGTCCTTAGCATCCAGCTGGGAGTGACGTGATGTCAAGAACTGATGTTCAGAAGAATGGCCCTGAGATGCTGTGAGGTTTTCGGTTATCTAAGGAAGAGGAAGGTGTTGTGCTGTGCTATTTTTAATACGAATTAAAGTAGGTAAGAAGAACAATTTGATTAAAACTTTCAGCGGCAAGCATTGAAACAAAGAGGGTGATTGTGAAAATCTGCTTTTAATCACAGCAGTCAATTAATTTAAATATTGAATGTGCTGGGTGTTTACTGTGGTTAAAGGTCTGACTCTGTGGATCACTGAGTTATCTTCCTCGTCAGAAGAAAAGTGTCATGGTGGGGTGAAGCCAGCAGGATGGGATGTGAAAGTCTGTGTTATGCTGGCCTGGTCCTGACTAGCCCTTGGACAACCACTTTACTTCCTAAGCAAAATTAGAAATATTATAGTACTCTATTGGGAAGAACACGGATATTGTGCACCTCAATTCAAATCCAAGCCGTGCCGCTTTCCAGCTGAGAATCTGGGCAAGTTCCTTACTGTTTTCAAGTTGTTTTCTCATTTTCAGAGTGAGGATAGTACTGCGTACCTCACAGGCTGTTAGGAGAACGTTTATAACTGTGTACTCAGAGCCCGGCCCACTTGCCTTCCTGCCTTCAATCTCATTTGCCTCAAACCCGTTCTCTATAAACGTGTCAGAGTGAGTTTTTAAAATGTGAAATATGTGCATAGGTTAAAAAAAAAAAAAGAACAGAAAGTTATAATGGCAAGAATGAAAGTCTCATTTCCCACTGTTTCTCTGCACTTGCTAGCATATTGTGGGGCGGGGGGGGCTGGAGGGGGGTGCATGTGTTTGTGTATTTTTCCATACGTTGGCATTTACTGTATGCACTCTTCTTTAAGTTGCTTTATTTACTTATATAGCTTATACGTCTTTCCATGTCAGTGCATAAAGTCAGTGCGTTGTTTTTAATGGCTTTGTTATACTTTTATGCCATAATTTATTCAGTCATTCCAAGGGTACTTTTTAGGTTACTTATAGTTTTTTTCCTGTTACAAGCAGTGCTACAAACATCCTTGCACGAGTACCTTTGAATATTTGTACATGTATATTTGTCAGATGCACTTATAGAATTGTAGTTGCCAGGTTAGGAGTCATGTGCATTTAAATTTTTCCTTAGGTATTACCTATTTTACTTCCAAAAAATGTTTTACCAGTTTACAGTTCTCACCAGCATATGTGAAAGTACCTGTTTCATCATAAGTAGGTTGATGCTTAACTTGCACGTAGGTCTTGACTCCTCCTGGAAGCCTTCCTTTACATGCAGCTCTCACTCACACATTCCACTTGTTCTCTCTCTCTGCCCTCTGGATACCACTCTGCTGGGCTTCTGCCGTGCAGCTTGTGCGTACCCCTAGGACACTTCCTACATGGTGTGATAATTACGCAGTTGGTGGTTTGAGGGAAGGGACTGTCTGATGAGTACTCCATTGACAACCCCTACCTCATGCTTGGCGCACAGGAGCCCATCAGGAAATGTTTGTTGGGAGAACTCAGCCCCACACGACTCGGATTGTATGTTCTTTCCAGCTTTAAAATTTTATAACTGTGTACAGCTGTAGTTAGAGCTAATATTTTTATTTAGAAAAATTAATCAGATTTAGTATTATATTTACAGTACATGTATTGCTTATATTTAGAATACTAGAAGTACAGAAAGAAACATTTTAAAGCATTTCTTACTCTAGGCTTTAAACAGGTAGGAATGTTCCTCCTGCCCAATGTTTATTTATAGAGTGGGTAGATTTTACAGGTCAGATTTTCGATTGGAGCATTTCATTTAACAAGCATTCATTGAAGCAGTATGGTAAGTGGGGAGGGTGTGAACGTGAGTCAGGTGCCTTTAGCAAAGGCCGTGCTGATTCCTAACCTCAAGACATGCACTCACCATACTCAGGTCTATAGGAGCAGAGTGTGTCCCCTTAGGAGCCTTTTCAGTAGGTCATTGGTGGGCATTGAACACTTTCGTATGAGAGGGAAGACAGGCCCTCCGTGCTTTTGAGGAGCTCCTGGCCTGTGGAGGGAGGCAGAGGCAGACCTGCAGAAGCCGAGTGACTGTGCAGAATGGTGGGCACTGGGTCCCACTGCTGGGAGCCGAGGTGAGGAACCAGCACCTGCTGGTGAGGAAAGAACTTAAGGCAGGGACTGCACCTTCAGTGTGTTGGTAATGTGGTTGCATGAAGGATTCTTACACCTCCCAATTTGTAAATTGTCTTCTGAAACCCAGAAGTCAATTTTGTTAAAACACAATCTCAAGAGAGTTGATTTCATTAATAGCTAAATTACATGCTTTCTTAGTTTGGCTTGGTGTTCTTTCTCTTGCTCTCATGAAGCTCGTGAAGCCCAAGCTTGACTGAGGAGATGGCTTTAATAGATTTTCTCTTAGGTGATTTTTTTTTCTGCCTAATAAGGGCAACTTATTTTAATTTTAAAATTATTTAAAATCTTGAGATGAAATTATATTAATTATTGACCTAATGATGTAATGTACTCCCCAAATTTACAAAAGCTAACCTAATACTGTACCAGTCAGAGTATAGGTTACAACAGCTATAGCAGAGAGAGTTCCAGAGTTGTTCAATAAGGTTGAGATTAATTTGTGCCAGTCTCATGTGGGCAGGTGGACCAGAATCGGGGCCAGCTCTGTGCCACAGGGTCATTCAGGACTCTGGCTAGTGGGTGACTCTAGCATCTTCAGCATGTGACTTCCATCTCTGGGTTTGTGACCTCTGTTCCTCCAGCCAACAGCAAGGGAGAGAGATAGATTGGAAGGCAAGCAGCTTTCTGTTTAAAAAATGATCTGGAAGTAGGATACATCACTTCTGCTCACGTTTCATTAGCTAAAGGTTGGTCATCTGGCCATACCTGGCTGCTAGGAAAGTGGCCAGATGTCATCTCTAGTTGAGTATCCATTTGTCCAACTGGAATAGGGTGGCTTCTATTACTGAAACAGGGAGGAGTGGATCCTGGAGTTGGTCAGCAGCCTGGGCTTGTTACACTGTTCCTTGGCCACTTCAGACTTAACTTGTCCAAAGCCGAACTTCCTGACTCTGCAGCTATCTCCTGCTTACCTCCAGCTGTTTCACCTTTACTTCTCCCCATCTCCTGCAGGGCAACAGGTCACATGCATTTTTCCTCCAAGCTGTGCATTTCTTTCTTTGCCCCACCTGTCACAGTCCTGCCATTTTTGTCAGGTCTGCTTGTTTTGAGTCCTACCCATTCAAATCCAACCCTTCTTCAGCTTCCCAAATGACCTCTCTGAAAACCATGTCCAAGCCCATGCCTCTCATGCTCTGATGCCTCCGCAGCTCTCAGGCCCAGGCGGCTCGGAGCAGCTTCCAGGGCCCATGGTGATCTGGCCTTGTTTTCTCTCTCCAGTTTTTTTCCCCCATGACCCAGCAAAACCAAATCTCAAATGACTTGTCATGCTTAGAAGGCAGGTCCAGCTCTCTGCACATGCTACCTCTTTTCCCCACACCCTAAACCTCCGTCCTTCTGCATTTAGGGCTCTCCTTGTATTCATTCTCGTCTGAGTGTAACCACAGTGTACACCCTGTAGGCTTGAAACCCAGAAGGCAGGCACGCTGGCTGTTCTTGCAAGGGACCTGGTCCACAGTGGTGCTCAAGAAATGCTTTATGAGTGACCAGCATTGCTGGTGCATTACAATATGGCAAAGAAACAGCAGGTTGTAGTGGCTCCTGCCTCTTCCCTGAGTCTGTTTCTGAGCCTTTGCAGCTGTGCTCCGCTAGTCAAGCTGAGCAGTTCACCACATCTGAGCACAGTCAGTTTGAGCTCTGTGCTTCTGCTCTGTCTCTGGCAAAACCATGCAGGGCAAATGCCACCTCCTCCATGAAACTCTTCTTGTCTTCTGCACCCCTGCTGGTGGGTAGGACCTCTTTTGCCTTTCAGCTTTGTTTACATTTTGCTTATGGCCCTTACCTCTTTGTAACTTATTTTACAATTTAGATAACAGACTCATTCCTCACACTTCTCCCCCAAATAGTGAATTAGGTGCTGCTTCAAGACCAGTTCCTGATTAATCTTGCTATGTCTTCTGTATTATTTATCACTTTCTTGTGCAAAGGCATCCTGTAAATGTTGGGATGAATTGTCTCAGCCTCTTAAAAACTAAATAAATTAAGTAAAGGATATTCCTTCAGATGTCAGTAAAATGGAGCATCACCATGAAGGAACCATTAGATACAGTGTTATGGGTCAGACCAGCAGAGGTATATTGAATGTTCACTCTGTCCCAGGGTCCAGGCCCGCCCTGTCCTCCTGTCCTGGGAGGACAGGGCGCCACGATGAGCAAGACAGATCTGCCCTTACCCTCCTCGAGCTTAGGGCCCCCTGTGAGAGGAGCATGGCACGGCCAGCTCACCTAGCCTTGGGTCTCTCCAGTGTAACACAGGGCTGATGATCCCTGTCGGTGACTGTGCGCAGTGTGTTAGTTTATCTAGTGCAGCGCTGACCTCCCAGAGGCCATCCCCAGCCATTGTGCAGCAGCTCTTGGTCAGAATGGCTGTGGTACCAACAGCTGTGCCTTGGCCACTGCCCTGAGAATGGCAAAGCGTGAAGCCACAGTCAGTTGGAGAAACTATTCATCTGATTTAAATTCTTTGTTCAGGCTTGGTATTAATCAGTTTATTTCCATGTTTAATAGAAGTCCTAGACATCGTGTTGAAATACGTATTATCACTCCAAAAAACTCAGTGGGTAGACATCAAATATTAGGTGTTAGAACAGCCAGGAATTTGGGGGAGCTGTAGAATAAAATTTAAATTCTGTGTTTTTAAACAGGGTAGAATATTTATGTAAATAATTTATTGTTGGCTTCTTAACTTTTAAAAAATAACCAATGTAATTAGCTTGCTAACTTTTGAATAAACATTGTCAGACAAGAGCCAGGGAACTGAGTAAAGGTAGCTGCCTGCCAATTTCTGTTTCCTTTGTTTTCTGTATAAAATCATACAGGCTCCTGCAGTGTAGGAATCTCAGCCTACTGTCTAAACCACAAAAAGGCTGCTCTGGGGTTGCCAATTTATACTTATACCTCATGGATAGCATCACAGAGTCCATGTTATTGACTATAGGTTACGACAAGAGTTCTCTGTCTATGGCTGTGTATATTGAAGCCCACTCGTGATATGGGGTGCAGAGAATGTAGGCCAGCCCCGGGACCACCTCACAAGGTAGGAACTCACGAACATGCATGGCACACACAGGTGTCACCAGGCCTCCAACATCCTGTTGTTCTTTAACTTACCGCTTTTACAGTCTCTTTGGCATTGGACTTGCTTCCTGGTTCGTCACTTTAACCTGAAGTTGTAGACTGCTCCATTTGTTTTTCTGCATGAATATGAATTGTAGACATGTTCATTTGACAACATCTTCAGAGGGCCTCCATCTCTGGTCGAGACAGCTCGGCATAATCTAATCCCACAGTACGCAAGCTGATGGGAATCACATAGTGAGGTGGTCTGGTCACAGCTGTAAAAATGTGCAAATGCTTTTCTCCAAAGATGGTAATTTCCTAATGCAGTCCCTTAAGATGTGGTCATGCAGGTCTCAGAGTTCCTTCCTTTCCTGATAGCCTTGTTCCATTAAATTGTCTTTGCGTTTTTTGTGTGTTGCTTAAGTTCAGAACTTTGGTCTAACTGAGTTTATCAACTTACAGCCACATTGTCTTATATACCAATAAATTTGAAACGCTGTTAAGTGAGCTATGCATGTACAATTTTAGTAAGGACGCATGTTCATTCTGTTTTTCTTTCAAGGAATCTGATGACTGTACCAGCCCTTCGGAATATTATATGACACTACATCATGAGTGACAGTAAATGTGATAGTCAGTTTTACAGTGTACAAGTGGCAGACTCAACTTTCACTGTCCTAAAACGTTACCAGCAGTTGAAACCAATTGGCTCTGGAGCTCAAGGAATTGTTTGGTAAGTATGGTCTGTTTCAATAGTGTAGACTGAGGTTTGATTGTAATATAATAAAAATAGATCAAAGTGGTCAGAATTTAGAAACACTGATGATAAAAATACTCTTTTCTTTGCTCTAGGTTTATAAGCTAAACCGAATCAACCTCTTGCTCTAATTATATGTAGTCAGATTGTAGGATACAAACTCAAATTCTTAGAATGCTGCATAAGTTTAAATAGGTAGCAATTTTTCTTTTTTCTGTGTTTCTTTGCTCTTTTTCTTCTTTCCCATTCCCTCTGTCATTATGATATTAGAGTAATAGGTATGACAGTGAGTTGTAACAGAAATTTGGAGTTTTATTCATTTCTTCATCCTGGCCACCTTTCCCCCCCTCCCCCTTTTATTCCCAATCACTCCTATTCATTTCTAGGCGCCGGCATTGCAGTGCCTTGGCCTTCATTGGCAGGATGAGGCCAGTCAGTGTCATTATCACCCCATGGATTAACCAGGAAGGGATGCCGTATGAGGGGTTGGGCTGGCCGTCTCTTCCCTGGTGTCTCACTTCAACTATGTGTCCAGCCCAGGACGTCAGAACCGTTGGTCTGACCCTGAACCTTAGTCTCTTGCTTGGTAAGACAGTCAGCTGCCGCGACATCACTGGCCAGCTAAAGGTAAAGTTTTTCACATGTTTTCTAGACTACAGTTATCAGCACTTCCCAAGCTTTTTATCCCTTAGTTTTCTGGGCAGTCTTTTCTTCTTTTTTTTGATCAATAAAAAACAAGATTGTCTTTGCATCTAAAAGTAACTGTGGTAAAGCTAAACACCCAATGATTACAGCTTGTAGGTAAAGGGGATTCAAGATAAAAGAGAACTCTTGGATATTCTGTTAGGAGAGTTTATATTTTTATTAGGGATGTTGGGTTTAGAAAATCTGCATCAGTAGTTAGTAATTGATCCTCTGTTGTAGAGACATGTGATCAGGGCAGTTAGTTGTTTTCTTCGGCCTAGGTAGTTAGAGGCCCTGGGAGCTGGAGAGGAGATGGTGGTTAAGAGATTCCCAGAAAAACTAATGAGGGACAAGGGGCTGTTTGGAAGGAATGCCTGGCTTACATCTAAAATAGTGGTGATCTTAACTTTCAGTTGATAATATGCTGATAGGTACTTACATCCAGCGTGCCAGGAGAAGTCTTAAAGTGAATGGATGGTTCATATCAGGGTACTTTGATGTCAGTAAACAGCTGTAGACAATAAAATATTCTTTTGATTTATAACCCATCTCTTATTTGGAACTGGATGGTAATTTGACATAGGGAATTAAGCAATACTGGTATCAAGGACATTTAATGTAATAACCACATTAAGAGGTTGACTAAGAGGGAGGGGATGTGGGGATACATGTATAAACACAGCTGATTTGCTTTGTTGTACAGCGGAAACTGACACAACAGTGTAAAGCTATTATACTCCAATAAAGATTGAATGAAAAAAAAAAAGAGAAGGTTGACTAGACATTCATAATTAATTGTAAAATGGAGGGCTTTATAAGGGGCAGGCTGTTAAAATTAATGACTTCATTACAGCATGGTAAATAACAATAAAATCACATGCTACTTTAAAAACTACTGTTTTTCAGAGATTAGTTTTAATTTCCAGTTTGCATATTCTACTTCTCATCTTTATTTTTTAAAGAAATGTTTAATAATGAAATTACTCACTTGTGGTATATATTTTTCATTAAAAAACTATAGTTTTGAAATGAAGGCTCCCAAATATACAATTATAAGCTAAACCTCCTCTGGTAAAAGCAAGGGTAGAATTATAGGATTGAAAGTTCTGAATTTTTAAAAAATAAGAATCCAGAAATAAACCCATACATCTGTGGTCAGTTGATTTTCAAAAAGGGTGCCAAGATTATTCAATGGGGAAAGAACAGTCTCTTCAACAAATGGTGCCAGGACAACTGGGTATTCACATGCAAAAGGATGAAGTTAGACTCCTACCTCACATCATGTAGAAAGTTAACTCAAAATGGATTGATGGTCTAAATATAAGAGTTAAAACCATAAAACTCTTAGAAGAAAACAAAGGGGGAAGCTTGATGACTTTGAATTCTTAGAAATGACACCAAAAGCATGAGCAACAAAAGAAAAAATTGGACTTCATCAAAATTAAAAATTTTTGTGCATCAAAGAACACTGTCAAGAGAGTGAAAACGCAACTCATAAATGGGAAAATATTTTCAAATCATATATTTGGTAAGAGTCTAATATTTAGAATATAAAGAACTCCTACAACTCAACAGCAAACAAACAACCCAATTTGTTTGTTTATTTATTTTTAGGTAAAAGCATCTTTTTTTTAAATTGGAGTATAGTTGCTTTACAATGTTGTGTTATTTTCTGCTGTACAGCAAAGTGAATCATCTATATGTATACATGTATCCCCTCCTTTTTGGATTTTCTTCCCATTTAGGTCACCAGCATTGAGTTGAGCTCCCTGTGCTATACAGTAGGTTCACATCAAACAACCCAATTTAAAAAACAAAACAAAACAAAAAAAACAAGCAAAGGACTTGAATAGACATTTCCCCAAAGAAGATTTATGGCCAATAAACACATGAAAAGATGCTCATTGTTAGTCACTTGGGAAATGCAAATCAAAACCACAGTGAGGTACTACTTCACACCCACTAGGTGGCTACAGTCACCAAAATGGAACATAACAAATGTTGGTGAGGGTGTGAAGACATTAGAAACCTCATACGTTGCTAGTGAGAACGTAAACTGGTGCAGCCGCTTGTGGAAAACAGTTTGACGGTTCCTCATCAAGTTAAACAGAGAATTATTATATGACCCAGTGAACACTCCTAGAGATATTCTCAAAAGAATTAAAAACAGATGTGCAAAGAAGACTTGTATACAAATGTTCACAGCAGCACTACTCACAGTAGCCAGTAGGTGGAAACAGCCCAGATGTCCATCAATAAATGAATGGACACACAAGTTGTGTTATATACATACATGGAATATTATTCATAAAAAGAAACGAAGCACTGATATATGCCAAGACATAGGTGATCCTCAAAAACATACTAAGTGAAGGAAGCCAGACACAAAAGGCAGTATTATATCCATCCATTTATGTGAAATATCCAAAGTAGGCAAATCCATAGGGAAAGATGCTGGTTGGTGATTCACAGGAGCGGGGGGAGGGGAGAGGAATGGGGAGCAGCTTTATAAGGTGTATGGAGTTTCCTTTTGGGGTGATGAAAATCGTTGGGGTTACTTAAAGGTGGTGGGTGATTGCACAACACTGAATGTGTTGAATGCTACTGAAGTGTTCACTTTACAGTGGTTCATTTTATGTTTATGTGACTCTCCCCTTCATAAAATTTTTTTGGAAAAAAAAAAGACTAAAAGATGCCTTACATTAAGGATATTTGTCATTTTTAAATGGATTTTTAACCCCTGACACTATAGAATTATATATAATATTTTCATGTTCTATTATGCATTAAAATATGTTGTCATTTTCTTGTAACTCAGGTTACACGTTGACATAATTGTAACTGTACTTTCACTTGACTCTGAGTATTTTCATTTAAATAATTTTATGACAATTTTATTAACAGTTGTAGAAGCAACTTTCACCTCACATACACGTAAAGGCTAAAATTTTAACCCCATCCTAAATTTCATGTCTTGCAAATCCCCATTTCTGTGGCCTGAATTTTGATTTTAAGGAAAGGTCAAAAACTGGGTTTCACCCTTTTCTGCTCAAGAAAGACGTCATCACTTTGAACTGATTAAGGCAGCTCCTAATGAGCCCTGCACAACTAACAGTTTATGATTTCTGGTGTGCTTATTCACTTAACTTTGTAACCCAAGCCAGTTATTCATTACCAAATCAAAACGTTTTAGTTGGGGTAACTTTACTGATGTGTGGAAAAGGGGTTAGTTAACTTGATTCAGATTACTGGTATTTTCTTTTAGAAATGTTTGTGCAATTATGAAAATTATTCTTAGACTTCTGGAATGTTTTCTTTTGGCTTTTAGACGAGGTGCCGTCGTGAGAGCTGGGCCTAGATGCTTGGAGACCTGGTTTCCATTATTACTTTACTGCTACTTTTTACCAGAGTTTGTGCTGGCTTCCTCTCAGCCAGGAAGGTGGGTGATTGCTGCTCACCTTCCTTCTAGGCCTGAGGCTTCGCGGTCCCACTGAACTGCAAGCAGTAGTGGTGCTGGCAGCGGTAGTCCCGCACCAACAAGAGGGAAACTTTTCCCATGATATTTCCCCCATGTGTCTTCAGAGGATTTTTTTCCTGCTCTGCGTCTTAGATACTGGCATTATGCTTTAAGGTCCTTAAAATAAGAAGAGTGTTCTTTTTGAATGAGGTGCAAGGAGAGGGTCTTTTACCTTGTTCTACTGTTTAGATAGAGCAAGAAACTATGAATGGTGCCAGTCAGACTCCTTTCTTCCTTATCCGTGATGGAGGGGCCTCAGTATCCCCACCATGGAGCCCTAACTTTTAGATAACCTCTTCTCTCCAGAGGTCTCTTCTCTGCAAATGACAGGTTCTTTCCCACGCCCGTCACTTTGTCCCCACTGCATCTCCTGGTTGGAGTCTCCTCTGAAACCCTGCTGTTCTGTCCAGACACTATTCCAGATAATCTCAGCTCATGCTTGGAATAGAACCTCCTCTCTGATCGAACCAAATGCTTGATTGATGCACATATGCACACACTGTCCAGAACTGTAAGATAATAAATTTGTGTTTTAAACCAGATTTCTGTGGTCATGTGTTATAGCAACAATAGGAAACTAATATATGTGTATTTTTACATTTTTAAGAAATAAAATATCATAGTAGCAATAATACATGGTTTACAAAACTTGTTAATCATCTGTTTAAACTAGAGCTTTATAAAGACGTAGGGACAGGTGTGCAGGTTAACCAAAGTGCAGGTACTGGTAGAGGATTAAATGGAGGAGCTGGGAACCAAATAAAATATTCTGAACTCTTAATATTGAATTGTTTTTACAATTGTCTGATTTATTTGTTTCTGTGTTTTTGTTGTTCGTTAAAACTGTTAGTAAAATAATTAGGAAGTAAGTTTTAAAATGTTTTGTATTTGAAGTATTTATAAAATTAAGTTATTAATAGAATTAAGTAATTACAACATTTTAAAACTATGGGGAAAATATGTGTACATTTCTTTCGTGTAGATATTCAGTTTTTCTCTCTTGTTCTAAAATCTCAAGCTATTTAACCAAAGTAGTAAGGACTGTTTGTTTTATGAAACAGTTCTATGAAGTGCTTAAGTTTTGGGGTTTTTTTTGCTTTTTAAAAAAATATTTTTAATTGAAATATAGTTGATTTACAGTGTTAATTTTTGCTGTACAGAAAAGTGATTCAGTTATACATATATATGTATTTTTTTAATATTCTTTTCCATTAAGGTTTATCATAGAATATTGAATATAGTTCTATGTGCTATACAGTAGGACCTTGTTGTTTATCCAGTCTGTATATAATAGTTTACATCTGCTAACCCCAAATTCCCACTCCATCCCTCTCCCACCCATCTCCCCCTTGGCAACCACAAGTCTGTTCTCTTTGTCTTTGCGTCTGTTTCTGTTTCATAAATGTTTATTTGTGTCATATTTTAGATTCCACATATAAGTGATATCTTATGGTATTTGTCTCTTTTTGACTTGCTTCACTTAGTATGATAATCTTTAGTTCCATCCATGTTGCTGCAAATGGCATTATTTCGTACTTTTTTCTATGGCTGAGTAGTATTCCATTGTATATATGTCCCAAATCTTTTTTCCTTTTATCTGTAGATGGACGTTTAGATTGTTTCCATGTCTTAGCTATTGTGAATAGTGCTGCTATGAACACAGGGGTGCGTGTATCTTTTGAATTATAGTTTGTCTGGATATATGCCCAGGAGTGGGACTGCTGGATCACATGGCAGCTCTATTTTTAGTTTTTTGAAGAATCTCCATACTGTTCTCCATAGTGGCTGCACCAACTGACATTTCCACCAGCAGTGTAGGAGGGTTCCCTTTTCTCCACACCCTCTCCAGCATTTGTTATTTGTAGACTGTTTAATGATGGCCATTCTTACTGGTGTGAGGTGATACCTCATTGTGGTTTTGATTTGCATTTCTCTAATGATTAGAAATGTTGAGCATCTTTGTGTGTGTGTGTGTTTTGAGCATCTTTTATGAAGTATTTAACTTTTAAAAAAAAGTGTTTAATATTAGATCTGACAGTACTTAGAAGTGACAGTTACAACCTTAACGTGTAACAGTTGGTATAACTCTCATTCCTTTTTGCTTCCTTTGATTCTGTACAAGCATGAATGTTGGCCTGTTCTTTCACTGTTTTATTTTCTATTAGTATATATAAATAAACATAATGTCCACAACATTTTTGTGATAAAGAAGATAATACGGTGTGAGGCACAGGAAGGCTATGATTCAGGAGAATTGAGCTCGAAGTCCAGCTCAGATCCTCATAGCAGTACTTCTTAGTGATCCTGGGCAAATCATTGCATCTTCATGGGCCTTAATAGTTACACCTCTATAAAATGTATGGTTTGGAATTTCTAACTTGAAATGGTGTATCAGACACCTAAACAAAGAGACCTGGAGGGCAGTAATCAGTGGCTATGAGAGCATTTAACAAGTTTCTGCAAAGGAAGTGAGAATAAGTAAATGAGACATTTGCCACAAAGAGAACTTACCTGTAGTAGAACTCCAGAGAGGTTGTGGCTATAGAGATGCCAGATACAGAAAACAAAGATGAAACAGGTGGCTAGAAATAGGGATGTTAATTAAAAATGTGTCTATGAGACAGTTTTGCTAGTTGGCTTCCAACATTCCCACCCCCATGGTCAGCATTTGCCCCTAGAGAGCGAGTAAGTAAATGAAGAATTATTAGGCCAGTATCTTGGGAAGGAGAAGCTTAGTAAGAGGAGCCCAGGATTTGGGGTGGTCTTTCCTTTGTGGGCAATTTGAAAATTCTGGAGTGGGCAGCTGAGAGATGGAGAGTCCTTTGGACTGCCTTGTGGGGCTACAGGAGACAGGGATTGGAGTCCAGGGCCCTCTAAAGGGGCTTAGTGAACTTCCTTTGCTTTAATTGGATTCAATAAAGGGCTGCATCCTAGAAGTGAGAATAAACCAGAAAGAAACAGGCCCTTGCAGACACTGCCACCTAGCTTCACATCATCTCATTTGCTGAACTCAAAGTAAGGTGAGCCCAAATTGCTAGTGCCCCCAGGTACCCAACAGAAATAAATGTAAATTCTACCTGGAGGAAGATAGCATCATACTGGATATCAAATTATTTCTAGATAGCAAACAGTTTGCAAGTTCAAGGTCCAGCACGTGATCAAAAATAACTAGTCACATAAGGAGATTAGACAACATTCACAAAATCCAGCACAAACAACAGAGAAAAGAAACAGATCCACAGGGGTCATTGTCATTATTGGATCCAAACTTCCAAAAAGTTATGTTCAGGATGATAAAAGACAGTATCAGAAATTTATGGTGGAAAATGAAAACTTTAAAAAACTAAATAGAAAATTAAAAAAAAATAAAAAACTAAATGGAAATTGTAGAACTGTAAGATATAGTGGTTGAATGATGAAGTTAAATGGGTGGGTTTAAAAGCATATTAGATATGGCTGAAGAGAGAATTGAGTTCAGAAAGATAAGTGAGGAAAAAGTATCCAGAATGAAGCCTGGGGAGACAAAAGGGTAGAAAAACACAGAAGAGAGGACATATTTGTTTACTGTTGCCACACAAATTACCATAAACTTAGTGGTTTAAAACAAAACAACAGCCCTTTATAATTTCATAGTTCATAGGTCAGAAATCTGGGTGGGCTTCCCTGGGTTCTCTGCTAGGTATTTCACAAGGCTGAAATCAAGGTGTTACAGGACTAGGCTCTTATCTGGAGGCTCTGGGGAAGAATTTGCTTTCACGTGTGTTCAGGTTCTTGGCAGAACCCAGTTCCTTGCAGATGTAGGCTGGAGGTCTCCATTCCCTTGCTCTCTGTCAGCCAGGGGCCACTGTGCTCCTAGAAGCTCCCACATCCCTTCTCACATGACCCCACTTCCATCTTAAAGGCAACAACGGCATGTCTAGTCCTTCTTAGGATTCAGATCTCTCTGACTTTCCCCTCTTCCCACCAGCCAAAACAAACTCTGCTTCTCAAGGGCTCTTGTGATTAGATTGGTGCCCACCCCCCGACCCCTTCCCTTGTGTTCTTCCTTTTGGTAAGTTAATGTTTAGTCCTCTTGCAGGACACAGGGTCAGGATAGTACAAAACAATCAAATGCCTAGAAATTGGTAGAACAAACGACTTCGGAAAACAGTTTGGCATTATCTACTAAAATAAAATATATGTAATCCCACTCCTAGCTCATCAGAAATGCATGCCCAGAACCATGTACAAGAATGTTTATGACCATGTTTTTTGTAATTGCTTGCAAACTGAAAACAACCAATGTATCTATCAACATTATGTTATATAATCATAGCAAAGGAATCATAGCAATGACACAGAATGCGTTATAGCTTCACACAGCAATGGATGTATCACAAATATAATGTCAAGTGAAAGAAGTGAGACACAGACAATTTCAGAAACCAGGCAAAAATAAATGATGCAGGGGCTTGAAGATGCATGTTTACCTGGTAAAAACAAGGAAGTGATTATCATAAAAGTCAGAAGTAGGGGACTTCCCTGGTGGTCCCAGTGCAGGGGGCCTGGGTTTGATCCCTCATCAGGGAACTAGGTTCCACATGCCACAACTAAGAGTTCGCATGCCTCAACTAAAGATCCCACATGCTGCAACGAAGATAGGAGATCCCACGTGCCACAGCTAAGACCCAGTGCAGCCAAATAAATAAATATTTTGTAAAAAAATTATAATATTAAAAAAAAGTCAGAAGGAGTTATCTTTGAGGGGATAGAAAGGGTAGTGATTACTAGGAGGTGGTGGGTGGTGCTTTGGAGGTATTGACAAAACGTGGTTCTTTATAATAAATCACTGAGATGAGAAACAAAAAAGGAAGTGGAAGAATGAATACCAAACAGGCGTAAGCCTTCTCAGTAACAACACTCAGCTTTGGAGTTCTGAGAGAAAATTGATTTCGAACTTAGAAGACAAAATATCAATCAAGGATGAAGGAAGAGTAAGATAATTTGTCTTCCATGCACTTTTTTTTGAGGAAATTCCTTGAGGATGTACTCCAACAAGGAAGAGAACACAAGAACGTGTAACACAGGAAACAATGGAAGGCAAAGAAAAGAAATCCCAGGCCAATAGCTGCACATCAGGCCTTGAAACGCCAAGAAAAATGTCTTCCCAAAAAGTGGAATAGATTCCAAATGATAGATAATGTGAGTAAGAAGATAGAAGTACTAGTGACAGGCTCTAAATAGGTATATTTGTCTTCTGTTAAGAATAAAAAAAAAAGTTTATTAGACACTTGTGGTAGATAAGTTAGAAAAAGTCATGATCTAAGAATAAAACAAATATAAAGCAGCATGATGTTTGAGAACTCATAGAGCGTAAGAAGAGAACCCACTTACCCTTAATGCCAGAAACAGTCTTACTATGAGTGGCAGCAAGGGTCATGCGCCCTTTAGAAATGAAATGTAACTTACCTCTCTCTGCAGTTAGTAATATTTACATGTGAGCACATACCCACACTCTGTATCTTGAGTTTCAACTTTTAGACACATCCTAAGGAAGAAACACAGAAGACTTAATCATAGAGATTGAAAGATGTGTAGTCAGGCGTAACCATTTAAGACAGAAATTTGGAGGAAAAGAGAGTAGAGAGCAGAGGAAAAAGAAGGTGAAGTGTAATATTCGCATTTTACATACTGGGGAGCAAGAATTCCTTTGAAAGTTGATGCAACAAGTTTAGGCGTGTTATTTATTGTCACAAGGGCAGCTGAGGGAAAAGTTAAAAATAACATGAGAACAAAAAACTAGGAGGAGTTGGGGATTTTAACAAAGTGACTGAATCCTCAGTTTTCTTAATGGGGAATAAATAAATAATTCTAAAGTTGATAAATGAGGAAATGGTGATAAAAGTATATTCTTTGGAGTTGAGATGTGACTACAAGAATTAAAGCCAGGAATAATTGAAGGTAGCTCCTCCTGGAGTTGGAACTAGGAGTGGGAAAGCAAGAGTCCACGCAGATATTCAGAATTGGTCCATTTGACTCATTGGACAAAAACTTTTGAGACCAAAAAATGTGTGTCTGTTTTTAAATTCTGGAGACTGATATATATATACATACATATATATATATATATATGTGTGTATGTATATGTATCTGATACACACACACACACAAATCACATGTGTATATATTAATGATTTGTTTCACAAGTAGATTTTTAACATTTTGTAATGCATATAAATACTGCATTTGCATATGGGCATGAGATTTTACATCTATGCATACATGTACATGTAATGTGAACTGAATTAAAGAAAAAATAATTCCAAAGTAACATGAAGTTTCTAATAGTTCTTAACCAAATGCTGCAGCAGACAGCCTTCAATGTAAAGAAGTTAAAATTGAATTGTTAGGGTTTTTTGGCAAAAAAATTATTAATAGAAGTGAATAAGTGTAAACAGTGTTACAAACTGAATAGAATAAATAGAAACAGTATTTTAAATGGTGCTTAGGTTCTCAGGTGGTCTTTAGCAGCTTTTAATCCCTGATGAGGAGCCAAAAGGTACCAATGACAGCAAGCATACTAGTAGTGCTAGCCTGAAACTAGTACAAAAGATTCTCAATTTTTCCTGTCTATTTTCTGGAGGAAAGTCGATCATAAATTTCAACTGGGAATTTGAGATGCTGGAAACACAGCCCCTAGAAGATTTTATTTCTCACCATAGTAGTATGAGGAGGTATTTCTAGTAGAATTTTATGTGTAGCAATTGCTTATGTTAGGGATTTTGTACCTTGGGGATTTATCATGAGCTGAGATTTTGGCTTCTCTTTTCTTTTTAGATTCTTCCATCTGGGAAAAACACAGTCAATCAAAACTTAGATTTGTTATATCCTTCTCATGAGCTCAAACCATTTTCTCCACTGTGATACTCTCTATCATATTTTATTCTGTGATACCAGTGACTTTTTTTCAACTTCTTGGCCTATTTAAACTGAAGATTTTGTTTCCTGACCAGTCTTGCATGCTCTTTATTAAGTTACTTGGTTCTGAACATAATAATCTCAACTAATAAAATGAGACGTCAGTGCGCAAAGGATTGCTGAGTCCCATTCTAGCTGCCGCTGCCGTCTGTGCCTCTGCAAAGGAGTCAGTTCATCCTGCACTCCTAGCCGACTTACCTTACTCTTCATGCGTAGAAATACCCTGAGGGGAAGCAAGCAGATTTCTCCTTATTTGTTATTCATTTAAAAAGATAATACATTGAATGTACATTCTGCATTGCTCTATTTTGCAAAGTCATCCTAATGGATTGCTTATTATATTTCTTAATTATAGTGCTGCTTTTGATACAGTTCTTGGGATAAATGTTGCAGTCAAGAAACTAAGCCGTCCTTTTCAGAATCAAACTCATGCAAAGAGAGCTTATCGTGAACTTGTCCTCTTAAAATGTGTCAATCATAAAAATGTAAGTTATACCTATGTTTCCTCTGTATACCTTGATGTTGTCAATGATGTGATAAGGAGATACAGTGAGTTTAGACTGAGGGTAAAGTAGTGATAAAAATACTGTTTAAACGGTTATATTTTACTGATAAAATTTTTACTCAACATTGGGGATATTGAAGTCGGCAAGAGGCATCATGGTCCATAGGAATGAAGGTCACTCAGCATGGGTGGGAATGTCAGTGAACCTGGTAACCATTTGGTTTTCACTATTTCTGTGTGTATAAAACGGCAGCAGTATTGACCTGACAAATTGAGAAATAGCTAAACACTTTTAGAAGAACATTGTTCTATTAAGTAGCTTTTACACATTCACATTTATTTAAATAAATGTTATTGAATGATGTTGTATTCAAGATACTTGTGCTTGGCATCTCTAAGAAATCAAAGCATTGTAAATTTTAAGGAATGACAGTGTCTCTCTAGAAAATGAGATACTCAGGCACATTTTATGTTCTACTGCTGATCCCTGAGCAGTATTTTGAACATGATTTTGATAAGCTTACCATGTTATAAAATTATAAGATGGTAAGTCTGAAGGGGCTTTAGAGATCCCCTCCCTTCTGACCTCTTTTGGTTACTGAGGGGATAAGTATTTCAGAGGACACTTCCACTGTATATGGCTCCTTTTGTTGTAACATTTATGCTGGATTTTTCTGGTGTAGGGACATTAAACACAAAACTAAGATTGGTTCAGTCTTTTGAGTCTGTGGTTTGAGTTTGTTTTTAATTTTTCCAATGCATGCTTTATTTTATACGTTAAAAAAAAAAAGTAAAATTTTTTTTCTCAGGTTCCAAAAAATATATGGTTATTATTATTTTTTTAATTGAAACAATATAAACAAGAAAGAAAAATCCTTGAATCTCACCACTCACAAATCACTATCATTAACATTTTGGTGAGCATTCTATGCATATATGTACACACATACATAAACAAGGTCAATTGTGTTATCATGCATCCTGCTTTTCCCCTAATGGAATATTGCTGAATTTCATATACATTAATGAACATGGCTAGAAACCATTTTTTAAATGATTGCGTAGTACAGATGCACAGTAACTCATTTAACCAATCACCTGTTATCAGATGCTTAGATTGTTTCCAGTGTTTTGCTCCTATAAGCAGTGCTGCAGTGAACATCCTTATACAGTGCATCTTTGCACGCCTGTCCAGGTGATTCCTTGGCCAAGATTACTGGGTCAAAGAGTATGTGCACTTTTGATTTTAATATATACTGACAAATTGACCTCAATTTTACACTTGTATTGAGTATCTGAGTATGTCTTTTATTTCAAAATACCCCAGAACTACATATTGTTGATTTTTTGTTTTACCTTACCAAACTGATAGATGACAAATGATACCTTATTTTTATTTGTGAGGTTGAGTTTCTTTCCCTAGCTCTAT
This sequence comes from Hippopotamus amphibius kiboko, assembly GCF_030028045.1. Classification (NCBI taxonomy): domain Eukaryota; kingdom Metazoa; phylum Chordata; class Mammalia; order Artiodactyla; family Hippopotamidae; genus Hippopotamus; species Hippopotamus amphibius. The sequence goes on along the minus strand of NC_080200.1, from coordinate 28,443,165 downwards.
TAGCCATTTGTTTTTATTTCTTGAGAGTTTGTTTTCCGTGGCCTTTGTCCGTTTTTCTATAGAACTGTTGGTTTCTTCCTTTTGCATTTACAGAAGATCTTTGTATATTAAAGCTATCAACCCTCACTTCTTTTCCATCTGACCTAATTTAGGTTGTTTTTGTCATACTGATTTTTGTTGTTGTTATTTAATATAATCAAATCTCCTAGGTTTCCTGTCATGCTTAGAAAGGCTTTTCTACACCAGAATTGTGTAAATGTTTATCCATATTTTAATGTTTCATGGTTTCATGTTTTAGGTTTAAATTTCTGTTCCATTTTGAGTTTATCTTGGTATAAAGATTAAAGTGTGAATCCAGCTGTTTTTTTTTTCCCCTTGGCTAGCCAGCCACTCCAATCCTATGTACTGAATAATTCACCTTTCCCTCAGTCATTTGAAATGATTGAGGATGTATGTTTGATGCTCAAGCAGCAGAATTCATTGTTTAACCATTGGGGTGCCAGGACCAAGGCCTGTGGTGGGGTCAGTTCCTGAACCCTCCTTAAGTAAATACATAATGCTGTTAGGCATTTCATCTTTATCATACGAGAAAGATAAGCTTAGCTTTCATATTTCAAAACTTTTTAGAAATTTGCATATTATATTTGTTTTCAGAGTTAACATTGCTTTATTTAGTGTTTTTCTACTTGTAATTTCTACTTTTTTATGTTCAGATCTAGGAAGACATTATGTGTTAAAATTCCATAATAATAAGTTATGAGGGACACATAAAAGTGATTTGATTAATAGTGCATCTTATTTCCAAGATGAGAATTGTAATCCTGTAGCTTTTTTCAAATGCTATGTAATGGAATGTTTTAGTAAAAGCAATAATAATAATAAATACAAAACTCTGCTGTGATTTTTTTTTCCAGTTTTAATACATTTTAATGTTAAACTTAATTTTTATAATCAAGTAGAGTCATTTGACATGCTGAGGTATAATTTTCTCTTTTCAGATAATTAGTTTGTTAAATGTATTTACACCACAAAAAACTCTAGAAGAATTTCAAGATGTGTAAGTATAATTTTTATTCAGTAATAACACTGTGCATCAAAGACTGAAAATTTAGAAAAAAAAGTAACTGCTTTTTTAACTTAGGAAATGTAGGTGACAATACATTTTTAAATGATATCTTAGCCACTTTTCTCTGTGGAAGAGAAATATTAAAGAAAATGAGTAATAATATTCAACTGTTTGTGCCTAGATGGTTATCATTTCTACAGCAGATAAAGGATGACTAAAAATAGTTCTTCAGAGCAGACAGTGCCATTAATGCCACTGATTTGCCTTAATGAAATATAAAATGTTTTTCTTTAGTCTCCTGAAAGCCAGGATTTAGGTGTTTGTAATTATTATTTGAAATGGGTAAGTCATTAAATATTGTGTTTCCAGAATCTGAAATAGAATTATCTTACTAATGATGAAATGAAATATTAATTTATTGTTGAGATATAATGCACTTTATCCTAAATTTATTGGTGTATTCATCCATTCGTTCATTCAACAAATATTTGATTGCCGGGAGTCCCTGGCAGTCCAGTGGTTAGGATGCCATGCTTTAAGCCTGCAAGCCATGCGGGTTGGCTAAAAAAAGAAAACAAAACAAATATTTGATTGCCAACTGTGTGCTAGGCATTCTCTTGAACTTCACATGCCTTAGTGACCAAAACAGGCAAAAAATCCTTTCATTTTTTAAGAATTGCAGGCGGTCGTATTTCTTCCTAGAACTTGCAGGAAAGCCAGGAAAGATAGACAATCAACATAACAGATAAGGAAATGATGTCATTCATTAGGATGTGGCAAGTATTGTGGAAGGAATGGAGCTGGGTAGGGGGAATCAGAGTGCTGGGGGTTAGGAGTCAGGTTGTAATTTTAAGTAGGGTAGTTAGGGAAGGACCTCACTGGATTGGTGACATTTGAAGAAAGCCCTAAAGGAAGTGAGGGGGTTAGTCCTACAGATATTTGGGGGAAGGTAGTATCAGGATAGAAGGAACAGGCAGTGTAAAGGAGCAGAAATGAGAGTGTGCCTGGTGTGTTCTAAGAACAGCAAGAGCCAGCGTGGCAGCACTAAATATATGCAGTTTATTGTATGTTAACTGTATCTCAATAAAAGTTCTTAAAAAAAAAAAAAAAAAATAGCCAGCGTGGCAGGATCAGAGGAAGCAGAGGAAAGTAGAAGAGGTGGGCTCAAAGAACTGACAGGGCCAGACATTGCTGGGCCTCTAGGCCATTGTAAAGATTTCCCTTTTCAAGTCAGTAAGACTTTCAGCCAAAGAATGAGCTTATCTGAGTTAGGTTTTAAAAGAATAACTTTGGGGCTTCCCTGGTGGCACAGTGGTTAAGAATCCTCCTGCCAATGCAGGGTACACGGGTTCGATCCCTCGGCGGGGAAGATCCAACGTGCTGCAGAGCAGCTAAGCCCACGCGCCACAACTACTGAAGCCTGCGTGCTTAGAACCTGTGCTCTGCAACAAGAGAAGCCACCATAATGAGAAGCCATGACAATGAGAAGCCCGCACACCGCATTGAAGAGTAGCCCCCACTCTCAACAACCAGAGAAAACCCGTGCGCAGCAACGAAGACCCAGCGCAGCCAAAAATAAATAATAAAATAAATCTTAAAAGAAAAAGAAGAATAACTTTGGTTTCTGGGTCGAGAACCCACTGTAAGCAGTAGGACACAGACGACCAGTCAGGAAGCCATTGTAGCAATTCAGGTGGGAGAGTATGGTAGCTGCAGTTAGACCAGAGGGGTGGTAGTGATGGTAAAGGCAAGAGATTGGATGCCAACCCTGTTTTGAAGGTAGAACCACAGTGTTTGCTCTTAGAGAGGATGTGTGGTATGAGTGAAAGAGGAGCTGAGAACAGCACTTGGAGTTTTGGCCTGAGCACCTGAAGGATAAAAGTGCTCTCAACTGAGATGAGGAAGGCTGCAGAAAGAACAGATTGGGGGGTAGGGTAGAATCAGGAGCTCAGTTTTAGTTGTGGACTACAGGATGTCTGTTGGACACCCAAGTGGAACTATAAAGTAAGCAGTTAAATAAATGAGCCTGGAGTTGCAAGAGGGAGGTCTGGGTTGAAGGTGTTAATTTGGGAGTTGACAGTCTATAGATAGTATTTAGAGCCTTGAGACCAGACACCAGAGAAGATCACTGGTCTCTGGTCTCAAGACTATGAGTAAAGTGAGAGAAAAGAAGGCCAAGGACCGAGTGCTGGCACTTCAGTGGTAAGAAGCTGGGGACGGCAGAAGGGCACGGTCAGCCAGAAGTGTAGGATTGGCCATTGGATTTAGCAACATGGAAGGGGTCGGGAGCCTTGAGGACAGTTTCAGCAAAGTGGTAGGGACAAAAGCTTGATAAAAGTGGGATTAAGGAAAAATGGGAGGAAAAAACTGGAGATGCTGAGTATAGACACCTCGTTATTTTTTTACTTTAGCCAGTGCAGTGACTAGGTGGTAAGTTATTACTATTTCATAAAAATTCTGGTTTAATAACCATAAAGAAATTTTGGATAATTTTCATGTGTACACAGCTGATCATTTGTCTCCTCAGGTATTTGGTTATGGAGTTAATGGATGCTAACTTATGTCAGGTTATTCACATGGAGTTGGACCATGAACGAATGTCCTACCTTCTTTACCAGATGCTCTGTGGAATTAAACACCTGCATTCAGCTGGTATAATTCATAGAGTAAGTAGTCATACCATACTGGGTTTTGTTTTTTTTTTTTTTAATCACAATCATTTTGTTGTCATTATCTCCAGATTCAAAAGAACATAATATTTTTTAAAAATTTGTCAATGTTGAAAATCCAAATAAACTATGGTATCATGTTACTTTTCCAAGTATTGTTGAGACTAGAAGACATTCGTGGAATGCCTGTTTTGCCTGGGCCTATGTGAGCCACCCTGGATGCCAGCCTGAGCCAGTTGTTCACACTAGTACTGCAGAAAAATACTTTTTTTTTTTTTTAAGTTTTTATTTGGAAGTAACTTAAAACTCAGAAAAAAATTGCAAGACTAGGACAAAGAACTTTACTGTTTACCCAGATTTACCTGTGTTAATAGTTTTGCCATATTTGAAATCCCATTTGTAGTGAGGAGGAGTTTGAATTTGGGATGGGGGAAGGTTAGAGGCCAAGTAATATGTGATACAGTTGCTTGAGCTGTCTTATTGAATTATGGCCCAAATATTCATTTCTTACACTGTAAAATTCTACCACTCCAGCATCCCAGCCATACTGGTGGGAGCTTTTGGAAAGGCTCCAGGCAGACCTCTTCACTAGGGCAAGGCTGGAATTTGAGTAATGATGTTGCCTGTCAGGGAGTACGTATTTAAAAACCGGAGGGAGAGTCTCTAAGCTGGTTTTATAATTTTTTGTTATTTTTTGACTTGTACTGCTGGGTGAGTAGATCATGATAAAGGTTTTGTTTTTTTGTTTGGTTTTGTTTTTTTAGCAACAAAAATGTTGAGTGAGACTAGAGGCAGAGATAATATAGTTTTATTGAAAACATTCCTAGCATTCCTTAAATTATTACTATACTAATTTTGTTGACAGACCATCTTTCAGTATTATGTTTCAACAGCAAGAAGTTGTATTTTGTCTCAACTAAAATCTCTGTGGGGGGAAGAAGATAGTGAGATAAGAACAGTGAAGCCTTTCCTTTGCAAAAAAGAATAGAGAGATTTTTGATGGTGTGGTAGTAGTAATTCTTTCGGACCTATTGGATGCCAGGAAAGGTTGTTTCCATCACAACCACTGAATAGAGGCCTGATGCAGTAGCAGAGCCCACTACTCCAGAGAGGGCCAAACCCTTGCCCTTGTGAGCATGAGGCCTGAGGCCAGCCCTGGGGGCCTGGCACAGAGATTCCTGACCATCTTCGGTCATTTAAAATACAGCCTTTGCTGCCGCCAAGTGTTCAGTTAAAATGTAAATTCTGTGGATGAATTTGCTTTAAAAATAGTAACACTAGTCTTTTTAATTAAAAAGAAAGATTTCCCAGCATAGCATTCTATTTCTCTTCCTAAAATATTCACAGACCTTTATATAAATTAAGGCCCTCTTAATTTCTTTTAAATACATGTTGTATTAAAGTCTTGCCTGAGAATAAGTTCTCAGGTTATTAGGCTTCATTATGTTAGGCCTTATTAATTTTGTGAAAGGAAACTGTTTGTCTTGTTTGTATCTCCCCTCTTGGGCCCAGACATACATGGGGAGGCAATATCCTCCCACTTCAGGGGCCCTTGTAAGAGCCGCAGCACACCTGTGCCTGTGTCAGGTGACGTTCGGTCCCTGCAGTTTAGGCCCATGCCTGTGAACCAGAAGGTCACATGGGGTCCCAGGAAGTTTTTGGTTTGCCCAGTATAATTCCGCCAACCACCTCTCCATCCCTTTACCTCCCCACTGGGTCTCCCCCCCCCTTGTCTTACACCCTCCTGTTCACACATCATGTGTTCATTGTGGGAAAGGTAGATAAGGCCGCTGTTTGCACGCCAGGTCCCCTGCAGGTCCCAAGAGGTGATGAACCATAGTTAGCCCTTCAGCCTGTTAAAGGTTTTCTGTGAACTTTTCCTGTTCTTTTTTCTGTATACTATACCATAGGCATAGATACACACATTCAGTTTTACTTATTAAGGTGGTTTCATTCTAAACATAAAATTTAATTACTTGAAAAATAACACACCCATAATCCCACCACTTTTTACCTTGTATAATTCAAAAAATTGAATGGAAGTCCCCCAGTCCTCCACTGTCAACTGGAGGAGGTCAGTGATGGCAGTTGGGTGTGTTTCCTTCCTAACTTTACACTAACACATCTTCTTCCTTATGCTAATACCAGCATATCTGTTTATACTTATGTCCTTTTTAACTTGTATTTCTCAAAAACAGGATCATCTTGTACATAATTGTGCTTCAACTTGCTGAATGTGTTTGGTTGATCTGTTTTGTACTTTTATCAAGGATCAAATAGTTCTACAAATACTTATTTAAAAAGAGCCCCCACCTGCTCACTCTTATTTCTTTCTCCCCAGAAGCAAACTCTTTCAGTACTTTTAGCTGTTATTTTATTGTTTATCTCTGCATCTTGAAATAATATGATTAAATCTCTATTTGTTAATCTTTCTTCAGTTTGGGACATAAGGTACTGATTTAGCTCTTTGTCACCAACCGTGCCCTTCACCTGTCCCCCTGTCCTCCCCACATAGTTACTGTGTAATTGGTTTAGATCAGTGTCCATAGTGTGTTTTACATCATTATGACCCATAAATGCTTTTCACAGCTGAGCCTGTATTTAATACCACGATTATATTTCTTTTCCTTTCAACTTTTTGTCCCTAGAGTTAGCAACACTTGTCTTTTATTTGTTTGAGTTTTGATCTTCTTTGTTTATTTGTTTTAAGGAGGGGACAGTTTTCCATGTCCTTATTGCTAATTAAACCCTAAGCTCTCCGCTAGATGTCTGAGTCTTCTCTCACTGCATCCAGATGTCTTAGCTGTTTCATCAGTTTGATCGTCTGCTGGAGCCTCAGCCCTGCTCACATCTGGACTGTCTGCCCCCATACCTGATGCAGAGGCCTTATCCTGGACCTCGCCCCAGCGTTTTCCTGGGGATTTCCTTCAACTCTGGAGCTGAAGCCCTGCTTCCTGACCCCCATCTCTCCTTTGTTTTGGTGGGACACGTCCTCCAATAGCTTTCCCAAAAGTGGTACATAGGAAGTAAAGTTTTTGAGGCCTTGGGTATCTGAAACTCTGTTCTGTCCTCACGATTAATAATTTGGTTGGATATAAAATTCTCAGTTACAAATCAGTTGCCCTCTGAGGTGTACATACAGTACCCTATTGTAGTATAGTGTTGTATGGTTTTGAACTTTCTAATGTGATTCTTATTACTGACCCTTTGCAGGTGCCCTGGTTTGGGTTTTGTCTTATCTCTGGAAACATTGTTTGAAGTTTCTTTATTTCTTGTATTCTGAAATGTTATGATGATATGCCTCGATATGGAAATTTTTTGCATTAATTGTGGTGGGCACTTGTGGGCACTTCAGTCTGGAAGAACATGCCATAGAGTACTGGGAAATTTGTATTATTTCTTTCAGAATGCCTTCTTTACTGTGTTCTTTATTCTGTCTTTCTCTGAAGTACCAGTTAGTTGGAGCTCTTTTTTTATCTTTAAAAGTTTCTTTTTGTAGCATTTTGTTCTTTTTTTTTTTTTTATTGGAGTATGGTTGATTTATAATATTGTGTTAGTTTCAGGTGTATAGCATAGTGATTCAGTATTTTTTCAGATTATATTCCATCACAGGTTATTATACAAGATAATGGGTGTAATTCCCTATGCTATACAGTGTATCCTTGTTGCTTATCTGTTAATCCCATGCCTCTACTTTGTCCTCCCCCCCTCTTCCCTCTCCCTTTGGTTAACCACAGATTTAGTTTCTATATCTGTGAGTCTGTTTCTGTTTTGAATAACATTCATTTATATCATTTTTTAGCTTCCAAGTGATATCATATACTATTTGTCTTTCTCTGGCTTATTTCACTAAGCATAATGTTCTCTAGGTCCATTCTCCTTGCTGCAAGTGGCAGTATTTCATTCTTTTTTTTATGGCTGAGTAATATACCACATCTTCTTATTCAGTCATCTATTGATAGGGACTTGGGTTGCTTCCGTGTCTTGGCTATTTTAAGTGGTATTTTGTTCTTGCATGGAGGCACTGTCATCTTTACAAGGCTGGAATTTCTTTAAAGTTTGTTTTTTGTATTTTTTTATTTTTAGCCATGCCGTGGAGCATGCGGTATCTTAGTTCCACAACCAGGGATCGAACCCGTGCCCCCTGCATTGGGAGCACAAAGTCCTAACCACTGGACTTCCAGGGAAGTCCCCCTGTGAGGTTTTCTTGTTGCTGCCTACATTGTTTTTCTTTCCCCTGCGGTTTTGTTTTTTGTTTGTGCATTTCTTTGTTTTAGTGCATTTGGTCTCTTAGTGTCACATGTGAGTCTTTCCTCAAATGTCTGGTGATCTTTTGTCACTGGTCCTGTTTAAGACTGAAGCATTAGAAGGCCAAGTGGAAAGCATGGGTTGTGATTATTGAATGAGGGGTTTTTCTCTAGGGCAACAAGTGGCCACAGATGTCTCTTTTGCAGGTCTTTTCTCTGGACATCATTTAGTTTCTGTAGAAAAGGCTCTGGTCTCTTGACTGAGGGAGAGTCAAGAGGCTGCTGGTATGAGAGGCTGTATGGGGTGGGGCTGAGGTTCTCATGTGGCAAAATGCAGCCCTTCCCTACAGCGCCCTGTCTTCAGGCTGGGCCCCTCACCCATGCCAATCCTGTGCCTAATACCAGCAGACCTGTTAGTATTGTGCCTGAGGCCTGAGTCTGGAAACTCGGTTTCAGTTTCTCTAGATAATAGGCCAGTAGGCCAGTGAAGAAGGAACCAAAACTTTCTGTGGGGATCTGGGAGGTCTACCTTTGTGTGAGGCTTCCCCACCGCTACCCCCCAGATCCCTCAGTGTCCTGCTCCCTGCCCCATCCTGCCTTCCTCAGCACTTGTCATTCATTTCCTAAACCCTTGTGGTGCACACAATCTCACTGTGGGCCACTCGCTGAGCAACGTCGTTTATTCCTCTCTGCTGCCTTCCATCCCCATAGAGCATGTGGGGTTTTCATTGAAGGCATTAGTGTACTGCAGTGGCATTAGACATGCAAGAGATACATGGGGAGGAGGCCTGTGAGGAAGAGCAGAGGGAATGAGTCAGAAGAGGTGGGGAAGCTGGCAGGGGGCAGCCCAGTCTGACCCCTTGGAGTAGAGAGGGAATGAAGGAGGGTTGGAGCTGCCTGTCAGAGGAATCTGGTGTCTCATAGAAATTTTCCTCCTTCCCCATGCAGTCACTGGCCACAAGCTGCTTTGGGGTGTGTGGCCTTGTCATGAGCAGAGGGGAGGGTCAGGGCACCCCTCAGGGTGTCTTCAGTTGTACTCCCACCAGCAGAGAGCCAGGTAGGCATTTGCATGGCTGCTACTGTCCACCCTTGCCCCCTTCAGCTTTGCTTCTCCACACAGGTGAGGAGCAGGCCCCTCAGGCTCCCCATGGGCCCCTTCCTGAGGGGACGGGACAAACTATAGCCCCTTTCACTGTAGCTGACCTCGGAGCCACAGCAGGTACCCATTCTCTCCATTCTTCATACCCTCAGTCAGCACCCTAGCAGGTCTCTGTGCCTTACCTGAATATGACCCAGACCTTCATTCCTGAGGGGTCCAAGTCTGGTGGCTCACAGTGGGCCACTGGGTCCCTGGACCCACCCGACAGTCATCTCCCTAGTCCCCGCGTTTGTGGTTGGAACTGATACACTTGGCAGTGGATACTTTTGGCAGAGTGACCCCTACATTGGTTCTTTGGTCTGTGAGGTGAGAGTTATCATGATGAAGAAGGCCAAGTAGAAACCTGAAGGCCCCCTTCACAATAGTACATCAAAAACATTATTGAACTCTGGGAGGTGGGGGAGAACAGAGAAAATTAATGCTGCCTTTAAAACCTAAAGAATGGCAGGATGATGGTCCCTCATCACTCAGTTTAATTCAGTCATCCAGCCCTTGAGAAAACTAGATGGATGCCAGAGAATGGAGACCATCGAGGCGCAGCCAGCCAGTAGTCCTGATTGCAGCTGCTGTGCTGGACACAGTGTCGTTTTTAGAGCAGATTCATAAGGCTTCCGGTGGGGCATGTAGCCACTGATGGGGCGAATGCATCCTTCCATACTGATTGGAAGAGAGGAAAAGAAACTATTCACACCCCTGTGAGGTGGACAGTTTTGCTCTAAGCCTGCGTCGTCATAAAGTTGGAAGAGATCGGGACCAGTCTCCATTCATTATCCGGCCTCCACAACCCACTGCCAGCACCAGGTAGAGGAGGCATGATGTTGCTTTGAGTCTTTGACTTCCGGCGTTCACTTAGAATTCGTGTCTCATACTTCTCCAGATGTCTGCTTAGTCTCCTGTCCCCAGGTACAGTCACCCGAGCCAGTGGTCATAGGTACCTGTGGAGAAACAAAGGCAGTGGACACTTGTTACAATGTGCAGGGTCCTCCCTTCTAGGACACCTCTTTGTCAGTGGATTCTAGACTGAGAACTGACCAAGAGTGGCAATGCCCTCAACCTTCCACGACTCTGCTCTTGCCCTTTTTTAGGTACAGAAGTTTCGCCCACCCTTTTTGGCTGCCCCAGGGATGCCATCCCCGCACTCTGTGGGTCAAGCCCCAAAATTTAGGTGTCATTTGTATTTTAATGTGTTTCTTGTTTTCCTTGTTTGGGATAGTTTTCAAGATTTGAAGGGGCAGGGTCTTTACTCTGCCATCTTCCAACTACAAGCCCAGTCTGTTTGTGGAAAGCTGCTTCTGGTTGTGTGTGGAGACTGATGGGGAGAGCAGCTGTGCGTGTGAGGAGCCCGCAGGGGCCCTGGGACCTCTTTAAGCACCTTCCTGTTGGCAAGCGTTGGGAGGTGCGCTGCCTCTCCTGCCAGGACAAGAATCCACACCTTTGACAGCTTGGTTTGCATCGTATTATCACAGTTTTCCAGCAGATGGCAGTCAAGTGTGTTGTTCCAACAAAATCAGTGCAAGAGGACCATCTTCTGACAGGTGGAGGTGGCCAGAACGGGCATGTTTTCTAATCATGCAGCAGTTCATGAGACTGGCTGGCGGCACTGCTCTCATCACCCTTGTTCGTGTGGCTGTGTGTTAGTTCAAGGCCAGGTTGGATTTCTGGGGCTGCTGGGTGGTAAAGTAGAGATATTTCAAATTTTAAAAAAAATCAATCTCCTAAAGATAAAGCACCTATTGACATCCCCCCAACAGCATAAGGAAGGGTCTGTTTCTGTTTCTTCCTCCGGCACTGGGTATTGCCATTCTTTTCCTCGTTGCTGGAAGAGAGACCAAAAATGGTTCCTTGTCATTTGGGTTTTTAATTTTCACGGAGTTGAGCATGATTTTATCTATTAGTAATTTGTGTTCTGAAATGCCTGTTCTTGCCGTATTCTTTAAGGAAGCTGGAAACAAATTGGTTTGTTGTACCTTAGCAGCATGACTGCCTCCCCACAGGAAAGGGTCGCTGGTTTGCGTGTGGGGCTGATTCTTCTCGCGCTTTCCTTTGTGCAGGCTAGCAGCTGTGGGTGAGTTGGCCGTGCTCCCCACAGCACTGCTGCACATCAGGACACGCACAGGGACCAGTACATCTGCATGGGCTTTGTGGGAATTTTCATTATGTTTTTAAGCAATATATATTTATGAATTCTATTTTACTGAATTCCGGATGTTTAGAAAGAGAGCACTTAGCAGTCACGAAACATAATTTTAGCTGACGTAATTTTTAAGTGTTTTTCTGATTATCCCAATAACACTTGGCAGCTGTCACTCAAGGCACAACTATGCCCATTGGTGTCCTATCGATTGGAAAGTTTCAGGCAGGTGCTGGGCCTGAAACATCACTTAAAGTGATGGCCTTTCTGTGTGATGTGATTTGGCAGTTTGACATTGTAACTACACATTGGAAAGTGCTTGTGAGAAGAATAGATGTGGATTGTGTAGAAGTCATAGTGTGTAGGGTGAGTTTGCAGGCTGGAGTCCTATGCAAGAGTCAGATTCCTGTGGCCTGAGGAAGGGTCTGGGACGTGGGGGTTACCATGAAGAAAGGCCCTAGAGTTATGAAGGAAAAACTGTAGAAGTTGTGATAAGTTGTGTTGAGAGTGTGGTAGAGTGTGACACGTACATTCACTTGGCAAACATTTTCTGAGTCTGCTATGCAAGACTCCGTGCCGAGAGCTGAGAGCACAGAGAGGCCTTTGAAGCCTCCTCTCACAGAGCCAGCACTGGGAGGGGTGGCTGAGGGTAGTGGGGGGGGGAAGGGGGGTCCCAGGGAGGGGTGGGTACTTGGTGATCATGGGATTCTTCTTCCAAGGAAAGAAGAAGCCTTTGGAAGATCTTAGAATCAGAGAATGCTAGCCCTGCGCTGTCCAGTATCATAGACACTAGCCACTTGAGGCTATTAAATACTCAGAATGTGGCTGTGATTGTAAAGAAACACAGGATTTCAAAGACAGTACGAAAAAAAAGAATGTAAACTATCTCATTAATAATTTTTATATGTTGGTTACATTTTTAAATGAATACTTTGGAAATATACTGTATTGAATTTAAAAAAATTATTAAAATTAATTTTACTTTTCCTAGTCACTTTTTTTTAAGGTGGCAGTTAGAAAATCGCACATGTGGCTTGGACAGCAGGGAAGAGCCAGAGTGCTGGGAACTGAAGGCTGACCAGGCACAGACAGAGGGAGGAGTGGGAGTTGTGGAAACCCTCAGAAGGTTTTAAGCAAAGGAGCGTTGTGAAGGTCTAGACAGGGGAAGGGCGACCATCTGGCCCCTCTAGGCTGATTTGTATTAGTTTCAATTTGAGAATAGGATACTCCAAAATGGTTCCAAAATCCCAGGGTTCAATTCTGACTTTCCTCCTGCCAGCACTCTCACGTACGTCAGCGGTCGCTGACCTCACAAAGCCTTACCAATGTGAGATTGTTTGCCTCACCTGCTTTGGTTCATTTTAGTAATTTAAACCATTTCCATCATAGGACTTGAAACCTAGCAACATTGTAGTCAAGTCAGACTGTACCCTTAAGATCCTGGACTTCGGCCTGGCTCGCACAGCATGCACCAACTTTATGATGACCCCCTATGTGGTGACACGATATTATCGGGCACCCGAAGTCATCCTGGGCATGGGCTACAAAGAGAACGGTGAGTACAGACAGAGCTGCAAGAGCCCAGGATGTTTAAAACTAGTGCTATTAGTCATCACTGGTTTTCTTCTCTTTCCTGTGAACTATGTGAAATATACTGTGGAGACTGTGTTATACATAGATTATCATAGTTCACAGATGAGAAATAATTTTATATTTCTACTAGTTAAAATTATTCACTTTAAAAAATTTACTTTTGAAATTAATATTTTTGAACATTTATCAAAGTATAACATACTTACAGAAAAGTATGCACATCTCAAGTGTGCAGCTTGGTGGGAGCACCCCCACGTCACCAGCAGCACCCAAGGCCTCCTGGCCTCCCCCTGGGCCTCAACCCCAAAGGGAAGCCATTATTCTCGTTTCCAGCAACATAGATTGATTTTGCTTATTTTTGAACTTGATATAAATAGAATAATACATGTGCTTTTTGTGTGTAAAATTGGTATTTTTTTAACAGCAAAACTTATTCTAGCAATATCAGAGCTCTTTGAAACTTAGCTTTTGAAAAATTTGTCAAAAAGAACTAAATCACATTTACTTGTTAAAAAAAGAATCTGAAAATTTGCCTGTCATCTGAAATGAGTTGTGCTGCAAGTTTAGTCAGATATTTTATAACCTGTGCTCCCACTCTGAGAGACACAGCTCTGTGGGTTTCCAGTCCTCTGTGGACATGAGAGAAAATGAGGTCCCCTGTTAGCTTCTCTCACCCTGCCCCCACCATCAGGGGCACTAAATAGCCCTCTGCTTGGGCATCTGAGGCCTGTCATTCAGCTGGGCCCCACAGAAGACAGCAAATGGCCCGAAGTTCAGGCACCTCTGGCCCACACCTGGAGCCCACACAAGCCTGTCCCTGTGAGGCCCTCATTCTGGAGGCGTAGTGTTCATATTTTTAAAAAGTCACGCTGACAAGTTGGGTGTGTTTGTGCTTGGGAGGGGGTTTGAGAAAAGACATGTGGGAGGGTCTCTGGCTGGTTTTAATCACCTGGTGTTTGGTAGTGGACATCTGGTCTGTCGGGTGCATCATGGCAGAAATGGTCCTCCACAAAGTCCTGTTCCCAGGAAGAGACTGTATCCTTCATAGGGAGAGCCCCAGCACTGACCACGGAGGCCGGGGCAGGGGTGGGCGTGTGCCTGGAAGCAGCTTGGTGAGGACAGGCGCTTCTCTTATCTGGGACGTTGTTTGTTTTTGAAGCTGTAAAGTATTGGACTCTTTGGCACTGAAAGCCCAGATTGCTGCAAACCAAAGGCCAAAATAGAGGTCAGCAATCTTCCACACTGTGTAAAAAAGTTCACCCTTAACTAGCAATTTATTTTCCATATTTGTGTGTTTAGTACACTGTTGGAATCCTTTTCCTCACCTTTGTTTTGTTCATGGCACTTCATAATTTTGTCATTTCACTTTATTTTCAGTTGATATCTGGTCAGTGGGTTGCATCATGGGAGAGCTGGTGAAAGGTTGTGTGATATTCCAAGGCACTGATCGTATCCTTCCCGGGTTCCTTCCCGGCCATGGTTTCCATTAATACCAAAGGCAGCAGGAGCTCAAAAGGAAAATGTTGTAACTCTAGACTGTAATCTGAGGGGGTCTTGATTATGTTTGTTAAATTAGTGTCACACACCAGATGGTTCAATTTTATGTTTTCTTTTTTACTTGACTACCTGTAATGATTTTATTGAGGTATAGAATTAAGTTAAACCAATTTATATTAGTTCTTATTTTTATGAAAAATAGCTTATAAGAAATGTATCTACTCTTTGACAAATGTATTCTGATATTTAAATGAAAATACTGTTAATTCAGTTAATTTATCTAGAAATTTGTTGTCTAAATTTAATAGGTCAATATTCTTATGTAATTTGTTTAATATACTATTTCATTAGTTACCAGGATGCATTAAAATATTTTCCTCCAAAGTAAGAACTGAAGCACACTACATAAGACCTAAATGCAAAAGATTAAAGTGAAAAGTTTGTGAGGAACAATATTTGCTAAATTTTTTTGTTTGCTACTCTTCTGACATTTTGTAGGAAATTTTAGAAGATCCACTTAGAAGGTTATTTTGTGACACACAAAGTCTAAATAAATATAAAATGCAAAAAAGGTCAACTTATACTGTGGTCGACAAATTGTATTAATGACAGCATAAAAGAGAATAGATATATGATAGCTTCAACAGCTTTCTTTTCTCATATTCCTCATATTCTTCCATCTTCAATATTTTTTACTCTAACATGGTTTTTCACATATACTCTTTTTTCATTTGTGTTCTAACCACCTAAAATTTTCATTAGTCTTTTTGATGTTTTTTGTTACAAAAGCTTAAAGTGGTCTCTGTCTGCTGGCAGATATGGGTTACCTTTAAAAGAAATTAAGTTGTATAGCTATGTTTTATATGTATTTTATTAAGTAATTTTAGTTTTTTATAATTTTATGAGGGTGGTTTTCTTGTAATATAAATTCTTCACAACACAAACTTGGGATGAGAAGATTTTATTCCTATCATTTTACTTACCTTCCTTGACATTTTCCACATCACAGATTTTACGTGAAGTTAAACACAGCATTTTATTTTGTTCTAATAAATTTTCTAGCAATTTTCCATAGCCTTACCTTAGATTCAGTTATTTCAAACTGTAAATAAGATCTTTAGTTTGCAAATAAATTCAGTTAAAAAGGGAAAAGTTGATGTAGTCTAAAGATTTATTTATTTATTTATGGCCTCACCACAAGGCTTATGGGATCTTAGTTCCCCGACCAGGGATTGAACCCATGCCCTCAGCATTGAAAGCGCAGAGACCTAACCACTAGACCGCCAGGGAATTCCCTAAAGATACATAATTAGAAGTATCTACTTAACATTCAGTTTCTCTCAATTTTTAATTCATTTTGTGTCTTTCCTTTAATTAATTAAATGTTTTCTTCAGAAAGTACAGAAATGTGTGAGAACTTTTTGGTACATTATTAAGCAATTTAAAATTCTTCATTTACATATTAACATCTTGCAGTGTCAGTAATAATGATTTTATGTATGTCACCTAATGTCATTCTCAGAACATACACAGAGATTACATCATTTTCCAAAGACAATTCTGCTAACTTTTTCAAACATTAGATAGGAAAAGATCCTGGAAACCAGATTGCAGTTCTCAGAGGTTTGTTTTAGATTTGTAACCTGAGGTAGAAAAGGAACTCCTGTCCCTGCATGGCCTGTGAGAAGGAGAAAGCTTTAGCCAGGCGCCTCCCAGGGAGCAAGGGACCCCAGAAGCCAAGAAGCAGGTTACTGAGGGAGGTTCATTGACACTGTCAAAAAGGTGAGAATTGAAGGATGGTCATCTGCAACTTTGATGGGTGCAGTTTTCATGAAGTGATGGGGGAGAAGCCTGATGAGAGGATGTTTAAGAGAGAAGGAGAGGCTGGGAACTAGCGATACAAGTATAGACAGCTCTGTTTTGCTGCAAGTAGGAGTGGTAGCTAAGCTATGGATGTTCAGCCAAAGGAAAGTGGCTGTTGTTTTAAGATGGGAGAAAAAAAAATTGTTTGATTGATGATGGAATCCTCCAGTGGATGAGGTACCAGCAAGAAGAAACAATACAGGAGGAGAGAGGGCCTCCTCCTTTGTTCTTTCAAGAACATGTGTCTGTCCCCTAGGTTCTGTCACAGTGGTGTCATTTTATTTTTCTAAGACGTACCTCAGTTAGTCACTTTTTAAAGATGCTGTTTATTTGATTCCTCTGGCTTGTTTTCTCTTTTATACTTTTTATGGTTTTATCAATAGAATCGCTTTCCACATTCTTCTTGCCAGTTATCTCAAGCCCCCAGTGAAAGGCAAAGCTAGTACTGTCTGCATTTTACAAACAGGAAGATGAGACCCAAGGGAGATTGGCTGCCTGATACCTCGTGAGTGTCTAATACATAATGGAGTCTGAACCAGATCATGTATTTTGGAAGGAAATAAAACACAATCCTTTGCATTGCAGTGATGGTCAGGGTCAGTGCCAAGTGAAACAGAATGACCTCTCAAAGCTGTCACTGCTCAGTGTAAGCCCAGCTACAGTGGGAAGGGACATGGTGAGGGCTTAGAAAGTCCAGAGCCCTGGCTGCTGCCCCCTCCCTCATGTACTCCATCCTGCCAGGCCTGCCTGGCAGGGATGGCTCCCAGCTGTAAATTGAGCAGTCAGGTCTCTCTACTTTAGGGAGCTTTAGCTGTAACATAGCTTTATTATGAGAACTGATTTCAATTTGTCTATGTAACTACTACCTAATTTCATGTTTAAGACTTTCAGTCATAAGTATTCTTCAATTACAAGATAACGTTATTTTGATCTAGAATGGGAAGGCACATAGACTTTATTGTGTTGATTTAATAAACTGTGATCAGAGCTTATAAGATGCAGAGTTGTTGTTTTTTTTTAATAGTCTTAACTTGGAACCCAAACCTTATTTGAATATTATTTCAGAATGCTTGTGCCAACCCAGGAGGGTGGCCTGGTTAATTACTTATTGATAAATATAAAAATAAAGTTTTTCTTTGAATGATGCTACTTTATGTAATATGAATATAAGGCATTTCAGTTGTATTTTCCTCAAGAGATTCCTTAGATATTGATCAGTGGAATAAAGTTATTGAGCAACTAGGAACACCATCTGCAGATTTCATGAAGAAACTTCAGCCAACTGTGAGGAATTATGTAGAAAACAGACCAAAGTATCCTGGAATCAAATTTGAAGAACTCTTTCCAGATTGGATATTCCCATCAGAATCTGAACGAGACAAAATTAAAAGTAAGATGTCCTTTTTTATTATACTGGTTTTCATAATCTGGATGAAACTTTCACTTTTTTATGTTTTCATTCTAAAACCTGTGAACACTGAGAGACAAAACAGTTGAAACCCTCAAAGTCATTTACAGGCTAGAATGAAGGCGTTTCAGAAAGAAAGCTAAAGACCTAGAAGTTTTGTCCTCAATAAGATGACTTAACTGAAGGCCAAAATATTTACATCAGTCTGAAAGACTCATATTAATTACAACAAGTGGAATTCAAACAGTTTTCAGGTATAAAGAATACATGAATAAAGATTCTAGCCAGTTGAGTCATAAATTTTAAAAGGCACCTTCTCCCCTTCTCCTGTGCCCATCACTAAAATGTGTTTTAAGGGAAAAGAATACATTTGTTTCTCTCTACATCAAGATAAACTGTGCCTCATTCAGAAAAGCCCCATATCTTCTTTGCCTATACATGTGAATTTTAATTGCTGAAACCTAGGTGAGCCTTGTATTTAACCACGTTATTGAATTTGTTGGATTTTTTTCTATTAATCTCTAGATTTTAAAATAAGTGTATACAGGTAGGCAAAGCAGAGGCATCTTGTGAAGTGTTCTGTACTGTGCAAATATGAAATCATTGTGTGGCTTAGTCTGTTCTAATTTCACTTTGATGTGGCACCAGGAAAAAAAATGCTTTCCTGTGCTTCATGCCTGCACTCTTGGCAGTGCCACCCTTAGCTTAGCTCCCGTACTTGCCTTGGCCATGGCTTCTCAGCCTTGTGCCCTGTCCTTCTCCCCTCCCAGCTCAGAGGCTGAGAACACACTTGGAAGCCTGGTTTGTGGTGGAAGTGGCTGCTTGACTTTAGAAAAAGGCTGATAATCTTGAACCCCTCAACAATTTCTCAAAGTTAATACACTTTTGTTCTGTCTGTTCAAGTTTAGTTCTTTTTTTTTTTTTAACTTATTTATTTATATATTTATTGTCTGCGTTGGGTCTTCGTTGCTGCACACGGGCTTTCTGTAGTTGCTGCAAGCAGGGGCTACTCTTCATTGTGGTGCACAGGCTCCTCATTGTAGGGGCTTCTCTTGTTGCAGAGCACAGGCCCTAGGCGTGTGGGCTTCAATAGTTGCGGTACATGGGCTCAATAGTTGTGGTGCACAGGCTCAATAGTTGTGTCGCACGGGCTTAGTTGCTCCGTGGCACGTGGGATCTTCCCAGAGCAGGGCTTGAACCCGTGTGCCCTGCATTGGCAGGCAGATTCTTAACCACTGCGCCACCTAGGAAGTCCCAACGTTTAATTCTTTATTGTGTTATTTTCAGGTTAACAGCATTTGTTTATTAATCTAATATTTGTTTTTACCCTAGCAAGTCAAGCCAGAGACTTACTATCAAAAATGTTGGTGATAGATCCTGACAAGCGAATCTCTGTAGATGAAGCTCTCCGTCACCCCTATATCACCGTTTGGTATGACCCTGCTGAAGCAGAAGCAGTAAGTATCTGTTTTGAAAAGACTTATGTGTAAAGGCAGGACATGCATTTCCTTGGATCTTCTGTCAGTCTTGAATGGCTACTTAAAGTCCTGGATTTTAAAGGACTCCTGATTACAACGAGGCCAGGTAACATGGGTCACAACCCCTTTTGGGATGCTTGTTACCGGGGCTGTACTCAGAGTACCTCAGGAGTGAACATGCTTCTGCTGTGGGGATATAACTGTCTCCATTTATGCAGATGCGGCTGTGTGATCATAATATCATGTTTTGTAGGCATCCATTTGTCTACCTGGCACTGTGCCTTGGGCTTTGCTTACATCATCTTGTTTAGGCATCCAGTCAGGCTGAGAAACTTGCTGAAAATCACAAGTTTGTTCGTCCCTCCCCAGAGGTGCCCGCTAGGGGAGTTCCCCTTCTGACTCTGGTGCTCGTGTGCATTTTTCTGTAGCAGCACTGGTGTGGATGGTCTTCAGCTGGGAGTGAAGTAACCACATAGTGGCATGCTTATTATTATGTCTTGGCCAATGCATTTAACCACCATTTTTTGGGGGGGGTATAGTTGTTTTACAGTGTTGTGTTAGTTTCTTCTGTACACCAGAGTGAAGTAGAGATCCCTGTGCTATACAGCAGGTTCTCATTAGTTATCTACTTTATACATATTAGTGTATCTGTGTCAATCCCAATCTCCCAATTCATCCCACGCTCCCAACCACCATTTTAAACGTTGTTTTTTATGAAAAGAATTTGATTTTTAAACACATTATTTTAAGCAAATTTTTGAAGCAGTCCATTTATGAATTGGGGATGGAGTTTGGGAGTTCTAACAGGAAGAAATATAAACCCGAAATATGTTTTGCAGCTTCTTTATTTCCTAGCATAGTACCTTGTCCAGGGTGGATCTCTAGGAAACAGCCTGTGATTACTGATTTTATAATTACATTTGAGCAAATGTCTTTAGAGTGTGATTATTAGGAGGACTATAATAGCTCTATTTTTTGGCTAGTTTTTCCGTAATTATTTTGATTCTGAAACTGATGTAAATATAACATTTGTGAAGAAATCTTTAATAAGCTGTGTATTGAATGAAACTACATCCTTATTTTAAATAATTTAGAAGTCTTACAAGCGATTCCTTTTCTTCATGCTTCATTATTTTTTTAACTATTGAGTTCACCTGTAATTTAATTTTTAGCCACCACCTCAAATTTATGATGCCCAGTTGGAAGAAAGAGAACACGCAATTGAAGAATGGAAAGGTAAATGCAGAACTTATTTTGATTGTTACTTATGACATTTCTCGAAATGGGGCAACTTATCACTTTTTGACAATAGCCTTTCTAAGGGAGGGGCAAGAGACCCTGCAACCCACTTATCCTCTCTCCTCCCACTTCCCAGTAGGAAAAGAACTTGAAGATAACAGTCTCAGAGAGGAACATGTATGAATTGCATATTAGTTGCTTCAAAAGAGAAAAATAAACTTTTTCACACAATCTTACATTATCAAATTTTGGTTTGTAAACTAAACTCAGTGATTGTATCACACTTACCTTGTTAATGTGTTGCAAATTGTTCAGTAACCCCAGTGCACAGGCCCCTGTAACACAGACATGAGACCCCACGGGGGTCATGTGATCTTATGCTGTATTTGTAAGCCATGTAGTTACATATGTATTTTAAAATAAGAGTTTGGGAAAAATTTTAGATCAAAAATGTCCAAATAGTTATTATTACCACTCTAAGATTAACCAAACAACCCACAACAAACTAAACCAGTTAAAAAAGAGGCTGAACTAAAAATTTTTCATTAAAAAGCAGAACCAGTACTAATTGAAAACTACGGTCAGCGCAAGTCAAACACAATGATGTGTCTTTCCCAAGAGCCCCTCCCCAGGATGTAGGGACACCAGCAACCTGCACACACACACACCCGTAGCCCTCACTAAGTGCTTGCAATGAGCTAATTTTATATCATGAATAGCAAAATTTTAGGAAGTTGCTGATACCTTACTTAATAGGTAATTAGTTTTTCTGACAAATGGAAATTGAGGAAAACTGAGATCAAAGCCAAGAAAAAAACTTAGATAATTGGATTGATTTCTGGCCAGTCTGGAGGGGTTACATTTGGAGAACCACAAGTAATGATGCAGGAAAACATGTGCAAAAAGATGTGAGACTATCCAGTACTTAAACTGTCCTGTTAGAGCTGCTTTACTAGTACTTTCCCTCCCTCTCTCCCCTCCTCCCTCCCTCTGGGTCTCACTCTCCACCCCCACTTTGTAAAACCCTGTCATGGATCCAGAACTACCCTACATTTTTGGCTATCTTAATAGTTGGGTTGAAAAGATATAATGGATCAAATTATATTTTGGTCTAGGTAAACTGTATTACTTAATTGTCTATCGCAATTAAAAATAGCACATCACATTGCCTTGGAGTGGTTCCAGTTGATTTGGAAGCAGGGTTTCAAGATGCAAAGAAACTGATAAAGCATTTTAACTTGAATTTCTGTTTGAAGAGCTGATTTACAAAGAAGTAATGGATTGGGAAGAAAGAAGCAAGAATGGTGTTATAAAAGACCAACCTTCAGGTTAGTGATTGCTTTAATTGTTTGGTTGCATAATATTTTTTTTTCCCTATTCATTGTTCGTAAGTGACCCCAGTGTGTTGCCAGCTTGACCAGCATTGGATTTGAAAATTCCTTATATGAAATAGTCTTCTCCTTTTTAGTTTGTCCTGGTGGTGGCAGCTAACATTTTACTGATGTGCCAGGCAGCAAACTAACTATGTTATGAACATTCTTGTTTCATCCTTGTAACAGCTGCTGTCAGTTTCGTTAACAGATAAGGACATTGAAACTTAAAGCCCTTTCAATGTGCATGACCCTCTTTGTACTTCCCTCAACCAGTTAAAAAAGAAAATTAATGTGAATCTAGATAAAATGGAATTTGGTTTTCTTTTGAGAAAATTGTTCATGTAATGCTCCCATCTTTCTACTTGATCTGCTTAGTGGTAGAAGTCCAACAAATAGGTAATTTTATGATTATTAGAGACATAATATATACAAGTTAACTTATGTCCTATAGGGTTCTACCTGAAACAGAATTCTTTGTTATATTTATTTTCTCCTTCCACTCCCACTGGAAAGCGCATGCATGTGCACATAAGTACATATTGGACTGCTTCTTATTCTTGAACTTTATATTCAGCATGACGTATGTGTCAAGTGTCTAGAGATTATATAAACTTCAATACGAATTTAGGTGCTTGTTGTTAAGTAAGCACAAACTTAAGACTGACCACTGAGAGCCTGAATGTTTTGTTTTTGTTCAAATGAGACTGAAATATAGATAGTAGGAAGTAGGATAGTTTCATTTACCTTAAAATGTCAGTTTTGGGGATTTAGAAAGCAAAAATAAAGTAAACAAGAGTCCACTATTTTTTTTTTTTCCTTTTCTTATTTGTTTGTATACAGTCCTTCTTTTAGAAGATATTTTTATTGCAAAAGAATTTTTCAAAGCTTGATGCTTTTTTTCCTTGGACTAAGTGTTTATGATTATAATTGAAATGTCTGAAAACACTTGAATCCTACTTGGGCTTAAGCCTTTTGTGATACTGATAGTTTTAGGATAAATTCAGCAATTTTCTTTTAGTATCTTTTTAAAACCAGCAGGTATTTTTAAAGTAGTTAACATGATTATACATGAGTGCTTTATGATGTTTAGTACTGGGAAGAAAGAGAATATTGCAGGGAAAGAGAGGAATATTTGGGATTTTGAGCCTAAAGAAAGACTCCAGAAAAAGTTCAAAGTGTACAGTCAACTAACTTCTTGTTTATACTAATAGTATAGGAAACTACAAAAGGACAGAGCTGAGAAATGACCTGAAGTCTCATTGCCTGGATTTGAAGCAGTGTCATGCCTCAGATTTTATTATATTTGGTTTTCTTAGCACAGATGCAGCAGTAAGTAGCAACGCCACTCCTTCTCAGTCGTCATCTATCAATGACATTTCATCCATGTCCACTGAGCAGACGTTGGCCTCAGACACAGACAGCAGTCTGGATGCCTCAACAGGACCCCTTGAAGGTTGTCGATGATAAGTTAGAAATAGCAAGCTTGTCATCAGTGAAGGAACTCTCGCTTCCATGGGCCTGAAATACGTGGGAGTTGATGGAACCAAATAGAAAAACTCCATTTTCTGCATGTAAGAAACACGATGCCTTGCCCCTACTCAGTTGTACTAGGCTTGCCTTGCTTAGATTATAAAATGAATCAGTTTATGTCTAAAGAAAAAAAGTGCAAACCACACTTCTAGAGATTTTGTTCAAGGTCATTTCAGGTGAGCAATTAGAATAGATTATTTTTTTTTTAAGTTGTGCGGTAATAGTGGCAGTTTCTCATCCTCAGTAACTGCTGGGACTTATATGCATGTGACCACAAATGCTTGCGCGGACTTGCCCTCTAGCACTTCAGAAATCAGTGTTTATTAAGCCAAATAATCTCCAAGGTAGTGCTGCTTCTAGAACTGTCTCTTAAACCTCTTAAGTCATTTGGTGTCTGTCCAGAAAAAAGTAGACTTATGTGTATTAATTGGCCGCCATCATATTATCATATCTTACCTGCTTTTAGGGTATGAGTTATTTTCTTTCATATTTCAGAAGGAATATAATTAAATATATATAATAAATAATGTAACTTTTCTTAAATTTGTCATGTTTTGAGCTAAGAATTACCACTGCTAAGACCAGGACACTTTGTTTTCTCTAAATTGTCTTAGTCTGTGTGACTGTACATTGAGCTTTACTGCATGATAAAATTTTAAGTTTTGTTTTGTGCTGCTTAAAACATATATACCTTTAAAATTCTATCTACCCTCTCTCTTTTTTATTGGTCTTCTGGACTTACTATTAATTTAAAGTGCTATCTAGAACTTCATCTTCTTTATTAGCCACCTAATACCCATGTCAGTAATATGATGGCAAATAGATTCTTCAACCCATCACCTGCTGTTAGAATAGAATTTTATGACGTGATCACTAAAGATGATTGCAGTCACTTACTAAGTGCTAGCTTCGCTTGAGCCTGGACTGGGTCCTTTCTTACCTCCCATCACTCAAGGTAAGATATGATTTCACAAGGCAGAGTTTCCCTCTTCCAACACAGCATTCTTACCTGACTTTCTTTTCTGGAAGAAACCATATAAATGCCCCTTTGGTCTGTTTTAGGAAGCAAGCTGATTCAGAATGCCTGTTTGTGGTTGTTTTCCATTTTGTGGAGGCATTTCCTTTTCCTAAGGGAATCCATGAATGTTCTGGAGAAATTCTTCTGAGGGATATGGAAGAAATGTCCTACAGGGTAATAGTTAACTATTGAATATTTTCTGATTTTAAACTGCTCACCTGAAATTGATACTTTCAGACTGATATGGAAATTGTTCAAAATTCAGTAAAATACTGAGTATTGAAGTGTCGTTGCAGAAATGGAGTTACGTTGGTCACGTGGCTACCTGTGCTCATAGTGCTTTTCCCCGGAGCTTCTTCTGTTACAAATTCATATCTTGTGTTTAGTTATTTTGGAAGCTATTGGGTCAACATTGTTCGCATTCTATAGAATGTGTTCTGAGGAGGAACTTTGATAAGAAAGTTTATTATAAATATTATCTAAAATATATGATTATCTCTACACCAGTTGTATCTTATTGGTCTTACCACTGGAAACTGGAACCCTTGATGAACAAAATTAATATTGAAGTAATAAATAGTTTTATATTGTGAGGTTTAGACACATTCAGCTATAAGATGGAAATGCTAACTTGGATTGAGACAGAAACACCTATTATGTGGCTTAGGGTTATTTTGGTTTTGGAGGCCTAATGGTATTGTGAAGAAAGTTGTCACTATAAACATAAACATCTTAAAATGGCCTCCTCTCTAACACACATCCTTTAAAAAGACTTTACTAAATCTATCTTTAAAAAGAAAAACAAACAAAGGGGAGAGTTTTAAAAATGCATTATCTGTCCTAGGCTTGTGTATATGCAGCACAGGGATGCTGAAGGCACATCGAGGCCGCGCTGGGTGGTGGTGCATTCAGCCAGGTGCCATTTGTAAGTGGAGCTAGGTGCCGCCCAGATTGGCTTTCTGCTCACTCATTCCTCTGTGTGTTCATGGACGGAGTCCGTGATGGCACAGACGGGTTTCCTGCCAAGACCACCTTCCATCAGAGATCGGTGAGTGTACCTAGGACAGGTCACAGGGCTGCAGACACCAGAGCTCCATAGAAATACCTCACCCCACTTCAGGGTCCTCGCTCCCGAGCCGAGATGTGCCAGGGCCCTGGTGCAATGCAGATAGTTTCAAATGGCTCTCCATGGATAAATGCAGATGTTGGATAAAGAACTGAAAAATTTGCTCAGTTTTTCATCTTTTCTATTTTATTTTTGTAATTTATATTGTACACAACCCTGGAAGTAACTATTTTGGACACATATTTTTATAAACCAGGTAATTTATTATTAGCCTGGAATCTGGACTAGGTTCATTTTGTTTGTTGACTTAGTTTTTTGTTAAAAAGGAAATGACTGCCTCCCCTATGTCGGGTCTTGATTTCAAGTGCAGGTCCCAGAGAGCAGACAGAGCCTGTCAGAGTAGGAGAGCATTCTAGAAACACGTCCTGCACAGTGTTGATCAGCTGTGGAAACGGGATGGAAACAGGGCTCTGCGCTTATCCCTGCGCCATGAAACTCAGAGCTGCAGTACTAAAAGGAGAAAACCCTTGGCAGGGCACCTTCCTGACACCCAGAGGCCAGAGCTGAAACACTGAATGGGATGCTGGTTTAATCCAGATTTGATGCTGTGTCAGTCATGGTTACAATGTGTGATGAGTCCGTCTGATTGATTTCTAATGTAACTCCTCCAGTGTTTCATACTGGTAATAAACACAGGTGTGACCTTTCAGATTGCATATCTCAAAAGTAACATTGCCTAATGTTTTATAATAAAATATATTATGTGTGTTTTGATTGGTGAAAATAATACAAATACATTTTAAAAGAGAAGTATATCGCATTTCCAGTTTTTGTGTTTTTAAGTGACAATTGACTGTATTTCACATTAGCATCTCTGATTACAGATTTAACGTGAACACAGGTAGATATTGGAGTGTCGTCATTTCGATCTATATTAGCAGATGTTTTTAAATTGAAAAGCAACACGTTTCTGTTAGATCTCTTACTGAAAATACTCTGCAAATTCCTGAATCTAAGTTTTCAAAAACATGCAGTGCAAAATCGAATATTCGGAGGAATTGTTTTCTCACAAGGTGTGGCCAGAAGAACCCACCAGTCAGTCAGTCTTTCCTTGTATCACTTAAAATCCTTAATGGCGCCTGTGTGCTTGTGGTTTTGTGCATGGATGAGCCTCTTTCATTTTGCGTCTGGTTTTGAGGCACTTTAGGATGTTTACTACTTAAAACCACAGGAATAGAGGGCCCACAATGGCTCACTTTCTTCGCTGCTTAAAAGGACTAGACTCATTCCAGATGGATGAGGATCAGTCTTAATTTTAAAGGTCTCTAGAGAAGGAAAACATTTCTCTTGATAATGATTTGGGTTCCATTTCTCTATCTTACCCCCTTCTCACTTTCAATGTAGATAGTACTAAAATACTTCTAATTTATTGACTTAAATGGTACATGTAGGTGGGTGGGATTTTTTTTTTTTTTTTTTGGTGACAGGAGGGGTAATATTTCAGAATAACTTAATATGTACTTTCCTATAGATCCTGTGGCTACTTGAGTGAATTTAAGCGCAAGCTTACCTTTGACAATAAGACAGTTATTTGATATTTTTGGTCTTTAATCAAGAAAATTGGTAACAAAATCAATAATAACAGTGATGGAGTGGCCAGTAACGTCTCTTTGAAGCCAAATGTGACCATGATTTAAGAGGGATGTGCCTGTCATGGCCACTGGGAACTTGTCATTTGCTGTGTCCTCAGAACCCGGGGGCCCTTGTGAACAAGGGTGTTTGCTATACCATTTCTGTGCTGGGGATTTAGTATTGGAAGGAAAATTCAGAACCAGTCCTCTAACCCCCTGCACGACATCGAGGAGGCTGCAGCCCCTCACCCATGTCGGGAAAGGGAGCAGCAGGGTTGCCTTCAGCATGCTTCGCACTCGTGCAGATCTTACTCTTCTTATAGTCATGAACACCTCAGAAAAAGGCCATGAGCACAGAATTTTGCCAGACTTTCTGAGGAATCCTGAATCCTGGTGGATATCACGTTGAGCCCCTTTCTAGAAGCAGCTTCTAAATGCTTTGTGGTCTTAGAGGGAAGCAGAGCCTGCAGGAGGGTTCTGCTGGCCTTTTCTGCTCTTAGTGGTTCTGACACTTTTGCATACAGATTTTGGTATGAATAGGGACATTTTTACTCTGAGCCCCAGCACAATTCGGTATTCTTGTTCTGTGTCAGAAAGCGCATATAGAGGCTGAGTTCAGTGAAATGGATCGTTTCCAGCTTTAATTCCAGGGGGAGCTTAGGTGCAGGGTAGGAACTGTAGGCTTATAATACAGACTTCATAGAAACATAGATATGATTAAATGCATCTCTTCATTTTAAAGAAGTAGTTCTGTGCTTTGAAGTAAACTCTTGGCTTTATTTTGTCTATGCACTTAGATTTCATGGAGAGTGGGAATGGATGAAGAGGTTCTCGAGTTCATACTGCCATTTAGGGCAGGAATCAACCTGAAGAGGTCACCCAGCCTCTGCTCAGATGGTTTTAATGAAGAGAATGCTCCTCCCACTGAATGTTTTGTAGTTTTGACTGTTAGAAAGTTCTTTCTTTAACTGAACTGAAACCTGGTTCCCACAACTTCCTAGGTCTTTCCTTTGGGTGAAATAGTGAGTCTGAGCCATCTTTATGAGACAGGCTTTAGTATGTTAGTTGGAAAAGTAGGCTCCAAGTGTTCCCTTCTCTAGCTTAAATTCAAAGTTCTCCCAACCCTCTTTCATATGAAAAAGCCCCAAGAGCCTCACCACCTCAGCACACCCTAAAAATATGGGCCCAGAAGTGAACATAATATTTCGGATACAGCCTGAGCATACGCCCTTCAAACAACGTACCACTAATGAACACTATCTCAGGTGGCCTTAGCTTTAACAGCCACGTCACACTCAGAGCCTGCAGTCCTGCAAAATTACTGGCTTTTGTGATATTGCAGTTAATCCTGATTCTCTCAATCTTCATAAGCATTCTGTCTGCCAGCTTGTGACCTCCATCAGTTTCATGAGCATGAACAGGCCTTTTGAAAATTTATCCACAAGGTGACTAACAGCCTTGAGTGGCAGGATGGAGCCTTTAGGCAGACCCAGCAGTCACAGTGACGGGAGCCATGTGGCCGGCACTTTGCCAGCTTCCTCAGTAGGGTTCTCAGCAGGATGGCTTGTCATTCAGCTCACGTGGAGTGTTATCTTGCCACGAGGTCAGGAAGAAGAACCTGGATGGACACCATGCAGAAGTCATGAAGACACTTCAGCAGCTGTCTCTGATCTACTTACTTCAAGAAAAGAAATGAGTTTGGCACCGTGCACTGGTTCTCAGAGTTCATTCTTTTATTTTCTCTTGGGAGAAGCAGGTGGTGAGTGCTTCCTCTTCATGTCTACACCTTTAATATCTTTTGGCCACTTAGAAATGTGACACGTTGCTGTCTCAGTTTCCACAAGTCGGCGAGTGGGCAGGGGAGCAGGTTAGAAACAAGTGTTGGCCTTATTTTCTCTCCGCATGAATAAAGAAGCGATGTGTTTTGAAGAGTAACTGTGATTCCACGTGGGGCCAAGCTGCCCCCCAGTTGCCTGTTGATTACAGAATTGTGTTCATCCGGCACAGCCTGGCTCAAGCTGGGCATTACTTCAGAAGTTTATCACCTTGAGCATATCTTGTGCCTTTTTTCAGCTAATAGCAGTCATGCTACTTTGTTTTCACTTGATTTTAATCTGGGCTAGAGTTGCATACAGAATTTCACTAATAGTTCAGTTTGTCCAACTCTCCATTTTAAAGTTGACTTCTTGGGTGTTTTTAACAGCAAATATCACACTAAAGATGCTATTAAAAAAATAACTATTTGATGAGAACACTCAGGTATATGTGTTTGTTCTCCAGTATTCTCGTAGATGGCTCCCCAGTGGTGCCTGACAGAGGAATACAATGCAGCAGGTGAGGGCCTGTCTCTTCCTGCCCTCGCCCACCCTCTCTGCTCCCAAGGGAGCTGACCCCTGGCCCCTTCCAGGAACTTCACTCCTACAGTCATCTCCATTCTGTGTCATCACTCTCCCCTCCCTCTGCTCCATCATTTCTACCTTTATGTCGCCCGTGTTAAAAAGAAAAAGCTGCTTAACCCACCATCACCGTTGAGTTGCTTCCCTTCACAACAGAAATGAAGAGCGGTGTATACTCACCTTCTCCACCTCCTCTCCTCCTATCTGCCCCCTTTTCTAAATAAAAAAGATGTGTATATATGAAAACATAATCAAGAATGAGAAAGTAAACACACTTTTCTCTGGAGGTGACCACTCTTGATAGTTTATTGTATATCTTTCTGGTAGTTTTCTGTGGACACATAAACATCTAGATGATTTTTTGTTTTGCTTTTTGCCCAAATGAGGTCACATTGTACGTGCTGTTTATAACGTGCATTTTTCAGTTAATGGTCTCCAATTGTCCATGTCGGTAGGTTTTCATCTGGTTTAATACCCAGGGCCTTGGGATTCCCCCACTGTCCACAAAGTCCTTTATTAGTGTGTCCCACCAGGATCCAGTTGAAGCCCTTGCGTTCCTGGTGTCTGGTTTCTGGTTGTCATGTTCTTAAGACTCTTCGAATCCTCCATGACACCACCCTGTGTTGTCAGGCAGGTTGGCCTGCAGGATGTGCACCCTCCAGCTCTGTGTGGCTGCATCCATGGGCTTGCACTGACCGTGCTCTCCATCTTCAGTATTTCTTGGATCTGGAATGCACATCCAAAGGTTTGATAGATTCACCCACATCTTTTGGTTATAATACATTTAAGTGATATTGTATCCTTTATATGAACTCACACCCAGAGACATTTCATATCTTTTTGACCCACTGTCAGTAATGCTAAAATTGACCTCTGGGTTCGGATAGTGCCTGTTCAGTCCTCCCTCACGCAGTCGTGTTTTTCTCACGACTAGAAAGTCATCCACCTGGGCCCATCCACCCCATACCTCGTGCAGTTACCCCAGGTGGTAACTGTTCCCATGAGCAGAAATTTCACAAGGGCTTAGTTCAGCCATCCCTTTGACAGGAGCGGAGAGGTGGCACTCTGCTGTCAGGGAGAGCTTCCAGGCATCAGCTCTGGCTGAAAGGCAGGCTCCACGCCTTACTCCTTCCCTTCAGCAACCAGTGCTCAGAGTCGGGTGTGGCTTCAATCCCTACCTCAAATGGTATCACAAGAAGGTTTATATTTCTGGCTTTCTCTGAGTATTTCCAGTCATTCTTTTTGAGACTTAAATTGCAATAACTGTGGCCAGGGAAGCTCCTTAAAGCTGATTCCCTCCAGTCCTTTCGACTGACTTCATTAAGTTTTTAACTTTTTACTTTGAAATAATTTCAGACTGATAGAAAAGTTGCAGAAATAGTCCAAAGGATTCTTGTATACCTTTCCTCACCCCAGTTCCCCAAAGGTTAACATTTTACCACATGTGCTGGAGCCTCCTCTCTCTGCAAACATGTAGCTATACGTGTGTGCGTGCACATCTGCTTGTGCAGATGCGTGTGTTCCTGTATAAACACATTTCTGCTGGTATACAGTCACTAATTTCCCCCCATTGACTGTTTTTACATGCAACCAGATTTTTTTTAAGCTCCTTATTAGAATATAATTGCTTTACGCTCTTGTACCAGCTTTTGAGGTACACCAAAGTGAATCAGCTCTATTTGTACATATATCCCCATGTCCCCTCCCTCTTGCGACTCCCTCCCACTCTCCCTGTCCTGGCCCTCTAAGGCATCACCCATGATCAAGTTGGTCTCCCTTTGTTATACAGCAACTTCCCACTAGCTATCTATTTTACAGTTGGTAATGTATATATGTCTATGCTACTCTCTCACTTCATCCCAGCTTCCCCTTCGTCGCGCCACCCCCCCAACCTCATGTCCTCTAGTCCATCCTCTGCATCTACATCCTTATTCTTGCCCTGTCACTGGGTTCATCAGTACCTTTTTTTTTTTAGATTCCGTATATATGAGTTAGCACACAGTATTTGTTTTTCTCTTTCTGGCTTCACTCTGTATGACAGACTCTGGGTCTATCCACCTCATTACATATAGCTCCATTTCATTCCTTTTTATGGCTGAGTAATATTCCATTGTATATATATGCCACATCTTTTTATCCATTCATCTGTTGGTGGGCATTTAGGTTGCTTCCACATCCTGGCTATTGTTAATGGTGCTGCAGTGAACGTTATGGTACGTGTTTCTTTTTGGATTATGGTTTTCTCTGGGTACATGCCCAGTAGTGGGATTACTAGATCATATGGTAGTTCTATTTTTAGTTTTTTAAGGAACTTCCACACTGTTTTCCATAGTGGCTATACCAACTTACATCCCCACCAACAGTGCAGGAGAGTTCCCTTTTCTCCACACCCTCTCCAACATTTATTGTTTCTAGATGTTTTGATGATGGCCATTTTGACTGGTGTGAGGTGATACCTCATTGTGGCTTTGACTTGCATTTCTCTAATGATTAGTGATATTGAGCATCTTTTCACGTGTTTGTTGGCCATCTGTATGTCTTCTTTGGAGAAATGTCTATTTAGGTTTTCCGCTCATTTGTGGATTGGGTTATTTGCTTTTTTGGTATTAAGCTTCATGAGCTGCTTGTATATTTTGGAGGTTAATCCTTTGTCCCTTGCTTCGTTGGCAAGTATTTTCTCCCATTCTGAGGGTTGTCTTCTTGTCTTGTTTATGGTTTCTTTCACTGTGTAAAAGCTTTTAAGTTTCATTAGGTCCCATTTGTTTATTCTTGATGTTATTTCCATGATTCTAGGAGGTGGGTCAAAAAGGATCTTGCTTTGATGTATGTCATAGAGTGTTCTGCCTATGTTTTCCTTTAGGAGTTTTATAGTGTCTGGCCTTACATGTAGGTCTTTAATCCATTTTGAGTTTCTTTTTGTGTATGGTGTTAGGAAGTGTTCTAATTTCATTCTTTTACATGTAGCTGTCCAATTTTCCCAGCACCACTTATTGAAGAGGCTTTTTTCCATTGTATATTCTTGCCTCCTTTGTCAAAGATAAGCTGTCCATATGTGCTTGGGTTTACCTCAAGTTCTCTATTCTGTTCCATTGATCTTCCTTTCTGTTTTTGTGCCAGTACCATACTGTCTTGATCACTATGGCCTTGTAGTATAGTTTGAAGTCAGGAAGCCTGATTCCACCAACTCCGTCTTTACTTCTCAAGATTGCTTTGGCTATTCGGGGTCTTTTACATTTCCATGCAAATCGTAAGATTTCTTGTTCTAGTTCTGTGAAAAATGCCGTTGGTAATTTGGTAGGGATTGCGTTGAATGTGTAAATTGCTTTGGGTAGTACAGTCATTTTCACAATGTTGATTCTTCCAATCCAAGAACATGGTATATCTCTCCATCTGTTTGTATCATCTTTGATTTCTTTCATCAGTGTCTTACAGTTTTCTTCATACAGGTCTTTTGCCTCCTTAGGCAGGTTTATTCCTAGGTACTTTATTCTTTTTGTTCCAAATGGTAAATGGGAGAGTTTCCTTAATTTCTCTTTCTGCTTTTTCATTGTTAGTATATAGAAATGCAAGAGATTTCTGTGCATTAATTTTGTATCCTGCTACTTTACTAAATTCATCGATGAGTGCTAGCAGTTTTCTGGTAGAGTCTTTAGGGTTTTCTATGTATAATATCATATCTGCAAAGAGTGCCAATTTTACTTCTTCTTTTCCAACTTGTATTCCTTTTATTCCTTTTTCTTCTCTGATTGCTGTGGCTAAAACTTCCAAAACTATGTTGAATAATAATGGTGAGAGTGGACACCCTTGTCTTGTTCCTGTTCTTAGAGGTAATTCTTTCAGTTTTTCACCATTTAGAAGGATGTTGGCTGTTGGTTTGTCATATATGGCTTTTATTATGTTGAGGTAATTTCCTTCTGTGCCCATTTTCTGGAGAGCTTTTATCATAAATGGATGTTGAATTTTGTCAGAGCTTTTTCTGCATCTATTGAGATGATCATTGTGGTTTTTATCCTTCAGTATGTTGATATGATGTATCACATTGATTGATTTGCATATATTAAAGAATCCCTGCATCCCAGGGATAAACTCCACTTGATCATTGTGTATGATCTTTTTAATGTGCTGTTGGGTTCTGTTAGCTAGTATTTTGTTGAGGACTTTTGCATGTATATTCATCAGTGATATTGGCCTGTAACTTTCTTTTTTAGTGACATCTTTGCCTGGTTTTGGTATCAGGGTGATGGTGGCCTCGTAGAATGAGTTTGGGAGTGTTCCTCCTTCTGCTATATTTTGCAAGAGTTTGAGAAGGATAGGTGTTAGCTCTTCTCTAAATGTTTGATAGAATTCGCCTGTGAATCCATCTGGCCCTGGGCTTTTGTTTGTTGGGAGATTTTTAATCACAGTCTCAATTTCCATCCTTGTGATTAGTCTGTTCATATTTTCTGTTTCTTCCTGGTTCAGTCTTAGAAGATTGTACTTTTCTAAGAATGTATCCATTTCTTCCAGGTTATCCAATTTATTGGCATATAGTTGCTTGTAGTAGTCTCTCATGATCTTTTTTATTTGTGTGATGTCCGTTGTTCTTTTTCATTTCTAATTCTGTTGATTTGCGTCTTCTCCCTTTTTTTCCTGATGAGTCTGGCTAATGGTTTATCAATTTTGTTTATCTTCTCAAAGAACCAGCTTTTAGTTTTATTTATCTTTGCTATTGTTTCCTTCATTTCTTTTTCATTTATTTCTGATCTGATCTTTGTTATTTCTTTCCTTCTGCTCACTTTGTGGTTTTTCTGTTCTTCTTTAATTGTTTTAGGTGTAAGGTTACATTGTTTCTTCAGTATTTTTCTTGTCACTAATTTTTCCCCCATTGACTGTTTTTACATGCAACCAGATTTATTAAATGTCTGTAAACTCGTGTATAACGAGGTATATGCATGTGCTTTACAAAGACACAAGTATACATAGGCATGTACATTAAAAACTTTATTAAATGTGGGATGTTAGTAGTGTTTATAACAGGCAGCATTCGTGTGGGTAAATGTGTCCACGTGACTTCAGAGAAACCTGCTAAAGCATCAGTGTGTGTGTGTAATGATTGACAGTACCATGGGGAGAAACAAATTTTAAAATGTGGAAATTTGCACTACTCAGAAACTGACAGATCAAGCAAGTGAAAAATTAGCAAAGATCTAGAAGATTGGAAAGCCACAGTTATTTAACTTTATATGTATTATATATTATAGGCAAATTCCTTTTGACCGCACGTAGAATTTAAAGGAAATTGACTATATACCAGGCCCCAGAGGACACCTCAAACAATTCTAAAGTTAAAAATACACAACTGTTTTTCTGTGATAATGCAATAAATTTCAAAATAAATTTGAAAAGATCTCACACATCTGGGAACTAAACAATACACTAAAGGCAATCTAAGTGAAAGAGGAAATCATAAAGAAAATTGTGAAATTCCTAAAAGTGCATGACCTCAGAAAAACACTGCATACCAAATTTGACCCAGCTAAGCCTTAAATACATTTATGAAAAACAGGACAGTTTTTTTTTTTTTTAATGAGTTCAATGTTCAATTCAGGAGATTGACAAAAAAGCAACAGAGCAAGCCCAAAGACACAGAAAAGGAGGAATAATAAAGATAAGGATAGGGACAAGAAACTAGAAAATAAAAATGAGAAAAGAAAATCATCAAAACTGAACGATTAATAAGCTAGACAAACCTCTGGAAATATGATCAAGAAATAGTATGCAAGTAACAGTGAAAGTGGAAAAGGGGAAGTTATGAAAGACATGAAAATCTACAGTGTTCTAACAAATGTGTTAATCTACAAGAAGTAGACAAATTTCTCTACAAACATAAAGCACTAAATTTGTCTCAAGGAATGATGATACTAAGCACATCATACATATGAACTTATTTAATCTTCTCCACAGTTCTGTGAGGTCAGAATCATCTCCATCATGAAGCTGGGGAAATGGAGGCAGGAAGAAAACAGGCTTCCACAGCCAGAATATGCAAAAATGGGGTCTGAGGCCAGAGCAGCTGGTGTGCTCTGGATGGCCTCCAGAAAACTGGAATGGATCAGTGGCCAGAGAAAGTGAAATTGTAATCAAAGGGTACCCCTTCCACCCCCAAATGCTCTCCAGGAAAAATTAATCTTACAGATCAGTTTTCACTAAATTTTTAAGAAACAGACAAACTATCTTATCCAAGATTTTCAAAGCCATCCAACTCTACTTAGGAGGCTGGATTAATCTTGATTCCAAAATTGAATAAAGACAGATCAAGTTTACGCCCTTTTCACAGATGCTAACTGAATCCAACGTTGTACTGTTTATTCCCAAATGCAAGGGTGTTTACTGAAACTGTTTGAATAAATAACATTTTTGTTTTGTTTTTAAACTGTCAGAAAACTGAGTAGAAAAGAGCTTCCTTTGGGGAGTGGCAGAGCTCATTCTGTGAAGAGCAGGAGGCAATAAATATCAAACATACAGGGTAAGCTAGCAGAGAAGTGCAGGGTTAACAGGTGTGAGGGGCCACCTTGGACCCATCAGACCAGGAGACACTAGGGCCGTCGTGGTGGTGGCAGTGAGACGGGCTTGTGTGTGCTTTGGGCCTGTGGAACAGGGCTGAGCCCCAAACCCCTGGTCGAGAAACAACCCAACAGCCAAGCTGGAGGCAGAAAGCCCCACTCTCCATGCACACACTGCTGCCACTGCACAAAAGCAAAAAACATCCTTCTGCAGGACTGTGCTGGGACTCCTCAGCTTGGCCAGGATGCTTCCCTGAGATCCCCACTTCCTCTCATGCGACTCCTTCATTTTCAACAGATGCCTGCTGAGAGGCTCCCATGTCCCATTAGTAAGACACAAGTACTTAATCCAGCCGAGCTGGCAACCAAGGACAAGACGTAGCCTGGGTAAAGGAGGCTCCAATCCTGTCGGCTCCATCTCCAACAGATAGCCCAGCAGTGGCCGTGATGGCTGAGAGAGGCTCCCGGTTTCCCCTCTTGTCCCGCCCACGCGAGACCTTTACCCCACGCTGGAGTGGGCCTGCTAGGATGCAGCTGCAACTGCACGTCACTGCCCCTGTGGCAGCCTCCCTGGGTCCCAGCTGGCCAAACAGGTGTTAAACCTGGGCTCCCACTGCCACATGGCTCCCACACACGTTCACATGATCAAGGTTGCCAGCGTCACTTTTAGGATATTTCTGTGTCCTAAAACCACCTTCTGTGGCCTTTCTGCTGGTAGGTTCTAAACAACTGAAGGTCAGTAAACCATTTTGATGCTGTGGTGTGGATTGCCAGGCCCCACACAGACCCTCTGAGTCCAAGGTCTTGGGCATCGGTGTTGTACATGAGCTCCCAGGGAAGGCCCAACACACATCCACTCTGCCCAGCTGTGGGCCCGTCGGAGGGCAGCCACTGGATCCTGACCTTCCTGCCTCCCACCCTTCTCCCAGGGCAGTTCGTGGGAAGCATGAAGGGTTTGGGCCCCCGCTCTGCTGTGCCCCCTGTGTAAGCTCCCTGCTTTCTCTGTGCCTCTCTTGTGGAATGGTGTCTGAGTTTCCCATTACCACTCTTGCAAATTATTGCAAACTTAGTGGCTCAAGACAGTGCATGTATATTTTCTTACAGTTCTGTAGGTCAGAAGCCTCACTGAGCTTAACGCATGTGTCGGCAAGGCCAGTTCTTCCTACAGGCTGTAGCGGAGAATTGGTCTCCTTGCCTCTTCCAGCCTCTAGAGGCCACCACCCACATTCCTTGGCTCATGGCCCCTCACTCCATCTCTGAAACCAGCATGGTAGCATCTGTCTGGCCCTGCTTCCACACTGACACCTCTTTCTCTGACTCTTCTGTCTCCCTCTTCTGCCTTTAAGCACCCACTGATTATGTGGGGCTCACCCTGATAATGCAAGGTAACGTCCCCACCTCAGAGTCCTAAGTCACACCTGCAAAGTTCCCTTTACATGTAAGGTCACACATTCACTGGCTCCAGGGTTTAGGACGTGGGCATCTCTGGTGGCCATTATTCTGTTCTCCACAAATGGGAGGGATCACCCCGTACCCCTCTCAATCATCATTTCGTGAAGTGTGACCCATCTTCTGCCTACATTAGCATCACTTGGGGTTCTTGTTACAAACACAGAGTGTAGGGCCACCTAGACCCCCAAACCTGAGTTGATGGGGGTTTCAGGGTGCTGCCTCTCCTCAAATGCTCCAGGTGATTCATAAGCACAGTGGCATTTGACAGCTTGGGTAAGCGAGATCTCGCGTTGTGGCAGGTGCCGAGGGCACTTAGGGGGGACGAGGAGGTTTATGCCATCCATCCCCTCACGAGAACCTGATGGGCCCCTCATGTCACATACTGTCCCCTAAGCTTGGGAGCTGAGGATCCTCAGGAGGTGTTTTCTGGGCATGCAGATTGAGGCTCTGCTGGATGCAGCCCCCAGGACCCCGTCATGCCTCCACTGAACCTCAGTCTCTCCTTCAAGCCACTTTAGGCTCCTTGTGCCACTAAACCAGTAGGCAGTGAAAGGAGCCCGCAGGGGTGGTCGTCCCCAGGTGTGCCACCTAGCTGGCAGAAGTGCTGCCTGCAGGTGAGGGGACTCTGGCGGCGGGGGGGGGGGGGGGGGGGGGGGTGACCTGAGGGAATCTGAGTATCCCACAGGGGGCTTGTGGCCGGCAACCTTTGCACTCCGAGATGCAATCGCACCTGCCTGCCTTCAGCACAGCTGGGTGGGTGGCTCTGTGTGCGTGCTGGAGTGGCCAACCTCAAGCTCATGCTTTTCTGCCTCAGGAATTCTGTTTGAGATGTGGATGTACGCTCAGCCTTCATGCAGGAGCAACCTGGGTATATAGGAGACATGGAGAAGTTATCTGCCTGGCAGGAGAATACTGAGACACACTTCCTGTACAGTTCCTTAAAGTGTCTAGGCCTTTGTTGGCCATGATGGTAACTGTCTGAACAATGCACCCTTTGTGGGCTGTCCACCCTCCCCTATTTCACCCTCCCTCTTTTCCCCAGCTCCCTGAAATCCCCTCCTACATGAACCACCTGTACCTCACCTCAGGCTCTGCTTCCAGATACCCCTACCTGTAATGCCGGTCTTTGTCCTCAGCCAGCCAAGCCTGAGGGACCAGACCCACACTCACCTCCCACGCACATGCACTACGCATGCCACACACACTCACATATTACAAGCACATGCATACACACACACTCTCTCTCTCTTCCCCGATCCCTGCACAGACTCAGTGGATGGTCAGGGCCCTGGTCTATATACAGTCATTAAATGTGACTGTCTTAGCCCACTCAGGCTGCTGTATAAAGTCCCACCGACCAGGGCGCTTATAAATTACAGAAATTTCTCTCTGACAGTTCTGGAGACTGGAAGGTTGAGATCAGGGTGCCAACATGGTCAGGTTCCAGTGAGATCTCTCTTTCAGGTGGCAGACGGCCACCTTCTCACTGTGTTCTCACCTGGCAGAAGGAGCAAGGGGGCTCTGTTGGGGGTCCTTTTTATAAAGGTAATAACCCCATTCATGAGGGCTCCACCCTCATGACCTGGTCACCTCCCAGAGACTCCACCTCCAAATGCCATCACCTTGGGGCTTAGGATTTCAACATATGAATTGTTTCTTTCACTGAGGTATAGTTGATTTACAATATTGTGTTAGTTTGAGGTGTAAAACGTGATTCCAAATTTTTATAGATTATACTTAAAGTTATTATAAAGTATTGGTTATATTCCCTGTGCTGGACAAGATATCCTTGTAGTTCATTTATTTTACACATAGTAGATTTTTTTTTCTATTTATTTTCTTTTTTTTTTTCTTTTATTTTTCTTCTCATGGTAGATTTTTTAATCAAAGTATAGTTGATGGGACTTCCTAGGTGGTGCAGTGGTAAAGAATCCACCTGCCAATGCAGGGGACGCGGGTTCAAGCTCTGCCCTGGGAAGATTCCACGTGCCACGGAGCAACTAAGCCCATGCACCACAAGTATTGAGCCTGTGCTCTAGAGCCCATAAGCCACAACTACTGAGCCCATGTGCCACAACTATTGAAGCCCACGCGCATAGGGCCCATGCTCCACAACAAGAGAAGCTACTACGAGGAGCCTGCGCATCACAATGAAGAATAGCCCCTGCTCACAGCAACTAGAGAAAGCCCATGTGCAACAACAAAGACCCAGTACAGCCAATAAATAAATAAAATTAATTTATTTTAAAAAAAAGTATAGTTGATGTACAATATTATATAAGTTGCAGGTGTACAATATAGTGATTCGCAATCAACATATGAATTTGAGTGGGACGCATTCAGTCCGTAACAGTTACCCCCACCAGTTGCTGGCCATGAGATGACTTTCTCCTGGAGATTTGCCCTCCTAGTAAGTTTGGAGAGTTTTCGCCAGATCCAGCTCGGCTCAAGGAGCTGCTGGGAGGTAGTGGCTACAGCACATGCTGTACCCTCAACACAGACCTGACCTCCAGGGCAGCGAGAGTGGATGTTTTCACTAGATCCAAGAATGGGTGAGTTATGGGTTTCACTAAATAAAATGCACTGGCCAGAGGCCAAAGCCGTCCTCACTGTTTTCTGATTTTACTGGTGACAGTGTTTGGCAGCCCACTTGGTGCCAGCCTCATTCCTGAGTCACCTGCTCCCGCAGGGCCAAGAGTTGAGGCAGAGATGCTGCAGGGTGCTCACAGGCTCCGGCCACTGTCTGAGTGTCCCCAGCACCTGGGACCACAGGGTCTCCTCCTTTCACCTGTGAGGGTCCACATCAGACTCTTGCACCTGCAAGTCCAGCTGCCTCCAGATGCTCCGCAGATACCTCCCTGGCCCCCCAGTCTCAGCAAATCCCCCGTCCACCCTGGCCAGACCCCAGCTACCTCTCACTTCTCACACTTTGTCCTCATCTTCCCATCACTGAGCCGGCCTCTTGCTTATGCCCAGGGTCTGTGCTTTTCAGACATCCCCTGCCTGCCGCCCTCCCTCATGGGCACTTCAGCGCAGCAGCTCCAGGGGTGGCCTCCTCAGTGGACAAGGACCCCAGCCCCGCCCATCCCAGTGTTGGGCTGGTGGGACACACTCAGGTAGTCCCAGAGTCATATGTGTGTGGGAGATGCCCACTGGACCATGGGCAACCAAGGCAGGGGCTGGGGGTGCTGGGACAGGTCTCATGGGTGTCACACCCAGTACACCTCCTGCTGGAGGGGCTGCTGACAGTTGAGGTGCAGCCTGCCCCTGGGCCACACCCAGAGAACAGAGTCCCAGCTCCCTACCCCCAGGAGGCCCCAAGCTGGCCCTCGTCCCTCCCACCCAGGCTTCTGCACTCTCCCCAACCCTCTCCTCCTCTCCAGGCTCACCTGCCTCCTGCCTTTCTCACAAAAGTGACATGCATGCTGGCCACAGGGTCTTTGCTCCTGCTTTTCTTTCTAACAAGCACAATCTTCCCACAGACCCTGTAGGGCTGGCTCCTCCTTCCGGCCTCAGCTCAAACCCTGTGTGTCCAGGGGGGCCTTTCCTGAGCCCTCCCATCTAAAGTAGCCCTGGACATACCCAACCACCTCACCCTGTATTTTTTTTTAAAGCTCTTTATTGGAATATAATTGCTTTACACTGTTGTGCCAG
Source organism: Hippopotamus amphibius kiboko (assembly GCF_030028045.1). Classification (NCBI taxonomy): domain Eukaryota; kingdom Metazoa; phylum Chordata; class Mammalia; order Artiodactyla; family Hippopotamidae; genus Hippopotamus; species Hippopotamus amphibius. Next base: position 28,402,153 of record NC_080200.1, on the reverse strand, counting down.
TTTTTGAGGCACACCAAGGTGAATCAGCTGTATTTATATATATATCCCCATATCCCCTCCCTCCTGTGACTCCCTCCCACCCTCCCTATCCTGACCCTCTAAGGCATCACCCATCATCGAGTTGATCTCCCCTTGTTAGACAGCAACTTCCCACTAGCTATCTATTTTATATTTGGTAGTGTATATATGTCAACGCTACTCTCTCACTTCGTCCCAGCTTCCCCTTCGCCCCCTCCCAACCCCATGTCCTCAAGTCCGTTCTCTACATCTGCGTCTTTATTCTTGCCCTGTCACTGGGTTCATCAGTACCATTTTTTTAGATTCCATATATATGAGTTAGCATACGGTATTCATTTTTCTCTTTCTGACTCACTTCACTCTGTATGACAGTCTCTAGGTCCATCCATGTCTCTACAAATGTCCCAATTTCGTTCCTTTTGACAGCTGAGTAATATTCCATTGTGTATATATGCCACATCTTCTTTATCCATTCATCTGTTGATGGACATTTAGGTTGCTTCCATGTCCTGGCTGTTGTAAACAGTGCTGCAATGAACATTGTGGTACATGTTTCTTTTTGGATTATGGTTTTCTCAGGGTATATGCCCAGGAGTGCTCACCCTGTATGGTGACTTCATGGCACGTAGCATTCTCTGAAATGATCATTTTTATTATTCTCTTATTTGTATGGTTAGCTGTCAGTCTCCTCTCTCTAAACTCTGCGCTCTGAGGCAGTAAGAACCCCATATCCTGCTTGCTGTGGTATCCTAGCATCCAGCATGGTGCACAGCATCCTCAGGAAATATCCACCAGAGGTGTGTCTCAGGGTGGGGCTGGGGCAGAGTCAACTGAGCTGACAGCCCTCGGGATTGCTCACCCCTGTCCCAACACCAGACACTCTGGGTACTAATCCCCGGGCATATTCTGGAGTGGCAACGTAGGTTGGGGCAGGGCAGGCCAAGGGGACTGGATGGATGCAGGTGGGCTAGGGAGGGGCACAGGGACATGTGGTGCCTGCCTGGGGCCAGACCTTTCCCAGGGTCCAGCCACAGCACCTGCAGCCAAGTGGCTGCTCTGGGGACAGCTCAGAGCGGAACTCCCTGCTGGCCTCGAGGCTCAGCTCAAGAAGTTGCCGGGAGGTGATGACGGCAGCACATACTGCACTCTTAACATGGATCTGACCTCCGGGGCAGCGAGAGAGGATGCAAGAGACCTCAGGAGACATGGCCTTCTTCCCTGTCACAGGCACAGCCCTGCCTCACTCAACCACTTGGAACATGTGGTGTGGCCATGAGCAAGTCCACCCTCAGGATGCGGTTCCTCCACCAAGCAGTGCCCAGACTCCAAGCAGCCCGATTCCTGCACCCCATGTGACAACAGGGCCTCAGTGGTCCCCAAGCCTTTGTTCACAGAGAAGGGTGGGCTGGGGAAAGATTGGCTCTCCTCCTCTGAGCTATACCCTGTGAGGGGGCCCTGAAGGGCTGCTCAGGCCTCAGCGTGTCACAGGTGAGCAGGCCAGCTCTTCTACCGAGAGCCCCAGCATGCCTCCAGGAGGCACACAGGGCCTGACCAGCGAAGACCCACTGGCCTCAGGACTGGCCTTAGCACCTAAGCCTCGAGGTAAGTCTATGTGCTGGGAACCTCCCCCAACCTACCTCTTTTCTTCTTCCCCTTCACCACAGCCTGGTTGTTGGCACTGGTTTCAGGCATGACCCTCACTGGGACCAGCCTCTGGCCCTAGCCTTGTCACAAGGCCCTGCTGCCTCCCTGCCCAGCCCATCCCGTCAACTGGCCCTAACACACCTATGTGCCCCAGGCAGATGCCTGCTCTCTCCAGACCTCAGTTTCACCAACTGTGCAAGATATGGGCTGGACTCTGTTGTTTTTATTTGTCCAGTCTTCTGGAAACAGCCCTAGGGGCATGCTAGAGCAGCGCCCTACTCCACCCTCAGGTTTAGCACAAGGGCTAGTTTACCCTCAGCTCCAGCGAGACAACACCTACGCCTGTAACCCTCATTCTTCAGGTCTTTGGAAATGGCCAGAGCCGGCCTCCTCAGAGCCTGTGCGGCAGCTCTGGGCTCTCTCAGGAATATCAGGCAGGTGTGCTCTTCCTGAGGGTGTCAACCCAGGGCTGCTCGGGGCCATTCTGCCATAGAAGGTCTGGGAGATGGGAGCGTTGGATTCCTATTCACAGTGTTCAAGCGTCTGGATCTAACTATTCCCGAAAGCAGAATACCTCGGCTTTTAATGCTTCATGAGCCAATAAAGTATTTTTTCTAAAGCTAGTTAGGTTGGGTAACCTGCCACATCGCCTCAGACAGGTCCTGACTGCTATGCTGGGACAAACCAGGACACTTTTAATGTCCAAATGGAGCCAGCTGAGGGAGGTCATCCGATCTTATTCAGGTCCCCTCCCCATCCTAAAAGTGAAATAGCGCACCGGTTATCCTCTTAACATCTCAGTGTCTCCACAGTGGGGACCCACCCTCCCAGGGGGCCGGTTCCTGGGACCACCTCCCCTACAGAAGCCGCTTGGGGTGGTGATGAGCAGTCTTCCCCACCCTTTGCTGCTCACCCTGTACCCACCAGACACAGGAGCACAGAAAAAGCACAGTTCAGTGGCCATCGCAGGAGAGTCCAGAGGAGCGGCCAGGGCCTAGCCTTGAGGAAAAGAGATTTTAGGATGCCAGGGGTTTTCCAGGTGAGGGAGTCGAGGAGGGCAGTTCAGGTGCAAAGTCCAGCCGCAGCCATGCTGGGGGCGGGCAGGGGGGTTGGCATCTGATGTTTGTAGGGGGCCCCACTCACAGGGGTGGGAGGCGAGCCACGGAGGAGAGTCCTGATGAGCAGGGACGCCTCGGGTATGGGAGGTCTCTGGAGGGAGTGGGAAGGGGACCGCGCGACAGGGGCTCCCGCAGCCCCTCCCCGCGCCCTGCCCGTCCTTCGCGTCCCCGTGCGGCCGCGAGGGGGCGCCGCGGCCGCGCTGGTCCAGGGCCAGCGGCCAGCGCACGGCGGGCTGCGCCCAGGAGCCTGGCGGGCGACGGGCGGCGCGCGGCGGGCAGCAGCCCGGGTCGGCGGCGCCCAGGCTCGCAGCGGGCGCGGCGGGCGCTGCCCAGGGGCCGGGCTCCGGGGTCGGGCGCTCCAGGAGCCGGTGAGTGGGGGTGCGGCCGGGGGCGCTGGGAGTGGCTGCGGCGGCCGCCGGACCCGAGCGCCCGGAGGTGGCGACGCGGAGGTGCGGGGCTGCGAGCCCGGCGGGACGGCGGGGGTCCGGGCCGCTGCGCGGGGACGCGCGGGGCTGCCCCGGGGCCCCGGTGCGCGCGGGTGACAGCGCGCGTGGCCGGCGGGGCGGGAGTCCCCGCGGCAGGGCTGGTGGACGGCGGTAGGGTGGGGTGGGGGGGCTGCGAGGCGAGCAGGGATGCGCCCCAGGGGCGCGGGTGCGTGCGCGGGTGGCGGCCGGGAGGGGACCGCGAGGGCACGCCCCCACCTCGCCGCTGCTGGAGACCCGCTCTGCCGCGCGCTCCGCCGCCGGCTGGGCTCGAGAAGCAAGCTTCCTCGGCTGCGCGAGTAGCTGGAAGAGCCAGCTAGTACGGACTCAAGGCCTCCTCCCACACCAGACCTCAGTTTGCTGGGCTGTGAAATGGGAGCAGGAAGGCTGGCCTGCCTAGTGCTTGTGAAGAAGGGAAAGGGCCTCGTCTGTTGGGAGAAGTGGGTGCTGTCTCCGAAGCTAGGATCGGCTGGAGGAAAGGATGGATGGATGCTGCCGCTAGAGAGCCTTCAGGGACAGTGGGGTCCGCCCCGGGGTTCTGGGTGTATCCCTCACTCAGTGACGGGGGACAGGGGCAGGGAGCCCGGAGTCCATTCCTCTCTGTGTTCAGCTGCGGACAGGGAGGCCGGGAGGGGAAGAGGCGAGGGGAGGCCCCCGACCCTGCCCCAGGCTGGTGTTGAAAAAGACCAGCCAGCTTGGGGTGCTGGAGGGCTCACCCCTGCTCCCCCGCCCCTGCCTCCTGGGCAGGTATTCTGTTCAGCCTCAGGAGTCAGAGAAGTGCCCTGGGAAGATTTTCCTGCAGGGAAGGTGATGTGTCCCCATCTTAGAGTTGAAGTAACTGAGACTTTGGTGACAGGACTTGTTCAAGGTCTCAGGAAACTTGAAGTGGCAAAGCTGAGGTTTCAACCGTGGTAGGACTGGTTCCAAAAGCCGTACTCCGGCCACTGTGCCAGGTAACCAGGGGAGGACTGGGGTTGTTGGCTCACTTGCCCAGAGCATCCATTGAGCTCTTACTGTGTGCTATCTGCTCCTGGCCCCAGTAAGTGCTTACAAGCAGGTGTGGGAGAGGGAAGCTGAACAAGTAATCAAAGGAAAAACCAAGGTCATGGCAGAAGAGAATTGGTAGGAAGAAAATAAAACAGGGTAATTAGAGTGGAGACTGGGGTGGGAGGGGAGCCTTATCTTCGTCAGGAAGGGTGTCTCTGAGCAGTGACCACTGGCTGTGATGTGAACTCCCACAAAAAAGGTCTGAGGGTGCAAGGGCCCTGAAGCAGGCACAGGTGGTGGGTGGGAGGAGCTGGAACAGAGCCAGTTATGTGAGCTGGGGAGTTTGAATTGTCCTCTGGGTGCAGTGGGCAGACCCTGGAGGGTTTAAGAGTTTTGAGTATTGAAAGGATGGAAAGGTAGGTGGAGAGGACTGCAGAGGGCAGGAGAGGGAGCAGGAAAGAGGCTGCTGGAGTCTGCCAGGGATTTTCAAGGATGAGCCACTTGGCTGCCAGATGTGGAGTCTGCCATCCTGGCAGGGCCAGGGGCATCAGAAGGGCAGGGTCTTCTGCAGGTGGTGGAGTTGTTAGCTGTGGTGGACAAGAGAGCCTGGTTTGATCTCAAGCACTGCCCCACTTCCTGCATCCTTCTGGGTGCTGATCTCAGACGTCCCTGTGCCGGGCAGGGGAAGGAGCCCCCACCTCAAATTTGTAGAGATGAGATGCTGGCTGTTTGGGCTGGGTGTTCAGGTTGGTCTCTGCATCCTTTGACATTTCCCATAAGTCTCTGAGTATTAGTCCAGCTCTCTCTTGTACTTTGACCGAGACCTAGAGTCAGCCATTTCTCAAAGAAGCCTTAGTGCCTTTTAATGGGGGGATGGGGGCTTAGAAACCAGTATCTGAGCACTAGATGTGCTTATTGTTACCTTGGTATCGTTGGCTCTAGGCCTTCTCAGTGGACTGAGCCAAGAATTTCTTTTTTAAAACTAAAAGTTAGTATTTCCATCTCCTTTCTCCCACAGTAAGAACCTGGTTCCCGAAAAATATCAATATATATAATAATTTGCTTAATCCTAGAATACACCCAAAATAGTTTCAGAATCACTGCATCCAAACCACTAGCAACGAAAACCTGCCAGGTCAGGTTCAGGATTTCTTTGGCTATAAATTTAGCACTATGTGTTATCGATTTGATATACCAATAGTTTCATCTGTTTCTGCTTGCACGCAATTTTTTCCCCTTGAGTCTTTATGATATAATTTTATTTTTTGAATATGTAAAACATTTGTTTTTACCTGTTCCAAGGGTCAAAAAGAAAAAAAAAAAGCTGAACTTAGAAGTCTCAATTCCATCCCTGTCTCTTCCATCTTGTTCCCATACCATGGGTAATCATTTGAAATCATTTCTGGTTTATTCTTCCGGGGTCTCTTTTGCAAAACAAGCCACTATGCATTACTATAAAAGTTAGCATATACATCTTTTTTGTGCCTTGCTTTTTTCAGTTAAAATATCTTTTTATCAGTTCATAGAGACTTTCCTCATTCTTTTGTAGAGCCACATACTACTCCATTTTGAGGCTGTTCTGTACTTATTAAACTGTCTTTTGCATGGGCATTTGGTTTTTTTCAGGCCTTTGCTATTAAAAATAATGGAGTAATGGATAACCTTGCACATAGGTTGCTTGTATTTGTGGAGGCATATTACTAATTCCAAGAAGGAAAAGTAGATAAATATTTATTTTGTTAGCTATTCTCAATTCCCCTTTCCCCAAATTTCGCACTCCTACCAGCAAGGTATGACAGCATCTGTTTCCCCCACACCCCTGTGAATCTGAGAGCCAGGAAATAGTATTTCAATGCATTTTAATTTACATTTCTATTAGTATGAGTGAAATTAGCTTTTCATTTGTTTACGAGTCATTTCATTATCTTTTTCCTGTAAATTGTCTTCCATGTATTTGGTCCATTTCCTTTTGGATTTGGGGGAATTCTTTCCCTTGGATTTAAAAATTTGTTTAAAATATATATTAGAGGTATTAGTGCTTTATCTTTGTTATAGTGCAACTATTTCTCCCAGGGTTTTTTTAATTTGTTTATGGTGGGTTTTGCTATTAAAAGCTTTCTATTTTTAGACGGTTGATTTAATCACTCTTCATTTATTGCATCTAGATTTTGAATCCTAGTTAGAAAGGCTTTTCTCACATAGTTGTAATGGAATTCACCTGTTTTCTAATACTCATGTGGTTTTGTACTTAGTTTACAGATCCAATTTAATCTTTTTCCAAATGTCTATCCCTCTATCCCAGCACAGTTTATTTAAGAGGCCATCTTTTCTCCAGTGATCTGAAGTGCACCTGTATCATATAGTAAACATCCAAATGCTTTTGGACCTATTTCTGAGCTTTCTAGTCTGTCTCACAGCTCTGTCCCTTCATGTGCTGGTCTCATACATAGGAATTACATTGTGTGTGTGTGTGTGTGTGTGTGTGTGTGTGTGTGTGTGTGTGTGTGTGTGTACAGCAAAGAAGACTGTATCTGCAACTACGGCAATAGGGGAAAGAGATTGAACTCAATTCCCATTATTGCGTTTTGGTATCTGGTAGGGCTAATCCTCCTTCCACTGCCTTTAATTTCAGGAGTTTCCTAGCTATTCCAACATGTTGCTGGTATCTTTTATTAGGATTGTATTAAATTTATGTATAACTTCAGGATTACTGTTGTTTTTATGAAGCTGAGTCATCTTATCCAAAAATAAGGAAGGTCTTCCTTTGTGTTCAAGACTACTTAGTCTTTTATTTGTTCAAGAGCACTTTCAGGAGCATTTTGAAGTTTTCTTCACATTCCTTGTCAAGTTTATTCATGAGTATTTTATCTTGTTTGTTGCAGTTGTAAAAGTTTTTTCCCCATTATGTCTTGTAACTGGTTATTGTCTGTGTATGTTATTTTATATGTATCTACCTCATTAAATTTATTTTGTTGTTGGTTTTATCATTGACTCTTTCAGATAGTTCAGATATCTTGTCATCTGAAAACTGAAATAGTTTTACTTCCTTACTGATTTTATGCATCTAATTGCTTTCTCTTATGTAATTAAATTAGCTAAATATCTCTAATTCAGTATTAAATATTGGGTGTAATAGGCACCCTTACCTTGCTCCTGATCTTAGTAAAAAGACCTCTAATATTTTTTCCATTAAGAAAGATGCTGACTTTAGGGCAGGAATATATATATAGAGAGAGTATCCATTAATTTCTATTTTATTGGTTGGTTTCTTAAAATAAGGAATAGGTGTTGATTTTTGTTGAAGACATCTGTGGAGGCAATTATATTTCTCCTCAGCATAATTAACAAGATGAATGATATTAATGGATTTCCTAATATCAGGTCTAGGATGAGAGTGAGGCAAACAATATGACACAAAATTTATTAATATGAATATTAAGCCATCCTTGCATTCATGAAATAGAAACCACTTGGGCATGGTAATTTTGGTATGGTTGTGTTAGCCATTTACTGCTCTATGGCTGTGTAATGAATTACTGCACACTTAGTGGCTTAGAACAACACACATTTATTATCTCATAGTTTCTGTAGATTTGAAGCCCAGGCATGGCTTAGCTGGGTTCCTGCTGGTATTGGCCAGGACTGGGTCTTCATCCAGAGGCTTAGCTAGAAATGGATTTGCTTCTCCACTCATGTGGTTGTTAGCAGGCTTCAGTGCTTTGTGGCTGCAGGACTGACAGCTTAAGTGTTTGCTGGTGGTTGACTCACATCTGCGCTCAGCTTCTGGAGGCCACCCACAGTTCCTAGAGATCACCTGTGGTTCTGGCCACACAGGCTTCCCCAGCATGGCCTCTTTATCAGGCCAGCAAAGAAAGTCTCTGGAGTAAATCTGCTAGACAGAGTCTTATGTAAGAGAATCACAGAAGTGCTATCCCGTCACTTTTGCTATATTCTGTTGGCTAGAGGAAAGTCAGAGTTTCCATCTGCACCCAAGGACATGAATACCAGGAGATAGGGATCATGGTCTCCCTAAAGTCTGTCTACTACAATGGTATTGGATTCTGTTTGCTAATATTTCTTTTTGCTGAAGTTTGCCCAGTCATCTCTTGATTTGATAAAGCTTAGTTTCCAATGGGTTCTTCAAGAAGGGCTCATGAGGACAATAGTCTCTGATTTCTTTCATGTTGGATTTGTTTTGTATAAGTCTTCTTTCATTTCCAGAAAGTTTTCTTGGATAATAATTTTAAGTGTTAAATTTTTTTTCTTCCAATAATATGTTTGTATGCTAGATCTTTTTTTTTTTTTTTTTTTTTTTTTTTTGCCTGTCTTCTATATCTATCACTTTCTCTCTGGTTTTCTTCACTGCTGTCTATACTTCATTTTTGTTTTGTGGTTTTCATTCATTCCCTCAATAAGCATTTTAAAAAATTTTCAGTCAACTCTATTCTCCCTAAGAGAGCTTCTAATTTAGTGTTCATTTCTGAGTTGATTTTGTCTTTCATTTTCTTTCCTGAGTTTGGGAAACTCTAGTTTCATGTTTACCTATTTTTTGGTCCCTATCTCTTTTGAGTTTTCAAATTTATACTTCAGATTTTTTTTTGGTATCTGAATGTTTTTTTTCTATTTTTAATTTAAATAAACTTTTTTTTAAAATTTTTGTTGGAGCATAGTTGATTTACAATGTTGTTTTAGTTTCAGGTGTACAGCAAATTGAATCACTTATGCATATATATATATCCACTCTTTTTTAGATTCTTTTCCCACACAGGCCATTACAGAGTATTGAGCAGAGTTCCCTGTGCTGTACAGTAGGTCTTTGTTGATTATTTATTTTAAATGTAGTAGTATGTATATGTCAATACAATGTCCTAATTTATCCCTCTCTCCCTTTACCCCCGGTAACCATAGGTTTGTTTTCTACATCTGTGTCTCTATTTCTGTTTTGTAGATAAGTCCATTTGTACCCTTTTTTTTAGATTCCACATATAAGTGATATCATATGATACTGACAAAGTCAGTCTTTGTCTGACTTACTTCACTCAGTATGAAAATCTCTAGGTCCATCCACATTGCTGCAAATGGCATTATTTTGTTCTTTTTAATGGCTGAGTAATATTCCATTGTATATATGTGCCACATCTTTATCATTCATCAACAGATGGACATTTAGGTTTCTTCCATGCCCTCGCTATTGTAAATGGTGCTGCCATAAACATTGGAGTGCATGTATCCTTTTGAACCATGGTTGTCTCTGAATATATGCCCAGGAGTGGGATTGCTGGATCATATGGTAGCTCTATTTTTAGTTTTTTAAGGAACTTCCATACTATCCTCCATAGTGCCTGTACCAATTTACATTCCCACCAACAGTGCAGGAGGGTTCCCTTTTCTCCACACCCTCTCCAGCATTTACTGTTTGTAGATTTTCTGATGATGCCTGTTCTAACCAGTGTGAGGTGATACCGCATTGTAGTTTTGGTTTGCATGTCTCTAATAATTAGTGATGTTGAGCAGCTTTTCATGTGGTTTTTAGCCATCTGTATGTCTTCTTTGGAAAAATGTCTATTTAGATCTTCTGCCCATTTTTTTTCCCCAGATTTTTATTGGAGTATAATTGCTTTACACTGTTATGCCAGATTCTGATGTAACCGCCCATTTTTTGATTGGATTGTGTTTTTGATATTGAGCTGCATGAGCTATTTGTATATTTTGGGGATTAATCTCTTGTCGGTTGAATGTTTTCTTAAGGCAGTTCAAGTTAGGGGCATTGTTAAATTGTAACCCTGTGAATTCATTTGTGGGGAGAATGACTGTCACTCCCTTAAATTGGTTTTGTGTGGGCACTGTCTGTTACCTTCTGTTAATTTAGAAATGTCTTTAGGTTAACTGGGACCGGTGATGATAAAATGAATGTAGGCAGGAGTTGGGGATTTAGGTAACCTCAGGTTTCTTAGTTCAAGAATGCCCTCTTCTGTTGGTTTAGAGAAGTGCAGTATCCTTACTTGGTGTCTTTAAGGCTGTAGGATGGTTATGTGTCTTTTGTGTTTACTTTTACTTCTGTAGGTCCTTGAATTTCCATGTTACTTCTTCCTATCTACTTACCACCAAGGGCCTCCACTTCAGAGCCACGTCCCCTAGAAGCAGGGCATTTCCAAGACAGCTGCCTCTGGTCCCACACACTCTGTCACCCCAGTACACAGTGCTTCCACCCCCCACCCCCCGGTCTCAGACCTGCTTTCAGAATTTCCCCCTGCAGGTGGGACTTTTTCCTTCTGGTGTATTTTGTCTAAGTGCTTGGACCTAGCTCCCTGCTCCTCTTTCCCACATGGTTTCTGCCTGACCCTCTCTCTGTACCAGCGGGCTCCAGAGCAGGCTCTGCAGGTTGGGTCTCTTTCATACCCATTTCCAGTGGGCAGCAGCCCGTCTCCTGGTCATGTTCCAGACCTGGGTGTGGGTGGTTTTACTTGCTCTCTTGGTTCATCTCTCTGGAGAGGTTTGGATTTAGCTGACTGCTGTTATCTCTGGGGACCCCGAGTTGTCCCCAAACTTTTTACTCGGAAAGCTTCAATAAAGAATGATGCACTCTTCACCTAAATGCATCACTTGTTAACGTCCTGCAGCATGTGCTATATCTCAGTGCTCATTACTTTTGCTGAACCATTGAAGAGTTAGTTACTGGAACCATGCCCTCCCTCTAAATACATCAGCATCTCCTTAGAACAAGGACGTTCTCCTACAAAACCTCTGTTCAGGTATCACACTCAAGAAACTTAGCATCAACACAAAAGTGTTTCTCTAAACCGTCCATATTCAGCTTTCAACAATTGCCCCGGTGATGTTTTATGGGCCTTATTTTCACATCCAGGATCCAATCAGTGATCAAGCGTTGCACTTTGTCATGTCTGTTAGAGTCTTTTTAACCTACAACATTTTCTCCATACTTTTTTGGTTCATCTTCCTGATGTTGTTTTGGAGCATCTACATGAATTTTCTCCCATAATCTGGATTTATTGAACTCTCGCCTCAAAACTTGATTCAGGTTAAGTGTTTTGGGTTGAAATTGCTTTAAAGTTACAGGTTGTAATGCGTCTCTAAGAAGAGAAGTCCACCCCACCTTCGGCTTGCATGTTCTGTGCCCTCCTGGAGGCCAGGGCATCTGCTGGGAGCATGAGGGGAGGGGTTTTGGGAGGAGAGGCTGAGGAACTTGGGGCTGAAGGCTTTCGCCTGGCGTCCTGTGGGAATGTTAGGCTCTGGCCTCAATTTCCCTTCCCACCCTTCAGACATCATTCCCAATCTCCTTCCTGTCACTGTCAATATGCCCCCGGCCTTTGGGCCCAACCTGTGGGCCTGGCTCCACCTCAGGGGGTTCTCTCTTTCTGCAAAGAGAAAGGTGCCCACCATGCCCCTTTCATTCAGGGCCCCCAAAGATTCTTCAGGGAACCAGAGGTGGCAGAAGGCACCTGGGTCACAGAGGCTGGGGTTTGAACCCACCACTTCCTCACTGGGTGACTGCTCTCACCCTCCCAGGATCACTCTGGCTTTCAGACACAGAATGAGGCCCGTAATGCCGGAGTCTGGTGCAGAATAGGCATCCATCATCCCCTTCCCTTCCTGGTGACCCAGCAGGCATCCCTCACTTTTGGTAATGATGATGAGAGGGGGCCTGACCCTCCTGTGCCCTGCAGGGCTCCCCGAGGCCGGGGTCTGCAGAAGGGAGCCCTCTCTGTGTGTCATGGCATCTCCACTACCCCAGGCACTGCCACCAAGGATACCCCAAACTAACAAACCACCTAACTCATCCAGGAAGAGTCTTATGGACTAACCTGTGAAAGGTCCATGAATTTGGGGGGAGGGAGCACCTTAGTTTTATTATTTTTGAGTAAAGCTAACACAGGCTCCAGTGTTGTCAGTTAAGGCCTTTCAGTCCTGGCACCAGGGATCATCCTAATTGGTGAATTCCTGCTTTACACGCAAGGGATCTCGCCAAGGACTGGAAGGAACACAGCCTCTTGGAATCAGCTAAATATTGCCGCTGCAGAGTCATTCTGTACTTGGTTCATTTAGTCAGTACATTCTTCATTTTTTTTTTTTTTTTTTTTTTTTTTTTTGGGCGCACGAGCTTAGTTGCTCCACGGCATGTGGGATCTTCCTGGAGCAGGGATCGAACCCGTGTCCTCTGCACTGGCAGGCAGATTCTTAACCACTGAGCCACCTAGGAAGCCCTCATTTTTTGTTTTTAAATCCAGAAAACATTCCAGAGTATATGGGTCTGGCTAAATAATATTAATAACATGACCACTTCTTTCTTTGATGGTTGAAGCAACTGCACAGTGCCAGCAACTACGCACAGCAACTTCCATCTACTTTACAGATGAGGAAACAGAGGCTCAGGGATGCGCGGGGACTTCGCAGGGTGATCCAGCCAGTGTGGGCCTTGGCACTTGGCCTGTGCCTGGGGTGTTTGCAGCCTGGGCTGTTCTCAAGCAGTGTGGCCTGCCCTGTTTTCTGTCTTTATGAGGGCTCTCCTCTCTGCTCGGCCACCTGTCTGTCCATCCATCTGACCACCCACATGTTAAGCAGCTGCCCAGTTTCAGGCCTGCGCTGGGCTCAGCCAGGAGTGCCTCTCTGAGTCTTACTATCTATCAGGCAGGGTGCATCAAGTTGTCTATAAACATTCTCATAAGAATGCAAATAATTAAAATAGGAAACTAACAATAGAGAAAAAACTTTTGAAAAGGTTAATAAATTCCTAGTGAGACTAACAAGGAGAAAGCACAAGTTACCAATGTTCTCCAGACATTAAAAGGATAACAAGGGATTTTTATGAAGTACTTTATAACAATATATTTGATAAAAGGAACAAACGCCTTGAAAGACAAAACTGACCAAAACTGGCACAAGAAAAACAGAAAATCTGAATAATACTATTTCTGTTAAAGAAATTGAATTTATGATGTAAAACTTTCCCAGAAAGAAAATGTCAGGTGGCTTTTCTAATGAATTCTATCAAAATTTTAAGGAAGAAACACTATTGCACAGTCATTCAATAAGCAAATTTAATATTGTGGTAATAAATGCTGGAGATGATGTGGATCAATAGAAACCCTTCTGATCTATGTGTGGGAGTGTAAATTGGTACAACCAGTTTGCAAAACGGCTGAGAATCATCCAGTGAGGTTGAATATATATACTTGCAGCATATCCCGCAGAGGAGCGGTTCCACTGCCGATGTGTCCCCAGGAGAACTGCGTGTGCATGTACTCCCAGACCTCTGCTCTAAGCAGCAACAACTGGAACCAACCTAAGTTCCGTTGGTAGGAAAATGGAAAAAGAAATTGTGACACATGCACAGAATGAACAGTCACAGAGCAGACTCTTAGAAACATTGTATGGAGGTAATCTTCATGCACCATGTTAAGTGAAAAAAATCAAATCACTAGTACTGTGTACAGGATGACACCATTTTTTATAAAACTTACAAGCAATTAAACCATACAATATATTGTTTAGGGATACATAGTTCTTGGGATAAGTTTTTTTCTTTTAAGATATATACTCTTAGCAACTTTCAAATATACAATAGAGTATTATTAACTCCAGTCACCATGCTATACATTACATGCCCAGGACTTATTTATTTTATAACTGGAATTTTGTCCCTTTGACCCCCTTCACCCATTTCACTCACCCCCCCCATCCCCCACATCTGGCAACTACCGAGCTGTTGTCTGTATCTATGAGCTCAACTTCTTTGTTCTGTTTTGTTTTATTTTGTTTTAGAGTCCACACATAAGTGAGATCATACAGTATTTGTCTTTCTCTTATTTATTTCTCTTAACATAATGCCCTCAAGGTCCACCCATGTTGTCACAAATGGTAGGATTTTATTCTTTTTTATGTCTGCGTAATATTCCATTGTGTATACATAAGTATACCACATTTACTTTATCCATCAATGCATGCTTAGGTTGTTTCCGTGTCTTGGCTGTTGTGAATAATTCTGCAATGAACAAATGGGTGGTGCATGTATATCTTTTTAAGGCAGTGTTTTTGTTTCCTTCAGATGAATACCCAAAAGTGGAATTGCTGGATCATATGCTAGGTCTATTTTTAATTGTTTTAGGAATCTCCGTGCTGTTTTTTAAAGTGGCTGCACCAGTTTACATTCCCACCAATAATACACAAGGGTTCCCTTTTCTCTACCTCCCCACCAACACTTGCTACTTCTTGTGTTTTTTATCATAGCCACTCTAACACGTGTGAGGTGATATCTCAGTGTGAGTTTGATTTGCATTTCCCCTACGATTCGCAATGTTGAGCATCTTTTCATATACCTGTTGACCATTTGTATGTCTTCTTTCTATTCAGATATTCTGCCCATTTTTAAATCAGGTTGTTTAAAAAGAAAAAAGATTGTTTTTTGCTATTAAGTTGTATGAGTTTGTTACTTTTTTCAAAAATTCCAGATGGTGGGAATGATGAAAGTAGGGTGAGTTGGGGGGATGGCACAGAAGGGGTTGACCACATTCCACCGCCTGATTGGATGGAGGGGCTCCAGACATCTAATGTGTTATCATGCTTCATAACTTATATGTTACAGTAATCTTTTTATGTAGCAAACATTTCATAACAGAATCACTTTAAGTGAATGCTAAAGTGTTAAAAGGAGTTCTCACATTTTCTTCCCATGTGCCTCATGTAGGTCTGTACTCTGGGGACACACTTCCCACTTTGGAGACCACTGAGTTAATCAAACCACATGACCCCCAGATACTGCTCTGCAGCAGGCCCTGGTGCAGGGAGGCAGTGTCCCGAAGCTCATGCGTGGGTGAGGGAGGGCCACAGTCAAGGTCAACTCAAGGGAGGCTTCCAGGAGAAGGCTGTGCCTCAGCTGCTCTGGAAGGTCAAACAAAGGTCAGGCAAAATGTGGGTGGTCAGGTAGGAGGGGAAGAAGGAGCATGGGTCCAGGCCCCTGGCACGAGAGACCTTGGCAGCTCAGTGGCCTGCTCTCTGCTTCTTGGCTGTGAGCAGCTTGAGGACAGGCACTGGGCCACTCTGTTACTGCAATCCTGCTGAAGCTGGAAGCACAGCTCAGGAGGGCCTTCTTAACCAGCCATTGCCTAGTTCCCCTGCCACTCCTTAGCAGACTGAAAACACTAGAGAGCCAGGCAGAGGAGCCAGGAGGGAGGGCCCCAGGCTCTGAGGGGCAGGGCAGGCCACCCCGCACACTGACACATCTAGGAAACCACCTGGGCAGGCAGAGTGGGGTATGTCCCTGGCCCTGATCCTCAGGGAAGAGTATCCACGATCCGGAGCCCTGACCGAGAGGTGCAACCCACTTGACCTATTTCCATGAAGATGGTTGAATTCTCCAGTTCCTTCCAGTTTAATGGCGGTATCCATCAATCACTTGGGAGGGCTCCCCAGCTCAGGAGTTCTAACAACCGGCTGTTCTGACAGACCCCTTAAGAATAAAGCATTGCACACTTGGTGGTTTGTGTGAATGTGGACAAGGGAACTGTGGAAAGGGTTAAGGAGACTGAGATAACAGAGTGTGTGTCAGCTGCTCCCCTGATGTGAATTGCAGGCCCCCAGTGGCCTGTGGTTTGAAAACAGATGTTTCTGCATAAATGCAGCCAAATTCTGTTAGCACTTGGGATGATGAAAAGGATTTTAAGTGTCTGCATGTTGCAATTCTGAAAGGTTTGCCAGGGAAAATGTACTTCTATTTTGCAAATAGTGAGTGTAAGAAGAAGGAACAAATTAGGTTATTGCACCGTACGCAACCAATTTTATGAACAGCGTCGTGACAGATGCACATTGCATATAATAAACGTGATCAGTGGTATTGCCACTAACCTTAATGAGGAGTCCCCGCGTTCCTTTCTGCGGCCATTTTCATCCCCGGCTCAGACAGGGAGGGCAACCCAAGGTCACATGGCACCCAGGCCCCCTGGGACTTTCAGGGAGAAAGTCACAGACTTTCCTTTTTTTTTTTTTTTCTTTTTTTTTAAATTTTTATTGGAGTATAGTTGATTTACAATGTTGTGTTACTTTCACATGTTCAGTGAAATGAAACTTTTTTAGATTCTTTTCCCATATAGGCCATAACAGAGTATTGAGTAGAGTTCCCTGTGCTATACAGTAGGTCCTTATTCGTTACCTACCTTATGTATAGTAGTGTGTATATATCAGTCCCAATCTCCCAATTTGTCCCTCTCCCTCTTTCCCCCCTGGTAACCATAGGTTTGTTTTCTATATCTGTGACTCTATTTCTGTTTTGTAGATGAGTTCATTTGTACCCTTTTTTTTAAATTCCACATGTAAGCAATATTATATGATAGTTGTCTTTCTCTGCCTGACTTAATTCACTCAGATGACAATCTCTAGGTCCATCCATGTTGCTGCAAATGGCATTATTATTATTATTATTATTATTATTATTACCACCACAAAGCAAACACTTGTATTACAACGATAGGCCAAAAAAGAGAATATTACCACCATCAAACAAACTCCCTTCATGAGTGGCATTATTTCATTGTTTTTTATGGCTGAGTAATATTCCATTGTATATATGTGCCACATCTTCTTTATCCATTCATCTGTTGATGGGCATTTAGGTTGCTTCCATGTCCTGGCTATTGTAAGTAGCGCTGTAATGAACATTAGGGTATATGTAGCTTTTTGAATTATGGTTTTCTCAGGGTATATGCCTAGTAGTGGGATTGCTGGGTCATATGGTAGTTCTATTTTTAGTTTTAAAGGAACCTCCATACTGTTTTCCATAGTGGCTGTACCAACTTACATTCCCACCAACAGTGAAGAAGGGTTCCCTTTTCTCCACTCTCTCTCCAAAAATTTATTGTTTCTAGACTCTTTAAAATAAATTTGTGTATTTATTTATTGGCTCTGTTGGGTCTTCATTGCTGTGCACAGGCTTTCTCCAGTTGCGGAGAGTGGGGGCTCATCTTTTTTTTTTTTTTTAATTTTATTTATTTATTTAATATTTTTGGGGGGATAAGGGCTACTCTTTATTGCAGTCCACAGGCTTCTCATTGCCGTGGCTTCTCTTGTTGTGGAGCGTGGTCTCTAGGCGGGGGAGCTTCAGTAGTTTTGACACGTGGACTCAATAGTTGTGGCTTACAGGCTGTAGAATGCAGGCTCAGTACTTGTGACGCACAGGCTTAGTTGCTCCATGTCATGTGGGATCTTCCTGGCCCAGGGATCAAACCTGTGCCCCCTGCATTGGCAGGCAGATTCTTAACCACTGCGTCACCAGGGAAGTCCCTAGATTTTTTTTGATGATGGCCATTTTTTGATGATGGCCATTTTGGTAAGGTGATACCTCATTGTGGTTTTGATTTGCATTTCTCTAATAATTAGTGATGTTGGGCATCTTTTCATGTGCTTTTTGGCCATCTGTATCTCTTCTTTGGAGAAATGTCTATTTAGGTCTTCTGCTCATTTTTGGATTGGGTTGTTTGTTTTTTTGATATTGAGCTGCATGAGCTGCTTGTATATTTTGGAGATTAATCCTTTGTCCGTTGCTTCATTTGCAAATATTTTCTCCCATTCCAAGGGCTGTCTTTTCATCTTGTTTATGGTTTCCTTTGCTGTACAAAAGCTTTTAAGTTTAATTAGATCCCACTTTTTATTTTTGTTTTTATTTTCATTATTCTAGGAGGTGGATCAAAAAAGATCTTGCTACCATTTATATCAAAGAGTGTTCTGCCTATATTTTCCTGTAAGAGTTTTATAGTGTCCTACCTTACATTTAGATCTTTAATCCATTTTGATTTTATTTTTGTGTATGGTGCTAGGGAGTGTTCTAACTTCATTCTTTTATATGTAACTGTCCAGTTTTCCCAGCACCACTTATTGAAGAGACCATCATTTCTCCATTCTCCTTTGTCATAGATTAGGTGACCATAGGTGCTTGGGTTTATCTCTGGACTTTTATCCCATTCCATTGATCTGTATTTTTTTTTAATTTTTATTTATTTATTTATTATTTTGGCTACATTGGGTCTTCATTGCTGCATGCGGGCTTTCTCTAGTTGTGGTGAGCGGGAACTACTCTTCATCATGGTATGCGGGCTTCTCACTGTGGTGGCTTCTCTTGTTATGGAGCTCTAAATAGTATCATTTCCTTTCCTCCACTTACTTTGGGTTTCATTTGCTCTTCTTGTTTCTTAAGGTAGAAGCTGAGGTCATCAATGTGAGTATATGATTTGAGATCTACTTTTTTCTAATACAGGCATTTACTGCTATAAAATTTAATTCTAAGTACCACTTTAGCTGCATCCCACATATTTTGATATGTTGTGTTTTCATTATATTCAGATTAGAATATGTTTTCATTCCTTTATCATTTTTTCTTTCATCCATAAGTTAGTACTATTTAGCTTCCAAATATTTGGGGATTTTCCAGATACTTTTGTTAATTATATCTAATTCAATTCCTTTGTGGTCAAAGAATATATTTTCTGTGACTTGAATCCTTTTAAATTTACTAAGACTTGTTTTATGGCCTAGAATATAGTCTATCATGTTGAATGTGCATTTGAAATGAATGTGTATTCTGCTGTTCTTGTAGGAAGAGGTCTATAAACAGCAATCAGTTTTAGTTGCTTGGTAATGCTGTTCAAGTGTTCAGTACTCTTCCTAATCTTCTATCTACTTATTCTGTCTATTATTGAGTAGGGGGTGTTAAAATCTCAGCTACAATTGTGGATTTTTTTTCTTCTCACAGTTCTATCCATTTGTGCTTCATATATTTTGAATCTCTCTTATTAGATGAGTACATGTTTAGGATGATTATGTCCTCTTAATAAATTGACCCCTTTGTCATTGTGAAATTCACCTCTTTATCTACTCTGTCTGAGAATAATGTAGACATACCAACTTTCTTTCCTTTTTTCATCTTTTTACTTTGCCACTATTTGTGCATTTATATTTAAATAGAGGGTTCGATGTGGTTCTAGCTTTCTTATCTAATCTGAAAATCTGTGCCTTTTCATTGGGTTGTTTAGACCATTTACATTTAATGTGATTATTGATATTTTTGGATTTAAATCGACCAACTTGCTATTTAATTTTTATTTGTTTCATATGTTCTTTATCCTTTTATCTTCTTTTTCTGACTTATTTTGGGTTAATTGGGTATTTTTTAGTGATCCCGTTTTATCCCCTTTGTTGACATATTAGCTATATTCCTGTGTTATGTTATTTTAGGGCTTGATGTAGGTGTAATAATAATATACATTGTATTACTTCTTTGTTGTTGCCTAAAGCATTAAAACAATCTTGGCAACATGAAACAACACACATTTATTATTTTAGAGTTTCCATGAGTCAGGTTCCAGGGACAGTTTAGCTGGGTCCTCTCCTCAGAGTCTCACAAGCCTGGGGTTGGAATTTCATCTGAGGCTTAGGATTTCCTTCCAAGCTTATGTAGATGGTGGCAGAATTCATTTCCTTGCAGCTGTAGAACTCATAGTGCCTTACTTTCTCAAGGACATCAGGAGAGCCCCTGATGTGAGTTTCTGACTTCTAGACCTTCTTTTAAAGAGCTCACCTAATTTGGTCATGCTCACCCAGGATGATCTTGATTAGCTCTAAGCCAACTGATTAAAGTCCTTAGTTAAATTTGCAAACTTCCCTTCACCTTTGCCCTATAACATAACCTAATCATAGGAGTACCATCCATGATATTCATGGGTCTCACCCACACTCAAGGAGAGGGGATGACACAAGGCATGTACACCAAGGGCTGGGAACCTGGGTGGGGGGAGTTCATCTTAGAATTCTTCCTGTCACATCTCTAACTTAGCACCGTCTACCTTCCAGTGATACTATACTACTTCATATATAGTATGAGGGCCTGATGCTGGTGTACTTTGTCTCTCTCAGCCTTCATGCTTGGTTCTTAGAGTTGTGTAACAAAGTACCACAAACTGGGTTGGCTTAAAACAACAGAACTTTATTCTCTCATAGGGTAGAAGTCCAAAATCATGGTATTAACAGGGCCATGCTTTCTCTGAAATCAATAGGAAAATCCTTCCTTGCTACCTCCTAGCTTCTGGTGGTTTGCCAGAAATCTTTAACATTCCTTGGCTTGCAGTGCCAATCTCCACCTTCATAGTCACATGATTTCCTCTCCGTGTGTCTGTGTCTTCAAGTGGCCATCTTCTTTTAAGGACAGGAGTCAGATTAGGGGCCCATCCTACTCTAGAATGACCTCATCTTAATAAATGAAGTCTATAGTGACCCTATTTCCAAATAATGTTACATTCGGAGATGCTAGGGGTTAGAAATTCAACATATCTTTTTTGGGGGGGAAACAATGCAACCTTTAACAGTGATGTTGTCACACATTGTATTTCCACACCCCACACTACATTATTTTTGCTTTGAACAGTCAATTACATTTTATTTATTTATTTATTTTAAATCTCTTTATTTTAATATAATTGCTTTACACTCTTGTGCCAATTTCTGCTGTACACCAAAGTGAATCAGCTGTATTTATACATATATCCCCATATCCCCTCCCTCCCGTGACTCCTTCCTACCCTCCCTATCCCAGCCCTCTAAGTCATCAACCATCATCAAGTTGATCTCCCTGTGTTATGCAGCAGCTTCCCACTAGCTATCTATTTTACATTTGGTAGTGCATATATGTCAATGCTACTCTCACACTTCATCCAAGCTTCCCCTTCACCCCCCAACCCTGTGTCCTCAAGTCTGTTCTCTACATCTGCATCTTTATTCTTGCCCTGTCACTGGGTTCATCAGTACCATTTTTTTATATTCCATATATATGAGTTAGCATACGTTATTTGTTTTTCTCTTTCTGGCTTACTTCACTCTGTATGACAGTCTCTAGGTTTATCCACCTCATTATGAATAACTCAATTTCATTCCTTTTTATGGCTGAGTAATATTCCTCAGTTACATTTTACAGATATTTAAATGAAAAGAAAAAAAAGTCTTTATATTTACCCACATAGTTCCCTTGTTCTTGCTTCTTTTATGTAGATCTGAAGTGGGATTGAGGCTAAGTGGGCTTGGCACGTCTCCAGGCAGCAGCCTCCAGGCCACCAGTGATGAGGGGGGCAGAGTGGCCCCACGCTGGGTGTGCAGCCCACCATGGCCACATAGGCAGGGCATGTGGACCCTTCCTCATCTCCTCTCCCTGCATTTAGTAATATCCCTCTGGGTACTGCACATCTCAGGTTTTGTCTTAACAGTGATGGTTTCCTACATGGTGATCCCTCTTCGTTTTTCTTTTCAGTTGAAATTAAGGGTTCATGAGTGGGAAGGGGCCCAGACTGGACTTCGGGGAGCTGGAAACATGCTGTTTTTCCACCTGGGTGCTGGTTGTACAGGTGTGTTCCCTTTGGGAGAACTCACCTAGCTGCACACTTCAAATATGTGTGCATTTCAGGTATATGCTATACTTCATTAAAAAGTTAAAACACAAACAACAGTAAGTAAGGCGGAAAGAGAAGCTGAGGGCTCCAGGAGCTCTGCTTGTGGGAGTGAACGTGGCAGTCCCTTGGGGAGGAGCTGGGTCCTGGGCTGGCTAGTAGCCAGCCTGGGGCGGGGGTAGCTCCCTGAGTGTATAGGCAGGGACCTAGGACTCAGCGGCAGTGACATCTGTGAAAGGACTCTGCAAAGTGTAAAGGGCTCTGCACATGCCAGTCTGAACCCCCAAATGGCAGTATTCTGACTATTTGGGTCTTGGAGCTCATCTCAAAGAGCAGTGGTCGCAGCACTGGTTTTAGAAAAGAGGCGGCCTTGCAGCTATTGGGTGTCTGAAGGCAGCAGCTGGGCCACCCCATGCACTGGCTTCTGCTTTGACAAATGACTTGGGGTCAGTCATCCCTGCTTTTCATTAAACTCAAATGCACCCTGCATGCTTCTGTGTGTTGTTACCTCCTCAGACTAATGAGTGGCTGGAGAGAGAGGAACTGGCTGCCTTCCCCAAAGCTGCAGGCTCCAGCAGGCTGCCTCCTTCTGGAGCCTGGTGGGTGACCCGGAACCACGTCCCTCCTCTGTAACCTGTCTGCTCTCTCCTTGTCTCTCCTTTCTTTTTTCCCCAAAATGAAAACCCTTTGATGCTTCTTTGTAAAAACAATACAAGCCATTGAAGGGGAAAATGTCAGAAATGCAGAAAGTGGTAAAGGAGAAACCAAAACCATTCACTAGCCTGTTAATGATGAGATAATCCCTCTCGTCGTTGAGTGTGCTGGACTTTTTCTCTGGGTGTGTAGAGGTCTATTTTTCTTTTGCAAAGCTTCGCTCATTCTAAGCATGGCCTGAATTGTCACTGGCTTTTCGTACTCCTTGGCTGGTAGATATTGTTCTCAGCATCTCTTGTGCTCCTCTGACTGATGCATAGTATTCTGTTGAAGAGAGGGACCACACTTTGCTTAACCAGTGCCTGTTGCTGGGCGCTCCACATCCTTAGCAGTGCAGTGAGCCTCCTCGCCTTTGGCAGGTGCTATTGATTTTTGTTCTCCACCTGGATAGGGTCTCAGAGTAATTGTTAAGGTCGAAGGTGCAGATCCATGCCAGCTTCTGCCTTCATTCCACCCACCAGTTGCTCTGGAGCGGGTCCTCAACACCTTGGGGCATCACCTGAAGGGTCACTGTGCCCTTACGCCCTCCTCCACTCTTTGTACGGTTAGCCCACTACTCAGCCCTTCCTTCCTCCACTGCTCCGCACTGGGCTTCCCCCCACCCCTCCCACCTCTTCTCCCTACAATCTCCCTCACCTCCGTCAAGTCACCCAGGTGGCCAAGTGCCACCCTGAGTAGCCGAGTGTCCTTTGCCATCAGCCACCCCTTGCCATCCAAACATCAGCATGGCCTGTGGGTGTTACCTTCCCGATCTGTCCAGAATGCAACCACTTCTGTCCACCCCATGGTTCCAGCTCATCCCACAATCATGACTCTCTCTCTGCCCATGCTCCACCTAGCAGAGACCCACCAGGTCCACCCCACAAACCTACCTCTTCCCCATCCCACGCCCCATGGCGAGGGTCCTCATCACCCGCTCCAGCCACAGCAGCCTTGCTCTTCTTGGCTTGCTCCCTCCTCTGGGCCTTGGCACTTGCTGCCCCCCTAGACAGCCCTCCCCCAACTCCCAGGATGTCCTTCCCATATCTGGTCCTTCCTGCCATGGAGTTTCAGACCAGATGTCACCTTGGCACATCAGCCTGTGAGCTGGGGCCATTACATCCATTTTACAGAAGAGAATGTGAGAGGGAAAGTGACCTCCCCAGGGACTCACAGCTAAGGACCAAACCCATCTCTGCCCTGGTCAGCCTATGTGTAAAGCCAATGCACTTCCCACAGCCCCCAGATGACTCAACTTAGCCCACCCTCTGCTGGCGGTGGTGTACTCCAAAAATATGCCTGTCTTGAGAGCCTAGAGTATTAGGGTTCTTTCTATTGCACGTGCAGAAACTCAGCTCAAGCAGACTTAAGCACGAAAGGAGAATATATTTGCATCTGTAAATAAAAAGCCCAGGGGTAGACTTCAGGCATGGCTAGATCTAGGACATCATCCCAGGCTCTCTGACTGTTGGCTCTGCTTTCTCCACATGCGCTTCTTTAATAAGAAGGCCCTCAGCAACCCTTACACTTACTTCCTGTCCTTTCCTTTCCCTAAATAGAAGACAGAGTCTCTGCTCCAACAGTTCAAATAAATGTCCCAAGAATTGTCTGCTGGCCCATCCAAGTGACATGCCTACCTGTGAATCTGTCCCAAAGTCTGGAGGTGGAATGCACTGAGTGGCTGGGCTTGAACTGCATGCCCATCCCAAAGCACTGTAGGCCAAGCAAGCTAGTTCCTACCCCAGGTAGCCACTAGGGCCACATGCCCTTAATACCACAGGCAAGAGAGAGAGGACAGATGCATTCTGTTGCCAGAAAGAGGAATAGATGCTGGGTAGGCAGAAGCCACAGATGCCCATGACCTTGGGCAGCTGTGGCACGGCCAAGTCTTGTTGTGGACCAGGAGGCAAGCCGGGGTCTTCCCCTCGCTTCCCGGGCCCTAGCCTCGTTTGGTGCACATGCTGCTGCAGCCTGGCCAGACGGATCGTGCAGACACTCATCCGATTAAGTGAATGGCTGCACAGATAGAAATCAGGCCTGGAAATGTCATGAAAGTGACCCTGGAGTGTGACGTTAGGTGAGTGCTGAGGTGAAGGGTTTCATGTCCTGAAGGTCCTGAGCCCAAGCCAGGCTCTTGGAGGGATCCAGGGCTGCACAGGGCAGGTGTGAGCAGGACGGGAGTTTGCAGGGGAGCCCCACCCTTGCCCCCTGCTGGTACCTGGCGTATCGGTGTCCCCAGCCCTGTGAAGACTTCTCCTCCTGGTGGGTGTCCTCGCTTCTCCAGCACCCCTCCTTGGGGATTCCACACACTGACACATGTGGCTCAGGGCGCAGCATGGAGGAAGTGGGGTGAGCTGGGTGCTAGGTCAAACACGGCGCCGTGGCCTGGCTCCCCCAGCTCCCCACACTTCAGGGGCGAGTCACTCCACCAGGGTCACCTCGTGTGAAACAGGGAGGATGAGTGCAACGGCCTGGTGGGGGGCAGAGACTGCGTGAGGAGGGCACGCGGCGGCTGAGCAGTGACTGGGCCCCTGCTGCTGCTGTGACCCCTCTTACTGCTTCCACCGTCACTACGGCTCTGCTGGAAGGTCTGGTGAATCTGTCAGAAGGAAAACTGGCTGTCCACTTTCTGCTAGGGCAATGTTGGGCTTTCCTAATATTCATGTGTTTATTTTCTTTTTTCTTTTTTTTTAAGATTTATTTTATTCGTTATTTATTTATCGGCTGTGTTGGGTCTTCGTTGCTGCACACGGACTTTCTCTAGTTGTGGCGAGTGGGGGCTACTCTTCGTTGCAGTGCGCGGGTTTCTCATTGCAGTGGCTTCTCTTGTTGTGGAGTACAAACTCTAGGCACGCAGGCTTCAGTAGTTGTGGCACACAGGCTCAATAGTTGTGGCTCGCGGGCTGTAGAGTGCAGGCTCCGTAGTTGTGGTGCACAGGCTTAGTTGCTCCGCGACATGTGGGATCTTCCCAGCCCAGGGATCGAACCCGTGTCCCCTGCATTGGCAGATGGATTCTTAACCAGTCTGCCACCAGGGAAGCCCCATGTGTTTATTTTCAAGGGTGTGTATAATAACCATGTTTGGGCTGTGAGTTTGTTTGGCATGTGGCGGCTGGTTCACATCTGTATCCTCCTGTCCACAAGTGAGGCAGTGCACAGTATCTGCTTTATTAGGAAGCTCTGAGGGGGGTGGGACTTGCTCGAGGGCTCCCAGATGGGTGGTGGTCTGTGGGTCCCCACATCTGGGACTCCTGTAGGTGAAGGATCTGGCTGGTTGAGCATTGGAACCCCCCGGGCTGTCCACAACCTGGGGCGAGGCCCAGGCATCTGCATTTTCCAGGAGCAACTCCAGTGACTACCAGCCTCCCCCAGATGCTGAGGGCAGGGACAGATGTCCGGTGCCCACATCTGACCAGGAGCCCTACCCCCAGTGTGGGAGGTCTCAGCCTCAGAGGCAGAGGCGCACCGGCTTCTGAAAAGGGGGCCAGGGCCAAGCGGCCTCTTACAAGGATTTGGGTTCTAACACCATCGCCTCCTTGACTGTCTTTTAGGACAGTGGCTGGGGAGGCCCTGCTCTGCCTGGGCCCCCGGGCTGACCATGTGCGTTGGGTCAGCCTCTAGTGCTTGTGACCCGAGTAGCCCACCATCCAGCCTGGGCCTTTCCCCGCGTGAGCTGCCTGGGGTCTCTGCCTGGAGACCCTCCCAAGTCAGAATCCGTCCCAGCTGTGGGCTACCCCAGACCCGTTTCAGAAGTCAATTAAAGCCCGATATCAGCTTGAATCCCTGGAAGGGGTGGGGGCCATCTTGCCGCTCCCCCAGTCTAGCACAGGTCAGGCCCTCTCTCTGAGCCTCCGTTTCCCCTTCTGTGACAACCACAGGACCCCTTCTGTGTCCCCTGCAGGTGACAGTCAAGCTGCTTCTCAGCAAGCCTGGAGGGAACCAGATTCCCAGTCGCGTTTGTGTACATGCTGCGTGGTGTTGGCCGTGGATGAGGGCCCCCCGGTCCAGAGGCTGCCGCCCAGGACAGGGGCTGACCCAGAACGGCGCGTCGAGCTGCCGGCCGTGGGGCTCGGACACACGTATATCCTGCCAGCCTCTCTGACAAGGGCCTTTTCTCCGTCTTCTCCACATTCCTGAGAGAAGCCAGAGAAAAACAGTATGTTTCTTTGTTTTATTATAACCCTGATGACTTCATCTTCCCTGTCTTCCCAGAAAAGACAATGACAAACTTGTTAAAGTTCAGCTGTGAGAGCCTCCTCTTATAGCAAGAATGAGACGTGTTTAAAAGCAGCTTCTTGCTTCTCAGAGTTATTTTCAGAGAAGCGGCCCCGCTGGGTGTCACTCAGGCCCTACTTCTGCGGTTCCTGCTGTCTGTGGGGGAGGGGAGGAGGGGGGAAGGCTGCAGCACCCGCCTGGTCCCTCAGCTGCCCGATTCTCGGGAACTTCCCACAGGTTTTCCTTCCTTCCCCCAGGTTTCCAAATTCAGGGAGAAATGAAATTTTTTCTCTGTCCCTTAAGATTTTCCAGACCCTTGATGGTCATCTGTAGCTAGAAGGAAACGGCCCCAGGGAGTGATGTCCGTGTACTTCCACAGGTGCAGCAGTGAGAGGGTCTGGTCTCCCGTGTGTCTCAGAACAGCAGGACCCCTGCCCAGGGTCCCCTGAGGCGCCCAAACCCCAGGCGACCACAGGGGATTTAA
This sequence comes from Hippopotamus amphibius kiboko, assembly GCF_030028045.1. Classification (NCBI taxonomy): domain Eukaryota; kingdom Metazoa; phylum Chordata; class Mammalia; order Artiodactyla; family Hippopotamidae; genus Hippopotamus; species Hippopotamus amphibius. The sequence continues at coordinate 28,375,077 of NC_080200.1, read as the reverse complement.
TCAGGCCAGGCAGAGCAGGGGTGGGGGCAGTGAGGTGGTGGCATTCCCGGGAAGAGGGACTGGTGCCAGGCAGCAACACAGGCCTGGTATAGCTGGCTCTTCTGAGCTCTTGCATGAAGGCAGAAATGCTGATTCTTATGAAAGCCATTGTGTAAACAAGATCAGCATATTCACCATTTAAAAGAACAGGATGCGTGGGCCTCTGCTTGTCAACTTCAGGTGTCCTACCTGAAGTGACCATTGAGGATGCACTTGGCAGGTGCCTGCCAGGACCGGTACCCGGGACAGAGGGGTGAACTGCCCTCTGCCTAGCCATGAACAAGTAGGTAAGAGAGCCAGACAGGGAGCACAGCCCCTGCGCAGGGACGAACGTGGCCAGAGGACTGTGCAAAGGGCATGGGAGTCCAGAAAGGGAGCTCTGGCCACCCGTGGAGGGGACTGAGTCACGGCCCCTGGAGGAAAGGACAGCGGGTTGGACGTCAGCCTCTGCCATCCAAGAGGAGGCAACGGCAAAGGCCTGGAGGCAGGAAGGGTCCAGAGAGGCGGGAATGGAATGTTGGTGGGCTATAGGGCGAGAGGCCACGCGTGTGGGGAGCAGATCCAGGTAGGGCTCCTGCGCCGTGGGGGGGCCTGGCAGGTATTCTGGAGAAGGGAGGAGGTGGGCCCAGTTCTTTGCAGGCTGGGGCAGGAAGGCTCTGGCTGGGTTTGGCGGGAGTCTGAGAGGAGTCCGTAGGCAGCAGCACCTGAGAGCTCTGCACACCCCGGACTGTCCCGCCTGCCGGGGCTTCCTGCATCTCCACGCCCCACTTCCTTAGCCACCTCGTGCTTCCTGGGCCCCGACCAGGGTGGCACAAGGCGCGCTTGGCCAGGCCCTGAGATCTGGGCTCAGAGAGAGGCCGGGATAACGCACGTGGCAGTGGAGGGCCGGGCAGCCTGGGCCAGGGGGCAGTTCCTGCCTGAAGGAGGCAGGGGAACAAGCTGGGGTGGCCTCCTGGCCATCCGGGCATGATAGGATCCTGAGTGCTTCTCATCACAGCGTGGGAGGACCATGCAGATAGAGCACTGACTCTGCTCCTGACCCCAGCAGACCCACCTCGGGCTGGCTGTTACGAGCCCACCCATAGATATGGAAACTGAGGCTCATACAGGTGAGGGGGCTGTGCCAGTGCCGGGCAGTGAGGAAGACCCCCCACGCCCACCCACATAGCCCCCAGAGCGTGTCCCCAAGCCTCCCAGGCTTGCCTCCCCAGACACTCTGAACCGAATCCCAGAAGCCACAGGGATTAAAAAACAAAGCCTTTATTTTTGCCAGCCATTTCCCGTCCTTGAAAACGCCTGAGAGCGTTTGTCAGGAGGTGTGGGTGACTCATGCAGACACTTGGAGATGTGATTAGCTATTTTTGCCTCAACCGCCAAGGCGATATGGGCAGCATCCCTGCAGGTGCGCAGACGGCCGGGGCTGACCTCTGCAGCGGGGAGGCTGGGCAGTGGGTGCCGAGCACAGTGGACTAGACGTTCCAGCTGCTGTCAGCGCTAACAAAAACAAACCCCTCAGCCCAGAAGGCTGGCTCTGGGTCTGCCGGGGTGCTGTCGTCTCTGGGGTTATGTTGGGTTCCGGGGCCAGGGGCGTGGGGATTGTGGTCCTTGCCTCCCCGTGTGCGGTGTCTTAGCGTGAGGCTGCCCCCACCCCGCCACCTCCAGGTGAGCAGGGCTCGGGGCCCGGGACCCCCTGGATGGTTCACACCTTCCAGATGCACCCAAGGCCTGCTTTCGGGGCTCAGCTATGGAAGCTGGAAGTCCCAGGCTCTGGCAACTCAGAAGCCGCAAAACCTGAGCTGAGCATGGTTTTCCTCCCCTGTTGCCCACTGGGTACTCCCTTGCCTGAGGAGGTTACAGACATGGGGATCCCACTCCCGGGCTGGGAGAGGGCCCCAGGATGCCGAAAATGGGGGGCCGTGGCCCACGTCTCACCGGGTGGCCCCTGCACCTGGGACCGGGGCTGTGGCCTTCTGACTCGGTCTGTCCCCAACTGTCTGGGACTCAAGGGCCCCCATGTGGAGTGGCCGTACAGAGCTTCCAAGACCCCCTCCCCTCCAGGCGCTCGCTGGTCATCCCAGCCCCACCCACTGGAGGGAGACAGGTGAGGCGGGGGGCCCACAGCCACCACCATGTTTGGGACTCAGCACTGATGACGAGGGGAGCGAGAGAGGGACCTTAGCTGGCTGCCAGTGCAGCTCCTTCGGCTGAAGCACAGACAGGGCTGAGCTGAGAGCCGGGGCCGCAGGAGCATCAGAAGCTTCAATGGGAGAGAAACCTGGGGACGGCTGACTCCGGCCGGTCACAGGAGGGTGGTGAGCCTGACCCGGGCGGTGGCCTCCAAGGGGATGAGACAGCTGTGCCTCTCAGCTCTTGGGTGGGGTAGCGAAAAGCATCCAAGCTGAGGAACAGTTAGCACTTTCATTCCCGGGTCCTCGATTCACACATCTCAGTGGCAAATGTGTTTTTCACACAGTCTGAGATTCATTCTCTGTGGTAAATAAGACGCTTGTTTCCCTCTCACAAAACAAGCCACACTCCTCTCTCTGGCAGCTGTTGCCTGGCCAGCCGGCCCCATGAAGCAGCACAGCCACCGCTGTCAGCCGCGGCTGCTGGCCAGGCACCACTGAGCACTTTCTCTGCCCTCCTCTGTCTGGTGCTGCTTCCAGTCGCCTCCTGTGACTGTTGTTCATTTGTTCATTCGTTCGTTCATCCATTCCTTCATTCGTTCAGCAAGTGCTGGCTGAGCCCTGTTCCAGATGTCTGGGGTATAGCTGTGAGTAGGACAGACAAAGCCGTGCCCCCAAGGACCTCACGGTCCCGTGGGGAGAACAGGAGACAAACAAATAAATGACACATGATAATTTCATGCCATAGGAATATGAAACGAGGTCCAGGGTGGAGAGCGACTGGGCAGCGCATGCCATGTGGACTTGTGGTCAGGGAAGTCTCTGATGGGGGTGAGAGGGAGGCAGCCGGGTGAAGGCCTGGAGGAAGGGTGTTCCCAGTCGGGGAACAGCAAGCACAGAGCCCCGAGGCAGGAATGAGTGCAGTGTGTGCCAGGGGAGAACTTGGGATGAGGTTGGAGAGGTGGGCTTGGAGCCCAGTTTGTGGGACCTCATGGGCCATGAGAAGGTCTTTAGAGGAGAGCCCAGCCATGTCACGGGATGTAGCCGGTGATGGTTCTGAGCAAGTTCCAGTGCTGTCCTGGGCGCAGTTGGTCACATCCTCTCCATGCTTATGTGGGCTTATCATCCCCATTGTGCATGGCAGAAACTCAGGCTCAGGGATGAGCCCACACACACCCTTGCAGCTCACGCCCACCTGCCACCCACTCCCCCTGTCCCAGTCTGCCAGCCTCCCCAAGTCTGTCTCTATAACCCCCGCTGCTCAGAGGACCCTTTCTTTACTCTGTTCCTCTAGTGGCCCCCTCCAAATGCATTGGCCCCAGCCTCCTGTCTTCTGCATTTTTGAAGGCTTCTTCCATGAGGGGACACTACAGTTGGGCCTTCAAGAGGAACAAAAGAAGGGTCTTCTAAAGTGGAGGAAACCATTGAAAACCTAACTCAGTGGTGGGAGTGTGGATGCATGTCTGGGGCACAGCAGGCAGGCAGATACTGGGGTAGTCTTGCTTACTGTTTTCTATAAAAGCAACTCATTTATTAAAATGAAAATATTCTGTAACAAAATTTTGCATTCCTATCCAAATTCACCAGTATCACGTCCCATAAATTGAAAGTGACCATAAAATTAATATAGTGAAAACAAACACTATTGATTTTTTAAAAAGAATAAACCTACAAAATGAAATATAAGCACCAGCATTCGGATTCTGATGGTATAAGCTTACTCCACTCTATCTCTCCTGCTGCAGTTTAAAAATCTAACAGTACACATGGAGCAGCTAGAGGACTTTGAAAACTAAATAATAGCAGGCAGATTGGGGAAGAACATCAGAATTGGAAGTACCACCTAACTAGCAGGGAGTTTACCATTTTTCCTCCACTGGCGTTCCCCAGCCTGAACTCAGGGCAGCCTGAAACCTAAAAGGGACATCATCACTGACACAGAGAGCTCCAGGAGACACCCACTGGTTCTGGCTCAAGGAGCAAGTGAGGGGTCTCATGTTTCTCAGAGAGGACAGGAAAATCCATTTAAAAAGTCTTTCCTATGCTCTTTTATACTCCAGCTTGCAAGCAATCCCACAAGAGCATTTCATGGGCCCTGCAAGAGCCTAAAACTCTGAGAAAGGGGAACCTTGCTCTCTGAACAGAGGGGCTGTTGCCCCCCTGAAGGCAGAGTGAACTTTCCACTTTTCTTCCTCTTTCTCTGTCCTCCAGCCTTTTAGCCCTGGATGCAGGCATAGTTATGGGAAGTGTATAACAGAACGGAGTAAGTAAAAACCTAGCTTTCTGGCTTGAAGACCAAAAGAGGGAGCCCCAGGACACTGGAAAGTACCATAGATTGTAGAAAGGGAGGGGGTCAGGAAAGCAACCTCATAAAGTTGTTTGTGAACTCTTGGCCTGATGCCCAAGCTGCACACGTGGGGATCTGACCCTAAAGAGTACATCATAGGCTTTGATAACCAAAGTACAAAATAGACTGCTGCCCACATCTCAGATTAGCCATTGCATGGGATACAGATTTGAACATCAGCTCAGTGGCTTTGCAAATAAAACTACCATTAAAACCACAACCCCATCAGAACTTTTGGAACAATCCCAACTGGATCAATTGCCTGCTAAAACAGAAACGTAAATATTCTCCATGGGATTTTTAAAAGAACCAGAATTTGTAAATATAGTATTCAAAATGTCTAGAACACAATCTAGAATTACTTGACATGTGAAGAACTAGAAAAATCTCAACTCACATGGGAAAAGATAATGAACAGATGCCAATACTAAGGTGAAACTCAGCAAATTCAAATTAACTGGCAAAGTCTTTAAAGCAGCTATTATAAGAATGTTCCAACAGGGAAGGGCAAACACTCTTGAAACAAATGGAAAGATAGAAAAATCTCAGCAAAGAAACGAGATGTAAAGAACCAAGTGGAAACCTTAGAACTGAAAAATGCAATAACCCAGATCTAGAGACTCAGTAACAGAATGGAAATGAGAGAGACAATGATCAGTGATATTGAAGGTAGTTCAAAAGAAATTATCCAGTCTGAACAACAGAGAGAAATTAAAAGAAAAATTAACAGAGCTTCAGGCACCTATGGAATAATAGCAAAAAGTCTTAACATTTATGTCACTAGAGTCCCAAAAGGACAGGAGAAAAAGTGTATTCCAGAAAAAGTATTTGAAGAAATAATGGCTGAAAACTTCTCAATTTCATCAGAGATATAAATCCACATATTCAAGAATCCCCAAACAAGGGAAATCCCAAAGAGAATAAAGCACAAAGAAATACATGCCCAGACACATCATAATCAAACCACTGAAAACTAAACACAAAGAAAAAAGTCTTAAAAGCAGCCAAGAGAAATGATGCTCTACTTATAAGGGAAGAATGAGTCAAATGTGGATTCCTCATTAGAAACCATAGAGGTCAGAAATAATTAGAACAGCATTTTTTTAACGTGCTGAAAGAAAAGAACTGTCAACCCAAAATTCTAGATCCATTAAAAAGATCCTTCAGGAATGAAGATGTTATAAGAAACACTCAGGGGAAAGGAAACTAAGAATTCCTTGCCAACAGAGCTGATCTTTTGCATTGCTAGAGGAAGTTGCTCTGGTAGCAGGGAAATGATACCAGAAGGATACTTATAACATCAGGAATGAAGGAAGAGTCACAGAAATAATAAATGCCTGTATAAACACAATAGACTATTCTCCCTTTGAATTTTAAAAATATGTTTGATGGTTGAAAACAAAGATGGAAACATTGTCAGATGATGTTTTCAGTGTATGTAGATGCTTACAGTATAGAGAAGAGAGGCCACCCTAAATGGTGGCTAAGTTTTCTATATTCCACTTGAAGTGGTGAAAAATATTGATTCTAAATAGACTATGAGGGCTTCCTAGGTGGCGCAGTGGTTGAGAATCTGCCTGCCAATGCAGGGTACACGGGTTCGATCCCTGCTCCAGGAAAATCCCACATGCTGTGGAGCAACTAAGCCCATGTGCCACAACTATTGAGCCTGCGCTTTAGAGCCCGTGAGCCACAAATATTGAGCCCATGTACTGCAACTACTGAAGCCCACGCACCTAGAGCCTGTGCTCCGCAACAAGAGAAACCACAGCAATGAGGAGCCCACGCACACAACGAAGAGTAGCCCCCACTCACCACAACTAAAAAGAAAGCCTGCGCACAGCAAAAAAAGACCCAACACAGACAATAAAATAATAAATAAATAAATTTATATAAATAAATAAATAAATACTATGAAACTTACATACAGACACACCTCATTTTATTGCACTTTGCAGACCCAGCATTTTTTTTTTTTTACAAATTGAAGGTTTGTGGCAACCTCTGTGTCAAGCAATTTTTCCAACAGCATTTGCTCACTTTGTGTCTCTGTGTTATATTCTGTTAATTGTCACAGTATTCCAGACTGTTTCATTATTACCATAATTGTTATGGTGGTGTGCAGTCCATGATCTTTGACGTTACTACTGTAATTGTTTTCAGGCACCACAAAGAGTGCCCACAAAGGCAACAAACTTAATCATTACGTGTGTATAGTGACTGCTCCACCAACAGACGGTTTCCCTGTCCCTCTCCCTCTCCTCTGGCCTCTCTGAAGCACAACAGTATTGAAATTAGGCCAATTATAACCTTACAAGGGCCTCTAAGTGTTCAAGTAAAAGGAAGAATCACGCGTCTCTCACTTTAAATCAAAAGCTAGAAATGATTACACTTAGTGAGGAAGGCATGTCAAAAGCCAAGATAGGCCAAAAGCTAGATTTCTTGTGCCAAACAGGCAAGTAGTGAATGCAGAGGAAAAGTTCTTGAAGGAAATGAAAAGTGCTACTCCAATAAACACACGAATGATACAAAAGTGAAATAGCCTTATTGCTGACATGGAGAAAGTTTTAATGGTCTGGATAGAAGATCAAACCAGCTACCACATTCCCTTCCCCCAAAGCCTCATCCAGAGCAAGGTCCTAACTCTCTTCAATTCTGTGAAGGCTGAGAGAGGTAAGGAAGCTGCAGAACAAAAGTTTGAAGCTGTCAGAGGTTGGTTTATGAGATTTAAGGAAAAAAGCTGTCTCTTTAACATAAAAGTGAAAGGTAAAGGAGCAAGTGCTGAAGAAGCTTCAGCAAACTATCTAGGAGATCTAGCTAAGGTAATGAATAAAGGTAGCTACACTAAGCAACAGATTTTTTTTTTAATATTTATTTATTTATTTTTATCTGTGTTGGGACTTCGTTGCCACACACGGGCTTTCTCTAGCTGGGGCGAGTTGGGGCTACTCTTCATTGTGGTGCACAGGCTTCTCAGTGCAGTGGCTTCTCTTGTTGCAGAGCATGGGCGGGCGTCAGTAGTTGTGGCTTGTGGACTCTAGAGCACGGGCTCAGTCGTTGTGGTGCACGGGTTTACTTGCTCCGCGGCATGTGAGATCTTCCTGGACCTGGGCTCGAACCTATGTCCCCTGCATTGGCAGGTGGATTCTTAACCACTGTGCCACCAGGGAAGTCCCTAAGCAACAGGTGTTTAATATAGCCTTATATTGGAAGAAGATGCCATCTAGGACTTTCATCGCTGGAGAGGACAAGTCAATGCCTGGCTTCAGAGCTTCAAAGGGTAGGAGGATTCTCTCATTAGGGGCTAATGCTCACTTTAAGATAAAGTGAATCCTCACTTACCACTCCCCAAATCCTGGGGCCCTTAAGAATTATGCTAAATCTACTCTTTGTGTGCTTCATCGGTGGAACAACAAAGCCTGGATGACAGCACATCTGTTTACAAATGGTTTACTGAATATTTTAAGCCCATATTTGAGACCTACTGCTCAGAGAAAAAGATTCCTTTGAAAATATTACTGCTCACTTACAATGCACTCGGTCACCCAAAAGCTCTGATGGAGATGTACAATGAGATTCATGTTGTTTTCATGCCTGCTAACACAGTATTCATTCTGCAGCCCATGGACCAAGGAGTAATTTCAACTTTCAAGTCTTACTATTTAAGAAACACACTTCGTAAGGCTATACCCACCATAGATAGTGATTCCTCTGCTGAATCTGGACAAAGTAAATTGAAAGGCTTCCGGAAAGGATTCACCATTCTAGATGCCATTAACAACATTTGTGATTCTTGGAAAGCGGTCAAAGTATTAATATTAACAGGAGTTTGGAAAAAGTTGCTTCCAGTTCTCTTGGGTGACTTTGAGTGATTCAAGACTTCAGCGGGGGAAGTAACTGCAGATGTGGTGGAAACAGCAAGAGAACTAGAATTAGAGGTGGACTCTGAAGATGTGACTGAACTGCTACAGTCTCGTGATAAAACTTTAACGGAGGAGGAGATGCTTCTTATGGATGAGCAAGGAAAGTGGTTTCTTGAGATGTAATCTACCTCTGGTGAAGATGTAGTGACAATTGTTGAAATGACAAAGAATTTATAATATTACATAAATTCAGTTGATAAAGCAGCAGCAGGGTTTGAGAGGATTGACCCCAATTTTGAAAGAAATTGTACTGTGGGTAAAATGCCATTAAACAGAATTGCATGCTACAGAGAAACTGTTCCTAAAAGGAAGAGTCGATCAATGTGGCAAACTTCACTGTTGTCTTATTTTAAGAAATTGCCACAGCCACCCCCACCTTCAGCAATCACCACCCTGATCAGTTAGCAGCCACCAACATCGAGATAAGACCCTCCACCAGCAAAGAGATTATGACTCACTCAGGCTTAGATGATGGTTAGCATATTTTAATAATGACATATTTTTAAAATTAAGGTATGTACACTTTTTGACATAATGCTATTGCACACTTAAGAGACTACAGTATAGTGTAAACCTAACTTTTATATGCACTGGGAAACCAAAAAATCCATGTGACCCACTTTATTGCAATATTTGCTTTATTTTGGTGGTCTGGAACCAAATTCACAATATCCGAGGCATGCCTGTATATTGTAATCCCTAGTGCAACCCTTTACAAAACTATACAAAGAGATATAGTAAAAAGCCAAATAGATAAATTAAAATAGAATTCTAAAAAATGTTCAGATAATTCAAAAAAAAAAAGCAGAAAAGGGGAAATAGAATTAAAAACAGAGGCATCAAAGAAAAAAGATGATTGCTATGAACCTAAAACTACTCAGTTTTAAAAAATAAAACAAAATGTTAGCCTCATCCAAGCACATCAATACATTAATTGTAAAGAGTCTAAACATACCAATTAAAAGACAGAAATTGTCAGAATGGATTTTTCAAATGATCCAATTTTATGCTGCCTAAAGAAACATTTTAAGTACAGCTGATCCTTGAACAACATGCATTTGAACTGTGCAGGTCCATTTATATGTGGATTTTGTTTTCCAGTACATACATGCTACAGTGCTACACAGTCCATGGTCGGTTGAATCCGTGAGCACAGAACCGCAGACGCAGAACCACAGATACGGAGTGCCGACTATAAAGTTAAACATGGATTTTTGAGTGCATGGAGGCTCAGCACCACTAATCTCTGCATTGTACAAGGGTCAACTGTATAATAATGACATAGGTTCAAAGAAAAAGAATGGAGAAGGATATACCATAAAAATATTAATCAAAAGAAACCTAGAGTAGCAATGTTAATAACAGAATAAACTTCAAAAAATTACTAAAGATAAAGAGGGATGTTACATAATGATAACAGAGTCATTTACAGAGTACATAACAAACCTAAATGTGTATGCTTCTAACAGCAGGGTGTCAAAATACATGAAGCAAAACTGACAGAACTGAAAGGCAAACTAGACAAATCCACAAATATAGTTAGGGGCCTCTCTCTCACTCATCATTAGAACAGAAAACAGCAAGGATACAGAACCGAACAACCAACCGGATCTAATTGACATTTATACAACACTTCACCCAGCAACAGCAGGATACACACTCTTTTCAAATGCACATGGAATACTCACCAAGGTAGACTATGTCGGATCATAAAACACACCGTAACAAATATAAATACATTGCACTAATACAAAGTATGTCTTCTGACCATAAAGGAATTAGATTGGAAATCAAATATAGAACAATAACAAAAATCCCCAAACACTTAGAAATTAAACAACACATTTCTAAATAATTTGTAGGTAAAAGGGGAAGTCTCCAGGGAAATTAGAAAATATTTTTAGCTGAATGAAAAAAGAAAATACAGCATATCAAAATTTGTGGGGTATTCCTAAAACAGTACTTAAAAAGAAATTGATAGCATTAAATTTTCACATTAGAAGGGAAGAAAGGTCTTAAATAATAATTAAACCTTTCACCTTAAGAAACTAGAAAAAGAAGAGCAAGATAGACCCAAAGTAGATGGAAGGAAATAATAAAAATAAATGTAGAAATCAATGACATTAAAAGCATACTGTGCTCAGGGGTTGGAACACTCAACGTAGTAAAGCTATCGATTCTCCCCAAATTAATCTACAGATGTTCCAGTCAAAATCCCAGCAGGATTTTTTGTAGATAAAGACAAGGTCATTCTAAAATGTATATGGAAAGGCAAAGGAACCAGAATCGTTTAGTACACCAAAATATGAGTAGTAAAATCATAAATCTATTTATGACAATGCATGCCTGTAAAAATGTTCCTTAATGAGATGGGGGAGCTGATTATCAAATGTCACTAATGAAGTGCTGTCTTGCTTTGACACAGAGGAGATCTAAGTCCGGAAGACAGTTCTGTTTTCGGCTCTGAGAATCTGATACACTGTGGTCCCTCCACCACCATGTCTGTGGTCCCTCTATCCACTACCCAGGACTGAGAATCCTCCAGGCTGGCAGCCAGAGCTTGGACCTGTAGTGCCAGTGTCCCCTCTCTAATCCTCAGTTTCTCCACCTCCTGGTCCAGCTGGTTTCTCGCCTGGCACTTTGTAGACTCAGGTGAATTCCCAGCCTCTGCGTGGGACCTCTGTGGCCCAGAAAGATGGAGAGATCAGGTGTCTAGAGGCACACAAACATCATCCTGATTTTCAGAAAGAAGCCAGGACCTTTGGGTAGGAAACTAGGTTGCTGTTGACTTTGGACAGTCTTCTTGCCCCTGTGCAGACCAGAGCTAGACAAGTCAGGTACCTTCCCACCCCAGTCCCACTAGTTCAGTGAGGAAATGAGGCTCCAAGGAGGGAAGCATTCTGTCCCAGACTATGCCACAGGTCAGTGGCCAGATAGGACCAGAATCTAATTGTCATCCATCTGCTCACTCACGTCTTCATTTAAATGTGTTTGGGTACCTACGATGTGCCAGCACAGTCTAGGCACTGGAGATGCTGCAGTGGACATGAGAGACCACGTTCCAGGGCTCTTGATCTTGCAGAGAAACAGAGAAGAAATGAGTAAACACACAGACATGAGAATTTCAGTAGGTATCAAAGACTGAGAAAATAAACCTGGTGATGAAATGTCTAGGGGCCTCCGAAGGAGGTCTGCATGATGTGATCTGAGATGATCCAGGATGTGTTTCTCCTTTACTCTCACACTCCTGTGTGTCCAACACCAGCTATGTGTCCTACAATTCAAATTTGTTTCCTAAGCACTCTTTCTCAAGAAGCTACTGGAGGGTGAGCTCCACCATAGTGAAAGAATAAACCAGAAAAGAAGACATGAGCTACAGAAAGCAGGAGACCCAACACAAGAGAAATGACAAGGGCATCATCCTTTAAAGGATGTTGAAAATGACTCCAGGATAGCAGCTCTGCACCAAATGTGGAAGGCAACTGAGCCTGCATCAGGACAACCCAAGAGACAAAGTGTCATCATTCAGACCCCTCTTCCATCAGGCCACCTTCTTACCCCGAGGACAGGACACCCAGGAGAACTTGGCCCAGATTCTCATCAGTACTTGGCTTGTCTTGACCATGTGCTGATGAGGGTCTCTCCCCTCCAGCTCTGCTGAGGACACGCATATCACTCAGAAGTTTTCAGCTCTTCCCTGAGAGCAGGAGGTAGACCATGTGAGCTCAGAAATAGAAAGGACAGAGCAGCCCACTCTCACTGACCAGACTTCTGCTGCATGTCCAGCGCCTGGTCTACACCTCAGTTTTGCCAGGCACCCGACTGTGGGGAGCCCTGTGTTTCCCCAGACTCACTCCTGACCTTGCTCATGGTTCCCCAGAAAGGGCCTTGTTACCTCCCAGAGAAGCAAGAGTCAGACCAAGACTGCTCTGCTCACCTCCTCCTGGAGCCTCCGCCCAGCGGGGGCAGTGCTGCCGGCTCCTTGCCTGACTGGTGTGTGCTTGCCCTCTGATTTCAAGACTAAGAACTCTGTTGCTTGGGATATATGCACAGGTGGACCTATAAGGAAAAGCAAGGGACCAGTTAGCACAAAAGTCAGGGTGGTTATTGCCTAGAGATTAGGGAGTAAAGAGTAGATTCATCAGGGAAAGTACATGAGGGACTTTAGTGATTCTCTTTTTCTTAGCCTGGGTAGCAGTTCACAGACATTCATTTATATTGTTATAATAATAATAAAAATAATTCTTATTTAAATTGTAGATGTGTTTATAGAATCTTCTGTGTTTAGGGTTGTTTTTTAAAGCAAAGAGAGGAAAAAGTATCAAGGGAACATCTCTCTGTAGTGGTCTCCCAGCAAGGCCCCATATTTACTCTGTTTGGATAATCTGGGTGCCTTGCTTAGGGGTGAGAGGAGGGGATGCTTCACTTTCATTTGCCAGGACCCGGTTCACCACCCCACCTCCAAGCCCAACTAACCAGAGTTCCAGCCAGTGGGGAGAAGTATTTCCTGGAAGTAAGGAAGCATGGCGGTTAGAAGGGCAAAGCAAAACTCTTTCACTGTGGTTTGGGGAGCAACTGGGCAGTATAGTTTGAGTCCCTTGTAAGGACTGGTGTCTATCAGCCCAGTGGCACTCCTTCTAGAAGTATGTCCTCAGGAAACAGTCAAGGATGTGGACCGAGAGGAAGGGACTGACTAGGTAGATTATGGAGCAAGAGAGAGACCAACTTTCCCTCTTTGAAGAACTCTATTTTTACTTATTGACCTGTGGTGGGTCTTGGTGCTGTCAACCTGCACTCAACAGATTGCCTGCAAGCTGGGTCCTGGGATCTCAGAAACCCGAGCTTGCCGAGATATGGAAGCTGCAGGCTCTGTCAGCAGGAGCTGAGGGCCATATGGAGCACAGAGGTAATTCGTGCCAGTCCTCCCCTCACAGCCAAGTTTGTTGGATGGCCTCCCAAAGGCAAGGCCAGGTTCATTCCCAGGACAGGCATGTAGAGCCTCTGGGGTCAGGTCTGGGGGAGACCCTAGCCCCCCGCCCCCCACAGTATCCCTTCAAACAGTAGGAAACAGGGAGGAGCACGTCACGGGACCCAAACTGGAATAAGATGAGTGTTTCAGCTCCAGGCTTTGTTAGGGAGGGAGGGGAGGAGGACCACAGAGTTTCTTGGGCCCTGGACAAAATGCCACCACTGCTTAGAGCAGCCAAGCATGAGATGGCATGGTCCAGGCCCCTACCCCAGATGGACGCTTTCCTCCTCTGAGGTTCCAAGGAGGGCAGGGTAAGGGCTTGGCCATGGGCTGAAACCTCTTCTTCGGCTGAGTCTGTTAGGGGCTGCTCATGGGGCTTCCTGCCGCCTGGAGGCTGGGCCATGTTGGGATTCCCAGTAATCAGGTTGCCCTTCTCAAACCCTCTGCCTCTGAGCCCAGCTCACCAGCTAAATCTCTGGGCCATGTCTGTCTTCCACTCAGCATTTACCAATTTCCTTCCCAGGGCCAGGAATGGGAGCTGGGTCTGGAGTCTGGGGTCTGGGTAATAGTCACCAGCTGGTAACATTGTCTACTTCACTTTACCTTGTAGGGCCCAGGTTTGCTCAGCTATGAAGTGGGCAATTGCTCCCGTATGGTCGTTTTAAGGATTAAGTGACATGTGGGAACAAAAGACCCGTGAAATATGACACAGAATCTGTTTCTTCTTGAAATGAAACCCCTGGGGGTCAGAACCTATCTGGGTCAGATGGGGCAAGTACTTCATCCAGGACCCTTGGAAGCAGCCCCAGGTTTAGCTCCCCTTCTCCTAAGGGCACAGAGACTGTCCCTATTCCTGCAGCAATTCCTGTCCCAATCAAAGATGCCCATTCGACTCTCTCAGTCATGACTTGGGCCAGCTGAGGTTCCAGATGCCCTGCCTGGGTCTTGCCCGGACCCTGTGAAAAAAGCAATTTAGGCCTCTTCTCAGAGCTTCTGGTGGCCCTGCACAGATAGAAGTACAACTGAAACAAGGGCTCTGAAGAGTTCGTCTAGACAGGCAGCTCTTTCTCATGGCAGGGGAAGGAGGAGGCCTGGGGCTTCTAGAACACACACAGATTCACGGACTGTGTGGCCCCAAACCCTCCCAAAAAGCTGCAAGGGGGCTAGGAGCATCATCGTAGAAGGGCTCTCATCTCTGTCCCAGAGTACAACTGGCCCTGATGGAGAGATGGAACAATATAAGCTGCTTATTCCCACTAGCATTGGTTTTGCTGCAGTTTTGTCCAATGTATTATGACAAGAAAAGGGAGTGAGATTTAACCACCAGAAAGGAAGAAATGATATTGCTATTATTTGTAGACATGATTGGTTTCTGGAAAACCCAAGACATAGAACTAATGAGATATAAAAATCCATATACAAAATGCAAATAGGAATACCCGGTTAAATATATAATGGGGGGACATCAGGGAAGATTGTGGCATAGGAAGTACCAGGATTCCATCTCCAGCTAGGTGACAGTTGAACTGGCAGAATCTAACGTAATTATTTTAGCACTCTGGAGTCTATTTAAAGGCTTACAGCTCCCAGAGGAAGGCTTAAACAGTAAATCTCAAATAATTTTGCTCAATGTCAGGTCTGGGCATGGTAGTAGCATACTCCACCCTTCAGCCTCAGGGCAGGCAGTCTTGCACATATTCCTGAAGTGGTCTGCCCACCGTTTGTGGGAGTGAAGGTGGGCAATAAGCCCTCATTCTCCACATATTGGAGATCCGTGTTCTTATGCTTATTGCTTCTGATCATGGAGGTGCAGATGCAGAAGCAGGCCACCATGGTTGCAATCCCACTGGCTGAATAGGCTTCAGGGAATTTAAAGGGCCAGACCCTGGTTCCCCTTCCCTTCTTTTTTCTCTTTTTCCCCTTTTGGGTGCCAGACATTTAAGGATTAGGGCTTTAAAAAGCGACCACATATAGGGGAGAATTTTTAAAGTTACTGCACAAGCCTGTGGAAAGATGCAGGCTCATAAAAGATCCAAAAAGACCTTAATTTTACATGTTAGGCTGATCCCAGCACAAAGGCACCCTACAGAAATTTTTTAAAAATCTGATTTCCAGATTTCAGTTACTACATTATAAGATTCAAACATCCAGACAACCTGGAAGAAATGAACAAATGCTTAGAAAAGTATAACCTTCCAAGACTGAATCAGGAAGAATGAGAAAATATGAACAGACCAAAAACAAATAATGAAATTGAAACTGTGATTAAAAGTCTTCCAACAAACAAAAGTCCAGGACCAGATGGCTTCACAGGTGAATTCTATCAAACATTTAGACAAGCGCTAACACCCATCCTTCTCAAACTCTCCCAAAAAATTCAGACAAAGGAATGTTCCCAAACTCATTCTATGAGGCCACCATCACCCTAATACCAAAACCAGACAAAGATACCACAAAAAAAGTAAATTACAGACCAATATCACTGATAAATTTAGATGCAAAAATCCTCAACAAAATACTAGCCAACAGAATCCAACAACACGTTAAAAGGGTCACACACCATGATCAAGTGGGATTTATCCCAGGGATGCAAGGATTCTTCAATATATGCAAATCAATCAATGTGATACACCATATCAGCAAACTGAAGAATAAAAACCACATGATCATCTCAATAGATGCAGAAAAAGCTTTTGACAAAACTCAACACCGATTTATGATAAAAACTCCCCAGAAGGTGGTCATAGAGGGAACCTATACGACAAACCCACAGCAAACATCATTCTCAATGGTGAAAAACTGAAAGCATTTCCTCTAAGATCCGGATCAAGACAAGAATGTCCACGCTCATCACTACTATTCAACATAGTTTTGGAAGTCCTTGCCACAGCAATCAGAGAAGAAAAAGAAATAAAAGAAATCCAAATTGGAGAAGAAGTAAAACAGTCACTGTTTGCAGATGACATGATACTACATAGAAAACCCTAAAGATGCCACCAGAAAACTACTTGAGCTAATCAATGAATTTGGTAAAGTTGCAGGATACAAAATTAACACACAGAAATCTCTTGCATTTCTATACACTAACAACAAAATATCAGAAAGAGAAATTAAGGAAACAATCCCATTCACCATTGCAACAAAAAGAATAAAATACCTAGGAATAAACCTAACTGAGGAGATAAAAGACCTGTACTCAGAAAACTGTAAGACACTAATGGAAAAAATCAAAGATGACACAAACAGATGGAGAGGTATACCATGTTCTGGGATTGGAAGAATCAACATTGTGAAAATGATTATACTACCCAAAGCAATCTACAGATTCAGTGCAATCCCTATCAAGTTACCAATGGCATTTTTTACAGAACTAGAATAAAAAATCCTAAAATTTGTATGGAGACACAAAAGACCTCGAATAGCCAAAGCAATCTTGAGGGAAAAAAAACGGAGCCAGAGAAATCAGAGTCCCTGACTTCAGATTATACTTTGTAAAGCTACAGTAATCAAGACGATATGGTACTGGCACAAAAACAGAAATATAGATCAGTGGAACAGGGTAGAGAGCCCAGAGATAAACTATGGTCAACTAATCTATGGCAAAGGAGGCAAGAATATACAATGGAGAAAAGACAACCTCTTCAATAAGTGGTACTGGGAAAACTGGACAGCTACGTGTAAAAGAATGAAATTAAAACACTCCCTAACACCATACACAAAAAAATAAACTCAAAATGGATTGAAGACCTAAAAATAAGGCCAGACACTAAAAAACTCTTTGAGGAAAACATAGGAAAAACACTCTTTGACATAAATCACAGCAAGATCTTTTTTGACCCACCTCCTAGAGTAATGGAAATAAAAACAAAATGAAACAAGTGGGACCTAATGAAACAAAAGATTTTGCGCAGCAAAGGAAACTATAAACAAGACAAAAAGACAACCCTCAGAATGGGAGAAAATATTTGCAAACAAATCAACAGACAAAGAATTAACCTCCAAAATATATAAACAATTCATGCAGCTCAATACAAAACAACAACAACAACCCAATCAAAAAATGGGCAGAAGATCCAAAAAGACATTTCTCCAAAGAACACATAGAAATGGCCAAGAGGCACATGAAAAGCTGCTCAACATCACTAATTATTAGAGCAAGGCAAATCAAAACTACAATGAGGCGTCACCTCACACCAGTTACAGTGGGCATCATCAGAAAATCTACAAATAGTAAATGCTGGAGAGGGTGTGGGGAAAAGGGAACCCTCTTTCAGTGCTGGTGGGAATGTAAATTGATACAGCCACTATGGAGAACAGTATGGAGGTTCCTTAAAAAACTAAAAATGGAATTACCATATGACCCAGTAATCCCACTACTGGGCATATAGCCAGAGAAAACCATAATTCAAAAAGACACATGCACTCCAATGTTCACTGCAGCACTATTTACAATAGCCAGGTCATGGAAGCAACCTAAATGTCCATCAACAGATGAATGGATAAAGAAGATGTGATATATATATATACAATGGAATATTACTCAGCCATAAAAAGGAACAAAATTAGGACATTTGTAGAGACATGGATGGACTCAGAGACTGTCATACAGAGTGAAGTAAGTCAGAAAGAGAAAAACAAATATCGTATATTAACACATATATGAGGAATTTAGAAAAATGGCACAAATCAACCAGTTTGCAAGGCAGAAACAGACACACAGATGTAGAGAACAAACATAAGGACACCAAGGGGGAAAATGGGGGGGAGGGGAGGAGTTGGGGTGGAATGGATTGGGAGATTGGGATTACCGTATATACATTACTAATAAGAAAAAATATCAAATTGTACACTAAATATATGCAGTTTATTGTATGTCAATTATATCAATAACAGTTCTTTAAAAAATATTCAAACTCCAATTTTCAGCAACAACAAAAAATCATAAGGCATGCAAAGAAACAGGAAAGTATGGACCATTGAAAGGAGAAAAAAATCAACACAAACCATCCCTGAGAAAAATGAGTTGATGGACTTATTAGACAAAGATGAGGTACCAGTTAAGAAAACTATGCATGAACAAAACAGAATTACCAATAAAGACATGGAAAAGATAAAAAAGAACAGAAAGGAATTTTGGAGCAGAAAAGTACAATACCTGAAATGAAAAATTTATTAGATATATTCCAAAGCAGATTTGAGCAGATAGAAGAATCAGTGAACTTGCAGATAAAATGGTTGAAAGTATTGAGTCTTAAGAACATAAAGAAAAAATACTGAAGAAAAGTGAACAGAGCCTGAAGAGCCTGTGGGACACTAATAAGCAAACAGACATACGTGTTGTGAGACTCCCAGGAGAGGAGCTAGAGAAAGGAGCAGAGAGATTATGTGAAGAAATGATGTTTGAAAACATCCCAAATTTGATGAATAATATGAATATAAACATTCAAGAAGCTCAACCAACTCCAAGTAAAATGAACTCAAAGATGAGACACATTATAATTAAATATTGAAAGATAAAGACAAAAGAGAATATTGAAAGCAGCAAGAGAGAAGCAAATTGTCACATACAAGGCCCTCAATAAGATTATTGGCATATTTCTCATCAGAAACCTTCAAGGCCAGAAAGCAATGGGTTGATATAGTCAAAGTTCTGACAGTAAAAACATTGCCAACCAAGAATTCAGTATATCGCAAAACTATCATTCAAAAATGAGGGAGAAATTAAGATATTCCCAGATAAACAAAATTATCACCAGAACAAGAAATACTGAAGGGAGTGCTTCAAGTGGAAACAAAAAGACACTACTCAGTAACTCAAAGAGTCAAAATATTTTCGACAAGAGTGCCAAGACTATTCAGTGGGGAAAGAACAATGCTTTCCCAAATGGTGCTGGGAAAACTGGATATCCACATGTCAAATAATGGAGTTGGGCCCTTTCCTAACACCACATACAAAAGTTAATGCAAAATGGTTAAAGACCTAAACATAAGAGCTGAAACTATAAAACTCTTAGAAGAAAACATTGGACAAAAACTTCATGACGTATTTGGCAATGATATCTTATATATGACACCAAAGGCACAGGCAACAAAAGAAAAAAAAATAGACGAATTGGACTTCACCCAAATGAAAAACTGTTGTGCATCAAAGGACATTATCATCAGAGTAAAAAGACAGCCCACATAATAGAAGAAAGTATCCACAAATCACAAAGCTAATGATGGATCAATAACTGAAATACATAAAGAACTCCTAAAACTCAACAACAATAAAAACAGCTCAATACAAAAATGGGCCAAGGACTTGAATAGAAGATGTATGTGAGAGGCACACGAAAAGATGCTCAACGTCAGTGATCATTAGTGAAAGACAAATCAAAACTACGATGCGATACCCTTTCATACCCTAATGGTGGCTACCATCAAAAATAAGGGAAATCGATATTAGGATGGATGTGGAAAAATTGGAACCCTTTTACATTGCTGGTGGGAATGTAAAATGGACAACTGCTGTGGAAAGCAGTGTGGCAAAGGTGGAAGCAACCCGAATGTCCATTGATGGATGAATGGATAAAGAAAATGTAGTATAAATATACAGTGGAATACAGTATAAATATCCAGCCTTAAAAAGAAAGGAAATTCTGACACATGCTATAACATGAATGAACCTGAAGACCTTATGCTAAGTGAAATAAGCCAGTCCCGAAAGGACAAATACTGCTGTGCAGTGTTTAGTGGTCATTATAGCTGTGGTATAGTGGTGAGTATAGCTGCCTTCCAAAAGGACAAATGCTATATGGTTCCACTTATACAGGTACCTGGAATAGTGAAATTCTTAGAGGAGAAAATGGAATGTTGATGACCAGGGGCTGGAGGGAGGGGAGAATGGGGAGTTATCGCTTAATGGGCATGGAGTTTTATTTAGAGAAGATGGAAAACTTCTGGAGATGGATAGTAGTGATGACTGAGCAACTAAATGGTTAATGCCACTGAAGTGTACACTTAAAAATGGTTAAAATTGTACATTTTATGTTAAGCATACAGTACGACAATTTTTGAAAAAGATGTAATAGGGGAGGGGGAAGAAATGACGGAATGTGAATATGTAAACGTGCAGACATATACTGCACGGGCAGGCAAAGGCAGAAGTGGCTCTGATTTGAAGTTGTGGCCTCCTACACCCGTCAAGGGTCTGTTGGCAGGGATAAGCCCCAGCAGCTAGTGACAGCTGGTGTCAGAAGCCCCAGCTACGAGGCTGGACGAGCAGGGTAGGGGCCACCAGGCCCCAGCCCGCTTGGAAATCCTGATGAAGCACAGGAGTGCTGTTGACAGAGCTCTGTTAGCAGTTGGAATTACTACTCGTGTTGTGTCCTAGGCCCCTGCAGGTGGTGAGCACCCGTGGGGAGGACTGGCCTTGGCGGTCCTTTCTTCTCCATGGCAGGCACTCTGCTGGTGCTTTGTGCATTTCATCTCACCAGTTCCTCTCCATAAACTGAAGAGAAGGGATTCTTTTCCCTGTTCTCAGGGCACAAAGGCACTTTTCAGGGCTGTTCTCTAGGAGCATCCTTTCTCTTTGTCCCCTTGGCCAGGCCTGGCCCAGTGCCCACCCAGGAAAGAATGCTGGAGAGAACGTCTTCTCTCCAGTCCCCAAAACACACTGCACTGACCAGCCGCACACGTTTCTTCCTTAGGGTGCTTGGATTTCCATTTTTGGCAGCTTTTTTATGCCAATCACCAGTGCTGGGGGCTGAGACAGCGGAATGGGAGTTGTAGACTGGCCTTCCCTGGAGCCAGAGATGTCGCTTCTAAATGTGCTTTTGTCCCACAGTGTAGCTCCCACTGTGGCTTTTTTAAAAGAACAAATTTGATTAAAATCAAAACACAACACAAAAATGTCAGGAGTTCTGGGCTGTCTTAAACCTGGAAGTTCTGAGCATGTAGGTGGTCAGCCCTCGGGGAGCCCAGCAGAGCTGTGTTTTCTCATGCCCACAGCTCTTGGCCACTCTCTACCAGCCTCACCTGCAGGGGGGCTTACTGGGGGTCCTCTCCCTGCATCTGTCAGTCTTCCTGCAGATCAGATCCATGCAATGCAGGCTGGCTGCACCCCACCCATAACTGTTGTGGGAGTCGTAGGGCCTCCAGATATGGGGCCTGGAGACTTAAACACGAGGAGACATAGATACACCTGAGGGATGGGGACTGGGCAGCGGAATAGGATACATGGGCAGAGAAACCGAGGCAGGAGCGCAAGCCTAGGTTGGGGGGAAACTGTGACTCAGAAGCCACTTCTGCCCCTCCCAGGCCTGGCCTGCAGTGGGTCAGGCCTGCTTAGGTCAGGTCCCCCTAGGTGCATTTTCCAGGGCAGTGGTGTCTGATTGGCCCAGCCTGGGCTAATGCCTACCCCTTGGCCAAGTGAGGGCAGGCCTCCCTGATAGTCCCACCAGGACTGTCAGCATTCATCAGAGGGCGTGATTATTCCCCAAAGCAAAACTCTTGTGTTTGTAGCCAGAAGGAAAGGAGATGGGTGCCAAGAAGGCAGACCCAGCCAATGGAGGTGCCAGTAGGGGTGGATTTGGGTCTGGAGCTCAGATCTGGGCTGGGAAGTAGATGGGGTGCCTGGGAGAGGAGGTCCTCTGTACACCTGGGCCCACAGGCTAAAGGTGATACCTGGAAGGGATGGCCTGTCTGCCTAGGCGCCACTGTGACCCCGGGCCAATCAGCACATGCTTCTCCTCTCCTTGTGTTTGGGCACCACTGGTCACACCTCAAGTGTCTGGCCAAGTCCCTTTAATACTGTGGCTTAGGGACACCAGCATCAGTGCCCAGGTGGGCTGATGGTCAGGAACAAAGCCTGGGGTTCAGAAACACCTGTGCTCAAGTCCCAGCTCTTCCAGGTACTCAGTGTGTGAGCTGGATACCTGCCTTTCCCACTCTGAGCCTCAGTTTCCTCATCTGTAAGGTGGGAGGCCTAAGGGATGAGACAGGGGGTCAGGCAGAGAAAACTGGCCCTATCAGCCTTCCAAGTCAGAACTCTAACACTTGAATGCCTGGCACGTTGGCCACTCCTCACCATCCCTGTTTGCACTGTTCAATTTCAGGCCTCACTGCCTCTTACCTGCACCACTGAGTCACTTGAACGCCACATATCTTGACTGAGCACCCACTACGCATGTGCATCCAGGCCCTAGGGTACAGCAGTGGGTGAGCCAGCCCTCCTCCTGGAGAGAACACAATGCCAGGAGACCAAGGCCAGTGTGAAGCCTGGGGGATGAGGAAGGCCCAGTGGGTCCCGGGGGTCAGGAGGGGTGCCAGGCAGGCAGGTCCAGCGTGTTCAAAGATATGGTGTGTGGCTAGTCCTGGGGTAAAGGGACCCTCACCTGGACACATCAGAAAGTGGCCTTTGCAGTTCCAGCCATGGCTGGGCCACTATTGGTTGTGTCCCCTCAGGGACCAGGTCACGGGCTGAGCCTGCCCCCGATCCCACCACCCGCCACAGCCCTGGGATGGGTTCAGGCGTTCCAGCCGGCTTTCATCTTCTCAGCTGCATTTGATGACTGAGCTCAACCTTCGTTCAGCTGGACTGGATCTCACCCAAGACAGTAACAACATACATCAGGGAAAAGGGGGCAGGCACATCAATGAAACATTTTTGAGTGCCTCGGTGTAATTTTTTTTTTTTCCGCTTTTACGTCTCCTCTTAGTCACATTTAAGTTTATTATTGTTACAACCTAAATGTTTTTAATATTGTGACTCTACTACCAGATTATTATAGCTATGGTTAGCTTTGTACATTTTTTTTGAGGTACACCAAAGTGAATCAGCTGTATTTATACATATATCCCCATATCCCCTCCCTCCCGCGACTCCTGCCCACCCTCCCTATCCTGGCCCTCTAAGGCATCACCCATCATCGAGTTGATCTCCCTGTGTTATGCAGCAACGTCCCACTAGCTATCTGTTTTACAGTTGGTAGTGTACATACGTCAATGCTACTCTCCCACTTCGTCCCAGCTTCCCCTTCACACCCCCCCCCCACCCCGTGTCCTCAAGTCCATTCTGCGTGTCGCTTGTATCATGTCATACATGCGGTTTTCTCTCCTGCCATTTTCACTTCATTACATCATAACCGTTTCTGTGTTATCGCTGAGTCCTCATCACCATCGTTTTCAACAGCAATAGAAACTCCATTAATGGGTATGCGACAGTGTCCTGTCCATTCTCCTGTTCGCCATCTGTGTTGCTCTGGATTTTGGTCACTGCTTATAATTCACACGGAACCAAACTCCTTTCCACAGCTTTTCCCCTTCAGATGATTTTCTTGGGATAAACTTACAAGGATTTGATTAAGAGGAGAGGACACGCTCAAACATAAGGCTTTTTGCACATCAAGTCAAATCTTGTCCAATTCAAAGGGGCTGTGATGGTGTATAACTCTGCCCAGCAGTGTTGAAAGGGCTGCTCCAACACGCCAGGCAGCCCTGGTTGTTTTGTTGTCTTGTTCATTTAGTGGGTATAAAGCAGACACCTACCGGAATCATACCATGCACTTGTCTGTCTACACACACAGAGTTCCAGGTCCCCAGCAAAGCAGAGAGAGAGCAAGCTTGAAACAGCTCTTTAGACAGGGCACAGGTGGAGCAGCCCGCCAGCCCGCGTGGGACGCCGTCTATGCCTGCCGCATACTCCCAGCTGCTGCTCATGTACACCATGCAGGCTATGTGCTTAGAAGCACAGGTTGCGGAATTTCTGGTGATTTCAAGGATTTTCAAGAGAAATTGTAACAATAAACAATTTTCCCAGCATCATCGGCTTCTTTTAAAATTGTGGTAAAATACACGTTATATAAGATTTACCATCTTAACCATTTTTAAGTGTACAGTTCAGTTGCATTACCTACATTCACATTGTTGTGCCATCATCACCAGCCTCCATCTCCAGAATTCTTTTCATCTCGCACAATCGAAACTCTGTTAATAACTCCCCATGCTCCTCCTCCCCTGGGAACCACCTTCTACTTTCTGCCTCTATGAACTTGGCTACTGTAGGAACTTCACATAAGAGGAACCATACGGATTTGTGCTTTGTGTCTGGCTTATTTCACTCAGCGTAGCATCCTCAAATTTCATTCACGTGGTGGCACGTGTCAGAATGTCCTTCCTTTTTAAAGCTGAATAATATTCCATCGCACGTATACACCACATTTTGTTATCCATTCATCCATTGATGGACATCCAATGGCTTTTAAAACGTACCCCTGGACATCCAAACAACAGAATACTGTGGAACGGTTAAAAAATAAAAAGCATGAATGTTTATATTTTCTTGTCCTTGTATACAGAGGGACAGAAAGGTAGATACATTAACAAAAGCAGTTACTGTGGGAGAGGATTACGGGGGCGGCTCCGCAGCCCGTACCTGTGTTCCCAGGAGGCTGGAGCCCCTGCTCAGGGCGTCAAGGATGACGTCTGTGCCAGCGCATCTTCAGGGAGGGGCGGGAGGTGTGTCAGGGCACTACCGTGGCTCTGACCGCACCCACCCAATCTCAAAGAAGTATCCGGCTGCAGGAAGTCACCATCCCCTCTCTACGTGCCCGGGCACACCCTTCAGAGCCTCACTGGGGCAGTCTCTCTGCACGCGTTGGCTTGCTTATTGTCTGCCTGCTCAGCCCCTTGTCAGCTCCGAGAGGTCCTGTCCGTCTGCAGCTGCTCCACGTATGCACGCATGAATGACTGTCTCAGCGACAGCAGGAGACACCGGAGACCACAGCAGGCGGACACGCCCATCCATCCACTGAGACTCAGGCCAGGGCCCCGCAGGCAACACGATGGGCGTTCGGAGGCGGGAGGGCGACAGCGACCACCCGTCTGCTCTCTGCGCAGCCCCGTGAGTCACACGGTTCTGGCCCCCAGCTCTGCCCACCCCCTGATGTCCAGTGTAAACTTGCTGCTTCGGAACAGAGCTGGGTCCCAGCCCTCCCAACATCTCGTGTGTCCAGTGCCCCTCACCCGGCCCCTAGTACCTGACCAAGCCTGAGGCGCTCTGGAAGCGTCCCAGTTCATCTCTTGAAGGTGTGGCATCCTGGCTTCCCCAGAAAAGCCCCTCTGCGGCCCCTCACACATTGTCTGACAGACCACCCTGCCCTTCAGAGAGGTTTCCAGAATCACCTCCATCTCCACTACTGGCTCATGTTTGAGGCACGTGGGATCTAGGACAGGCTACAGGGAGAAGGTGCCAGGTGTCTGGCAGGAGAGAGCGGACCTTGCTGTTCTGTCTAGTGGGATTGGGCTCTGGCTGGGGCAGAAGTGCCCCCCCCCCCGCCCCAGAGCTGACCTCCATTCCGCACTGAGCACAGGCAGCCCCCCGGTGCCCACAGGTGCAGCAGCTTTCCCACTGGGATGGACAGGAGACAATTTTGTGCAATTTTACAGTTTCATCAGTTGAAGATTGAACACTTACAACTTGGCTGGAAAGGTGAAATAAAGCTGTGGCTGTCCCTAGAGCTGGGACTGTCCAGGATGCTGTCCACACTGGTTTCCGCACCCTCCCTGCACCGTAACCCAGTCCCTGCACCCCCACACCTGCACTCCCTAGGGACGGCCCTCTGTGGGGCTCCTTCAATTCCCCTGCCCAGTTTGGATCAGGTCCACCCCGATTCATCCTCATGGCCAGCAGCAGGGCGAATACCCTGATTGTCTAAGCCTGGTCAAAAACAACCTGCACTGCAAGGAGCAGTGGATACTGGAAACAGTCAGCCCCTAAATGGCGAGGGCTGATCATGGAAAAAGAGATGGTTCCTAGGGGTTATAGTGGCTGTGGAGTGGGGAGGCCCTCCCTGGCAACCCTCCCAGGAAGTGATCGCTGGGCCCAGGTGGGCACAGAAGTGCCTATGGGAGGCAGGGCCTGCCCAGCCAGGATCCCGGGAGACGAGCAGGTCCAGCTGCCCCTTGCCATTGCAGGTAGGCACGCCCCAGACACTGAGCCACTCCGACATGGTCACCCCGGGCAGCCTCGGCCTACCCCCCGCTGACCCCACGGATGGCGAGGGGGCTGGGCAGCCCCTCCTGGATGGAGCTCCGTCCTCAGCCTCCTTGGACACCCTGATCCAGCACCTGGTACCCACAGCTGACTACTACCCTGAGGTGTGTGATCCACCCCGTGGGGAGTGGGGGGAGCGGAATGGGCTCTCTTCCACCAGGCATGGGGGAGACAGCAGAGCTGAGGCTGGCTGGGCCTGGGGGTGGGGTGGGCTTGGAGTGGGCATGTCCTCCCATGCCCTTTTGTTCAGGTGCTGCCTTCCTCCCGTCTCCCCCAGAAAGCCTACATCTTCACCTTCCTGCTGAGCTCCCGCCTCTTCATCGAGCCCCGGGAGCTCCTGGCCCGGGTCTGCCGCTTGTGCATCGAGCAACAGCAGCTAGACAAGCCAGTGCTGGACAAGGTGAGAGGCAGGGCAGGCCCGGGGGCCTCCGAGTGCACCGGCTCTCCCCTGACATGCCCTTGTGAATCAAGATCTTGGAGAGGCAGTGATTGCCCCCGTTCTGCGGACAAGGAGCCCGCAGGGGTTTCTGACTTGTCTGAAGCCCAGAGCCAGAAGGGACAGAGTCAGAACCTTTAACCCCGGTGCTGTTGTCAATGCCCTAGGGGAGCCCTTGAGCTCACACAGCCCAGACCTGGGCCCCCAGAGCCCCGGGACTAGATGCCCACCTGTGGCCTGGGATGGCCCTGCAGCGCCTGCTGGTCTCCTGCCGCAGCACCCTCTGTTCCATCCTGCCTTCTTCTGTAGGTCCACGATGGCTCAGCCTTCCCTCTGTCCCCCGCATCGTTTCCTCTGTCCCTAGCCATATCCCATGCGCCACAACTGTCTATGTATTCATGTGTGAGTAGGGTTCCAAAGTCCCATGATAGAAACCCAATTTCAACTGGCCTAAGGCAAAGGGACTTTACTGGCTCATGTAACTGCAAGTCTCAAGCTACCGCTGGCTGCAGGGGCTCAAACATCATTAAAACATGGTCTTTCTCCCTAAGAGAGAGACCCCTTGCTTTGTTTTCCTCTGAGCCAGCCCCACTCTTGCTCAGGCAGGTTCTCTGCACAGTGACAGGTGGCCTCCATGGCTCCAGGGTCATGGTCTACCCTTCCCAATCCTGTGGAAAGAGGACCCCGATAAATAAAAGCCCTGATCTCATTGGCCACGTGCCCCTCTGTGAGCCAGTCACGGTGCTTGCTGGGGGAGTGCCCTGCCCTGATTGGCCAGCACTGATCTGGGCACACTCCTGGAGCCCTGAGGCAGGCTCAGCTAGGAATGAAGGAGAGGGCGCCCCCACAGGCACACTGAGGTGCTGTCACCACAGAAAGGGAGATGGGATGACTGGCAGTTACACACAAGAGAGGACCCCCAACCCAAACGCGTGTCTGTGCCCCTCTGCTCTCCTGTGGTCAGCCCCCATCCCCATGTCCCATCTCTGTCTCTTGGCACAAAGAAGGCACGAGGCCCATGCCTCCTCGGCCATCGCTGCTGCCCCTCGGACAGCCCGGACCCGCAGTGAGTGGCTGAGGCAGTGGCGACTGTGACCCCCACCAAATGCAGACGACCCTCGGCTTGCCTTGCAGGCCCGGGTCCGGAAGTTTGGCCCCAAACTGCTCCAGTTGTTGGCCGAGTGGACAGAGACGTTCCCAAGGGACTTCCAGGAAGAGTCGACCATCGGTCTCCTGAAGGACGTGGTGGGCCGCCTCGCCCCCTGTGACGAGGTGGGCAAGCCAAGCAGTTCTCTTTAGCTTGTCTACACCCTCACGCCCCGGACCTGAGTCTGCTCCTGGGCCTGCCTCGGGCCCTCGTCTCCCCACCAGCACACTGCAGCCCCTCTAAAATCAGCCCCTTTCTGCCCCATCAGAGAATCAGGCACTGCAGAGCTGGCAGGGAAACCAAACCTCTGGTTCCAGAGCTGGTCTCTTGACTTCTCTCCTGTCCTGCTCTCATCAGTGGCATCAGATGGCAAGCAAAGGGCGTTTGCGGCTGCATGGTCAAGCCGTTGGTCGGTGACCCATTAGGCTGGCCTGGCAGAACCCTCTTCCCCAGTAGCTTGGGGGCCAGCCAGTGTACTGGGCATCACAGCCTGCCCGTGTGCCCCACACCCTGCCTTGCTCTCCCAGCTGCATTACTCTGGGGAAGGCACTTAAAGGTGAAAGAGGAACAAAAATCCCTACCTCCCAGGATTAGGGTGAGAACACTGAGAGGGAATGCATGTCACTTGCCTTGAAAGGAGACTGAATGTGGCAAGCTGATAGCTAGTGACATGCCCTCCAGTGGGTCTGAACACAGAGCCAGCCAGAGCCAAAGGAAAACTGCTAAGACAGCCTGGGCAACAGGATGCCATAAAGTCCACAGCCTAACTGAGGCTCCAAAAGGGAGGCCCTGCCCTGGGGTCATTTCACAAAGCAGGCAAGTTAGTTGTTCTGAGATCGTGGGAGATGAGGGTCATCTCTCCTCCTCCTCTGCATCCCCTGATCCGTCTGGGGCTTATAACGCTTGACTTGGGTCGCAGCAGGAAGCAGGCTGAGGGAGGACTCAATGATTGGATAGATGAGGGGGATGAAGCAGGAAGGGGAGATGCTGACAGAGTTGGAATACTTTGATGGATGAGTGCAGGCGGGGAGAGAGATGTTTGGGCAGTTGGGTAGGCAGGGAGATTTATGGGATACGTGGATGTGGAAAGATTGATGGAAAGAAGTAGAGGAGAAAGGTAGAAATGTTAGCTAGATGCGTAAGTAGATGGATGAATAGATGGATGGAAGGGTGGGTGAATGGGTAGGTGGATGGGTGTGTGTGGGTGGATGGGTGGGTGAGACCATGGATAGGAAGGTGGGTGGGTGAGAACATGGATAGGAAGGTGGGTAGGTGGGTGGGTGGGTGAGATCATTGATAGGAAAGTGGGTGGATGGGTGGGTGAGAACATGGATAGGAAGGTGAGTGGGTGGGTGGGTGGGTGAGAACATGGATAGGAAGGTGGGTGGGTGAGACCATGGATAGGAAGGTGGGTGGGTGAGTGGGTGAGACCATGGATAGGAAGGTGGGTGGGTGGGTGGGTAGGTGGATGGATGGATGGATGAGTTGGTAGTAGATATGTGAGTGGATAGATAGATGGATGGATGGATGGATGAGTGAGTAGATGGATGAGGGCAAATGTTAGCATGGAGGGAGGAAGGATAAATAAGTGAATTGATGGGTCTGTGGGTGGACGACTGTATAAAAGGGGAGATGGGTGGAAAATAGATGGGTGCAGGGATGGTGGATGGATCGATGGATGGATGGATGGATGGATGGATGGATGGATGGATGGAATGGAGGATATGTAGGGGGATGAGAGCCCAGTCCTCTGCTTTATCTCCCTCCCCCCGCAGTAGGCCTTCAAGAAGTGCAGGTCTAAGCCATTGACGAGATGAATTATCTGCCATTATCAGGCCTGCCTCGGCCATTGGCAGAGCCATTTCAGAGGCAGACCTGCCATTCTGGCTCACGGTGTGGGACAGGAGTAAGTCCAAGCTTGTTTCCTTGCGAAGCAGTGCCTCCTCACTGAGCCCTCAAGAATCTGTCAGGACTGTGCTGGGAAATCTTGTCTAACCACCCAGTGGATGAAAATAAGATACAACCAAGACCTGTGAGAGGGCTGTGGGAGGCAGTCGTCCACCAGGTGTGGATTTTCAGAGCAGAAATGACTCATTTGGGGCATTTCTCATTCCTTCCCTTGGAATCCAGTCAGGTGTGCTGAGTGGAACTTGAACTGGGACTCCCTAGTCCCCGTGCCACCCAGCCTAGCACAGGCCAAGGGTGCCCCACGTGTCTTTGTGATCCCCAAGTTGTCCTTCCCCAAAAAGCGCCGGCTCCAAGGGGGTGTCCTGTAGGTGCTAGTTCCCCTCCCCTGGGCGCTGTGGGTAGACTTCAGGCTGCACCCCTCCCAGCACAGGCACCGTCTCGGCTGGGAAAGGAGCTGGTGAGCCCTGAACCAAACTGTTGAGGCCGGGCCCACAGGACTCAGAACACGAGGTCTGGGTCAGACCTTCTGAGCCCAGATCCCAGCTCAGAAACCACAGCTGTGTGACTTTGGGCAAGGTGCTTCCCCTCTCTGAACTTCAGTTTCTTCATCAGTCCAACAGAGATGATAACTGTCCCCACCACACGGGTCTGTGGCCGCGTCCCTGAGCCCCGTGTGCTCGTATTTCAGCACTTGGTAACTGTGAGCTCTGATAAGGAACAAATTCTTTCCAACATTCAGGCTCATGGGGCTTATTCTTAACTTTCATGAAATGCTTGTTAGGGAACATTTCAAATGTATACAAACATAGATCACAGTAACTGTGAACTCCTGAGCGCTCCTTGCCTAGCTGCAACCATTATCCACAATTTGCCAAACTTGTTTCTTCTATCCCCTCATACACTTCCCCTCCCTCCAAATTATTTTTTTAATCATAGACATTATATCTTTTGCTCCAAAAGTATTTCAGAATCATCTTGTAAAAGAGTTCATACCTAGAGACAGGATCAAATGATATAAAGCATTGCGCGCAATACAACGAGACGAGCACAAGTGTTTTCAGAACTGTGTGTCTGTGGGCAAGTTACTTAACCTCTCTTAAACTCACTTCCATAGGAGGGAAGATGCTACTCCCTCCCTCACAGGACTGTGAGGAGAACAGTGATGCTCGGGGACGTGGCGGAGGTAGTACAGGGCCAGGGCGGTGTGGGGCTTCCCCATCAGAGTGGCTGTGCGAGGTGACACCTTTCTCTTTCCTCCTGCCTCCCTGCCGTTTCCTGGAAGCCTCATGTCCTCACTGTGCTCCCCGCCACATCTCAGGAACCGGGAACAAGGGGCTGGAGAGGCTCTGGGAAGGCCATTCTCTGTGACTATGGGTCCTGTTCTGCTCCAGGCGACCCTCTGCTGGGCAGGAGACCCGGCCTTCGAGGGAGTTCCCTTCCTGGTAGGTTGGGCTCAGCAGTTTCAGCTCAAGAAGGCCAATGCCGGGACTTCCCTGGTGGCACAGTGGTTAAGGATCCACCTGCCGATGCAGGGGACACGGGTTTGGTCCCTGGCCGGGGAAGATCCCACATGCTGCAGAGCAACGAAGCCCATGAGCCACAACTACTGAGCCCGCATGCTGCAACTACTGAAGCATGCGCACCTAGAGTCCGTGCTCCACAACAAGAGAAGCCACTGAAATGAGAAGCCCACACATCACAGCGAAGAGTAGCCCCTGCTCGCCACAATTAGAGAAAAGCCCTTGCAGCCACGAAGACCCAATGCAACCAAAAATTTGAAAAAGAAAAAAGAAGGCCCATGCCGAAGCTGAGGGAGACTGGCAGGTCCCAGGGAGGCCTGGAGGGTCACAGCCCTGGTGAGGGAGACAGGACAGGAGGACAGCAGTGCCCTGGCCACACCCACTGGGCGAGCCAGAGGAGGCTGAGTGTGCAGGCAGCCCCCCCGGGGTCTGGCCTTGCTCTCCCACTCACGGGGCTGTCGGCTAGCTCCCCCCAGGGCATAGGTGGTAGGCAGCCCACCTAGAGAGTGAGCTGCCAGGGGGTGCAGAGCACCTGCCTGTGCAGGTGGGCTGAGCCCGTTGGACATCAGCTGTGGGCTGGCTCAGGTGGGAGCTTTCAGGAACTTCAGAGAAACAAGGGCCCATACTTGTCTGGATGGAAATGGGTCCTAATCACCAAATGTTCGGTCCAAGAGTCCTTGGAGGCACTTGGAGGGCCATGGCCACCACGCAGGCCACCCTTGGACGGCGACCTCTACGCTCACACCCGGCTCTGTGCATGCAGCAGGCGGCTCTGTGAGGATGACAGAGAAGACAGTCCAGCTCCCTGTCCTCCCAGCTCACGGGGAAGCCACTGGGGGAGAGCTGAGCCACGCTGGGCGCGCCCTGGCACTCCGCATGTGGGCTCCTGACGGCAGCAAGGAACACCTGGCGTTGTCAGTGGCAGGGCCCTGGGCCTGCCCAGATTCACCGAGATCTCCCAGCCTGTGTCCACAAGCTGTAGAAATCAGTGAGAAAATGAGAGGAGGTCAAAGAGAAGGTCAAATACCCTCCCCACATTCAGAGGGGGAGCAGAAGATTAGGGAAAAAACAATAGATAAGCTTGAGGTTAACATCACTGGAAAATTTTTAAATGAATTAGCGCACAGCAATGGCAATTATTGGAAGTGGATATTGGTTCAATAGAAACACGTCTTGCTACATTGTCTGCGTATTTTTAAAAATAGGGCCAGTGCCTGGTTCTATCAACCTGTAGCTACAGACGCATGCATCCTTGACTTCAGTGGGACTCCGCAGTCTGCCTCGGAGAGGCTGGCTGACTAGGAGCAGGTGAGGGCCAGCTTTATCCAATCAGCAAATGCACGTGGCCCCTCCTGTCCATGCTGAGAGCCCCCAAAGAGTGAGCCGGTGTTGTCCTCATGGAGCTGGTACTTCAGTGAGAGGCTTGGACAAGGGCTGTGAAGGAAGGACGTGGAGCTTGGAGGGAGAAGGCTGTGCAGGTCCTGCCTGAGTCATGGGGCAGGAGGCACAAGAGGTCAAAGGGATGGGGCCTGTGTCTGGAGCACAAAAATAGGAGCCAAGGCTACATGGAGGCCATTGAGCATGGCCAGAGCTGACCTCCGAGCCTCCGAGCCACGCCGGGCTTTTTTCTTTGCAAAGCAGGGAGGCAACTGAGGAAAGGAGGGTGCAGTGGTCAGATGTACATTTTGAACAGAACACTCCTGCCGCAGGGTGGGATGGAGAGAGGCTGATGTGGATGCATGGGGCCCACTGAGGAGGCTGTGGCAGCACCAGGGAAGTGACTATGGCCTGGACCACATACACTGTGGTAAGACAAGCATGGAAACGGAAGAAAGCAAAATCAAGAGAGAGAGTTGGTGATGGCCTGGAGGGGCCTGACGGAAAACGTGATTTGAGGATGATTCCATGTCCGGGTGCCTGATGCCGGTGCTCCGTTCAGCGCCACAGGGATGCAGGTGGAAGAGGCAGCCCTGGGGAGCAGAGCGTGCCTTCTGCTTGCATGTGTCCGGTCCAGGTGGTCCCTTGCCCACGTGGTTCTGGAGATCAGAGGAGAACAGTGCCCACACACGAATCCTAAACGACACTCTGGACAAGAACCAGAAAACCCAGGAATGAAGTACAGAGGATGGTGAAGAGAGGAATAGATGGAGGCAGGAGGAACCCAGCATCCAACCGCTGTGCAGACAGACCAGCCTGCCAGCAGCCCAAGGCAGGAGAAACTGGGGAGTGGAGGTGGATGCTGCCTGAGAAGCAGCCCTTGGCTTTCATGACAGGAGGTCCTTGGTGACAGGCAGAGTCAGTCTGGTGATGGGAGGGGAGCCAGATGAGGTGGTGGAGCGTTGAGTGGGAGATGTAGGATCTCAACAGCCAGTGTAGCCACCTCTGGGTTGGGTAGCAGAGAGAGATGGGGGGCTCACCAGTGACTGACTGTGTCACTGTGGCTGGCTCTGGCCGGACCTAACGCACTATCTTCCTGGCGCTCAAATGAAGACCTGGGAGGCAGCATGTGTGCTGGCCACCCTTTTGGATACAGCAACGCTGAGAGGTGTTCCTTCCTCTGGCTACAAAGGAAAGAGTTGGACCTTGGTTTACCCACACGCTGCCCAGCCGACCCATGGGTGCCTTCTGGGTCTGCTCCGCATGGCTCTGGGAGTTAGGGTTAGTGTTAGGCTTTGGATTTGGGTTCAGGTTTGGGTTGTCTGTGTCCTAAGCACTCTACCACAGGCCGCCCTGGCCGCTCCACAGAGAAGCACTTTCATAAGTGGCTGGGATGCCATCTCCATCACCAGGGCTCTGGGCACCCACAGTGCTGGACCTCAGTGCTCCTTTGAGCTCCATCAGAGAACTTGAGGAAACAGAGGTCCCCAGGCAAGCCCTACGCCCTACGCCCTACCTGCAAAATGCCTCTGGGTTTGCGTGCATGAAGAATATGCACTTTTTCTGTCTGAAATTGCCTGACAGTGCTGACTATCCACCACCTCCTTCTGAGGCCTCTGGGACCAGGCCCGCTGGAGATTCCACCTGTCTGCCTGACACCTTGTTGCTGCCAAGAGTCCAGGCCCTGGATGCCCACTGCCGCTCCTAGGCCAGCTCCTGGCTCAAGGAGATTGAATTCACCTCTGCAGGAGCATTTGCTGACCAATCAGGGGCCTCTTCTGTGGGCTACTGACCAAACCTTTGGGGATGTGTGGACGTCTTGCACAGTAAACCCAGCTAGTCTGTTGCACCTTCCTTGGAAATAGGGGTCTCTGAGAGGCAAGAATCCGTTTCCCCATGGGGTGGGAGGGTGGTCCCTGCACCGAGCCCAGGGCACGTGAGCTGCATGGTGAGGGGCTCTGTCGGTACAGTAAATGGTTATCAAATGTCCACTGCATGCCTAGAGCTGTGACACAGAAAGGTCAACACAGACCTCCCTGCCACTGCCAAGCTACCATTCTGCAGGGGAGTAGACAGCCCCAGGCATGTCTTGCAGTGGTCCTATGAGGGAGTCACCCAGGGTGAGCTGGAGAAAGAGTGCTTGGAGCAGAGGATGGACAGCAAGTCTGCTTAGGGAAGGCCTCACTAAACGAGGCCTGGGAGACAGGAGGGGACCCCCATTAAAGCCAAGGGAAAGGCTGGCGCCCATGGCAGGGCCCATTCCGCATCTCCGTCCTCTCTCCCTCCACTCCCTGGCAATCCCTTCCCCACCCTGCCCCTCTGCCCAGACAGCGGGGGTGGCTTTGCACCCCAGTCACCCCCCTTAATGTGTGCTCTTCTTGGCTCCCACTGGGAATCCTGCAGCCCCCTCCCCCGCCAGCCATGACTGAAAGCTCCAACCCCAGCCTCCCTTGGATTGGGTCCTGCTTCAGGGTGGGGGCAGGTGTGGGCACCCAGGAGCAGCCCATCCCTGCCAGCTGGGGAGCCTGCCTGCCTCAGGTATTAGATACACGGAGACAGGTTCCCAGGCCTGAGCGCGTGCTCTCCCTGCCTCCAGGCATACCGGAAAAGGATGCATCAGCTCCTGCAGGCTCTGCACCAGAAGCTGGCGGCTCTGGGCCAGGGGCCAGAAGGCCTGCCGGCTGCCGACAAGCCCATCTCCTACAGGACCAAGCCTCCCGCCTCCATTCACAGGGAGCTCCTCGGCGTCTGCAGTGACCCCTACACGCTGGCTCAGCAGCTGACCCACGTGGAGCTGGTAAGCGGGCCCATGCCACCGTCCACTCAGACCCGGAGCCTGGAACCCCGGGAATAGCCGGCCACACCCCCACTCCCCCTCTGGTCCCCGACCTTGTCTCAGCCTAACCCAGGGCCTGAGCCCATCACATCAGGGCCACCTGGGCATCTCCAGAGGGCTTGGGCTCTGGAGCAGTCTCTTATCTTGCTTGGGGCCAAGAACAAGAGGGCTGGAGGTACCAGCCCTGCCCAACTTTGACCTCTGGGCTGCCTGAGAGTCCAGGCCTGGGACAGAGGAATTAGGTTCCGATCCTGGCTCTAACACCACCAGATGTGTGATCCTCCCACAGGTAGCGCCTTCCCTACCCGGGCCTTGGTTTTGCCCATCCGGGACTCACAGTGTACCCACCCCAGCTTCCCAGAGAAGCACAGACAGGCCTTCCTGCTTGTGAAAGGCTTAGGCCTGGCCGAACCTCCAGAATATTGGGTTCCTTGTAGATGTAGAGGCCAAGGGGCCTGCCCCAGGGAGAAAGGAGGCTGGGGAGTAGGTGTCTTTTCTTTTAAACCTCCACCACTTAGGGCACCCTTACTGCCTTCCAGGCATTATATTCAAGACTTACATGCACGATCTCCTTTCATCTTCCCACCACCCTGCCAAGCAGGTGCCATTATTATTCTCTTTTCACAAATGAGGAAGCTAAAGCCCAGAGTGTTTAAGTGATTTGCCAGAAGTCACACAGCAGAAGGGATAGAGCCAGGATTCGATTCTGACCCAGGCCCCATGCTCTTCGCCACCAGGCCTACCAGACCTGGAAAGAGCAGGTCATTTCAATTACCCAGTTTCAAGCCTGGTTTCCTAGGTGTCACACCCCACGAGCACTGCCTACAGAGACAGCAGCCAGTTCGTGGGAAAGGGGGGGGGGGCTGCCCCCTTCAGATGTTGCTGAGCTCTGTGACAACCCAGAACAGTGCTGTGGAGCCCCGGTGAGAAGGGCGAGGGAGCCCATGCCAGGCCCCCCCTGGGCATCCCTTGCCCGTACCTCCCTTCTTCTCCCGACTCCTCTTCTCTCTCTGGTGCAGGAACGGCTACAGCACATTGGACCTGAGGAATTTGTCCAGGCTTTTGTGAACAGGGATCCTCTGGCCAGCACAAAGGTAGAAGGCCCTTGGACAGACTGTGACCCCTCCCCTCCAGTCCCTCTGTGGGGTCCCCAGAGCATCAGCTGAGCCAGCTTCAGAGGGACCATGCCCCCTCTGCCCATGCCCCTGGCCCAAGGCCGTCATCACACCCCAGCAGCCCGGGTCCTGGGGAAGCCTGGGAGGGCGGGATGAGCCTGGCCGGGTCACCCACCCAGCGAGAGCAGAGGGGCAGTCGAGGCGCAGAAGCCTGTGTGGGTTAGAGGGTGGAGGTTTGCTCGGAGACCCCGTGTGCCCTCCTGGTCTATGCAGCGGGTGCCGATGCCCTCTAGTGGCCCCTCAGGCGAGCACGGGCTGGTGCATGCTGCCTAAGAAGTTAAGGGCACGCTCTTCCCGTGGAAGGTGGATCACACGCCAGATTTCAGAGCCTGCCCCTCCCTCTCAGAGCCCAGCCAGCAGTTTGCCTGGTGCTTATTAAGGAGTTAAATCTGAACCAGAACTGGAAATATTCTGTCTTCTGCCCTGGCACCTAATAAAAGAAGTGCAAACTAAATACACAATTGCACTTCACCTCTTGGATAAGCAAAGATGAAACACTGGGTGTGTATGTGTAGCGAAAGGGACAGTGTCATACACAGCTGTCATACACATGGGCACAGCCACTGAGGAGAGGAGAGTGGCAATAGCATTGACACTTGAAATATACACTCTGGACCCCAACTTTCCACACCTAACAATTTAACCTACAGATATACACACACATACACAAAGATGTATGCACAAAGGTATTTGGGATATCTTTCTGTGTTTTATGACCAAAGGCTGGAATCAAACTCCCATCCACAGGGACTCGATTAAACATTATAATACATCCATACCTATGTATGTATGTAATGCTATGCAACTATTAGAATAAGAGAGACTGTGAGAATGGAATAATCACCAAAGAGCCGTTGTTGAGAGAAGAAAGTAGAGTGAAGAGCCGTGACCAAGAGTATGTGACCATCTGTGTAACAACAGCAAGTAGGAGGGTGCACAGTACACATCTGCTTGCACATGCATGTGGACACTCTTAGGAACACTGGATGCCCTGGGGAGCCCGGCTCGCAGCTGCGAGCAAGAGTGGGAAGGAGACTTTGCGACTCTTAGTGGGTTGTTTTTTTCTGTTTTGTTTTGTTTGGGGTTTTGTCCATTTCCAAGTGTTATTTTTTGTTGTTGTTCTGAAATACATCAAGGTTGCACGTGGCATTTATTTATGCAGTCTACTGGAGAGGACCATTTTTGTGTTGTTTCCAGCCTCTTGGCTATTATAGATATTGTTGAGATGAACATTCTTACACATTTCCAATGTATGTGGGTACATTTGTTTCTAGGGCATCAGTTCTCGAATGTTTTGGTCTCAGGATGCCTTTTGCTCTTAAAACTTATGGAAGACCCCAAGGAACTTTTGGTTACATAGGTTAGTTACTAATAATATCTACTGATATTTATTATATTAGGCATTAAAGCCAAGAACTTTAAAAAATATTTATTTATTCAAAAATCATAATAATCCATCATATGGTAATGTATGTCTTATGAAAAATAACTATTTCCCAAAATAAAAAAAGTAATGACACAGATGTAGAGAACAAACATATGGACACCAAGTGGGGAAAGCGGGGAGGGTTGAGGGGGAATGAATTAGGAGACTGGGATACCAAACTGTACAGTCTAAATATATGCAGTTTATTGTATGTTAACTGTATCTCAATAAAAGTTCTTAAAAAAAGTAATGAGAAGAGTAATATTGTTTTACAGTATTTTTACAAATCTCTTTAATGACTGACGATAGAAGACAGTTGAATTCTCTTAATCTACTTCTGCATTCAATCTCTTGACCTAACATTGTTTTGATTGAAAAGCCATCCTCACACAAATATGTAGTCGGAAAAGGGAGGAGTATACTATAGCCTTTTCAGATGATTGTGAATATTCTTCTTTGACACTACACTAAAACTCATCAAGGGTTAATTTTTTTAAGATTAGTTGCAATTTGGAATCTGAAAATGAACTCTATCACATTAGCGTTCATTGGTCCTTCTTTCATCTTGACTGCATCTTTTAACTCATGCACAATTTTGTGACATATGTTGGCCATTTGGAAAACATGGGTTCACTGAATCAAGCAGATCTTTTGAATGCTGGCACGGTTCAGTCCTTCTTTCAGGTAAAAATGGTGTTCCGTGAGTAAAATTCTGCTCTCAAGTCAATCACGCCAGTGCTTTTCCACAAGATCACCCTCAGACCCCCGTGTGCAACAGAAGTGCCTCTTCTACAGTCATCCCTCTGTATCTGTGGGTTCTGCAACCTTATATTCCACCAACCTGCAAATCAGAAATATTAGAAAAATTTTAAATTCCAGAAAGTTCTAAAAAGCAAAACTTGAATTTGCTGCACACGCAGGCAACTATTTACATAGTATTTACATTGTATCAGGTATTATAAGTGATCTAGAGATGATTTAAAGTACACAGGAAGATATGCTTCGGTTTATACAAATACCACGCCATTTTACATAAGGAACTTGCGCGTCCTCAGATTTTGGTATCTGAAGGGGGTGGTGGTACCATTCCTCCAAGAATGCCAAGGGACGACAGAACTCCCATTTAGTTGCATAGAACATGAAAAAGACATGTACTCAAGTGTTGAGATTTAATAAAACTGAAAAGTTTTGTGTCCTCAAAGACATTCTTAAGTCATGCTCACTTTTTCTCTTACTGTGAGTTTATGGTAGTGAAGAACACAGTGGACACTGATACAATTTAGTGCCTCTGTCTCAACTCAGGCTAAGGCGGCAGCGATTTTACCCATCATTCTCTTACGCATCGGTGCAAATGTCAACACTGGAAAGGCAATAATATTGTATGAATGTGAAAGTAGGTTTGCCCTTGTGGACCCCCTGAAAGGGTCCCAGGGACCCCCAGGAGTCCATGGACAATACTTGGAGATATTGTTCTAGGATATACCTACGAAGGGAATTACTGTGTCCGTCACTGGGTGGACACATGGTCAACCTTACCAGGTGATGCCCGGTGAGTCTGTATCTATTTACACTGCCAGCAGGGAGTCATTCATGCTCCACAGCCTCACTGATGCTTGAAACTGTCAGACTTTTTAATTTTTGTCAAACTGTTAAAAGGAGCATCTTTTAATGTGTTTCGGACATTCTTGTTTTCTCTTCTCTGAAATGCCGGTCCCTGATTTTTGTTCGGTTTTCTATTGGTGATTTGTCTTTTTCTTAAGGACTTTAAAGTTTTGTGTAGTTTTTTAAAGTATGTACTAATTATCCTTTGTCAGTTAGTTGTACTGCAAATTTTCTTCCCCTAGTTGGTTGCTTTGCTTTTCATTCTCAGTGTGTCTTTTAACGAACAGATGTTCTTAATTTCCTCTTTATAAGGAATTTACCATTCCAGATTAGTTTTGCCTCCGTATTTTGAAGCTGTGCGATTAGGTGCAGACAAATTTAGCCTCATGACATAGTCTCAATAAATCAAAACTTTTATCATTATGCAGTTACCCCTTAAACTCCTAATGCTTCTTGCCTTAGAGTCTTTTTTTTGCCTTAAAGTCTATTTTGTCTAATATTAATATAGCTATGTGATATTCATCATGTGTATTTTTCAACTTTTTACTTATATCCTTGGGTTTGGGGTGTATCTCTTGAAAATAGCAGGAGGCTGGATTTTTTTAAATTACAGTGACTGGTCTATATCAGGGTAATTACTGATCTATATGGATTTGCTTTTACTGTCTTCTGTTGTGCCTTGTCATCTTTACCTCTTCTGCTTCCTTTTACCTTCTTTATTTCTTTTGGATTCTCTGAAATTGTGGTACACATACAGTGGAATAGTCTACATCAATTTTAAAAATTATGTTTCCAAAGGATATTTTATAGCACATGAAAAGGTTCATGTGGGAAAATGTGGGAATATATATATGGTTATACAGATAGAAACATACATACATACATATGGTTGGTCCTCATTATCCAGCATCGTTATATCCTATAGTCGTCGTGAACACTGGATTAGCAAACACTGAGCCATTACTCCTGGGGAAAATACAGGGTTAGGTTCCTTGCAAGCCTCTCATCACAACATTTCATCAATCATTACCTTGATTTATGTGTTTCTGTTTAATGAGACCTTATTTAATATATATTGTTGATTCAATAACATTGAACTCATGGCCAACAGCACTGTGACTCAATGTCTGAGCGAAGCTTAACTAGCACATATTTTTTCCTTAGGGCACATCACAGCCTTGATGTGCTTAGGAACACGTGGCAGCACTGCAACGCTGTGCTTGGGGCCACTGTAAACAGTGAAACCACCAACAAAAAGCAAAAAAACGCAAAAAAAAAAAAAAAAAAAAAAAAAAGACACTAAATAGACTACCAGAAGAACGTTTACAGTATGGGATCTGAAACCAGACGTCAGGGCATCAGTTAGCTCAGCCTCAGCCAGGAACGCACAGGTGCATTGGGTGACGCAAATGTTTTTTTTGCCACTCTGCGCACGTCCGCAAACGACCAGGAAGTGACGTGAGTGTTATTTTGGGGGTTCCAAATGAAATTTTAGGAAGTGGACAGATTTGCAAACACAAAATCTGTGAGTAATAAGGATTCGTTGTATGTGTGGGTATATAATATGTATATATATCATATTAAGTTACGTCTTTAAGTGTATTAAAAAAAAAGACTAGAAGGATACACGTCAAACCATCAGTATTTGTAAACTGATTTGAGGTTTCGACATTTCCCAGATTGTCTGTAATGATCATGGCTGACTTCAAAAAGTGATTTATGCTCAAAAAGTTATTGACCAAAAGCCTGAGCGTGGTCCCTGTGTCTTTCCTAGCCTTGTTTCAGTGACAAGACCAACAACCTGGAAGCTTATGTGAAATGGTTCAACAGACTGTGCTACCTCGTGGCTACAGAGATCTGCATGGTGCGTAGGAAGTGGGGCCCGACCTGGCACGGGGCCCAAAGGTGGCCGGGGCTTGAGAGGAGCCCTCCTGGGAGGGAACCAGAAAAGCATCGTGAGACCGTCTGTCTCCAAGCCCAGGGCCAGCTGGGCATGCTCTGGGACGCCAGGTGTCACCCGGCTTGCCTGTAGTGACAATTCCCCTCTGGGTCAAGCCTGGCTTGGATCCACTGGCCGGTCACGGAAGGTGTCAGAAGCTTGTTGAGGGAGAGGGGGGCGGGCTCTGCTTCTTCCACCTGTGTCTGGGGCGGCCTGGGCTGCAGCTGAATTCCGTTTGGCTCGCTCAGGACTTAGAGGCAGAAATAATCCAACCTTTAAGAAGTGGAAGAGTACATGTTGAAATCCAGGTCTCTGGCTTCTCCTGGAAAGCAGGAAGACCAGGCAGCCCTTCGCTGGATGTGCTCACCACCCTACCTCAGCCCCGCCGAGCCAGACCCTACCCACCCTCTTTCCTTCCTTACGGCGGCAGGACCCTCTCCCACGTCCACTCCCCCACTGTCAGGTGAACCCCAGGGTCCCCCTGTCTCAGGGGAAGATTGGAGGCAGCACATGTGCCGGGGGGGCTCTCTGGAAGCAGACGTTGA
Source organism: Hippopotamus amphibius kiboko (assembly GCF_030028045.1). Lineage (NCBI taxonomy): Eukaryota > Metazoa > Chordata > Mammalia > Artiodactyla > Hippopotamidae > Hippopotamus > Hippopotamus amphibius. The sequence goes on along the minus strand of NC_080200.1, from coordinate 28,332,726 downwards.
GACAGAGCTTGGGGCTTAAGGGGTTTATGAGGGGTCAACACCGGCGACAGAGAAAGGGGACGAGGCTCAGAAGGAGAAGCTCACTGGTGACACCTCAGCCTGTGGGAGCGTTTCCTGTCAGAGTGCCCACATCTGCCCGAGGGACTGGCCCTCATCCCCCACCTTGCTCAGTCACCGTCACCATCACCGCGGGGGCTGCTCGGACAGGACCTCAGGCGGGCCGCTCTCTGGAGGTGTTTTGGGTGTCACACCTCTGCAGGCACCACAGCACCCTTCCCGGTGGCAGGAAAGACCCCTGCAGCATGTCTGGGAGGCAGGCAATCTATGTGGAAAGAACAAGGTAGGGTTCCGTGGGCCTCACCTGCTTCTGACATCACATCACCAGCCTGGCACCTAGGGCGGGGTTTACCTGAGTGAAGCTTGAACTGAGCCCACCCCAGAGTCAGGCCGCGCCTCGGCCCACGAGAGGACACAACTTGGTTCTGAGCCATCAAAGAGATCAAAGTCTCACACGCTCGACTCGAGCTGGGGTTGAAATCGCAGTCAGTCAACAGAAAGCGGTGGTGGGGCGGCTAGGGGACAGGGCTTCGGGGTCACTGTGTGGCCGCCACGCCCCGTGCGAAGTGACGTTTGATGCTGGGAGGAGAGGTGAGGGAGCCGCGCTCTCTGCTTCCAGGGGTAGGGGTACTGGAGCTGGGCCTGAGAGAGCAGGAGGACATGAGGGCGCCCCCAGCACCTCCCATGCTGCAGGCGCCTCCTGTGTCCCCACAGGAGTCCCACCAGCTCCAACCTGACCCTCCTTGGTGATGGGCTCTGTGCTGGCTCTGGCCAGGGTGCCCTGAGACCCTGAGCCCTTGGACTACACATTGCCTTGGCATCGAGCATCTCAGCTGTGAAATGGGCTGAATGAGGGACAGGGTGGGGAAGCAGGGCATCTGGTCAGGGCAGGGTGGAGACGCCTCATCCCTGAGGCTCAGGTGCCCTGTCCCCAGCCAGCCAAGAAGAAGCAGAGGGCCCAGGTGATTGACTTCTTCATCGACGTGGCCCGTGAGTGCTTCAACATCGGCAACTTCAACTCTCTCATGGCCATCATCTGTGAGTGGACCGGCCAGGCCTGGGGTCCCCAGTGCAAGCGCTCCCAGAGAGGGTGCAGGGGGCACACCCGGGCAGGTGGGCGGCAAGCCACCTGAGCAGGCGGTGGGTGCAGGCTGGTCCCACACCCCCCCCACCCCATCCCAAAGGTCCTGGGGAAGTGCCCCTTTGGAGGCGCACCCGGCCCTTTCAGGGTGCCAGGTGAGAGCTTGGCAGTGTGTCCCCAGATCCAGGGAGAGCAGGGGCCCAAAGCAGGCCCTTGGGCACCGTTCAGGGCCACGGTGGTGGGGATGGAGACATGGGCGCTGCACGCAGAGAAGCCAGGCCTACCTGGACACCGTGTCCATTAGCACCCTCTCCGCCCGGCATCTGGCAGGCTGAGGTTGCCATGAATTTTAGCCCTGGTCAGGGTGCAGGGGCTAGGCCAGCTGGGGGCCTCACAGAGGGACTGTGCAGCCCAGAACAGCCCTCCCAGCCTGGCCTGCCCCCAGCTCAGCCTTCCTCTTTCAGCTGGCATGAACATGAGCCCCGTCTCAAGGCTGAAGAAGACCTGGGCCAAAGTGAAGACGGCCAAGTTTTTCATCCTCGAGGTAAGCAAGGCTGCTGGGCTGCTGGGTGCTGCCCGGCCACCCCCGCGACACAGGTGCCCAAATGCCTCCCTATCTCCCTCCAGCACCAGATGGACCCGACAGGGAATTTCTGCAACTATAGAACAGCCCTGCGCGGGGCAGCCCACCGCTCCCTGACGGCCCACAGCAGCCGGGAGAAGGTAGGTCAGAGGCTTGCCCAGCCCTCAGGGCTCCTACCTGCTTCACCTTGGCCCGGGTGGGCTGTATCAGAGAAACTGACTGGTGACCTGAAGGTCACCTGCTCCAATCCCCTGCCCTTCTACAGAGTCTGTAAGGGACAGTCACGTCACCTTGCTCACATGCCTCCAGTATAGAGAACTCACCACCTCCCCAAACAGATCACCCACCCCCAAGCAGCTCTAACTGGTAGGAAGTGCTGCTCTGTGGGGCTGTGTCAGCCATCGGAGGCTGTCCTTTCCGGAGAGCTATGGAGTGAGGCCATTCCCTCTTCTACCCACCAGTCCTTCAGAGCCCCCAGGCCGTGCCTCCCTCTCTTCTCCTGAGTCAACAGCCCCAGGCCTGCCCTGCCAGGCTGTGGTCTCCAGTTCCCTCCCCTTGTTCTCTGAACAGCTCCATTTGTCAGAGTGCCTCTGTTTCAGATCAAATTGTGGTTCCAAGCACATAGGGTCTCACGCCTGCTTATTCTAAAGGCAATACCTTCACTGATGTGGCCTCACATTTATGTTTTTGGAAATGACGAAACCAAGCTTCTTGCCACAGTATCACATTTTCACAGATCTTGTCCTTATACATGTGCATTTGGGGGACATTTGCTCACCTTGATCAGTTTTGTTTCTCCTCCAAATTTTCCTCGTGGCCTCTGATAGAAGAAAGCATCCCCGGCCCTGGAGTTGCCGTGAGCCTCTGGCTTAAAACCTGTCAGCAGCTTGATCATTGGACTCACTCTTCTCCACGGGGAGAAAACACCAAGACTTGCTGTGCCTGTTCAGCCTGGTCTCTTGTGGGAACACTGGTAGAATCAGGGCCCTGCCCTAATTTGTGGAAGTTGTTTCCAGCCTAAGGGATAATAGAACAAGTTCCTGTTCTTGAAATTCTAAGGCACTCTGCGATTGTATTGTATTGGATATGTGATCAGGTTTGGGGGGCAGGCTGAGATCTGCGTGCCTGCGCCACCCACCAGGCCTTCCCAGCCTCCTCCCCCTGGAGTAGAGATCGGGCGCAGAGCCCGGCCACTCTGTTGGCCCTGTCCTGTCCAGCTGGCCCTTCCTGTCCAGACTGTCAGCACTTCAGCAGCCCTGGGTCCCGGGGAGGCTGGTGCAGGGCTGGCAGCCCTCAGCGAGGCGTGCCCTCAAGTTGGAGGGCAGGTGAGCCTGTCCCCCAGGAGCCAGGGAGCTGGGAAACCAGGGCCGCAGGGGCACGCCCTCGCTTCAGTGAGCACCCACTGCATGAGGGCCACTTGCCCGCCATCTCCCCATTTAGTTCTGACAGCTACTGCACGGGGTAGACTTCAGCATTGCCACTTTCCGGATTAGGAGACCGAGTCTCGGAGAGGAGCCTGCACTTGCCCAGTCACTCGGCAAGTAGGCGGCAGAGCCAGGAATCAGACTCCGTCTCCTAGTCTTTTCCACACCTTGTTCCAAGGGCACAGGTACCATGTGGCAGTCACAGGGGTACTGGTTTATGGCCCAGGGGTTGGACTGTGGTTGGGGGTGCTTAAAGGAGGCTGCAGCCTTTGGACTGAGGTGTCAGTCACAGCACTTGTGCCCTGCGCTGGTTTTCTTCTACGCTGAGAGCAGACTGAACAGACTGGGACTTTATGCCCCTGTTCTCTGGACCCCTTCTAGCTCTGGGATGCTGGGATGCTGTGCATTTAAGTCTGGAACTGGAGGTGGGAGACTTACAGAGCTGTGCATTTAGATTCACTGCATTCTTCTCTAACTTTCAGGGAGATACGGACCATGGGCTAGACCCACAGAAGCTCTTTCATGAATGGATGGAAGGCTGGAGAGTGGATGGATGGATGGGTGGATGGATAGAAGAATGGATGGAAGAAGGAAGGATAGATGGATGGAAGGGTGCAAGGAAGGGAGGAAGGAAAGATAGAAGGAAGAATGGAAGGCTGGAGGTTGGAAGGAAGGAAAGAGGGAGGGAAGGAAGGAAGGAGGGAGGAAATGAAGGAGGGAAGGAGGGAAAGAAGCTTGGAGATGCTCTCACACTCCCCCAGTGCCCCCAGCTGAAACTTTGAGGCCAGATTGTCACTTTGTGTTTTCTTTCCGCCTGTGGCTAGTTCCTGTCTGCCCCTTCCGCTCCCCTAGCCTCTGTCACAGAGCACCCTCCACACAAGCTTCTCTGGGTGACCTCCAGGTTGAGCTGGGTTCTGATGGAATTGCTCAAGTCCAGAAAACCAGGTCATGGGTTTACAGTAGTGTGGACAGACAGAAGTGGTGAAAAATTCTCACACATGGGAAATGCTGCCACCCTGAGGACCGCTTCAATGGCCCTGCCTCCAGGAAGCCTGCACCAGGCCCCTGAGGAGCCAGCTCTGTCCCCAGAATCCCACAGCCCTTATAATCCCCAGCCCCACCCATCTCGGTGGGCCTCCCCATTCCAACTCAATTCAGCCATCATCCACCAGAACTGGACCAGGAACTCAGCACCAGTGTGAGGGGTGGGAGATGGGTGGAGACCACCCTTCCTCCTGGGACAGTGAGGAAGAAGACGGGACAGGAGCCCTGGAGCAGAGCCACCTGGTCCTAGTCCTGCATCCACTACCTACTGCTGTGTGAGCTTTATGAGTTACTTAACCTCTCTGAATCTCAGCTTCCTTCTCTGTGAGGTGGGGTAATAAAAGCCCTGCTTCACAGGACAGTAATAAGGATGAAATGTGACCTCATGTGTACTCAGCTCAGCACAGTGAAGCACTCAGGCCCACCACCGATGCCCCGGTGACAAGGGCATAAGTGGAGATTCTTTGGGAGCACAGAAAGGGACTAAACCCAGTGTGGGGGATGGCAAAGATGTCCCAGGTGAGACTTCCTTGTTTTCTAGGTTGTTCTCTTGACTGTATCCCACTATACTGGGATCAGGAATGAATGTATATGACACACTCTCACTGTCCCCCAAGCCCCGGCACCTGGCATAGAGAAGACATGAGCAGACGTTTGTGGAATTGACGTAAATCTGGGGTGACCAGTTCATCCCAGTTTGCCTGGGACTGCCCCGGGTTTAGCACTGGAAGCCCCCAGGAAACCCCTCGGTCACGGACAAACCCTGCTAAACCTGGCCCTGGTCCTGGCCCTGGTGATCACTAGCTGGATGACTTTGTGCCAGGCCCTGCCACTCCATGGGCCTCGGTTTCCCCATCTGCCCTCCCCAGCTGAGCCATCCATGCTTCTATGCTGTACCGAGTGGTTACTGCCCAGGTCCTCGTCTCAAAGCACTTGTCATCTTGGATGGAGAATGACCTAGGCACTCCCTGAGCCAGAAGTGTCAGGGCCTGGTACCCGGTCCTAAGGGTGATGGGCTAGAAGCGGACCCTAGCTGGACTGGCCACATGTGCCCAGCTCTGAAGCCTGAGGGCAGAGCAGATGTGTTAGTTTCCTGGGCTGACATAACAAAGCACATAAACTAGGTGGCTTAGAACAACAGAAATGTATTCTTGCACAGTTCTGAGGCCAGAGGCCAAGATCAAGGCTGGCAGGGCCATGCTGCTTCCAGAGGCTCTAGAGGAGGATTCTTCTTTGCCTCTTCCAGCTTCTGATGGTCATAGGCATTCCTTGGCTAGCGGCTGCGTCACTCCCATCTCTGTCTGTTTTCACATGACTACCTTCCCAGTGTGTGTCCAAACTTCCCCCCTTTTTTTTAAGCTCTTTATTGGAATATAATTGCTTTACACTCTTGTACCAGCTTTTGAGGTACACCAAAGTGAATCAGCTCTATTTATACATATATCCCCATATCCCCTCCCTCCCGCGACTCCCTCCCGCACTTCCTGTCCTGGCTCTCTAAGGCATCATCCATCATCGAGTTGATCTCCCTTTGTTATACAGCAACTTCCCACTAGCTATCTATTTTATAGTTGGTAGCGTATATATGTCTATGTTACTCTCTCACTTCATCCCAGTTTCCCCTTCGCCCCCCCCTCCGCCCCCCAACTCTGTGTCCTCCAGTCCATTTTCTGCATCTGCATCCTTATTCTTGCCCTGTCACTGGGTTCATCAGTACCTTTTTTTTTTTTTTAGATTTGATATATATGAGTTAGCATACAGTATTTGTTTTTCTCTTTCTGGCTTACTTCACCATGTATGACAGACTCTAGGTCTATCCACCTCATTACGTATAGCTCCATTTCATTCCTTTTTATGGCTGAGTAATATTCCATTGTATATATATGCCACATCTTCTTTATCCATTCATCTGTTGCTGGGCATTTGGGTTGCTTCCATGTTCTGGCTATTGTATATACTGCTGCAATGAACATTGTGGTACATGTTTCTTTTTGGATTATGGTTTTCTCTGGGTACATGCCCGGTAGTGGGATTACTGGATCATATGGTAGTTCTATTTGTAGTTTTTTAAGGAACCTCCACACTGTCTTCCATAGTGGCTGTACCAACTTACATCCCCACCAACAGTGCAGGAGAGTTCCCTTTTCTCCACACCCTCTCCAACATTTATTGTTTCTAGATATTTTGATGATGGCCATTCTGATTGGTGTGAGGTGATACCTCATTGTGGCTTTGACTTGCATTTCTCTAATGATTAGTGATGTTGAGCATCTTTTCATGTGTTTGTTGGCCATCTGTATGTCTTCTTTGGAGAAATGTCTATTTAGGTTTTCCGCCCATTTGTGGATTGGGTTATTTGCTTTTTTGGTATTAAGCTGTGTGAGTTGCTTGTATATTTTGGAGATTAATTGCTTCATTGGCAAGTATTTTCTCCCATTCTGAGGGTTGTCTTCTTGTCTTGTTTATGGTTTCTTTCACTGTGCAAAAGCTTTTACAAACTTCCCTCTTTTTATAAAAGTACCAGCCCACCTAATCCAGTGTGACCTCATCTCCACTTGATTCTATCCGTAGCACAGACCCTATCTCCAAATAAGTTCCCGTTCACGAGCACTGGGGGGTTTAGAACATGAATGTAACTTTTTGAGGGACACAGTTCAACCCACAACACAAGGTAGACCCAGCTGGCTCCCCAAGAGTAGTCTGAGATGTTACCAGTTGGTGTCCTTTCTCTAGGGCTTGGCAGGTGCAGAGCAAGGAGGGAGAAACAAGACATCCGGCAGTGAAACACAGAGACCCCGCCCTTCTCAGGCTGAGCATATAAGCCTGTCCCTTCAGGAACCAGAGGAGGGATGCTTTCTGACCTTACCATAGTGCAGTAGGATAAGATCTCTAGCAACAAGAAAGACATAGAATGGCAAATTTTTAAATATACATTTTTAAAGGAGGCCACAGAATTTCATAACAGATGATTCACATTCTATTCATTTTTTTTGATTCATAAAACCAAAACTTTAAAAAAAATTTTTTTCTATTTCAGTATATTTATTCTTTTTTTAAATTTTTATTTTGTATTTAACAGTGTGCTCAGCATGCACCATTCCCCTGGGGCACATGAGCCAGGAGGCCTAAGCCTGTGGACCCCTAGATTGTGGGGGAGGAAGCTCCCACTGGCCTCTCCCAACAGGCGATGGGAGAGACATTCAAGGACCGCTGAAACTATGCATCTTTCACCCAGCCCCAACATGAGGGGGAATGGCATTGTATACAGTAGGAGCTCATCAACACTGGGGTCTGATGGGGCCTGGGAGGAAGCAGTCTAACTTTGTGGTGCCCACGTTGGCCCCCAGGTGCATACTAAATAGCCTATAACCCATGAAGCCCTGAGCCTGGCCAGCCTTGCCCAGGAAGTCTTTCCCGCCCTCTACATCCTGGTGATGTAACTGAGGTCCCTGGCGCAGGTGGCTGCTGGCAAGGCTGCCTCTCTCCTGTGCAGCCGCTGTGGGGAGGCCGGCTGAGGGCTGACCTGCACCCTCTCCCTTCCAGATTGTCATCCCCTTCTTCAGCCTGCTCATCAAAGACATCTACTTCCTAAACGAGGGCTGTGCCAACCGCCTCCCCAACGGACACGTCAACTTTGAGGTAGGGTCCAGGGGCCTTGGAGGGCCTGCCGCCAAGTTAGGCAGGCTGATAAAAGGTCCCAGAGCAAGAGTTCTGGCCCTGGATGGTGGGATTAACGGAGAACTCTGGGGCAGAGTGCAGCAGTCTGCAGCCACCATCAGGGCGGGATGATTGGGGTCTGCCCACATCTTCCACAGGAGGAGACCGAGGCTCGTGAAGGCACTGATCCCCACTCCGTGCAGGCCTCATGCCCAGCACAGGTGACGCAGCATGATTTTCAGCCCTTAATTAGCACCAGGCTGTGATAAAGACAGCCCTGCAGACCCAAGGTGATGACTGACGAGGTGCCGTGACAGCAGCTGCACGGGGCCACAGTTCACAGTCTGGGGAGGCCTCCCAAAGGAGAGGCCCGTAGCAGCAGGAGGAAGCGATCAGGCAGAGCGGGAAGAAGGAAAGAAAGACTTCCTCTCCCTCTGCAGACACTCATCACTATCAGCTCAAGCGCTCCCTCCTCCAGGAAGTTCCCCTTGATCTCACAGATGGAGGGAGGCCACTTGTATAGTGGGCTATTATCCCTCAGTCACAACACCCAAGTCCCCAAGTTCTTTAGAAGCAAGGCCAGGCTGATCCACTCCATGTCTCGACTCCACACATAGGCTCGCCAGCACATGTGGGTGTGCTGGCGAGCTAAGTGGCTGGTGGGCTAGGCATGGAGGGGGAGGAACGGGGCCCAGAAGCCCTAAGGGCACAGGACAGTGACAGCAGATGGCCACTGAGTCAGACAGAACATGCCACGAGTGGTGGTACCCCCCAAACCACAGAAAGGAAGGGGCTCTTCTCCTGCGACAGGGCCAGCCCTACCCTAGTGCAGCCCCACTCAGCCTCCAACTCCAAGGGCCAGCAGTCCTGGGCCGGCCCCTGGCTCTGTCCAAGTCTCAGTCTCTCCCTCTGTGAGACACGGCTTCCACCACGACCACACAAAGGGGCTGGGAGGAGCGGACATGCGGCATGGCCTGCCAGGGTTCTGCAGGTGCCTCCTGCTGACGGGACCCACAGTGAAGGCCTGGGCCCTCTGGCCTGGAATTGCCTCTGCTGTGGGGCCTCACATGGACCCTGCAGCAGACCTTCCCGTGCTGCCCACAGGCGTGGTTACCCCTGACAGCCGGCATAGCCAGAGGAAGCCCAGTCTAGCAGGCGGCCTGGGCTCTGCATCCCAGAGGGGAGTGCAGGCTGGCAGCAACATGGGAGAAGCTGGGCTTGGGAGAGACTGCAGGGGCCAAGGAGGCCTGGGAGCTCGCTCTCCAGGTGACCGCAATGCACATCCTGTCTTTTGCTTTCCTGGAATTGGTGCCCAGAAGCAAGGCCTGGGCGGAAGGGTGGGTGGGCGGGGAGTGAGGAGCAAGAAGGCAAGGTACTCATGGGGCCCCAGATCCCGGGGCACGGGCAGTGGGGGCTGGAGGCAGAGGCCAGGGCTGATCCAAGAGCGAGGTTCTCACCCGGTCACAACTTTGCATTTAAAATCTTCTTTCAGTTAACAGTTTTTAGATTTTTAAACAAATGTATTTGAATTTTACTCAGAATTCTACTTAAATGAATTAAATTTTATTCACATGCATTTATTTAAATGTATTTGAATCATTCTCTAAATAAACAAACTTGCTGTAAGTAGGGATATATCACTTGCCATAAGTTGAGATAACCACAAAAATAAACAGAATGAAACTAAAGGAAGTTTAGTTTCTCTGGCTGAATGCACTGGCTGCTGACGGCTCTCCCCATGGCAAGGGAGGCGGGTGAGCCCTAGGTGTTGGGCGTGGCAACTTCTTCAGAGAAGATGAAGAGATGTGACAAACATCCAGATTTCCTGATGGGTGATTCTGTCATTTTTCAGCCCCACATTCCACTCTGCCTGCCCTAGACGCGGGGCTCACTACAGGTGATGAGAGAGGCCTGGCCAGGACCAGCCCCACTCTCACAGGTGACCTCCAGGTACTGGGGATGCATCCATTTTGCGTCTCTGTGTCCCTGGCAGAAATTTCTGGAGCTGGCCAAGCAAGTAGGCGAGTTCATCACATGGAAACAAGTGGAGTGTCCCTTCGAGCAAGACCCCAGCATCACCCACTACCTGCACACCGCTCCCATCTTCAGCGAGGATGGTAAGGCAGTCCCATGGCCTCCCTGACCCCCAGCCATGGAACTCGTGGGTGGTCTCTTAGTCGCATCACCATTCAGGGTCCCTGCTCTGAGCAGGAATGCACCACCCCCATGTGTGCTGGTTCTGGGAGGAAGCAGGGAAGACTGCATCTCCCAACTGAATAGTTGCTACACCAGAGCATAGGGCAGGGCCCGAGAAGCTGCAGGTTGGGCCCCCAAGGCCAGGCTTCCCCCTGAGCACAGACTGGATGCTGTTGCACATTGTACATCCGAACGATATCGGACCCTAATTTCCTCGTCAGGAAAGTGGGCGTGGCATGATGATAAAAACAGCCCTCCCAGGGCTCACACGGGCATGGTAAAGCACTAGGCTGACTGTGGGTCTTTCCACAGCTGGTGTGCACGCACATGCACATGCGCGTGGGTGGGTGTGCAGTATGAGTACCTGTGTATGTGTGTGTTTGCATGTGTAATACACACCAGCATGAAATAAGGCATTCTTTCTCCAGAGCGCTGTTGATGTCTGTCCCCTTAAATAGGTCAGCATTTCCATCTGATCATTTGCCAGACACAACAGATTTGCTTATGAATTTGCTACATGAGCATACTCCTGGCACTACCTCCTCCAGGAAGAGAAAGTGCTGAAGAAGCAAACATTCATCTGAACCTGAGTTGATGGGCCCTGGTTGGGGGAGGTGGGGGGCAGTGTGACTGCATGGTTAGCTGCTCTCTGGATGCAGGATGCTCTGGTACCACCCTGGGAGGACTCTGCTCAGCACACAGGAGGACTGACTCCTAGTCATGGCAGGCATTTTACACAGGGACCCACACCCATGCTCAGGAAAACATTTTCTGCCAAAAATGAAAAATTAGAGGGAAGGACTTTTTAATGACTTGCTTCTGAATCATTAATACTTTCAATTCTGCCATTTTATTTTTTATATTTTGTAGCCAGTAACTTTTGGGGGTTCTCACCCATATCTGGAGTCTCCCCTACCCCACATATATGAGAAGCCCCACATACATCAGCAGCCGGATGGATAAACCAGCCTGGCAGCTCCACCCCAGTAGCTGTGTTATCCTGGAAAGCTTCCTCACCCTCTCTAAGCCTTACCTACTGCATCTATACAGTGGGGTAATAAGAGAAACTAATTCCCAGGGCCATGGTGACAATCAATTGATGTGACACAAGCAAAGCCCACAGGACTGCACTCAATGAATACTAGTTATATTAGTTTGTTATTGGTGCTGTGACAAATCACCACAAATTTGGTGGCTCAGAACAACACAAATTTATCCTCTTACGATTACAGAAGTTAGCAAGTCTGAAATCAGTTCCACTGGGCTAAAGTCGAGGTGTTGGCAGAGCTGGTTATTTCCGGAGGCACTGGGAGGAGCATCCACCTCCTGACCTTTAATGACTTCTAATGGCTGCCTGAATTCCTTGGTGTGTGACCCTTTTGTCCATCTGTAAAGTACATCACTCCAGCCTCTGCTTCCATCATCATATTGCCTTCTGTAGCCAAGTCTCCCTCTTTCCTTCTTATAAGGACACATGATTGCATTTAGGGCCCACCCAGATAATCCAGGATAATCTCCCCATCTCCAGATCCTTTACTGAATCGTATCCGCAAGTTCCTTTTGGCCATATTCAGGGGATGAGGGCCTATCTCTGGGGCCATTATCCAACCTACTACACCAGTTATTATGATGATTGTTGCCACCAGCCAATGGAACTTGGGCCATAAAATGTGTCAAAGGCACATTTGGAGAGAGTGGGGAGAATCTAGGGGCAAGAAGGGGAGAGGTGAGGGAGGGGCATTCCATGCACTCCTTCAGTCAACAGTATTTCTAGAGAGTCTGCTGGGTGCCAGTCAAACTGCTATGAACATACAAAGTCCCAGCCCTTCTGCAATGCCCTTAGAGTGAAGCACCTTCCATTTTGACCCTCTCTTCTTCCTGTCCTTCCCTCCACCCCCACCCCACCCCCCAAAAAAATCTGAAAAAATCAAGAGAAGGGACCTAAGATGTATTGGACCCCAATTGGGATGGTAAAAGCCTCTGACAAAAACCTGGCCATGCCCTCAGCTCCATCAGACGTCCCCTGACAGGACATGCTGGCAATCCAGTCATCCTCAGGCTCCCTGAAATAAGTGAAAATATAGAAAATCTGAGCAGAGAAACAAAAGATACAAGAAAGAGCCAAATGGAAATTTTAGAACTGAAAAATGCAATAACTGAAATAAAAAACTGAATGGATGGATTCAATAGCATAATGGAGAGAACAGAGGAAAGAATCAGTGAGCTGGAAGATAAAACAATACAAATGATACAATCTGAACAACAGAGAAAAAAACAGACTGAGCAAGAGCCCCAGGGACCAGTGGGACTATAACAAAAGATCTAACACTCATGTCATCAGTGTCTGGGAAGGAGAGGAAAAACTGGGTATGGTTGAAAAGTACTTGAAGAAGTAATGGCTGGAAATTTCCCAGGTGTGGAAAAGACATAAAGCCACAGATTCAAGAAGCTGAGTGAACGCCAAATAGGATAAACCCAAAGAAACTCATACCATGTCACATCATAGTCAAACTCCTGGAAACTAAAGAAAAAGGAAAAAAATCTTGAAAGCACTGAAAGAGAAATGACACTTTATCTATAGGAGAAAAACAATTCAAATGACATCAGGTTCCTCATCAGAAACCATAGCCAGAGGCAGTGGCACATTTTTCAAGCTCTGAAAGAAAACAACTGCCAACCCATAATTCTGTATCCAGTGAAAATCTCCTTTAGGAATTTACTGTAGATAACTCAAAATGAAATTATAAAAACGGTTCAGGTAACCCACAGAAAGAGAAGAAAAACAAAACACAGAACAAATAGAAAATAATAAATAAGTAAATAAACAAATAGGCCGACTTAAGCTCTAGCATATCAATATTTATATTAAATGTAAATGGTCCAAATACATCAAATAAAAGACAGAGATTGGCAGAGTAAATTAAAAATGTGACCCAGCTATATGCTGCCTACGTGAAACTCATTTTAAATATAATGATATAGACAGAGTTAAAAAGTAAAAGGATAGGGACACATTAATTAAAAGTAACCAGAAATGGCAATATTAATATACTTCAGAGGAAAGAAAATTTCCAGAGACAGAGAGGGACATTATGTAATGATAAAATGGTCAGTCTCCCAAGACGATATAGCAATCCTAAGTGTGTATCCACCAAACAACAGAGTAATATTGCAATATTTATGAAGCAAAACCCAATAGAACTGAAAGGAGAAGTAAATAGATCCACAATTATAGTTGGAGATTTCAACACCCTCTCTTAAAAATTGGTATAACAACTAGACAGAAAATCAGCAGAGACATAGCAGAACTCACCAGTACCATCAAACAACAGGCTCTAATATACACTTATAGAACATTCCATACAACTACAGCAGAATACGCATTTTTTCCCTTGGCCCACAGAACATATACGAAGATAGACCATAACCTAAGTGCAACAAATTAAAGTAATTGAAATCATACAGTATGTGTTCTCTGATCATAATGGAATCAAACTAGAAATCAATAACATAAGACAATAAGAAAATCTCCAAACAGAATCTAAACAACACACTTGTAAATAATCCATGAGTTAAGAAGTATCAGGGAAATAAAAAAATAATTGAATTAAGTGAAAATGCTATCAAAATTTATGTGTGCAGCTAAAGCAGGGCTGAGAGGGAATTTTACAGCATGGAATGCATTCATCAGGGAAAAAAGGAAACACCTCAAATCAATCAACTAAGTTCTCACCCCCAGAACCTAGAAAAAGAGGAGTGAAATAAGCCAAAAGTCAGCAGAAGGAAGGAAATAAGAGCACAAGAGAGCAGAAACCAATGAAACAGAAAACAACAATTTTTAAAAGTTAATTAAAGAGCTGGTTCTTTGAAAAGCACAATAAAATTTCAATCCGCCAGCAAAGAACTTCTTGACAAAGAAAAAGAGAGAAGACAGAAATTACTAGTATTGGGAATGAAACAGGGTATAGACTCTGCCAACATCAAAAGACTTGTGTGAGAAAATACTATGAGCAATTCTATGCATGTAAATTTGACAATTTAGATGAAATGGACCAATTCCTCAAAAAACACAAACTGCCACAACTCAACATAAAATAGATAATTTGAATAGCCCTATAGCTATTAGGGAAATTGAATTTTTAATTCAAAAACACCCCAAAATGAAATCTCTGAGCCCAGATACTTACACTAGAGAATTCTACCAAATATTTACAGAAGTGACACCAACTCTGTAAAATCTCCTTCAGAAAAACAGAAGAGGAGGGAACATCCCAGTTTATTTTATGAAGCTAGTATTATCAGGATATCAAAACCAACAAAAACAGTACAGATAATACAGACTGATATCTCTCATGAATATGGATGCAAAAAATCCTTAAGAAAATATTAACAAATATAATTCAGCAATATATAAAAATAATTATATATCATGACCAAGTGGTCTTATTCCAGAGGTGCAAGGCTATTATTTGATATGTGAAAATCTGCCAATGTAATCCACCAAGTTAACAGACCAAAGGACAAAAAATCTAGATTGTGTCAATCAGTGAAGAAAACCCATCTGACAAATTTCAACACCCATGCAGGGTAAAAACTCTCAGAAAAATAAGAATAGAAGGGAATTTACCAACTTGATCAACTGCATCTACAGAACCCTTCGGTTAACATCATATGTAATGGCGAAAGATGGAATGCTTTCCCGCTAAGACTGGTAACGGCTCAAGGATGTCTCCTCTGCCACTCTTGTTCAACATTGCTGGAAGAGCTAGTCAGTGCAATAAGGCAAGAAAAGGAATAAAAGACATACATATCAGAAAGGAAAGAGCACTGCCCCTGTTTGCAGAAGATGTAAAAAATCCCAAGGGATCCATAAAAACTCCTAGAAGAAAATGAGTTCAGCAAACGTCACAGAATACAAAATAAACACACAAAAATCATTTCATTTCTATGTCCTCACCATGAATATGTGTTCACTGAAATTGAAAATACAATACCAATTACAATCAATCAAAACAAGAAATGCTTAGGTATAAATCTAACACAATATATACAGAATTTGTATGCTGAAAACCACACAGTTCTGATGAAAGAAATCAAAGAAGAGCTAAATAAATGGAGAGACATGACATTCATAAATTGGAAGACTCCAAAACAGCAAAGATATCAGTTCTCCTTCCCAAATTTCAGGACAGATTTAATGCAATTTCTATCAAAATTCCAGGAAGATTTTTTATAGATATAAACAAGTTTATTCTAAAGTTTATATGAAAATGCAAAGGAACTAAAATAGCTGAAACAATTTTGAAAAAGAAGAATGAAATGGGAGGAATCACTTGACCCAATATTAAGGCCAATATTATAAACTATGGTAATCAAGACAGTGTGGTGATGGCGGGACAGACACATAGATCAATGTAACAGAACAGAGAACCCAGAAAGAGACCTACACAAATATGCCCAGTGATTTTTGACAAACGTTCAAAGCAGTTCAGTGGAGGGAAGATAGTCTTTGCAACACATGGTGCAGGTGCATTTGGACATCCACAGGGGGGAAAAAAAAAAAAAAAGAACTTCAACCTAACTCCCACACTTTATACAAATATTAACTCAAAATGGATCACAGGCTTGAATGTAAAATGTAAACCTATAAAACTTTTAGAAAAAAAGAAGCAAGAGAAAATCTTCAGGATGTAGAACCAGACAGAGTTTCTTATACAACTAAATATGCAACTACTATATTACTCAGCAATGACAGTCTTGGGCATTTATTTCAGTGAAATGAATGTTTACATGTTTGCATAAAAACTCATACACCAATGTTTACAGAAGCTTAATGTGTTACAGCCAAACACTGGAAACAACACAGATGTCCTTCAGTGGGTGAATGGGTACACAAACTATGGTACGGAATACTATTCAGCAACAAAAAGGAATGAACCACACAGCTACACACCACAGCGTGGATGAATCTCCGGAGAATTACAGAGTGAAAGAACCAATCCCAAAAGGCTACATACTGTGCAATTCCATTGATATCACATTTTTGAAATGATAAAATATAGACACAGGGAACAGATTAGTGGTGGCCAGGGGTTAAGAAAGGGGTGAGGATGGGAAGGAAGTGGGTGTGGCTGTAAGAGGGCAGCATGAGGGATCCCTGTGGTGATGGAATGTTCTACATCTTGACTGTGTTGGCGCCAGTGTCCTGGTGGTGATCCTGTCCTGTAGTTTGGCAAGTGGTTACCATTGGGTAAAATGTGCATGGATCTCCCTGTATTATTTCTTACGATTGCATGTTGTGATCTACAGTTAGCTGCCAACGACAATTTAATTTAAAAACAGAAAGCAGGTGAGACTCCTGGTATAGAAGAGGTCGTTGTCATGGATCATAAAGGCATAATAGCACTTCATTTTCTGACTAGGTCTTTATTTGGCTTCTTATGAAAGTGAGAGCCCAGAGAACCAAACAGAAAAAGAGAGGTGGAAAACTCTAAGGTGAGTCTAGGTGCCAAGACAGGGGTGGGAGGCGGGGTGGAGGGAGTGGGTGGGGTGCTTGGGGCCTAGACAGAGCAGAAGGACTTCATCTATACCCGGCTGTCAGCCTCCTGGGAGCCCCTCCATGGGGAGGGGCAGGTCAGACCAGGGTCTTAGAGGCGGGGGAGGAACTCAAGTGCTGGGGTAGGGAGAAGAGGCTGGGACCGTGACCCCCCACCGATGGAGGCTGCCCCAAGGGCAGTTGAGATGTGTTCCCCGGGGCCTGGAACCCCAGTCTGTACTCTTAAGCCAGAAAGTAAGACACGCACCACCTCCTGCTTGTTCGGCCTGTTAAGAGAGCCGAGCAGAGGTTGGAAATGACAGGCAGCAGAGGGCTCAGGACCGAGCCAAGAGGGTTGCCCATGCCCCTCTGGGGTGGGGGGCTGGAGGGAAGTATAACCCCGGGCCGGGCCAGAGGGCTCTCCCCACCCCCACTCAGCATGTTTAACTCTGCAGGTCTTCTATTCTGGGGAAGACGTGAGAAGCACTGAGCTGGAGGAGGAGGAGGAGGAGGAGGAGGAAGAGGAAAGGAAGCCAGCAGAAGCCTTCTGCAGCCCTACCCCAGCCAGCCCAGTGGGAGGAGGAGGCATTGGTGCCTCGCAGCTTTGCAAACCGTGACCCCTGTGGCCTGGTACCAATTACAGTGACCATGGAGCACAGGAGACCTTTCTCCACCTTTTGTGGGACCTCAGCCCTGGAAGGGCCCAGGGCCTTCAGACATATGGGTGGCATGTGCCTCGGGGGCCCTGCCTTCAGGACAGTGGTGGGCACCTTGTTGGTCAGCCTCTCTTTCCTTAGCAATGACCCAAGGGGCTGTCTGGCTGCAGTCTCACTGGGTGACTCGTGCTGTGGAGGCAGGCCCCCAGCCCGCCTCCCGGTGGCCTAGGAGCCTCCGCATCTCCAGCAGGCATCACCATGACGTGAGAGGGGCCAGAGCCCACCAGTGGCCCCTGCCATTCTGCTGATGGACTTGACGCTGCCCCTTGAGATGGGCTGGTTTCTGCAGCCCCGTGCACCCCCTTTCTGCATCCTGCTGGTATCAGGATGGCTTCCTGGTGACAGCTATGACGCCAGTCAGCAGGACAAATTTGAGTCACAGACTTGACGATGTGTATAGTACATTGTAAATTTTAGACCTGGTATAAACACATTGGTATACCCTGCGTATCCACATCCACTTCGTGTCTCCCCTGTGGGCTTCTGCCAGGATGCAGGGCAGTTTCCCAGCTCAGGCCCGGGAACTCTGTGACCACAAGTCAGAAGGAGGACTTGGTGGCCATTTCCACTCCACAGACCCCATGTCCTGCCGAAAGCAGCTGGTGCACTGTAGGTGCCTGGTAAGCTCTGGTGAGTGGATACCGACAGCCCTGTGTGAGGCCAGGCGCCTCTCTTGCTTGGGTGAGGGGTGATGAAGCCGGAGGACCCTCCACCCACCATGCGGCTCCTCGCCTGGGGCTCTCCCCCAGACCTGCACACACGGAGCCAAGTTTCTGGGCCAGGAAGTGGGTGGGCGGTGGAGCTGCTGAGCCCCCGCCTGGCTTGTGACCAGGTCACCCAGCCAAGAAGTCAGGGGGTGTGACGTGCACCCCCATTCCTGGCCAGGGCCCGAGGGCAGAGGGGTGTGGTCAAGGTGCACGGATGCAGCCTGGCCAGCTCCTGACCGTGCCAGGCCTCTCAGAGTCCAGGCGCCGCTCAGCTGGGACCAGACCTGGCTGTCCTGGCAGTGTGGCCTTGGGTGCCACCTGAGGCACAGGCAGAGACAGAGCCTCCAGCACTCCAGGTGCCTCCCCCAACTCCAAGAATTCTACCTGATGAACTCAGGACTTCAGCAAGGCCCCAGGAGGGCTCTGCAGCCTGACAGAGGCGTGGGAACGCTGCAGGTTAGGGTGGAGGGAGGGTGAGTAGCCGGGTGGGTAGCAGAGCAGAGACTGGGCTTCAGCCAAGCTCCCACCCTGCCTCACACCATCTCTAGCTCCGCACAGGGGTGTCGATGGGGCCCTGGGGCCAAACCCAGGGAGTCCTAGGGAGTCCCAGGGAGCTGACTACAAGCACCTCCTGATCCCCTCATCCCTACCCAACATGCTCCCTCGGTGTCTGGGGCAACAGTAGACAAGACCCTTACAAACATCAGCAGGGACTGTCCCTGTGTCCTGGTGACGCTGAGCGCTGCCTGTCAGGAGCAGGGGCAAGCGGCACGGAAGGAGTTTACGGCCTTGGAGACATATGATGGAAGTCCAGGGCCGATGACTGGGGAGCTCTGGGAGGCCGGTTATGGCCTTCCCCAGCCCCAGGGAGACAGGACACTCTGGAGGGGACTCCCCGTCCACCCCACAGGCCCAGGCCTTGCCAGTCACCTGGCTCCACCTCCCTATTCCCAAGCAACTCAGCGCAGGCACCTGTGGGGAAACCCCAGCATGCTGAGCTTTTAAGGAAGCAGCAGGTGAGGTCAAGGGGTTGGGCTCTGCTGGCCACAGTGTCCCCCTGCCTCATGCAATTCCTCACCCAGGCCCAGGATCCCAGCTCTCTCTCCAAGGCTGGACTGCAAATTCCTCCCCCTCAGCCACACCCCCCAAAGTCCTCTCCATCTCCTCCTGGGAGATTGTGGCAGCCTCCTCTGGGCTGAGAGAGTGAAGAAAGGATGTTGGAGGAGCAGTACAGGGCCTGCAGGTTAGAGGGAAGGCATGTCACTGCCAATTGAGGCCTGGCCCTGGGCCTGAGGCTATTTCCTCTTTGCTAGTTCTGAGGCCTCGCACGCTGTTCCTGAGCTTGTTGACCTAGTCAGAGCTGCAGCCTCAGCCGTGAGGGCCCCCTTCTGGGGAGGGGCTCCTGACACGCAGCCCCTTACCTGCACCTGCTCCCTCCAGCCTGCCAGCTCCTCAGGGGCCCAGTGCAGAATAGGCTTCAGGTGAGGATGGTATGGTGAGGCCTGGTCTCATCCCCAGCTGGAAGCAGGTCCAGGAAGGAGGGGAGGAGGCAGCCCACCCAGCCCCACAGAGATCACAGGGCCAAGGGGACTCAAGCTGAGTGCTTGGTCCCAGGGAGCCTGCTCCCCACCTTGCAGAGCAGCTGCTTGGTACCAAGGCCAGGAGGAGGGCCTTCTCTCAGCAGCTCTCCAGGTGGAGATCTTGGTGCCCCTTTTCCAGGCGCAGCCCGGGAGCCCGGAGGGGGATGGTGCCCTGCTGGTGGCTGTACACATTGTTCTTTAGCAACACCCAGGACTCCAGGCCCTTCCCTGGCCTCAGTCCCTACAACCGGGTCCAATGGCCCGCAGGGGATGCAGTGGGTGGAGCCTATTCCTGTGGGGCAGGTGTCAGCCGCACAGGTGGTACCCGAGAGTGAAGCCCGTGAGGCCTAGTTTGCTGCCAGGGGACAGAGATCCCCGCCACACAGCAGGTCTGAGGCGCCCAGCTCAGCCACACGGCAGGCTCTTGGGCCTCAGGGCTCCGGGGCGACCAGCAGCCCCACCGTGCCCAGGAGGCCAGGGCAGGACCGTGGCTGTGGTCTCTCTTTTGTTGTCTAGCACTTTTTCTCCGAGGGCTCCAGGGAAAGAACAGGGGGGTTAGGGCAGGAAGATGTCCCTGACTGGGGTTTGCCTCAAGACCCCTGGGCCCAGCTGGAGGTCAGAATCAGTTCCTCTCGTGTGGGCTATCTGTGGGCCCTCAGGGGCCTCTGCCCCTGCACTGCATCCCTACCCACCTCGTTTCTTAGGGAGGGCGTCTCCATCGTGGCCGGTGACCCGTGACTTATCCCAGGAACTCGGCCACATCCAGCCTTCTGTGAAGGCCCGTCTATCGCGCCTGACAGCCCTCCAGGGCAGGACCCCAGATGACCCCAGGGTGGTCCTCAAACGTGTGTCCAACGTTGTCCCAGAAACCACAGACCCTAACAGCTCAGAGACAGGCAGCCACCAGCGTGGCCCCTCGTCCTTCGGAGACCTCAGGGCACTGCGTGCCCCGTGCTGCAGGGCTTATATGAGGTTCCCAAGGAAGGGGCACCCCATCCACAGCACCCCCCAAGCAGTGCCCTCCCCAGTGAGTCAAGGGGGCAGAGAGCCAGATACCTCAGTCAGGAGCCCCAGTCGGGGTGCACCTCAGCTGAGAGTTCCATTTCACCCCAAAACTCAAATGCTTCCTTCATGGGCGCTAAGCCCCAGACCTGGTGCTTTATACACAGCCTAGCAAATCCCACGAGACAGGTGCTGTCAAGATCCCCCTTGGCAAGTGACAGAATGGAGGCTTAGAAAGGCAAAGCCATAGCCCAAGGACACCTGGCCTGCAGGGACAGAGCCTGGGCCTACCAGGGTCCATCGTCCACCAAGGCTCTGCTGCCAAGGGTGCCGAGGAGCCAGCTGGAGCTCTGCCTGGCCTCTGGGTCTTCCTACAAGCACAGGCACAGTGACACACATCTGTCCTCCGCTCTGGCCCCTTCCTCTTTGGAGGGTTGCTGAGCCCACTGGTCACAAAATTCTGAACAGCAGCCTCACTTGTTCTTTGGATGGACTTGAAAGTGTGTTAAAGATTCCTTAAAAGCAACCGTTGTGATTCTAAAGTTACAGTAAACCATGATTGGAAGAAAAGAAAAAAGCACTTGGCGTTTCAGGTGTGCCCTCTATTTTCTCACGTACGCTCAAGACAAAACCTCCCAGCTCTCCCATGGCACACACCCCTCCGTGGGCCCTGCTGGGCACCGCTGTGCCTCCTCCCTGGCAGCAGAAGACAGCAGGCCTCACCCCCCACCCCCACCCCGCTACCCTTTATCACCGGCATCCATGCTGTAAGGCTCACGTCCCAGTGCACAACATCTTCAGTGAAAACAGCTCCATTTTTCCCTCCCAGGACTCAGATGGGGGCCCTAGATCCCTGGCCAGGGAGACCTTGAAACCATACACATGAGATGCTTCTCAGCACAACCAGGCCCTCGCCCTCAGGCCGAGCAGAGAGCCTGACACTGCCTTCCACATCCAACCCTGGGCCTCTAGGCAAGCCCAGAGGGGTGGCACGATTCCCTGGGAATGAGCAGACCTGAGGCATAAGCTAGAAAGCCCACTGCTGACCTCCACCACGTGGGTGAGCTGGAGAACAGTCCAGCAGAGAGATGGGGGAGACAGGAATCCAGTGTGTCAGGGCAGAGAGCAACGGCAGGAAAGACGCGTAGAGGCCAGGTGGCAAAAGACACCCCGCCTCCTTTGGGGAAGACCGAGGAGCTTGGAGTTTCCCCTGAAGCTCTGGGTTGGGGCAGGAGGGATACTGGAGAGCTTTAAGAGGTGATGTAATTGTTAATTTTATGTGTCAACCTCACTGGGCCACAGGGTGCCCAGATATTTGGTCAAACATTATCCTGGGTGTGTCTGTGAGGGTGCTACCGGGTGAAATGAACATTTAAATCAGGGGACTCAGTAAATCAGATTATCTTCCCCATGAGAGGAGGCCTCATCCCATCAGTTGGAGGCCTGAGTAGAACAAAAGTTGAAGTAACAGAGAATCTGCTCACCCTCTGCCTATTTGTGACCTGGGACACGGTTCTTCTCCAGCACTTGGACTGCAATTTACACCATTGGCTCTCCTGCCTCTCCAGCTTGCACACAGCAGATCTTGGGACTCTCAGCCTCCACATTTACATGAGCCAATTCCTTATCATCTATCTATCATCTATCTGCCATCATATCCATCATCTATATCTATCTATTATCTATCTATCACCTATCTATCTGTTATGTCCTTCTCTCTCTCTCTCTCTCTCTCTCTCTCTCTCTCTCTCTCTCCCCCCCGCATTGGGTTTCTCTGGAGAACCCAGGCTAATACAAGAGGTAAAATGGTCAGTTTTAGAAAGATTTCTTTGATATCTTTTAACCCAATAATTCTACTTCTGTAATTTATCCTAAGGAAGACAATTTGATTAGCACAGTATTTGCATAACAGAGAAGTAACTAATGGTTACATTATTCCTGTTTCTGTGATAGCAGGTGCATTTTGCTCCCCAGCCCAGTCCAGAACCTAGAGAGCCCCAACCTGCTAAAGAGGCATGCATGAACCCCTTCTTGGAGCCTGAAGGGGAAACTGGTGCATTCTTCTGCATGCACACCGGATGGACTGACAGTGAGGGTCTAAGTCAACAATAAGATCAGTGCAGCATTGCAGTGCAGAAAGCTCTTCAGCCAATTTACTTACTCTTACTGCTTTTGTGGACAGTTATGTCCCATTTATTTCAATAATTATTTGCCTTTTGCATCAAAACATAAATAAAATACATCAGTGTAGAGCACAGTTTGGTTTAAATTAAGATCTCTTAACACTACCATATACAACCCCTGTCTAGGTCTGTTTTATAGTTACTCATTGGATGTCACACACTCAGGCACTTCACAAGGAGACGGGCTAGGAGGCGCTAAGAGGACACAGGTAAGAGAAGAAGGTAGGCTGGGCCAGAGTGTAACAGTGGAGGCCACAAAACATGGCCAGGCTTAGGATATATTTTGAAGGTAAAAACCTTCAAAATATTTGCTAATGGGGTATAAGTTGAATGTGAGAGAAAGAGAAAGGTCAAGACTGACTCCAAGGTTTGGGGGCCTTAGAGGAATGGCACTTCCATTTCCTGAGCCATGGGAAGGCTGGGAGAGGAGTAGGATTAAAGAGGAAAAGCAGGCATTTGACTTGGGGCAGGTTCGGTTTGAGATGTTCACTGGGCAGCCCAGTGAAGATGTTGAGTACAGAAGGGAATGACATGATTCTGGGGTTTTGAGGGCAGATCCAGCCTGGCTATAAAAATCTGGGGGCCTTCCCAGTGCAGGCTGCTTTACAACCAGGGGCCCAAATAAAGCATCTAGAGAGAAGATAATGGAGCCTGTGGCTCAAATGTTTAGAGGTTAGGAAAACAAAGCAGATCCATCAAAGGACATTGAGAAGGAGTTTCTAGAACTTAAGAGGAAAACCAAAGAAGAGACAAAAGCGGATTAAGAAAAAGTCAAGAAGGAAGGGGTGATCAGCTGTGTCCTGTGCTACTGAAAAGTCAAATAAGATGAGAACCAGGAGCTGAGCTTTACCCTGGGCAGCAGAGAGA
This sequence comes from Hippopotamus amphibius kiboko, assembly GCF_030028045.1. NCBI lineage: Eukaryota > Metazoa > Chordata > Mammalia > Artiodactyla > Hippopotamidae > Hippopotamus > Hippopotamus amphibius. The sequence goes on along the minus strand of NC_080200.1, from coordinate 28,309,094 downwards.
AACGGCAACCACAAAAGGAGGCGTTCCGGGGAAATGTTGGGGGTAAAAGTATGACTGAAGATGATTCAAAAGAAAATGGAAAGATTGACTATTCAATAGAAAAGTGGACAGGATACTGAAAAAAAAACAGTTTCACAGAAGAAGAAATGCAGATGACTCAAACGTATGAAAAGATGCTCATGGATGACAGAAATGTTCGACCTCACTCAAAAGAGGACCACATTGGTATGCTGTTTTTACCTCTTAGATTGACAGAATAATAATTGCAAAATTGTGTGGGCAAAGATGGGGAAACAGACACTCCTACTTTGGAGTTAATTGATACAGTCCTATGGAAGTGAATTTGGCAATTTTCATCAGAATTGCAAATATGTGTTTGCTGTGACATAGTAATTCCATCACTTGTGATTTATCTTACCACCATGCTTGTACACCTCCAAATGAATAAGCCTGCATAGAGCTATTCATTTCAGCACTGTTTGACAGCAAAAATTGGAGACCGCCAAGTGTTAATAAATAGAAAACCGGTTAAATCAATCACTGCACAGCCCTACCACAGAATACCATGCAGCTGTAATGAGGATGCTCTTTATGTACTGATATGAAAAGTATCCACTATATGATACAGGTATAAAAAAGCATGTATAGTATGTTAGTATTTGTGGGAAAAAGGATGGGAAGAAATATATATTTATAGTTGCTTACATGACATTAAAAGTCTCTTTAAAATTTTAAAACATTTTCAAATACACAGAAATCTAATAATAGTTAACTTTTGGGAGATATGGGCTGGGTGGATAGAAAAAGATTTTCTGCTTTTGAACTACACAGTGTATTACCTATTCAAATCAAAAATTAAATTAATTAATAAAATTTAACACACAGAGAGAGCATATATCTGAGAATCTGAAGAGTGAGGACTTCTAGCTTCTAGCTGTGGGAGATTTCTATGTATGTGGGATTACTGGACAGGATCTATACATTCTTAATTTTACAGAATATTGCAATATTGCTTTCCAGGATATCTGCCAGTCTATACTCCTACCAACAAGATTCAGGCCCTCCCCACACCCCACCCCCAAATCCTTGCCAACACGTAATATCGTCAGGATATGTTCCTGCTGCAAGATATGTGAACCAAATAAGGAAATAAATTAAGAAAGATGATGAGCATCAGCAGTCATAGGCTACAATACAAGGAGAGAACAAGGGGAGATGTGGGGATACAGCCAGACACGCCAAGTGAGCACCCAGGGCAGACTGGGGCAAGTAGGAGTGCAGGAGCACCAAGAGATGGCTGGCAGCTGTGACCATCCTAACCATTACCCCCAGAGTGCTCTTGGGGAATGCAAAAAGGAAGGGAAGGGGAGAAAAAGGATAGCTGACCTTTGTTATAAGCCCTTTAGCACTATAAATTATTTTCAAGTAGTACTTTGATTTTTTTAATTAATTTTAAAAATAATTTCTAAAGCCAAATTATAAAATTCCATTCAAGCATTGTACAAAAAAAAAATTACGATAAATCACTGTGAGAGGCAGATGGGGCTCCCAAACCTGAGAGGGCTTGTGCACCCAGAGTAATGAGCAGCGAAATGGGGAAGTGCAGGGAGAGCAAAAGATGAGTTTCTCTCTCAAAGGTTATCTCCTTCCAAAGTAACATGATTCCAAACACATGGGGCTACCAGAGCAGGAAATACCTGGGGACAGAGGACAGGGAGGTTAGGGCCAGAAAAGTTTCTCAGGGCAGTCATGATGAAGAGTCTCTTTCAAGCATCAGGAGAAGGAATCTCAAAGAGCAGGCTGAAAGAGTTACACTTCTAGAATGGTCATGTAAGGAGATCCAGGTACCCACTCCCCAGCAAAACAAGCATAAGTGATGAATATGATTTTTTTTTTGTTTCTGTAAATTCTCTTAAGAGCTTAGAGTAGATGAATAAACATTTATTTAAGAAAATCTACTGAAACTCAGTATGAACAGTGAAAGTTTGTGGTGTTTTAACCGTGACCCACTTCCTCACTCTTCACTTTCAGCTCAGCATGATAGAAGCTCCACTCCAGGCATGTGCAGCCAAGAACATAGGGCTCCCTCTCCCCCCAGGTTCCAGTCAAGGGCTACCATATCTCCCCAAGAGGAACATACTGCCAGTATTTTTCATCCCCGCCCCCCAGTTCCATGTTATAAAGGCTAAATCCTGAGTTAGTACAGCTAAGAGGTCAGAGACTCCCTTCCTCCACAAGCCCCCATTCATAGAGTGGAAACTCTAACGGAGGTGCTTTAGTCAGAGAATATTGGAGCCCTGATTACCCTCATTTCAGCTCAATTGTAGGGTGAAGATTCCACACTGAGAGAGGCAAGCCAAGAAGACCAGAGCAATCTTGAGAAAAAAAAGAACAAAGCAGGAGGTATCAGGAGCCTTGACTTCAGACTATACTCCAAAGCTACAGTAATCAAAACAGTATGTTACTGGCACAAAAAACAGACACATAAATCAATGGAACAGTATAGAGAGTCCAGAAATTTAATCTATGACAAAGGAGGCAAAAATATACAATAAGGAAAAGAGTCTCTTCAATAAGTGATTCTGGGAAAATAAACAATGGGACCTAATTAAACTTAAAAGGTTTTTGCACAGTGTAGGTAACCATCAACAAAACAAAAAGGCAACCTACTGAATGGGAGAAAACATTTGCAAGTGGTATGTCTGATAAAGGGTTAATATCCCAAATGTATAAAGAGCTTATACAACTCAATATAACATCAAAAAACAAACAACCCAATTGCAAAATGGGCAGAAAAACTCACTACTTCTATATTATCTCCTATATTCTTCTCTGTCTATATTCAATAGACATTTTCCAAAGACACACAGGTGACCAAAAGGCACATGAAAAGATGCTCAGCGTCACTAATTGTCAGGGAAATGCTAGTCAAAACCACAATGGAATAGCATCTCACACCTGTCAGAATAGCTATCATGAAAAAGACAACAAATAATAAATGTTGGCAAGGATGCAGAGAAAAGGGAACCCAGGTAGACTGTTAGGGGAAATGTAAATTTATACAGCCACTGTGGAAAACAGTGTAGAGGTTCCTCAAAAAACTAAAAATAGAACTACCATATGATCCAGCAATTCCACTCCTGGGTATATATCCAAAGAAAATGAAAACACAAATTCAAAAAGATACATGCACGCAAATACTGCAGCATTATTTACAATAGCCAAGATATGGAAACAACCTAAGTATCCATCAACAGATGAATAGATAAAGAAGATATGGTATATATATACAAGGTATACTACTCAGCCATAAAAAGGAATGAAAACTTGCCATTTGCAACAACATGGATGGACCTGGAGGGTATTATGCTTAGAGAAATAAATCAGACAAAGACAAGTACTGTATGTTTTCACTTATGTGGAATCAAGAAATAAAATGAATGAATATAACAAAACAGAAACAGACTCACAGATACAGAGAACAAACTAATGGCTACCAGTGTGAAGAGGAGGGGGGAGAGGGGCAAGATAGGAGAAGGGGTCTAAGAGATACAAACTACTATGTATATAATAAATAAGATAGAAGGATGTAGTGTACAACACCGGGAATATAGCCACTATTTTATAATAACTTTAAATGGAGTATAATCTATAAAAATATTGAATCACTGTGTTGTACACTTAAAACTAATATAGTCTTATAAATCAACTATACTTCAATTAAGAAAAATAAATAAATACAAAAAAGAATGAAAAGCAAAACTCTCTAAGAATCAGGGGAAAAGCAAGTTAAAACCAGGATGAAATACCACTTTTAAGCCCAAATGTCAAAAGTTAGGAAGCTGGATAATATCAAATATTGATGAGAATGTGAGGGGGTGGGGCCTCTCATTTGCTGATGAGGGAGTTTATGTGTGCTGGCCATGGTGGCAAATGCTTTAGCAGTATTTTGAAAAATCGTGTGCATATTTCCTATAAACTAGTGATCCCACTCCTAGGTATAATTCTCCTCCCTCCCTAAAATGATTGCACAGGGATGTAAAAGATAAATCAATCAGAATCCAGACAAGAGAAATTAAAATCATGCTAAGTGGGAGTATTTAATACAGGGAGCTGATGTAACAAATAAAATGGATTTTTTAAAATGCAATGATAGCTCCAAAGGAGAAGTGGGTTTTAAATTTTAGTAAGTATCGACCAATTATTTTCCCAAGAGGTTGTGTCAATACCCAGTCCTTTCAGCCATGAGGAAAAGAAACAGTCAAAGAGAGCCCTACTAAAGCTACTGTCATCCCAGGACACCCAGGACATCCCAGGAAGGGCATGAGAGTGCCCTTCTGTGATGCTGTGGCCCGCACCAGGGGCTTTGACTCTCTAATTTTTGCCGAATTTCCAATAAAAGTTTATTTAAAACAAAAAACAAAAAAACGAAAAAAAAAAACACAAAAAAACAGGTGGCCAGTATATAGGCAGTAGTTTCCTGATTTAATTTTTTTTAATACTGCATTAAAATATTTATCCTGTTTACTGAGTTTTTTGGTTCCCCTTTGGTTAATTTCTGCACCTGGGTTGCAGCCCTGTTGAGTTCTCTACCTGGAGTCTCACAAAGGCCAAAACTGGAGCCAGTGCTGCATGGGGCCATCGGGGAGGCACCTTCCTTCTGGCACCCCCAACCCGGCTCAGGTATGCATCTGTGCGGCAGCCACAGCAGTCCCAGCCAATCTGTCCCCAAAGCCATGCTGGGCCTCCTGCACCTTCAGTGCCAGATATCAGATGTCTAACTGGATGCTAAAATCCCTCTGCAACCTCCCCACATCAATTGCTCACAGATCTGTGTCCATTTCTTCTCCATGATGCACTGGGATGTATTCCTTCCTCTCCATCAAGTGGCCCTCCCTGGGGACTGGCCTCAGCCCCTCTCACCTTCGGTTCTGAAAGGCAGCAGGGGAGCCGGGGCCTCACAGCTTGAGAGCTTGCCCTAATTTCAAGGTTGATCGTATACCCTCTGCTCACAGACAATCCTTTCCTTCAACCAGGCAGGAGCTCCTGAGAGACAGCTGTGTGTGTTGGAGATGGATCACCCCACGGTGCTCACACCCTGAGGGGACTAGGGCAAGGGAGGCACTTTCCTTCCCTGCAAAATGTAAAAGGGTGCCCAGAAATTCAGCCATCAAGATTAATGATATTTTAATACAATATGATTTTGAAAATGAAAACTAAGGCAAAAAATCCATGGTGAGCAAAAGATCGACATTTTAAAGAGACAGGATTCGATTTTCCCTTTTGGCTTAGGCTCCAGCACTTTGATCTCATCTTTGATTTTTTTAAATACTGCATAAAATATTATTTATGCTGACGACTGAGATTTGGGGCACGCTTCTTGTATGTTGTACATAAGTGCTTCTTCACTCACTTTACACTTACCCTGGCCCTGGTAGATACAGTCAATAAATAGTAAGCTCAGTAATAATTTCAGAAAGCAATAAGAGCTCTAAGGGATAAGAACTGTAAAGTGATACGAACTGTCATTTTCAAGAGAAATGAAAATAGAGGTTCACACAAGAACCCGTGCATGGATGTTCATAGCAGCATCCTTCATAACGGCCAGAGAGTGAAAAAAACCCAAATGTGCATCTACTGATGAACGGATGAACAAAAGGTGGTCAATTCATGCAATGGAATATGTTTCAGCCACAAAAAAGATTAAAGTATTGAAATACACTACAACATGGGTAAACCTTGAAAATAATGTGCTAAGTGAAAACAGTCAAACACAAAAGGCCACAGATTGTATGATTCCATCTATATGAAATGCCCAAAATAGGCAAGTCCATAGAGAAAGTAGATCAGTGGTTGCAGGGCTGGGGGAGGGGGCTGAGGAGAGAATGCCAATGAGTATGGGGATGGGGTTTCCTTTTGGAGCAACTGGTGTTATAAAATTGGACAGTGGTGGTAGTTGCACAATTTTGTGAGTATACTCAAAAGCACTGACTATATACTTTTCAATGGTGAGTTTTATGTTACATGAAATTTTTTTAAGCTCTTTATTGGGATATAATTGCTTTATACTCTTGTACCAGTTTTTGAGGTACACGAAAGTGAATCAGCTGTATTTATACATATATCCCCATATCCCCACCCTCCCGCGACTCCCTCCCACCCTCCCTATCCCAGCCCTCTAAGTCAACACCTTTTATATTATGTTAATTATATCTCAAGTTAAAGAAAAATTAAGTAAAGCAGGGTGACAAGTAAAGACCAAGAGGTAGGGCATTAGGGAGTCAGGGAAGCCCTCCTGAGGTGAGGACACTTGATGGGAACTGAGTAACAAGAAGGAGCCAACTGTGAGTTGAGGAGGAAGAAGTTTCCGGATAAATGCACCAGCCCACACCAAGGCCCTGAGGCAGAAACAACTTCCAGTGTGGTTCTTCATTCATTCTTTCCACAAGTCATTATTCAGCGCCCACTGTGTTTTAGGCACTGCTCTCTGGGGATAGAGCTGGGAAAAAAACATCCTATAACGTGATGTCAGAATGAGAAAGCTGGGTAGGTGACAGGGGGGTGAGAATCGTTCTGATGGTCTACAAACAAAGCTTTAATGAAGGTGTGTCAGAGTATTATTAAAGTGTGATTCTACTTTTGCAGAAAAAATCTAAAGATCAGTCTGTATAGCTTTATTTTTTACCTTATCGAAACACAGAATTTTAATATGCATATATTGTCTCTGACAAAGTTATAATGTGTGTCTGCATTGCTGTTTAAAATGTCCATTCATTATGTAATGTAATAAAAGAGAATCTTAAAAAATGTATTTAATACAAATGGTATCTCTAGGTGTTATGATAAATACTGGAATTTATTTTTAAATTATTGAATATAGCAGATGCATTTAAGGTAATAAATCAGCCTCCAAATAGTCATGTTTAAGTGATAATAACTAATTAACCTGCTTTGAAAAATTAAATGGTGAATTAAACCAAAAAAAAAAAAAAAAGAATGTGAAAGCAGCTATAGACTAGGAAGAAAAATTAAGTATGGAAGAGAAAGAGTTTGGGTTGGGAAGGGCTACCGACATTACACAGGGCGATCACAGGAAGTCTAACTGAGAAAGTGACATTTGAGCAAAGGGGCAAGTAATATGGTGGAGAATGACAGCAGAGAGGTGGAGGTACCCAGGGCTTGAGGACACGAGAGGCCGAGGACTGGACTGTGGATGTATGGGGAGCCATCGGAGGGTGTAAGCAGACAAGTGACATGGCTGGACTCATTCTCCAAAAAAATCAAGCTTTCTCTGCATGTCTTAGATTCCATGTTCCCACTGCTCACATCAGCACAGCTAGATAGCAAACTTTATTTAGCAGGTGGGAAGGTTTTTGTTTTTTGTTTTTTTCTTTAAGAACTTTCATTGAGATACAATTGACATACAATAAGCTGCATATTTTTAAAGAGTACAATTTGATATTTTTTTCTTATTAGTAATTTATATATGGCAATCCCAGTTCATGCCCTCCCAACCCTCCTCTCTTTCCCTACTTGGTGTCCATATGTTTGTTCTCTACATCTGTGTCTCTATTTCTGACTTGCAAACTGGTTGATTTGTACCATTTTTCTATATTTCCCATATATGTATTAATATACGATATTTGTTTTTCTCTTTCTGACTTACTTCACTCTGTATGACAGTCTCTAGCTCCATCCATGTCTCTACAAATGTCCCAATTTCATTCCTTTTTATAGCTGACTAACATTCCATTGTATATATGTACCACATCTTCTTTATCCATCTGTTGATGGACAGTTAGGTTGCTTCCATGTCCTGGCTATTGTAAACAGTGCTACAATGAACATTGGGGTGCATGTGTTTTTTTGACTTATGGTGTTCTCTGGGTATATGCCCAGCAGTGGGATTGCTGGGTCATATGGTAACTCTATTTTTAGTTTTGCAAGGAACCTCCATACTGTTCTCCATAGTGGCTGTATCAATTTACATTCCCACCAACAGTGCAAGAGTGTTCCCTTTTCTCTACACCCTCTCCAGCATTTACTGTTTGTAGATTTTCTGACGATGCCCATTCTAACCAGTGTGAGATGATACCTCATTGTAGTTTTGATTTGCATTTCTCTAATAATTAGTTATGCTGAGCAGCTTTTCGTGTGCCTTGTGACCATGTGTATGTCTTCTTTGGAGAAATGCCTATTTAGGTCTTCTGCCCATTTTTTGATTGGGTTGTTTGTTTTTTTGATATTGAGCTGCATGAACTGTGTATATATTTTGGAGTTTAATCCTTTGTCTGTTGATTTGTTTGCAAATATTTTCTCCCATTCTGAGGGTTGTCTTTTCATGTTGCTTATAGTTTCCTTTGCTGTGCAGAAGCTTTTAAATTTCATTAGGTCCCACTTATTTGGGTTTTTTTTATTTCCCTTACTCTAGGAAGAGGGTCAAAAAAGATCTTGCTGTAATTTATGTCAGTGTTCTTCCTATGTTTCCGTCTAGGAGTTTTACAGTGTCTGGCCTTACATTTAGGTCTTTAATGCATTTTGAGTTTATTTTTGTGTATGGTGCTAGGGAGTGTTCTAATTTCATTCTTTGACATGTATCTGTCCAGTTTTCCCAGCACCACTTATTGAAGAGGCTGTCTTCTCCATTGTATATTCTTGTCTCCTTTGCCATAGATTAGTTGATCATAGTTTAACTCTGGGCTTTCTATCCTGTTCCATTGATCTATATTTCTGTTTTTGTGCCAGTACCATATTGTCTTGATTACTGTAACTTTGTAGTATAGTCTGAAGTCAGGGAGTCTGATTCCTCCAGCTTCATTTTTTCCCCTTAAGATTGCTTTGGCTATTCGGGGTCTTTTGTGTCTCCATACAAATTTTGGGATTTTTTGTTCTAGTTCTGTAAAAAAATGCCATTGGTAATTTGATCGGGATTGCATTGAATCTATAGATTGCTTTGGGTAGTATAGCCATTTTCACAATTTTGATTCTTCCAATCCAAGAACATGGTATATCACCCCATCTGTTTGTGCCATCTTTGATTTCTTTCATTAGTGTCTTACACTTTTCTGAGTACAGGTCTTTTACCTCCTTAGATTTATTCCTAGGTACTTCATTCTTTTTGTTGCAGTGGTGAATGGGATTGTTTCCTTAATTTCTCTTTCTGATCTTTCATTGTTAGTGTATAGGAATGGAAGAGATTTCTGTGTGTTAACTTTATATCCTGCAACTTGATCAAATTCATTGATTAGCTGAAGTAGTTTTCTGGTGGCATCTTTAGGATTTTCTATGTTATAGTATCATGTCATCTGCAAACAGTAACAGTTTTACTTCTTTTTCCAATTGGGATTCCTTTGATTTCTTTTTCTTCTCTGATTGCTGTGGCAAGGACTTCCAAAACTATGTTGAATAGTAGTGGCGAGAGTGCACATCCTTGTCTTGTTCCTGATCTCAGAGGGAATGCTTTCAGTTTTTCACCATTGAGAATGATGCTTGCTGTGGGTTTGTTGTATATGGCCTTTATTATATTGAGATAGGTTCCCTCTATGCCCACTTTCTGGAGAGTTTTTAACATAAATCGGTGTTGAGTTTTGTCAAAAGGTTTTTCTGCATCTATTAAGATGATCATGTGGTTTTTTATCCTTCAATTTGTTAATATGGTGTGTCACATTGACTGATTTGCATATATTGAAGAATCCTTGCATTCCAAGGATAAACCCCACTTGATCATGGTGTATGATCCTTTTAACGTGTTGTTGGATTCTGTTGGCTAGTATTTTGTTGAGGATTTTTGCATCTAACTTCATCAGTGATATTAGTCTGTAATTTTCATTTCTTGTAGTATCTTTGTCTGGTTTTGGTATCAGGCTGATGGTGGCCTCATAGAATGAGTTTGGGAGTGTTTCTTCCTCTGCAATTTTTTGGAAGAGCTTGAGAAGGATGGGTGTTAGCTCTTGTCTAAATGTTTGATAGAATTCACCTGTGAAGCCATCTCATCCTGGACTTTTGTTTGTTGCAAGATTTTTAATCACAGTTTCAATTTCATTACTTGTGATTGGTCTGTTCATATTTTCTATTTCTTCCTGATTCAGTCTTTTGGCATATAGTTGCTTATAGTAGTCTCTTATGGTGCTTTTTATTTCTTCAGTGTCCGTCATAACTTCTCCTGTTTCATTTCTAATTTTATTGATTTGAGTCCTCTGCCTCTTTTTCTTGATGAGTCTTGCTGAAGGTTTATCAATTTTATTTACCTTCTCAATGAACCAGCTTTTAGTTTTATTGATTTTTGCTATTGTTTCTTTGTTTCTATTTCTTTTATTTCTGCTCTGATCTTTATGATTTCTCTCCTTTTACTAACTTTGGATTTTGTTTGCTTTTCTTTCTCTAGTTTCTTTAGGTGTGAGGTTAGATTGTTTATTTGGGATTTTTCTTGTTTCTTGAGGTAGGATAATATTACCAAAAACTTCCCTGTTAGAACTGCTTTTGCTGCATCCCATAGGTTTCAGATCCTTGTGTTTTCATTGCCATTTGTCTCTAGGTATTTTTTGATTTCCTCTTTAATTTCTTCCGTGATCTTTTGGTTATTTAGTAGCATATTGTTTAGCCTCCATGTGTTTGTGTTTTTTACAATTTTTTCCTGTAATTTCTAATCTCACAGCGTTGTGGTCGGAAAAGATCCTTGATACGATTTCAATTTTCTTAAGTTTACCAAGGCTTGATTTGTGACCCAAAATGTGATCGCTCCTGGAGAATGTTCTGTGTGCACTTGAAAAGAAAGTGTGATCTGCTGTTTTTGGATATAATATCCTATAGATCTATTAAATCTAGCTAGTTTATTGTGTCATTTAATGCTTGTGTTTCCTTATTAATTTTCTGTGTGGATGATCTGTCCATTGGCGTAAGTGGGGTGTTAAAGTCCCCCACTATGATTGTGTTACTGTCAATTTCCTCTTTCATAATTGTTAGCATTTGCCTTATGTATTGAGGTGCTCCTATATTGGGTGCATGTATATTTATAATTATCTCCTCTTCTTGGATTGATCCCTTGATCATTATGTAATGTCCTTTCTTGTAACATTTTTTATTTTAAAGTCTATTTTATCTGATATGAGTATTGCTACTCCAGTTTTCTTTTGATTTTCATTTGCATGGAATATCTTTTTCTATCCCCTCACTTTCAGTCTGTATGTGTCCCTAGGTCTGAAGTGGGTCTCTTGGAGACAGCATATATATGGGTCTTGTTTTCGTATCCATTCAGCCGCTGTGTGTCTTCTGGTTGGAGCATTTAGTCCACTTACATTCAAGGTAATTATCAATATGTATGTTCCTATTATTATGTTCTTAATTGTTTTGCTTTTGTTTTTGTAGGTCCTTTTCTTTTCTTATGTTTCCCACTTAGAGAAGTTCCTTTAGCATTTGTTGCAGGGCTTGTTTGGTAGTGCTGAATTCTCTTAGCTGTTGCTTGTCTGTAAAGCTTTTGATTTCTCCATCAAATCTGAATGAGATCCTTGCTGAGTAGAGTATTCTTGGTTGTAGGTCCTTCCCTTTCATCACTTTAAATATATTGTGCCACCCCCTTCTGGTTTGCAGAGCTTCTGCTGAGAAATCAGCTGTTAACCTTGGGAGCTTCCTTGTATGTTATTTGTCAATTTTCCTTTGTTGCTTTTAATAATTTTTCTTTGTCTTTAATTTTTGTCAATTTGACTACTATGTCTTGGCATGTTTCTCCTTGGGTTGATCCTGCCTGGGCTCTCTGTGCTTCCTGGACTTGGGGGGCTATTTCCTTTCCCATGTCAGGGAAGTTTTCGACTATAATCTCTTCCAATATTTTCTCAGATCCTTTCCCTCTCTCTTCTCCTTCTGGGACCCCTATAATGTGAATGTTGGTGCATTTAATGTTGTCCCAGAGGTCTCTTAGGCTGTCTTCAGTTCTTTTCATTCTTTTTTCTTTATTCTTTTCCACATCAGTGATTTTCACCATTTTGTCTCCCAGGTCACTTATTCAACCTTCTGCCTCAGTTAATCTGCTATTGGTTCCTTCTAGTGTATTTTTCATTTCAGTTATGGTGTTGCTTATGTCTATTTGTTTGTTCTTTAATTCTTCTAGGTCTTTGTTAAACTTTTCTTGCATCTTTTCCATCTTTGCCTCCAGTCTTTTTTCAAAGTCCTGGATCACCTTCACCATCATTATTCTGAATTCTTTTTCTGAAAGGTTGCCTATCTCCACTTCATTTATTTGTTTTTCTGGGGTTTTATCTGTCCCTTCATCTGGTAAAACGTCCTCTGTTTTTTCACTTTCTCTATCTTTCTGTAGCTGTGGTTTTCAGTTCCACAGAACCAAATACTGCTGATACTGCTTGATACTGCTGTCTGCCCTCTTGTGGAGAAAGCTATCTAAGAGGCTTGTGGGTGCTTCCTGATGGGAGGGACTGATGGTGGGTTGGGATGGGTGGGCAGAGCTCAGTAAAACTTTAATCTGTTTGTCTGCCAATGGGTGGGGCTGTGTTCCCATCTTGTTGGTTGTTTGGCCTGAGGCTACCCAGCATGAGCTTACAGGCTCTTTGGTGGGGCTAATGGCAGACTCTGGATTTGGGGAGGGCTCACACCAGTGAGCACTTTCCAGAACCCCCATCACCAGTGTCCCTGTCCCCATGATGAGCCACAACTTCCCCCCACTTCCACAGGCGACCCTCCACCACCAGCAGGTAGGTCTGGTTCAGTCTCCTATGGGGTCCCTGCCCCTTCCCCCCTGGGTCCTGGTGTGCACACTACTTTTTGTGTACCATCCAGGAATGGAGTCTCTGTTTCCCCCAGTCCTGTGGAAGTCCTGCAGTCAAATCCTGCTGACTTTCAAAGTCTGATTCTCTAGGTTGGGAAGTGGGGCTCAGAACCCTCACTCCAGTGGGTGGACTTTTGTGGTATAACTGTTCTTCGGTTTGTGAGTTGCCCACCCACTGGTCATGGGATTTGATTTTATCACGATTGCACCCCTCCTACCATCTCATTGTGGCTTCTCCTTTGTCTCTGGATGTGGGGTGTGTTTTTTGGTGAGTTCCAGTGTCTTTCTGTTGATAATTGTTCAGCAGTTAGTTGTAAATCCAGTGCTCCTGCAAAAGGGAGTGAGTGATTGAGTTTTGAAGGGAAGTCTGGCATAGGCAGGATGGCAGGAAAAAGAATTAAAAATTTAGATAAAATAAGCCAAGTCTCTCTCCTGACTTCTGAAAGGTTCTAAAATACTCTCCTCAGCATTGTTTTTTAAAGGAACTTTTATGTCACAAAAGTCCCAAATATGACACTGATTGGAGCTAAACAGTTCTGAATGTCTGGATTCCTCACAGCCCCATGATGAACTTTAGCCAGGGTTCTCAAATCCTGAAGTTTTAAAGGAACTATCACTGTGGCACTTGTGGCAAATGCAGGGTCCTGAGCACTAACCGTAGGGCTCAGGCTCAAGGATCCAAAGTGGGCCCAGGAGTCCCGCTGCTACCATGTGTCCCCAGGTGTTGCTGACAGAGGGGGTCCACACCCCCATGTTGAGGAAATAGTGGCCTGGGCACCACAGAGCATGGAGTCAAAGACCCTGACCATGCAGAGGCACAGTGGTCACCCACATCCAGGCCCAGACCCCTTGGGCCAGGCCTGCATGATGGTTGCAATTTAGTTACTTGGAAGCAAACATTTAGAACTGGAGATTATTTACACTGATCTGGGTCTCAGGCTTCTCTTGAGAAGCTTCATGTCTGCCAGCTCTGGGCCACAGCAATTCTGTACAATCCCAGTGGCCTTCTCATCTGCTCCTATGGCTTGCCTGGGCTGTGGTCAGTTGTGTTTGGGACTTTGAGGAGGCCTTGAGGATAGCATCCATTCAAATGAAATCTATCCACAACCCTCTGTCATCTGGTCCGGGCTTAATTTCCCATCCAGTTGAAAATTACACTATTCTTTTTTCATTTTTTATACCCAGAAGAGAAGGCTCCAGAGCCTGTCAGGTATGTCTGGTGGGTTCTGAGTGATGGAGTCAGGATTGGTCAAGCTGGATGGAGTAAGTCAGGTTGGTTTCCAGGCAAGGCAGATATCCCCTCTGTCCCTGGAATTGAACTTACCACAAATCTCAAAGAAGCAGCTAAGCAGTGAAGGAGAGCTACTAGGCATTGAGGGTACTCTGGTTAGGGACCAGGGAGAAGGGCAGAGTTTCCTATCCAGACCTCCAGGAAGACAGAGGACTGCATTGTGGGATGAAACCAGAGTGTGGGCCTAGCGGAAGTGCCTCTTCCTCTGTGACTGGCCAGCAGATGCTGTGGAAGCCTGCCCCATTCCAGGCACGGTGTAGGTGCTGAGACAGGCAAGGCCATTGAGCAGTGGCCTCTAACCCTAGCTGGGGAGACAGGCACGCATAACAAGATGAATTGAACCTTTTGCCCTGCCCACTGGGAAGCTCCCTGGGGCTTGGAGAAGTGGTGAGAGCATAGCATTGCTCATGTGAGCACTCAGGAGGAGGTACTTCCAGCTACAACGGGCCCTCAAAGGAGAAAAAGGCAAGAAGGAGGCACATGCACCATAAGCATAACTGTGTCAAGGTGACTGTAGAGGCTGAATATTGGCTCCCAAAGATGTCCACGTCCTAATCCCGGGAACCTGTGACTGATACAGGCAGAAAGGACTGCAGATGTGATTCAGTTAAAGATCTTGAGGTGGGAGATGATCCTGGATTATCAGGTGGGCCCTAAATGAAATCACAAGTGTACTTACAAGAGGGAAATGGAGGGAGACTTGACTGCAGAAGGTGGTGTGATGGTGGAAGCAGAGACTGGCGTGATGAGAATCTCACTGTAAAGGAAAAATCCAGATTTTTCCATCCTATGTAGAGAAAAGCCCCATTTTTCCTTACTGTGAGTTTCTTCCCTGGGCGTCTCCTGTATTAACTCACACAGAGTATTTTACTTCTGACACCTCGGGTCACAACAAGCAATTCTCTGTGACACCAGCTGGATGTCCTACAACTTAAATCATTTCTAACACTACCTACCTGGAGATAGCTAGTGTCAGATCCCACAGGTTAAGGGCCGAGTCCCATCAGACATTCCCCCCAACTTCAGATGCCAATCATAAGACCAGGTTGTCACCTGTGCTTCTGACCAACCAGTTACAGATCAGAGGTTTCAACAATCCCCTCTTTGGGTTCAATTAATTTGCTAGGGCTCACAGAACTCAGGGAAACACTTACTTACAATTACCAGCTTATTAAAGGGTATGACAAAGGATACAGATAAACAGCCGGATGAAGAGATACACAGGGCAAGGTCTGAGAAGGTCCCGAGTGCAGGAGCTTCTGTCCCCATGGAGTTGGGGTGCTTCACCTTCCCAGTGTGTATGTATTCACCAACCTAGATACTCTCCAAACCTCCTATGACTGGGATTTTATGAAGGCTTCCTCACATAAGCGTGATCAATTATTAAATCTGTTCCTAACCCTTCTCCCCTCTCTGGAGAACGGAGTGAGGAATTGGGGCTGAACGTTTCAAGCTTCTCATCATACCTTGGTCTTGCTGCTGACCAGCCACATCCAGGAGCCCACTCAGAGTTACCTCAATAGGACAAAAGATGATCCTAGTGCTTGTATCACTTAGAAATTCACAAGGGTTTTGGAAGTCCTGTGTCGGGGACAGGATCAAAGACAAATATTAGAATAAGAGATGTTCCTAATGTTTGTATCACTTAGGAAATTACAAGTTTACCAGGAGCTCTGTGCCAAGAACTCGGGGCAGAGACCAATATATATTTTTATCATCTCACACTCGCTGGTATGACCAACACATTGGGGATAACTGGAAGGTTGTGCTCAGTGGAGACCATCAACTGGAGTGCCTATGGTTCTTCTGTGTGTATGATTAGCTTAGGACACCTCACAGCATGGCAGCCTCAGGGTGATCAGGCTTCTTATGCTCCCACTAGGTTGCTCTAGAGTCAGCATTCCAATAGGATAAATGGAACATGCATGACTTCTTATGATCTAGCCTCAAAGGTCCTAGAACATTACTTCCACTGCATTCTGTTGCTTAAGTAGGTTCTAAGCCCAGCCTAGATACAAGGAAAATAGAGGAACAGATTTTACCTCTTGATGGGAAAATTGCCTTCGCGTTCAGGGTGGGAAGTAATTGATGATGAATGTCATGGAGACAAGTTATCACAAATAGAACATATCCAAATTGAAGCACAGAGATTTTTCAAAACTAAAAGAAAATACAGAAAAGAGAGTTAGAGACATGTAGAACACATGAGTGAGAGAGAAAACATGAAAATTGGAGTCCCATAAAGTGAGGAGAGAGAAATGGAGAAGAAGCAATATTTGAGGAAAGAATGGCTGAGAATTTTCCAAAATTAATTAAAGACATCAAAGCACAGATTCAAGTAGCACTGCACATCCCAGCAAGGTAACTACAAAGGAAACCACACTTAAGCACATTATAGTAAGGATGCTGAAAACCAAATTAAAAAAAGAGGAAATCTGAAAAGCACCTAAATAGGCATTCTGAAGCCTCTTCAATTCAGGGAAGGGGGCAGTTTCCCACACATGCAACCAAGTAATTATTGTACACCAGCCAAGTATCCAAGAATTCGATTCAATTCAACTCGGTTCTGACACTATATACCTGGAGATAGCATCAGATTTCACAGGCTTAGAGTTCAGTCCTACAAGACTGCCCACAACCAGCATTTCAGATGCCGGTCACAAGCCGAGGTGCTTCTGACCACCAGCTATAGATTGGAGGTTCTCATGACCCCCTCACTGGATTTCAGACCCCAGCACAAGTCCATTGTTTTTTTAGACAAAATGCTATGGCATGCAACAGACAACCATAACATAACTATTGTGTGCACTGGGAAACTTCATTGCAATATTCACCTTACTGTGGTGGTCTGGAACCAAACCTGCAATATCTCCAAAGTACTCCTGTATATTACCATCAAAGAAGCAGAAATGATTGATGGCTGACTTCTCAACAGAAGTGATGCAAACCAGAATACAATGAAACATCTTTAAAATACTGAAACAAAATAATTACCAGAACTTCATAGCCAAAGAGAATGTCCTTCAAAAAAGGAGGGATATAAGGACTTTTCAAGCATTAAAAAACCAAGAGAAATTCATTGTTAGCAAATTTATTATAAAACCTAAAACCTCAATAAAGTTCTTAAGACACAAGAAAAGTGATCCCAGAGAGAATTACAGAATTGAAAAAAGAAATGAAAAGCACAGAAAGGGTAAATATATGGGATAAAATAAATGAATACAAAACAATAAGAGTAATGTCATGGGGTGTAAAATACATGTAGAAATAAACACATATCAACAGTAAGGCAAAACTCAGGAAGAGTCTATGGAATTGAACTGTTTTGAGTATCTAACATTAATAGGGAAAAGGTAGAGAATATACATTGAATTAAGAAATGATAAAAAGTAATAATTTGTAGTAATTTGTTACATTTGCAACGAGAATGTTTGTCTCACTCTCTAGGTTAACTACAAAAAGACTAATAAAAGAAGTACAGCTAACTATAAAATGAAATAATCCAAAAGATTTGATTTGTCCTAAAGAAGTCAGTAGGGAAGAGAAAAAGGAAAGTTGGTCAAAGAGAAAAAATTAATAAGATAATAGATATCAACAGAATTATACATTAAATAGGAACAAGCTAAATATTGCAAGTAAAAGATCACAATTTCAGACTAGATTTTTAACAATCAACTAACTATATACTCCATAAAAGAAATAAACCTTAAATATAAGGACACCAAAGGGTTGGAATTTAAATGATGGGAAAAGATATACTAGGCAAATATTAACCAAAAGAAATTTGGTCTAGCTATACTAATGTCAGATACAGGGGAATTTGAGGCAAGAAGCATTAGTAAAGGTAAAAAGAGACATCATATAATGTCTTGGTCTACTCAAGTTGCTATAACAAAATATCCCTGACTGGGTACCTTAAAAACAGCAGAAATTTATTGCTTACAGTCCTGGAGGCTGGGGAGTCCTAGACTAAGGTACCAGTATGGTCACCTTCTGGTGACACCTCTCTTTGTGATTCATAATTGGTACCTTCTCACCACCTCCCCACACAGTAGAAGGAGCAAGGGATCCCTTTGGAGTCTTTTTTTTTTTTTGGTAAGGCACTAATCCTGTTCATGAGGGCTCCACCCTACTGACCTATATATCTCTCAAAGGCCCCACCTCTTAATACCATCATCTTTGGGTATCAGGATTTCAACATAAGAATTATGAGGGAATACAAACATCCAAACCATAGCATGTAATGATAAATAACTCAATTCAACCACAAGACAACACAATTCTAAATCTGTATGGACCCAACAACATAGCTTCAAATATATAAAACAAAATTTAAAAGAACTGGAAAGATAAATTCAAAGTTGTAGGGGGAGACTTTAACATACCTCTCTCAATAGTTGACAAATACATATATACACTTGAAGGAAAGTAAGAGAAGTCACCCTTACCCAACCCTTAGATGAATGCTTTCTTAGATTTTGCTCCTAAGGTATATCGTCCCCTTATTACTTGCCCAAATAAAGAGCTCCTAGAAATAGAAAAGAATAAAACAAAACAACTTAATAGAATAATGGGCAAACAATTCACACACACACACACACACACACACACACACACACACACAAATGAGAGGTCCTTAAATATATGAAACAGCACATGTTCTCACTCATAATAGAAGAATTGCAAATTAAAATCACAGCAGCTTGGTTTTTTTTTTCACCCATAATGTTGGCAACACACTCTTGACAACTTGTCAAGTTTGTGGGGAAATGGGTATTTATATTAGTCTGCTCAGGCTGCCATAACAAAATACCATAGACTGGGTGGGTTAAGTAATAGAATTCATTATCTCACAGTTCTGGAGGCTGGGAACTCCAAAATCAAAGAGCCAGTTGATCTAGTTCCTGGTGGAAACTTTGTTCTTGGCTTGTAGGTAGATACCTGCCATCTCACTGTGTGCTCACATGACCTCTTCTTTGTGCACATGTGTAAAGAGAGAGAGAAAGCAAGCTCTCTGGTGTCTCTTCTTAAAAGGGCCCTAATCACATCAGACTGGGGCCCCACCCTCAAGACCTTATCTAACCCTGATTTTCACTCAAAAGCCCCATCTCTAAATACCATCAAGTTGAAGGGTACGCAAACATTCAGTCCATGACAGCACCCCATGAACGGCAATTTGGTAACGTCTATCAAAATTACATTGCATTTATCCTTTGATCCAGCTATCCCACTGCCAACCGATACAGCAGTTGTAATGGATTGCCCCCAAATTCACATGTTGAAGTCCTAACCCAAAGTAACTCAGAATGTGACTATATTTGGAGATAGACCTTGATAAAAACAATTAAGGTAAAATGAGGTCATACTTAGTAGACTCTAAAAATTCAATAGGACTGGTGTCCACATAAGATTAGATTACGACACAGACACACACAGAGGGAAGATCACATGAAAATATATGGAGGTTGAGGGGGAATGAATTGGGAGACTGGGATTGCCATATATACATTACTAATAAGAAAAAAAATCAAATTGTACATTTCAAATATACGCAGTTTATTGTATGTCAACTGTATCTCAATAAAAGCTCTTAAAAAATACATATATACATACATACTTACATACATACAAAAGCCTTTAAGGAAAATAAGAATGAAATGATAGTTGTTGTGTATGGTAAAGTCTCTATCAAAAACCAACAGCCAATATCCTTCTCACTGGTCAAACACCGAAACCATTTCAATTAAAATCAAAACCATGTGTATAAAAATAGATGATTGAACTTCGTGTACCCCCCAAAAAATAATAAATAAATAAATAAATAAATAAATAAATAAATAAATAAATAAAATCAAAACCAGACAAAAATGCCCACTGTTGCCATTGTAACTCAACATTTTCTTTGAGATTCAGAGATTCAAACAAATGTAATAAGGTAAGAAAATGAAGTGATTAGTACAAGCATGTGAAAGAAAAATAAAGTATTGGAATATTAAAAAATATATATCTATGGAGAAGGCCATCTAAGAGCCAAGGAGAGGGGCCTCACAATTAAATCAACCCTGCTGACATCTCGATGTTGGATTTCTAGCCTCCAGAATGGTGTTTAAACCACCTTGTCTGTGGTGTTGGTTATGGCAGCCCTACCAAACTAATACAGTAGCACACATGCAAAATTCCTTACTTTACTCATTGACACATTGATTACAAGAAGAAAAGATTGGTAACATTCCAAGTGTTCATCTAGTGGGTGCCCACAGGTACTGATTAAGTTAACTGTGAGCCCCCTAGGTGATAGAATGCTGGGGAGCTGTGTAAAAGATGGCACAGAAACTGTGTGCTAAAAAAGACATGATGTTAAGTTTACAAAAAACAAATTGAAGAACAGAATATATAGTATACTTTCATTTTAGCCATGTTGAAAGAGGGGAGAGGGGATAAGACATACAAGCATTTATTTGTATTTGCAGAAAGAAATACGAAAAAATGGACGTTTACACAGAAACCAATAAGTGCTTACCAGTTTGGTGGGGAGGATTGATTGATCTCTGAAACATGTGACTATATCCCAGTGATCATATCCCATGTGAATGTATTACGTGTGAAGGTATCCCACATGGTTTTCCTTCTAGACCCGTGATCAGACTGCACTTCTGTATCCCCTGGAAGTTAGATGCAATCATGTGACTTGCTTTCACAGATGAAATGTGTGCAGAAGTGACAAGTGCTATGCAATTCCTCTTGCTCCAGAGATCAGTAGTGTCCAAGCAGTGGAATCTCTGCCAGCCAGGGTCCTCGAATAAGAATTCCATGGAGTAAGACTGCCAACAACTAGGGATGAAAGTGGAGCCCAAACAAGGTTTGAAAGGCAGTGGAAGTTTGGCATTGTTTGTTACCACAGAACCACATAGCCCATCTTGACTGACACACTTACCTGTTCAAGGATAAAATAAAGTTTGAATTAAAAATACACACACATGTATCAGTCTGAATCCAGTCAGGAGAGAGAAATCACTGCGTAATTTGAACGGAAAAATTTAATACAACAAATTATTAACCACAAGAGGGGATTGGAATAACAAGCGGTTGGTTGGTAAGAAGTAAAGAGAACTATAAAGAACAAGAGAGCACTGTAAAAAAGAACCTCACGCTAAAAAAATGACAAAGTGATAAAAGTGGCAGTTTCCTAAAAAACAGACATTTTCAAAAGTGATAAGAAATTGAAAACTTCGAATTGTCCTGTAATCTTAAAGTAGTCAAGCAGCTCTGCATTCTGTTTTCTTAAGGAAAAGGACCTTGATTTCCTCACAGGCTACATCAGCCAGAACTCGTTTGGTGATGAGTAAAAGGCAGCCAACACAAACTGCTCCCAGCAAAATCCCAGAGCCCTTAGCTCAAGAAATTTGAAAGTCCAGCTCAGTGATGCCTTGAGGTCCACCTGCACCTGCGATACCATCAAAAGCTTGTTCTATCCTCTTACCCTAGTTCCCCTCTTGGGAAGACAGTCCCCAAGTGGGTGGGCAGCACAACCCCTCTCCGCACTGTAGCTCACAGCTGACCCTCCATGAGTCTGGCAACCGTACTCCTCAGAAATTCCAGCAAGGATCTTGGAACGCCCTCTTGCAGCCCAGTCAGCAGCGTGTGCCCACGCTGGGCTCTTCACTGGCCTGTCAGCAGGTCTGCATTGTGACTTTCAGCCCCTGGCACTTCTGCCTTCATGGGCCCCTTATAAAATAAAACATATTTTATAATCGATTATACAATTGCATTGGTTTGAAGATGAATTCAATCTTAGAGCCCTAAAAGATCATGTTTTTTCTTCTGATTTTAAGAGAAATCGAAACATTGCTGTGAGCCCCTGGAAGTATTGAGGGCCCCAGGCACTGTGACTTCTGTGCCTGGGCGACAAATCAACCTTGCTTGGGGGTGACTTTCTTGGCCAAGCTGGGACAACAGGCTCCTCCTGAATCCTGCAGCATGTGAGCCGAGAGTGGAGTGAGCGTTCTGCAAAGAAAACGCAGGGGTCTTTCATCAAAGAAGGTAGTTATGTAAAGAGGTTCCACACAAGCAAATCACAGATGACCCCAGGCCAGGCACAGCTGAGGAGCTTGCACCCCCTCTCAGATACACACTTCCTGTGCCAGATCTGAAGCTGAGCTGGGGTGGGAATGAGGGAAGTGGGAGAAGGCAGTGAAGGTATGGAGAAAAAGGTAGATTGAGCTCTGACCTTGAGGGGGTCGCAGGAAAGACCTATTTCCCTAGAGATTGATCTGTTTGAGACTCGTGTGACTGTTAGCATAACTAACACCATCTTGGCCCCTTAAAGCTCCTCCTGTCCTTTCTCTGACCCTACCCAGGACTGTACTGTAAAGTAAGTCACCTCTCTGTCATCCAGGGCTTTATAGTTAATAGATATTGCTTTAAAATAATTGGGAACTTCCCTGGTGGAGCAGTGGTTAAGAATCCGCCTGCCAGTGCAGGAGACACGGATTCAATCCCTGCTCCAGGAAGATCCCACATGCCGTGGAGCAACTAAGCCAGTGCACCACAACTATTGAGCCTGCGCTTTAGAGTCCGTGAGCCACAACTATTGAGCCCACGTGCTGCAACTACTGAAGCTTACGTGCCTAGGGCCCGTGCTCCCCAACAAGGGAAGCCACGGCAATGAGAAGCCTGCCCACCACAAGGAAGAGTAGCCCGTGCCCTCTGCAACTAGAGAAAGCCTGTGTGCAGCAATGAGACCCAACGCAGCCAATAAATAAATATATAAATTTATTTTAAAAAATAATAATAATTGGGACCAGGTGGCCTCTATGACCCCAAACACCAATGAAAAGCTTCACTGACATATTCCCAGTGACCATGAGATTAGGTACCCATTCACAAATCTTGACTTAGGAATGTATGTTGTTTCCAAGCACCTTGTCCCAGTGGCCCCTTGGTGGCGTGTCATGCAGCTGTAAATACTTCTAGATCCTTGTCCCTCAATCCCCCCCCGTAAGTTACCCTATAATAAACTGTTCCATGGGTTCTACGGAGCTATCTGCCTTGTGTTTTGGTCTCCAGGTGCCTTCTCAGTTCGGTGGGCACTTTCCATTCCTTCCATCCTCCAAGAAGAATAAAATCCAAGGGCCTACTAGAAATGCTGGCTGGATAACAGACCTGGGGCTGAACTCATTCATTCATGCTTCTGTCAACTTTCACTGAGTGTTGAAACCATGAGTCTAAATGGAAGTCGCAAACAGGGCCTGCAGGGCACACAGCAATGACATGGGTGTGAAAGAGAACACACTACATTTTAGTGTGTTTAGCATGTCCTTGAACTTTGAATTCGCAGCCTTAACTATAGTCACCAGGCTACACATCAGATCCCTAGAACTTATTCGTCTTATAACTGGAAATTTGTACCCTTTGACCAACATGTCCCCATTTACTCCACCCTGCCACCACAAATCTACTCTCTGATTCTATGAGTTCCATTTTTTTAGATTCCATATATACAGGCAAACCTCAGAACATTGTGGGTTCAGTTCGAGACCACCATCATAAAGCAAATATCACAATAAAGCAAGTCACGTGCATTTTTTTGTTTCCCAGTGCATATAAAAGTTATCTTTACACTATACTGTAGTCTACTGTGTGCAATAGCATTAAGTCTTAAAAAAATGTACATACCTTAATTTAAAATGCTTTATTGCAGGGCTTTCTAGGTGGCACAGTGGTTAAGAATCCACCTGCCATTGCAGGGGACACGGATTCAATGCCTGCTCCAGAAAGATCCCACATGCCGCAGAGCAACTAAGCCCATGCGCCACAACTGTTGAGCCTGCGTTTTAGAGCCCATGAGCCACAACTACTGAGCCTGTGTGCCGCAACTACTGAAGCCCATGTGCCTATAGCCCGTGATTCACAACAAGAGAAGCCACGACAATGAGCGCGAGCACCACAACGAAGAGTAGCCCCCACTCACCGCAACTAGAGAAAGCCCGTGCGCAGCAACGAAGACCCAACACAGCCAATGAATAAATAAATAAATTTGTAAAATGCTTTATTGCAAAAAAATGCTAAACATCATCTAAGCCTTCAGCCAGTCGTAGATCACTATAACAAACGTAATAATGAAAAGTTAAAATATTGCAAGAATTACCAAAATGTGACACAGAGATGGCACTGATAGACTTGCCTGATGTAGGGCTGCCACAAACTTTAATTTATAAAAAATGCAGTATCCTCAAAGTACAATAAAGGGAAGCATAAGAAAACAAGGTAAGCTTGTAAGTGAGATCACATGATTTTTGTCTTTGTCTGACATTTCATTTAGCATAATGCCTTGAAGTCCATCCACACTGTTGAAGGGGGCAAGATTTCCTTCTTTTTATTCCATGTTTGCTATTGAGTTGTGTGAGTTCCTTATATATTTTGGATATTAACACTTTATCAGATATACAATTTGCAAATATTTTCTTGCATTCCATAGGCTGCCTGTTCATTTGTTGATTGTTTCTTTTGCTGTGCAGAGCTTTTTAATTTGATGTAGACCCATCTGTTTATTGGTGCTTTTTTGGTGTCATATCCAAGACCAATGTCAAGAAGACTTTTCCCCTATGTTTTCTTCTAGAAGTTTTACAGTTTCAGGTCTTATGTTTAGGTCTTGAATCAATCATTTCTAGTTAATTTTTGTGAGTGGTGTAGGACAGAGGTCCAATTTCATGCTTTTCCATATGAATATCCAGTTTGCTCAACACCATTTACTGAAGAGACTATCCTTTTCCCACTGAATATTCTCCCTTGTCATGTATTCATTGACCGTACATGAGAGATTTTGTTTCTGGGTTCTCATTCTGTTCCATTGGTCTATGTGTGTGTGTTTATGCCAGTATCACACTTCTTTGATTACTACAGTTTTGTAATATAGTTTGAAATCAGGAAATGTGATGCCTCCAGCTTTGATCTTCTTTCTCAGGATTGCTTTACTGATTCAAGCTCTTTTGTGGTTCCACACAAATTTTAAGATTGTTTTTACTTTCACTGTGAAAAATGCCTTTGGAATTTTGATAGAGATTGCTTGAATCTATAGATGGCTTTGGGTAGTGTGGACATTTTAACAATACTAGTTCTTCCAATGCATGAAGACAGCATTCTAGGTTTATTCTTTTTTTTGTTTAAGATTTATTTTATTATGTATTTATTTTTGGCTGCATTGGGTCTTCATTGCTACAAGGTTTATTCTTATCTTTAGTTTTCATTAGCTTGACTATGATGTGTTTTCCTTTGAGTGTGGTTTTCTTTGAATTCATCCTTGAGATTTGCTGAACTTCTTGAATCTGGAAACGTTTACCTTTCATCAAATTTAGGGACTTTTCAGCCATTATTTGTTCAATTTTTTTTTTCCATACCACTTTCTCCTCTCTTTCTGGGACTCCAATAACACGAGTCATAAACCTTTTGATATGGTCCCATGATCTGCGAGCTCTTCCTTTTTTTTCACATTTTGTTTTTTTCAAATTGGATAATTTGTATTTTTCAAATTGGATAATTTCTAGTGCTCTACCATCCAGTCAACTATTTCTTCTGTCATCTCCATTTTGTTATAGATCCCATCCAGGAAATTCTTAATTCAAATATGGGGGGGGGGTGTTATAAAATTTCCATTCAGTTGTTTCTATTTCTATGCTGAGAATATTTATCTTTCCTTCTTTTAAAGAGTGTTGCTTTTGCTTCCTGAAGCATAGTTACAACAGCTGCTTCAACATTTGGGTTATCTGGGGGCTGGCATCTTTGTTGATTGTCTTTTCCCTTTAGAGTTAGCCACTTTTCCCTCATTATTGGTGCTTCAAGTAATTTTGGATTGTATCCTGGACATTTTGAATATCATGTTGTGAGGTTCTTGGTACTGTTAAAATCCGCTGGAGAATGATTTTTTTGTTGTGGATTTTTTTGTTTTTTGGTTTTTGTTTTTAAGCTCTTTATTGGAATATAATTGCTTTACACTGTTGTGCCAGTTTTTGAGGTACAGCAAAGTGAATCAGCTCTATTTATACATAAATCCCCATATCCCCTCTCTCCCGCAACTCCCTCCCACCCTCCCTATCCCAGCCCTCTAAGTCATCACCCATCATCAAGTTGTGGTGGTTTTAACAATCAGTCAGTCCTACTTAAGTTCAGACTATAAGTTCTGTCTTATCTTCTGTGGGTAGTAGATCCAATGTCACCTTAGTTTTCAAAGACTTTGGCAGGAATGTAAAGTGCCACAGCTACTCTGGAAAATATTTTGGCAGTTCCTTATAAACTAAACACGCACTTACCACTTACCAGCAATTTCCCTCTTGGGCATTTATCTCAGAGAAAGGAAAACGTATGTTCACACAAAACCTGTATATGAACGTTCATAGTGTTAGTGGCTTTATTTATGATAGCCCCAAACTGGAAACAACCCAAACGTCCTTCATCACATGAATGGTCAAATGAACGCCGGTACAACCATACTAAGGAATATTGCTCAACGATAAAAAGGAACAGGCTATTGATACATATCACCACTTGGATGGATCTCATAGGAATTACGTTAGTGGAAAATGCCAGCCTTAGAAGGTCACATACTGTATGATTCCATTTATATCACATTCTCAAAACGACAAAAACTACATAAATGGATACCAGATTAGTGGTTGCCAGAGGACAGGGATGGGGGTGGGTACAACTGTAAAGGGGCAACAGGAGGGTGTCTGTTTGTGGGGATGGAGCATTGTTGTGTGGTGGTGGTTACACAAATCCATATATGGGATAAAACTGCGTAGAACAGGGGACTTCCCTAGTGGCACATGTTAAGACTCCACGCTCCCAATGCAGGGGGCCTGGGTTCGATCCCTGATCAGAGAACTAGATGCCACATGCATGCTGCAGCTAAGAGTTCGCATGCCACAACCAAGGAGCCCATGTGCTGCAACTAGGAGCTGGCCTGCTGCAATAAGACCTGGCACAACCAAATAAGAAATTTTTTTTTAAAAAAACTGCATAGAACCACACACACACACACACACACACACACGCACATGTGCACATAAAGGCTGGTGAAATCCGAACAAGGTCTGTATCTAGTTAATAGTGTTACACCAATGTCAACTTCCTGGTTTTGATATGACATGTGTAAGTTATACAAGATATCTCCATTGGGGGAGGTAGCTGAAGGGTACACAGGATTTTTAACTTCCTATGATATGAATCTATAATTATTTCAAAATAAAATCCTTTTTAAAAGACTTAGCCACTTTGCCTTGGGTCTGCTCCGTGCGGGTTGGAGGTGAGCCTAGAGTATATATCAGCTCATCCACAGAATTAGGAATCCCTCCTCCAGCTCTCTCCTCGCTGGGAATTGCCCCACACTCTCTGGCTCACATGAGTTTCCCCTTGGAATTTTAGGTATTCACATTACTGGTACAGTAGTGCAGCTTTGCAACTAAGGCTGTCCTCAGGGCAGGGACAGGATAGAAAAAAAAAAAAAGGAAAAATAAAATGAGCCCAAGGATTTTCCCACACACACTTCATCTTGCAGAGGCCACTTTCCTAGTCCTCTGGCTAGGGAGACGGTTTCTCTGCACAGTTCTAAACTGAGACTGACCTCAATTCAAACCTGGGAGACAAGAGAAGAAATTCTCGTCAAGAACCTGGGAATCTTGTCCCCGTTATGGGTTATTCTTTAAGTTTTGGCTCTCCTTTCCAATCTGCCTGTCATTGCTAACTCGTTTACTTTGTCCAGAGTTTTTACTCGCAATAGATGAGATAGAATTTAGTGATATTAATTCATCTTGGCTAGCATCAGATCCCTTAAATGTAATGTTTAATCTTTCCAGTTATCATGCGAGATCAATATTAATTCCCCTATTTTAAAGATAACTAACTTAAGGCTTAATGAGATATAGTCTCCTGCCTAAACCCATGTAGCAAATGCTAAGGTGAATATATATATACAATTAAAATTAGCTCATGAAACTGGCTGTTGAGTAGAGTCAGAAAGCAGGGGGGGTGCAAAAAAGAAACACTCTGTTTGTTAGAACAGAATGGTGGGGAGATGGAGGATGAAAAGGGACAGGAGGAGGAGAGAGCAGGGAAGACAAGGAGGTCTCTTCCTGGCGTGTCAGGGCTGTATCTGGCAACAGCTGCTCTGCATTGAGGGTACTTACCCAGAACTCACCCCGTTTACATGCACCTCCATGGATTTCTTGTGAGCAAACAGGCCATTCTAAGCAATGATGTAATCCTATTCCCTTTTCCCATCAGGGCCGACGCTTAACCCAGTCAGCGTTGGCATTTCCTTGTTGACCCCATTTATTCAGGGGCCCCTGGGCAGGTCACCACAATTGGCCGAAGATGAGGTTTTTTTCCTACAGATGAGAGAAAACTTTCTCTCTTCCCACCCAACAGGAACAAGGAAATATGTTGTTCTAGTTATTGCTGGCATCATCTGCAGCTGTGAGAGAAGACAGGCTTGGACAAAGCTCATGTAAGATAGCCTGCCTGGAACCTCCCTTTCCTGTAGATTTCCTTCTCAAGTGAGCCAGTTTAGGTCAGGGTTTCTGTTACTTGCAACCTGAAACATCCAAATTGACCCCTCCCAGCCTGAGCCACTCTTAGACATGTTCTAGGAGCCACACGACCCCAAGTTGGTGCTGGAGACCTGCCTGACTCTGAGCCCAGGACAAGAGCAAGCCTGCCTCTGGTCACAGGCTGGGACTCCAAGTGCATCTGTCATCGTCCCTACCCAGATCTGTGTCCCATATGCTTGTGAGTGCATCCTTGGGAAACCACTGTGTTATTTTTTTTCCATACCAATAACCAATTCCTCAACTCTCCAGACACCAGCCAATTCTGACAACACCTGAGTGTCCTATAATCCAATTCAATTCTTTTTTTTTTATTAATTTATTGGCTGTGTTTGGTCTTCATTGCTGCACATGGGCTTTCTGTAGTTGCAGAGATCGGGGGCTACTCTTCATTGTGGTGCAAGGGCTCCTCGTTGCTGTGGCTTCTCTTGTTGCAGAGCACAGGCTCTAGGCACATGGGCTTCAGTAGTTGTGGCACACGGGCTCAGTAGTTGTGGCTCATGGGCTTTAGAGTGCAGGCTCAATAATTGTGGCACACAGTAAGCCTGTGGCATGTGGAATCTTCCTGGAGCAGGGATCGAACCTGTGTCCCCTGCATTGGCAGGCAGATTCTCAACCGCTGCGCCACCTAGGACGTCCATCAATTCTGACACTAACTACTTGGAGTTAACATCAGACTCCATGGGTTAAGGGCTCAGTCCCACAAGACTGTCCCCACTTCAGATGCCAGTTGCAAGTATCAGATCCCCAGATAGCCCACACCTTCTGTCCAGCTTGGGTACAAAGCCAAGTGTTCTACCCACACACGCACCCCACACTTCATGTTCCATATTTGATAGAAAACTCATAGGATTCAGTAAAATACTTATTATGACCAGTTCATTATAAAGGATACCACTCAGGAACAGCCAAATGGAGGAAATGTATAGAACAAGATATGCAGAGGTTGGGTGTGTGGCACTTCCATGCCCTCTCCGGGCATACCACCCTTCCAGCACCGTGATGTGTTCACCAACCTGAACGCTCTCCAAACTCTGTTTAGTATTTTATGGAGGTTGCAATACATAGGCATGATTGATGAAATCATTGGCCATCGCTGATTAATTCAAGCTCCTCGCTGGAGCTTGGGGTTGGGGCTAAGTGTTCCAACCTTCTAATCGTGCCTTGGTCTTCTGGCAACCAGTCCCCATTCCTGAAGCTATCTAAGGGCTCCCAGCCAGCTTATCTCCTTAGCATACACAAGACACTCTATCACCCTGTAGATGCCAAGGGGCTACGTGACAGGAATCAGGGACAAATACCAAACACTTATTTTTCATTTTACTGTACCCTCCATTTTCAGTCTATGGAGTTGGGTCAGGGGGTCTCCACGTCTGCCTCCAGGAGTGAGCATGTGGTAAGTTTTGGCCAGTCAGGACATTTATCCATGTGGTCACAATGGTTGTCTCCGTGGTGAACTCATGATGTAAGACAAACCAATGAGACTCAGAATATAGAATGGAAAGTCCATTGAGAAAGAAAATAATTTTTTTTTTTTCCTGCGATGCCCTTCTGGGATTCTGAAAGAACAGCATGTACCCCCTTGTCCTGCTGGAAGTCATCTTGCACCCATATCGGGAGAGCCCACCTGAGAATGAACGAAGGCCACCAAGAGGAGAGCAAGGATGAGAGGGGG
Organism: Hippopotamus amphibius kiboko; assembly: GCF_030028045.1. NCBI lineage: Eukaryota > Metazoa > Chordata > Mammalia > Artiodactyla > Hippopotamidae > Hippopotamus > Hippopotamus amphibius. The sequence continues at coordinate 28,278,753 of NC_080200.1, read as the reverse complement.
TCAGAGGAAGCCCAGCTTTGATGACATCATTTGACCTCTTAGATTCACTTCTGCCTGAGCTTAGACCCTGCCCAGACTTTTCATAAGTGACCAAACAAAATTTCCTCCACACTGAGCTGGATTTCTGGTACCTGCAACTAAAATGACCCCAGTTAGTACATACCACTCCATGCCTACAGGGCCACCAGGCTGTTGCCGGGCTTTCCCCACTGCCCTCTTCACTCATACCCCAAATCCCCACTCCTTCTTCACTCTTAGAGTTGGGTCCCCTCAGTCAGGAGGCCTAATTTGAGAGTCTTCTAAAATGAGCAGGAGGGCTTCCCTGGTGGCGCAGTGGTTAAGAATCTGCCTGCCAATGCAGGGGACACGGGTTCGATCCCTGGGCCAGGAAGATCCCACATGCTGTGGAGCAACTAAGCCCATGAGCCACAACTGTTGAGTGCATGTGCCGCAGTTACTGAAGCCCATGCACCTAGAGCCCATGCTCTGTAACAAGAGAAGCCACCACAATGAGGAGCCCACGCACCACAACAAAGAGTAGCCCCTGCTCACCACAACTAGAGAAAGCCCGCGTGCGGCAATGAAGACCCAACACAGCCAATAAATAAATAAATAAATTTATAAAACCCAAACTGGCACAAGTTTTGAATAGGATTGATAGGACTATTGCCTGCATTCACATCCCATGTGCTGCAATAATGTGAGATTTATCTTCAGCAAAGATGCACACAGTCAACAGACTAACTTTATGTCTATGTTTACTCCAAGGGCTAGGGATAGACTCATTAAATGAATGGAGAGTATTAAGCCTGTGAACAAAGAGTTTGACTAACAGTCACTGGGAGCCACCCCCACCCCCAATTCTGCCGGCCCAACTCTGCACAATCTCGCTACCCTTGGCTCCACAACCCCACTGCTTCCAATAGGTTCCTCAGTGGTCTCTTGATAGGTCATCAGAGATAGCTTTTTTATGATTGCAAAAAGTACACAACAATTTGAAAATAGGAAAAAAAAAAAGAAAGAAAGAAAAAACAATTACCCATAATCCTCCCAAATAAATCAAACTATTTTCATTTTGCTAGTTCCTCTCTTGGCCTTATTCGCACATGTGGATTTATTTTACAGATTGACAAATGGAGACTTATTTTATATTCTGTGTCTGCACTCAACAGTACATCACAGGCATTCTTCACATTGCTATAACTTGTTTGATATGTTAATAGCTGCATAATCCTCCTCAAATTTGCTCTACCATAATTTGCTTAACAAATAAATGAGTTTATTTCCAACTTTTTGCCCCTATAGCTAATGCTGCAGTAAACATCCCTGTGCACAGTTTTATTTTTCTTGTGCTGCATTTTGGTTTCAAAGCAGCACGAAGGCTGGTGTCAGCTCTGGGCTGGCAGGGTGCTTTGCACTACACCCCCTGAATCCCCAGGTCAGAGAAAAACTGCTCGGACCCTAACATTAGTGTCTCAGCTGATCACAACAAAACTGGAAGCAGCAGGGCCTCCCAGCTGGATGACATGCCTGAAGAGAGAGACTCGGAACCTCACCTCTACTTCTGGAAGAAACCAGCAGCGTTCACCTGGCAGGAAGTGGGATCGAGCGGCCTGTGTGGTTTTCCTGCAGCAGACAGAGTTGCCCTTGTCTCCTGTGCCATTGGGCTTTGTGAGTTCTGGGGTCTATTTCTCCTCCACTGATGTTCCCTTGGAAGGCTGACAGTCAAGGTGCCCTGTGTTTCTAGGGCCAAGGTGTAGGCACCTGACTCAAACTAGACCAGTCAGCTGCTGTCTTCCTGGAGGGATGCAATGCTGACTTAGCCCAACAGCTGTGCCCCGGTGAAGCCACCCCTCTGTTCCCACAGCCCAGACTCGCAGGTCCGCTGGGTGCTGTCCTGAGACCGGCCCTGCTGCCTTACCTTGACCAGATGGCTTTCCAAAAGAGTCTCTTTCTGTACACATCTCTCCAGCCTGTGAACAGAGGGCCCTTCCAGATACAGCCAGGTCCCCTTGCAGGGAGCCCTAGGAATCCCAGGCACCATCACCCCAGGTCAGCCTGAGGACCAGCTGTCAGACACGAAGGCTGGTCTGCCCAGGCCAGCTTGGCCCAGCTGGCGTCTCCCTCTCTCAGCTCTTTCTGGCTCAGTCATTCGTCAGTCTGATCAAATAAATCTTGACAAAGGACAAGACGATGCCTTCGATCCTGTTAAAAGGCTCCCACCCCAGTAGCCTGTGTCCATGCAGCATCTGCCCCAGGCCCCACCCAAATTCTTGGAGAGAGCCTCTGGCTTCCTGGCCTGGGCCAAGTACCAGGAAATCCAGGCACCATCTGACTCCTGAGCCTGGCACCAACCTGCAGAAATGAAATGACTGAGGGTCCTGGAACCAGCCGGGACTGGGCTCCACCCAAAGGACACCACCTCATTAGCTGGGACAAGTGCACTGGGCAAAAAGCTCACTTTGAGCTTCAGTTTCCTCATCTGCAGAATGGGCCTACAATCCCTATGTTTGAGAGTGCTCAGGAGAATTAAATTCCAGACCCAGGACCATGAAAAGTTCCAAATCTGAGCTGTTTTGTTTCTCACCACTCCTCTGTCTACAGAGAATTTCACAGCATCTCCCGACCTGATGCCAGGCCCACCCTCATGGAGGTGGCCTAGGAGCCCTGGGCTCAGAGGCCTGCTAGTGCGCCAGGCCCTCACTCCCCACGTCCCACCATTGACTTCCCTGACACCACCCCCCAGGAAAGGGAGGGAGGGCAGCCACTTCCTTCCTCTAGTGGCCCTTTTGGAAGTGAGACGACCCGGGGTCACTTCCATTTTTAGAGGTTTCTGTTACACTAAAAATGAAGACAGTTGCAGAAACTGTGATATAATTTGTGTCTACACAAAAAAGTATGATACAATAGTATTCATGTCATTGACATCACAATTGCAGAAGATGCAGTACATTTTCTGGTGAACTCCTAGTGGTATATCTGGGGTAGACTACAAGCTCAAATTTGCAGGACAGCCATCTACTTCTTATGATCTGCTGCAGCTGGGCCTGTAAGCTCAAAGTCTGACTTTCTAGAATAAGACATAACTAAACCCAAGGCACTTCATTCAACCCCATTCAAAGAAAACAGTTGCGGGGTGGGGCGGGGGGGGGGATTTTTTAGATGTTTGGGAACATTTGAATAGAGTAAGATATGGATTATTTTACAGAATTGTTCTTCATAGCTCTTCATAGGTCATGGTAATATAGAAGAACAGCCGAAAGAGTCATAAAATGGCTCAGGAAAACAATTTTAAAATAAAAGTGATAGGTAAAGCAACCAAATATTAACATTGGTTGAACCCAAGTGATGCAGTACAGGGCTTCACTGTGCAGTCTTCCAACTTTTTCTTACACTTGAAGTTTTTAGTTAAGAAAGATTGAGAGTTGTGGATTACCAATACAAATGTATTTTACATTTTTCTAAATAAAATGCCGTTATCTCGTGCCCCTGCTTGCAGCGGGGCTCCCGGTGCCTGAGTGGGCAGGCCACTGACCAGCCTGAGGGTCTATCCATTTGGGTCTGTTCTGGGTAACACTTGTGGGAGGACAGTGCTGCAGTCCCCACCCAGTCAGCCACTCGAACCCTTCACAAATCCCTGTGCCTCCAGTAACACGTCAGAGGGAAACAGGGTGACTGCAGCAGCTATAGCTTCCAGGCACCCATCATCTCAGAACTATAGAGGGAGAGGTCACAAGGATCACTTCATAGAGTGAAACTGACCTCAGAGGGAACAGGAGCTTGCAGAGATCACACAGTTGACAGGTAGCCAAGCAGGGATTTGAACCCGTGGCATTCTGGTAAACCACTCTCTGAAAAATAAGAAAAACAGAGAGAGGGAAGAGGAGGGAGCCCTGGTTTACAGTGTCTGCCAATTTCTGCAGTGTAAATATTACTGTACCATCTGGCTAATTTCAATGCATCAATGGTCTAACAAATGGCTTGTAAAACTCCTGAATATTTCAAAATCAGCACCATTGATCTCAACCCAGTCCTGGGCATCGGTCTCTGAAGCCCCTACTCGTTTCTCTATCAGCATTTCTCTCACTTTGGTCCTTTGCACATCACTTTTATAATTTTGCCACATCTGTGTTCCACCTGATTTTGTTGTGCTTTTTTTTTTTTTTTTTGGCCACACTGCGGGGCTTGCAGATCCTTGTTACCTGACCAGGTACCAGGGATCGAACCCATGCCCCCTGCAGTGGATACGTGGAGTCCTAACCACTGGACCACCAGGGAATTCCCCTGACTATTATTTATTAAATATTTTTCTCTGAGATTCTTCAGTTTTTAAAGACAGGTGACATTACTATCATTGAAAGTGAAATCACTTGCTATAAAATAGAAGATAATGTTAAAATGAACATTTAATTATTACATTAAAAACATTCTTTGCACTTCCTAACGTACCCTTTCCATGTGCTGGCCCAGGTAACCCAGAGGAACTCTGGGAACCTGGGGCCTTGTCCTGCCTGCCTTCTGCAAAAGCCATCACGTGAAAGGCGCCTTGCATGTCACTGGGGTTGCAAAAGGAGGAGACAGAAAACATGATATGAATGTAAAAATGCTCGGCCAGTATCCAGAAATGTGTCTTGCACGGTCCTGATGTCTCTGCAGGGCTCTTCACCTGCAGCATCTCTCAGGACTTTAGGATCCATGAGGAACACACTGTGAGTAGCTTCTCCAGGACAATCTGCCCCATGGAGATTAGAGTAGGTTTCCATAATCATTTCACCCATGGCCGCAGTTTAGGGTGAGGTCTTATAATCAGCAGCAGCAGCAGGGGAAGTTAACATCAGCCAAGACCTTGAAGAGACAGAGCCCTGGGGAGAAACAGAAAAGAAAGGCTCAAGCTGGGGGTGGGGAGAAATGGAGGGCAGATTAAAGAAACAGAGCTAGTACCCACCGAAGCTAAATACGAGCTTCCTCTATGATGCAGCCATTCCACTCCACAGTATATACTCTCAGAGAGGCCTACACATTTACATCAAATGACACACAGAGCCTCTGTGACAGCTCTGTTCATAATAGCCCCAAGGGGAAATCCACACAGATGCCCGTCAACAGGAAAATGAACAAATCTGTTGTGAAATACTATGCAGCAAAGAAAAAGAGCAAACTACTTCACTAAATGCAAAAAAAAAAAAATCTCAAAGATATAATCTTAGGGAAAAGAAACCGGACAGCAAAGAGTACATATTATGTGATTCTATTTCTATAAAGTTCAAAACAGGCAAACTAATCTATGGTAACAGAATCAGGAAAGTGGAGTACTAATGACTGAGAAGCCCAGCACAGCTTTGGGGGTGCTGGTAATGTTCTCCACCCTGATCGTGATGGTGACTACAAAAGTGTTTTCACTTACTAAACATCTGTTGAGCTGTACACATAAGACTTTTTTGCATTTTAGTACATGTATGTTGTATTTCAATATAAAATTTAATGTATGAATTGGGAGATTGGGATTGCCATATATACATTACTAATAAGAAAAAGAATATCAAATTGTACACTTTAAATATATGCAGTTTATTGTATGTCAACTGTATCTCAATAAAAGTTCTTAAAGAAAACAAATTTTTAAAATAAAATTTAATGTATAGATGTAAGTAAAAGGAAAAAATCCCAACATAGTGGTGGGTGAAGACAGTAAAAAACAGAATGACCCCTCAAATCAATACTGTTTAATAATCAAGTAGTACACGTACGCTAAATAACACCACCATTTTGCAAGAACACCAAAGATACAATTAAGCGCATTGGAATGGTTGCCTGTGGGGTAGGGAATGGGAGTGCAGGGTAGTGACAAAACGGAACACATAACAAAATAAGATTGGGGTTTTGCTAGGACCACAAGGTATCATGTGCCATTTAAGAGAGAAAAGGAAGAGAAGAAGCGTGAGGAGGAGGAGGACTAAGACTTTGGACAATCCTTCAAGGTTTCCAGCACTGCCCAGGGAACCCAGCTTGGGCATGGATCCCTGGAGCATCCCTGCAAATGTTATGTAGTACACACAGGCTACCTTTGTTCACGGGCCTAGGCAGGCAGATCGGCTCCTGAAGGACCAGAAGCTGGGAGGCTGGCAACTGGGCCCACTGGAGGGCTGCAGAAAGGGGAATTTCAGCTGGGTCTTACAGGTGACCTGGAATTTGTTGGGAGATGGGAGATGGGAGCACAGGCAGGGGAGAGTTATGTGTGATAGAGTCAGAGAAATGGCCCCATAGAAGACGGAGGCTCGTGAGCAGCTCACTCCCAGGCCAGCATGGGCCTGAGTCAGACCTCAGCACGTGCCCTTCGCAAGATCTGTGATAGCCAACTACCACCAGTGCTTTTATTTACTTACTACTTCTAATCAACTCACTTTTTTTTTCACTTAAATAAATATTTCAAAGGGTAGTTTTGACCAAAGTGGTGACGTGAGTATGAAGAAACAGGAACCCTTGTGCACGGTTGGTGAGAACATCAAATGATTCCAGCTGCCGTGGAAAACAGTATGGCAGTTCCTCAAAAAATTAAACATAGAACATATGACCCAGCAATCCCACTTCTGGGTATGTATGCAAAAGAATTAAAATCTGGATCTCAAAGAAGTATTTGTACCCCCATGTTCATTCACAATAGCCAAAAGGTGAACGCAATCCAAGTGTCCATTGACAGACTGATAAAGTATGCTATATACATGCAATGGAATACTATTCATCCTTAAAAAGGAAAGATTCAGACACATGCTACAACATGGATGAACCTGAAGGACATTATACTAAGTGAAATAAGCTAGTCACAGAAGGACAAATACTGTATGATTCCACTTATATGAGTGGAATAGTGAAATTGATAGAAACAGAAAATAGAATGGTGGTCCCAGGGGCTGGGGGGAGGGGGAAGTTATTGTTTAATGGGTGCAACGCGTCAGTTTTACAAGATGAGTAGAGACTGGAGGTGGGTGGTGACAACGGTTGCACAATAATGTGAGTGTGTTTGACACCATTGAACTGTGCACTTTAAATGGTTATGATGATAAATTTTATGTTAGGTGTATTTTACCACTACTTATAAATGAAAAACCTCTTGCCCTAATGGAAAGGTCTCCATAAAATTAAAGACAATTACACCCTGAATGCAGGTTGTTGACATTGCTCTAGATGCTGATGCCTGCTGAGGCTGTGCACGAAGACCCCGTCCTACTTTGTTTGAAAGGGGGATTGCCAAATGCCAGAGAAGTGTTGAAAGCACTTTAGATCCAACTTTCTCCTTGACAAATTCAGGAGGGCCAAAAGATACCTTGAAAGGGACTCGCTTTCTCCCCAACTGACTTAACAGGGTGGCGTCTGTGGGTCTCTATAATCATTTCTCATGCCGGGGGAATGAGCACCCCACACTCTGAAAGACCCTTGTAAGGTCAAGCTAGTAGGGGGCATGAGCTTCTCAAGCAGGCCATGGCATGTAAAGTGACAGGTGCAGAGTAAGAAGACGCCTACCATGAAGAGCCCTACCATGTAGGTCTTAAGTGGCCCAGGGCTGTTGGGAAAGGGAATTCCTGGGTCTCAGGTGCCTGAGCAAGGGTTACCTTGGTTTCAAGGACTCCTTGCCCTGTGAGAGGAGTCCAGCTGTGAGAGGGCCAGAGCAGAACCCTCTTTAAGTACAGGGCCTAGGACGGTGGCCTGGTTACTTCCTGTATGCAAGTAAATAAAATGCAGTCTCAAGACAGGACATGGACTAGAGAAACAAAGGTACTGGGGCTGGAAGAGAAGGAACTGGAGGGAGAAATTGTTAAGAATGCTGATAAGGAGGCAACAGTGGACGGCTGATGTGTTGGCCTGCACTGCATCCATCCCCTTTCCCTGGAAACTGCGCTTCGGCTTTCCTTCCGCAAGCAGCCTGTCAGGGATTCTCAGGACATTCGGCTGAGCAAGGCTGACTCCACCTCCTTTCCACTGTAGGAGGCAGAAGATCCAGGCCTGGCTAGCGAGAAGATGCAATCTTTCCTCCCCACTTCATGGCAACGATGAGTATACTGCCTAGTATTATATAAGCTCCTGAATACAGCTAGAATCACCCTTCCCTTTCATTTATGCTTTAGAAGGGTGCAACTTCTGACACGGGGTGTGTGCTCGTGTACGTGGATCGGGTAGTGCGTGTCTTGGGACTAAAGTCTCACCACAATCTCTGCGTTGTCCAGGGCCTCTGAAGGTTTCCTCTAGTCCCTAGAGGTCCTTCCTCATAACTCAGATGGCCTTAAACATCCGGGCGCAGGGAGCCCCGGTACTCTTATTCGCACAGAACCATCCCCCCTCCCATGATGCCAATATGACCTGGACTTGACCAGCTAAGATGTGAAATCCCATAGACATTTAATTTTAAAATTAATGGTAAAGTTCTAGCTCTTTTTCTTTTGTATCCTCATCTCAAACACTTCCAGAGGCCCCTGGAAAGCCCGCAGGCTCCAGATCCTTTACGCATCACTCCTGACGTATGAACTTGGCCCGGCGCGGAGCAAGTGAGTACCAGGGTCGGCTAGGGCCCTCGTGCAGCCGGGCGGGAGCCGATAGGGCCTCGCGCGCATGCGCACGGAGGCGGGGCCGAGACCCAGGCCTGCGCGCTGCCTCTCGGCAGACAGGGGGCGGGGCGGCGGCGAGCGCGCGCCTGAGGCGGCAGGCCGGCGAGCGGGAGTGTGTGCTCCAAAGACCGTCCTTCGGGCGCCTCTCCCACCCTTGTCGCGTCCTCGCGAGGCGCCCCCACCCGCCTCGGCGGGACCGGCCCCGGGCGATGGAGGGGGCTCGCTCCCACGGCCCCGGAGGGACCCGGAGGAGACGAGCGCGCGCAGCCTGACTCGCCGTCCTCGCCGAAGGGGCCCATGGGCGCGTCCCCGCGGGCGGGCGGAGGACGTGAGGGCGGCGAGCCGCGGGGCCGCGGCGCCGAGGAGGGCCGTGCTCGTGCCCGCGCCCACCCCGGCCGCTCGCGCGCGCTCCCGCCGCAGCGCCGGCCGCGCCCGCCCCGCCTCTCGGCGCCGGCCCGGGAGCCCGATCCGGGAGCGGCGGCGGCGGCGGCGGCGGCCGGAGGGACGATGAGCGGCGCGGCGCGGGCGGGCCCGGCCCGGCTCGCCGCGCTCGCGCTGCTGACCTGCAGCCTGTGGCCAGCGCGGGCGGACAACGCGAGCCAGGAGTACTACACGGCGCTCATCAACGTGACGGTGCAGGAGCCCGGCCGCGGCGCGCCGCTCACCTTCCGCATCGACCGCGGGCGCTACGGGCTCGATTCGCCCAAGGCCGAGGTGCGCGGCCAGGTGCTGGCGCCGCTGCCCATCCACGGAGGTGCGTGCCTGGCGGGGGCGGCGAGGGTCCCCCGCCCGCGGGAGCCGCCGCCGGGGCGCGGGGGCGGCGGGCGCGGCTGGGCGGGCGGCCCCCGGGGCGCGGTGCCCGTCGTGTGCGCCCCCGCGGGCGCGCTGCGGGGACGCGGCTTCACACGCGGGGTGGGCTTCCCTCTGGCCGGTGGGAAGACCGAGAGCGTTCCTTTTGGTGTCGTGAGCCTGTTTACAGGAAGGCGTTGAACTGCGAGTTTGCGGGGCCGGCGCAGACAAAGGAGGTGGTGGGAGAGCGCACAAGTAGCTCGTGATGGTGAGGGCTTAGCCTGCGTTTGGGAATTCGCCGACTTAACGCTGCATCGAATCCCCAGGGATGAGGCCCTTTTCTAGCATAGAAACGTGCCGTTTCTCTTAAGTGGCAAGTGGAGGGAGGGGGGAGGAGAAGAACGGGCATCTTCCCTGTTGCTTGTGGCTCTTCTTCTGCCCCCTCCAGCTTGACTGTAATTTGACGCCTGAAAATCTCACGTTATGAGGAATCCGATACCAATTGGAACCTGTAGCCAAGCCTTCAGGTCACGGGAGTCTGTCAGAGGGGAAATAGGTAACATTTTCTAGAGTTGTCTTTGAAGCCGTTTGGCTTAACCTTAACGTCTTCCTATAACCGTAGGCTCTGTTTAATTATTTGGGATGAAGCATATATTTGTCTAAATAGCTGGTCATGTTTTAAAAGAAACTTTTCCCACACTGGGGAGTATGATTTTGTTTGTTTTTTTGACCCACAGCAAACTTTTTGGGAAACTGTCTACTGTCTTCTCCACCCCCACCCGCTCTCACCCTGAGAATGCTGAGAGGGGACTTTTTTTTTTTTTGACTTTTTAAATTAATTTTTATTGGAGTGTAGTTGATTTACAATGTTGTGTTAGTTTCTGCTGTACAGAAAAGTGAGTCAGTTATACATATATATATATCCACTCTTTTTTAGATATTTTTCCCATATAGATCATTAACGCAGTATTGAGTAGAGTTCCCTGTGCTATACACTAGGTCCTTACTAGTTATCTGTTTTATATATAGTAGTGTGTATATGTCCATCCCAAGTATCATATGATATCACTTATATGTAGAATCCAAAAAAATGATACAAATGAACTTATTTACAAAACAGAAATAGAGTCACAGACATAGAAAACAAACTTATGGTCACCAAGGGAGAAGGGGGGTGGATAAATTGGGAGCATGAGTTGATGTTTGTTGAAGCTGGCTGAGAGGGGACTTTTTTTTAAGCTGTTATTCATGTTAAGATGACCTAAACTAGGCATCCTAAATAAGGTAATGGTGTTTGTTTTTATGCTCTAAAATATTAAAACATCATGCCCCTTCTGAGATCTGTATTTGAATGCTAACGTGCTAAGCTGTTTTCTTCTTTGAGGCAGTCTAGCTGAAGAAGAAGAATCAGGTAAGGCTTTCACTGTAGCCTATCCCCAGTTTAGACCTGCTTTTTGAAAGTTCATTTTTACACCAAGAATCAGGTGCTTAGGGTGCACTTCTCATCTCCACTTTGTTTAAAAAAAAAAAAAAAAAAAAAGCTGTTAAGGGTCCCATCTTGCCCACAGAAACAACTTTGGCCTTTGGTTCATTCAGTAAATATTTGCTTGCCTGTTCTGTGCCTGTCACTGTGGTTGGGACATTAATGTTGCCAAACTGTGCCTCTGACAATGGCAGTCTATTTTCTGGTGCTGAGATCTGTGAGGGTCACGTGGAAGGGGAGGAAGAGGAAGAGAGCAAGGCAAACTGCTCTGGAGCAAGAGCTGGCCCTGTGCAGTATTTTGAAACCTGTGGTTTGTCTTCGGGGTTTGGTTCCCCCAGACACCCCAAATCCATGATCCTCACTTTAGATACTTGCCTCATAAGTGATCTATGTTCTGAAACTACTTGTTGCTTTCCTGTCACTCCAAGCAAAAGCCCCATCTTTAAGAAAACTTGTTTTAGGTGTTTGGATAGAAGGGTATTGGGCCCTGATGTGTGGATAAAGGTTAGTCCTATTCCCCTGTCAACCGGGAGGTAGCATGAAAGGATTAAAGGTTCTGGGTCGTGCTGAACATAAACCATGTGACACTGGAAAAGTATTGTGTGACTCTAGGAAAGTAATTCGGCCTTTTAGCCTCAGTTTCATCTGCAAAATGGAATGGTGAAATATTTACACCATAAGGTTACTGAGAAACTTAAATGATTCCTGCATTCTTACAAGAGGAGATTTGTTAACCTAAATGAATCTCTAAATTGGTGGACCCGGCATCAGTGTGAACACATTGGAGTAGTGTGTGGAAACTGAGTCTGCAGTCCGTTCCCCTGAGCGTCTGTCTTCTCTTCCTCTCCTCTGTTCTCTAGGGGCTCATTTTGTATCTGCACTGCATGAGATTGCTCCAGGTTTTCTCGTGTTGGTGGTGGGATCCTGCAGGTGGTTTGGGTCTGGCTTTGTACTAAGGGGTCTGCACACATAGATTCTTTCAATTCAGCAAATACTAATCAACCTTTCGGTACCAGCCACCATCCAAGGCACCAGGAAAGAGGGAGTGAATAAAACAGCAGTGAATAAAACAAATCTCTCTCCTCTTCCTGAAGCTCACAGTCTAGTGGTGGTTTTTATGTCCGTTTACCTGTAAATTATTTCTAAACCTATGGATTAACATGAAGTCTAAGGCATTTTGTGCTTTTGCAGCAGCAACTTAGGAATGTATTTTATTTTGTTTTTTGTATTTTGGGTTTTTTTGGCCACACCACATCGCTTGCGGGGTCTTTAGTTCCCGGACAAGAGATGGAACCCATGCCCCCACACAGTGGACATGCAGAGTCCCAACCACTGGACCGCCAGGGATGTCCCGGAATGTATTTTAAAAACAAGAATGGTGGTAGAAGTCTGTTAAATTTTTTCATGTTTAAGAAAATGGCTTATGCCAATTATACTTCGATAAAAAAAGAAAAATGGCTTAAAATTTGAGTAGTATTTGGGTATTTCACATTATGATATTCTTGATTTAGTGAGTCACATTTTTGTATTTTTGGAAAAAATAATGCATTCCTTCTGACTCTTAGGCTCTTATTTTAAATTTAAGAGAATTCTTAACATATTTATTGAAGATTTACTGTGTGTGGACACTAAACAAAATGATGTTCAAATTACAAAAAAATAGTTCTGAGACAGAATTCCTGGCCAAAAAAACAGCTGTGGTGAATAGGTGGGAAATTAATGAAAATTCATTTTGAGGGCAAGTGTTTGGTAGAAATGAACATAAAGACAAAACAATGTTACAGTTTCCCTAGGGCTTAACATGATGACTCATTTTAAATCTATCACTTGGTTTGTGAAAGTAAAAACCTTTCTTGTTATTTTGCATTGTTTCTATTGATGAGGTGTGTGCGAGTTCCTGAGCAGGAGTTATTTGGCCTGTATCTTTAAAAGGGCAAGTTCGCCATTTTTTCCTTAGATGTGTTTTAGAAGTACATTTTGGGAAGTGTTAAACTCTATAAAATGTTTCATAAACAACTGTACTTTGAAAATATATTCTTTATCATTAAATAGAATGTGTTTGTAAAGGGAGCTTCGTTCGTTTGGTGGTAACAAATTTCATATTTAGACTGATAAAGAATTCACTTCTAGAAGTGGGAATTTGAAAAAGAACACGCCTTCTATTTATGCACAGATCGGGGTTGCTTTCTTATTACTGACGTAAAGGGTGAGCTTAGATCTAGAGACGAATGTAAACTAGCCAGCATTTACTGTGCAGCAGACACTTTAAACGTGCTTTTTGTGTGGGCACACTAACTTTTTGTTTGAGCCTAGAGTGGGGGTTGGGAGAGGAGAAGGCCCTGTTGTTGAGGATGTCATTTTATATGCAGATGTGCTGGTGGGAAGAATTTGGCAACAGCCGCTTTGCATAGAAATTTTCAGGATTGGATGTTACGGCCTTGGAGAACAATTTTACCAAATAATACACTCTTTTTGGCCATCTTGCTGACTTGTAAGGATGCAGTAACTTTAAAAAAAAAATCTTAGATTCTTATGTTTTATGTGATTCTATTGGATGAATCCATTAAACCTGAACTTGGTTTTTAAAATTCTGATAAAGAGTGAAGGCGATTGATGTGGAAACAAGATCCTGGATGAAAAGGGCCATGTTATGTTAGAATTCATAATGGCAAAGCCAGGGGCTACTGGATATAGTTGGAGATTTCAGAATATTCAGAGAAAAAGTAGGTGTGATCCTGGAAGCAGGGACCCTGAAAGAAAAGAGAATTCAGGAACTGGAGGCTCTAAAAAACCAAATTTTGACATAAATTAGATAACCAAGCAATATATGATAAATTATATTTGCATTGAATTTTAATAATTTAGAATTTAGCAGTCTAGAAAATGTTTTTACATACTGTATTTTTCCTTTGCTTTTGGGTGATTCATTAGCATGTACATATTTGAATATATATTTTTAAACATTTGACCTCCTCACAAAATACCCATCCTGCTGCGGTCCCATTTCTCTGTTTCTGTTTACAGCAAAGTGTTGTCTATACTTGTTGCCTTCAATTTTTCCTCTTGCTATTCTTCACATTGTGAAGGTCTTTGATTGTTGTGCCAGTGATTTTGATAAAGACATATCTAACTGAAATATTGGACTACAGAATCCTTAGACTCTCAATGTATGGAATGGTGGGCTGAAACTAAGAAAAAAGTTAATAGGAATGAATATGTAGTCTTGAATTTGGGTTAAAAAAAAATTAGCTGCAGTGAAGGGAGTTGAGGGGAGATAAGGCTTAGAGCTGCATGTCACAGGATAAAGCCTGTGAGCCCTCACTGACCAGCTCATTCTAATCTTGTGTGCATTGGAGCATCTGGATCCTGGGTAGCAGTGGTTCCACTTCAGTATAGGCCAAGCACACCTTTAGTTCATGTTCAATTCTGAATATGAGTTTTAAGAGATGAATAAACTACAGAGCATTGTTTTGAATATTACAAAAGGGAAACCCTTCATTTGAAGTAACATTAGATTAGATGGCTTCTAAGATCCCTCCATCTTGAACAAAGTGTGACTGTAAAGTAGTAAGGCAAATCTTGTTAAACAAACCTGTCAGAATATACCCATTAAGGATACTGCTCTTTTCACATCGCTCACGTGGTTGTGTATGTGACCATATATACACACGTATTGTGCAACAGTGAAAACAAATTTAAGCATTTAGAATTTGTGAGATTATCTTTTTGACTGAAGAATTTGAAAAATACATGCAGGATATCAAATCTTTGTCTTTTCTGGATAGACTTTAATTTTGACAATTGAAAATTATTTTTGAAGCAGTTTTTTAATGTGCTTGTGAACTCTCTCTAGGTAATTCTCAAGGAAGTCTGGTGGTGTTTTGGATCATGTCCACGTCACTGGCATGCATGGACAGTCCTCAGAGCTGGTTCTTTTAAGTATAGCAACCTTGAATTATTTACAAAATGAAATTAAGTTTTCAGGATCATCAACGTTTGTTTTATCATCCTTAGAGTATTTTAGGCACTAGACATTCATTTTTTCCTGTAAATCGTAGTACGTGTAGCTTTCTTTACTGTTGGAAACAATTTTGAGTAAAATAAAGGGAACCCTTCCAATGTCAAAAAATAATAAATCGAAAAGTCTTTAATAAGCACCTACTCTATGCTTATGTCATGCAAGTTCTGTGCGGTGTGCAAAAGACATGGTGTGTAATTGCTGCCTGAGAGAACTTGGTCTTCTTGTTGAAATCAGTCTTTTCTGGATGGCACGGATAGGACATGCCATTGTAGAAGATAGTGCAGGCTGTCTGCAAACTCCAGCCAGGGGGCCAGCCACCTGTTATTGTGAACAGTTTATTGGAACACAGCCATGCCCATTCATTCACATGTCTGTGGCTACTTTCAAGGTACACCGGCAGCAGCGGCAGAGTTGAGCAGTTATTACAGGAGCCTGTATGGCTTCCAAGCCTAAACTCCTTATTCTCTGGCCCTTTAAGAAAACTTTTGACAACCCACAATCCCTGTTCCAAAGGTTCATTTATACCTTAGTTTTTCCCAGTAAAACTATGTTATGGATTCATGGGTGCGAATTTGATTCGTAAGTTGTCGGAAACTGTGAGCTCTTGGAAATTAGAGACAGTGTCTTCTTTGTTTCGGCCAAATATCTACGACTGTGCGTGGCACTAGCAAACAACTGTAATATGTGATTGTATTTAATTCTGTGGTGCTTGGTCTGGTAGTGAAGCTGATGGCAGGCGTTGCTAGAAGCTGTATAGTGGAATGGGGGATGGTGGGGTGTTGATGGACAGAACATACTGTAGGGTTTCTGTTATGCTAGACTGTAAATGGTACAAAGACCAGAGAAATGAAAATTTATTTGGACTTGTAGTCTAAAGAGGTTTCATTGAAAATGTGGAAGTTGAAGTCAAAGTTGATTAGTTCTGCTTCCAGCCATAATGGAGTAACGGACACCAGGTTTACCTTGCCACTTCAAGGGACTGGAAAACCGGAGAAAGTTATGAAACAGTCGTTTTAGAAATAGGTCAAAAAACAGCACAGGACAGCGATGCCTGAGAGAGAGGAAATAAACAACGGAGCTCTGTGACCACCTCAGTTTACCTCCTGGAGAGTTTCCAAGCTGCAGCACAGGGAGGGGGACCCAGAAAGAACCTGGTGGTCTCCTGAATGTGTGAGGAGGTCAAGTATAAGAGAGGAGGGAGCTGCACAGAGAACAAGCTCTGGAAAGCTGCAGGGGGTCCCCTCAAGCCTTTGGTTGAGTACTGATCTGCACATTTTATGGGGAGCTGTCAGAAATTAGCAGGTGGAAGAATTTTCAGGAGTTCACACAAAGCTGGGAATAGTTCATATTCTCACTAATCAGAGTAGAAAGACCTAGTGCACAAGGCGTGGAGTGAGGCCAGATTAGCCCCGAGAAAAGCCTGTTCTGACACACCTACCAAAGCTTAGAAGCAAACCTTAAAAGGATCAGGTTTATTCCAAGTAACCGATCCTGAACAAACCCCAACAATATTTAATGGAATACAGCAAAATCCAGCTCCCCCAAAACATGAACTCCAAGACTAACATCCAATCAAAAATTAGCAAACAAGCTAAGAAACAGAAAACTATAACCCATAACCAGACAGAAAACAGTCAGTAGAAACATCCCAGAAATGGGGCAAGTGATGGAATTGCAGGGATATTAAAACAGCTATTACAAATATACTCAGTTTCTTCGAGGAGGTAGAAGAACACTTGAACATGATGAGGAGAGAAGTGGATCTGAAAAAGACCCACAGCACCCTTCTAGCAGTAAACTCAAACCTGAAAGTGTAGGATTTATATTGAGAGGAAAGAGTATACTGAGAGGATGCTATTTCCTGCTTTGGTGCTCTCTCTTTATCCCAGGCAGTGATACGGTTAACATATCTTGGGTACATACTGTGTGCCAAGTATTGTGCATGGATTCTCATTTAATCCTCGTAAGAGCTCTGCATGGTACTATATCCTCATTCTGTGGATGGAAGTTCAAGGCACTTCAGTCTCTCACTCAGTGTGGCACTGAACATGGTTGAAAATTATGTACCTGTCTTGTTTGTTTCTGAAGGCAGAGATCCTGTCTCAGTGTCCACTCTTGCATACTCAGTGCTTAGCCTTGAGCCTGGAACATAGGAGGTTGGCACTGGTAATTAGTGTTGGACGAATTAAAGCGAGTGAGGTAATTCACCAGCTGAATCCTGTGGTGATTCAGTAGAGCTTGGACTTGATGTAGGTCTGTCTGACTGCAGAGCTCATACTTTAACCACATCTTATACCACTTCCCAAGTGGGTTTAATAAACTATGATATATCTACTTAGTGGAATGTTACACAGCCATTAAAGGAGATCACTGTGAAAGCTGGGTATATCCTACAAAAGTAAATATGTAGTGATTGAACTGTGACTGTGTTAAATATACTTGCAGTGGACAGGGACTCAAAGTAATATGCAAAAGTAAAAATGGTTGTATTGCATTGATTGGATCGTGGGTGACATTTCTCATTTTCTTTTCTCATATTTTTTTGAAATTATCTTTAATATAAAACCTTCATGGGGGAAAGTCATACTGTCTGAAGGGAACAAGTAAGTGTCTTAAGGTTGATATTTTTTTAAGTTTATCCCCTAGCTTCAGGAAGAATTGAATGAATTCCAAGAAGTGGTTAGAATGAGTAGAAAATTGGGAAATGCTAGGAATATACTAAAAAGGGCATGTTTTTCCCCAACAGGAAAAGAGGAACTCTAATACCAAGTATTCTTGTCTTAACAGAAATCAAGCTAAAATGTGGTATCATTTTGAGAAGTTAGTGAATCCTAGAAAGGGACAGGACTTGGTTTTTCTATAATATTTTTATGATGGTGATATTAATGCTTTTATTGGTTTTGTTGGTTTTCACTGTTTAAGATCAATCTGTAGTTAAAGCATGAAGACTTAACTATGGGTAATCTCCACTTTTCAAAAGTTCACTTTATGCCACTTTGATTTTATGAAAGACCTACATTAGTACCTATTTTTGATAACCAAAAGAAATCTGAAGAGGATTTTCGCTTTTGATGGAAAAAAGGCAAGAAACAAAAATAAAGCATTCAGTGTTTGTTTTGTAGTGAGATGAGCCAGCGTAGAGGCAGCCGCACCCTGAACAGTGAGAGTGACCCCTCCAAGCTCCTGCCCCTGGAACGGCACTCAGCATCACTCAGCATCTTAACATTGAGCTGCCTTAGCCATGAACTGTGTCTGTGAGCATCTGTGCTCTATCTCGATTGATTTTGTGGGTCAGTTAGCAAGATGTGTCCTATGGTAATTGCTTCTTCCCTTTTTGTCATTTTGGCTTACAAAAGGTTTCACAGGAATGCTCGACTTTTGTGTAGCCTGGAAGCCTGTATAGTGGCAGACCAGAATGGAAATGTTTTCAGCCTTAAGAGTATACAATTATAAATAGATGACAAAGCTGGAGAAATAGAAGAGAAAAAAAAGATGTTAGGGTCAGGTGAGGGCCAGTATCTTCATCTCATGTCACATGTGAGGATTCAAGAGGTAGTCTGTAATTGCAGAAACTAGAAAGGTTTAACAGAAGTGGAAAATAATGAAGTAATAAAATCAGGAGAGAGGGAAGATGGAAAAGTGTTAAGTGAGCAAAGCCCTAATTTGTGACATCCTAAATCTACAAACAGTGTCTAAACTTGAAAAACCAGGAAATAATGGCTGTAAGGCTTTTTAGAACTAGTGGAAGGTAACTAACCACCAGAAGAACAGAAAACTAGCTAGTTAGCAGTGGTTGCTTCTGGCACCTGGGGGTGATGGGGTGAATGGGGCTGATGCACTCGCTCTATGCCATTGGGTGAATGTGTCATTTTTATCCATGTGTACGGTGTGATTCCCACTCTGTCCCCTGGATGCACTGCAAATGAATTCTGCTCCCAAGGTTTTTTCTTTGAAGAAGCTCCCTGTTTTCCCAACATCTGAGCTCTTCTCCATTCATCTTCTGCATGCCTTCTATCGCCCAAGCCGCTGAATGTTGCAGGAGAAAAACCTTAGAACCCAGCTGACTGACGTTTGAGATCATAAAACTTAAGCAAAAACAAATGAGCACTTAACAATATGCAGTAATCCAAAAATATTTTCTTGTAAAGAAATAAGAGAACTCTTTGTGACAATGATTGTTTCCTCTCTCCACATGCCTTCTGTGACTGCTTCCTGTATCTTTGCTTTTAGCCGTGTTCTCCTCTGAGCTCTGGATTCATTTATTCAACTGCCTACTATCTTTTTTTTTTAAACTTTTATTGAGATACAATTGACATACAATATATTGCATATATTTAAAGTGTACAATTTGATACTTTTTTCTTATTAGTAATGTATGCATGGCAATCCCAATCTCCCAGTTCATTCCCCCTCAACTGCCCCTGCTTTCCCCACTTGGTATCCATATGTTTGTTCTCTACATTTGTGTCTCTATTTCTGCCTCGCAAACTGGTTGATTTGTACTGTTTTTCTGTATTCCACATATATGTGTTAATATACATTTGTTTTTCTGACTCACTTCACTCTGTATGACAGTCTCTAGGTCTGTCCATGTCTCTACAAATGTCCCAGTTTTGTTCCTTTTTACAGCTGAGTAATATTTCACTGTATATATGTACCACATCTTCTTTATCCATTCATCTGTTGATGGATTGTTTAATGTCTCTTTTCACCACTAGACAGTACACATAGGCTGACTCACCTTGCTTCTTCCACCAGCCACCAGACAGCATGCAAGAACAACTTCTTCTGCCTGCCATAGACTAGCTATTTAATAATTATTTGCTGAATGAGTATCTGAAGAGCTGTCCCACATGAGTTTAGGATTTCTGATCCAGATGAATTATAGTCTGGTGACAACACGCAAATGAGAAACTGCATCGCGGACAGTGATCTTTGAGGAATCATGGAAAAGCGATATTAGAAAACTAACCTGTGTAAATAGCACTCCAGAATTTATAAACTGATAAAGATGGACTGTGTAGATTATGGGCTAGTTAGGTACTATTAATCCTTAACAAAATTTCAGAAATAATTATTAAAGGAATAGTTCGTAGACACTTAGAAGAGAAAGCTATTATTATGGGGTAACTGCACAGGTTTACTATGTGTGGGAGACAGAATAATGCCCTCCTCCCAAGATGTCTCCATCCTAATTCCCGGGACCTGTGAATATGCTAGGTTACATGGCAAGAGGGAATTAAGGGCACTTCCCTGGTAGTCCAGGTAGTAAAGAATCCACCTTCCAATGCAGGAGACAAGGGTTCAATCCCTGGTTGGAGAACTAAGGTCCCACATGCCACAGGGCAACTAAGCCCGCGCGCTGCAAACTACAGAGCCTACGTACTCTGGAGCCCATGCACCACAACTAGAGAGAGAAAATCCTGCACGCCACAACTAGAGAGAGAAAACCCCACATGCCACAACTAGAGAGAAGCCCACGCACCACAACTAGAGAGAGAAAACCCCACACGCCACAACTAGAGAGAAGCCTGCAAGCCTCAGGGAAGAGCCTGTGTGACACAATGAAAGATCTTGTGGGCCACAACTAAGACCCAAAGCAGCCAAAAATAAATAAATGAATGTTTGTTTCTTTTTTAAAGAGGGAATTAAGGTTGGCAATCAGGTGACAGTAAAGTTAAGAGATTACATTGGACTGTGTGGGTGGGTCCCATGTAATCAAAGAGTCTTAAATGTGGAAGAGAGGTAGATCAGCATCACAGAAAGCTCTGAAGATGCCTCACTGCTGATTTTGAACACAGAAGGGGCCACCAGCCAGTGAATGCAGGCGGTCTCTAGAAGCTGGAAAAACCAAGGAAACAGATTCTCTGTCAGACCCTCCAGAAGGAGTGCAGTTTTGCCCAACACCTTGATTTTAGCCCAGTGAGACCCATTTGGGACTTCTCACTTGCAGAACTGTAGGATAATAATTTTGTGTTCTTTTAAGCCACCTGGCTTGAGGTAATTGATTACAGTGGCAATAGGAAAATAACATACTGTGGCTAAACCATGAAGACTCACTTCTCGTTCCTAGCAAATCAGGAACAAAGTAAATACAATATATTTGTTTCTTTCTATCAAAGAACTTGATTATGTCTTTTATGATATAAGACAAAGAAATATGTACTAAATGCAATGTCAATGCAGTAAATTAGAAAACGGTTAAATGCCCCCCTCACCCCCCCCAAAAAGTGCTGATTAATGGAATAATGCCAGCCATCTTATAAATTTTTTAGTAACACACTACAAGGGTCATTTCATTGACACTCTTTGATACTTTTATCAATAACTTAGAGCCGGGTTCTTAACTTTGGGCCCGTGGACCACTTGAGGCTTCAGGAGGCATCTGAACCTCCTAAACCTTATTGAAAACTTTGTGTATGTAGACATAAGTATTTTTCATCAGAAAGGTCCACAGCTTTCATTAAAGTCTTAACAGGAATCCATAACCCCAGAAACTTAAGAACCACTGACTTAGATGAAGATACAGAAAGTATGCTCATCACCTTCACGGGTGACACAAAGCTGCTAGAAAGAGTAAAGACTGGGTGACAAATCAGGATTCAAAAAGTATCGTTAAAGGCTGAATGAACAGGCTGAACCCAGTAAAGATAAAATCACTGGGCTTAGGGCAGCCTCTATGAAAAAGACCTAGAAGGTCTAATCAGCAGTAATCTCAGTATGAGTCAACCTGTATGACTCTAGGCAGGTGCTCAGAATGATGGAGAAAAGGCAGTTCTACTCTCTTCTGCCCTGGTGAAACCAAATTGCACTACTGTCCAATTCTGCTTTTCTCTTTGTATTCATTTCTTAGGGTTGCCATAACAAATGACTACACACCTGGTGGCTTAAAACAACACAGGTTTATTGTCTCACAGTTCAGGAGGCCAGAAGTTGAAATCAAGGTGTTGACAGGGTTGGCTCCTTCTGGCTCCAAGGGAGAAACAGTGCCATGCCTGTCTCCTAGCCTCAGGGTTGCCAGCAATCCTTGGTGCTCCCTGGTTGTGGCAGCATTAATTCCTGTCTCTGTTTACCTCTGTCTTCCCATGGCCTTTATCTCTGTGTATCTCTCTGTATCTTCCTTTCTCCTTATAAGGACACCAGTCACTGGATTTAGGGTCCACCCTAAACTAGTATAATCTTATCTTGATCTTTAACTACTTAACATCTGCAAAGAACTTATTTCCAAATAAAATCACATTCTGAGGTTCCAGGTGGACATGAATTTTTGTGGGACACTATTCAACTCACTGCATCCTTTAAGTGGAATACTGCATTCTGTGGTTTACAATACCATGTGCTTAAGAATGGTCAATAGAAATAGGAACATGACGCCTAAGGGTTAGAGGACTTGAGTCAGACAAGGAAATTTACTGTCTACAAATTTTTGAACTTTTTTTTTTCTCCAGATGAAAACAAGACTTTCTAATATGCTGTTTTCCAGAGATGAATGTGGTAGATTTCTGTCACTCATTTGTTCAAGCTTGAGCTGTACAACCATTGGATAGGAATGCTGAGGCCTCAGATGTGTGGCCAGACTTGATGATCTCTAATGACTATTAAGTTCTTAGATGCTACAGTTTCTTCCCCATGTCTCCATCTCCATGGCTCTTTTAACTGGTCATTATACAGTATCAAAGAACCATAAAGCTCTATTAATACAGCAAACACTGTGTGGGAGCGTAGGAGGTAGAGGTGAGTGGGATGCCAGCAAGAAGGTACACACTGTAAAGAAAACCCAGAAGCTGAAGGAACAAAAGAGTATCAATACAGGTAGCTTCAGCATAGTGAGCAAGGGTGAGATGAATGGCCTGAGGAAAGGAAAGGCTGGAGCCAGACCAAGCAAGTGCCTTGTATAACACAGTAAGGAGTTCAGATTTGCATTCTAGGGATGATAAGAAGCCACTGAAGGGTAGGTTAAGCAAGAAGTAGTGACATGACTGGGTGAAGCTTCAAGATCATTGTGGGCACCAGGGAGAAAAGACTGCTGGAAGTTAAGAAGCAGAAAGACCAAGAAAGGGTAAGAGATGATAGCTTCCTGTACTAAGACGGCAGGAGTGACCATGGCGAGCAACAGATAGATAGGATACACCCTAAAGGTAAACTGGGGAGGACAGGTCAGATGTGGAATGTGAGGAAAAGAAGCCAGGGTGACTCCTAAATTTGTTTAAATAGCAAGAGTGGACTGAGATGGAAAAGACTGGGAAACAGTGGTAGCAGACGGGAAGGCAATATATGTATATCTCTCTCAAAAGCTCCATTTGAGGCTTATCAATCTGGAGATCTCCTTAAGAAATTCAAGTTAAAGATAGTAGGCAGTTGACAGGACATGGAAGCAGCCTAAATGTCCATCAACAGATGAATGGATAAAGAAGATGTGGTACATATACACAATGAAATATTTCTCACCTGTAAAAAGGAACGAAATTGGGACATTTGTAGAGACATGGATGGACCTAGAGACTGTCATACACAGTGAAGTGAGTCAGAAAGAGAAAAACAAATACCGTATATTAACACATATATGCGGAATATAGAAAAATGGTGCAAATCAGCCGGTTTGCGAGGCAGAAACAGAGACACAAATATAGAGAACAAACATATGGACACCAAGTGGGGAAAGCAGGGGCAGTTGAGGGGGAATGAAACTGGGAGATTGGGATTGCCATACATACATTACTAATAAGAAAAAAGTATCAAATTGTAAACTTTAAATATATGCAGTTTATTGTATGTCAACTGTATCTCAATAAAAGTTCTTAAAGAAAAAAACAGAGACATTAAACAGATGATAACACAAGTAGTTATTCAATAATAATTTGGGGAGAAAGTATCAGGACGCTGAGAGAGCCTAAATGAGAGAACTAACCCAGTCTAGGATGGTCAGGGAAGGCTTCTCTGAAGATACGATGTTTAATCTGAGGCTAAAGCATGAGCAGATGTTACACTTAAGGGGGCACAGGAAGGAAGACCATTTCAGGCCAGGAACATATGTGGAGACCAAAAGATACCAAAAACCCTTACTGTGCTGGAGGAACTGAAAGGCATTTAGCATGTAAGGGGTAGAGTGGTATACAGCAGAGGTGAAAAGGTGGGTCAGTACTTTCTAGGCTGTGGAAGGATTTTGGGCTTTATCCCAAGAGAAATAGAAAACTATCGAAGGGTGGGTTGGTTGGTTGGTTCGTTGGTTGAATTTTTAATTATGGTAAAGTATGTGTAACGAAAAGTCTACCATCTTAGCCATTTTAGGTGTACAGTTCAGTAGGGTTGAGTAGATTCACGTTGTTGTGCAACCAATCTCCAGAACTCTTTTTCATCTTGCAAAACTGAAACCCCATACCCATTAAACAACTACACATTTCCTTCTCCCCCAGCCCCTGGCAGCCACCCTTCTACTTTCTGTCTCTATGAATTTGACCACTCTAGAAACCTCATATAAGTGGTGTCCTACAGTATTTGTCTGCTATAACATAACACAGAAAAGTACACAATCATTAGTTTAAAGCTTGAGGAATTACTACAGCGAACACATTGACGTCCCTCCAAACCTTGTCAAGAAATAGACCATTACCAGCTCCACAGAGCTCCCTGGAAATCCCCTTTCAGTCACCACTTCTGTTCCCTCCCTCCCCAAAAGTAAATACTACCCTGACTTTGAACACTAGAGATTATGCCTGGTTTTTAACTTATATACATAGAATCGTGGTATATATTCTGTTTCATCTTGTGACTTGTCTCTTTTGCTGACATCATACTGTTGAGATAAACTCATGTTATTGCATATAGCAGTAGTTTTGTTAGTGATCCAGTGCATGGATATATCGCATTTTACCTATTCTGCTGTTGAAGGCCATGTGGGTTGCCTGCTTGTGGGCTGTTACAGGTAATGCTGCCATCAACCTTGTGTACATGTCTTTTGTTACATAAAGTGTGTAACATTTTATTGGATGTATGCTTAGGAGTGGAATTATTCTCTCCCTCTCAGTTTTCTTTCAAGCTTGGTATGTTCACAACAGTTCATCTTTCCTCCAAAAATCTATTCCTCCTCCAATGTTTGCTGTTTCTGTCCACACCACCTTCTACCCAGTGTGTTATGCCAGAAACTGAGACATCTTCTTTAGACCCCTCCCACCCCCATGTCTAATTAATTACCAAGTCCTGTTGATCCAAATTAATAAATATCTCTAAAATGTGTCCATTCCTTTCTACATCCGTTGCAACCTTCTCTAATCTCTTACCCAGCCTGTGGCCTCCTAACTCCTGTGTGTCTGCTGGTGCCTCTCTAACCCATTCCCTATAGTACTGGGACACACACTTTTTTGGTTGTGCGTGTACGTTTATCCCCGATATGTGTATTATACTTATAAATGTTACACCACACTATTGGTTTTCTTTGACATAGTACCTTAAAGCCTAACACTTAGGGTAATGGTTAATAACAGCTGTAATAAGTCTGTATTTCTAATAGTCTTTCATGGTCACTTCTAGTTTGGGGGCTTTCTTTTTCCAAATCTGATTAGTTGGGGTTTTTTTTTAAAAACCTTTTATGGTAACTAAAAGGAGCTTGTACAGGCGTAGAAATGTCAGCTCTGCCAATTTATTTTTGCTTTATTTTATAGGGATTTTTTAAAAGGCATTCGTGCATTTAATGAGAGATGTTTAGTTAAAAGTAGATGGTATCATGTATAAATCCATGTCACTGAGTATATGCTATTTTGCAGTAAACTGAAAAGACACGTGTGAGGGAGTCATTGCCATCCGCTTTACGTTTGTGGGATCATGCTTCATTCGGGGTACCTCAATACTGTATGAGATACACAACCATCTGACATGGATTGAAGAAGGCAGCCAGTGTTAGTCCATAATTAGATGTTATTAAACCTTAATTTCTCATTTATTATAACAGAGTGACTTTTTAAAAGTTGGAGTAAATTTAGGAAGGTCAGTAGGTACAAGATCAATACATACACATACACAGTCAACTGTACTTCTGTATGCCAGAACAAACAATTAGAAAATATATTTTTAATGTCATTTAAAATATCATTGGCCCCGAAAACTACAAAATATTGTCACAAGAAATTTCAGATCTAAATGAATGGAAAGACATCCCATGTTCATGGATCTAAAGACTTAATGTTGTTATAGTGACAATATTCCCCCAAACTGACCAACAGATTCAACATAACCCTAAGAAAATACCAGCTGGTTTTTTGCAGAAATTGATAAGCAAAATTTATGTGGACCCAGAATTGTCAAAACAATCTTGCAAAAGAAAAACAAAATTAGAGGGCTGCATTTTGTGATTTCAAAGCTTAAAAGTCACTGTGTGCTGGCATAGACATAGATCAATGGCGTAGAACTGAGAACCAGAAATAAACCCTTAATTTATGATCAATTCATGTTTGACAAAAGTGCCAACACAGTTCAGTGAGGAAAAGAATAGTCTTTTCAACAGAGGGTACTGGGACAGCTGGATAGCCAAGAAGACTGAGAAGTAGAGGGAAGAGGCCAAAGAAGTACATATTGTCTCAAAAGTTAAGTAGTTTGCTGCCTCTGACACTGCTGAGGAGGATGGCATGCTGAGGACTGGAAAGTATTCTTTGCATTTGGTGATGTAAAGCAAAGTGACTAGAAATTTGGAAGAACATTTGCAGATACCAGAGCAAAGAGAGCTGGGTAATTATAAATTTTTTTAATGGGATGAGAGATTACTTGACGAAACCAGCATGAAAGCACATGCTATGAACCTATCATAAGAATATATTTGCTTTCTTATGAACTCTGAACCCATTTCCAATATGCTTTAGCCTTGCTCATCTTAGTTCTCAGGTTATTCTCCTTTAAGGAAAACAAAAGCAAAAAAAAGATTTTGAGAAATGTTTTCATCCATTGTTTTTTTGGCCCTGAGCAGTGGACCTATGTCTTTCCTATTCTTGCTCTGAAAAAAACTTAAATCTTTTGGAGCGGGATTGAGAGAAGCCCTTTTGCTTGTTCCTGTCCTTATTGGCAACCTTCAACTCTTTCTGGGCTTTTTAGTTTTGGGGAGAATGTTTATAAGTCTTTACTGTTATCCTGCATTTGCCTTTATTTTGTTGAATTCCTTTCTTTCTCATCAAGATGATTTGTAATTACCCAGCTTCTTTACCCTGGGTTTTGCGTACTGTAAGATGATAGGTTGCTCTCTTCCAAGTCACTTCACAATCTGGGTATATGTTAGGTTCTGGGTAGCATTTTCCTCTGGTTATCCCTAGCAGTTATCCTGTGGGAGATGAAATGAGTAGTAAAGCAGATCAGGAACTTGTTAGAAACCCTGCTTTTAGCTGAATGAGATTTCTGCAGTTTTGTAGATGATTGGAACCCCTATCAGTTCTCTATCTTGTCTGCCAGTTTTGTGATCTGTAAAGAATTTTCGTATTTACTCCATTAGACCAGTTGACCTTGGTATATTGCCCCCATCAGAGTCTCATTTCTCTCTCTCAGACATGTCTGAGTTCTTCTTTTCACTTGGATTTTCTTAAAGGCTGTGCATTATCTTGATATAAAGTAACTGCTTTTCCTTTTTTCCCTCCGAATAGTAGTTTCTTAGGTAAAGTATTCTTTTCTATTATTATCAGCCAATCATGAGACACACTTCAACAAATCTCATTGATTATTTTGTATATTTAGGGTAAACTTTAAATATTTTTCTCATTACTTATATTTATTGGTTTACAAACCAATCTCAGATTATGAAAAGTTTAAACTTCCTGTTCTCATTTGCTTTTTCATGTGAATAGTCTCTCACTGTGTTATTTTTTTTCTAATTGTCCTCCATAGGGACTGATTTCATGAGTTTTTTTCTTTTTTGTGTGTTCTCCTGCCTCCTTTCTCAGCAGTTTTGCTTAAAGTCTTTTGATCAGTGTTCAGTCAGCCTCTGGACAAGTACTTCTTCAGTTAGTGTGAGTGACACTGTTCCTAACCCATCATTTTTTTTTTTTCTTGACAATGAGTCATTTCTTTTAACTAATATCATTAATTCAAGGGATAACAACAGTATCACACACTTAGCTAGCACCTGTGAAATGTAAGGAATAGCGGGGGAACTGTGTAAATAGAAATTTGCATGAAACAAGGACCCTAAGGTAAAGGAGTGTTTTTGTTAATTGAGTTGTATGAGTTCTTTATATATTTTGCATATTAATGCCTTATCAGATGTATGAATTGCAAATATTTTCTCTCTTTCCATAGGTTGCCTTTCTATTTTTTTGATGGTATCATTTGCTGAGCAGAAGCTTTTTAGTTTAATGTAATCCCACTTGTGTATTTTTGCTTTTGTTACCTTTGCTTTTGGTGTCAGGTCCAAAAAAAATCATTGCCAAGACTGATGTCAGGGAGCTTACTGCCTGTGTTTTCTTCTAGAAGTTTTATGGTTTCAGGTCTTACATTCAAATCTTTAACCCATTTTGAGTTAGTTTCTGTGTGTGGTGTAAGATAGTTGTCCAGTTTCATTCTTTTGCACGTGGCTGTCCAGTTTTCCCATCACTGTTTATTGAAGAGACTATCCTTTCCCTATTGTATATTCTTGGCTCCTTTGTAGTAAATTAATTGACTATATATGTGTGGGTTTATTTCTGGGGACTCTGTTCCATTGATCTATATGTCTGTTTTTATGCCAGTATCATACTATTCTGATTACTTTAGCTTTGTAATATAGTTTGAAATCAGGAAGCATGAAGCCTCTAGCTTTGTTCTTCGTTCTCAAGATTGCTTTAGCTATTTGGGATATTTTGTAGTTCCATACAAGTTGTAGGATTGTTTGTTGAGTTTCTGTGAAAAATCTCATTGGACTTTTTATGGGGATGACATTGAATCTGTAGATTACTTTGGGTAGAATGGACATTTTAACAATATTAATTTTTCCAGTCCTTGAGCACAAAATATCTTTCCACTTATCTGTGTCTTTTTCAGTTTCTTTTATCATTGTCTTATAGGTTTCATTGTACGGGTCTTTCACCTCCTTGGTTAAGTTTATTCCTGCGTATTTCATTTTTTTTGATGCAATTGTAAATGGGATTGTTTTCACAATTTACCTTTCTGATAGTTTGTTATGACTATATAGAAATGCAACTGATGTACACATATTGATTTTGTATCCTGAAACTTTATTGAATTTGTTTATTAGTTCTAACAGCTTTTTGGTGGAGTCTTTGATGTTTTCTGTGTATAATATCATGTCATGTACAAATAGAGACATTTTTACTTCTTCCTTTTAGATTTGGATGCCTTTTATTTCTTTTTCTTGCCTAATTGCTCTGGCTAGGACTGCCAGTACTGTGTTGCATAAAAGTAGCAAGAGTGGGTATCCTTGTCTTTTTCCTGATCTTAGAGGAAAAGCTTTTAGGTTTTCACTGTTGAGTATGATGTTAGTTGTGGGCTTGTCATTGTGTTGAGGTACATTCCCTCTCTACCTGTTTTACTTTGTTGAGTTTTTATTATAAACGGATGCTGAATTTTATTATCTGCTTTCTCTGCATCTACAGTGATGATCATATGATTTTTATTCTTCTTTTTGTTAATGTGGTGTATCACATTGACTTGTGGATGTTGAACATCCCTGGAATAAATTCCACTTGATCATAGTGTATAATTCTTTTCAAGTATTATTGAGTCCATCATTATAACATTTGAAATTATGTTCCAAATAGCCCGGTCTTTGTCAGCACTGTCATTTTGTCAGTCACTAGTACTAAAAGTATTAATACCAGAAATAAGAAGTGATAAATAAAATAGGAGTGCTCCCGCATCTTTTGCTTTTCTGCCCAAGAATTGATAATGCCTTTCAGATTTGCAAACTTTGAGTTATAAAATAAATATATTTTGGGAGGTCTCATGTAAAGCATGGTGACTAGAGTTAATAATACTGCATTGTATACTTGAAATTTGATAAGATAGTAGGTCATAAGTGTTCTCATTGCACACAAAAAAATAAAAATAACTGTATGAGGTGATGGATATGTTAATTGGCTTGACTGTGTAATCATTTCACAGTGTGTAGATATATCAAATCACCATGTTGTATACCTTAAATATATATATAGTATTTATTAATTATACCTCAGTAAAGCTGGGGGGCGTGGCGGGGAAGTAATGCCTTCAGATACTCCTCAGGGCCTTTGATGGTGTTCTTACATTTCTTTGTACATCAGCAGAGTTGAGTCAGTGGCTTTGCTCTGTCTGGGTGGGCTCTTGGTGGTAGCCAAGAAAATGAACACTGTTGATTGAGCTGGGTCTCTGTATAGCCACTTTCCTATTTTCAAGAATTCAACAGGAATTTCAGAGTTATATGTTTACAGTCTTATGATGATATTATCAGTAAGGAATTCCATGTAGAGTGATTGCATTTGAGGGGGGAAGAGTTTGAGATACTCAGTATTCATGGAGAACTATCTAGCAAACAGCTGAAAATTAAAGACTGAAGCTCAAGAGAGAGGTTTAGAATTAAGCATTATCTTGTAGATAATACAGGTGATGGTTGAAGCCATGTAAATGGGTAAGATTGCCTACTGAGAAAAGAGGGCCTAGGGCAGAGCACTAGTGAATACCTCCAGCTAAGAGGCTAGCAATGGAAAAATTAGAAAGAGTGGTTAGAGAGGTGGGAGGAAAACATGATGGACAGGAGCCAGCAGAAAAGAGAGCCTTAGAAAGAGTTATGCTCAGTGCTATAATGCTTTTGTGGAATGGGGAGTGATGTGGATAAAATAATTAGAACTTGCGTATATTGTACTATGATATTGTATGAGGACCTAGCAGTGATTTTTTTTCTCTAAAAACTTTTATTGAGATATAATTGACATACAACAAACTGCATAGATTTGAAGTGTACAGTTTGATAGTTTTTTTCTTATTAGTAATGTATACATGGTGATCCCAATCTCCCAATTCATTCTGGCCCCCCAACCCCCCCCAGCTTTCTCCACTTGGTGTCTATATGTTTGTTCTCTACATTTGTGTGTCTATTTCTGCCTTGCAAGCCAGTTGATTTGTACCATTTTTCTATATTCCACATATATGTGTTAATATATAATATTTGTTTTTCTCTTTCTGACTCACTTCACTGGGTGTGACAGTCTCCAGGTCTATCCATGTCTCTACAAATGTCCCAATTTCGTTCCTTTCTACAGCTGAGTAATATTCCATTGTATACATGTACCACATCTTTATCCATTCATCTGTTGATGGACATTTAGGTTGCTTCCATGTCCTGGCTATTGTAAATGGTGCTGCAGTGAACATTGGGGTGCATGTGTCTTTTTGAACTATGGTTTTCTCTGGGTATATGCCCAGTAGTGGGATTCTAGCAGTGATTTTTAGTTATTTCGATTTACAGCATCTCTCTTGCATGAACTATTTGTCACATCAGTTGCGATAGAAATTATTTCTGAACATGACTTTTCAGGTTAAGTGATTTGAATTAGCCATCATTTAAAATTACTTTTAAGATGCTTTTTATTATGTCATGGAGAACATCCAACAGATATATATAAGTTCTGAGGATGTAAAAAATAATCAAAATCCATTTGACATCTGCAGTAACTAAGTATAGAAGACAAACGATAATGGATAGCTATTGGCAGTTAAACTTACTGACAGCTCAGCTATGTAGGATCCTTCTTGCAATGTTGATTGATATATCCAGCACTCTAGGTGTACAGAAGATATTTTACTGTTTGCTTTTCCTTTAAAATTCTATATGAAAAAAGTAGTAGTTTATTGTAAAAGTTTGTTTCTTCAGAATATAACCAAAGAAGTAAAAATTGATGATTAATAGAAAAATAAGAAACATTTATTTTACTTAAAAATATTAGATTCAAAAGTAAAAAGGAGATAGATAACATTGGAGAGCCTACACAATTAAAATTTTTTGTTCAGCCTCTTCTCAACATAAGAAGTAGAAGACAACGGAATATTGTCTTTAGTGTGCTGACAGAACAATTACAGTCTAGACTTTTTACCCTAATTAATCATTCAAGAATGAGGGAAAGTGAAAGAAGTTTTCAGATATATAAAGACAAGTTTACCCTCAAAAGCAAGTTTACCTGTAACAGAATTTCATTGAAAGAACTTTTGAAAGATGTGAAATAAGTAAGAAGGAGGAAACAGAAGGAAGAAGTGAGATGGGAGGGGTATTGTGATGGTTAATTTTGTGTGTCACCTTCATGGGGCCACAGGGTTTCCAGGTATTCAGTCAAACATCATTCTGGGTGTTTCTGTGAGGGTGTTTTTAGATGAGATTAATGTGTAAATTGGTAGATTGAATAAAGCAGATTAAAGCAGATTGCTGTCCCTGTTGTGGGTGAACCTCATCCAGTCAGTTGAAGGCCTGGATGAAACAAAAGGGCTGATTCTTCTCCAAATAAGAGAGGATTCCTCTTGCCTGACTGCCTTCAAGGTGAACACTGGCATTTTCCTGCCTTCAAAGTTAAAGTGAAGCATCATTGCGTCCTGGATCTCATGCCCGCCAGCCTTTGGACTGGAGCTCCACCATCAACTCTCCAGCTTGCTGACGTCCCCTGCAGATCTTGAGACTTGTCAGCCTCTGTAATCGCGTGAGCCAGTTCTTTACAAAATAAGTCTCTTTATACACACACAAATATCTTATTTGTCTGTTTCTCTGGAGAACCCTAACTAATATAAGGACTGACAGGCATCTGTAGGTAAAGTTTAACAAACATTGTATGAAACATTGAATATTAGGGAGGGGATAATTAAAGCAAGGTGGAAGTACGTAGTAGGCAGTTACACAGAAGGTGAAAAGTGGTGGTTGGAGTTGCATTCTGAAGGGGGGGCAAATGGTAGTCTCGCAGAAGATACGTTCATGTCCTAATCCCTGGAACCTGTGAATGTGGAAACGTTGTTTTGAAAAAAGGTCTTTGCAGATGTAATTAAAGATCTTTAGATGAGATCATCTTTGATTGCTAGGTGTGTCCTGAATCCAGTGATAAGTGTCTTTATGAGAGACAGAAGTGAAGAGACAGACACAGAGGAGAAGGCCATGTGAAGACAGAAGCAGAGGTTGGAGTGATGCAGCCACCAGCCAAGGTCACCTGGAGCTGCCCAAGCTGGAAGAAACAAAGATCTCCACTAGGACCTTCAGAGGGAAGGTGGCCCTGCCAACAACCTTGATTTTAGACTTCTGGTCTTTAGAACTGTGAGATAATAAATTTCTATTGTTTAAACCATCAAGTTTATAGTACTTTGTTATGGTAGTCCTTTTAAGAGCCTTGTGTTATTCAGGAAGAAAATAGAGACATCGATTAAATGTAAACTTTTTATCAGGTATGGATGTTAATTTTTTAAGGGTAACTTTTTTTTTAATAAATTTATTTATTTATTTTATTGGCTGTGTTGGGTCTTTTTTTCCTGTGCGCGGGCTTTTAGTTGCGGTGAGTGGGGGCTACTCTTCGTTGTGGTGCGCGGGCTCCTCATTGCCGTAGCTTCTCTTGTTGCAGTGCATGGGCTCTAGGCACATGGGCTTCAGTAGTTGCAGCACATGGGCTCAATAGTTGTGGCTCACGGGCTCTAAAGCTCAGGTTCAATAGTGGCACACGGGCTTAGCTGCTCCGCGGCATATGGGATCTTCCTGGAACAGGGATCGAACCCATGTCCCCTGCATTGGCAGGCGGATTCTTAAACCACTGCGCCACCTAGAAAGCCACTAAGGGTAACTTTTGAAAAATAAACTTGAGTATAATAATGGAAGAAAAGAGGGGAATAAAGAAGATTTGATCAGTGCATGGAGAAGCAGAGAAGGGGGAAGTATAAAGAAGCTTAGGAATAATAAGGACAAAGTAAAGTAATAGAAACAGATACAAATATATCATATAAATTAAACAAACTAAACCTGGCAGTTGAGACTCCTTTTGCAGTTTACTGAAAAAGAAACCTGTGGAGGACTTCTTAGGGTAGTGATCTGTACAAAAGGAAATAGGATTGAAGGAAACCTAGGATACTGAAACACAGTATCAACGTATTTAAAATATTTGGGACATGGTAACAGATGTGATTCCTTACATGTTAAGTAACAAGCTCTTGAGTGGGTTTAATACCTTTAATTACCAGTGTTTTGTGATAACAAAAATTAATGTAGTTCCTGTTGGTTACAGAGTTATAGATGTCTTGTTGTCTGCATTTGTAGATGAAGAAAATACTACATTTCAGTTAGCGTTTAGTGAAAGTAAAGATAGTTTCCTCCTGGGTTCTACCTATGGATCTTGTCAAGAACCCTTGCTTTATATATATTATGTCAATTGTATCTCACTACAAGTTCTTAAAGAAAAAAAAAAGAACCCTTGCTTTAGATGTTAGTCTTCAAGTGAAGCTCTCCTCTGCCGAATGGCAACCACGCCCCTCAAGTGAGGGAGGGAGGCAAAGAATTGGCATCACAGCTGCCTCCCTGTGTCAAAGGACTTTTCTAAGAAGCTTTCTTCTTAGATTTGATCTTCTTGGTGTGCTTGAGTTGCCAAAGCTGGATCCTGGTGGATTAAGGCAGCCCCTCCGGGGACTTCCCTCGTGGCGCAGTGGTTAAGAATCCGCCTGCCAGTGCAGGGGACACCAGTTCAATCCCTGGTCAGGGAAGATCCCACATGCCGTGGAGCAACTAAGCCCATGCACCACAACTACTGAGCCTGTGCTCTAGAGCCCGTGAGCCACAACTATTGAGCCCGTTTGCCACAACTACTGAAGCCCACACACCTAGAGTCAGTGCTCCACAACAACAGAAGCCACCACAATGAAGAGTAGCCCCTGCTCACTGCAACTAGAGAAAGCCCATGTGCAGCAACGAAGACCCAACACAGGCAATAAATAAATAAATAAATAAATTTATTTATTTAAAAAAAAATTAAAAAAGAGAGAAAGCCCCACAGCAGGGATAAAGCCCCAGTCTCGAGCTTTGCCGTTTGACTCACACAAGAAGTGTGAGTGCTCCAAGTAGTAAATTCCTGCTTAGATTGATCACAAATAAGGAGGACATGAATCCTGTATCAGAACCAGAAGCTCCAAGGTAGTGCAGCTTTCAGGGTTCAAGGATTCAGCACTCAGCAGTGTTACCAAAGACCTGTCCCTTTCAGGGTCCCTTTGCCATCATAGCTTTAATTGTATCCTAAGATTGTTCCCCTCTTTAGCATAAAAGGACTGCCAGAAACAATGAAAGTCTCCTGTTTTCTTCTTCACTCCTGTGGAAAACAGAGAAAAGGCCTCTCCTCCATGTGTAATTTAACTTCCGTGTGCCTCATCTTAGATCATCTGTCTACCTCCCTCCCCCCTAAAGCTTGGGCTCAAATCAGTGTCACTTAAAAAGCATGTGACTGTGTAGAGGTGATGCCCAAATTACATTAGGTTTCTGTTTCTGGTTTTGGTTTGGGGGTGGGGTTTTTTGGGCAACTAATAGAATCCATTTGAAACCTCAAGGTGATCCCATGGCCTTGCCTGGAAGTGGGGCAAAGCAGCCAGGAAACAAATAAATTAAAAAGTGACTGTCCACACACCTGCCTGCAGATGCTCTCCCATGCCTCCTTCCGTGTGAACCACTAAAGACAGTCAAGATGCTGTTAGCTCATCAGAGCAGGACCAATCTCTATTGGAATGAGAAGCAATGAATCTCTTACCTGTGTGTGATGAACCGTATTCCTCTCCTGATTCTTAGCATTCTGATTTAGTTGTATATATTGGAAAGTATGGATTTATGTAAGTAAAATTTGAAAAACAGTTTCTCAGAAAAGGGCTGATTGGCCTGAAGTGTTAGTAAGCATGGTTGTTCCAGTAAAAAAAAAAAAAAAAAAAGTCTGCCGTCAACATAGAATTCTGACTCTGGAGAGTCTTAGACCTATTTCCAAGTGGTCTGAGTGCTCATGTGGAGGGAGAGGAGTCAGTAAAGATTAGGAAGGAGGGCTGTGAAGGAAGAGGAGGAAGAGGAAAGCCGGGAAGATGAGGGCCCTGAGGGCCGAGAGAGGAGAGTGCTCAGCTGGGACAGATCTTGCTGCGAGATCAGTTTGGAAGAGGATACAGCATGTCCTGGGATTTAGCAATGCCGAGGTTTTTGGTGCCTTTTAATGAGAGCACTGTTAGTGGAGTGACTGGATGCAGAGATTAAAATGTAATGAGGAATGGGTGAATATTGAGGAGATGAGTATCACAGGTACAGGCAGCTCTTGAGAACAGTGGCAGTAAAGGGGAGTCTTTTGAGATATCTTTCTTTTAAGATGGAAGAGACAAGCAGGTTTAAATGTGAGGAAGAATAAAAAGATGGAATGATGATTAATACAAGGTTCCTGAGAAATCAAGAAGGGCTAGGGTCCACATCACTTTTGCATGCCATTATGATAACAAATGCTACCAGAAAAAAATGTAACAGAAGTATGGGGCATGGGAGGGGGGATTTTACAAAGTAGATACAAGGTTAAGAGAAAAACATTGAAACGTACAAATAAGTTAACAGAAAATTAAAACAAAAGGAAGAGTAAACAATTTCAACAAGACTAAATAACTGATCAAGATAAGTAATAAAAAGAAATAAGGGGCTACCCTGGTGGTGCAGTGGTTAAAAATCCGCCTGCCAATGCAGGGGACACGGTTCGAGCCCTGGTCCAGGAAGATCCCACATGCTGCAGAGCTGTTAAGCCCATGCACTGCAACTACTGAGCCTGCGCTCTAGAGCCCTCGAGCCACAACTGTTGAGCCCATGTGTACAACTACTGAAGCCTAGGCGCACCTAGAACCCATGCTCCACAACAAGAGAAGCCACTGCAATGAGAAGCCCACACACCGCAATGAAGAGTAGCCCCGGCTCTCCGCAACTAGAGAAAGCCCGTGCAGCAACGAAGACCCAACACAGCCAATAAATAAATAAATAAATAAATAAAAATTTTTAAAAAGGGAAAAAAAAGAAATAAGATGTTAGATTTAAGTGAAAGTTTAGAAATAGTAAAACAGTAAGTTTATCCACAGAAGTGATGAAGGGATGAACACTGGATACTTAAGTCCAGTAGCTGAATGTATAAAATTAAGAAGTTGGGTGAAAAACAAACTGTGGTTACCAAACTGT
Source organism: Hippopotamus amphibius kiboko (assembly GCF_030028045.1). NCBI lineage: Eukaryota > Metazoa > Chordata > Mammalia > Artiodactyla > Hippopotamidae > Hippopotamus > Hippopotamus amphibius. Next base: position 28,241,740 of record NC_080200.1, on the reverse strand, counting down.
GGTTATCTGTGTTATACACAGGTACACACTACTGTATATAAACTAAACAGCAAGGACCCACTGTATAGCAAAGGGAACTATATTCAATATATTTTAATAACCTATAATGGAAAAGAATCTGAAAAAGAATATATATATACACCTATACACACATACATATACAAAAACACACACACATATATAACTGAATCACTTTGCTGTATACCTGAAACTAATACAACATTGTAAATCAATTATACTTCAATTAAAAAAAAGTTGGTAACAAAAAAAAAGATTTTTTCCTTTGAATCATAACATTAAAATTTAACAAACAGAAAATAAAGACAAGGTGGAAGTAAGAAACCTAAAAATTAAAGAGGTTATAATCTAGTGTGAAAATAGAAAAAAGCAAGTAATCAGAACGTAATGATAATGGAAACATCTAAATTTAGGGTGTAACTAGTTAGGCTCATGTTTATTTTTACTTCTTTTGTAGGAAATGACTGATAGCACATTACACCTGTCAGAACATTACCACATGAAACAGAGAGGTCTTTAGCACCAGCTTTTTCTTTATATCAGGTGTTGCTTAATCTCCCTCTGTCATTCTTCTCTTGTTCCCTTCATCAGGTAAATTAAGCATCTGTTGTATGCCAGAGCTATTGAAGGAGATACTAGATCTCACGCTCTTGGAGAGACTCAGAATAAACAGCCGGTTACTAATAAAGTGTGAGAAACGCTAAAATAGATGGAATCTCAGGGTACCATGGAAACAAGAACAAAGCACCCAACTCAGCCTTAGGAGACTGGGAAGGCATTCCAGAGAAGATATTTTAGCACAACCCTGAGGCTTAGAAGGTGGTCAGCAAAGGAGTGGTGGGATTGGCATTTGAAGTGGAAGAAACAGGACATGCAGCCTCTGAGAGCAAGAGTCACATTGGGCTTCCTGTGCTGTGTGCCTGAGGAATCCAGCAACAGTCTGTCAGTGCCCTGCTCCCCCAAGGCTCCTGCAAGTCCTCAGGGCGCAGGAGGAAACATCAGCCACACAACAATGTGGACATCACTGCTAGCAGATGGGGTGTTTGTATTTTTAAGAAATTGGGTCTTATTAAATGAAATTAATCAAAGTGGAGAACTTCAGGCTGCTCTGGAATAGGGAAGGGAGATTTTATTTATCTGTTTACTTATCCACTCAGAGAGGCCTTTAAATATTCAAATATTTAATATCAACCCTTCAGTATATCATCTTATTTGATTTTCACAAGACTTTAAGAGAAGCGCCTAATCTTTGTTCTTTGTACTTATGCTAGTCACTTGTGCACCCCTCTTCCTTCTGCTTCAGCAGTTTTCAAGTGTTTTGGCTTCCAGCTTCCACTAAGTCTTGATCATCATGTTGCTCTTCTCCTTTCCTAAATTTCTTTTTTTTTCAAGAAGTTTTATTGAGATAGAATTGACATACAATAAACTGCATATATTTAGTGTGCAATTTGACATTTTTTTCTTATTAGTAATGTATATATGGCAATCCCAATTCATCCCACCCCAACCCCTGCCCCCTCTTCCCCCCTTGGTGTCCATATGTTTGTTCTCTGCATCTGTGTCTCTGTTTCTGCCTTGCAAACTGGTTGATCTGTACCGTTTTTCTAGATTCCGCATATATGTGTTAACATACGATATTTGTTTTTCTCTTTCTGACTTACTTCACTCTGTGTGACGACTCCACCTCAATACAGATTACTCATTTTTATTCCATTTTATGTCTGAGTAATATTCCATTGTATATATGTGCCACATCTTTATCCTCTCATCTGTTGATGGACATTTAGGTTGCTTCCGTGTTCTGGCTATTGTAAATAGTGCTGCAGTGAACATTGGGGTGCATGTGTCTTTTTGAATTATGGTGTTCTCTGGGTATATGCATAGCAGTGGGATTGCTGGGTCATATGGTAACTCTATTTTTAGTTTTGCAAGGAACCTCCATACTGTTCTCCATAGTGGCTGTATCAATTTACATTCCCACCAACAGTGCAAAAGCGTTCCCTTTTCTCCACACCCTCTCTATTTGTAGATTTTCTCATGATGCCCATTCTCACTGGTATGAGGTGATACCTCATTGTAGTTTTGATTTGCGTTTCTCTAATAATTAGTGATGTTGAGCAGCTTTTCATGTGCCTCTTGGCCATCTGTGTGTCTTCTTTGGAGAAATGCCTATTTAGGTCTTCTGCCCATTTTTTGATTGGTTGTTTGTTTTTTTGATATTGAGCTGCATGAACTGTTTATATATTTTGGAGATTTGTTGATTTGTTTACAAATATTTTCTCCCGTTCTGAGGGTTGTCTTTTCATCTTGTTTATAGTTTCCTTTGCTATGCAGAAGCTTTTAAATTTCATTAGGTCCCACTTTTATTTCCATTACTCTAGGAGGTAGGTAAAAAAAGATCTTACTGTGATTTATGTCAAACAGTGTCCTTCCTATGTTCTTCTGTAGGGGTTTTGCAGTGTCTGGCCTTACATTTAGGTCTTTAATCCATTTTGAGTTTATTTTTGTGTATGGTGTTAGGGAGTGTCCTAATTTCATTCTTTTACATGTAGCTGTCCAGTTTTCCCAGCACCACTTATTGAAGGGGCTGTCTTTTCTCCATTGTATATCCTTGCTTCCTTTGTCATAGATTAGTTGACCATAGTTTATCTCTGGGCTTTCTATTCTGTTCCATTGATCTATATTTCTGTTTTTCTGCCAGTGCCATATTGTCTCTTTTTTTTTTAGATTATTTTTCTTATTTATTTATTTATTTATTGGCTGCATTGGGTCTTCGTTTCTGCACATGGGCTTTCTCTAGTTGTAGTGAGTGGGGGCTACTCTTCATTGTGGTGTGTGGGCTCCTCATTGCGCTGGCTTCTCTTGTTGCAGAGCATGGGTTCTAGGTGTGTGGGCTTCAGTAGTTGCAGCAAGGCTCAATAGTTGTGGCTCACGGGCTCTAGAGTGCAGTCTCAATAGTTGTGGTGCACGGGCTTCGTTGCTCCATGGTATGTGGGATCTTCCCAGACCAGGGCTCACCCCATGTCCCCTGCATTGGGAGGCAGACTCTTAACTGCTGTGCCACCTAGGAAATCCCCATATTGTCTTGATTACTGTAGCTTTGTAGTATACTCTGAAGTCAGGCATTCTGATTCCTCCAGCTCTGTTTTTTCTCTTTAAGATTGCTTTGGCTATTCGGGGTCTTTTGTGTCTCCATACAAGTTTTAGGATTTTTTTGTTCTAGTTCTGTAAAAAAATGCCATTGGTAATTTGATAGGGATTGCATTGAATCTATAGATTGCTTTGGGTAGTATAGTCATTTTCACAGTGTTGATTCTTCCAATCCAAGAACATGGTATACCTCTCTATCTGTTTGTGTCGTCTTTGATTTCTTTCATCAGTCTTACAGTTTTCTGAGTACAGGTCTCTTATCTCCTTAGTTAGGTTCATTCCTAGGTATTTCATTCTTTTTGTTGCAGTGGTGAATGAAATTGTTTCCTTAATTTCTCTTTCTGGTCCTTCACTATTAGTGTATAGGAATGCAAGAGATTTCTGTGTGTTAATTTTGTATCCTGCAACTTGATCAAATTCATTGATTAGCTCAAGTAGTTTTGTGCTGGCATCTTTAGGATTGTCTATATGTAGTATCATGTCATCTGCAAACAGTGACAGTTTTACTTCTTCTTTTCCAATTTGGATTCCTTTGATTTCTTTTTCTTCTCTGATTGCTGTGACAAGGCCTTCCAAAACTATGTTGAGTAGCAGTGGCGAGAGTGGACATCCTTGTCTTGTTCCTAATCTTAGAAGAAATGCTTTCAATTTTTCACCATTGAGAATGATGTTTGCTGTGGGTTTGTCATATATGGCCTTTATTATGTTGAGGTAGGTTCCCTCTATGCCCACCTTCTGGAGAGTTTTTATTATAAATGGGTGTTGAATTTTGTCAAAAGCTTTTTCTGCATCTATTAAGATGATCATATGGTTTTTATTCTTCTATTTGTTAATATAGTGTATTACATTGCTTGATTTGTGTATACTGAAGAATCCTTGCATCCCTGGGATAAATCCCACTTGATCATGGTGTATGATCCTTTTTATATGTTGTTGGATTCTGTTTGCTAGTCTTTTGTTGAGGGTATTTGCATCCAAATTCATCAGTGATATTGGTTTGTAATTTTCTTTTCTGTGGTATGTTTGTTGGTTTTGGCATCAGGTTGATGATGGCCTCGTAGAATAAGTTTAGGAGTGTTCGTTCATCTACAGCTTTTTGGAAGAGTTTGAGAAGGATGGGTGTTAGCTCTTGTCTGAATGTTTGATAGAATTCACCTGTGAAGTCATCTGGTCCTGGACTTTTGTTTGTTAGAAGAATTTTAATCACAGTTTCAATTTCCATCCTTGTGATTGGTCCATTCATATTTTCTATTTCTTCCTGATTCTATTTCTTCCTTGGAAGCTTATACCTTTCTAAGAATTTGTCCATTTCTTCCAGGTTGTCCATTTGATTGGCATATAGTTGCTTGTGATAGTCTCTTATGATGCGTTTTATTTCTGCGGTGTCGGTTGTAACTTCTGTTTCATTTCTAATTTTATTGATTTGAGTCCTCTCCCGCTTTTTCTTGATGAGTCTGGCTAAAGATTTATCAATTTTGTTTATCTTCTCAAAGAAGCAGCTTTTAGTTTTACTGATCTTTGATATTGTTTTGTTTCTGTTTCTTTTATTTCTGCTCTGATCTTTATGATTTCTCTCCTCCTACTGACTTTGGGTTTTGTTTGTTATTCTTTCTCTAGTTTCTTTAGGTGTAAGATTAGATTGTTTATTTGGGATTTTTCTTATTTCTTGAGGTAGGATTGTATTGCTATAAACTTCCCTCTTAGAACTGCCTTTGCTGCATCCCATAGATTTTGGATCGTTGTGTTTTCATTGTCATTTGTCTCTAGGTATTTTTTGATTTTCTCTTTGATTTCTTCAGTGATCTGTTGGTTATTTAGTAGCATATTGTTTAGCCTCCATGTGTTTGTTTTTTAGTTTTTTTCCTGTATTTGACTTCTAATCTCATAACGTTGTGGTCAAAAGATGCTTAATATGATTTCAATATTCTTAAATTTACCAAGGCTTGATTTGTGACCCACAATGTGATGTATCCTGGAGAATGTTCCGTGTGCACTTGAGAGGAAAGTATAATCTGCTGTCTTTGGATGGAATGTCTTATAAATATCAGTTAAATCTTGCTGGTCTATTGTGTCATTTAAAGCTTATGTTTCCTTATTAATTTTCTGTCTGGATGATCTGTCCATTGGTGTAAGTGGGGTGTTAAAGTCCCCCACTATGATTGTGTTATTTTTGACTTCCTCTTTTATAGTTGTTAGCATTTGCATTATGTATTGAGGTGCTCCTATATTGGGTGCACATATATGTATAATTGTTATCTCCTCTTCTTGGATTGATCCCTTGATTATTACGTAGTGTCCTTTCTTGTCTCTTGCAACATTTTTTATTTTAAGGTCTATTTTATCTGATATGGGTATTGCTACTGCAGCTTTCTTTTGATTTCCATTTGCATGGAATATCTTTTTCCATCCCCTCACTTTCAGTCTGTATATGCCCCTAGGTCTGAAGTGGGTCTCCTGTGGACAGCATATATGTGGGTCTTGTTTTTGTATTTATTCAGCCAGTGTGTGTCTTTTGGTTGGAGAATTTCGTCTATTTATATTCAAGGTAATTATTGTTATGTATGTTCCCATTACCATTTTCAAAATTGTTTTGTTTTTGCTTTTGTAGGTCCTTTTCTTCTCTTGTGTTTCCCACTTAGAGGAGCTCCTTTAGCATTTGTTGTGGGGCTGGTTTGGTGGTGCTGAGTTCTCTTAGCTTTTGCTTGTCTGTAAAGCTTTTGATTTCTCCGTCAAATCTGAATGAGACGCTTGCTGGGTAGGGTATTCTTCGTTGTAGGTCCTTCCCTTTCATCACTTGAAATATATCATGCCACTCCCTTCTGGCTTGCAGAGTTTCTGCTGAGAAATCAGCTGTTAACCTTATGGGAGTTCCCTTGTATGTTATTTGTCAATTTTCCTTTGTTGCTTTTAATAATTTTTCTTTGTCTTTAATTTTTGTCAATTTGACTGCTATGTGCCTTGGCATGTTTCTCCTTGGGTTTATCCTGCCTGGGACTCTCTGTGCTTCCTAGACTTGGGTGGCTATTTCCTTTCCCATGTTCGGGAGTTTTTCAAGTGTAATCTCTTCAAATATTTTCTCAGGTCCTTTCTCTCTTTCTTCTCCTTCTTGGGACCCCTATAATGCGAATGTTGGTGTGTTTAACATTGTCCCAGAGGTCTCTTAGGCTGTCTTCATTTCTTTTCATTCTTTTTTCTTTATTCTTTTCCACATCAGTGATTTTCACCATTCTGTCTTCCAGGCCACTTATCCATTCTTCTGCCTCAGTTAATCTGCCATTAGTTCCTTCTAGTGTATTTTTCATTTCAGTTATTGTGTTGCTTATCTCTGTTTGTTTGTTCTTTTTTTTTTTTTTAAGCTCTTTATTGGAATATAATTGCTTTACACTGTTGTGCCAGCTGTTGCTGTACGACAAAGTGAATCAGCTATATTTATACATATATCCCCATATCCTCTCCCTCTTGAGCCTCCCTCCCACCCTCTCTATCCCACCCCTCTAGGTTATCACCAAGCATCGAGTTGATCTCCCTGTGCTATGCAGCAGCTTCCCACTAGCTATCTGTTTTATATTTGGTAGTGCGTATATGTCAGTGCTACTCTCTCACTTCGTTGCAGCTTCCCCTTCGCCCGCCCCTGCCCCCCACCCCCGGGTTGGTTCTTTAATTCTTCTAGGTCTTTGTTAAACTTTTCTTGCACCTTTTTGCTCTTTGCATCTAGTCTTTTTTCAAAGTCCTGGATCATCTTCACTGTCATTATTCTGAATTCTTTTTGTGGAAGATTGACTATCTCTACTTCATTTAGTTGTTTTTCTGGGGTTCTATCTTGTTCCTTCATCTGGTACAAGGTCCCCTGCCTTTTCATTTTCTCTATCTTTCTGTAACTGTGGTTTTTCGTTCCACAGGCTGCAGAAGTACAGTTTTTCTTGATACTGCTCTCCCTTTCCTAAATTTCTAAGCACTCTGTATTGGCACGTTAAACTGCCTTGTTGGTATTTAATTTCTGTGCCAGGCATGCCTCCTCATTGTGTTTAATGGTTTTTTAACATTTAAGACCAAGGTGTTTGGTTCTGTTTTATTTCTCTTCGGTATTTAATACGTTGCTGAGCATTTAAGTTAACATTCATTGAGGTGAGGATTCCACAGTTGTTCCTACCCAGAATTGTTTGGTTCTTGTCAAGGAATAAATAAAAGTCTCATTACTATTTCTAGACTCAACAGGAAAGGCCATACAGAAAAAAACTGAAGTTAAATTTTTCATTAGTGTAAAGTTTTTTTTCCAGATTTACTGAGGTATAATTGACAAATAAAACTTTAAATACTTTAATATTTTATATCACCTGTAATTTCACAGTTTCATTATGACTTTTAATGAAAAAAAATTACTGCTTCATGGATCTTTTATGCCATACTACCTTGTCTTCACTTAATAAATTGCTTCAAGTATAAACAACTGGCAATAAATTTTGAAGTAGCGCCACTTAATCACAGTCAGTCATCAGTTTTCTTGGGAAATTGTTTTCGAGCCATTGACATTGTTTTCATTGTTCAAGTTATTTTTTAATTACAGAAAAGAATAAATAGATAAAATAAGCATACCATGGTGCTAAGTGATTATGAAAACCTCATTTTCTTTTTCTGAATAATGATAACTACTTCCTTGAACAAGAACTTGAATTTCTTATTATTGCATATTATATTCTTACTGATACAAGTGTTTTCAGAGACCTTTTGTGAGTGATGATTTGGACAGATTGGGGGGAACAGGAACGTTCTTTTGCCCATACAGTCTGTTGTTGGAATTTGTTTTGATGATGCAGTTGTTCATAGAATCTGTTCTTAGTGGGCGGACATTACTTAAGAGAATTTTAAAGTTTTCCTTCAGTGTGTTTGATTTTGCTCTGTTATTGCACCCCTTGGTGTGTCTTTTCCGTTTCAGACATTGTGACTATTAGTGAATTGCTGTTCTTCTCAGTGGACAATGATACTGTCAGAGCATCAGGGAGAAAGAATGAAATGGGAGTGGTAGCTATTAGGAGCCAGGGATTTGGGGTGGAGGTGTGCTGCCAGGCTGTGGGTAGACGTCACACACCTCTGTGTAGAAAATCCCCATGACACCATACTGGATCACTGGGCCAAGGTAGGGTGGCACCCAGAAAACTAAGGGAAAGAAAACTAAGGGAAAGAAAATTCTTTTGGCACTCAGTGGCAGAGGAATCATAGACTTTTTCACACACATAACTCTGGTGAGGTAAGAATTCTATTTGTCTTTTTTTTTTTTAATTTTTATTGGGGTATAATTGATTTGCAATGTTGTGTTAGTTTCAGGTGTACAGCAAAGTGAATCTGTTCTAGAAATACATATATCCACTCTTTTTTAGATTCTTTTCCCATATAAGGCATTACACTGTTGAATAGAGTTCCCTCTGCTATACAGTAGGTCCTTATTAGTTATCTATCTTATATATAGTAGTGTGTATGTGTCAGTCCCAAATTGGAAGATTGGGATTGACACATACAGTCTTTATAAATTAGTAGAAATTGAAGATCAGAAAATTGAACGTGTGACAGTGCTCAGCTAATAGATGGCTGATCTAGAATTTGGACCCCAGGTCTTGCTGATTCCATAACTATGTTGTTTCTCTTTACTACCCTGTGAGTGTGTAAGAAGTCACAGGGAGGACCAGATAAGTCACAGGAAAATTAGTGAATGTTTCACAGAAGACAAGCATACAGATCTCTTTAGATATTCTTGAAAGTTTTCCCAAGACTGTGAGGTTATCATCACACAGTGACTAAATGCTTATATTCCTAAACAGCATAATTATTTGTGAAACAGATATTACTGAAAGTAAACAGTCTGTTTCAGGATTTCAAAGTTTCATGATGCCTTGACTGTGTCTTTCAGTAGTTGACTACTGAAATCACGACATAAGCTTTTTTCTCTCTGTTTAATTTGACTGAGAAAGGACTAAAGTTTCAGAGTGCAGAAACTTTAAGGGAAAGGGTGAGTCATAGTTGTTGACAATCTCAGTCATGACAATTTGTGAAATCATTTATCTCCCACTTACTATTTGTTAGGAGACCTCTGGTAGCAAATATGCTCTCGTTGCCATCCATCACCGTGATAACAAGAGAATTAGGGGAAAGCTATTATTTAAGTGGGAATGATAGATGTAGCATTTCTCTGAAGTTAGTGACATCTCTACATTTTACAGTTTCTTTCAGTAGTGTAAGCATTTCATTTCTGTTGCTAAACAGTGTGCTTTTTCCGGGGTGTAGAAAGCAAACATTTCCCCGCTGGTGTTGTCTCTTTATACACTTTGTTATTGATTAATATTTATTTAGTATTTTCATTATTTATTTGCTTCTAATGTTACCCTTTTGTGCTGTGTTCCTCTCCATCCCTCCCTCTCAGCCCTTGAAGTGCTGGCAGTGACTGGCTCCAGGAGGACTAGTACCCACCGTCCTCTGACACTGCATACCTGCAGTCTTCAAAATAACATTTGTGACTTTTTTCCTCCTTCTGAACTGCCCTTCCCTTTTCATTTTAACCTGTTATAAATGTGAGGATGGGGAGTGGAAAGAGCAACCAGTGGTGGCTTCTTAAGATTTGCAGAGAGTGCCAGAGCTTTGATTACTATAGTTGCAGAATCAAAAATTGATGAGCTTCCCCTACAAATTTAAATGTACTTGAAAAAACTGTCCCTCCAAATCTAGGACAATGACCATGTAATTTACTGTCCCAAGGGATAGTTTTGGTGTCTTTGTGTATCTTGTTAGACAAGTGAATATAGTAAATTAATATATGTATCCTAATGTGAAATTGTAGAGTAATATTTACCAATAAATGTAAGTTAGAGGAATAATCTATTTATTCTAGCTTCATGTTATTTTAGCTAATTTAAACTTTCAAATACAGGCCTGAACTTTTCTAATTTCCTTTGACACTTGAGAAATTTGTTCAGGCATGCTTGAATTTCAACAAGACTACTTTGTAACTGAACCAAAGATTAGTTTGGCTTCCTTATTTACCCCAAGCAAAGTCAGTCTCCTTATGGTGATGGTGGGAAATGGGGATCAAGAGATGAGTAACTGCAGATGAATGAGCAGAGGTCAGGGTAGCTCAGTCACTTGGGTTTCTGGGGTTCTCTGCATTTGCCTTTTTTTCCTGCTCTCTTCACCAACCTACATTGGATATTATTGGTCTTTTATATTTTTGTCCATCTATAAAGTTAACAGAATTTTTCACGGTTTTAATTTGCATTACAGGTAACATTTTAATGGAGCATCTCTCTCCCTGTGCAGATACAGATTCAGAGTCATTGCATTGTCCTTTGTGGATGTATTTATAGCTCTGCTGGCAGTGAGCTGCTTGAAGTGCTTTAGAGCTCTGTGGTACCCAGAGAATAGTCAAACACTTTGATGAAGACTTGATTAATTTCATTTATTTGAGGAAGAAATTAATGTTTGTTTGTTTTCTTTTCTCACCTATTTAGTTGCTGATCATCTGGGCTGTGATCCTCAAACACGGTTCTTTGTCCCTCCTAACATCAAACAGTGGATTGCCTTGCTGCAGCGGGGAAATTGTACCTTTAAAGAGAAAATATCACGGGCTGCTTTCCACAATGCAGTTGCTGTAGTCATCTACAATAATAAATCCAAAGAGGAGCCAGTCACCATGACTCACCCAGGTAAACAAAAAAAGGAAATTGTAGATTTTTGTTTTTCCTCTGAGAAATTATTTCTTTGTAGGTGGGCATTCTACCTCTTGCTGAAACCATATCATTTCCCACATAATTCTCTGATCATATTTATTTTTGGTATTGCCATTTGTTTGTTGAGATGCATGTCTTTTTTCCTTTAGTTGAACTTTTTCCTTTTTTTAAGGAAATAATGACCATAAAAGCCTGTAAAATGTGCACTTATTAAGTAACTGGCTGTGACTGAATCCTTAGTCATTTTACATTTCACTTGATAACTTTGAAAAATGATATATTAGATTTCAACTCATTCATCCAAGTTATATCATGGATTCTTAAGGATTACGTGTTTGAGAAGGTACTTTTATCTTATCAGGAGAAATGTTGGAACTGACTTAGTAATTTTTATAATTACAGTAGTAACAGTATTTCTTCATTTCTTGTGGAAGCATTTAGGGTATTTCTGATGTACTTGTTTTAATAACAGTAGTTACAGTTTTTTGAGCTGTAATGTATATATGTCAAGCACTATATGGTCATGAGCTTTTTTGGTTTTTAATAGACTTTATTTTTTAGAGCAATTTTATATTCCCAGCAAAACCTGGGCTTTTTTCAGACTGGCTTTTTTCACTTAATAATATGCATTTAGGTTTCCTTCATGTCTTTTCATGGCTTGATAGCTCATTTCTTTTGAATGTTGAATAATAATATTCCATTGTCTGAATGTACCACTGTTTATTTATCAAGTCACCTACTGAAAGACATCTTGGTTGCTTCTAGGTTTAGGCAGTTATGAATAAAGCCACCCTAAACATCCATGTGCATGTCTTTGTGTGGACATAAGTTTTCAGCTCCCTTGGATAAATACCAAGGAGTATGATTGCTGAGTTTTATGGTAAGAGGATGTGTAGTTTTGTAAGAAACCGTCAAACTGTCTTCCAGTACCATTTTGTATTCCTCCCATCAGTGAATGGGAGTTCCTGTAGCTCCACTTCCTCACCAGCATTTAGTGTTGTCAGTTTTTGTATTTTGGCCATTGTAATAGGCTGCTTTGCTTTTTGTTTCTCTGATGATATATGATGTAGAGGAGCCCCTTTTTTGTATATTTTCTTAGGCAGTCCTCACCATAACCACATATGCTATAGGTACTCTCCCACTTACAGACCAGGAGACTGAAGCAGGCAGGGGCCAGCAGAAGAGAGGCTTAGACACAGGTTTTTTTGGTGTTCTTTCAACTCAGCAGTCTCTCTCTTAAAGTTGAAACCTAGATAAACTTTAATTCCGCATTCATAAAAATTTTAAAGATTAATGACTTATTTAAAGAATTAACTTTTTAATCATATAGTTAATATTTACATAATCAATTTTTAGACAGTTATCTTGCAAGGATCTCACCCTAATTGAGGGTCATTGATACTTTTGTGTTTATCTTGATGAGTAATGCAGACGGATTTAAATTTTATTGCTCTGCCTTGTTTTCTTCCCTCCAAGTTGTTTTAGAACTAAAATATATATATTTCTAATTGCTAAGGTAACACATGCTCATTGTATGAGAACTGAAACTAAAGAAAAATATAAAAAATAAAATAGAAAAAGTGTGTGATTTGCCCTATCCAGAGGTCACTTTTCATTTCTTCAGGAAAACAGAAAGAAAATTAAGGGTCAGTCTGATTTTTCAGGACATTGTGTGTGGGAACACAGGATTCAAGACAGTAGTTTTTCAAACTTATGATTACTGGGGGTAAGGGGGTAGGTAAATTGAAAGATTGGGATTGACATATACACACTACTATATATAAAACTAATAAGGACTTACTATATAGCACAAGGAACTCTACTGAATATATGTATATATATAGCTGATTCACTTTGCTATACACCTGAAACTAACACAACATTGTAAATCAACTATACTCCAATTGAAAAAAAAAATGCTTAGGTCTCAGAGCAGGTGCCAGTTTGCTCTCCTTGGCTGTCTTAGAGGGAAGAAAAACTGAAATTTTGGGCCTAATCATTCCTTACCGATTTCTTCGTACTGAAAATATGAAGAAACATGGATAGGGAGAAATTCAATTGAGCAGAATGTATTTTTCTTTCTCTGTGAAAGAACCACATGCACAGAACCACAGAGAAGTAGTGAGAATGAAAGCCTTTTAAGTATGAGAAGATCTGGGGATTATAAGAGAGGGCATTGAATTTTTTAATGATTTTTGTTTAAAAAAGGAGGGAATTCTCTATCAATTAACATGGATTTCCTATCCGTGTTCCTTGAAATGTTAGTATATCCAGGTATGTTCCATAGATGACCCATGGAGGAAAAAAGGTAAATGATAAGATAAGTTTTAGAAAATGCTTGAAAAGTATTCCACCTTTAGAAGCTCCTAATAAGACATACTGAGGTCTCTGAGAAGTCTTAAAGATGTGTTTTAATTAATTAACTTATGGTTTCCCAAGTTTATTTGACCATGTAACCATTTTATCACATTTTAGTATGTAATGACACAGATAAGGAAATGTAAGGATAGAGTCTGAGGGCATATTCTTAGGAAATGGAACCTTCGTAAGGCAGATGGAATGTAAGAATGATAGGAAATGGCTTTGTGCTGTAATTAGATGTGCAGAAAATTAGAGCGAATAATGTGAGACAGTGAAGTGGTAATACATTGCAGAGAAGTTTAGCACCATCTGATATTAAGAACTCATACATTGTGATCCAGTAATTTCACATCCAGATACGTGCTCTGCAATACTCTTCACACTTTGATGTGCGTGTGGATCTCCTGGGAGCTCTGTAGGTCTGGGATATAGCCTGAGATTCTGTATTTTTAATGTTTCCAGGTGATGCTAATGCCACTGGCCCACAGATCTTGCTTTGAGAAATAGGTAAAGACAAGAAAGCTAGGTTTTAGTCTCAGATTTTTCTCTGACCTCTTCTGTGATGTAGGCCACGTTGCCTCCTGTGTGGGAGGACCTCTTTCGTCTCTAAATCTAAGTCTCTGAAAGGCCATGAATCCCTATTGTGGAGGACAACATGAAAAATCTTTATGATCTGAGAACCGCTTGTTTTCCTGGCTCATTAATGTGTCACTGCTTCTCTCTCCCTCCATAGAGCCCCTTCTTTTCCTGTTTCTACGTGAGGTTCAAGGACCTTTCCATCTGAGTCACTAGATTCCCCCAATGACTCATAACTCCACATCCCAAGGGGTAGACCCAGAGATCCATGTTTTAGCCCTTCCTTGCTCACTTGTCAATTCTATCTACCCTTCATTTGAGAAAAGAAAACTTTGTGCTTTGCATTGTAATGTGAACTAATATGAACTGGTGAGAGTTGAAAAAAAGACCCCTAGGTCACACCTTCAGTGAGTTTACTATCCAAGGCCCCTACAGTCTTCATGGTGTCTTTTTTGTACCTCTTGACAGTACTGTCATTTTGCTTTTCTGTTGTTATCATTTGCATACTAGACTGGCAGTAGAGAGAAGACTGCAGTTTTCTTTAAGTTAAAGTTGATGTCTTATCTTTCTATTCTCTGCAGTGGTCAGCAAAATACCTTGAACAAAATAAGTATGTGCTACATTGAAATGATTTCCTGAAGACATTTAGCTTTGTTAAGCTTTCTTTCCATTTAAGGATATATTTTGTAACTAATTTTTAAACTCCACATTGTTAAGTATAAAAAGTGTTTCGTTTTCTTGCCTTGTCAGTGATGTTTCAAGAGCTTGTTCATGTTTGTTCTAATGAATGCCCTTCATCTGGTGACTGAAGGACATCTTTTCTGGCACAGTGTCCATGACATCATTGACAGGAAAGACCGCTCCATTTGTGGTTTTATTTGTTACCTCTAGTTGGCAGAATAAGTTCTTTGTAATATAGTTAACAGATATGTGGTAGTATAAACGGGAAGTTATGGGCTCTTGGATAGTTTAAAATAATGCACATTTGTCTGAAAGTCAAGGACTTATTTTCCTGGCTTTTAAAAATTGATACAGACTTTACTGTTTAACAGTCATAAATTGTGTCAGATCATTGTCAAATTGAAGATTTCTTTTATAGTTTTATTTGTGTATCTGTAAGAATCTGTGGACATTTTTTTCATTGTTAATAGGAAGATGAAGTAATTTAGATAAACATGTAACCCAATAATAATCTTGCTTGTCTATCTTTCTGTCAGTGAGTGGTATCAAATGCTTCTTAGTGTTCCCTTGGCTGGTTGAATAGAATTAGTTAAATAGCTCTTCACCTTTTTTCCATCGTATTCTCTTTAAAAAAAAAAGTATGTAGCTCTATACTTATTATCTAGCAATGAATAGAAAAAAAATCACACTTTGTAAAATATGGAATATTCACTTTGTGAATAGGAAAAATCACACTTCATGAAAACAAGATAAATCACAAACATATTGCAAAATATCTTTATCCACAATTTGGGCCATTTAATGTAAATCTAAAGCCCATCAAGAAAATGGTTAGTATCAATATAACAGTCATACCATTTTTTAACTGTTTAAAGTTTTTAGATTCTAATTGAATATGGATTTAATTACCCGAGAAAAGATTGAGCTTGCATTTTAAATGTACCGCTGTAGCAGGAAGTAGAGTCTTAATTGTATCTTTTTGCCTGAGTTTGCAAATATCTCTTCTGTATTTTCCATATGATGCATTCAAGAAAAACCTCAAACTGAAACATGTAAGCAGTAGCTTTTAAAAAATAACAGCTTTTTAAAAAATGACTGCTCATGATTCTGTTTAAAAACTTTTCTATGAGCTCTAAATTTGTCCTTTATTTCTCTGGATGTAGAGAGCCCCTCCCTCTGCCAGATACTGAAGACACTTTATCTTCCAGCCTTGCTGTCTAACACAGACATTGCAGGCTCGGCATCCTGAGTAAATGGTCTGGACTCATCACTTGATTTGCCATTTTATCTTGCTTGTGCTTATCCTTTCCTCTCCAGCAGCAGAAGAGGAGGAAGCTAAAATAATGTAAAGGATCTGCATGGGGTTTAGAATACAGGCTTAGAAATCAGTTCCGTAGGTTACAGGACAGAAGACGTTTTTCACTTGGTAGCTGTTCATATGACAATGACCTGGATTTACACTTGCAAGCTCGGAGTGCATCCCACAGGCACAGCTGCTAAGGTGGAGGATACAGCCTGGCTGCATGTGTCAGAGGTCTGGTGAGGGTCAACCCTTACCCCTTAATTGATGCCTTACAGTGCTCCTCAATTCAGGTTTTTCAGGGGGTGGAGTGTAAGGGGTGTTGGGGCAGGATAATTCTTTGCAGAATTGTCCTTTGTATTTACAGAATACAGGATAGCCTCCCAGGGCCATGCCTACTAAATGCCAGAGGCACCCCTCTCTGTTTGTAACAGTGTAAAATCCCCTAGAGTTTCTAGACACACTCTCTCTAGGAGGGCCTTTCTGCCGTTGTTGAGACCTACTGTCATACTCTGAGTCTACAGAGCCTTAAGAGGAGGAATGAAAAGAGATCCTTTGTTGGTAAGGGTAATGGAAACAGAAGAACTGATGAAGGGAAACGTGATGGGATTTTATATTTACTCACATATTAGCATTTCGGGTGTTCTTTTTTTCTTTCTACAAGTTATACGTTCCATCTGGTGTCATTTCTCTTTCAATCCAGATAATTTTTTTAATCATTTCTTGCAGTGCAGATCTGTTGTGATGAATTCTCTCATCATTCATTCATTACCTGAAAGTGTCTTTTTTGCCATCACTTTTCAAGGACATAAGATATAGAATTCAGCACTTTAAAAGTGTTGTTTGTTTTCTAGCCTCTTTTTTTTCTGATGAGTCGTTCCTTTTTATACAATGAGTCCTAAAAAATAAACCTTTTAGAACAGATTCACATTTACAGAAAAATTGCCAAGAGACTACAAATAAATCCCATAGACCCTGCACCCCGTTTCTCTTACTAGCATCTTACATTTGTGTGGTACGTTTGTTACAATTAATGAAGCAATATTGGTACATTATTAGTAACTAAAGTCCATACTTCATTCAGGTTTCTTTAGTTTTTATCTAATGTCCTTTTTAGTTCCAGGACCCCGTCCAGGACACCATCTCACAGTTGGTTGTTGTGTCTCCTTAAGCTTCTGTTGGCTCTGACAGGTTTTGGAGACTACTGTTCAGGTATTTTGTAGTGTCCTTCAGTGGGATTCGTTTGTTTTCCTCATAATTAGACCAAGGGTATGGGTTTGGGGGAGGAAGACCGCAGAGGTAAAGTGTCATCCTCATCACATCGTATCATGTACTGTCAACATGAGTGAGCACTGTTGATGTTGACTTTGACCACCTGGCTGTTTGTCAGGCTTCTCCACTGTAAAGTTTCTCTTTTCTCTCTTCCATACAACACTCTTCAGAAGGTCACTGTGCATGGCCCACACTTAGGGGGTGAGGAGTTCAGCTTCCCCTCCTTAGGGTAAAGTATTACGTATTTACTTGGAATTATTCCACATGGGTACTTTGTCACTTCTCTGTGTATTAATTTATTCAGTCGTTTACATATCCGTATGGACTCACGGATACTGATTTTATACATCGGATTGTAATACAGTACTACTTTGCTTATTTTTTTGCTCAGGTTATTTCGGCTTTGGTCATTGAGAGCTCTTTCAGTTGACTCCTGTGTCCTTTGACATGTTGCCATTACCACGGGTGTTGGGTGTTTGTTTTGCTTTTCGAGCGCTTGCTTCTTTTCTGGTGCTGTAAGATACTCCAGGCTCTTCTTGTATATATCTCCTGTCCCAGTCCTGTCCCAGCCATTGTTCTGAGGAACCCTCATTTCCATTTATTGGAGAATGATATTAGAAACCAAGCTCTGGGTAGTAGGTGTACTTATTACTATTAAGGTTTTGTTGCTTCTGGGCCTCCTTAGTTGACAAAGCAAGGAAATATATGTGTGTATACTAATACGTGGATATGCACATATCTATAAACATTTCTGCATATAACCATTTGTATCTATATAAGCTGAGAGTGAGTTCATACTTAGCTCTCCAGCTCTAATCCACAACATTCTAATCCATTACATCACATGAGTCACTCTAGATTTCTCCCATGGATCACTCTAGATTCCTCCCTTTGCTTGTCTGTAAAGTCCCACTCCAGAAGTGAGAAACCTGGCTGACACCAGCCACCGTCCATTTTCTTAATGGTTCAGCTCACTGAGTTTAGAAGTTCTTAAACGTAAATAACATATTGTCAGGCCTTTGCAGTGCTGGTGCTTGATGTGAAAGCTAACATAAATTACTTTCTTCTCAACTTCAGTCTTCCCCGACTGGGATGCCTAACTGTGTACGTAACTATTCTTTCTCCACTCATTAAGAATTTTTTATCAAAAAACTTGTACCTAATCAGATTTATAAACTTTTATACAGCAAAGGAAACCATAAACAAAATGAAAAAACAACCTGTGGACTGGGAGAAAATATTTGCAAATGGTGCAGCCAACAGGGACTTAATTTCCAAAATATACAAACAGCTCATACAATTCAATAACAAAAACACAAACAACCCAGTCAGAAAATGGACAGAAGACCTAAATAGACATTTCTCCAAAGAAGACATCCAGATGGCCAACAGGCACATGGAAGGATGCTCAACATCACTAATTGTTAGAGAAAGGCAAATCAAAACTACAGTGAGGTACCACCTCACACCAGTGAGAATGTCCATCATTAAAAAGTCTACAAATAATAAATGCTGGAGAGGGTGTGGAGGAAAAGGGACCCTCTGACACTGTTGGTGAGAATGTAAATTGGTGCAGCCACTATGGAGAACAGTATGGAGGTTCCTCAAAAACCAAAAATAGAGTTGCCATAGGATCCAGCAACCCCACTCCTGGGCATATACCCAGACAAAACTATGATTCGAAAAGATACAGCACTATTTACAGTAGCCAAGACATGGAACCAGCCTAAATGTCTGACAGATGAATGGATAAGGAAGATGTAGTATATAAATACAGTGGAATATTATTCAGCCATAAAAAAGAATGAAATAATGCCATTTGCAGCAACATTGACGTACCTAGAGATTATCATACTAAGCAAAGTAAGTCAGAAAGACTAATACTATATGGTGTCACGTATATGTGGAATCTAAAATACGTCACAAATGAACATATCTATGAAACAGAGACAAGCTCAGCGACATAGAGAACAGACTTGTGGTTGCCAAGGGAGAGGGGGGTGAAGGAGGGAAAGACTGGGAGTTTAGGTTTAGTAGATACAAACTATTATATATAGGATGGAGAAACAACAGGGTCCTACTGATAGCACAGGGAACTATATTCAGTATCCTATGATAAAGCATAATGGAAAAGAATATGAAAAAGTATATATATATATATATATATAACTGAATCACATTGCTTTGCAGCAAAAATTAACATAACATTGTAAATCAACTATACTTCAGTAAAATTTTTTAAAAATGAAAAATAACTTGTAAGAAAACAGAAATATAAGTATCTTAACTTGAAAATGACACAAAACTAGGTGGCTCTGGGAATATATAACAACAAAAAGAAAGTATTTATTAGGTCAGCCCACACATGGGTTAAAAAGAAATTAGTAACAAGGTTTTGTGGAGACCTGGGTTAAGTAACAGTTCAAGTGGAGGACAGCTGGGACTTCAACCACGTAAGCTCGGCATATGCTGACATGTGCCGTGGCTGCTGGAAACATACCGAAGGCTTGGCCTGTATCCCTGTGCACATAATATTCAGATGAAGGGTGACATTCGTGTCATGCTGCTCTTGACGTTGGGAGTATTGTATCATTCTTCGCGGAAAGAATTGAAAAAGACATTGAAAAATGATGTCCAAAAAAGAACAGGATGGAAAAAAGTCTATAAGTGTTTTATCAAACACAGTTTGGAGTTTGAGCATCAAAATGAATAATGGTAGTAAGTATTTTAGACCATTAAGTAAAATAATAACTGAGTTCATGCTGACCTAAAAAGTCAAATAAATGGAATACTTACCTAATCTCAAAATACCTCCTTACAGAATACTTAGTAATTACTAGGGGAAAAAGAGTAACTTCACAGTGGACATGCCTGGAGGACGTCACTTTCACGAAATGATTGAAGTGAACATCACCAGGAATGGGATAGATCAGAACTGTGCCACCTGGGAGTGTTCACTGAAAAGAGCACAGCATCACTTCTGGGATGTTGCTGCCAGAGGGGCATGACCTGAGTCTCGCCACAAGGAAACATCAGATAAATCCAGGATGAGGGACATTCTACAGAATAACTGGGCTGTACACTTCAAAAGTGCCAAGGTCGTGAACATCAAGCAAAGTCTGAGAGACTGTTCCAGACTGATGGAGACTAGTGAGACGTGACAGTGAAATGCAATGCATGGCTCTGATCTGGGCTGCTATAAAGGACGTTGTTGGGAAATTGAGTAAATGTAATGGACTCTCAGATTAGTAATGTATTAGTGTTAATTTCCTGATTTTGGTGGTTGTACTCTGTTTATAAATGTTTTTTTGTTTGTAGAATACACACTAAATATTTGGGGGCAATGTGGCATCATGCCAGTAACTTACTCTTGAATGGTTTAGGGGGAAAGGAGGTTTTTATATGATACTTCTAACTTGTAAATGGTAGATTCTTTAAAAAATCTGTTTAAACAATGAATAATTTGGGACTTTGAGAATAATTAGTATGGAGAAAAGACTGAGGTGGAGCCCCAGGGAAGATGTCTGAAGGACTGTTGTGTGGAAGAGGAATTTTTGTTGATTCTGGAAGGTGTTTCTTATATTTGATGGCGCCGTAAAGTTTATTGGCAGGATTTTTTTCTTCGTGATACATACAGTAGTGATGCACCGTACACTGGATGGTATTTTACACCATCTATAAGTGAAATACAGTTTATTTATTCAGTGGTGTTTCTCCCAAGAATCAAGAGCTGTGAATGGGCATTTAGGAGTCAAGATTTTAGTTATAAAAAAGACCTTAGAACCAGTTACCCAACAGAGTCAGTAATTTATAGGGGGTTCGTGTATTGTGTTGCGGATGACCCATAAGAACTCTTCTAACTAAAAGATTCGATGACTCTCTTTGTGTCTGGTATGTCTTCCTAATTACCCTCCTACCTTTCTGCCTCTTTACATGAATGAAGAAAGTGACTTTCTCTTCCATGCTGGTCTTTGCTCCTGACATCTTTTCTTTTGTATGATGTAGAAAACACAAACAGGTTACCTGATAAGCGCATATAGGCAGGAGATGGTATAAGAAGAAAAGAAACTGACATTTGAGTGCTGGGTATTGAGCCTTTGCTCTACTTGCGTGAGACTGAAGAACTTCCTACTCAAGGAATTAAAGAACAAGGATTCAGTAGACCCTTGTTCTTTTTTTTTTTTTTTAAGCTCTTTATTGGAATATCATTGCTTTACATTGTTGTGCCAGTTTTTGCTGTACAACAAAGTGAGTCAGCTGTATGTATACATGACCCTTGTTCTTTTTTTATTGTTATTATTTTAAGCTCTTCATTGGAATATCATTGCTTTACACTGTTGTGCCAGTTTTTGCTGTACAAGAAAGTGACACAGCTGTATTTACACACATGACCCTTGTTCTTTTTGAGGACAAACGACAGCTGAGGAGCATCAGGAATTATCAGGTAACTCTGAAATGGCTCAGAGGCTTACACATGAAGCTGTATGTCAGCCTCAGGGCAGGAGGTTTAGGTTCAAAATTCAGCACACTTTCCAGTTAGTGTTATGAACCTTGTGGGCAAAGCTGTGTACCCATGGTGCTAGCATTTTCTTGAATCAGTACAGCTGCTTTCAAACCAGTGCACTTCCTCAGTGACAGAACTTCCCTGTTCATGCTCTTGCTCCACACCCTGTGTCCCTCCTTTATCACAGGCATTCACATCCCTGCCTGTCCCTTCTCGAAGGGAAGCCTTGACTCCTGGCTTACTTATCCACATGTGGTCCTGCCATCATCCTGGCCAACTTCAGAATCCATGTGGCGAGGGAACACCTAAACCTAAAATGCTTTCCTCAGATCCTTTGGCCATTCCACATCACCAGGAACCTGGGCCTCATTATCTCCTGGAATGTTTATATCTCTCTCTTTTTTTTTTTTTAATAAATTGATTGATTTTATTTATTGACTGCATTGGGTCTTTGTTGCTGCACACGGGCTTTCTCTAGTTGTGGCAAGCAGGGACTACTCTTCATTGTGGTTGCAGGGTTCTCATTACGGTGGCTTCTCTTGTTGCGGAGCATGGGCTTCAGTAGTTGCAGCACACAGGCTCAGTAGTTGTGGTGTATGGGCTATAGGGCACAGGGTCAGTAGTTGTAGCACACGGGCTTAGTTGCTCCGCGGCATGTGGGATCTTCCCGGACCAGAGATCGAACCCATGTCCCCTGCATTGGCCGACAGATTCTTAAACACTGCGACACCTGGGAAGTCCCTACATCTCTTGAGTCTCAACGCCAGTGTCCTATTCTGTGACTATTGCGTCTTCTCTTTCTCTCCCTCTCCTCCTGTCATTTGGGGTTGTTGAAGCTTCCAGTTCCTTGGGCCCTCTCTCTGTTTTCTCCCACTTCTCCTCCTCCACACTTCACCTCTGCATTCCACTTAGATCACGAGCCACTGTTCCAGGCACATTGACAGACAGTTTCATTTGGTCAATAAGAAGTGTCTACCATCACATGACGGTTACCTTTAGGTCCATTTGTCTCCCCAAATGCCCTGAATGTCAAGGAGTTTGAATTTTATTTAGTTGACAGAAGGGACACATGAAAGGCTTTGAACAACAAATGTATGTTTTAGAAGAACCACTGACAAATCTCAGCAGGAAATCTATATAACCTGTCATCCACATTGATCAGAATTATTGCTGTATTCATTTCATAAAAGAATGTAACATGTTTTTTTTCTCCCTTGAATTCTTTAAGGGGTCAGTGAAGAGAAGTGAATACTAGGTTTGACGAAGTGAAAGTATTATAGAGTAACATCTGAGAAGGACTTAGATCAGTGGAACTGAGAGTGAAGAGAAGGTCTCAGAGGACAAGTGAACAGATTCATTGAGACACAGGAACACAGGACCTGGCCAGACCATGCAGTGTGACAGATCGCATCGAACAGAAAACCCCTGACCTGCACCTACCTGTTCCTTCAGCAGCAGCCATTCTAGACTTTAAAGGAATTTTGACCTCTTTCGCTTAAAATATATGGTATTCTGCTTTACATATAAAGAGGTCATTGAATTCTGTAGGAATAACTGATAGCCCTACCAGAAGTTATAAAAGTGTCTTTGCAGGCACTTCATATGGGAATGCAGCATTCCCCTGAACTGTTTTTTATGGGAAATTTCCTAAAATTATTTAAGAGCTTTAAAATTCCTTAAAACATTTGCAGCTGATTTGAACTTAGCAAACAGGTTCATCTGTTAAGACATAAAACCTCTGCTAAAATGGGATTTTGTAGGTAAGCTTGCAGTACAAAAGTGAAAAGGCTTACAGTACAAGCACTTTCTCCACGTGTGGCCTAGTGCCTCAAACAGTTCATTTGCTCTTTTCCTGTGGCTGCCTTTCTAGAGTTAAAGTATCAGCCCCCCGGCCAAATCGGGCTTGTCCTGAGAGTCATTCCCAGGAGCGGGGTGATGAAGGCAGTCAGGGGAGAGGGTGGTGATTTCTGGTACCTCCCAACTGTGGGGACTCCCTGAGCTGAAGCCCAGACCCTCCTGGAAGCCAGGAGGGTTGTGTCAGTCTGCAGATACCTGAGTGTTTCTCGAGGTGGTGGGAGAAATTAGGAGTTCCAGAGTTTTGTGATCGGGGCTTTTCGGTTTCCTCCAAAGAATGCTTTCCTCTTCTTTCTGTGAATAGTAATACTACAAGTAGGATAAGCTCAGTAAGTTATAGCATCTACCGAGCACCTGCCATGAAGCCTGCAGGTAATATTTTTTGAAAGAAGAAACTGAAGTTCAGAGAGGTTAAGTATCCTGCTGGAATTTGAACCTAGACATTCTGACTTCAGAGCCAAAGGAGGTTAATCCTAAGGTTCATTTTGTTGGCCCTTGAAAATTGATTTTGTAGTCAAGATTATAGCAGCATGACCCTATTTTTCCACTTATCCCCTTTTCCCATTAAAAAATAGAAGTGCTAGGTGTTGGGGGGAGGGGGACTCTTTTTTTTTTTTTTTTTAAACAGAAAAAGTGCCAACCCAGAAGTTCTGTTTATTTAGTAGGAAGAAAAGAGAAGTAGAAAAATATTGATTACAGAACCACTTTACAAAATGCAGAAGAAATTATAGCATTGGAAAAATCACCATTTTGCAAACAGTATTATAGAAACTAATCCAGGTGGGTGTTTGGGGGTGCTGAGAGCATTGAATGAAAGCTCATTACTAGCCAAGTGATAAAATTCTCCTTTATCAATAAAGGTAAAACCTACCATACGCTTCCTAATGTAGCATGCTAGAAGGACACAGCGTCACCTGTGTAGCATTCCTACCAAAAATGTTTACTTTGGAGATTTAGTCATGAGGAAACAAGTAGACAAATCCAGATCGAGGGACATTTTTAAAACCTATTGCCTGGACTCATCAAAAAAGGCCAATGTCATGAATGACCAGAAGTGACTGAGGGACCTGCTTCAGATCAGAGGAGACTCACAGGAAGAGACGACTGAGCACAGTGCCCACAAGGCCTGATTAGGCGCTGGGTACTCAACTAACCTAGACAGTTCTGAGAGTCATTGTTAGAATCAGGCAGAAATATCTGAATGTGGACTGTATATTGCAGAACAATGTGGTATCAGAGTTCAGTTTCTTGAGTATGATAGATGAATTGTGTCCTTGTTCTTAGGAGAATGCTAAAGTATTTAAGAAGGAAATGTCATGATGTTTGCAACGAACTCTCTTGGTTCAGCAAAAATAAACACACACAGAAAAGGTGAAGTGTTACCAGTTGACAGATCTAAATAAAAAGTGCATGAATGTTCATGTAGTGTTGAAACTATTCTGCAGGCTTGAAAATTCTCGAAGTAAAAGAATAGAATTGTTTCTTAAAGTGGCCATACTCAAGCAGGGGAAACAGATTCACAATAAAGAATAACAATGGGGAGCGTTTTCAATAAAATAAGTGAAAGCAGGGATCACAACTAGGTTTTTACTTAATTGGCATCTCTGGCAAGTTAATCCTGGCCGCTGGGCATGTTGAAATGCGTGGGATTCTGAATCCATATTCATGATTTATTAGCATAGTTTGCCAAGGGCTTCAGATGCACGAATGGTGATGAATGTTCCAAATACTTGTCATCTTTCCTTAAATGTTTACATCGTTACAGTCTAATTAATTAGTTCTTAACTCTTTATCTGTCACTGCTTGATCCAACCCTAATTTTATCCTGAGCTTACATTTTCTCTGGCATTAATATCCTCCCCCCACCCCCAGAATCTGGGCCAAAGCGTCACAGATTTTTAAAAGTCAGGTGTCTGAGGCAATCCTTAAATTAGGGTCTTTGAGCCCAGATCGCCTTTATGGGTGGGGAATGAGGAAGTCCATGAATCTCTCCTGAAATTGGAAGGGGATGCCCACCATCAGATTTTCCTAGGGGATTTATGACCTAAAGTGGTTTAGAACCTAGTGTCTTTGCTAGTATTCTGCTGATCTGCTGTAGTTATTTTTCATTTTGTTTGACCGACAGTGTTTTAATCTCCTTTCCTGTCCCTCTTCCCAGTCCCCTCCATTGTGGTAGCGTCATGAGCCTGCCTGTGTTTGGCTCCTCTCTCTAGTCTCTGTAAAATTCTCCTTTGCCCTTTGAGAGCAGATGCAGTTTTCATGTAATCAGGAGCAGGTGTAAAGGAAAAAGCACTCCTGTGTGTGTGTCCTTTACTCCTCACACAGAAAACTTCACTTCTGACACTCTTGGTCACCAGATGTTTGTGGCATTTTCCCTATACCAAGCAATTTTCAATAACACTAGCTGGATGTCCTGTAATTGAATTTGATTCTGACACTATCTGCCTGGGGTTAGCGTGAGGTCCCACAAGTTCAGGGCTTAGTCCCACAAGACATGCCACCCCCTCATGCCACCATTTCAGAAGCCAGCTGCAAGTCACACATTGTCACCAGTACTTCTGACCCACCAGCTATAAGTTGAGGTCCCCACAACCCCCTCCTCCGGTCCAAAAATTTGTTAGAATGACTCACAGATCTCAGGGGAAACCTTACATTCGCGAGGTTTATTCTAAAGGACTTAATAAAGAGTACAGGTGAAAAGACACATAGGACAAGGTGTGTGAGGAGGGGCTCTCTGGCATGCCGTCCTCCCACCACCTCCATGTGGTCACCAACCTGGATGCCCTCTGACCCCCGTACTTTGGGATTTTTATGCAGGCTTCACGTCTCTAGTCCCTCTCCCTCCCCAGAGGATTGGGGTATGGGGCTGAAAGGTCCAAGCTTCTCGTCATGGCTTGGTCTTTCTGGTGACCAGCCCCTGTCCTGCAGCTATCCAGGAGCCCACCAAGATTCACCTCATTAGAACAAAAGACACTCCCATCCGCCAGGGGATTCCAAGGGATTTAGGAGCTCCGTGTCAGGAACCAAGGTCAGAGACCTAATATTAGAACAAAAGATGCTCCTAGTGCTGTCACTTAGGAAATTGCAAGGGTTTTAGGAGCTCTGTCCCAGGAACCAGGGATAGAGCCCAATATATATCTTTTCTATTATTTCACAGCAGGTAATTTTCCACTCTTTTTGCAAAGTGAACATTACAGAGCCTTGATGATAGTATATGGTCAATAAATATTGTTGAAGGGATGGTTGAAATAATTAAATGCTTCTTTTCCCAAACAGCTTTCCAGCTGAAATTAGGTGGTGCTCATTTAGTGCTGTTTATGTGAATGAAATCACATGGACTGGTTCCCTTGGCGACCTGCACAGCTTTCCCAGCTCCTCTTCCAGCTTGAGTCTTCACGAGGGAGCCTCAGAACTGATTTCTAAAACCATTTGTACCTGGTGTGATTATAAAGCAATGAGACTGATTGTCATGTGCTGTTTGTGGGATCCGTCTCAGTTACTTTATAGCCATACCTGGTATCTTATACCACAGATCATTGCCTGTTGAACAACATTTTTAAAGCACTTAAGGTTTCTAAATGGAAATTTTAAATGGTTTAGCATCATTTTATGATCTTTTTCTAACTTACTGATCAGAACTCTTATTTCAGAAAGATAATTAGATGTTGACTTTGTTGCTTGCTTTAATTTTGCAGTTTTTTGTTTTTGAATTTTTAATCAGTATTCCGGTACACTGCTGATAAATTCTGATGAAATGACTGGCACGATTTTGAATAAGGTTATACAAAGGTATATGTTCCATTGGGTTATACTTTTCATAAAACTTTTTATTATTGAATTTCTTTTCAGTTGCATATGGTCTTTTGACTGCACATTGTACAAGGATAGTCCTTTTAGTTAAATATGATAAATGAAACATATAAACTAAATATTTAGTAGTAGTATTCATTGAAGAAGGCTTCAAAAGGGCAAGTTTGGGAGTTTTAGTTTTGTTTTGATGGTTTACATTTATATGCACAAACCTTATTCAAATTTAAATAAGGAATTATAATTTTCTCTTTCCCAAAATAAAATGTCTGTTCTCCGTCTTCTGACCCCCACAGTCTTAGGGCTCTTGGAAGAAGGCCTATTGTAAAAGTTGCATGTTGCCACAGGCAGCTTCACCTTATGAAAGGATGATCACTGACAGCTGGACTTGTGGTAGAAAGGTTTCTCTTTTTGCTTAAAAGAAAGTGGGACATTATTCCCTTTCTGCAGAAGGAAAGGGATAGGAATTTCATGCTGTGCTTAGGAGAGTCACTTGCCTTTTCTGTATTACTGCTTATGTAATTGAAAGAACTGGATGCCTAGGCGAGCAGCTTACAAACATCCTAATAGTTAACTTAAATAGTTAGTGGTGGCTATAGTGGAACCTCTGGGCAGCTGTTAGAAGCTTGCAAGTATTTTGATACCAAACTAGTCCCAAGTGTTGAAGCTTGGACATTTCTTAGGAAGGGTTTAATTTCTACAAGAGTTCTGGGGTAAACGAAAAAGGAACTTTCCTCCAGTCCAGTCTACACATAGGAGCAAAGTTAGTTTCAACTGTTATTGATTAAAGATATCACCATTTGGCATTTTGCTGTTGGAACTCTATTAGCAGATTTGTGTGCTAAGTCAGTGAAATTATAAAATTATATATCTCATCCTTCTGCTTCTTTCTGTTCTTTGTGCTAGTTCTATACACAATAGGTGCTCTGTAAATGTTTGTAAGAAAGTTTAATGCAAAAAGTACCAATTTTTGTAATATAAATGTTTTTCTCCTTTTCATAAGGAGTTGGGACTCTCTAAAGAACATTTTAAGATGGTAAAGGTTTTACAGTGAAAACCTGCCATGATTTTATCACATTTCTATTGCTGTATAATACAGTGTTGTGTATTGTCTGTTACGTTTGGCTGATTTAATCATCTGTGTTTTAAATATAGTTGTAAGACAAGTTAATACGGTTCTTAACACTGCAATCAGTTTATGCGCTGTAAGTGTGTTTAAGTCTTAAGTAGTACACAACAAATTTCTGTTCCCACTTGGTGCCAGCATACCCAGCTGCAGCTGCATTTTGTTTGAAAAGTTGAATCTGCAGACCCTTAACAGTAGCAAAAATTGCGGTAGTTTTTCTAAGTAGCATTTTTATATACTTGATGTTCTATAAATTTTAAATGTCACTTGAGTATATGTATTTATTTTACATTACAGGCACTGGAGATATTATTGCTGTCATGATTACAGAATTGAGGGGTAAGGATATTTTGAGTTATCTGGAGAAAAACATCTCTGTACAAATGACAATAGCGGTTGGAACTCGAATGCCGCCAAAGAACTTCAGCCGTGGCTCTCTAGTCTTCGTGTCAATATCCTTTATTGTTTTGATGATTATTTCTTCAGCATGGCTTATATTCTACTTCATTCAGAAGATCAGGTACACAAATGCCCGGGACAGGAACCAGGTGAGCTATCAGTACTCTGTAGTGATTGATGCTTACTGGCCATGATTCACATAATCTGTGTATGAACATTTTTTCATTAAAAAAAGTGGTAACCCTCAGTCATTTTAATATGTCAAAAACAGATGGAGACAAGTATTTTAAGGATATTTGATTACCTAAATGGAGAAATTATTAAATTTATAGTGACCACTGGGAATATTCCAGGTAAACGGTTAGCTTAATATCATAGTGTGATCTGGCTAATTCTAGGAATTTGAAGAAGTATTACATAGCTGCATTTTTAAGCTGGTAACATTTGTTGTCAGTGGCAGGGGAGTTGGAAGGATGGGGGAGGGAGACTTTCCACTCTATATATACTTTTGTTCCATGTGAATTTCTTTTCCCGTGTGAATTTTGAATTATGTATTATCGATTCAGAAAAAGTAAATTAATTAAAAATAAATTATCTGTCCTATTTAAGCTTAGCCATGGGGCAGTGATGAGGTGGGGAAGGACCAGCAAAAGAGATATCTAGATAGTCATCCTGGAAATGTCATTGCCCAGCGCAGCCTAAGTACTCAGTGGATTTCAGGTGAATGAACAAAGACACAGGAAAGACAACATACTGCCCTGTAGTAATGTACTTGCAGTTGGTTTTCCGTCAGTTTGTTACTTAGTTTGTTTGATATGCTGTGTATGGAATATCTACCCTGGAGCCAGGTTTGACGTGTTAGGTCCCGGTCCCAGTCCTAGGCTTTTCTAGGAAGCTAAGAAGTAAGTTGCTTGGAGAGTGGTTTGAAGCCAATTCTTATATACACCATTCTCTCCGCAGAGTACATCTAAGTCCCAGTGGGGTGGTATGAAATTTCATCCTTTCTCATTCTAGTGAAAATAGCACAGACTTTGGCATGGAGTTCAAGTCCTGACCTTACCACCAATTTGCCATAGTCCCTCTTGCACGGTTTATTTAGCTTCTCAACTTATTTCTGCATCTGAAAATACGTATAAAATATACAAAAACTATAATTTATTGAACATTTGTGTGCCAGGCTCCGTGTAGCATCCTGTACATCTTTAAAATTTTTATCATGATAATTTTTATTATTTATAACTTTAGACTTACAGAAAGTTGGAAAAATAGTATAAAGTATTTCCTTGCCCAGATTCTCCAGCTGTTAACATTTTGCTGTATATCCTTTTTAATCATTTGAGAGTAAGTTTGAGATAAGATGTCCCTTTACCCTTAAATACTTCATTGTGTACTTTCTATAAGCAAGAATATTCTCTTATATAACCCCAGTATGATTACCAAAATAATGAAATTAACATTAATATCATTATCTGATCTATAGACCTTTTCTAGGTTTTGTGAAATTATCATAATAATGTCCTTTATAGCAAAGAAAACCCTGGATTGATCCAATCATATTGCATGTTGTATTCAGTTGTCATGTATCTTTTCATCTGTTTCATGACATTGACATTGTTGAAGAGTACAGGCCAGTTGTTTTGGATTTGAGCTTGTCTGATGTCTGATGTCTTTTCATGATTAGATCCAGGTTTATATTCATTTTTGTCAGGAATACCAGTCCTTTACATGTGTTAATTTTTTTATTTTGAGATAGTTGTAATTTCACATGCATTTATAAGAAATAATACAGAGAGATTCCCAAATACCCTTCACCCATTGCCCCCCAGTGGTACAATCTTGTGTAATTATAGTACATAGCGCAACCAGGATATTGACGTTGATAAAATCTGCTGATCTTCTTCAGATTTCTCCAGTTAAACTTGTGCTGGTGTGTGTACAGTTCTGTGCAGTTTCAGGTGACCACCACCACAGTCCAGATACAGACCCCTTATCACAAGGATCCCTCGTGCAGATTCTTTTATAGCCACAGCCACCTCTCTCCTACACCCCTGCCTAACCCCTGGCTACACTAGTGTGTTTCCCACTCTACAGTTTTGTCATTTCAAGAATGCTGTAGAAATGGAATCGTGTAGTACTTAACTTCTAGAGTTCGATTTCTGCATCTAACATAATTCCCTTGAGATGCTTCCAAATTGTTGTACATATCAATAGTTTATTCCTTTTTATTACTGAGTAGTATTCTGTGGCTTGGATGTACCGTAACTTGGTTGACCAAATTGATTCCAGTTTTGGCAATCGTAACTAAAGTGACTGTAAACATTCACCTACAGGTTTTTGTGTGAACATGTTTTCATTTCCCTGACATAAAGGTTCAGGAGTGCAATTTTTGAGTTATTATGATAAGCACATATTTAATTTTGTAAGAAACTGCCATACTCTTTTCCCAAGCAGCTGTACTATTTTACATTCCCAGTAGAAATGTATCCCCAATACAGTTCCTCTGCATCCTTGACAGCATTTGGTGTTGTCACTATTTTTCACTTTAGCCATTCTGATAGGTGTATAGTAATATCTCTTTTGTGATTTTAATTCACGTTTCTCCAATGACTTACTGATGTTGAACATCTTTCATGTGCTAAATGCCACCTGTATATCCTCTTCAGTGAAATGTTTGTGTCTTTTACCCATTTTCTACTGGGTTGTTCGTTTTTTACCATTGAGTTATGAGAGTCCTTTATACATGCTAAATACAAGTCTTTTGTCAGAATTGTGATTTGTAAATATTTTCTCCCAATTTCTCCCAGGATCTTTTGAAGAGCAAAATTTTTTAATTTTTTAATAAGATTATTTATGTATTTATTTAATTTATTGGCTGTGTTAAGTCTTTGTTGCTGCATGTGGGCTTTCTGTAGTTGCGGAGAGTGGGGGCTACTCTTCATTCCAGTGTACAGGCTTCTCATTGGGGTGGCTTCTCTTGTTGCAGAGCATGGGCTTTAGGTGTGCAGGCTTCAGTAGCTGTGGTGTGTGGGCTCAGTAGTTGTTGCTCCGAGGCATGTGTGTGGGATTTTCCTGGACCAGGGCTTGAACCCGTGTCCCCTGCATTGGTAGACCGATGCTTGACTACTGCACCACCAGGAAAGCCCCAAAATCTATAATTTTGATGAATCTTAATTTATCAGTTTTTCCTTTTATGAATTGTACTTTTGCTGGCAAATCTAAAAACTCTTTGCCTAGCCCTAGATACCAAGGAGTTTCTAATTTTTTTCAAAAGGTTTTACATTTTACTCCATGATCCATTTTGAATTAATTTTTGTATAAAGTGTGAGGTTTAGGTTGAGGTTCCTTTTTGTGCTTATGTCTGTCCCATATTGCACCTTTTCAAAACTCAGTTGGGCATGTTTATGTGGGTATGTTTCTGGGTTTTCTGTTCTATTCCGCTGATCTGCGTGTCTGTCCTATGTCCACACCACACTGTCTTGATTACTGTAGATGTATATTATGCCTTCGTATTGGGTGGATTGATTCCTCCCATTTTATTCTTCTTTTTCAAGATTGTTTTATCTACTCTAGGTCCTAGAGTCTTTTCATATGAATTTTAGAATAAGCTTGTCTCTGTCTCTATTAAAAAACAACAACAACAACTTTCTGGGATTTGAACCTGTTGATCATTTGGGGAGAATTGATATATTTATCATGTTGTATCTTCCAGTCCATGAACTTTGAATGTTCTTGCATTGCTTTAGGTCTTTTTTTTTTTCTTTTATCAACATTATATAGTTTTCAGCACACAGATCCTCTCATGTTTTGTTAAGTTTATACCTAAGAATTTTGTTTTGTTTGGAGTGACTGTAAATAGTAATGTAATGGTAAATGGACTGTAAATGTGTTTTTACTTTCAGGTTCTACATGTTCATTGTAAGAATATCAAAATGTGATTGAATTTTATATATTGATTTTGTGTTCTGCAACCCTGGTAAACTCACTTATTGTAGATTGCTTGGGATTTTCCATGTAGACAGTCATGTTATTTTGCAAATAATGACCACTTTATTTGTTCCTTTCCAATCTCAATGCCTTATTTCATTTTCTTGCCTTATTGCAATGGCTAGAACTTTCAGTATTATGTTGAATAACAGTGGTAAGAGTGGGCATTCTTGCTTATGCCCAATCTTGGAGGAAAGGATTCAGTCTTATTAAGTATGTTGTTAACTGTCATGTTTTGCAGTTTTGTTACCAAGTTGAGGAAGGTCCTCTCTATTTCTAGTGTGCTGAGAATTTTTATCACAAATGGGGCTGGATTTTGTCAGATGCTTTTTATGTGTCAGTTGATGTGATCATATGTTTTTTTGTTTTCTTCTTTAACCTGTGGTAGATTGCATTCATTGAGTTTTGAATGCTGAACCAGACTTGCATACCTGGAATAAACTGCACTTGATCTAGTCTTGTATACCTGGAATAAATCCCACTTGGTTATGGCATATAATTTTTCGTGCATTGCTGGATTCGATTGGCTACTGCTTTGTTGAGGATTTTTGTGTCTAATTTCATGCGAGGTACTCGTTTGTAGTTTTGAGGGAGAAGTTGTAAAAATGTAATTTCTTTAATGGTTAAAAGAATATTCAGGTTATCAATTTCATCTTTATTGGATTCTGGTCATGTGGAGGTTTTGGGAAATTGGCCCATTTTTTAGATGTCATATTTATAGCATAAAGTAGTTCAGAGTACTTCCTTGTTCTCCTTTTCATGGCTGCACTGTCTGTAGTGATATTCCCTGTTCTTTCCTGATTTTAATTATTTGTATCATCTCTTTTTATCTTTGTCAGTCTTCTGAGAAATTTCTCAATTTTACTGATTCTTTTCAAAAACAAGTTTTTTTGAATTTTAACAGTAGGAACTTAGATTATTTATTTGAAAACTTTTTCTAGTGTAAGCATTTATTGCTGTTTTTCTCTCAGCACTATTTTAATTGTGTCCCATATGCGATATCCTCTATTTTCATTTTCATTTTCATTCAACTTTATGTAATTTTTTTCTTTTGAGGCTTCTTCTTTGACCTGTGTATTACTTAGAAGTGTGTTAATTTCCACTTGTTTGGAGATTTTGCTGTTGTCTTAGTGTTATTGATTTCTAATTAGATTCCATTATGATCAGAGAAATACTCTGTATGATTTCTTTTTCTTTAAATAAATTTAGTTATTTATTTGTTTATTTATTTATTTATTGGCTGCGTTGGGTCTTTGTTGCTGCACACGGGCTTTCCCTAGTTGTGGCGAGCGGGGGCTACTCTTCGTTGTAGTGCACAGGCTCCTCATTGCTGTGGCTTCTCTTATTGCAGAGCACAGGCTCTAGGTGTGCAGGCTTCAGAAGTTGCAGCACGTGGGCTCAATTGTGGCTCATGGGCTCTAGAGTGCAGGCTCAATAGTTGTAGCACACAGACTTAGTTGCTCCGTGGCATGTGGGATCTTCCTGGAGCAGGGATCGAACCCCTGTCCCCTGCATTGACAGGTGGATTCTTAACCACTGTGACACCAGGGAAGTCCCTGTATGATTTCATTTCTTTTAGATTTGTTGAGGTTTGTTTTATGACCTAGGATCTGGTCTGTCTTGGTGAATGTTTTGTGGGTGCTTGGGAAAAAATGTCTATTCTGCTATTGGGTGGAATGTTTTATAGATGTCAGTAAGATCAGTGCACTCAGCTTGCTTCTGATAGGAGCCCACAGAAGGGGGGAAAATCACTTTCCCAATGGGCCCTGCTGAAAACATCATGGGAAGAGGGGTGCAGTTCTTCCATTGGCATTTTGCTGGAGTAGGACAGGTATAGCCCACTCTTGCTGGTACTTTGGCTAGGGGAAGCAGGCTCTTTTTTTTTTCTTTTTTTTTTTTTGAGGGTGTGGGCTGGCTGGGGGATGGGGGCGTGGGGATCTGTTCCTGTTGCCACTCCCAGATTGGAGGCTTCTGCAGCACCTTGTCTGAGATATATGAGAGGCCAGGGAACTCACCACCTGGCATTCAAGTCTCGAGACCCCTAGACAGCCCACCTCTTCTTTCTACCTTTGGGAGACTCCCTGGGCTGGTTATGTCCAGGGTTTTTTAGGTGTTGGAGGTGGTGCAGCTGGGAGAAATGGGGCTACTCCATCGTAGCAAAACTGAAAGTTCCTGTAGCATCTCACATGACTTTTGACTTGGACATAGGTGATTGAAGTGATAAAGGGATATTAGATGAAGGAGTCGACTGATCTAAAAATATGCCACTTTTTTTTTTTTTTTTTTTTTATGCCACTTTCATAGAAAAGATTATTGGATTTGCATGTATAAAATAAAGTTACAGCCATACAATAGAACGTACCAATTTTGTGAGATTTTTGACAAAATGAATAGCTGTGAGATCGAGATCTGATGAAGTGGAGGAATACAGAGTCAGATGAGCACTAACAAAATAACAGCGTTTGTGTGTTTATCTTCAAAACACCCGGTAAGAAATTCTGTCTAATGATGTTTGAAGAAAATATATATCAGCTGAAGTTCTTCAGCTTCTTGAGGACAGGCGTATAGCATTGAACTGTTCTTTTACCCGCCCTGTTTAATCAGTGATGTTGCCTTCTTTTTTAAATTGAAAAATTTAACCAGTATAATAATACAAGAACATAATTTTTAAGAATAAATAGTACTGCAAAGCTTGGTTCGTTGCCCAGTCCTCTCCTCCTTCTAATTCTTGTTTCCCAGCAACAAGTCACCTCTTTCAACTCTTTAATCTATTGATTCTGTTATTAGCTTCATATAACTAAATAGCATGCTGTACTCCTTTTTTAAATAAATTAAAGGTGTTTTTTAAACATACTGCCATTATGAAAGACTAAAAGTAAAATGATCAAGAGTAGCTCTGAAAGGGTGCTCTTGACA
Organism: Hippopotamus amphibius kiboko; assembly: GCF_030028045.1. NCBI lineage: Eukaryota > Metazoa > Chordata > Mammalia > Artiodactyla > Hippopotamidae > Hippopotamus > Hippopotamus amphibius. Next base: position 28,206,080 of record NC_080200.1, on the reverse strand, counting down.
GGAAAACCGTAAAATATGGCTTTGATTGTAGTGCATCTCAAGGACTTTTGAAGAAAGCAAATGTTTTATCGCAGGAGCCTGCTCTTTGACAGTAGTGCTTTAATTAGCACCCAGCATGGGGCCTGTGTGTGATGAAGGACTCAGCGCAGTCACCATCTGGCACAGGCCACAAACGGGAACTGGTTTTGCGGCTGACTGCGCACAGACTTCCTAAGTATCCTTCTCCAGACGCTGCTGTAGCAGAGAGTGGTATTCTGACCTTTGTTCTTCCTTCCGTTTTTCTTAAGGTTGAGAAGCATTTGATGAAATTTTTATGTGGCTTAAAAAGCTTAGCTTATTAAAGTTTAATACGAAGGTGGCAGCAACTCAACTGGTTGAAACCTTTGGCTATTTTAAAAAAGAGAAACCAGAACTATTAGCAAAGAAAAAAAAGTGAGTTTAAGGAGAGACTCATTTTCTCCCACAAACTGTCATCGTGAAGCAGTTTTTTCTACAGAATATGCTACCATAGAGAGCCATATGTTATAAATAAGTGTCTAATAAGCACAGGGTAATGTATACAATTGACAGCATTTTACGTATGATATAAGAATCTAATGCCGTGGCTTTTTAGTGTACTGCCAGGTATCTGGTTGCTCTTCCTGAAAACTTGCTAGAATGTATCTGAATACAGACAGGTCAGATGATGGCTGATGCTAAACTTAAATGTCACCTTCTAATAAGACAGTGATAGTTATTTCACACAAGAGGATAGATGTTTGGTGTATTTTATTGAAAGGGTACTTAAGGTTTTTCTGAGAAATGTAAACTTTTTCACAATTACATAGTTAATATTGTGCCCTTAATCCCAAAGTGGTCAAGTTTGACAAACCAGAACAATGAAACTTTTATTTTATTAAACTTTTATGTTGAGGAGTAAGGCAAATATTAAAAAAAAAAATTCCATAACCTAGGACTACTGCGTTTAGAAGGTCTTCTTATGAAAATCCCCTGTGAAAATGCATATGGTTTCTAAGGTATTTAAAAGTCATTAAAGCTTCCTGCCAAAATGTGTATACAGTATTCTTAGACTTTATAAATATCTCAGGGTTACTGAAATGAAATATGCTTTTGTTGCCCATTTTTATCTTGTAAGATAGCTAATTGGAGAATGCAGTTGCATGTGAGAGTATGGAAGAGTACTGAATGTTCTTCAGAGGAAAGCTAGTACTTTGCATGTATAATCTTTGAAAATGGTGAGTTCAAAAGTCTTTTCCTTCCAAATTGGAGGGGAAGAAGTTATTGTGCACACTGTCAAGGTTTTTCCCCTACGAAAAGATTACGCAGTCAGGAGACAGATTTCTTCATAGTTGGGTGGTAAATTGAATTTTATTATGTTTTTTAGGGATTAACAATCCTAGAAAAAGATAATAGATCTTTAAACTGAGAATGTATATTTTACCACTTTTTAAATATATAGCAAGTACTCTATCTTCTTTTTCATGTCCTGCTATTATGATCAATTTACATAAACACCGCTTTCTATATTCAGAGACTATATCCCTTCTAAACGATACAGCAAAGCTTAAGACTTTGTTTTTCTAGCACAAAATAGTCTCTTGAGATCAGAGTGTTTCTGAGACATTCAATTCTACATCCTTGGGGTTTAGCATAGGGCTTGGCATGTCACAATATCTCAGTAAATGCTTAAATGAATTAAAGAATGAGATTACATTCTTTTGGGAAGGCAGACAGGTGTAATCAAAATTCTCTGTAGTATAAGACTTATTCTTTTGGGTCAGAGTGATATTACTAGAGTGATATCACAGAGGAGGTAGTGACATTTGAGCTGAATTTTACAGGATGAATAAGACTTCATCAGACAGAGACTGGGCAGAAAGTCAGGCAAAGGGATTATTTTCCACAGAGCTGAGGGGAGATAAAAGAGAGACAGAAGAGTTGAATGGCATCAGAAATAGTAAGGAGGAGACCTGAGACTGAACCGATACTGGATGCGCATATTGACACTAGAAGATGAAGGGTTTGATTCTCATGCTGAAAAACTTAGACTTTACTCTCTAAGCAGTAAGGAGTCATCAAAGGTTTTTAGCAGTGAAATAATAAAAGATTTTTTTCCATCAGGAGAGGCTTGGGGGAAAGAGTTCTTAAAGAGGAAAATATTGAAGAGCAAAGGAAAATAATATTAATAAAGCAGGGTTATGTAGGGGGAGGGATTAGGGCATAGACAGATGGTTACCTGGGAAAACTGTTGGGGATACGTCTTTTCAGACAAAAAGGAAAAAAGGTAGTAGTGATGAGAGAGTGAATGAAAGAAGGTGCTGACGACAAGATAGTTATGTTAGTTGGGGAAAAATTATATTTGCAGCACCTGGATTTCACCAGTGTCTAAAAGAAGAAAACCCTATTGTCTGCTGATACAGACCTAATTCTCTATCTATGGGAGAGTGCCGATGAGTGAACTCTAAACCTGAGATGAGTCTCATTAAAGTGACCTGCCATCAATATATTCTGAGCCATCTGGCTTTGAACAGATTATTCCTGTTAAATTAAGCAGTATGAATTGTTTTAAATTGTCTTCTACCAATTTGAAACTTTTGGACACTTTGCATCCAAATATAGAATAGTGCTCAGGTTGGTTTTCTTGATGTCTTTCACCAAGGGAAGTAAGTTAATCTGGCCCCTAATGAGCAGTATCCCTTCATATTTTATAATATGGGAAGTTTTTAGGCATTTTTTATATAAATTTATTTATTTATTGGCTGCATTGGGTCTTCATTGCAGCACACGGGCTTTCTCTAGTTGCTGCGAGCGGGCGCTACTCTTCATTGTGGTGCGTGGGCTCCTCACTGTGATGGCTTCTCTTGTTGTGAAGCATGGGCTCTAGGCATGTGAGCTTCAGCAGTTGTGGCACATGAGCTCAGTAGTTGTGGCTCACGGGCTCTAGAGCACAGGCTCAATAGTTGTGGCACACAGGCTTAGTTGCTCCGAGGCACGTGGGATCTTCCCGGAGCAGGGCTCAAACCCGTGTTCCCTGCATTGGCAGGCGGATTCTAAACCACTGCACCACCTAGGAAGTCCTAGGCATTTATAATGGAAAGAGAACTGGAGTAGAGAGTCAGGAGACCAAAGGCTGTGGTCCCAGCACTTTTACTAACTTTAGATAGATCACCTCAGTTGTCTCTGGCTTTGGGTTTTCTCCTTTGTGTAATAAAATGATGTATCCCTGTGGTTTTGTCCCATTCTATAATGTTCTGTGTGTGGTGAGGTGGAAACTTAAGTAGCTTTGTTACCTAAAGTCAGAAGTACAGAGAGTATGAGTGAGTGGATAGAGGGTTATGGGAAAAGCTTTGGAAGCTAGGGTGGGTAGTTTATACTTAGTTTAGTGAGTCTCAGACTTCAATATGCAGAAGAATCATGTGGGGGCACTTTTCCCCCCTCCTTCCCCTCCTCTCTTTCTCCTCCTCCTCCTTCTTCACTTCCAGAAACTGCAGATTCCCAAGACACCTCCACCCTCCAGTCTTTTCCGGAATTCTGGATAGGACATACTTAACAGCTCTCAATCTGAGCAGATCACTTAATCTCTCTATGCCTCAATCTCATCTTCTGTAAAATGGGAATAATGTAGTTCTTTCTCATAAAATGACTGAGAAGAGGTCATGAGTCAGTACACGTGAAGGGCTTACCACAGTACCTAGCACATGCTGCTGGGCGTGGTAGTCAAGTGAAGGTAAAGGATCTTAATAAAAAATGATCTTCACAAAAGGAATTTGTGCTTCATCTTGGATATTTGAGAGTCAGCAGGATGAAAATAGTATTAAAACCAAGAGGTGGGTGAAAAGTGGCTTTTAGTAAGGACAAAATCGTAGCTGAGGCATACCTGTCACAAACTGATGGGAAGTGTCGAGGGAGGTATTTAGAACTTAAGGGACTTGGGCTTCCTAGGTGGCGCAGTGGTTAAGAATCCGCCTGCCAATGCAGAGGTCACGGGTTCGATCCCAGCTCCAGGAAGATCCCACAAGCCGCGGAGCAACTAAGCCCGTGTGCCAAAAAAAATAAAAAATAAAAAAAAATAAAACTCAAGGGACGATCCAGAAGAATGCAGTAACACGGAAGCCAAGTCCAGAGAAAAACATCGCAGTGAAGATATTTGACATTATTACCAAACGCAGGAAAAGATGTGTTTTACTTTTGCCGCAGGAGGTTTTGAAAGTTCAGAAGTGGAAGTAATGATATATCCAGATATCTGTGGGAGATCTCTAATTAGGTGCCCTACATGCAATCAGATTAACTTGCTGACACTGAACTCCTTCTGCCACCAGCACCTGCTCCCCCCTCGCTGTCAGTCTCTCATCTACTGCGATGCCTTTCCCGCATAGCCAGTCACTAACTAGAAAGCTGGGGTGGCCATTCTTGACTTCCATCTCTTCTCATGCCCCATATTAGTCAGTCATTAGGTTCTGTCAGTTTTACCTCCTAAATCTTTCTTCCTCTGTTCTCTCCTCGTGCCCCACTACTACTTACCTAGTTCAGGCCCTGCTTATCTCTCCCAAGTACTAGACTCTATCTGGTCTCACTGTCTCTGGTCTTTTCTGTGTCACATACATTCTTCTCTGGAGGTCAGATCTGAATTCTCCAAAATTCAGATCTCATTCATGGAACTTCTTTGTTTAAAATTCTTTAGTAGAATTCTGATCTGAGCAAGATGAAAGCAGTGAATATTTTGCTTAATCTTCCCAAATCCCTTTAAAAAATACAAAGAACAACTAGGATAGCAAAAGGAAAAACCCACAGACAGCATCTTCAATGATACCAAGGAGCAGCGTACCTCCAAGAACTCCTGGAAAAGGAGTGGTCAGGCCAGACAACTCACAGCAGCAAGACCTGCAGTGTAGCTCCAAGAAGGGAGCCAGAAAAAGAAAAGGGTGATGCTAAGAACCAGAAGTCAGAAGGAAAGGGCTTCACTCAGAGGGGAAACCTCAGCAAATAAATCTGAGAACAACTGGTGAAACAGATACAGCACCACAGACTAATTTGTAAACAATTGAAAAGAAGACCTTGGAAACCCATTAAGGAGCTTTAGGGAACACAGAGGGTGGTGGGGCAGCCTCAGCCCTTGAGGCAGTCAGTAACACACATGAGCACACACATTCAGCCTGGATGGATGGGTGGATGGGTGGGTGGATGGATGGATGGATGGATGGATGGATGGATGGATGGATGGATGGATCTAGGTATGAACTTTAAAACTGTATAAAAACTATATGAGAAGAACTACAAAACACTCCTGAAAGGCATAGGTAGATAGTTAAACAAATGGAAAAGACACCTTCTTCCTATTGAATATAAACATTCAATATAATACCGACATCAGTTCTTCCTAAATTCATTCATAAATTTACTTTAATCCCAGTAAAATTATCTTCAGATATTTTTCTGGGGTTAGATAAGGTAATTGTAAAATTTATTTAGAAGAATAAGTAATTAGGAAAAAATCCTGAAAAAGAGGAGCAATGAACATCTGTTTTATAATACATAATAAAGCCTCTTATTTGAAAGAGTGTTGAGTTAATCCATGAGGGCTTCTGTGGTGGTGCAGTGATTATGAATCCGCCTGCCAGTGCAGGGGACACCGGTTCAAGCCCCGGTCCGGGAAGACCCCACATGCCGCGGAGCAACTAAGCCCGTGAGCCATAACTGTTGAGCCCACGTGCCACAACTACTGAAACCCACGTGCCTAGAGCCCATGCTCCACAACAAGAGAAGCCACCGCAATGAGAAGCCTGTGCACTGCAACAAAGTTACCCCTACTCTCCACAACTAGAGAGAGCCTGAGCACAGCAATAAAGACCCAACACAGCCAATAAATAAAATAAATTTATTTTTAAAAAAAGAGTAAATCCGTGAATAAACAGCAACAGAAGAAAATGCGAAATATAAAAATTCACGCAACTGAGTACTGAAAATTAATACAAAGCATCATCTCAAATCAGTGGGGAAAGATGAACTTTTTAATAAATGGTTGTGGGACAACTGGAAAAAGACAAAATTAGATCCTTTCCTCAGTTGTACACCAGGAAAAATTTCAAATGAATCAGAGATCTAATTATAAACAATAGAACTACAAATATTGGAAGAAAATGCGGGGGACTTCCCTGGAGTGGCTAAGTGGCTAAAACTCCACCCTCCCAGTGACTGAGGAACTATATTCCCAGTCCTGGGAACTCGTGTCGGCAATGAAGACCCCATGTGTTGCAACTAAGACACGGCAAGGCCAAATAAATAAATAAATATTTTTTAAAAAAGAAGAAGAAAATGTGGGCTAAATTTTCCTTTTTGATGGAGAATTTGGAAAACTTTGAATTATGGCTCAAAATCCAATAGAGCAATAAAAATGATTGATAAAACTTGATAGTGTTTTTAAAGAAAAAAATAAGGAAAAATCCAAAAAGTGAGTGACAAACTTAAAAAAGATATTTGCAATTTATATTACAAAAGGCTATTGACACTGATATATAAAGAAGACTCCCCCCTCCAAAAAAAAAGACAAAACCTGATTAAAAAATGGGCAAAAAAAAAATAGTTCACTAAAAAGAAATGCGAATGGCTCTTCTTTAAAGAATAAATAAATTTATTTATTTATTTACTTATTTATTTATTGACTCTGTTGGTTCTTTTGTTGCTGCGTGTGGGCTTTCTCCAGTTGCGGCGAGCAGGGGCTACTCTTCGTTTTGTGGTGTGCGGACTTCTCATTGCGGTGGCTTCTCTTGTTGCAGAACTTGGGCACTAGAGCACAGGCTCAGTAGTTGTGGCACAGGAGCTCAGTTGCTCCGTGGCATGTAGGATCTTCCCGGACCAGGGATAGAACCCGTGTCCCCTGCATTGGCAGGCGGGTTCGTAACTACTGTGCCATCAGGGAAGTCCCCAAATGGTTCTTAAAACGTTAAAAGATGTTCAACCACACTCATAAGTTAAATATGACTTAAAACCAAACTGAGATATCATTTCTTATTAATGTGGCAAAAAAAAAAATTGTAAGATTTGACAATGTACTTTCTTGACAAGGTTGTAGGGAATACAAGCATTCTCATACATTGATGGTGGGAATGTAAAATGTACCGTTCCTGGGGTGGGGAAGTAGGAATTTGCAGTATCGTGCAAAATGCATATGCACTTATCCTTTGTTTTAGTAACCTAACTAGTAGGAAATTAGCCTGATGAGGAACTTGCAAAAGTAAAAAATGACATATTTGTTATACAGTTCATTGTGCTATCATTTATAATAACAAAAGACGTGAACCGTTCAGATGACCCTCAGTAGGAGTTTGCTTGAATAAACTAGTACTCTACACATGAAATACTCTAAATGCAGTGGAATAGTATATAGCTGTAAAAGAGAATGGTTTCTAAAGCTCTCTGGATGCTGCTATGGGGTGACCTCTTAGTGCAGAACAGTTTTAGCATAGCAGTGTATTGTAAAGGGGGGGCGGCATGAAAACATATTCATATATATGGATATATGTATTACATATATGCACGTGTACGTATGTATGCTTTTATTTTTAAAAGGAAACAATGTACAGGTAAAGCAAAAATTGACATAAAGAGTTATTATTTGCGGGGAAGGGAGTAGGGTAGAAGAGATAGAGATTGATAAGACTTCCCTGTACTAGCTTTATAATTTTGACTTTGGAACCATCTAAGTGTTTTATATAATATTTTGTAAAAAGAAAAGAAATCGTCAAAGTTGAAAATAAATGGAACCTAAATATATTTCAAGATGACCTAAACACATAGAGAAAGGAATTGTTTTAGGGGACTTTGTTTTTTTTGACAGTACATTTCTATTGGGATACATTCTAAGGATAAAAAAAGTAAGCTTCATTTAGTAGTCTTATTGTTGGTAGTATTGATTGTTATTTTGAAACTATTATATGTAGATTGTAGGATAAAGCAAATAAGTAATTATGTTAATGATATTAGAAGCCAGGAATCAGTGTAAGAGAATATTTAAATTAAAGAAATTAAATAATAATTCTTTAATCTTATTATTGAGTTGAAAATGTCAGTATGGACTCCTGGTTTATCTTCCTTTTTCTAAAAAATACAGAACTCCTCTGTCCATGGCAATGACAACCCAGTAACAATGAATACTTCTGTTTATAGAAGAATTCCAACTAATAAGTGCAGAAGAAATAATAGAATGAGAAAATTATTTTACATTCTTAATAAAATAATGAATCTCCACTCCCACCCTCAGACTGCTATAGGGTTGTTTTCAAATACCATTTCCCACTCAAAAAAACCCAGGGATCCTTGGAGAAAAGACTTATTTTAGGTTGAGGGCAGCAGATGTATAAGATGACTGTTGTACCAGACAGTGAGGAAGCTATTGACGAGCACTGTGGTGGTATCAAAAGGATCTGGGTGCTGTCTCAAAGGAGCTCCCCATAGTAGTCAAAGGTGAGACCGAGCACTCGGGGAATAAATGTTGCAGTTGATTGACTGGAGGTTAGAGAACCAGTTTGTTATCCTGAAAATCAGTTTTTGAAAACTGATTCATCTATTTTTCCTATGCAAATTGTATTGCTTGTATTGCATAGAAACCAGCTAGTTAATGAGGGAAACTTCTTTGTAGAAGAATCCAACTAATAAATGAATTGGAGAATTAGAAAATCACCATTTCATAACCCTCAATGAAATGATGGATTTTTAGTGATCATCTGTGGGTGCTAAAATCAGGTGAAAGCTGATGGCAGCTTCTTAATGGACGGATCAAGCTCTTAGGGCTGTCGGAATGCTTTTTCTCTTCCTTCCACTACCTCAGCACAGCTGCTGATTGTGTATCTGTAGAATAAGGCTGTAGCTGGTGGTTTGACCCCACCTACTTGTAGTCTGAGGTTTGTGAGATGCTCTTTCACCTGGTTTTGTTGAAAATGTTTGTGGGCTTTTACTTTTACTCTTAAAAGTTTCTCTGTGCATTTTTAGGAGGAAATTTAGTAAGATTTAAAAAGCTTCCCTGACACCACCACCTTGTCCCAGTTGAAGGCCACTCCGTCAGGCTTTTCTTCCTGTTCTTCCACTGAACGGTTATTGTCAAGGCCACCATGACCTCAACTTGCCATCTCCAATAGTCAGTTCTTAGTATCTCATGATACTTCCTCAAACTTCATACACCCAAAACTGCTCTTCCTGAATCTTCCTTATGTCATTAAATGGTGATTGTATTCTTTAAGCTGCTCAGCATCATTGAACCCTTTCTTTCTCCCGTTTAATCCATCAGTTCTCTCAAATCTACCTTCAAAATATATCCTGTATAGTAACACTGAACAATCCTAAAAGGAAATTAAGGAAACAATTCCATTTATAATAGCATCAAAAAGAGTAAAATACTTAAGAATAAACTTAACCAAGGAAGTAAAAAACTATACACTGAAAACTATGAAATGTTGCTGAAAGATGCAAATAAATGGAAAGTCATACTATGTTCATGGATTAGAAGACAATATTGTTAAGATGACAGTAGTACCCAAAGTGATCTACAAATTCAGTGCAATCCCTATCAAAATCCCATTACTTTTTTGCAGAGGTAGAAAAATCTGTCCTAAAATTCATATGGAATCTCAAGGGGTCCAAAAAGCCAAAACAACCTTGAAAAAGAGGTCTGAAACTTCTTGGTTTAAGAACTTATCACAAAGCTACAGTAATCAAAACAGTGTGGTGCTGGCATACAGACAGACAGACCAACGGAATAGAATTGAGAGCCGAGAAATAAACCCTCCCATACATGTTCAAATAATTTTTGACAAGGTGCCAATAGCATTCAGTGAGGAACAGTCTTTTCAACAAATGATGCTAGGAAAACTGGATATTCACATGCAAAAGAATGAAGTTGGACCATTATCTTACACTGTGTACAAAAATTAACTCTAAATGTATCAGAGACCTTAGCATAAGAGCTAAAACTATAAAACAGAGTATAAGGGAAATGCTTCATAACATGGGATTTGGCAGTGACTTCTTGGATATGACAGTAAAAGTACAAGTAATAAAAATTATAAATTGGACTACATCAAAGTTTAAAATGTCTGTGCATCAAAGGACACAATAAATTAAAACATAGAGGCAACCGACAGATCAGGAGAAAATATATCCAGAATATATTAAGAACTCCTACAATTGAACAACAACAACAACAAAACCTGATTTTTTAAATGGGCAAAGGACTTAAGAAGACATTTCTCAAAAAGAGATATACATGGACTTCCCTGGTGGTCCAGTGGTTAAGAATCCATCTTCCAGTGCAGGGATGTGGGTTCGATCCCTGGTCCCACATGCCATGGGGCAGCCTGAGTGCCGCAACTACTGAGCCCATGTGCTCTGGAGCCCATGCGCCACAGTGAAGAGCCCAAGCACCACAGCGAAAGATCCAGCCTGCCACAGCAAAGATCCCACATGCTGCAACTAAAACCTGAAGCAACCAAAATAAAGTTATACAGATGGCCAGTGGCCATAGACACATGAAAAGATGTTCAGCATACTGATCATTAGGGAAATGCAAATCAAAACCACGATGAAATATAGCTTAACAGTCATTAGAGCTAAGACTTAAAAAAACAAAACAAAATAAATATTTCTTGGGTGAGGAGAAATTAGAACCCTTATGCATTGCAGAATGGTGTGGCCGCTATGGAAGACTGTATAGCAGTTCCTCAAAATATTAAACATAGAGATGGCATATGACCTGGCAATTTCACTTCTGGGTGTATACCAAAAGAATTGAAATCAGGATCTCAATGAGATTATTTCATACCCACGTTCAATAGCAGCATTATTCACAGTAGCCAAAAGTGGAAGCAACTTGGGTGTCCATCAGTAGATGAATGTATAAAGGAAATGTGGTGTATATGTATGGTATTATTCAGCCTTAAATATTATTACGCCTTATTATTATTCAGCCTTAAAAAGGAAGAAAATTCTTACACATGCTACATTGTGGATGACCCTTGAGGACACTATGGCAAGTAAAACAAACCAGTCACAAAAAGGCAAATACTGTATGATTCCTCTTATATGAGGTCCCTAGAATAATCACATTCAAAGACAGAAGGTAAACTGGTGGTTGCCAGGGACTTGGGGGTGCAGGGTGGAAGGAGGAAATGTTTATTGGATACAGTTTCAGTTTTGTAAGATGAAAGTGTTTTGGAGATTTGATGCATAAAAATGCGAATGTGCTTAACACTACTGAGATGTACACTTAGAGTGGTTAAGATAGTAAATTTTATGTTACATGTTTCTCCCACAATTAAATTTTTTAATTTGTAAGATATTATCTGTATAAGGAAACATAACATATTATGGAGGTATATAAGTAAAATGGATGACAGCAGTAGCACAAAAGCTGAAAGGGGTGAAAAAGCAAGACCCAACCATATGCTGAAAGAATACTATTGTAAGGCTCTTATACTACGTAAAGTAGTATAATCACCTGAAATTAGACTGTGATAAGTTAAAGAAGCATACTTAAACCCTAAAGTAACCACTAAAATCACACTACAAAGAGTTATAGTTAAATCCAGCAAAGGAGATAAATGGAATTGTAAAACAACAACAACAAAAAACTCAATCCTAAAGAAAACAGAAAAAAGCAGGAATAGGGAATAAAGAACAGATGGGACAAATAGAAAACAAATACCAAAATGATAGATGTAAACAATCATATCAATAACCACATTAAAGTAGACGATCTAAACACCCAATTAAAAGCAGAGATTAACAGATTGGATAAAAAAAGCAAGACCCAACCATATGCTGCCTGTAAGAAACCTACTTTAAATATAAAAATACAAATAGGTTAAAAGGATGAAAAAGGCTACACAATACCAACACAAATCAAAATAAAGTTGAAGAGGTGAATTGATATCAGGAGATTTCAGAGCAAACCTGTTGCCAGGGAGAAAAGTCACTTCTTAATAATAAACGGTCAGCTCAAGAGGATATTAACACTTAAACATTTATGTACCTAATAACAAAGCTAAAAAAAAATATGAAGTGAAAACTGATAGACCTGCACTGAGAAATAGACAAACTTGCAATTATAGTCAGAGATTTCATTACCCCCCTCAGTAATTGAAAGAGTAAGTAGACAAAATCGAGTCTGTAAAAGACTTGAACAACATAATTAACTAACGTTACCTGATTGATGTTTACAGAACACTTCATCCATCAAAAGCAGAATATACATTCTTTTCAAGTGCTCTCTGAGCCATAAGACAAACCTCAATAAATGTTAAGAGGATTTGAGTCATACAAAATATGTTCTCTGATGTCTTAAGAGTTAAATTAGAAATCAGTAACAGAAAAATCTCTGGAAATCCCCCAAATATTTGGACACTAGCTTCTGAATAACTCACGAGATAAAGAAGAAATCAAAAGGGAAATTAGAAGATCATTTGAACTGAATGAAAATGAAAATATATCAAAATTTTGAAGATGCTGCTAAAGCAATTTCTGTATTAGAGAAGAATGTCTGAAATTAATACTGTCAGCTTGCACCTTAAGAAACTGGAGAAAGAAGAGCAAATTAAACCAAAAGTAGGCCCAAGAAAGGCAATAAGAAAGATCAGAGCAGCAGTTGGTGAACTAGAAAGCAGAAAAACAGTAGAGAAAATTACTCAAAAGAACTAGTTCTTTAAGAAAATCAATCAAAATTGATAAACATTTGGCCAGACTGATCAGGAGAAAAAGAGAAGGCACAAATTAGCGATATGGAAAATGAGAGAGATGACATCACTACAGATTATAGAGATAATAAGGAAATCTTACGAACAAGTTTATGCCAATAAATTTGACAACTTCTATGAAATGGACGAATTCCATTAGTGTGGTCATTCCACACTAATGACCAAAGCTCACTCGAGATGAATAGATAAATAGGCCTATATCTATTAAGGAAATTGCATTTAAAACTATCCAAAGAAGGAAAACTCCACGTACAGATGGTTTCTGATGAGTTCTAACAGAAATTTAAGGAAGAGATAATAATTTTATGCAAACTCCAGAAAACTGAAAACAGAGGAATACTTCCCATTTCCTTCTATGAAGCCAGCATCATCCTGATACCAAAACCAGACATTACAAACATTACAAAACAGAAAACTACAGACCAGAATCCCTCTTGAACATAGATTCAAAAATTCTAAACAAATTTTTCAAATCATATCCAGCAATATATAAAATGGATAATTCATCATGACCAGGAGGCATTTTCCCAAGAATGCAGGGTTGATTTAACATTCAAAAATTAATCAATATAATTTACCATACTAACAGACCAAAAAAAGGAAAACCATATGATCTCAATAGATGCAGAAAAAAAATTACCAAAATCCAGCATATATTCCTGATTAAAAACTTAGCAGGGTGTCTGGGACGATGTAAGGTCCTGGGAGGGCAGTGTGCAGGGCTGGGGGGACAGCTGGCCAAGGGTTGACCGACCTGCAGTATCCCTGGTCTCTCCAGCCCTCACCCAAGACTACCCAAGAGGACAAAGCCTCCCTGTTGGCAGGCTCAGCATGTGGGAACTACCTCTCTGGGGCCCTCCTTGGGTGCTGAACCAGACAGAGGGCCTGGTCACAGGCACGACAGGCTGACAGTGACAAGAGTCCCTTCCCCTAGGCTGAGCCCCTGCATAGCCAGGAGCCAGTGGCCCAGGACAGAGCCAAACCCTGTGAGCTGAACCAAGAGAAATAACAGTGCTTATGACAACACGAAGGTCATCTGCCTGGGGTCAGCACCATGGGCAAGTCCAAATTTATGGAGAGGTTTCTCATAGATGAATTTCAGCCACAGCAGCTGTCCACTTACACTTTGACCCTATATAAGCACATAGACATGGTGGGCAGTAAGACCATCCTTGTGGGCTTTTTGGACACAGCAAGCCAGGAGCAGTGCCAGAGCACACACACCTCCTCCAACAAGGCCCACACCTGCATCATGGTGTTTTGATGTCAGGAAAGTCACCTACAAGAACCTGAGCACCTTGGGAAATGGAGCTTTGGGCGTTCAGGCCGGAGATCATGTGCATCTGGTGGTCAAAAAAATTGATGCAGACATAAAGGCGACCCCCAAAATCTTCAGTTTTGCCCGGAAGTTCTCCCTGCTCCTGTACTTTGTCTCAGGTGCTGATGGTACCAACGTTGAAAAGCTTTTCAATGATTCAGTTCAGTTGGCTATGTCTTATAACAGAACACCGTGTACACTTCATGGATGAGGTTTTGCAGAAGCTTGAGAACTTGACTTGGATAGGAAGAGCAGAAGGAGGAGGATATGCCTGACTAAGAAGCAGTGGAGCAGCGTTGTGAGCCCATCTCCCTCCTAAGTCAGAGAAAGAGTCTTCTCTCCATGGCCCACTTGTTTGGTGGAGCGGCGGTGGGGGGGGGGGGGTAGGCTTTCAGAATACTCCACCCTTCAGCAGTCCTCCAGCTCTGAATTGAGAAACTCTTCCAGGCCATCTCCCACTCTACCTCCTGAAAACCCACCAATCCCATTTGCCTCCCCTACTTCATGGCCCATGATACCTGAACTCTCTCACTGTTGTCCCCTTCCCTGTACTCAGAGACAGGGATAGGGTCAGTACCAGCAGGTGCCCTCAACAGATATAAGAGGTCCACCTCAGACTCTAAAGCAGAATTAGAGATCAGATCCCTCCATGACCAGACAATGAAGAGAATCAGGGAACATGCTTTGTGTATCTTAAATAAAAGGAAATTTAGGTGAGTTTTTTTTTCCTCCCAGAACTGACCTCAGGGTCCATTCATTGCATCTCCACCAAAGGAATGATTTTTAATCCTTGGCTATCCCCATTTCCATCCCTGCAGAATTTGGGAAGCTCCATTCTTTTTCCAAATGACCTACCATCCTTTTTCCTCTTTAGTCTCCCAAGAAACTTTTTAAATAGTTTTGAGCAGAATTTTTTGAGGATTAGTATGGACAGTGTGCCCCCTTGGGTGCCAAGGGCTGCAAAAAACCATCCCACTGCCTTTTCCACTTCTTTCCAGTACTTGTGGTTCACTAATGTGTTTTTATGATCATCTTGTGCATTATTTCCATTCTTTTCTGTTGTTTTATTTTTTTTATAGTAAAGGTTGAATTACATTTTAAAAATCTCTTAGCAAAGTAGGTATAAAATGAACCTTCGTTAAACTGATGAGGGGCATCTATGAAAAACTGACAGCTACCGTCATACTTAAAGGGGAGAGACTAAATGGTTTTTCCTAAAATTAGGAACAAGAGACGTATGTGTGCTCTGATGACTTTTGTTTCCACACTCTACTGGAGGTTCTAGCCAACACAATAAGGAAAAATAAAAATAAAAAGTTACCCGTATTAGAAATGAAGAAGTAAAACTCTTCATTTGCAGATGGCATTATTGTTTATGAAGAAAATTTGATGGTGTTTATAAAAAAGCTACTAAAGCTAACAAATGGGTTTTACAAGGTTGCAAGGTATAAGATCATTATACATTAATGAATTTTATTTCTATACAAGCAGTGAATGGGAATTGAATTTTTTAAATACCATTCTCATTAGCATCAAACAGGAAATAGCATAAACAGGAAATTCTTAGAGACCTCACCAAAGATGTGTAATACCTATACAGTGAAAACTATAAAATATTGTTGAGAAATAAATAAAAACGAAATAGATGGAGAGCTATATAGTGTTCGGGGGAAGACTCAATATCATTAAGATGTCAGTTCTCTGCCAATTGATCTACACATTCAGTGCAGTCCCCTTGTAGATCCAAGAAGGCTTTTGTTTTTAATAGAAATTGACATAATGAACCTAAAATTAGTATGGGAATGCAAAGGATCAAGAACCACCAAAAAGACATTGGAAGGAAAGAAAAAGTTGGAGTTGATTTCAGATTTTTACAAAGCTACGAAAATCCTGACAGTGGGGTATTTGCTTAATGATAGACAAAGAAATATACGGTACAAAATAGTGTTCAGACATAGACCCACATGTATATAGGCAACTGATTTTTGCCAAATATACAAAGGCAATTCAGTGAAAGGAGGACAGCCCTTCCAACAAACGGTCCTGGAACAATTATGTGTCAAAAAAAAAAAAAAAAGAACTGCGATCCATACCTTGAACCATATACAAAAGTTACTCAAATGGATCAGAGGCCTACATATAAAGGCCTACATCTGAACTTCTAGAAAAGAAAATAGGGGGACCTCTTGTAACCTTGAGATAAGGCAAAGATTACTTAGATATGGCAGCAGAGCACAATCAGAAAATGAAACATTGATAAACTGACTTCATCAAAATTAAAAACTTCTAACTGGTAGAAGAGTGTAAAGCAATTATATTCCAGTAAAGAGCTTTAAAAAAAAAAAAACTTTCGCCAGATGAGAGAAAATATATGCAAAACGAATTACATCTAGAGTATGTAAAATACTCTCTTAGGTGGCTCTGTCATGCAATGGATAGCACATTGGACTTCTAGAGTGTGTAAAATACTCTCTAGTCAATAACAACAAACAACTCTAGAAAAATGGGCCAAAGATTCTAGCAGACACTTCCCAGAAAAGATATGCAGATGGCAAATGAGTACATGAAAAGATGCTCAACATCACTAGTCATTATAGAAATGCAAATTAAAACCCCAATGAGATACCTCTGCACACCTATTAGAACGGTTACAATCAGATGAAAAAGACTGGCCATACCAAGTGTCGGTGAGGATGTGGAGGAACTGGGATTTTCATACACTGCTGGTGGGAATGTAAAATGGTACACTCACTTTGGAATACACTTCGGCAGTCTCTTAAAAAGTCACGCATGCCTACCATGTTAGCCAGTCTTCCCTACTTCATAGCTGTTTACCCCAGCAAAAAGAAAGCCTAAGGCCTTACAAAGACCTGTACGCTGTTTGAAAAGTAAAGAATGTTGTTTTTAGCTTTATTCATTACAGCCCAAACTGGAAAACAATGCAGATGTCCCATCAACGGGGAAAAGGATAAATAAGTTGTGGTTATGTCTATACAATGAGATACTACATAGGATAAGAAATGAACTACTGATGCATGCAACCGCATAGATTAATCGCACGATAATTATGCTGGGTGAAAGAAAGCATGCACAAAATAGTACACACTGTCATTCCATTTATATAAAACTCTCAAGAACACAAACTATAGTAGCAGAAAGTAGGTTATGGGGGATGGGGCGAGAGGGTATCAGGAAAAAGGGATTGGGAAGAGGCACAAGGAAATTTGGGGAGGAAGGTAGACTGTTGGTTGTCGTGATGGTTTCATGGGTCAAGTTAAAACATCAAGTTGTACATGTTATGCAGTTTATTTTATTTTAAGTCAGTTACATCTCCATAAGGCTGTTTGAAAAATACACATGTATATATGCATGTATGTGATAGAGGGGACTCATAGATTAAGAGAGACTTGAGAGACATAGCAATGAAATGCAATAATGTTTGGACTTTGTGTCCTCATTCAAGCAAGTCAGCTATTAAAGGGTGTTCTGGACACAGCTGGGGGCACAGGCTCAGTATTAGTTATGTTGATTCATTATTGTTGATTTTGTTAGGTAGAACAGTGGCACCAACCAAAGCCCATATCTGTTAGACATTGTTCACTTGGAGTGACTTTGTGGGTGAAAGCATACATTGCTTGTGATATGCTTTCAAATCCTCTTGCACAGTAAAGAGGGGGGAACAGATGAAGAAATATGTAAATGTTGATAACCGAAACGTAATGATAAATACATTAAAGGCTCGTTAAATTCCACTTTTTTGTGTGTACTTTAAAATTCCTCCTAAAATTTTACGTTTTGTTTCATCCTCAGGATAGAATCCAAGGTCTCCCTTGTTTTAGCCCCCACCATTCTCCTCATCACCTGCCTCCCACCACAGTTTAGGATCTGGTATTGCAAGGTGACCTGTCCCAGTGTGCCTGGGACAGTCTAGGTTTGCACCTATTGTCCCAGTATAATTATTAACAGGGCCCTCTGACTCTCATAATATTCTCATTTGAGTAATATATGCTCACCCTAATTACAGTTGTATCCAACTATAATTTCCTTCACCTACCTGTGCTTCACATCTCCTTATTAAGACTATTCCTTTGTCCAGAATCCCCCTTCCTATCCCAGTGCTTTCCTTATCTAACTCCTTCCTACTCACTTTTCCAAGTCATAGCTCAGGCATCATTTTCTCAAAGCCTTCCCTGGCAGTCTTCCTCTGCCCTGTCCCACCCCACCTGCCTTAGTTTGTCTTCTTTGTGCTGCCACACCACCTGGGCATGCTCCATTGTACAGCCCTTGATGAAAATGTGTTTACTGGTCTGCTCTCCAATTCAGGGTTAGCAGTACACTGTCTTTTCATCTTTGGGTCCTTGGTGTCTAACAGTGTTGGCAGTGTCTGCAAAATGCTGGATAAATTCAGCCTTAGAGATTTTCTGACTTAACCCTCTTAGATAAATGAGAAAAACTTAAGCTTGGAAAAGTAAATGCACCTTCCTAAGGTCACAGAGCATAGCAGTGGCAGAGTTGGAAGTAGAGCTCATGGCTGCATCCCTTCTCCCACACAGTGATTTGATATGCAATTTTAAGGGGCTTTAGAGGTGTCCTTTAACAAAGACAGAGCTTATGTATCTAATCGTGGTCATCCTTGGAGCAGAATAGGAAAGCTCTTAGAATAGTGCTAGTAGCTCTGATGTGTATAAGAACTAGATGTTGATAATGCTGTAATATTTCAGATATTTGTTAGACACAAAATGATTATGACACCTGGCTTTTTTTTACTATGTACACTGATTTACCAGTGCTAAATCTGTGGGAAAACTGCCAGTTTTTCTAATTTTTAATTGCTTTTTAGAATTCTCTCATATGATATGACATGGAAAGTAATGTAAGAGAATAGGGAGTTTATACATTTAATTATTTTAAAATAAAGAACATCTAGAGTACATCTTAAAAGTTCTCATCACAAGAAGAAAAAAATTCTGTGTCGTGATGGATAACTAGACTTATGATCATTTCCAAACATGAAAATATTGAATCATTATGTTGTACACCTGAAACTAATATTATGTGTATTTCAATTATACCTCAGTAAAAAA
Organism: Hippopotamus amphibius kiboko; assembly: GCF_030028045.1. Classification (NCBI taxonomy): domain Eukaryota; kingdom Metazoa; phylum Chordata; class Mammalia; order Artiodactyla; family Hippopotamidae; genus Hippopotamus; species Hippopotamus amphibius. The sequence continues at coordinate 28,186,938 of NC_080200.1, read as the reverse complement.
TTGTAATAAAATAAAATTAACTGAAATATCAAAAAAAAAAAAAAAACACCCAGAGATCTTGCACTTAATATCTGTTTTTCTTTGCAATTCATAGCGTCGTCTTGGAGATGCAGCCAAGAAAGCCATCAGCAAATTGACAACCAGAACAGTGAAAAAGGGTGATAAGGTACAGTAACGAAATTACTTTAACACTATAAAAACAATAAAGTATTTTGCTTTTGATTTGATGGGCGAGAATATATCCTAACCATTGTGTCTCCTTTGTTAGATTATTCTTTTTCTCTAAGCATACTATCTAATGCTTTATTCTAAACTAGCTTCTCTTTGAAATCTTATTCTCAGTATGCCTGTCATTTGGAGGCCTTCCAGACAATTCTTTAGTTTTCCTGGACTTTAAATGTTCTTGTCATCGTTAGCTTCACTGGACTACTTACAGTTTCCCTAGCTGTGGTGTTCAACAGTTTTCTTCTGCCAAAACCTAGCATACTTTGGGGAAGAACTCTAAGTAGCCAGGAATGTGTATCTTCTTCCTGTGCTTCCTGAGACTTTGCCTCTTTTGTGTTTTACTTCTTCACCAGTTAGCTGGAGAGCTGCAGACCCACGTTCAAGGGAGTGTTAGTTAACAAGGTGCTTTCTGTACGGTGGGCTAAGCAGTTTGAAAGGCACAGTTTGTTAGGGTTGGGCCTATTGGCTTAGGGGGGATGCATCACAGACAGTGATAGAGGCTGTCTGTGGCTGAGATTGCTAACCCGAATTCTCCAGTCAGATCTCAAAACTTGGTAGAGGGACTTCCTAGGTGGCGCAGTGGTTAAGAATCCTCCTGCTAGTGCAGGGGCCGTGGTTTCGAGACCTGCTTGGGGAAGATCCCACATGCCGTGGAGCAACTAAGCCCGTGTGCCACAACTATTGAGCCTGCGCTTTAGAGCCTGTGAGCCACAACTATTGAGCCTGTGTGCCGCAACTACTGAAGGCCACACACCTAGAGCCTGTGCTCCACAACAAGAGAAGCCATCACAATGAGGAGCCCACGCACCACAATGAAGAGTAGCCCCCGCTCGCAGCAACTAGAGAAAGCCCGCACACAGCAGTGAAGACCCAACACAGCCAATAAATAAATGAAGTTAATTAATTAACTTGGTAGAGCACTGTTTCTGCTCTCTATGGACAAAACAGCAACTTAGTCTGAGACCCTATGTTCAATATATTCAAAATTATCCCCTGTGTTCAATATATTCAAAATTATCTAGAATGAAAAAATTGTCTCTGAAGGTATAAAACTAAAACCTGTCTTCTGCCCCAAAACCAACTCTAATTTTTTTTAGTTATTATTATTTTTATTTATTTATCTGTTTATTTAGTTTTATTGGCTGAGTTGGGTCTTCGTTGCTGCACATGGACTTTCTCTAGTTGGGGAGAGCAGGGGCTACTCTTCATTGTGGTGCATGGGCTCCTCATTTTGGTGGCTTCTCTTGTTGTGGAGCATGGGCTCTAGGCGTGTGGGCTCCAGTAGTTGCAGCACACAGGCTCAGTAGCTGTGGTGCATGGGCTTACTTGCTCCGTGGCATGTGGGATCTTCCTGGAGCAGGGATCGAACCTGTATCACCTGCATTGGCAGGCGGATTCTTAACCACTGTGACACCTAGGAAGTCCCCCAGCTCTAATTTTTTAGCAAAGAGCTCTGGAGGGATAATTACAGATGATTCTCCATCCTTTTAAGTTTTACCACTTTCTTGACTTTACTCGTGTTTGTTCCCACTGCCTTGACACCCCAAATCTAGTTTTCCTTGACACAGCTCCGGAAGGTGGAAACGTTTTCGGTGAACTTCATGGTACACTAAAGAAAGAAAAAAGTAAAAATATTTGCAGAAAATATAAGCAGCATCACAACAGCTGTACTTTAACCCCAGAAGAGTGGTCACCCATATAAATGCTTTTTTAACCTGGTAGCCTTCAGCTGCCACGTTAATTTGAACTTCCCTGGAGCTCATCCAACCTGCCCATCCTCCTCTGTCCCCCATGCTAATACAAAACCATCTTTCCTTATTAACACCAACACTTCTTAGTTTGTACTTCCTAGACCTGTCAGGAGTTATCCTACTGCGTTTCAGTCCAAGGGGCAGTGACACAGCAAATAGTGTTGCCTTTCCTTATAGTACTCTATTTAATGACATGGCAGGGGAACCCTTCCCCAGTCCAAAGGAGGAAGGAGATCAATTACCCTGGGTGACCAAACACCTGGCTGACTCTTCCTGACCCTTGATAAGACGTAGTATAGAGTTGAGTCCATGGCTATTGTCTATCCCAAATCTATGACCAGATGCACGGCTCCCATCCTTGGAGCGGGTCTTTTGGGGGCTCACCCTCTTTCTGCCTGTACTTAGCTGTGTGGTCAGATGAGCATCCTGATGAGGAAAACCTACTCAGACCAGAATAGTGATGCAGCAGTAGTGGGGAGAAGATATGAGGATGCTCCAAGGTGATAGCTGATATGAATCTTGAAAAAAATTAGTATTCTGATATCTAAGACGTTTCACAAACAGAATTAGTATTAATTGTTACACCATAGTTTAAAAACAAAATAGGTTGGCTTAGATACAGCTTGGGTCGATACAGTTAAGCAAATGGAAACATTACATTTTTTTAATAACCTTTCACTGTATAATCGCCTGCTTAACATAGTTGCCACAGGAGAAATCTTAGCTGGATTGTATCACCTCCATTTACATACTTTTAGCTTTAGCATGTAACTTTTGTTACTGTGCTTTTCATTTCAGGAAACAGACCCAGACTTCGATCATTGTGCAGTCTGCATAGAAAGCTATAAACAGAATGATGTCGTCCGAATTCTCCCCTGCAAGTATGTCAACTTTCTTTGTTTAAAATTCTAAAACAGAATGATACTAACGTGATTTGTATGTCTCCCTTTCAGAGTGGGTATCCACTTGCTTTTGAGAGCTGCCTTACCCACAGCTCTCCCGTAAGCAGAGGCCCGGCTGCACACTGCACACAGTGGCAAACCGTGCTGCCTCAGCAAGAAGTGATGGCAGAGCCTTCTCTAGTTATGAGAAGCCCAGGGGCACAACCTCCAGGCACATCAGTAGCCTAAAAGCCTTAAGGTCAAGAATTTGTATTTCTGTGACTCCTGTGGGCTTCAGAACTAGCCACTGTTCATCTCCTTCTTCAATCAGAGCACATCACTAGGCCCCCTCCAACAAAGCCTCAGCTGTGTTCACTTGGCTCTGGGTACCAGAGCTCTAGGACTTGGATTAAGTCTTTTTTTTGAGCCTTGGCTATGTAAAGTGGGGAGGACTGGTCTGTGCTGTGTGCCTGCCCCACGTCAGGTACTCTGCTCTTTGCAGTTTACATCTGCTCTCTTCCCACTGTCCAGTGAAGAATGGTGAGGTCAATAGTAGAGCTTCCAGGGTCACTCACCTCAGAAATGGCTGGGCCAATATAAAGGTGTGCCTCTGTAGTATTTCTGCTCTTTATATAGGGCCACCTGCTTCCCTCCAAAAGGAGAATGTTCACCTGTATTCTGGTGCCCTAAAAAGAGTGTGGAGTTCTACCATGGTGCTAATAAGCCAAGCTAGAGATTATGAAACATTAAGATATACAGTTCTGAGCATTGTTTGGAAAAATAGGAAGTCACCTACTGAGAAGCCTAAAATCAAAAGACTTTTCCTCTTCCTTCTCCCCTTTCCTTTAAAAGACATTCATATAACTCCTGCCTTCTCATAATACAGAACACGTGAATGAGTTAAATAATTAGGAGTATTTGTCTCCATGAGGCTACTGGTGTTAGTTTACTTATTCACAAAGTTATATATTTTGAGCCTAGAAAGATCTGTTTGTTTTTGGTTTTTAATCAGAACTTAAGAATAATTCCATATATTGAAACAGAAAACAAAGATTCTGCAAGTCAAGTCATGTAGTTTACATATAAAGAGAAATCTATAAAACTAGATGTAAGCTGTGCTATAGAAAATTAAATTATGTAATTAGTTTTTCCAGCCCAAAAATATGAGGCTAAAGGAAATATACGTACAAATACAGTTGACCCTTGTACAACTCGGGTTTGAACTGTGCCGGTCCACTTACTTCCGTAGTAAATACTGCAGTACTGCGTGATTAGCGGTTGGTTGAATGTGCAGAACCACAGATACGGAGGGCTGACTGTAAAGCTATATGTGGATTTTCAACTGCATGGGGTATCAGCACCCCTAATCCCACCCCCCCCACATTGTTCAAAGGTCAACTATACAAATTAGGGGAAAGATTAGTAGGATACATTATAAAGCATAATCAGCTCTTACTTGCTTTTAAAAATTGTCTTTACCTGCACAGATTTCTTTTGACACTGAAATAGCCAGGAAGAAGCCAAGTCTTTCCAAATTCTCTGTCTTCCTATCTCAGTCCGGGGCCCCTGGGACCATCTGGGCCCTAAGAACAAAGGCTTCCAAAACCATTCATGGTTGTTAGTAAGGTGCTGGTGTTTTCCTCAGGGGAGCCTCAGCTGAAAATAGATGATTTTCTGTTTTCTTCCCAGCAAACTGAGAAGTTTGCTCCGTATTCTCTCTGTCTCTCAAGCATTGGCTTTTCTAGAACTTCATTCTTAGTTCTCTTTTTTTCTTCCAAAAGTCAGAATCAGTGCGGAGGTTTCAGAAACGCATCCTGAGGGGCTCGTTTGTTTGTGTTAAGTACCTGGGTGGCTCTGATGCTGTTGAAGTCTGGGGCTTTGCTTGGTCTTAGCCGTTTATGTAGCTGCACCGACCACCAGAGGCGGGGTCTCAAGCTTTGTGTTCGTGGTCTGTTTTCGAGCATTAGAACTTGGCAAACCTAACAGCATTTCTTTGCACCTGTAATTAGGGCACTGCGCACTTGGTTGTCTTTCGTTCCTAGACTGTTGTTTAGACTGTACATGCCCCCTGCCCTGACTTCCCCTTTTGCTTTTGAAGCAGGTTGTAGCTTTCTCTGTGTTGCACAGCCTGCTCAGCAGCACATTTCACGTAACTGAACGGTGACGACAGCATGACTCTCAAGTGTAATGAGAACTAACTTTGCACATCGAGCAACATTTTATATGACCCACGTTGACAGCATCTAACCAAGAGCAGGGTCTCTTCATCTGGGCACTGTTGACGTTTGGGACTAGATAATTCTTTGTTGGGCAGGGTAGGGGGCTGCCTGTGCATCGTGGGTTATTTAGCGGTATCTTCGGCTCCACTCACTAGGTGCCAGTAGCACCCCCCCATACACACAGCTGTGACAACCACCAGTGTCTCCAAGTTGAGAACTACTGACCTGGAGGGTGGCGCCACACAGATACTTGTCTTGCTCCAGATCTTCTCCAAGCCTCTGTTTTCCGGTGGATTCCTCTCAAGTACCTTTGAATTAACTCTAGTGCCGCCTACTTGCTTTATTCCCTCTGCCTGAGATACTCTGCCTTTTCTCTTTTGTCTGTAGGTCTTTAAAACTGAGCCGAGGTGTGACTGCTGTGTCTTCCTTTAGCTCGGGTTGCCAGACAGACCTCCCTGGCTCCTGTGGGACTCCAACCAGCCCTTCAGCTGGGCTTGGACCAGAGCCCCTCTCTTTCCCTGGTCGTTTCTCCCTACGCCTCATGCAGCACATCCAGGTGTATTCATTCTCAGACACCTTAACTCATCCCCTCCTTCCTCACTCTCACCAGGTAACTTCAGAGAAAACAATGGCTGTTAGATGGTTGAAATTCTACCAGCCTGCTCCACACCCACCCTTGCAGCCTTCCCTCCTGTCAGGACGGAGAGGACAGCCTCCTTGGTTCTAATGTGCTCTTTCAACATGGGCTTCTGTGTGCCAACACCTTCCCTTCCTTGGGGACCTTGCTCTATTGACTATCTGCTCCCTCCAGTTTTTGTTCTTTCTGTCTGTACCCACCAGCATTTCATCATGCTCAAGCATTTTCTGTCCAGTTTTTATAATTCTATTTCAAACCCATCTCCAAAGCCGTACCTCCCTACCTACAGCTTCTCCCTGTTACAGCCAGACTCTGGAAAGCACCTGCCCTCACTGTCCCTTATTCCCAAGTAAGGGGAGAAGAAAAGCCCAGGTGCCTTTGTCTGTCCTTCCATTTAACAAGCCCGTCCTGAGGCTGAACTAAGACTTTCTGTAGGTAGCAGACCTCTCACAGATTGCTGGCTTTTTGTTGCATGACCTTTACTTTTTACCTTCTGTCACATTAATGTACAGTGGACAGATGGCAGTTGGCATCGCTTTGGGACCTCCCACGTGTGGCAGTTGTTTACAGTTGATCATCCTTTGGATGTTAGCCAGCACAGCTCAGAAACTGGAAAACGGGCGCTCTGTTTAGACCTCTTTTATTTAAAGGTCAGCCACAAAATTTTTAGCGGTTAAAAATACTTTTCAGAAGTCCTGTGCTGCAGCTTCGATAACCGTCTGTCTAGGATGCTGCTTCGGGAGCTGCAGTGGGTCCGTCCTCTGGCTGCTGGCACAGGCTTTCCTGTCATGCCCCCTCCTCGGAGGGCGGGCCTGTTTAAACCCTGTCTGCTGCCAGTTCCAGTTCGGGGAAGCGAGTTCTTGTCTTTGACCTTTAACAGTCCTGGATCCTTTTATACTTGCCAGGTTCTTGCAGGGTACCAAGAGGCTGCAGAGCTGTGAGCACAGCCCACCTTCAGTGTAGACTCCTCACCCCACCCCCAGCCGTTGTTCCGATCCCTCTAGCTTATGGCGTATGTGGGCAGCAGGAAAGTGGGAAGGCCTCGTGTTTCAGTGTTATTGGTTTTGTTCCTTTTATGTTCTATATATTTCACCTTCTGTATCCCAGAGTATTTCCAATAGGAATAAAGGACTTTTGTTGAAGCTCCGATACGCTTATCCTTTGCACGTTTTACTGTTCCTCCACACATCATCTGCTTCCCTTTCCCATACACCACTCCGCCCTAAGTATGTTGGGCCCTTCTGTGCTTTTATGTGCATTTTTATTATTCGAGTCTTTTATAGCAGTGGGAAGGGACTTCTTTTCAAGGTCAGGTGGGCCGCAGGTGCCACACTCTGAGGTGTCTGTGGATGCCTGTGGTATGCCTGCAAGCCTGTAAGAGGTCACCCTGGCGCTGGGCGTGCTGGGACCTGAGGCACGCTCAGGTGTTGTGACCACACATCAGGATGTCGTGTGAGTTGCTGACGTTCCCTTGCCAGAATGTGTGTGTAACGACACCTTTCATTTGCGTGTCCTTGGTGCCTTTTCTTAGTTTTTCACGTCCTGCTCCAAACAGCTTCATGAGGTAGATGGCAGGCAGCCTTCCCCACTACGCCCCACCCCGCGGTGTTCAGATGAGACAGCTGGGAGTCAGAAAGGACAGCTTGTCAAGGCTCAGGCTGTTGTAGTAGCAGGACTTTGCATAGGAGGACGGGAAGGCCATGTGGAGCTTGGTAAAACAGTAGACCTGTGGAGGTAGAAGCAAGAGGTGAAAAGAATGGGTGACAAAGAAAAGAAGCAAGGAGTACAGGGCAGCTCTTCAGCACAGTTCTGTCAGTGACCTGTGCAGAGTGACGAGCTTGTGTCAGAAGGGCCAGCAGGTGAAGACAAACGTGGTTGGGTTTTGTTTTCAGAAGAGAGAGGTGTGCTGTGGGATTAGACTGATGGTCCCCGGGCCAGGTGCAGGAGCTGGACTGTTGGGAACCTGGAAAGATAGCATGGCTGGAAGAGGGAGTGTGGGAGGGAGGGAGGGGCAGTCGCTGGCTGGGGTGGGGATTGGGGGTAGTAAAGCCATGGTGTGAACAGATAGTCAAAAGGAAAAGTAATTTTTTTTAATGAAAGAAAATATTTCTTTCTGATTAGGGTTAGCTAAGGAAGGGAGGCTTTCTTTCTCAGTTTGTCCTTAGAGAACGAGTTAGTCTGTTTTCCTACATTACAGTGCCCCATCACAGGGGACCAGATACTTTCTTTTAGATCAGCAAGGAAACAGTGAAGAAACCCAACATCAACATAAGAGAAATCCATTTATAACTAAGGTTAAAGGAACAGATAAACAGAGAACACTCAGCTTATGCAGCTTTTTAAAACTTAAATATGGGATTATACCATTTTTTTCTTTCTGAATAACCAATAATAGAAAAGAAAGGGCAGGGAGATGGGGATTGCCATAATACATTACTAATAAAAAAAAATCAAATTGTACACTTTAAATATACACAGTTTATTGTATGTCAATTGTATCTCAGTAAAAGTTCTTAAAGAAAAAAAAATAGCCAAGACATGGAAACAACGTTAAGTGTCCATCAGTGGATGAATAGATAAAGTATATATACACACACAAAAAAAAGAAAAAAAGAAAAGAAAGGCCAGACAGTAAGAAATGGGGAGAGCAGAAACACTGGTAAGAGTGGGAAGGTGAAAGCCAGGCCACCGCTGCTCACTTCAACCAAGGTCTCCACAAACAGCTGGTTCAAGTCAGATACCCACACCAAAGCAGCTGCATCAGAGGTCACATAACGTTCTCTCTTCTGTCACCTGCCAACCAGCCAACGTCCATCGTCCACACTACATGAAACTGACTTAGAGCACCTTCCCAGCCACCCATCCCCACCCAACACTGACCAAATCCTCAGTGGTCCATAGGCCTCCCCAAAAGTATACCAGATATTAGGCAGATGCACCCTTGCAAGGGGGAGGCTGTCATTTATGTCAGACCCAAAGGGGTCTATATCTTCAAAAAGGACTAGAGGCCTTGTTCTGGTCTTTGTTAGGCCACAGCCAACACTGGCAGTTCGTGGCTGATGGGGAGTAAACCCCATCTCTGAGGACACCTCCTCAGTGGAGCCAGGGGTAAGGAGCCTTCGTCTCCCTTTGGGAGTGCACGCGTACTCAGATGTGAGGAACAGGAAATAGACATGACAATGCATTATGTGTACTAAATGAATTCAGGTCTTGCCTATGGTTTGATGACTTTTACCCTTTAAGTAAAAACCTTCAGGTTTAGATAAAAGCCTTCAGTCATGATGAGGTTCTGGTTCATTGCATTATCTGTAAGTTTCAGACTAGATTAATATTTTTGGTCGTCGAGATTTTTATTCTTACCCAAAGAAATGGGTACAAGGCTACCAAGTGATGGTAGGTAAGCATGAATGTTTCTTCCAAATGCCAATTAAAACAGTGAATTTTCTAGATCTCTTTTTAAAATCAAAACTGCATTTTAAAACAGGTATATATAAGTACTTATAAACTATATGTAAATTATAAATTAACAAAGTTGGTATCTTTCTCAGAATTTTTTTATCTTATCCCAAGACTCTGATTATAGCTCCTCCAGAGGTACCCAGAACATCTGTCCTGGCACCTGCGTCTGCCCCTGCTTGGCCGGAACTCTGGGGCTTCCGTGTGGCTTTATTTCAGGTTCTCAGAGCTACCACGGAGAGGTACTTGAGCTTGAGAAATGATTTCAACAGCTCCCTCACAATCGTTTCTCCTTTCCAAAGGACACAGGCACCTTTTTCAAGAATGCAAAACCATCCATGACTTACTTCCAGTCACAAGGATGTGACTTTCTACTCTCTGGAATAAGAGAGAAAATCACCCATCCTCTCTCTCCCTTCAACATTTCAGCTGAAAACTGCCCACTAAATGTTATCTGATTCTTAAGCACAGTTCATCCCTAAAAGTAGTCCCAAACCACCCAATGTTTGTAACTTTACAAATATTTAACCTGGGTTGCTTAGAAGTCTTTTTAAATAATGTTTTAAATGATATTTAAATAGAGGTCCATGAAACTAATTATATAGAAAACTCTTCATTTAACTCCTGGTTAATATTTTTTTGAAATTCTGTTTTTCTACTTTAGATATTATTGAAAACAATTGATTTATAAGGTATAATTCATTGCCTTCATTCCTAATAAATTTCCTCAAATCTTTTTTGGAATTTGGTGGAATAAAAACACCAAATAGCCAAGTACTACTTATCCGTTCTCATTATGCAGTGCTATCAACATATAAGATTGGGTTCAGGAGATTTTCTGCCAGCTCTATTTTAATATATCCCCAGTATTTGTCTCTTGGGACCAAACAGACTAACTAAAAATTCCATTTCTTTACATTTTGGCCTAAAGGTTTTTCGGTATATAATTTGTGATGTCATTCTCCATTGTTTTTATAGGCATGTTTTCCACAAATCCTGCGTGGACCCCTGGCTTAGTGAACATTGTACCTGTCCTATGTGCAAACTTAATATTTTGAAGGCCCTGGGAATTGTGGTATGTTTCCTATTTTGTTAATACTTTTGTGTAGTATCATCTCTGAGCGTAACACACTGTAGCCCAAGTGGATGGTTAAAAGTCTCACAAAAAAATACTGTCTTTCTCTACCACATAGCCTTGTTAGCCCAACACTGCCTTCCTTCCCACATTGCTTAGAGTCCAGCTCACCTCAGAGAACTTCTGGAAGAGCAGATGAAGAGCTGTGCTAGTCCACTTTAAAGCCTGCTTCTGTTGGGTGGTGAGTGTGTGATGAAAACTGAGGTGGAGAGAAGGATGCGATTTTCCTCTACTCCAATATCTTTTTTTTAAGGAATAGAATGTAGACTTTTAACTCTGGTCCAATAGTAATTTTTTCTGCATTCAGCATGATATAAAACTATGTCATCGCTTACATTCCCTCCTCTTGAATTTGGCTTTGCTCTCCTGGGCGTTGCTAATGGCAATCAGTGAAGGTGGGCAGTGCCAGCCCTGGGCACACCTTTGACAGCTCGGGTTGGGTGCCAGCCACGAAGAGCACTTCAGCCCAGGCCAGGAGAGTCAGCACTGACTAACTGAGGACCTTGGACACTTCCCAACAGTTCCTTCCTTAAAAGAAGTATATGTCCAGGATTATTGCTTTTTAGAGGAAAGTGAAATACTTTCTGGTCTCAAAAAAAAGCGAATGAATAATCTCCATATAGAGAAGGAAGTTTATTTTGACCCAACAGATGAATTCCTCGTTTTAGCTTTGCAGATCTAAGGAGTCCTATGAAATGTGCTATCAGATGACAGTTTAGGTGCAGTCTAGTTAGGTAGTGACGCCCCATTGAACCTCCATCTCCAGAGATCACGTCAGTGATGTTGTAGTTTCTCCACCTCTTCACCACTGACACTGGCCTAGATGAGTCCTTCTGGTGAGGGCCATCCTTGAGAATGTCTAGCAGCATCCCTGGCCTTTCATATCCACTTTTTAGTTGGTAGGCTTTGACCCTACAGCAACTCTGTACCTCTCCTTCAGCGTTAGATGCTTAGGTTTTGAAACAGTTTTCTTATAGAGTTCAAAAGTCTTTTCAATGTTTGTCTGCTCTTGGTTGTATGCTTTACTTATGTTAAAAGGTAGAAGACATTTAAAAACTGACTAGCAGATAGATGGGGCATTACAGAGAAGTTAATTGGGTGAAAGGGATATTTTATGTTACCTGTATTGACATACGAGCCAAAGTGATACCCTGCACTGTTTGTCAGCTTTATAATAATAATAATGAATCTCTCTGCCTGTGAGCTCTATCCACAAAAGGTGGTCATTTCTGTATAAAAATGAAGTATCCATTTTCTCAGTTCTGCAGTGGATTTTGGCTTTCCTTAGTACCATTTTGGGGAAGAAATCATCTGTTTCTTTTAAATAAAAACTCTTGGATGAGAGTGAAAAGTGTAGATGGGGAGAGAAATGAGAGGAAATCGCGTGGAAAAAACTTGGTAGTCTCTGCAACAGGATGTCAAACATTGAGAATTTTATTAAAGGATTTGTTAAGCTTACAAGTACTTTTAATTTGGAAATATTTTGCAGCCAAATTTGCCATGTACTGATAACGTAGCATTTGATATGGAAAGGCTCACCAGAACCCAAGCAGTTAACCGAAGATCAGCCCTAGGTGACCTCGCCAGTGACAACTCCCTTGGCCTCGAGCCACTTCGAACTTCGGGGATCTCGCCTCTTCCTCAGGATGGGGAGCTCACTCCTAGAACAGGAGAGATCAACATCGCAGTAACAAGTAAGTGGGCCCTGTGCCCAGGGCACAGGACAGATTTGCTGCTGGTATTTGATGTGTGGTGGAGAGTTGAGGCAATCACCAGGGCCAATAACTTAGTCTGTAACTGAGAAAGTAAAGGGTACTTTTGTTAAAACAGATATTTGGAATAACGAAACTTCCTTTATAGTAAGAAGCTTGTGTATTTGTGTGTGATTAATAGGAATAGTTGCCATTTGATGAGTAGTTGATTCAGAGGTTTGTCTTAATAGCTATCTGTAAGCCTGTTTTGAAATTATTGCATTACAGACAGAGATGTGAGGTAGGATGTCAGCAGCATCTCAGGTGTGTCGTATAACTGTCAGCACCAGCGGTCTCTAGTTCCTAGGCTGCAGGCAGCCTAGCGAAAAACTAATCCGGAATGTGAACCTAAAAATTTACAGCTTTAGGAACAGTTGAGATGGCCAGTGGCTGCTCACTTTATTTTACACTTTTGTGAAATGTGGTGTCTTAGCACTTACCTCTTTGGTACAATTGTACAAGACGTGTGAGAAAAGCCAAAAGGTAATCTCCTTTTAACAAACGCTCTGGGCTAGTTATGAACGTCATGATTGTTGAACTGTTGATGAGAAGAAACAGAAACGTTACGAGTGTTTTGATGGCCTTGCCACGGGATGCGTGGGCTGGCAGGCGTGCGAGTGGGCCTGGTGGACGTTCACCCTGTAACGAGCCAGCTGTTTTCAACCCATTCTTTACGTGTTATTTTCATCTAACACCCTCTCACCCCATCTTCCTCGTCACCACTCTGGCGCTGCCTTTTTCAGTATGTGCTGTTGCTTGCCTGTAGCTTTGAGCCCTAACCCTAAGGACTCCTCTCAACTCTGGGAGCCAGTAAAACGGATAAAGTGGTTAAAAAGAGTTTTCCCTTAAATAGCAAGACTTGTGTGGTCTATTCCATTGATGTATATGTGTTTTTAACCAATCAAAAATCATTGTTAGAAAATGATTTCCCAGGTTTTATATTCTCATTTGTCTAAACTCGAGACATTATTCAGTTATAAAATAAGTGAAACTTCTTTGATACCATTTGACTGATTTCTTACCATTTCCCAATGGTTTGTTTTAACAGCATTTCATGTTGTTCTGCTTTAACAATTAGGTTTTATGGGCTAGATTTTTAAAAACTGATCTAATAATAATAAAGGAGACAAAGGTTGTCTGTTTATTAATGAGTGTTTGGTAGGTCCTTCATTGATCAACATTTATTGAGCACCTACTACTACATTAAGTACTGATCCCATTGTATTTTATATAGAAATATCCTTTTAAAATCTTATGTTTTAATGATAAAAAATATTATTACAAGTATCAAATTAATCACCTTTAGCAGAATTTGTACATGTTAATAAATGAGATTCATGTGATTAAATTAGACCAAAGCTACCTCTACTTTAACCTCAAAGCTCTGTAGTGCCATAGTAACTACAGTGCATTCAACCAGCATCCACTGTTTGCAAGGCACTGTGCTAAATACACACTGGGGAGGACAGAGGTGACCAAGACTGCAGTGGATCGGTGCCAGAATACCTCTGGGCCCGTCGGGGATTATTATGATGGTGTTTACTTCTTTTTGGTTACTAGTTTTTATAACAGAAATGCCATGCCTGTATGGATGCTATATTCAAAATTGGAAACATAGATATAATGGAAGTTCTAAAAGCTAGTCTGTTTATCATGTATAAAAGTCTAAGAAGAAAAAAATAAAGAATGCTATGTTAAGCTTCTTGAAATTGAGGACCAGCCATCTCTTAATTTTTTTAAATACCAGTGTATATTTTTTCTAACTTAAAATATATGTGGGTAAAAATGGTGGATTTTGCAGGGGTTCTTGAATGTTTATTTTGACTCAAATAAAAACCATATAAATTCACTCTATTGATGAGGAATTTGTATTCCAGGGAGCAGTGGCTGCACTGTTACCTAAAAGGAAAGTTTGCTGTGCATTTTAATAATGTAAACGAAGGTGGACAGAGAAATGCTCATAGAACAGCTCAGCTTCCTGGAATCCTGAAGAACAGTTTTTCTTAACCTTTTGACGATCACCACCTTTAAAATTCTATGAAAGTAAAATAACCTTCTTCTAGAAAAGTTCCTCGGCACACACAGTTTTGCACAGATGTAGGGTTTATGGAAACCAGATTGAGAAACACCCATGTTATCCACAGCTTTCGCTTGTAAACATTTGCATTCCAAGTATAAATTTCTTCTCTGCATTATTGCAGATGGATAGGGAATTTTACTGTGTAACAGTTTGTTAAACCAGCCCTAGTTTGTGTACATTTTAGGAAATATTTTATAATTAAGACTTTTCAGGAAGTCAGATTGGTTCCCAGGTTATTTTGTGGTTCTCAGTGAATACTGTTTTTGGAATGTTACAAAGTTAACATTGATGATACAGAGTTTGAAAAGTTAAGGGAAAATATTAACTGATTTCCTGGATCTAGATAGAGACTAGATAAAAATCCTTTAGAGTTCTGTGTACCAGAGGTTTTCAAGTCTTTGATGGGCCAAGTATCTTGTGAATAACTTACCCTTTCTACTTCTGCGTAACAAAGCCAGGACAGCCAGTGCTGCTTCCCAGCAGTGAGGTTGTGAAGGGTAGTCCTCTTCTTTGCAGCAGACACCACCAATAAGATGTCCTTTTTAAATAAAGGCTATAAGGAAACCCGCTCGTAAGTGAAAAGAATGTGTGTGTGTATGCCGTGGAAGGCCAGCCTGCGGACTGCTTGGAGTACCCACGAGATCTTTGGGAACCACTGCTCCACATTTCTAAGCCTTTCTTTAAGAATGAGTGACACAACCGTGCAGAGGTGACAAAAGGAAGAAAAAGATTATAAGTATGGCTAGTCCGCTTTACTGTCATTTAAATTAACAGTTTTTAAAAGCTATGTCCATGTGCGATTCTATATACATCTTTTTACTACGTACTTTTTGGTGGCCACACTTCTCACAAACCTCAGGACTTTCACTGGAAGAAATGTTTCGGGGCCATGCTTTCCTTTTTCCCTTGCAGCTTTCACCACTACTTCCACTAACCTTCTCCACTTAGTAGCTCTCTGGCAAACCTCCTCCTGCTTCACTTCCTTGGGCCAGTCTTGGCTTCCACCTCCGTTGACGTCTGCTTCGTTGCATTTGAGGGAAGTGTTGACATCGCTTTGACTTAAGCCTTCTCCCCCGAGTGATTTCCTCCCTTTCCTTTGTCAACAGAAGAATGGTTCATTATTGCCAGTTTTGGCCTCCTCAGTGCCCTCACACTCTGCTACATGATCATCAGAGCCACAGCTAGCTTGAATGCTAATGAGTAAGTAACAGATTGCTTTTTGGATTGCATGTGCCAGGTGATCCCAAGAAGATACGGGATTTTCATAAAGATCATGAGAATTGGCTTCCACCGATTTCATACGGATCCCAATGGGATCACACCTAGCAAAACAGTTTATTTCGTGAACAGTAACACTGATTGGGAGTTCACCTTGCTCAGCCACAACTGCTCACTTTAGAAAAGACCTCAGGGCTTTCATTAGCCACCAGCTTAGAGTAAGTCAGTGGTGGAACAAATGCCAGGGGAGCCAGTCCAGTCGCAGCATGTAGAGAATGCCCATGGCCTGATCACTGATGGGGTTAGCCCCACTTTGCTTTTGGTGGAGTACTGGCACCCTGGTCTGTGGTCAAAGGAACATGGATGTTTAACCTGTAAGAAAGAAGCCGTCAGGAAGACCTGCGACTTTCAAATATTAGGAAGACTGCCAGGGAAAAAGAAAATAAGCGTAAACTATATTTCCACAGGACAAAATGAGGACAAAAGGGTAGGTTACAGGAAGGCAAAATTCCACCTTGGTAAAAGGACGAACATCTGTCAGCAGGGCTACTTACCAGTGAAGTGAGGGTAGGGAGTGCCCGGGACAAGGAATGCAGGCGGAAGCCAGGTGTTGCTTGTCAGAGCTGTTGTTGGTAAAAGGTTTTTCAGAGGATGGAAGATTGGGCTGGATAAGTGTTGAGATCCATTTTGATCCAGTAGTTTTCCAAGAGTAACTTTCCATGGGGGTAAGATAAAGAAAAGGTTTTTTTGGCTTCATTTGTTTTGCTTTAAAAGTTCGGTGTTTCCTGTAGGATAGCATTCTTTCCTTTCTTTTAAGCAGTGTTCATGAAAACTAATTCAGGATGAAAGCATCCTTGGGACACTGCCCAAACTTGAACCCGAATTGGTGGAATTCCTGTGCTCTCTATATTCAGTTATGTCCTGGCATTTTAACTGATTAATAAAAAGCAACCAAGCTCATGTAATTGATTTAAGCGCTCATAGTTCAACTGTAGAAATGATGAGCAAGTCACCTCCACTTTCAGTAATGTGGTTGTATTACCTCTAACCTGATCTTTTGGCTAGGTCCTTGTAAGAAGTACCTTTCGGCATCCTTGACATACTACGTATTGGGAGGATGTCATGGTCAGTCAGTATTCTTCAGCCTTCAGATGAGCAGTCGTGGCCTCATCCAGCAGGTCCACAGCGAGCTGCTTCTGTTGGGCCCACCTGATGCAGTTTTACTTCAACATAGCACAAGGTTAATAACCCAGATTCGGGAGTCGGAATACCTGCATTTGACTCCCCACTCCTCCGTATTTTCCTTGTGAGACCCAGGCAGTTCTGTTTACCTGAAGCTCATTTTAGTCGTGCACAAGACAAGAGTAACGGTAAGAGTACATCATCGGCTTGTTTTGAGAATTAGCATATCAAGTGCTTAGCACAGTGCCTCGTACATAATAAGTGCTCAATAAATGTTAGCCAACACAATTCCCCTGAGAATCTTTCAAAGTCCTGTGAATAAGATGGGTATCCGCCTTTATCATTTGGCAAATGAATTTAATTTTTTTCCATGAAATAGAGTACAGAATCATAAGAGCACGTGAGTGCCTATGATTCAAACCTCAATTTGGAGGGAAATATTTATTTCACCTGCAGTCGCCTCTTTTGCTTACTCCCATACCAACCCATCAGGCTAGATGATAATGTAAGCCCACTTCTTCAGAATTTCACAAATGAGTGAAAACCAGTCATAGCAAGTAGCTGCACACTGAGCACTTTCAGAGAATTATTAAGTAATTTAATAGTCACCTTGCTGCCTCTCAGAATCACCCAGGTGCTCAGTTCATGTATCGGATATTGTAGAGAATGCTCAATAGACATGTCACCTATTGTAAGCTGGAGTTCCGTTCATAAATGCCTGCATGACTCAGAATCTAAGTCATAGATCTTAGATCCATGTCTCAGTCCATCCCTTCTCCCATTAGCCTTTGTAGAGGGTCGATACTGCAGTTGTTCATTTGACTATTATTTCTGTGCCTTCAGTCAAAACCACTCTGAAGGACAATTTCCATGATTCCATATAGAGAATGAGAGAGAGAGAGTGTGTGTGAGAGTGTGTGTGTATGTATGTGTGTGTGTGTACACACATACAGATGCATGAAAGGACAGTCACCAAAATATTGATGGTGATTATCTTCATTTAGTACAATTTGGGGTGATGTTTTGCTCTCCTGTTGTGCTTTTATGTGTTGACTTTTTGTAACTGTAATTACTTAATTTTTTTAAAGACCATTTTAATTGTAGAGGATAAAAAAAAGATAATAGTCAGGAATTCCCTGGTGGTCCAGTGGTTAGGACTCTGCACTTCCACTGCCAGTGGCTTGGGTTCAGTCCTGGTCTGGAAACTAAGATCCCACAAGCCGTGCAGTGCAGCCAGAAAAAAAAGAAAACGATAATAGTCACTCTTACCTCTTACTCAATGTCTCTTTCCTAAAAATGTTGATGAAAAATTGCTACATGATTTTAATTCTGGAGAAAAGTTTATTTTAGCAGATAAATTTATAATTATTCTTCATTAATGAATTTTTTGAAATCTGTCTTCCCTTTTCACTTTTACCAAAAAATTACAGTCAAAATGAGATTGCCTTTTCAATTTAATTGCTCTGTTTCAATTTCCTGGATAACCTCATCCATTTGTAAGATAGTCTTCTATATAGAGTCTCTCTTTCCACATGTTAATAATTTGTCTGGAAATTAGTAGTAAATTCCACCAATTAGTAGTAAATGCCTTCTACCTAGTATTATAGTTTACTTTTCTAACAGTGTTACACTGAACTTCTGTATTGTGATGTCAGTAAGACCTTGACCCAGTCTAGTCACTGGTGAAACCCTGTCGGCAAGATGAAGCAGTACTGACCAGATGTAAAGGCAGGGCTGTGGAACCCCGGCAGATCCAGGCTTCCCTGGATTCATGGGCTGCTGCTCTGTGAGGGGTGAAAGCACTCCACCTCCCTCACCACGCTCTGTGAGTTCACCCAGGGCTGGACGCTATTGGCTTAACTCAGAAGTCAATCAAAAGTCCACCTATCTGGGGTCACCCCTTTCTATTGTGATGAAATACCATTTACTTAAGTACTCAGCCATGACTAATTGTGCCTTAACTTTTTTAATACTACAAACAAATCTAGAGAGTTATTTGAGACTTTGCAAATATAAACAGGAATAGTAGTCAAAGGAAGCAAATAAATGCCAGGTAAATATACTTATGTGTATTAGCTTCCCGAATGTTTGTTGTACCTAAGTAAGCAATGTTATTGAACTTCAGTTCCCAAAGGAGGTTTTCTGCTCTACTTCATTATTCAAGTAAACCATGTTAAATCCCAACATTTACCAGCTTACATTTATATAAATCCATTTTTCCCTCAACAGAAGACAATATTTATTTGAAAAATAATATTTGTTTTTATTTGAGGTACAAGTTATAAGATATGTGGATGCTGTAGGAGGGATTTTGAGTTGAATGAGAGGTTCAGCTAGGTATTCTCTACAGCCCTTTCTTAGTTTCTGGATTCTGATGCATCGAAATCATATTCTGAGATTTTCAGAGGGAGTATAGCCCAGCCATTCAAGATTCAAAACAGTCTCAGTAGGAGGAAATGAATCTAATGTGGTTAACTTGATGAAATAACTGGTACAAATGCGAAATCCTGTAGCATAACTGAAGACTACGAAGCCCTACCCCTGCGGCAGGTCACTGGGCTTCAGTTGTCCACACCAGTGTTCCTCTTGAGCTGTCCTCCTCTGAGGTGTAGTGGTAGAAATTTATAGGCCAGGTCAAAGGAACTGATGTTTCTCTTTTACTCTGTACTCAGTGTTTCTGAATTGTTTTGCTCGGACCTTTTAAGAGGAACATTGACATATTTCAATTATAAAAGGGCCTGAATACTTAATCATTTCATATCTTAGGGATGCTTATGTAAGAGGAGACTAGGGTAATGTAAGAGGTGTTCCTAGGTGTTTGGAGGACTCCCAAAGATGAGAACAGCTACTGTTTATTGCGTGCCTACCAAGCACTTACTCCTGTGTTGGGCTCTGTTACTACCCGCGTTGCCCTGTATAATACTCATAATAGTCTGGTGGTGACTAACCAGTGCACGCAGAAGGTGATACTTACTGTGTAGCTCTGGGGACATCTACAGGGAGGTAGATTTCCATTTAATGTAAGAAAGAACTTCCTGCCAGTCAGAACTGTCCACCTGTGACGTGGGCTGTCTTGAAAGCTAATGAGCTTGCCAGGACCTGCTTGTTCAGACAGAAGGTACAAGGCTGGAGCTGTTTGGAGGCAGATCCCAAGTCAGGTAGACGTTCCAAGACTCCTTCTGGTTCTCAGAGTTCCTCTTGAATTGTCGTCCTAAATGGTCCCTTCTTAGGAGAGATCACAGCCCGAGGAGAGGGGTTGTGGTCTCTGCTGACTGCCTCTTTTAGAACCTTCGGGGTCAAAAGCAGTATTTTTAAAACTTTTAAACCATCTCCTACTGTAAGAAATACATTTTATATTGTAACCCAACACTTCCAAATGTATAACTGAAACAGAAGTTCCACAGACGTTTTCCTTACTACATACAGTGTTCTCTCATCTAGTCTTCTCTTTTGTTGTTGTTGCTATTAATGTTGGTCACAAACTCCTGCACTGGCTTTATGATCCGTTAATGGGTTGCAGCCTGCAGTTTGAGAAACACTGACCAAAAAAATTTTGATTTTTTTAGTTCTCAACCTAATAACTTTGGCTCCTATTAGCACACATCTCTGGTTGTTTATTTTCCTGAGACTGCCTTTTTTTTGTAGCAAGGCCAGCAAAGATTTGCCCCCAGTGTGATCATGAATGCTCTTCTTCCCCTTGGTATTTAGTTCTCCTTTTAGCCACTCTGAGCCTGAGTTATATACACAGAGGAGTAACTTGAGGCCCATAGGGGCTGAGTGACCTCCAAGAAATGCCATGGAAAGAAGGGCATGGGATTCAGGCCCAGGACTTCTGGTTCCGGCCCTTTCCTTTGCACTGCTTATCTTTGACTACCCCAGAGAGCCACTTAAGGGCTCCAGATAATGTGGTTGAAAAAGACAAATCTGGTTTTCCAAAACCATGGTGACAAAAAAGAAAATTAAAGCAGCAGGACAGCAGCTTCTGTCCTTTTCTTTGACAGTGGTCAGTCTTTTATTTTTCTGAAGTACCTTTAATGTTTGGCTACATAGTTGTTTATAATTTCTTAGAAACGCAACAAAAAGAAAGTTTAAAAATCTTAATTTGCCCATTAAAAGTCCCATATCCAGTTTTTCTGAGGAAATATTATAAAAACAGTGTGTATCTTAAATATGAACTACAAGAAACAGGTGTAGCGCCCTGTTTGCAGTTTCTGTGAATGGCCTTCACACCCAGCCTTTCATCCATTAGGCAACCATCTCCCCAGTGCTCAAAGCACCAGGCCTTGCCCTGCAGGAGCCCTGGGGGAAGAGGCCGCACTGCTTGGTGCTCTGCACTGCGGCGCTGGTTGGAGTGGGGAGAGCCAGGGAGTGCCTGCGGACCCAGCACAGTATGACATGAGTGTCACACAGACACAGGAGAACTACCGCTTCTGCCCTGAGGGAGTTGAAAAATCTTCCTGGAGGGAGTGACTTAGAAACTGGGCCAGGCATAACTAAAGCACAAGGTTAGGAGAAAGCAGAGCAGGTTCAGGGAGTAGTGGGCTTTGATGTGTCTACCGTAGGTGGTGGTGGCAGTAGGCAGACTACAGAATTTGGACTGTTTTTTGTAACCAGCAGGTGATATCTAAGGCTTTTCAGCAAAAAGAAAGTTGCTGATGGCCGAGAAGTTGCTTTGGCATGGTAGAGACTGGAGGCAAGAAGGTAGGTTAGGTGAAAATATGGAGCTGAAGGAGAAAGGATGAGGAGGAGGAGATAAAACAGGAGTTGCTGGAGAGTCGTGTGATGACCAGAGATGAAGAGGTTTGAAGTATGGATGTGGACTTCAGCAGGGAGAAGAGAGAGCAGAACTGAAGATATGATGTGGGAACCATAGAAATGAAGCAGAGTCTCTAAGGGTTCAGGAATCCAGGGCGGTCCTAGAGGGCCAGGCTGCAAGGGGCAGCACTAGCCTGAGGGTAATGCAGGAAACTTCAGAAGATGTCAGGCACCTTCAGGCACTTGATTTAGGGACACATACACACACAGACACACAGAGACACACACACGCACATAAAATCTAGGGAATTCCTTTAA
The DNA here is from genome assembly GCF_030028045.1 of Hippopotamus amphibius kiboko. NCBI lineage: Eukaryota > Metazoa > Chordata > Mammalia > Artiodactyla > Hippopotamidae > Hippopotamus > Hippopotamus amphibius. The sequence goes on along the minus strand of NC_080200.1, from coordinate 28,165,330 downwards.
GAAAGACTTACATCCCTGGGAGTCTGTGCTCCTCAAATCTTAATTCAAAATAAATAATGACATTTATTTGAGGTATAAAGTGGGAGCATATTATAAATACAGCAGCTACAGATTTCAGGGCACTCAGCATTTAGAACATGTGTTGAAACCAGGGAAAGTTGTAAATTGTATCATTGTCCCTGCATTTTTTAAACAAAATGCTGTTAGCCTGTACTTTTCCCTGCCTTCCTTTTGGAAGTGCTAACACGTTGAAGTGACTGAGCCGCTTGACCTCAGATCTGAAGCTGCTGACTTCAGGAAAATGCTGACGGCTTGCCGGCTTTACCAGATTGGTCTGGGAAATACTTGGGGACAACCCCAGGCCACCATTCAGTTAGGATTACTTTCTCTGTTACTTTAAAACATTGACAACTACCCTTTAACTAATTCTTGACCTCTCTTTTTTCCTTCTATTCCATAGGATAGAATGGTTTTGAAGAAGGGAAAAAAATGCTTTCTGACTGATTGCCTTGAAGGAAAAAAGAACCTATTTTTGTGCATCATTTACCAATCATGCCACACAAGCATTTATTTTTAGTACATTTTATTTTTTCATAAAATTGCTAATGCCAAAGCTTTGTATTAAAATAAATAAATAATAAAATTAAAAGACTGTGTTGTTGAGTATTATTCACCCACTTGTGTTTGGAAGGCTGATTTGGAGATCACACGCCCAGATTTCATTTGTGTGTGTTTCAGACACAGAACATGCTCCTGCTCCCAGGGAAGGAACACACACGTGGTTTCTCTTGCTATTTTCACATTGGCTCCTGTTGTGCCCAGATAGGATGTACATGTGGAGACATCCTGTGTGGTGATGCCCCCACTGGCCCTGGATTGAGTTACTGCATTTTATTTTCTTTTAGGTCGCCGTTCACTATCTGATAATTTTTTTTTTGAGTAACAGATTTTTAAATTAATTTATTTTTTTAAGTATTTATTTTTGTCATTCATTTGGTTGCGCCGGGTCATAGTTGCGGCTCATGGGCTCCTTAGTTGCGGCTCACTGGCTCCTTAGTTGCAGTCAGTGGGCTCCTTAGTTGTGGCTTGCCAGCTCTTTATTTGTGGCATGTGAACTCTTAGTTGTGGCTTGCATGTGGGATTTAGTTCCCTGACCAGGGATTGACCCCCTATATTGGGAAGGTGGAGTCTTAACCCCTGCGCCATGAGGGAAGTCTCTCTCTGATAATTTCTTGTTCCTTTGTTTGTGGTTGATCTGCCTCCTCCAGAATGTCAGCTTCACAGCCACAGACACATTTAACTGTGTCACTTGCCACTGTATCTCTGGTACCTAGTAGAGTGCTTTGCACACGGTAAGTGCTCAATAAATATTTGGTGGGATGAAAGGATGAGTGTATGAAAATTTTTCCAGAATACATACTGATTAGTAATAAATTATATCTGTCTGAGATTTTTTTACCTGGTTTGTACTGTATTCTTTTAAAAACAGTGAATTCTCCTCTTCAATAAGTGGTGCTGGGAAACCTGGACAGCTACGTGTAAAAGAATGAAATTAGAACACTCTCTGACACCATACACAAAAATAAACTCAAAATGGATTAAAGACCTAAATGTAAGGCCAGACACTATAAAACTCTTAGAGGAAAACATAGGAAGAACATTCTTTGACATAAATCACAGCAAGATCTTTTTTTACCCACCTCCTAGAGTAATGGAAATAAAAGTGGGACCTAATGAAACTTAAAAGCTTTTGCACAGCAAAGGAAACTATAAACAAGACAAAAATGGGAGAAAATATTTGCAAACGAATCAACAGACAAAGGATTAATCTCCAAAATACATAAACAGTTCATGCAGCTCAATATCAAAAAAACAAACAACGCAATCAAAAAAACAAACAACCCAATCAAAAAATGGGCAGAAGACCAAAATAGGCATTTCTCCAAAGAAGACACACAGATGGCCGAGAGGCACATGAAAAGCTGCTCAACATCACTAATTATTAGAGAAATACAAATCAAAACTACGATGAGGTATCACCTCACACCAGTTAGAATGGGCATCATCAGAAAATCTACAGATAATAAATGCTAGAGAGGGTGTGGAGAAAAGGGAACGCTCCTGCACTGTTGGTGGGAATGTAAATTGATACAGCCACTATGCAGAACAGTATGGAGGTTCCTTAAAAAACTAAAAATGGAGTTACCATATGACCCAGCAATCCCACTACTGGACGTATACCCAAAGAACACCATAATTCAAAAAGACACACGCACCCCAGTGTTCATTGCAGGACTACTTACAATAGCCAGGACATGGAAGCAACCTAAATGTCCATCAACAGATGAATGGATAAAGAAGATGTGGTACATATATACAATGGAATATTACTCAGCCATAAAAAGCAATGAAATTGGGACATTTGTAGAGACATAGATGGACCCAGAGACTGTCATACAGAGTGAAGTAAGTTAGAAAGAGAAAAACAAATATTGTATATTAACACATATATGCGGAATCTAGAAAAATGGTATGGATGAACCGGTTTGCAAGGCAGAAATAGACACAGACATAGAGAACAAACGTGGACACCAAGGAGGGAAAGCAGAGGGCATTTGGGTGTGATAATTTGGGAGACTGGGATTGCCATGTGTACATTACTAATAAGAAAAAAAATATCAAATTGTACACTTTTTTAAAAATATATCAAGTTGTACACTTTAAATATATGTAGTTTATTGTATGTCATTTATATCTCAATAAAAGTGCTTAAAAATAAAAAGTGAATTTCAAAGTTGAATGAGAGCAATTTTACATGTATAAGTGAAATTTTTCACATTACTTGTGAGGAAGATGTTGAAATAGTTTATGTTCTATGAATATTATGCTTGAAGGGATTATCAGTGTGTGTAAATGTTTTGAGCAGTGAATTCCCAGCATTCCACTTCAGCATGCCTGAGAGTTAAGGATATTCTCGTTAGTAACAGGTCCACTACAGCAGTCATACTCAAACCAGTAGGGGGTTGAAGATTCTTTTTTTTCAACTGAGATATCTCAATTCACATACCAAGAAACTTACCCTTTTTTTTTAATTTTTTTTAAATTATTTATGTGTTTATTGGCTACATTGGGTCTTCGTTGCTGCTCGCGGGCTTTCTCTAGTTGTGGTGAGCAGGGGCTACTCTTCATTGTGATGTGCACCTCATTGTGGTGGCTTCTCTTGTTGTGGAGCATGGGCTCTAGGCACGCAGGCCTCAGTAGTTGTGGCACAGAGGCTCAATAGTTGTGGATCACAGACTCTAGAGCACAGGCTGAATAGTTGCGGTGCATGGGCTTAGTTGCTCCGTGCCATGTGGGATCTTCCCAGCTCAGGGATCGAACCTATGTCCCCTGTGTTGGCAGGCAGATTCTTAACCACTGCACCACCTAGGAAATCCCAAGATTTACCCTTTTAAAGGGTAAGCCATTTCAGCGGTTTTCAGTATATTCACAAGGTTGTACAACCATCACAACTATCTAATTCCACAACACATCATCCCAGAAAGAAGCCTCATACCCATTAACAGTAACCGAAGCCACTAATCTACTCTATGTCTCTATGGCTTTGCCTGTTCTGGGCATTTTGTATATATAGAATCACACAATATGTGGCCTTTTGTGTTTGGCTTCTTTCCCTTAGTGTAGTGTTTTCAAAGTTCATCCAGTTGTAGCATGTATCAGTACTGTGTTCTTTCTTGTAGCTGAATAATACTCCATCGTATGGATGTATACTGCATTTTGTTCATCCATCCATTGATGGACATTTGGGTTATTTCCACATTTTGGCTTTTATGAATAATGCTTCTGTGAACATTTGTATACAAATTTTTGTGTGAACATATCTTTTTAATTCTCTTGGTATATCCCTAGGGGTAGAATTGCTGGGGTATATGTTAATTCTTAAGTTTAACTTGAAAAACTACCAAACTGTGTCCAAGCAGCTACACAATTTCACATCCCTACCAGCAATGTACAAGGGCTCCAGTTTCTCTATATCCTCACCAGTGCGTATTATGTTCCTTTTTCTAAAAAAGTATAGCCATGGGTATGAAGTGGCACCTCCTGGTAGTTTTGATTTGCATTTTGCTAATAATTAATGACGTTGATCGTCTTTTCATGTACTTGTTGGTTACTTGAATATCTTCTTTGGAGAAATGTTTATTCAAGTCCTTCACCAGATTGGATTATTTGTCTTTTTGTTATTGAGTTGTAAGAGTTCTTTATATATTCCAGATACTAGACCCTTATCAAATGCATGATTTGCGAATATTTTCTCCTATAAGTTCTCTGTTCACATTTTTTTTATACATTTATTTATTTATTTAATTTATTGTCTATGTTGGGTCTTCGTTGCTGCACACGGGCTTTCTCTAGTTGCAGCGAGCGGGGGCTACTCTTCGTTGTGGTGCGCGGCCTTCTCATTGCGGTGGCCTCTCTTGTTGCAGAGCATGGGCTCTAGGCACGTGGGCTTCAGTAGTTGCTGCACATGGGCTCAGTAGTTGTGGCTCACGGGCTCTAGAGTGCAGGCTCAATAGTTGTGGCACATGGGCTTAGTTGCTCCGCTGCATGTGGTATCTTCCTGGGGCAGGGATCAAACCCGTGTCCCCTGCATTGGCAGGTGGATTCTTACCCACTGTGCAACCTAGGAAGTCCCTCTGTTCACTTTCTTGATAGTATCTTTTGAAGTACAAGGGTTTTTGTTTTGGGGTTTTGAGGGGGAGTCCAATTTGTCTGTTTTTTCTTTGGTTTGTGTTTCAGGAGTCATATGTAAGAAACCATGGCCTAATTCAAGGTCACAAAAACTTTTAAGAGTTTTATAGTTTTAGCTCTTCTGTTTAGTTCTCTCATCCATTTTGAGTTAAAATATGTATATGATATGAAGTAGAGGTCCAACTTCATTTCTTTTTTTGCATGTTGTATATTTATTTCTCCCAGTACCATTTGTTGAAGAGATGAATGGTCTAGCACTCTTGTCAAAAGTCACTTAAGCATAATATATGAGTTTATTTCTGGACTCTCAGTTATATTTTATTGGTCCCTATGTCTGTCCTTGTGCCAGGATCACATGCTATTGATTACTGTTATTTTGTAAGTAGGAAGTTGGGAAGTGTGAGTCCTCCAACTTTTTTTTTTCCCCAAGATTGTTTTGGCTATTCAAGGTCCCTTGCATTTCCATATGAATTTTAGGATCAGTTGGGGTTTTTTTTTTTTGAGATTTCTTTTATTATTCATCTATTATTTGTTTTGTTTTTGGCTGCATTGGGTCTTTTGTTGCCGTGCACAGGCTTTCTCTAGTTGTGGCGAGCCAGGGCTACTCCTCGTTGCAGTGCGTGGGTTTCTTATTGCAGTGGCTTCTCTTGTTGTGGAGCACCAGCTCTAGGCACACGGACTTCAGTGGTTGCAGTAGTTGTGGCGCACAGGCTTAGTTGCTCCGCAGCATGTGGGATCTTCCTGGCCCAGGGATCAAACCCATGTCCCCTGCATCGGCAGGTGGATTCTTAACCACTGTGCCACCAGGGAAGCCCTAGGATCAGTTTTTAATCTCTGCAAAAAAAAGCCACTTGGGATTTTGATAGGGATTACCTTGAATTTACAAGTCTTTAGGTAGTAGAGTCATCTTTTTTTTTTTTTTTAATATTTTATTTATTTATTTATTTTTGGCTGCATGGGGTCTTAGTTGCGGCATGCAGGATCTTCATTGTGGCATATGAGATCTTTCATTGTGGCACACGGGCTTCTCTCTAGTTGTGGCATGTGGGTTTTCTCTCTCTAGTCGTGGCATACTGGCTCCAGAGCATGTGGGCTCTGTAGTTTGCAGCATGCGGGCTCTCTTGTGGCACACGGGCTTAGTTGCCCCACGGCATGTGGGATCTTAGTTCCCTGACCAGGGATTGAACTGGCTTCCCCGGCATTGCGAGGCAGATTCTTTACCACTGGACCACCAGGAAGGTCCCCAGGAGTAGAATTATCTTAACAATGTTAAGTCTTCCAATCCATGAACAGGAGATACCTTCCTATTTATTTATTTAATTTCTACAGAAATATGATTGATTTTTGTACACTGATCTTTTATCCTTGCAACCTTGCTGAACTCATTTACTAGCTAATAGTTTTTTGGTGGACACCTTAGAATTTTCTATATACAAGATCATGTTATCTGCAAATAGAGATAGTTTTACTTCTTCCTTTCCAGTCAGGCTGCCTTTTATTTCATTTTCTTGTTTACGTGCCCCTGGCTAGAGCCTTCATTAGTGGAATGTTGAATAGAAGTGGGACAAGCAGACATTCGTGTCTTGTTCCTGATCTTGAGGGGAAAGCTTTCAGTCTATCACCATTGAGTATGACGTTAGCAGTGGAATTTTCACTGATGTCCTTTTATCAGGTTGAAACGTTCCCTTTTGCTTTTAGCTTGTTGAGTGTTTTTATCATAAAAAAGTTTGGATTCTGTTAAATGCTTTTTCTGTGCCTGTTGAAATGATTGTGTGGTTTTTGTCTGTTAATATATTCTGTTAATATATTATATTAATTGATTTTCATATGTTGAACCAATCTTATATTCCTGAGATAAATCCCGATTGGTCATAATGGGATTATGTTTTTATGTTTCAGGATTCAATTTGCTAGTGTTTTGCTGAGGATTTTTTTATATATATTCAATAAGGGATATTGGTCTATAATTTTCTTGTGATGTCTTCCTCTGACTTGGTATCAGTGTGATGCTAGTCTCAGATAATGAATTATGAAGAGTTTCCTTCTCTTCTGTTTTTTGAAAGAATTTGAGAATTGGTGTTAATACTTAATTGTTAATTCTTAATTGGTAGAATTCACCACTAAGCCATCTGGTCTTGGTCTTTTCTTTGTGGGAAGTTTTTTGATTACTGGTTTACTCTATTCCTTTTTTTTTTTTTTTAAGTAGGTCTTTTTTTTTTTTTTTTTTTTTAATTTATTGGCTGTGTTGGGTCTGTTGCTGTGTGCAGGCTTTCTTTAGTTGTGGCAGGCAGGGGCTACTCTTCGTTGTGGTGCATGGGCTTCTCATTGTGGTGGCTTTTCTTGTTGTGGAGCACAGGCTTTAGGTGCACGGGCTTCAGTAGTTGTGGCATGTGGGCTCAATAGTTGTGGCTCGCAGGCTGTAGAGCACAGGCTCAGTGGTTGTGGCGCACAAGCTTAGTTGCTCCGAGGCATATGAGATCTTTCTGGCCCAGTGATCGAACCCATGTCCCCTGCGTTGGCAGACAGATTCTTAACCACTATGCCACCAGGTATGTCCCTACTGTCTTACTTCTTATAAGCCTATTCAGGTTTTCTATTTCTAGTTAAATCAGTTTCAGTAATTTGTGTCTCTCTAGGAGTTTGTCCATTTCATCTAGGTTATCTCATTTGTTGGCATACAGTTGTCCATAAGATTCCCTTACAATCCTTTTTATTTCTTCAATGTCAGTAGTGATTTCCCCTTTTTCATTCCTGATGTTAGTAATTTGAGTTCTTTTTTACCTGGTCAAAGGTATATGCACCTAACATTTATGCATGGTTTAGCTAGTTATGCCTTGCTAAAGGTTTGTAAATTTTGATATCTTCAAGGAACCAACTTTTGGTTTTATTGCTTTGTTTATTTTTCTATTCTCTACTTTATTAATTTCCACTCACATCTTTATTATTTTCTCCCTTCTGCTTGCTTTGGGTCTAGTTTTTTTCTTCTCTTAAAGTGGAAGATTATGTTATTGATTTCAGATATTTCTTAATATAAGCATTTACAGGTTTAAATTTCTCTGTAAGCACAGTTTGGTTTTGGTATGTTTTAGTTTTTATATCATTCATCTTAAGAGTATTTTCTCATTCCTGCTATGATTTTTCTTTTGACCCATTGGTTATTTAGGAGTATGTTGTGTAAATCCGACATATTTGTGAATTTACCAAGTTTCTTTGTTACAGAGTTCTGACTTCTTTCCATTGTGGTTGGAGAATATATTTTGTACGATTTCAATCATTTTACATGTATTGAGGCTTGTTTTAAACCTAACATATGGTCTGTCCTGGGGAATATTTCATGTGCAGTTGAGAAGAAGATATATATTGCTGTGCTCCATAGGGCTAGTTGATTAATAGTGTTATTTAAATCTTCTCTTTCCTTCTTTATCTTCTATCTAGTTGTTCTATCCATTATTGAAAGTATGGTATTGAAGCCTACAGTGATTATTGTTGAATTATCTATTTCTTCCTTTGATTGTGTCTATTTTTGCTTCATGTGTTTGGGGGCTCTGTTGTTACGTGCATGTGGGGTTAAAAGATTTTTAAAAGATGCACAGGTTATTCATTACATCGTTATGCATTGAGATTTACTGGTTCAGTGGTCCTCATATTTCCAGCGTACTCTAAATGCTAGAGAGTTAAGCTGAGTGTGTTTGATCTTACCCTCTAGAATGGGCTCTGTTGCCTTGACATTCTCCTTAATACCTGCAACACGTTTTTTACTTAGAAATATTTTCATAAATTGATAGTATAGTTCCTCCCCACCTACTTTTATCCAGTGGAAATCAAATTAGTTGTTCCCTCTCTTCTATTTGCTATTTATGGTGAATTGTTATTTTCCTTCATCAACAGTCAGGAGATGTAGGACTGTTTAATAGCAGTGTTACTATTTCTATTACTGTACATTCACCCTTTTCACATTATTTCAAGTCCTAGCAGAGAGTAAGACTGAAAAAAAATAGTAAGTGCTGTTCAGGCCAAATACAGAATTTTTACAAAAGCTAAAAAGTGAAATGAGTAAATTACTAGGATAGGGCTTTGCATTAATCTTAGCGAAGATTTGTCATCATCTATTGAAATTTGAACCTGCTGTTTTGTGGCTTTGAGATTTAACTGACGTCGTCAAGTTTTTACATCTCAATTATTCGTGGTCTCAGTACTCTTTAAAGTGTGAGATTTGTTCCTTAGAACTGAAGTTAGAGTTAGCATCAAAATGCAGTTGCTTATTTCTTCATGGGCATGGTATTATCAACTAAGAAATCAACTTTATGAATTGAAGCAATGTAGGAAATTGAATAATTTCTTGTTTATTATTTTAAAAATTACTGAGTGATCAGAAGTTAGTCTGGAACAGGTGTGATGCTTCAGTTTTTAAACCCTTCTTGGGCAAATTTTGGTAATGCATGAGGCATAGGTTGTTTTCGTTTTTTGCGCACACACACACACATATAGTATTTTTCAAGAGGATTTTATTTCAAGGAAGCCTAAATGTTTACAATAGACCAAAAGTTGGTAAGAATTTAGTCCAAAAAACCTCCAACAGGAATGCAGCTCACCTGATCCCACCTGGCAACTTAAGGCCTGAAGAGATTAAATCTGATTTCTCTTTGGCCAGCTGGGTTGTAACTTTAGACTTTTTAATAGTTGAGAAAAGATCCTGAAGGTTCCTTGACTTTTTTTTTTCCTTGACTTTTTATCTACCAAATTATTTGGTTATGCTAAATTTCTTACCAAGACAGTTTAAGAATAGAACTTAATGGCAACAAATAGTACAAAGAAGCCAGTTGAAATAGAAACTGCCATTCTAGATCTCTGCTGTGAAGCTGGGCAGGAGAGAATAGCTGGCAGTTCCGATCACAGGCTGTGCCAGACACCATGCTGAGTGGTTTATATACATTATAATTTTCATCTTGGCAGCATCCCAGAGAGAGAAGGTATAGCTCTTCTCCTACAAATTAAGAAATTGAGGTTCAGAGAAGGTCAAGTAGCTTGGCCAAGATCACTCATCTATTAAGTGGCAAAGTCAGAAATGAGAGCCTGGCAGCCCAGGGTCACTGTTTCTAACTACTGGCCACCCCTCATCCATGAGACACTCGAGCCAGTATGTGTTAGGTTGGGCACAGTTCTTATACTTGAGGAATTCAGAGTCTTAGGAGAAAAACAGGAAAATAAACAGAACTATTTGTATATATATATACATACACAAATATATAGTGTATGTGCTTACTTGTTTTATATATAATGTGTGTGTATCACAGAAAAATGGACAGAGTATGTACACCCACACTATGTTTTTAAAGTTAATGAATAACCGCAATAATAATAGCTAACCTACGGTGCTTACTATGTGATAGGCACTCTTCTAAACATTTTGCATGTATTAACTCACCCAATCCTTGCAACAATCCTATTATTAACCCCATTTTACAGATGAGGAAACATGTTTAGAGAAATCCAGTAACTTGCCAAGGTTAAAGCGCTAGAAAGCAGCTGCAGCTAAACTTCAGTGCAGACAACCTGGCTCTGGCCTCTGTGTTCTAACCCCCTTTCTGTTTCGCCTCTTAGAGAAGCTCCCCAGGTGGAAGGCAGGTTATAGGCCATGCTGACCACTGGACCTGTGTGTGCAAAGCATAATGATAGGAAAGGCTGAGAAGTGTGATGGGCTTGAATTTAGGACACAAGCAGGGCTGTGAAAGAGTTTTCCTAGAGCTAGGTGGCGATGCTCTTTCCGGCGGGGAGCTGTGAAGAGGCTGGTGCATTTTGGAAGGTGTGAATTAGATGGAGACTGACTCCTGGAATTAAAATAATGGGGTCACTAAAGAAAGCAGGTATAGAGGTGCAGGTTTAGGACATTACAGCTTAGAAGCTACCTTAACAAGCATGTAAGAAACAGGTAAGAAATGGGATGAAAACAGTTGGGTCAGTGACAAGGGGAGGATTCTAGAAGCCCATATGTAAGGAGACCTCTAGGAAGAATTCACAGCAGAGCTTTATCAAGTGCATTTATGCTCACTCACCAGTTCAGCTCAGAGAGAAGTTTTGAAATTGTCTTGGGCAAATACTTTCTTCACTGAGGAGTCAAAAAGCAGATATAAATAACAGGAGCTAGCGCAGCAGCGGAACCTGAGTTTGGCCCGACCATAAGAAAGCGTAGCAGCAAACCCAGGTGATGAAAAGATGCCTAGGATGGGTGTGCTGTATTGGCGGCAACAGCCTGGCCATTCTTTGACAAGGCTTCAAAAAACTGAGAAGGAATCTAGTAAATCTGTTAAAATTATCCAGTTCCTTTCCTCCTGTTTTCATTACCTTGAAGTTTTTCATGAAAGTTTCTTTGGAGGAAAATGTCAGTTGACCTTTCCTAATCAAGGGGAAAGGGGTTTTGTCGCCCTGGGTGAGGAAGGTGAGGCACCGTTGCTCTCTGCCTTAAGGGTGCGGCTCTTCCTGCTCAGGCCACCCCTAAAGCTCAGGGTAAGTTGGGCGCTTGGCCAGAGGTGGACCTGACCTGACCCTTCCTCCAGGAGGCTTCTTTCCTCATGACCTCCACACACACAAGCTCCCACACACAACTGAAACAAGAACAGCCTACACAAATGGACAGTGAAGAATCATTCAGAATTCAAGGTATAAATGATTTAACTTTTCTTCTGTCCCAGAAAAGGGAGCTTTCCAGGATTTTGCTTTTGGTCACATGCATATCATAACTATAGTATAGGGAAGTTGTGTCTTAGGGGGTAGGGGTAGTTTATAAAGGCAAAAAAACAAAGTGTAGCCCTGATTACATGTGAAAAATCCCTCCAATCCCAGTGAAATGCTGACAAAGGGGTACAGCAGGCTGCAGCTTCCTGAAGAAACATCAGAGTCATATCCTCCTGTCACCCTCCCAGCAGGGCAGGCACTCCTGGTATAGGGCGACAGGCAGACTCACCCCCACTATGTATATGTTCCCTCTCTCCCCCTCCTCTTCCCCCTTTGTCTCCTGGCGTTTATTGCTGAGTGGGTATAAATGCACATTGAAACTCAGGCTCCCACTCTTTAAACCGGGCTGGAATCCCCTTCAGCAGAAGTGTTCGTGTGCAGCCTAAGACAGACGTAGAAGTTCACAGCAGCAGGACGCAGTGTTTAGGTTCTTGTCGAGGCCAGCACTGCTAAGCCTTGGGTGAAGCAAGCCGAATTTCTGTCGACCCTCTGAGTACGTCACCCACACAGCCAGCTAAGTTAAGTGAAACACACAAAGCAGCTTCTTGGTGTGAGCCACACATTCGAATATGTAGTCAGGCAATGGAGATGTGAATCTCAGGCCAGCCTCTTCCTGACTGGGACAGTCACTTAGACTCTCACAGCTCAGTTGCTCAGCAGTGATGGAAGTTACAATCATAGCCACACAGGGCTGTGAGAATAGATGATTTATGAAGGTGCCTGGCATATACTGTTACCCAATAACATTTGTTTCTTCCTTCCTTGTATGGAAAGATGGCCTGATCTGTGAAAGTTCTTCCCAGTGTTGATAATAGGACAGCCTTGCTTAGGCACCTTTCAGACCAGGAAGGGCCCCACCCTGCTGAGGTTTTATGACTGGTCTACTCTTCCATGCTTGGGTTCATCAGGCAGCGCTGCCTCTCCTTCAGGTCCACCCGTGCTCATCTTCATCAAGGAACAGGGGTCCCAGGTCCAGGTGGGAACTCATGCAGCCCTTTGAAAGGTCTCTTGCAAAAGCTGTCTCACCTCCCCCAGCAATCCCTCTTTTACGTGAGGAAAGCTTTAAGTGAAAATTCTGGTCATTTATAACGTTTCAACAGGTGCAGCCACCATTAAGCCTAAAGTTTTGCTGCTTGTGAGCAAATATTTGCATATGATCTAGAAATGGGGCCCACAGTTAGGCTAGAAATGATGAAAGAGAAGACAGGAGGAAAGGGGGCTGGGAAGAGGGGTGCAGTAGCCCCCATTCACAGAGCCAGGCACTGTCACCCCTGGAGCCTCACTCCAAGTGAACTTTTGATGCCTCTGGGTAAAGAAGACTTGAGCATTGTCTAAATTTCTTTAATAAGACACAAGATAAAGATTTGTAGATTACATTGTTACATTAATTACAGGAACAGGAGGTTTCCATAGTGAAAGTAATTCTTCAAATTTGCCAGGTCCTTTATTTAGCTGGCTCTATTACAGCACTGTGTAAAAACTTGTGTCTTCACTTAATGTTCAATTTTTTAAATTTCTTGAAAAGAAAGAGAAGTAATAGCAACATTGTATTTTTTAAGTCCAAGTTGTCACCAGGACCTTTGTAAAGTCCTTGGGAAGTTTTTGAAGTTTAATTAAATTATGATTGCCTCAGAAAAAGTATACTTTCTCATTTACTATGGCCATTTCTTGTGCCGCATAAGAAACAAATCAGTTAATGGTGTTGCAACTAGGGTGTTTGTTTGTTTGTTTTAAGCTCTTTATTGGAGTATAATTGCTTTACACTGTTGTGCCAGTTTCTGCTGTACAACAAAGTGAATCAGCTGTATTTATACATATATCCCCATATCCCCTCCTTCCCGTAACTCCCTTCCCCCCTCCCTATCCCAGCCTTCTGTCATCACCCATCATCGAGTTGTTAAATTACTGTTAAATATTTTTTGCAGTTTGATCATAACTATAATCCAAGTTACTTTTGTTTTAAGAGTACAAAACTGAAAGATAACTTAGTTTAGGATTCAAATTTACCTGATTTCAGATTTATCTAGTTTTATGATTTTGAGCAAGTTTTTTAATCTCTCTGAGCCTTAGTTTTCCTCTCTATGAAATAAGGATAACTTATCTATCTTGTGAGGTTGTTGTGAAATTGTATACAAATGTTAAGTTTTTCTGGGACTTCCCTGGTGATCCAGTGGCTGAGACTTCCTGCTCCCAATGCAGGGGGCCCAGGTTCGATCCCTGGTCAGGGAACTAGATCCCACATGCCGCAACTAAGATTCCCACATGCCTCAACTTTAAAGATCCCACATGCCGCAACTAAGATTCCCGCATGCCTCAGCTTTAAAAATCCCGCATGCTGCAACTAAAAAGATCCTTCATGCTGCAACTAAAAAGACCCCACATGCCACAATGAAGATCCTGCACGCAACCACAAAGATCCTGTGTGCCGCAGCTAAAACCCGACACAGCCAAATAAATAAATAAATAAATAAATAAAATTTTTAAAAATAAATAAATGTTAAGTTTTTCCCTTTTATCCCTTTTCTTGTACTTAGAAATCGTTTTAAGTTATTTTTCTGAATAATGTATGTACATGGTTTTTCAAAAAAGTCAAAATAGTACAGAAGTGTGTCAGGTGAAAAGCACATCTCCCTGTCAGCCTGACCCAGTGCCCCAGGCCCCATCCAGCATTCTCTGTTGCCTGCATGTACAGTTCCAGAAAGATTTCATGCCGATAGAAGCATATTCTTTCACACGCACCTTTTAAAGAGTTATTAGTATCATATATGCACTGTCCTTCCCCCAACAAAATCTGTGCTGCACATAGCTTTAAACATATTATCTATTGGTCACTGATCTATTAATTTTCCTTTAGCCCAAAAGGAAAAAAAAGAAAAGACGTTACTGAGGCTTTCTGCCAAACAAAACAATTCCTACCTTACATGTATCCACCAAAAAGAGTTAGGTGACAAATTAGCATAGGGTGTTTTAAGAATTAAATGTTAACATCCATGAAGAAAACTTTACACCTTTAAAGTCCAGAAATCTCAGAAAGGGACTCGCAGATACTGTCACAAGATGCTCTAATGGGTACATTTGTAAGCAATTAGGACTTATGATTTTGTGAATGTTTCCTGTCTTCATGTTAACCTTACAAGTGTCCCGTAAAGGGGGGAATCTTCTATAGAATTCTGTTTTGTTTTTGCATCTGCATCAACTATTCTCTTAACTGTCTAAATTCCTTTTTACAAAAGCTTGCAATGTCATGGCATAGAGAGGCTTCCTTTTGCTCTTTGCTAGAACTAAATCAGAAAACATATACTTAAAATGTGAGACCAAGAACATAGGAAATAATAGGCTATCCAGAAAAGAATATGCAGACCATTATATTCTTCTCCCCAGTATTTGGAGATTATCCCACATCAGTGCATATAGATCTCTCTGCCTCCTTTTCTTTAATGGCAACAAATGCATTGTGTATTGAATCAGTTCTCAATTGACAGACATTTCAGTTACTTAAAATCTTCATAATCTTTATGAAAGTCATATAACTGCCCAAAATCAATGATATATAGTAATAGCATGGTGGTTAATTTCTAGCTTTTTGATTGTTTCTTAGTGTGAAAGCCCTCTTTATTTCATGCTGAGATAGTTCCAAATTGAAACTATTTGAACACTAATTAGTGGTTGCTAATTGGGATAGTGTACACCTCAACCCAATTTTATGGTGTATTTACTGGCACAATGTGAAGAGACTGAAATAAAATATATCTAAGTTGTATCCATGAGTAGTTTTTGGTCTAATTGGGGAAGAAAGATTAAAAAACAGCAAGTAGGACAACACACATAATCAGATACCTGTATTTTGCAGAGAATTTCAAAATCTCTTATTTTTTTTAATTGCATTCATCAATTTCAGGATTCAAAGGTCTAAAAGGGACTTTAAGCCACACTAAGAGAACTCTAAGCCATTGATAATAAATTGATCAGGTTTCCACTTCTGGTAATGTCATACTAGCTTGTTGCAGTTCAAGCATCATACCAAGCACAACCAGAAAATATTGAAAAAGCATTTTTTAAAACATTCTATTTTAAGACATTGAAGAGCTATCAATGCAGTGAGGACTTTAGGATCCACAAGCCCAGAGGAAAGGAAAGTTCAACACTGGGCATTTGAGGCATTTGCTAATTCATAAACAATAGCTGTGAAGTGACCAAAAGATGGTGGCTGACAGGCAGAGATGTGGAGAGCTCAGGCAGACCTGTTGGGCTTGTAAGACAAAACTTGGAGTTCAGGGGCTTCCTAGGTGGTACAGTAGTTAAGAATCCACCTGCCAATGCAGGGGACTTGGGTTTGATCCCTGGGTCAGGAAGATCCCACATGCCACAGAGCAACTAAGCTTGTGTGCCACAACTATTGAGCCCATGCACCTAGAGCCTGTGCTCTGCAGCAAGAGAAGCCATGGCATTGAGGAGCCCGCACACCACAACAAAGAGTAGCCCCCACTCACTGCAACTAGAGAAAGCCCATGTGCAGCAACAAAGACCCAACACAGCCAATAAATAAATAAACATATAAATTTATTTATTTAAAAAAACAAAAAAAAACTTGGAGTTCAGGGCCTGCCGAGGAGAACAAGCCCTGATAAACAACCTAGGCTTTCCATTAGAATTCTCAAAGGGCTCCACTCTGCAACTAGAGGATGAACTAGAATTTGACTAGCCTTCTCAAGAACTGAATCCCAACTCTGAATTTGCTTAATTTCTAATTGGATTAAAGTGCCCTAAAAGTGATAGATCTGTGCCCTAAAAGTGATATGTTTCCCCACATGGCAATAGGAAATTCTCTGGAGGAAGGTACCACCAATCAGCAGCCTCAGATTATCACAGCACTTTTCATACATAATGTCTAGCAGTCCATCAAAAATAACAGGCATAACAGAAGGCCAAATGACCAAAAAAGAGAAAAAGCAAACTACAGAACTAGATCCACAAGAAATATAAGTATTGGAAACATAAGACACAAAATTTAAAATAACTTTAAGTATTTTTAGGAAACCAATGACAAGATGGATAATTTCAGAAACTAAATGGAAACAACAAAGAATTATATGGAATGTGAGGACTGAAAAATATAATAATTGAAAGTAATAACTCAATAGAAGGTTTAATATCACCTTAAACATCACTGAAGAGAGGATTTATGAACTGGAATACAGGTCAGGAGAAAATATCCAACCTCTAACACGAAAAGAAAAAGAGAAGAAAAATACAGAAAAGAGCATAAGAGAGTGTAGATCATGATGAAAAACATCTAATTTACATGCAATTCAAGTCATAGAAGGAAAGGAGACAGATTGAGGCAGAGCAATATTTGGAGAGACAATGGCTGGGAATTTTCCAAAACTAACAAAAGACATCAAACCACTGACTCAAGAAGACCACACCAACAGTAAAAGTGGGGGGGGGGGGGGGGAGGGCAAAGAAAAATTTTAAAGCAATTAAAAGAATAAAAGATTCTTCCTTAATTGAGAAGAAATTCACATAACATAAAATTAACCATTTTAAAGTGAACAGTGGCATTTAGTATATTCACTATGGTGTATAACCATCACTTCTATCTAGTTTTTAAAAGTTTCCAACGTCCCGAAAGGAAACCCCTTACCCATTAAGTTGTTGCTCCCTATTCCACTGTCCCGCCATCCTCATCTGTGTAACCACCTCATCTGTGTTCTGTCTCCATGGGTTTACCTGTCTGGACATTTCATAAAAATCAAATCATATGGCATATGTGACCTTTTGTGTCTAGCTTCTTTCACTTAGCATGTTTCAAGGATCATCCACATCACAGTATGCATGTATCAGTACTCCATGCCCTTTTATGGTTGAATAATAGTGTGATAGTCTGTTGTATGTATATATATGCCACAATTTGTTCATCCACTCATCTGTTGATAAACATTTGGGCTACTCCACCTTTTGGCTGTTGTAAATAATACTGCTGTGAATTGGTGTACAAGAATCTGTTTGCATCCCTCTTTTTAATTCTTTTAGGTATACACCTAGGAGTGGAATAACTGAGTCATATGGTAATTCTATGTTTAACTTTTTTTTTTTTTTAATTTTTTTTGGGGGGTACACCAGGTATGTTTAACTTTTTGAGGAACCTCCAAACTGTTTTCTACAGTGGCTGAGCCATTTTATATTCCCATCAGCAATTACAAGGATTCCAGTTTCTCTGCATTCTCATCAGGACCTGTTGTTTTCCTTTTTTTTTTTAATATTAGCCAGTTCTAGTGTGGTGAAGTAGCACCTCATTGTGGTTTTGATTCGATTTTCCTAATGACTAATGACACTGAGCATCTTTTCATATGCTTTTTGGCTACTTGTATATGTTCTTTAGAGAAATGTCTATTCAAGTCATTTGCCCATTTTTTAATTAGATTGTCTTTTTGTTTTTCAGTTGTAAGAGTTCTTTATATATTTCAGATACTACACCCTTATCAGATTTGCATGATTTGCAAAGAGTTTCCTTCATTCTTTAAGTTGTCTATAGTCACTTTCTTGATAGTGTCTTTTAAGCACAAGTTTTTAATTTTGATGGAGTCCAGTTTGTCTTTTTTTCTTTCGTTGTTTGTGTTTTTAGGTGTCATATCTAAGAGACCATTGCTTAATTCAAAGTCACAAAAACTTCAAGAGTTTTATAGTTTTAGCTCTTATATTTAGATCTTCATCCATTTTGAGTCAACATATGTATGTGATGTGAGGTAGAGGTCCAGGCTCTTTTGCATGTGGATATCCATTTGCCCCGGTACCATTTGTTGAAGAGATTATTCTTTTTTCCCTATTGAATGGTCTCAGTACCCTTGTCAAAATTCAGTTGAGCATAATATATAAGTTTATTCATGGGCTCTCAATTCTATTTTATTGATCTCTATGTCTGTCCTCGTGCCAGGATCATGTGGTATTGATTACTGTTGCTTTGTATTAAGTTTGAAATTGGGAAGTGTGAGTCCTCTAACTCTGTTTTTTCCTTCTTCAATGTGAAATATATTACTTTTTTAATTTTAATTTTATTGGAGTATAGTTGATTTACAATGTTGTATTAGTTTCAGGTGTACAGCAAAGTAATTCAGTTATACATATACATATATTCGTTCTTCTTTAGATTCTTTTCTCATATAGGTTATCCCAGAATAATGAGTAGAGTTCCCTGTGCTATATATACAGTAGGAGCTTGTTGGTTATCTATCTTATATGAAATATATTACTTTTAAAGTAGCAACAGAGGACTGACAGTTGGTGTCTTGACAGAAACAATGGAAACCAGAAAACAGTGGAATGAAGTTTTAGGGTGGAGAAACCTGCCAATCTAAAAACCTAGGGGAAAAAATTCATCAAAAATAAAGGTGAAACAAGACACTTTCCAACAAACAGAAACACCAAAAGGGAGTTCTTCAGGCAGAAGAAAAATTATTCCAGATAAAAACATGGGGATGCAGGAAGATTCAAGAGCAACATCAAGGGTAAATATTCGGGTAAAATGACAATTGATGTAATATAAAATGCTAATGATAATGTCTTATGGAAATTAGTTGACATTAATTGCACAAAAGATGGGAGAGGATAAATGGAATAAAAGTACCCTTAAGACACTTGTATTTCCAGTAATAATTAAAAACACCTATTTATGTTAGACATTAATAAATCAAAGATACATGTGATCCAGGGTAACAATTAAAAAAGTAATAAAACAGTCTCTAGGTTAGCAAAGCCACTAAAAGAATAATAAAATAATATATGGTAAACTTATGGGGGGAAATGGAATAATAAAGTCATCTATAAGAAGAGTTAAAAATAAAAAGGAGGAAAGTAATATGGAACAGATTTGATACATGCAAAACAATAAAATGATAAATTTAAATCCCAATATGTCAGTAATGAACATAAGTGGATAGTTAAATACTCAAAGGTAAATATAGACTAGATTTAAAATTTATATACACACACATCAATGAATGTGTGATGCTTCTTTAATATAAGTAGACAAATGTTGCAAGTAAAATGATAGAAAAATATATACTATGTAAATAGTAACCAAAAGAGAATTGTTATATAAATATAACAAAGTATGCTTTAAAATAAAGAGGGATACTTCATAATGATGAAAGAGTTCATCCATCATGAAGAAAACAGTTCTAAATTTTTGTGCCTAATATATCTTCAAAATACATGAAGGAAAAATTGATGCATCTAAAAGGAGAAAGACAGTCCCACTATCATCGTGGGAATTTTAAACACACCTGTTGGCAACAAGCAGAGAAATACTCATTAAGGATCTAGATCTGAACAGCATAACTAATAGACAAGATGTAATTGACATATATATGGCACTCATCAACGATAGGATATATATTATTTTCAAGTACACATAGATCGTTTACTAAAATAGACCATATTCTGGGTGATAAAGTAAATGTCAACAAATATGTAAGGATTGAAATCATACAGAGTGTGTTTTCTGACCAGTGGAATTCGGTTAGAAATCAATAACAAAAGAATATTGGAATGATTCCTAAATGACAGGAGTCAAGTAATCTACTTCTAAAAAAAACTTCATGCGTCAAAGAAGAAATTGCAGTTGTAATTATAAAAAAAATTCTAATTGAATGCCAGTAAAATCACAACATATCAAAACTTGTGTGACGTCGCTGAAGCCATGTAAGAGGGAAATCTGTGGCTTTAAATGCATGTATTAGAAAAGAAGAAAGGCTAAGAAAGCAGTATTGTAAGCATTCCTCTCAAAGAACAGTAAACTGAGTCAAATAAAGGAAATAATAAAGATCATATAGTAATAAAAAACAAATATACTATAGGAAAAAAATCAAGTAAAAGTAGTTTCTTGGAAAAGACTAAAAAAATTGACAACCTCTGCTGATCAAGAAAAATGGACCCAAATGACCAATAAGAAAAACAAAAAAGAGGACGTCACTACAGAGCTTACATACGTTAAAAATAAGAATAATAAAGTTCCTAAAAACAGAAAGTAAAATGGTGGTTAGCAGGGATTAGAAGGAGCAGGGGAAGGGGAACTTGTTGTTTAATGGGTATAGATTTCAGATTTGCAAGATGAAAAAGTTCTGCAGATGTTTCACAACGTGAATATACTTAACACTACTCACCTATGCACTTAAAAATGCTTAAGACGGCAAATTTTATGCTGTTTTTTACTATAATGAAAAAATTGATAATGAGTATTATGACAACTTTGTGTTAATCTCTGAAATTTAAATGAAAATGGACACATTCTTTGAAAAATATTAAGTACCAAAATTGACACAGAAGAAACAGGAAATCTGAATTCTCCTACATCTAAGTAATAAAGTCATAGTTTAAAATCTTCCCTCAAAGAAAAACTCTAGGGATAGGAGATTGAAAGGTACAAACTACTATGTATAAAATAAATAAGATACAGGATATAGTGTGCAGCACAGGAAATATAGCCAAATTTCATAATAACTTTAAATGGAGTATAATCTATAAAAAATATTGAGTCACTATGTTGTACACCTGAAACTAATATAACATTATATATGTATTGTTAATGTTATAACATCAACCATAATTTTTTTAAGAATTAACTAATTTAGGCCAACACCCCGGCGGAGGAGCTGAGGTCATCATCAAATTTGAAATATTTAAAGTGGATACAAAACTGTTTCAGCAATGCAGACAATTAAGTGCGTTGTTGTGGGTGATGGTGCCATTGGTAAAACATGTCTCCTGATATCCTACACAACAAACAAATTTCCATCTGAGTATGTACCGACTGTTTTTGACAGCTATGCAGTCACAGTTATGATTGGTGGAGAGCCATATACTCTTGGACTTTTTGATACTGAAGGGCAAGAGAATTATGACAGATTACGACTGCTGAGTTATCCACAAACAGATGTATTTCTAGTCTGTTTTTCAGTGGTCTCACCATCCTCATTCAAAAATGTGAAAGAAAAGTGGGTGCCTGAGATAACTCACCACTGTCCAAAGACTCCTTTCTTGCCTGTTGGGACCCAAAGTGATCTCAGAGATGACCCCTCTACTATTGAGAAACTTGCCAAGAATAAACAGAAGCCTAT